>NC_058095.1:150892500-152142500 GCF_020171115.1 Neogale vison | reverse complement strand
TCCATTTGTACTTACCTTGTGAATATACCATACTATCCAGGGCAGTGTAGCTACTGGTCTGAGATGTATTGCTCTATACCACTTCTAATTATTCATTCATCAAACATGAACGAATCTTAGTTTCAGGGATGAATAAGACTTAGTTTCCTCCCTGGAGAAGCCACAGCCTATCAGGGAGGTAAATATACAAGTAATTACTCGAGAGTATGGCAGGTTCCATAATACAGGCTTTTGCAAGGTACTGGGGAGCCCGGGGGAGGAAGTTTGGGGGAACCCTGAGCCCACGCAGGGGGCAGATAGAATTGAGATCTTTCTTCCGATGCTTTGGTCTAGTCCGGTTCTCCCTGGGTGTCCCTGAAGCCTGCTTTGTGGTGTTTTGGAACAGCTTCATCTGGGTACTTGGATTTTTGCTCCAGTGAGTTTAAAGCCCCCTGTGATCATTTCTGTGTAGGTTCCTGTCTGTCCTCTCAGAGCAGATGGCTTCTGTACTGGGTCCTTCCTGGTTTTGTGCTCATGTTGTCCTAAGAATTGCCTTTTTTTCTTTTAAGGTGACAATATTCTTGCACTTTCTGTGGGCAGGGCCACTGCAGGCGATCGCAGTGACTGCCTTGCTCTGGATGGAAATCGGAATATCCTGTCTTGCTGGAATCGCAGTCCTCATCATCCTTCTGCCCTTGCAAAGCTGCATCGGGAAGTTGTTTTCATCATTCCGGTAAGAGAAGCACTGGTTTAAAAAACAGGGCATGTGTGTTTGTCCATATCCATGGCTTGCCCTGTGCTTCCGATCATAAACAAAAAGGCTTCACTGATCTCTTCCTTCTGTTGACTGCACACTGAGCAGGCTTCGCCCAGGGAAGGTTCCAGCCTTCAGCTGAGGGTCAGTCTTGAAGCCGGAAGGGCGAAGGCATCCGCCGTCTCCTCCTGGATAGCTTTTCAGGCACTGTCCCTCCTAAGTATTGTCTTCCAGCGGAATTTATATACGATGACATTATTTAAACAAATATCAAATATGAGTACAATTTAAATGTCTCTTTCAAGACCCGGGTCTGGCCGTGTCTGTTTTCGTGATGCTTGTTTTCAGGTGTGCAGGCGTGTGTCTTGTTTTTAATTCAATGTGTCCATTAAATTACAAGCTCTCCAAGGGCCAGGTCCACCCCGATTTGTGTCTGACAATGTCCCACAGTCCTAGCAGTGTATGTGGTAGAGAAGGTGATGGTCCCAGAGGGTTAGAAGTGGGTCCCCGTCAAGGTGGTCAGGTGTGCAATGTTAATGCCATGTGAAGTGTGGCCAGTTCTCTCTGCTGTGTCTCTGCTCACGGTGTTTTCTCGGTGGGGAACTGACTTCACTCTCTTTGCCAGGGAGAAATGTTCTGTGTGCTTGGGGCCCCATTGCGGCGCTCCTAGAACTCAGAAGCTTCTCCTGTTCTCTCCTTTGCCCAGTAGAATTGACAGCCCCCTTTTTCTCTGTGCTCTGGCACTTTGTTCCCACTTTTTACACTGCAGCCAATGGTATTATTGTTCGATCCCGGGGCCTTTCTGCCTCCTCTACCCAACCGTGACCTCCTGGAGCTGACAGTTTGTATCTGACTCTCTTTCCTGTGCCTTCCTTAGCTCCTACTGCAAATTCTCCAAATTACTTCTTGAATTGGGATGGACTTTGTGGACTTCCTCATTGAAGTCTTTCTCCATCTGTGTTTTGAGTAGGAGCTGCCTGAGTTGTCTGAGCAAAGGCGTTGTAGGGCATCGTTGGATCCCTGGTTCTCGGGCTGTGGCTGCTGCTGATAAGGAAAGTGGGGATGTGGCTCATCTCTCATGTCTGTCCCCTTAGGAGTAAGACCGCAGCCTTCACAGACGTCAGGATCAGGACCATGAATGAGGTTATAACTGGCATAAGAATAATAAAAATGTATGCTTGGGAGAAGTCATTTGCAGACCTTATCACGCACTTGAGACGGTAAGTTTTTGTGTCTGTCAGAGCCTGTTTTTGTACTTTGTGTCTCCTGCCTCCACGGAAATATTTGAGGGGTCTTCGGGTGTTTAACCTTTAGAATGTGAACTCCCAACGCCGTCCACCCCGCCTTGCGCTGTAAACCACATTCACCTGCCTTTCCATTTACTGTCTTAAAGGAAGGAGAGTGCCTGTGCTGCTTCTACTACAAAAATGAAATTCCAGATGTTTCTTAAGTCTCTAAATCCTAAATGAGCAATGCTGGTAGCATTTGCAAGTATGACATTTACATGGAAGCTGTAGTTTATGTTTTTATGTTAATGTAGCACAAGTGGGAAGTTTGTACAGACTGGGCCAGACTTTGTACATCAGTGTTATTCATGCCAAACAGAGAAACAGAGCCATGGAAATACTGTTACACCTTGTTTTGCTTTAGGTCTGTGGAATTGTTTTTAGTCTTTGATGTCAATATTTGGGGAGTTTGGCCCTTCCGCACACGGTATGTCTGCATCAGCGCATGTCTCTACCGTCTACTTTGTACCTTTGTCTCCTTCTGCTTTGGATGCACTCGCCTGTCTCATGCACGTATCTTTGGGTTGCTTATTCTCTTCTCCTCTGAGTTCCTAAGCTCCTAAAGGAGACAGACCACGTGTCTGTCCGCCGTCAGCAAGAAGCCTGGCACAGTACAGGCATGGACGCGCGCTTGTTGACTGAATGTTCATACCTGGTCCGACCGACCCAGGATATTAACACGTGACATGAAGCCTCCGTTTATTCAGATGAGCGACGTGGTGATGACTCGGTGGTCCTCTTGTTGGGGTCGGTCCCGGGCCATGTGCTGTAGGATTATTTCCATAACGCGAGGAACAGTTTGTCTTAATCCCGGTCCCCTCCCTGGAAAGGGGCCACATGCAAAAGGCACTTGAGTCCACGACTTGGATGTTGATGCTTCCTTGTAAACTCTCTTTTCCAGGAAGGAAATTTCCAAGATTCTGAGCAGTTCCTACCTCAGAGGAATGAATTTGGCATCATTTTTCGTTGCAAGCAAAATCATCATTTTCGTGACTTTCACCACCTATGTGCTCCTTGGCAACGTGATCACAGCGAGCCATGTGTTCGTGGCTGTGTCGCTGTATGGCGCTGTGCGGTTGACCGTCACCCTCTTCTTCCCCGCGGCCATTGAGAAGGTGTCCGAGGCGGTCATCAGCATCCAAAGGATCAAGGTCTGGTGACAAACGACCTTTTTATCTATTTTTTTTGGTATTGTTTTAAAGACTTCTATTTATTAGTTTGAGAGAGAAAGTGAGAGAGCACACGTTGGGGGGAGGGGCAGAGGGACAAGCAGGGAGCCGGCCAAGCAGGGAGCCCGACGCGGGGCTCCATCCCAGGACCCTGGGATCATGACCAGAGCCGAAGGCAGACGCTTAACGGACTGAGCCACCCAGGTGCCCCAACAAACAACCTTTACAAGTCATAAATGGATTTAAGCAGAAGGCCTGCTTTGAATTTGGTGTCATCGTGTTGCAGTTAGGTGAAATTTAACTGTCTCGCCATCGAAGCCAGCAGTTGTCCCGGAATGTGGCCTGTATTCCCCTCCCTGTCGCCCCAGGTGGCGGGCACCACAGGTAACGAATTTGCTGCTCATCGGCGGGCGGCAGGAGAAACAGCACCAGCCTAGGGCTCGGGGGTTACAGCGGGTAACAGCAGGGTGAGGGAAACGTCTGAAGCAGGAGGAAATGCACAAGCAGATCTCATCCCTTGGGCCTTCTCCAGTGACTGGGTGGCGACTGGTGGCAGTCTGGGGAGGGGCTGGAAGAGGAGTCCTTTCTGGGCAGAGGAAGAGAGAGCTTGCAGAAGGGCCCTGCTCCTTGGGAAGGGGAATGGCCTCTGCTGCACGTACTTCTTCCTGGTGAAAGGTGGGTTCCTTCCTCTGCAGATGCCGGGCGTGTGGTTTCTGAGAATGCCTGTGGATCTCCTTTCACTTTCTGCCGGTCTCAGCCCATTTCTGGGAAGGGCTTCCAAATCTGTCCTCCCCCCCACCCCCCGCCCGCCCCATACCCACTACCTCCTTTTCCAAATTAGCTGTCCCTGCATGGCTCAGGGCAAATAACATACATCACTAAGATGTGGCCCCACACATGGTAGGTGCTCAGTGTTTGTGAAAAGGTCGAACATGGAGATAAATTAGCTCTGTGAGCAGGGCCAGGGCATGATCTTGAGTACCTGGGCTTTACAAATAAATCCGGTTTTCCTGTTCCTCCACAGTGCTGGCTATGTCGTAATACATCTCTAGTGAGGCTTAATGGCTCTGGGCTTGATTTCCTTTCCTCCCCTTCCCTCCCCTCCTCTCCCCTTTTTAAGAATAGTTTTGTCATAAAAGCTGAGATTTTCTTCTGATGAAGTTTCCTTCCTATAAAAAAATATTACCCAGAAGAGAGATCAGTCTTACGGGGTCCATTCTGGTCCCTAAGTTTCCCGTTCTTTCCGACAGGGCCTTCCAGCAACTTTTAAGTGCTGACCCATGCATTTCAATAAAACTTATTTATTTTATTAAAGATTTTTAAAAAAAAATTATTTATTTGGGACAAAGAGAAGCAGACTCCCCTCTGAGCAGGGAGCCTGTTGCAGGACTCGATCTCAGGCCCCTGGCATCATGACCTGAGCCCGAAGGCAGATGCTTAACCACCTGAGCCCCCCAGGCGCCCCTCAAGAACATTTCTTCTTTGTAACTTTTGCATCTTGAAAGAGCACGAACATAACTTGGGCCGCGGCGATGTTCTAAGTGTACATCAAACTTCTCCAGACACCTGCTGTGAGTGGGCTGTGAGTTTTGCTGTAATTTTGCAGTTGTCGCCCCTGTGGCTGGTGCCTGCTATGGTCTGGGCCCCCGAGCTCCTTGCCTCCAGACCTCAGTGCTTGGCCTCCCCACTGGATGGGTAAGGAGGGCCTCCTGCAGGAGGTGAGCCAGCAGGCACGTGGGAAGTTTCCCCAGACCCTGCCTACAGACCGTTGCCTACAGTTGCCTTCCCAGTGCCTTCTGGCATGTGGAGTATTTCCTTCCGTGTGGTTTTCATCAAGTCTCATTCTGAAGAGGCCCCCAGCGGTTCCTGCAGAATCCAGATTGTAAACTCTGCGTTTAAGGCTCTATCGGCTGCACTCTGTGTTTCCCGGTGCCCAACCCTCCACTCTAGTGTTGGTGGTTGGAGGGGGTGGGTGCTTGTGTCGGTGATAGGCCACATTCATGTGCATGGGGGAGGGGGTCTTTGCCGCTCCCCCCCCCCCACTGTTCATCCCAGTCGGTTGCCTTTTCTTCTGTTGATTTAGGGAAATACCCACAGGACTTCTTTTTATGCTGATCTCAGGCTTCCCTATTTATGTGCAGGGCCGGTGCCCCCACTGCTCAGTAGCAGGTCAAGTGGGTGACTCTGTCCCCAGGACTATACTAAGGCCCTGGACAGCAGACTGTATCTGATCGTTCTTGTGCATAGTTCATGGCCCATGCTGGGCCCGTTATGGACGTCAGAAAAATACTGCATTGACTGAAGCAGCAGTTATAGGGGAGGATTGGGACCAGCAGAGGTGTGAGGGGACCCAGGCTGTACTGGAAGCCAGAGAAACGCAGTGAGGAAGCAGACTGGAGTGGGCATTCCTGGGACAGTGGACCTCGGAAAGGGTCTTTAGCTAGAGCACGCATAGATCTGCGTCTCCCCTTTTCTGTGTGTGCACCTGTGGACTTGATGGATCTGAGTAGGACATAGTCAAGGTAGACTCTGCTGGCCCAGCTCCTGGGCTGGGCTCTTGGGCCTTGCAGATGGAAACACCAGTCTTACTTGGTCAGTAGCATTAGTTTGGCCATTGTGAAATAAAGGAAGATTAAAACCATGTGGCTTTAATTTTTTTTTTTTAAAGATTTATTTATTTATTTATTTGACAGACAGACAGACAGTACAAGTAGGCAGAGAGGCAGGCAGAGAGCGAGGGGGAAGCAGGCTCCCTGCTGAGCAGAGAGCCCGATGCGGGGCTCAATCTCAGGACCCTGGGATCATGACCTGAGCCGAAGGTAGCGGCTTTAACCCACTGAGCCACCCAGGCGCCCCAAAACCATGTGGCTTTAAAGTGCTTCTTGAGTCAGAAGGCGGTCTGCAGACAGAATTCCCTTCTCTTTGGAGGTTAGTCTTTTCTTTCTTCTTGAGGTCTTCAACTGATTGAGTGAGGCCCACCCACCACGGTGGAGAATAATTTGCTTTATTTAAAGTTAGTCTCATCTGTAAAAGTACTTTCACTGTAACATCCAGATGTGTTTGCGCAAATGTCTGGGGACTCTGTCTTAGCCAAGTTGACACAGAAAATTAACTGCCACACCCGTCGGATCTCCCCAGATGTGACTCTGGGTTCACTTACTGCGTGTCTGGAAGCCATCTGTTTGTGGAGGTCGTCTCCTCAGTGAACTCTAGACTTCTGAGGAGTGGCTGCGGGGCCGTGTTCGTCTTTGTGCACCTCACGGATGGCTCACGCTCCGAAAACGCGCCACTGTAGGAAGTGTGCAGTTCTGCCACGTCTCTGACATTCTGCGGATATCCAGCAACTGAGTGTGGTTTTCGTGGGAAGCGCTAACTTTCATTCTCTGATGGATCATGTGGTGCATAAAATAGTGTAGCACGAATGGGACCTTGCAGAAGGTTTTCAGGGAGTTGGGGCCGTCACGTCACGGCAAGACTAAAGTCAGTTGGGAGGAGAAACTAACACTGGTCTTGGTTTATGCTGGACCTTTTGGGGGCACATTTGAAATTCATCGAGTCACTCCACAGGATAACTGAGCACCTGCCCTAGGCCTGGGGCTGTGCCAGCTGCATGTATTTGATGATAGTGCGCAGAGGTCCTTCCTGCTTGGTACTTATGTATCATTAAGTGGAGGCTCATAGGTACGCAAACGATGACCCTCACTGTTCATGTGTGCTTTGCGTCATCCGTCTTTTAAAGGGAAAGTCGGAGGTTCTCTTCAGACAGGCTGCTGTAATTTTGGAGGTAAGCTTCCTGGGAAGGCTGAAGGAGTGACCTGGAGAGTGACCTGTATTGGAGGTTTGCAGGGGTTGGGGGAGGGGCAGGGAGTAGGGGTAGGTAGGAGGCTGAAAGTTTACATTTTTGGGGTATGGTGGTTAGGTGGCAAGAGCTCCTAAAGAGGGCTTGGCACCAGAAGGGAGATCTGCGTGTCTGAGGAAGCAGAAGTGTTGGAGGCTGCAGAACAGAGCGCTGGTGGCCTCAGCCGGGGCAATGGCAGCCTCCAGGTACCACGAAGCTCACTCTGGCTGTAGCCTGGGGACTGGAGCAGAGGATATGGGGGTGGGGACCCAGGGCAGAGCCGGAAGGTGCTTCGAGAAGCTAATGCAGTCCAAGAGAGAGTGATGTGGTTTGGGTTGGGCTGCTGTAGACAGGGCCTGATGGGAGAGCCCTCCAGGAACATGTCTTGACTTTGGGTACCTGACAGAGGTAATAGGTGCCAAACAGAATGAATGGATCCGGTGTTCACTCTTCTTCCTTTCCCTGCCTGTCACTTAGATGTGTTAACATGCAGGGAGAGGTAACCATGGCAGCAGGGGAGGAAGCAAAGGTGTGCGGAGTCTGCTCACTGGGGGATCAGGACTGGGCGAGGTCTGACTCGTGGGGTCAGAAGCTTGAGGGGCACACGGGAACTCTGACTGTCTCTGACAGCCCGGACTCGGTGGGCTGGGCGGGCCCCCCAGCACGGTTCCGGGGACTGTCGCATTTGGCAGTTGCAGGAGCTAAACCCAGTAGACTTTTGCCCCTTCAGGCTGGCGCTATGGTCCGCAGCCCTGGGGCAAGGCCTCAGGTGGGCTGTAGAGTACACTGTTGTCTTTTCTACCCACACTTTTCCATTTCCTTTTTCCCACGTACTGAAAATGAGGGATTTGTTATGAGGTTAGAGGCCCAAGATGTTCCTTCTATTTTTCTCTTAGTGACATTGAACGGGTCCAATAGGATTATAAAAGATCTTGTCTTCACTTCAAAGCACTGGGAGTCTCGACGACGTCTACATCCAGTAAAGTGTGTCTTGGAGGTGATATTGTTCATAAAGCTGCTTAGGCTTTCTGCCCACCAGCCGCTCCGAAGTCAATCTTTCTGGCTTGAGTTCTGACGTCTGACACTTTCCCGCATGACCTGTTCCGGGTATGGGCTTCATGGCTGTTAATGGCAATTTAAAGTCCGCGTTCTCATCAGCCTGAGTCCTGGAGAAAAATCTGCCCAGCGCTGCTGGCCCCTGTACAAGGCGTTCATGTGTTGAATGGAGTCTTGTTTAACTGCTGGGAAACTGTGACTTCTTTCTCCACTCAGACCTATTATTTCTGGACAAATGCTCAATAGATTTACTTTCTCAAGATTTTTCTTCTCTTGAAGGTGGGAGAGGGATTGCTATTCTAATACGCACCTGCTGAATATTGAATTTTATACCTTGGTAATATGCTTATGCTATAAAATTGGAATTCTCTTCTGTCTCGACAAGATTTATAATATCTGTAACCTTCTGCTTGTTGCCTTGTTAACTTATGCTGCTTAAGACCGTAGCGATGTAGTTAGCGGTTAGACCCACTGGAACTGGTCACATGGTCTGTTTGTATCTTAGGGGCTGTCTGTTGATGTGCGGACCCTTTGCGAGGCTCAGTACTAATGTTGGAGCTGGGGCTCTTTGTAAGTGCATGAATGGCATTGTTTTCTCCCGTCGCCATGACTTGCTGTCCCCTTTGGGCACTCAGAAGTAAGGTGGGCAGTGCCAGCTGGGGCCATTGTGAGCCTGAGATGGGCTGAGAAGGCTGGGCTGGTTTAGTACTCGAGGGTATCAAGGTCAAGGCCTCTGGGAGAGTGCTGACTTAGGTGCTCATGGGTCGCTGAAGGGTTTTAAGCCTGGTGGGCCTCCTCAGTGTTTCAGTGGGATCAGCAGGGGGTGGGGTTTGGGGTAAGTTTGGTGCAGTTGGGGCTGCAGGGGAAGGAACTGGGAGGTACAGGGGGGCAGCCAAAAACTGTGTGAGTATCGTAAATAATTGCTGGTGAGATTCCAAAGTAACATTGTTTCAAGAGGAATGAAGAATTGGGAGGGAGCGGAATTGTGGCACAACCACAGGCAAGCGTCGCTCCCTGGGTGACGAAGGGAGAGGCGGTGGGAGAGAGAGTTTGGGTCAGGCTGGTTTTCAAGCCTGCAGGGGGGAGCCTTCATCCATCACCTGTCTGTTCTGCTGCCCTGCTCAGCACAGGCGTGGGGCAGGTTGCCAGGTTCCCAGCGAGCCCGGACCCCGGACGAGTGGGGACTGGGCAAGCAGACCCTGCCTCCTGCTGGCCGGCTCTTCGAGAAATGTGTGGGAGCGTGTTTTCCTGCACCGAAGAGACTTGGCATGGTCAGCTTTACTGGTTCTCGCCAAGTAGAATGTGGTACCTGATATGTAGCTTTGTGAATGGTAAACAAGATTTTAATGACTTCAAGCATGTTGACGATTTTTGGAGGAGCAGGTGACTTATGTGCTGTTTCCCTAAAATGGTTTCACGGGCTTACCTCAGCAGCTTCCCACGTTGGTTAGGGTTAGGTTTGCCCCGTGGGTCCTAGAGTACTCTTGTGTAAGCTGCGTACACAGGGTACGTGATTTTTCTCTTTTGCACAAATCTTCCTAAGGTTGTGTGTCAGTTTCCTAGGGGTCCTGGGACAAAGTTTCTGGAAACTGGGTGGATCAGAGCAACAGAAATTTGTGGTTTCACAGTTCTGGAGGCCAGAAGCCTGAAATTCAGCTGCCCTCAGGGTCACCATCCCTCTGAAACCTACAAGGGAGAAGTCTTCCTCACGTTGTCCGGCTTCCGGTGGTTGTGGGCAGACCTTGACGTTCCTCTGCTTGCTGTCCCGTCACTCTGATCTCTGTCTTCATCAGACAGCTGATGCTTTCTGCCTGTGTGTCTCTGCATCTTCTTCTGACTTAAGATTTTATTTATTTATTTTTAAAAATTTATTTATTTGACAGAGAGAGAGTGATCATAAGTAGGCAGAGAGAAAAGGGGAAGCAGGCTCCCTGTTGAGCAGGGAGCCCAATGTGGGGCTCGATCCCAGGACCCTGAGATCATGACCCAAGCCGCAGAGAGAGGCTTTAACCCACTGAGCCATGCAGGCGCCCCTTCAAGATTTTATTTTTAAGTAATCTCTGGACCCAACGTGGGGCTCACCTTCACAGCCCCGAGATCAAGAGCTGCACACTCTACTGACTGAGCCCGCCGGGTGCCCCTCTTTGTCTTCTTCTAAGGACACCAGTCGCACTGGATTTAGAACTCCCTCTAAAGTTCTGCTCCGCCACGATCACACCTTAGTCACATCTGCAATGACCCCATTTCTAAATAAAGTCAAAATTTGAGGTAATCGGGTTTATAACTTTACCACATCTTTTCGGGGAGGACAGAGTTCACCCTCTAAGAAGTTCCGTGGCTGGCATTTTATTCTGTGGTGTCAGAGACCCAGATGCTTTCTTTTATTATTATTATTATTTTAAGATTTTAATTTATTTATTAGAGAGAGAGAGCGTGTGCACAAGCAGGCAGAGAGGCAGTGGGAGAGGGAGAAGCAGGCTTCCCTCTGAGCAGGAAGCCTAACATGGGGCTTGACTACAGGACCCTGGGATCATGACCTGAGCCGAGGGCAGACGCTTAACCGACTGAGCCATCCAGGCGCCCCTGCAGATGCTGACTTTTTTATTATTTCACTCTGTGGGGCCTTGACTAAGCTGGCAACTTCGAAGCCACTGGGCAGAAAAAGGGTTCTCAGACATTGTCACTTTCCACTGGTCTGTACTGAATCACGTGGCTACACACTGCTCCCTGGGAGGCTGGGAAGGAGGGTCCCTTTTCCAAGCTGCCATGTGCCAGCTGAAAACTAGGGCTTTGTTTCTATAGGAGCACGGGTGCAGCCATGAGGGCCGTTACCAGTCTCTGCCACACGTTCAGTGATTTGGGGGTAGGGGTGGCTTTGGTTGTTTATCCCGTTTCTGTGCCAATGCACTCTTCTTGAATTTTGTCTAGCTTTTGCAGAACAAGGAGTTTTCCTGTATGTGATTATGTTACATTTGTAACAGTTAGCAGGGCTTCATTTAAAGATTTTATTTATTTATTTGACAGATCACAAATAGGCAGAGAGGCAGGCAGAGAGAGGGGAAGGGAAGCAGGCTCCCTGCTGAGCAGAGAGTCCTGCGGGGCTGGATCCCAGGACCCTGAGATCACGACCTGAACTGAAGGCAGAGGCTTTAACCCGCTGAGCCACCCAGGCGCCCCTGCCCCGCCCAGGGCTTCATTTAATTCAGTCCGACTGCAGCCTTGAGCTGCTAACTTGTGGGGAAAAGGGAAGGGAGTGGAAGATGTGGCTGTTTCTGCTGTCCAGGGTATTTACTAAGGAGAAGAGTTGAGGGATAATGAGAAATGCTTATAAAATATTTTTTTTTATAAGAGATAGAAACTTGTTAGGAGCTTTTCTTTCTTTCTCTCTCTCTCTCTCTTTTTTTTTTTTTTAAAAGAATGATGATGGGGGCAGGGCACCTGGGTGGCTCAGTGGGTTAAGCGTCTGCCTTCGGCTCAGGTCATCATCTTGGGGTCCTGGGATTGAGCCCCAAATCAGGCTCCCTGCTCAATGGGGAGTCTACTTCTTCCTCTTCCTCCCCGCTCCCTGCACATCCATACATGCTCTCTGTCTCAGATTAGAAAAATAAAAAAGAATGATGACAAAGGATAGTTAATGACAAATGATACACTGATTTGGACATGTACAGGGAGAGCATGAACCTAAGTGCCCAGGGAAAGGTCACCACAAATAAATGGGCAGAGCCCGGTTTTTCATCCGGAGTCGCTGCCCCTGGCCTCGTGTTCCCAGCCTGTCCTTTGGGGCCAACCGGATTCCTGAAGGTGGTTGGGGAGTGGGTGGGGGGCGACGCTGGCCTTCATCTTTGTGTTCCCAGCCTCTGGCGTGGTGCTTGGCACATGGTGGGATTAGGTCAATATTTATGGAATCATTTTCTACCAACTCCCCTGTTTATTGTTGGTAACACAGAAGTAAAACGCAAATGTCCGGGTTCTAAATGTGTTCACTGTTTGGAGCTGTATTTTCTTTTCAGGGAAGGTTCAGGACCCTTGTTGGGAGGGTTACGGAGATAACTTTGTGAACTCTTTATTTCTGTCTATGCGTTCTATTATACAATTACCTGATGTATCCTGTGTCGTGATTGCTGCCAAGCCTTCAGATACAGTTGGTGAAGGGGTAGACGGGCTGTGTAAAATGCTCCACGGCAGATTCCCAGGGAAGCAATTACTCTCGTGTGTGTCTCGTTCCCACAGCTCAGCCCGCCTTTTTCCTTCTTCTGCAGAACTTTCTGTTGCTTGACGAGATCTCACAGCGCACCCCTCAGCTGCCATCAGATGGTAAAACCATAGTGCACGTGCAGGACGTCACTGCCTTTTGGGATAAGGTACGTATCACCCCTCATGAGATCACAGCTGCTGTAGGATGACTGGTCACGTGGATGTGAATTTTGAGATTTTTCTCTCACCGTATAAAATGTGACCGGCCGCATTTGCTTGAAAGTGTGTTATAAAAAAGCTCAAAATCAGGAATAAGGTTTGCAACTGATAAAGTATAAAATCAGTTAAAGGCATTTGATGTGTTGTTCCCTATCTTTAAGAGAACTTTCCATGTATTACCACATTTTTTCGGAATGAGTACGTAAGTTGGCGATGTTAGAATTTACAGGATTGAACAGAAGAATGATACAGTACACACAGATTAACTAAGATACATACTCTTATGGAGGAGAGACTTTGGGGAATCAGTGTATGTTTTTTATGTTGACGTCGTTGCTGTGGGGTAGGGCGATGGCTCCCCTGTGCTCAGCTTCTGGAAGTTTTCCAGCTGCTTTGGTGGCAGCCAAGGTCAGGGAGGAGGGAGCAGGTGGGACTAGTCAATGCCGATGATTTCCAGCTTAAGGGTTTCACTCCGTGGCAAGCTGACAGATAGAATAAGTGAGGTCATGAGGGTTTTCTGACACTTGGCTTTTTTATGACATTGAGGCAAATGAGAAAAACAGGAGAGACTGTGCTCGCCTTCTCAGCCTTGCAGGCCCCGTGCGGCCTCCCTTGTCCACAGCTGAACCGCTTTCCTGGCCTGCTTCTGTGGTCTTCTTTGTGCATTCTCCCGTCAGAGTCTGGGTTAGTCAGGAAAACAGAGCTCACACCATGAGAAAGGGAGTTCATCACCTAAGCAGAGAAAGAACAAAGGAGCAAAGAGGGCAAAGGGTGGTGTGTGAGGCAACCCAGAGATGAGCGAAGGCGGGAGGGATGCCGGGAGGAGGTGGCCTCTGCCAGAGGGTCACCCATCTGAAGCACAGCTCAGGAGCCTGGCAGCCAGCAGGAGTGGGGGCGGTGGAGGGAGGGCCTGCTCTGTGGGCCCCGCAGAGGGGATGCAGCGGTGGGGGGGGGCTGTGGGTGCCAGCCTCCTGTGTCTCCAAATGCAGAGGGCCACGTCAGGCACGGTCGCACGTGGACGCTCACACCAGCTGTTAACGCACCGGACTGTTTTTTTGTTAGTGTGGCAGATTGCCTCCTGCCGGAGAGTTCTCCTTGTGATACACCTTGAGCCCTTCTAGAAAGCACCGCTGAAGTTTCCGTCTGCGAATGCCCCTGAGTTAGAAAGCACTGAGGTCGTGACCACCTCCCGTGGGAGGTGACTCATTACCAAACTGCTTCCATGCCAAACCCTGCAGCCCTGTTAAGTGAGCAGTTCTGTTTGCTTCTCTAGTACTTACAAACATGTTCTTGACTTTTTTTTCCCACGGCTTGTCTTGTAGCAGTGGACACCCCATTCTGGTGTCTTGGCTGCATCCGTGCAAGGATCGTGCCTCACGCTGGGAGTGATGACGGCCTGTATGATTAGGCCACAGAGGCGAGAGTCTTGGGTGAGGGAGGGGCACAGACCTTGGGGGTTTGGGAGGGAAGCTGAGGCCAAACGCGGCGCTTGCTGGGCTGGGCAGCGGAAGGGCGTGGACGTTCTGAGCAGCTGCGCCAGACGGCCGGGTGGGTAACTGGGCAAAGGTCTCACCCACGGGGGTTCATTCATGAAACGAATGTACTTGGTTTCAGTCTGTCAGCTTTGAAGTGCATGGTCCGGTGGGAGCCTGCAAGCTGCCACAGGGCAGGGGTGATTCATCTGTGTGGCTCAGGGCTGCCTCCCCAGGGCCCAGCAGGTGACTGGCACCGTGAGGGGGCATCGCATAGTGATGCCAGAGCGGCCCTCAACTGGCAGATGCTGCCCCCTGCTGGTCACGCTCTAGCAGCGCCTGATCCTGAAGTCCCCCCAGGGAAGTGAATCCTGTCCAGCCCCGCAAGAAATTCTGGGGTGCGGGGAGCAGGAAGCCGGTGTGGGCTTGTGACGGCTGGTTTGTAGTCGTAACTGGAGTCAAATGTAGCAAAATTGGAACGAATTAGTTATGAGACATGAGGAAAGGAGTGGAGAAGCTTAAACGTTTCTACATATGGACATCCAGCTTCTTAATAGTTCTAGAATTCTCATAAACTCTGAGGCTGGTTTTCCTTTGGCGATGGAGTGTAATTATCACTGTTTTAGTCCGTACCCATTTTGTAATCCGTTCAGTTCTTTCCGGAGAAGTTTTTTTCATTTTGAAAATGATCCAGACCTTTTATTTCTCCTGCTGTGCTTTTAGTCTCTCGGGCATTTTTGTAACTGCATGTAGCCACCCAGGAAGCAGGGAGGGGTCCTGAAGGTCAGGCCCGGAACGTCCCGGTCTGCACGTGTTTGTGGAAGGTTAGCTCCGCTGCCCAATCTCCACTGCTTTCGCGTCTCCGTGGGTTGGATTCTTCCTACCGCCGTCCTGGGTGGTTGTACTTGCCGGGATTGTTCTGAAGAGCAGCTTCTGCCCTTTGTTTTTGAAGAATCCTTTTCTAGAATGCCGGAGGTGGCGTTGCCTTGGATCAGCTCTTGGTCAGTTTCCTGTGATAAGGGAGGCCGTTTCCTCACCTGTGTCTGCAGAACACGAGTCCTTTACTAGCGGCCTTCCCAAAGGGCTTGGGATCCTGATACCTGCGCTAGATCCCCAGCCATGGGGCTGTGCCTAGTCAGTACCCACAGAAGGATCTCATGGGAAGGTAGGTGGGGATCATAACAGGGCGAGCAAAGCCCACAGTCAGGATTATCCCCAAATAGTAGCACCTTCTTAAATTTCACCTTAAGCAGTTCCTATCCATCTTTTTCTGGGTTTGGACAAACATTCTCGTAGTTGGCCCCTACTACTACTGTAGTCTCAATTTGAACTGTCCTTCTTCGTACCCTTGACCTTTTGCTTCAAAGATAGGTAAATCCAAGTATTGCTTGAAAAGGAAACCTCATTTCAGTTTTTACCATGCTCTGCTAAACTCCCTTATTCAATACACCCTTCACTCAGCAAGTGATTTTCTGATATTTGGAAGTTCTCTATGGAAGCGAATCTAATTTGACCCCTTAACAGATTGAATGCAGAACTGTAAAACTGAACTTTTTTCTTTTTTTTTTTTTTTAACATGGGCTCTTAGAATTTTCTTTTTTTCTTTTTTTTTTTTTTTAAGATTTTATTTATTTATTTGACAGACAGAGATCACAAGCAGGCAGAGAGGCAGGCAGGCAGAGAGAGGAGGAAGCAGGCTCCCCGCTGAGCAGAGAGCCCGATGCGGGACTCGATCCCAGGACCCTGAGATCACGACCCGAGCCGAAGGCAGCGGCTTAACCCACTGAGCCACCCAGGCGCCCAACATGGGCTCTTAGAATTTTCTTAACCCAATGTCTCTTTAACTTAGATTTTTTTAAAAAGATTTTTATTTATTTGAGAGAGAGGGAGAAGCAAATGCCCCGCTGAGCAGTGAGGCTGATGTGGGGCTTGATCCCAGGACCCTGACATCATGACGTGAGCTGAAAGCAGATGCTTCACTGACTAAGCCACGCAGGCACCCCTTTATCTTAGAATTTATAGAATGTTCAGGAATACAACCTCTGATTAGCATGATCTTTGCTTTATCCTTTTTCCTTGTGTTGGGTTCTGTGCTGTCGTGCATACCTCCTCGTGTCCTTAACAGGAGAAGTGCTTTGCTGTCCCTGTTTAGGACAGGTAATAAAGACATGCTACCTTTAGAAAAGTCGGACTTTATATCCCTGTGGCCCACAATTCCATTCTCATTTAGGCGTTGTTTTTGTTGGTGTTAAATTTGAGCTGTGATTACAACCTTGGCCATCGTTGGCAGGAGTCTTGGTGCCCAGAGTGACCTTATAATGTAAAGTACCTTCTTGGCTTCTGTGAGCATTACTGAGATTCCTTCCTTATCAAAGGAGGGTGGGGAGGTTATTGGAGCTTTCAAATTACTTACCAGCCAAGGGCCCCCTGCATGCCATGTACTTATGCTGCCACCTTGTGGAGGCTAATGGAATAGAAGATTAAAACCAAGGGTCATAATGTAAAATTTTAAAAACCGCCTATACTAAATACGCATCAAAACCACCATGAGATACTACCTCACGCTGGTCAGACTGACTCAAATTAACAATTCAGGAAACAACAGATGTTGTTGAGGATGGGGGGAAAGGGGAACCTTCTCCCACTGCCCTCGGGAATGCAAGCTGGTGTAGCCACTTTGGAAAGCAGTGTGGGTTCCTCAAGAAGTTAAAAATAGAGCTGTCTTATGACTCAGCAATTGCACTAGTAGGTGTTTATCTAAAGGATACAAACACAGTGCTTCGAAGGGACACGTGCACCCCAATGTTTATAGCAGCAATGTCCACAGTAGCCAAACTATGGAAAGAGCCCAGATGTCCATCGACAGATGAACGGATAAAGAAGATGTGAGCTATATATACACACATACTTATACACACACAACACACGCACACAATGGGATATTATTAGCCATCAAAAAGACTGAAACCTCGCCATTTGCAACAACGTAGATGGAGCTAGAGAGGGTATTATGCTAAGCAAAATAAGTCAGAGAAAGACAATTATGTGATTTCACTCATGTGGAATTTAAGTAACAAAACAGATGAACATAGGGGAAGGAAAGAAAAAAAGATAAAAGATACAAACAGGGAAGCAAAGCATAAGACACTCTTAACTACAGGAAACTGAGGGCTGCTGGAGGGGAGGTGGGGGGGATGGGGCAACTGGGTGATGGGCGTTAAGGAGGGCACGTGAGGAGACGAGCACTGGGTGTTACATTCAGCTGGTGAATCACTGATCTCTTCCTCTGACACTAATAATATACCGTATGTATATGAAATTGAATTTAAATAAAATATTAAAATTGTGACCCAAAACCCCCTCCTCTACTGAATGTTCTGTTATTTTCTTTTCATGTTACCATGTACTAAGAAAACTTCATGTCGAGGAAATACCTACCATTTAAATTCTGTGGGTGTTGAGAACAGGGTTCATACCCAAATGATAAGAGATCTTCAAAAGATCTTCAAAAAAGAGGTCTTCAAAAGGCAGCTAAACCCCAGAGAAAGAGTTGAGTGAAAAGCACTCCTGGGACACAGAATCTTCAGATAGGAAAGATAGAGATGTGGGTTATGTTCACGTATGAGTGGCTATGATTTTATTTTCTTCTTGAGGTAATTTGTGTTACTTTATTCAAATGAGTGTCTTTTTTTAAACTTCATTCCGAAGACATCAGAAACGCCAACCCTACAAGACCTTTCCTTTACTGTGAGGCCGGGGGAATTGTTAGCAGTGATCGGACCTGTGGGAGCAGGAAAGGTAAGTCATAATGCCTTGTGACAGCTCACTGCCATGCCACATCCCATATTAAATTCTTGAGGTTACGCTTTGTGTCACACAGTTTTGAATTGGGTCTATCTAGAATGTGTTTCTCAAAAGGGGTTCCATGGAGCCTCAGCTTTGCAAGAAGGTTACACAGCAAATCAAGCTGCTCAGTGTGTGTTGTGTTTTTCCTGGTGCATCAAGTCACACAGTTTGAAAATGCTTGTCTGGATATCTCAGTGAAGCAGATTCTTCATGTGACTGCTATTTGAGATAGAACAGCCAAGAAAATGGGACTTACTTTTGTCAGAGCAGGACCTGTAGGAAACCTGGAGGTTGTAAAGGCCCTTCTGGAAAGCTTTAAACATTTCCTTAGATGACTCTCCCTTGTCACATCACCGCACAGGTGGTAATTGTATTGCCGTGTGCATGGCGCTGTGCTGGGAGCAAAAGATACACATGTGAGAAGGCTCAGACTCATTTGCCCTCTAGAAGCAACCAGGTCCTGGGGCAAGACAGATGGGCCAAAGGAATTTTTCAGTTCAGCGTTCGGAGCATTCTGATAGTAGTAGGCACAGACATACCATGTCCGCGTGTTGTGAAAGACTTCAAGGAAGTGCGCATGCCGCACTTAGCCTCATGCATCGGAAACAAAAATAGGGGAAGTTAAGTGTAGAATATATGAATGATGGGATAATTATTGCAGATGGATTTTCTCTCTGCCAGCCTGACTCACTTCAGAGTTTCTGCTGCGTGGGATAGAGGGTTTACACATAGCCTTCCAGAAACCAAGTGTCTTTTCAATAAGGGAGGCCTGGGTGCAGGGCCCCCTCCGTGCTTACAAAGCCCGGATCGGACTTACGCAGTGCAGAGCACGCCAGCCTTCTCCTCGATTGGCCAACATTCTCAGTCCCAAGTAAACCCTTTCATCTGGGGGAGATGCCCCTGGGCAGAGCAGGCTGATACTCACTCTTGTGGGCTTTGAAATTTTTGATTGCACCTTCCAGGGCTGTCCTGTATTGTATTGAAAGGGAAGGAGCTCTGAGGGGTCTCAAAGGCCCGGGGCCGGGGCAGGCTGGGGATGGCGGTGGCCAGCTCTGTGCCGGGTGCTGCTGCCGACAGGGACTCGTTTGCCGTCTGTTTCAGTCGTCGCTGTTGAGCACCGTCCTCGGCGAGCTGCCCCGGAGCCGGGGGCTGGTCAGCGTGCATGGAAGGATCGCCTACGTTTCTCAGCAGCCCTGGGTGTTTTCGGGAACTGTGAGGAGTAACATTTTATTTGGGAAGAAATATGAGAAGGAACGATACGAGAAAGTGATAAAGGCCTGCGCTTTGAGAAAGGTAAGGACTCCGCGGTTACCTGTCACTGGAGCGTCGGATGGTAATAGTGTTGGTGTAAAGGACAGGGCTTAGTTCCTTTTTTATGTTTGGAAGATCTCTGGACGTCATTTAACGCTTCAAGCTGGTCTTGTGGGCAACTGCCCTGTATTCCTCTGCACGTGTACACTCCTGTTTTAATCCTGATGTGATGACAACATTCACTGGGTGCTTTTTTTGGTTGTGTTTTATTCTTTTTTTTTTTTTTTTAAGATTTTATTTATTTATTTGACAGAGATCACAAGTAGGCAGAGAGGCAGGCAGAGAGAGAGGGGGAAGCAGGCTTTCTGCTGAGCAGAGAGCCCAACTTGGGACTCAATCCCAGGACCCTGAGATCATGACCCGAGCCGAAGGTAGAGGCTCAACTCAATGAGCCACCCAGACGCCCCTTTATTCCCTTTAAAAAAAAAAAAAAAAAAAGACTTTATTTATTTGGAGAGTGTGAGTGAGGGGAGGGGTAGAGGAAGAGGGAGAATGTCAAGCAGACCCCACGCTGAGCGCAGAGCCCGACGTGAGGCTTGATCCTGTGACCCTGAGATCACGTCCGGAGCCGAAATCAAGAGCTGGCCTCTTAACCGACGGAGCCACACCGGTGCCCGAGTTTTACTCACTTTCAACTTTTTAAAGGGACAGTTAAAAAAAAAATTGGCAAGTCAGAGTCGTGTAATGACCCGTTGTGTACCCATCCCCCAGCTTCAGCCATGCTCTGCTGGGGGTGGGGGGGGTCTGTCCGCCCTGGTGCCCCTGCTCTCTGGCCAGCCCCATCCACACCCCAAATTCTGATGCAGAACCTAGACCTCATATAGTTCATCTGCACATAGTTCCTTAGTTCTCTGAAAGGTAAGAACGCCTTTGAAAAGAAACCATGTTATCGTCCTTGAAAAATGGCCCCAATTCCTTAATATTATCAGCGTTCTGGTCAGGTTTCCATTTTGCTAATTACCTCGCGAGGGGATCTTGTCAGCTGTTGGTCTGAATCGGACTCCATGTAAGGTCTATGCTTCGCACTTGCTTCATCCATCTTCTGGGTCCCTTTTGGTCCATAGGTCTCCTCTCTGCTTGATTTTTCACGTGTGATTTATTATTTAAAGAAAAGGAAATGCTTTAAATTTCTTTGGAGTACTACGTCCTTTCACAAGGGGAGAGATTGTTTGCAGAAATGACATTGTTTTGCAGAAAATGACAAGATGAATTGTTTAATTGTGTTTGGGATTTCGGTCAAATGGATGAATGCATGTGGAAAACGAACTTATCTGATCGGAGAATATAATTTAGCAAAAAAAAAAAAAAAAAGGGAAAAAACCCCACATACTGATAAATACTGTGTGACTTCCTTTGGGTCATAAAATTCACTGGATAATAGCGTTAAAGGGCTCGCCCCGGGGTCTGTTCAATGCGGTCTGGACATCCGACTGTTCTTTTATGCTCTGTGGAAAAGGCTGGGACAGACTTTTCAAGGGAGGGCATTGAAGGCTCCAAGCCAGCCTTGTGAGGAAATAGTAATTTTGCTTGAACAGTGGCTTGAACATCCTAGATTTTATCAGATGAGTAGCATTTTATGATGGGACAAAACATAATTGCTTGTTTAATGGGCTTCTGTTTCCTTCCCCTGGGTCATTGTTAATGAGAGATGGTGTGGCTTCAGGAATGACATCAAGTTAGCAGCAATGGGCTGGGTTTTTTTCAAAATGGCAAATGCCACGAAGGAAGAGAGAGAACAAATGTAAAACAGTAGTAATAATCCCCATATTTTCCGAGTCCGTGTGCCGATCATTTTTCTGCCTCCCCCCCCCCCCCCCCCCCCCCCGCCACGTATACACACAGGTGTATGAGTTTTTGGTCTTTGACCAGGACCTTTGATGGCACCGTCCTCATTTTGTAGTTGCTGAAGCTGAGGCTTGGAGAGATGAAACAAGTCACCTAAACCTTTGCGGCTCAGGTTCGGTTTTGGCCTGCCCCTAGATTCTGTGCTTTTCCACGGGGCCACGATGCCTCCCAGCTGAGCAAGCGTGTAAGGAAGAGCTTTTAGCATTGGGTAATGGAGGCGGAGACCAGCGTGGCACTGGTGAGAAGCTCGAGGCCAGAGACCGAGGCAGGTGGGCCATGGCAGGCCATCAGAAGTCCTGCTCCAGGACAGTGTTGCGTGTGCAAGAACACGGGAGGGATTTGGCAGTTACAGTCCGGAACTGGGTGGCACAGTCCATTAAGCGTCTGCCTTCAGCTCAGGTCATGATCTCAGGGTCCTGGGATCGAGCCCCATGTCGGGCTCCCTGCTCAGTGGGGGGCCTGCTTCTCCCCATCTTCCCCACTCTGCTCATGGGCTTTCTCTCTCTCTCGGTCCCTCTCTCTCTCTCAAATAGATAAATAAAATCTAAAAAAAAAAAAAAAACAAAAAATCCAGAGCTTGTTTCGAGGACCTTCAGTTTGAGCATTGAGCATTGAACAGGCATTCCCACGGAGTAGCAACAATCCCTTTAAAAGGGGGAAGAAGTCCTGAGGCAGACCACATGATCGACTCATTGTGGAGTTCGCGTGTTGTACCACGAGCAGGGGCGTGGCCAAAGAGGCCAGCGTGTGGTTCCCATAGCTCTGTGTCGCCCACTTGGGAAGGGTCCAACCCTAACTGGGTACCAGTAGCTGAGGTTTTCCTTCTCATGCTTACACCTCTGCCTTTCCCGTTCGTAAGCCATCTGGGAACCCTGGTCCTTGTCATGGCCCTTTGAATGCGGGTGGTTGTGTGTGCCTAGGAGGAAGGATTTTTTTTTTTTTAAGAGTTTATTTATAGGAGAGAGAGTATGAGAGGGGGAGGGCCAGAGGGAGAAGCATGACCTGAGCCGAAGGCAGTCGCTTAACCACTGAGCCCCCCAGGCGTCCCAGGAGGAAGAATTTCTAAGAGTAAATGGTAAGTACTGACAGTCTATATGGCCAGTAACATTCAGACAGATACACGTGTCCCCACATCAGGAAGAGCATTTTCACATACAACAGAAAGCTAAACTTTTGCCTCCCCACACTGAGCCAGTTGCAAATGATATGTTTGACATTGACCTCTAACATGACAAGATAGATTATATTCGATTGCCTAAGAGGCTAGGGGGGCATTCCTGAAAAAAGGGGAATTAAATTTATTTGTAGCTTGAATAGATGTCACTTTAAAAATAATGAATAGATTATATGTGTGTGATTTTTTTTTTTTTAAAGATTTTATTGATTCGAGGGCAAGAGGGAAAGAGAGACTGCACGAGCAGCAGAGGCAGAGGGCGAAGCAGGCTCCCCACTGAGCAGGGAGCCCAGCACGGGGCTCCATTCCAGGACCCTGGGATCCTGACCTGAGCCAAAGGCAGATGCGTGACTAACGGAGCCACCTAGGGGTCCTTGTGATTTTTTTTTTTTTAATGTTAAAAAAAGTTGGGTAATTGAAGGAGGTGGAATGCAGCGTATGCAATAAACAGCGCTCAGGCGTTTTCTCTTGACTTTCATCAAGTTCAGCTCTCAATGCTCAGAGCACTTAGGCCAGGGCTGGGGCTGTTTCTCTGCATGACCTTGCGTTTCTGGTGATCGCTCAGCCCTTTCTGTTCTCCCGGATTTGAACGTCTCTGCAGAAAAGCAGATGTTGGGATGGGTGGCTGCCGTTCAGGGTTTTCTGCAGGGACTGATGCTTTTGCCAAAACCACGCAGGACAGCTGGACCCGTGTGTGGGCTGTGTTCTGGGGCGCCGTGGATGGGCACACACCCTGGTGGGAAGGGCGTCCTACAGGGCAGGTTTGTGTTCAGCTGCTGCATGGCGTGGGGACGTGGAGTCTGGGCCTCTTGTTCTCCTTCCCTCCTCGGCAGAAAAGGAGGCCAGGGTGCTGATGTCGTTGAGAGTGGAGTCCTGTCCCCGGCGTTGTCACTGTGGAACGTCCCATTAACCTGCCTGCGTCTTTGCTGCCTACGTCCTTGCTGCCTACTGCAAATGTGGACATTGGGCCAGAAGATTTCCAAGAGGTTTTGCCACCGTCCTGAAATGCCCTCTGTGACTCTGTTTAGGGTTGGTAAAGGCTTTAAGAATCCAGAACACCACCTGCTGAGTTAGGAGATCCTTTGCTCATCTCCTCTTGGAATTTTAGTGTCAGTGTATGTACATGAGATGACCACAGAGGATACAGGCTTTCTGGAATGATGTTGTAGATACAGAGATTGCATACACAGTGGGAAAGCTCTGGCCTTTGGGTATCTTGGGCATTAACTTGGGGTGTCTGTTTCCTTTCTGATTCAGTGGGGGAGGTATGGGACTATCGTCAAGATGGTGGGCAGTACCTGTAAAATGCAGACATGCCAGGGTTTTGATAAATGGTGGCTATTATATTATAGCCCTTTTCTCTAGAAACCCGCTGGTTGAATGCCAAGGCCCCGGAGCAGACAGCTGTGGGCTGCACCCCAGTCTCTCTGCTTACCAGCTGTGCGATTTGGGTTCGTTGAACCTTACAAAGCTTCAGTTTCTTCCGCTGGGAATGGAGATGATCATCCCAATGAGGTGTTTCTTAGGATGAAAGGCAATAAGGATCCTACAGCACCTGATTTCTAGGGGCATCACAAGCATTTTGTACATGTTAGACTCACATGGAAGAGATACTAGCTCTTAACTCTAAGAGTAGCCAGTTTTGGGTAGAATCACATCCATAATATGTGACACGTTAGAAAAAAGGCGTTTGAGTCTAGACCCACCCTTTGTCTGGGTGCTCTAACTTAGTTCATTACCTAAGTCCCCAGTAAAAATACTGTTCTGACATAAGCGATGGATCTTGTGACATTTGCATATTCTCTTTTTCCACTTGAAGACATTTTAGCATTTTTAGGCAATACATATTTGAAGGTATAGCATTGATAAATTCAGGTTTAATATTTTCCCACATAGATCATTTGAGTTTATAAGCCTCTCTCGGGTGCTCACAAGCTTATAGTTTCTTTTCATATTTGCTCCATTTCTGCCAACTTGGACATTTTCTTTTCCGATAACCTTGACGGTTGTAGAATAATTATGGTTTTATCTTCATTTTTTTCTCTCTCAATGGGGAAAACTGTTACTCACCTATGACCTACTAGGAAATCAGTGAGTACAAAAGGGGCATAGGAGGCTCAACGAAATAGGGAGAATAAGTTTGTGTGTGCAGAAGTAGAGGTCATCAAGTCTTCACTAATTTTGATATTTTAAGGGTGGCTCAGTGGGTTGAGCCGCTGCCTTCGGCTCGGGTCATGATCTCAGGGTCCTGGGATCGAGTCCCGCATCGGGCTCTCTGCTCAGCGGGGAGCCTGCTTCCTCCTCTCTCTGCCTGCCTCTCTGTCTACTTGTGATCTCTCTCTGTCAAATAAATAAATAAAATCTTTAAAAAAAAATAAATAAAATAAAATAAAATTTTAAATACACTTTTAAATGTACTTTTCAGCGACCCCTTGGGGCAGCATGATAAGGAAGGAAGAATCAAAGGCTACTACACATTCATAGGAGCTTGGTTCAGATTCCCCATCCCATGTTAACAGCTGACGGCCCTTAGACCATGATGTAACCTGGGCTCAGTTTCCTCACCTGTGAAATGGGCCAATACTTTGCAGCTTGTGAAGAGTTGGGAATCATCGTTACTGGGTGTCCAGGTGTACCAGGCTTCGTGCCTAAGTCTTACCATCAAGGAGCTGGGGAGAGAAGCTGTGCACATGTGTACAGGTGATGAGGCAGAGATAAGGTGGGCCCTTCATGAGAAATACCATGGGAATCCAGTGAAAGAGGGATGACTTCTGATTTGGGAAATTCAGGGATGGTTGCATGGAAGAGAGTATTTGAGCTGGCTCTGGAAGGACGGGGGAGGTTCTGACAGGCCATGATAAGAGGGCCAGTCATGGAAGAAAAGTTATGATCTGGGCCTAGAATTTCTGCCGTTTGACTCTGGGATCCAGCCCTCCTTGGCCCCCAGGCCTCGTAACGGACTATCATAAACCATCAACATTTGTTCAGTCGTATTTCTGCTGAAGTCTCCACCATCACCAGACCTCGGTAGGTTTCTGGCTTGGTGACATCAAAAGAGCAAAGCCATTTCTTGGCTTTTCCTCTAGTCTGCTGTTAGTGAGAACCATTAGAGACAGCATACTTGGGTAAATGTCAGCATACTTGGGTAGATGTAACTAAGGTGGGAACACCTTCTGCTCACTGGAGAGACTGGAAATAGATGCCCAACTCAGGCTCTTCCCTTTCGCCAAACCAGACACCTGTGGTTAGGAAATCAGCCTGGCTCTGATTTTTACCTTATGCTCTTCGAAATATTTTTTCTCTCTGAGGCTTGTCCGTAAATACATTGCAAAGTCAGCATCACACTCCCAAGTCTTACTCCTGGGCTCAGAGAGTTCATTCCTTATTCCCTGACTGTGCTACACGCCAGGTACATTTGAAGGGCCTCCTGCAGAGAACGGCCGAGATTGCTTTGGTGCAACCTGGTGCTGTTTTTGGAAGGACAAGAAAGCCACAGAAAATCAAGGCTTAAAAATGAAGAACGCTTTCCCTGGACTGTCAGCAGTGAATCGAGGCCAAGTAAACCGTGTGGGGGTGGGTGGGTGGCGGAAGGCGGGGAGCCTACTTCCCGATGGCCCGTCGTTCTGCACGGAAACCAAAAGCAAGAGATAGATGGTGTTGATGTCTGAGCTCAGCAAAGACGTGACGTGAAGTCATGAATTTTCACGATTGAGCAATTGCTGTCTTTCGTTTATTGGCATCCAGGGAGCCTCCGAGCGCATGGGGAGTTCTGAGTACCTTTGTGGGCTCTCAGGGTGGGTGAGGATGGGGGTTCCGCACTCTCTTTTCCAGCTCCTTGTAGGGGGTGTGCTCTGCGTGTTGTGATTCACACTGAACGAGGTCCCATGGTTGGTTTGATCAGAAAACATGTATCTGTCACTAACAGGTTACAGTGGATATGTGTCCTTTTCCCACATAGAGAAGGTGTTTGTCCCCGTGTCTGATTGTCACGGCAGCCTGGAGCATGGCCATTTTTGTCTCCACATTTTGTCAAAGAGGAAAAAGAGGCCGTAAGGAGGTCAGAGGAGTTGCTTGTCATGGACATTCCAATGTGCTTTCTCCTCAGATTGGTCAAAGTGGAGGCCAAGCAGTGGGTCTCCCGTGTAGAAAGGTGTCGCTGTGTGTTCTCGGGCGACACTTGAGAGGTGTGGTCGGTAACCAACACCCTCCCCCGAACTCTGCTTGTCTCCGCCAGGAGCCCGAGAGCTTCGGGTAGAACCTGATAGGTTGCCAGGTCTTCACGTCCAAGCTCATTGTCTGTGGCTTTGAGTTTCACCTGCCTTGCCTGGAACGAGCGTCTCCTTAGTTTACTGATAGGATCAGTGTCCCTCGAACACGCTGTGACTTCCCTTCTGTTTTTCCTGCCAGACTGTTCTTTCTGCTCTTGTTTCTTGAATGATTCTCATCTGTCGCTCTGTCACCGCGCCTTCAGTGTGAAGACAAGGGTCAGGTGTTCACCTTTCTGCGAGGGCGAGAGGCTGAGGCGGAGATCAGCACACTGGCTGGTTGAGATAAATTTATTCTTTGAGAAACTGAGTCCCAGGGCTCCTCAGGCCATGGGTGGCTGCCGGCTGTGACCAGAAGCCCCAGCACCGACGTCCAGATGCGCACGTCTGGCCGCAGCCTGGTGTCCCCAGTGGGCATCTCGGCTGGCCTCCACTGCCCCCTCCAGCTCCGTAAACGGTGGGGCTGTTCATCCCCTTTCTCCGTGGAGGACAGGGCGTCATTCCTGTGCCACCGCCACAGCCCGCACCCACTCATCAGCAGGTCTCCCCAGCTCTGCTTTGAATTTTCTCGGAAACGTGCCCACTGCTCTCCACGTCTGCTGCGCCCGCTCTGGTTCTAGCCACTGTCTCGTCTCAACCTCCAGCAATACAGGCCCGTCCTCATGTGGGCCCGGCTTCACCCTGTGCCCCCTCCCATCTGTGTTCCACGACGAAGCAAGAGGGATTCCTGAAAAACTGAGACCGGGTCAGGTGGTCCTCCCCATGGCCCTGCCTTCTTATCTCTGCGCTTGCTCTCCCCATTTTTTAAAAAAGATTTTATTTATTTATTTGATAGAGAGAGACACAGCGAGGGAGGGAACACAAGCAGGGAGAGTGGGAAAGGGAGAAGCGGGCTTTCTGGGGAGCAGGGAGCCTGATACGGGCTCGATCCCAGGACCCTTGGATCATGAGTTGAAGGCAGATGTTCAACCCTCTGAGCCACCCAGGGGCCCGGCTCTCCACATTCTTTTTTTTTTTTTAAAGATTGATTGATTGATTGGTTTATCTGACAGAAAGATAGCACAAGTAGGCAGAGAGGCAGGAGAGGGAGAGGGGGAAGCAGGCTCTCCGCTGAGCAGGGAGCCCAACGTGGATCTCGTTCCCAGGACGCTGGAATCATGACCTGAGCCAAAGGCAGAGGCTTAACCCACTGAGCCACCGAGCGCCCCTCCTCATTCTTTACTCACCCTCTTCCGCTCGGTTGGCCTCCCTGCTCGTTCTTGCACCCACTGGGCACCTGTCTGCCCTGTGCCCTTGGCTCTTGCTGGCTCCTGCACGTGGCACAGCTTCCGGGTCCTCACAGACGCCCTCGTGTGTTTGCGAAAGCCCCTCGGCTCAGATCCCTTCCTGACCCCCATGTAGGACTTTGTCCCTGTCCCTCTGTCCCCCAGGCAGGCTTATTTTTTCTTTTTAGTACTTAGGACTTGCGCTCATGCTAATTGTTCATGTTGTCAGTCTCCCTCCATGGAAACTCTGGGGATTTTGTGTTCTTACTACCAAATTCATCGCGCCCTGAACAATGCCAGACATGTAGTCGGTGTTCAGTAAACATCAGGTAAGATGGTGAAATGCACGAACACGGTGGGAAAAGCTGCAAAACAGAAGCAAAAAGCCCCGAGTTTTTTCTGGAAAGGTTCAAGGTTACCATTTAGTCACTTCGAAGTCGACCTTTTGCTGTCGATCACATACATGTATGAAGCCCCGTGCCGAACATCTCTGGTGACTGGAGAACACGTTGTAAATCTTTTTTTTTTTCCCCTTCTGTCTCCATGCAGGATTTGCAGCTTTTGGAGGACGGAGATTTAACCGTGATAGGTGATCGGGGAGCCACGCTGAGCGGGGGGCAGAAGGCCCGGGTGAACCTCGCCAGGTACCCACAGTTTTGTTGCATGTGTTCTGTGCGCTGCTCCCGGGGTGGCCGACTTGAGACCACCTGCTGCGGGGGGTGGGGGTGGGGGGGATGGGGCGCGCCTCACTATTTCATGGGCTCTTGGCGTGAACACGCCCCAGATTGTTGAAGGCCACCACGACTGGGAGACGGGATCCCGGGAGCCTGGAGTGTTCTCCTGGCCCACGTCCTCTTCTGTTTTCTAGAGCAGTGTATCAGGACGCAGACATCTACCTCCTGGACGATCCTCTCAGTGCAGTGGACGCAGAAGTTGGCCGGCACTTGTTCGAACTGTGAGTTGGTCCGTGTTTGTCGTTGCTGCTTTTGAGCCATCCCGTAGAGTTTGGGGAAGAGGGCTTAGGGAAGCCGCGGTGCTTTGAAGACTCGCTTGTTCTGCTGTGGTGTCCCTCCTTCTTCTCCCTTCCTTCCGTGGAAGATCCATTTCAGAGAAATCTTTAGAAAATAAAAGGAAGGCCCAGATGGTGCTCGCTGTGTGTGGCGGGAGTGGAGGACAGGCCTTAGGGGGTGAAGAAGTGGGGGCACCTGGGTGGCTCAGTGGGTTAAGCCTCTGCCTTCAGCTTAGGTCATGATCTCAGGGTCCTGGGATCGAGTCCTGCATTGGGCTCTCTGCTCAGCAGGGAGCCTGCTTTCTCCTCTCTCTGCCTGCTTCTCTGCCTACTTGTGATTTCTGTTTGTCAAATAAATAAGGTCTTCAAAAAAAAAAAAAAAAGAATTGGATGGCAGTTGTCCCCTTGCTGCTTACCTTTGATAACCAAGACACTGTTGATGGGCTAAGAAAGCAGATGTGCACTTTTTGTATCGAAGACCGGGACTCGGGAACATGACCCTTGGCTCCCGGTTCTTTTCCTTCATCATTTTTGCCAGTGGCACCTTAGAAATGCCCGTGTCGTGCTCCTGTGGAGTGGCCTCGCTGGTTTGTGCTAATGACCCTGTAGGTCAGGAAACCCCCGGTGAAGCCTAGCGTTTAAAAAAATGTCTTATTCCATATCACAGTGTGGCTCCCGGGTTCTTACTAGAATCACTACGTAAGACCCCCACAGGGTTAACTTGAACTTGAAACCAGATATCTAGAATCGAGCTCCCCTCCTGACTCTCACTTTGTGTCTCTGGAGTTTGGTTTTGATGGCTCTTGGTTCGTCACCACCCGACTGAAGCAGAACAGCTCTGAACCTTTTCTGCACAGAGCGTAAGCTAACACGTGGCCCGTCTACGTGGAGTCTACGCTGCCCTACTTGGAAGCATCGTGAGCTTGCTCTTGCTCAGATGGCCTCTGTGTCTACTGCACTTACCTTACTGTCGTTCACCTCGTCGAAGCCAGTGAGCGCTTTGCATGCACTTCCTGAAGCCCTGATGTGTGCACCGAGGTAGATGTTCTTGCAAATCATGTTGCCCAAAACATCTCCATTTACAACGGAGGACTAAAGCCAGAGAAAGACAATTTCTCCCAAGCCTGGAGGCTGAATGTCTAGACGAGGGTGTTGGCCTGAGACCTCTCTCCCTGGCTGGCTGATGGCCACCTTCAAGCTCTGTCCTCACATGGTCTCCCCTCTGTGCCTGTGCACCCCTCGTGGCTTTCTCCTTAGGACACCCCCCTTTTTTTTTTTAAAGATTTATTTATTTGGGAGAGACCATGTGTACGTATGATTTAGGGGAGAGGCAGAGGGAGGAAATCTCAAGCAGACTCCCCACTGGGCCCGGAACCCAAAGTGGGGCTCAGTCTCATGACCCCCAAGACTGACCTGAGCTGAAATCGAGAGTCAGGTGCTTAACCGACTGAGCCATCCGGATGCCCCATCTCCTGATATCCTAATCTCTTCTAAGGATGCAGGTCAGATTGGGTAAAGGCGCACCATCAAAGCCTCATTTTTAAAATTTAATTGCCTCTTTAGATGTCCTGTCACTAAAAGAAAAAAAAAAAAAAAGATGTCCTGTCACTAAATTCTAAAGTACAGTGGGTTAAGGCATCAACATGTGAATTTTGGGGTTGTGGGGTGGGGAGACACAATTCATTTAAAGTCCTCAGTAGCCAAGTAAAGAGATTTTAGCAGAGTTAGCTGTGTGGGGCAGCTCTGAATTCCGGATGCAAGGAGCCTGGGGCTCAGTGTCTCCTCAGAGAGGTTCCTAACATGCTACCCCGTTCCTCCCCGCTGAATGCGAATGTATGAAATGCTTAGATCCGGGATGACGGCAAGTTCTGGAGGGGAATGGTGGTTACGGTTGCACAGCAGGGCGAGTGTCCACACTGCCACCACTGAGAATACAGACTTAAAAGTGGTTGAAACGGTAACTGTTATACAGATTTTACCACAATTTAAAGAAAAAACTTATGGCAGTAGTGAATCGATCAGAACGCGGAGAGGCAAGCCCTGACACTTGCTGTGGCCTCCAGCTCTCTGAGCTGACCCCTCCTTCCCTTCCCGTTCTGGTCCCAGCTTGATGAATTTTCCCTCAGGGAGGTGCCCTGTGGCTTGTGACTGAATTCAGTGACAGGGCCCAGCGCTGTGACAGAGACTCCCTGCCCCACACCCTCGGGGGTGTGCGGAACAGCCCAGCCTCCCTCCCCCTGGAGCCTCACCCTGAGGTCACGATTGTGTGTCACCCCATCCTGGGTGGGTCCACACCAGCTCCCCCTCACTCCGAGAACACATTCCACTGGCCATTGCGTTTGTGTCACTTGGGAGGAGAGAAGAAGGCGTTCTCCTTTGCGGGGATCAGTGTGCTGATCACAGAAGCTCCCCCAAATTCTTCTTTGAACGTGGGAAGTATTTATATAAAGTCCTCCCACACCTTTCGTGTTTAATGGCTTTGGATATACACTTGATAGAAGCGAGCTTGTTAAAATTGTTGTTTGCTAATCAGAACCACATTCTTTGGGGAAACGTAGGGCAGGGAGCACGAATGCAATTGAGGAAATCACTCAGCAGCAGCTGGAGAATGTTCTCAACGAGCTAGAAAATTGGACCAAACAATATGCTATGAAAGATGGCGGTTGTGTTGAGCTCAGTAATGTGAAGTGTTTTGTATTAAAAGTGAATGAATTACACTTCTACTCTCCATTAAGGGTTTACTTCGGTCGTGAATATATATATCCAAGGTCATTAAGGTTTGCGAGTTTCATGACGGTACGTTGTAAACATTGACGTGGGTCCTGTCACATGTGGTGGGGAGGGGGGGTTCAGAGGCCCTTAGGTGAACGGGTTTTGGTCTAAGCTGTTCTAGTGGTGGAGCTTGTCGTATTTTAGAAAGCTCCCCCCACCCCCCTGTCCTGCATAATCAGTTCTTTGAGTCTGTCCTGATGGGATCGCCCCATGCTGTCCCTGCTCTGTTCGCCTTTGTTGTCCCAGGCCTTCACGTGCAGGTGCCGTTCCGCTGGCCTCAAATGCTGACCAAGGTCCTTTGCCATCTGCCCCATCCCCTGTTCGCACACATCTACCATGTGCCCTTGTGTCTTCTCCCAGCCTGTAGTGTCCTTTACTTGGTCCCTGGTGAGTCGTCCCCCCCCCCCCCCACTCCGGTCCACCCACTCCATGGTGAATGCACGAAGGCACTGGGCGCAGGTGGTTTCTGTCCCAGGAGATGCCGCCCCTGTTGTACCTCCCTGCAGGGATGCTCCATCCAGATAGTCTCACTGTCCCTGTGTCCCTTACCTTCCAGATCGCAGCCGTCACCTTGCTTTGTCTTCATGGCACACATCCCTCCCTGAGAGTACGTTTTCTGTATTTGTTGAATGTGCCTCCCTCCGCACTGTGCAGGGCGCTCTGTTTTCTTGTCCTGTGGCTGTGTCCTCTTCGCTTAGATCAGTGGCTGGCAGCTCACCTCTGTCGACGGAGTGAAGGAGGGTAGTGACTCTCTTTCTGGTACCCCTCTACCTCAGCACATGGCCCCTCTTAACACCGCCCTTCAATAACTTCATACTGAATCGCTCTCTCTCTTTTTTTTAATGGCATGACTTGGGATTTTTTACTCTTAAAAATTTGGCAAATAGAGTATTTTCCTGGGGATGTTGATTAAAAAGCATATTATAGAGGGCACGGATTGCATGGAGCACTGGGTGTGGTGAAAAAATAATGAATACTGTTTTTCTGAAAATAAATAAATTGAAAAAAATTAAAAAAAAATAAAGACCAAAAACATAATTTAGAAAAAATGTAAAGCCATCACCTAATGGCTTCATCGTAATTATATTCCTTTCTCTGTGGTGGGTGTTAGGAGGAAAATATTGTAAAACTTTCGCAGGAGCCCAGCTTGGACATAGAGACCCATCAGATTCGGTTAATACCCCGTCAGGGACTGCCAGCATGGAATTTTGAATTAAGGAGAAACAATTCCATTAAATGCTTTAGTGCTAAGCTGGAAGAGGGGTTTGCTTGGTCAGCAAACTTAGGATGGAAAGCCACACCGGGATCCCTCAAAAGGGATACAGTGCTTCTGGACACAAAGAATGGGGTAATGGTATTTGTGTTTACAGCCTGGGGTCTTCTGATCTCAGGCCCAGTCTCGGAAGTGTCCCCATAGGACTTTGCTGTCCTGAGTCCAAAGCAAAGGGCCCTTTGTGGTTACGGAAGAGGGTGAGCAGACCGTTCACCGAGCGGAACAGTGCTCTTCCCACAACATGCCCTGTGCGTTGTCAGCAGCCGTATTTTGAGATGAAGGAACCGAGGTTCATAGAGGTCTGGTAGCTCCCTGACCTTGTCAGGCTTTGAACTTCAGTCTGGGTGCTTCTAGAACTCTCCATCTGACCTACACGCGCAAGTAGAGTGGCCCACATTGCTGAGATTTTCTCTGCAAGGGTTCGGGGGCCCAGGGCCTGTCCCTGGGGCCCCGCCTGTGGTCAGGGGGCCCCCACCTGGGCCACCCACTTAGCTGGAGAGGGTGCAGACCCTGGTGGAGTGGCGCTTCTAGGGGTCTACATTTAAAATGAGCAGTTTGAGGGGTTACTGTAGAAAAACACCTGAATACTGAGAGAACTGGCGTGTCCTTTGAGCCATGGGATGATTTCCACTACGATTTGGGCCATTTGCATTCTCTTCTTTCATACTCCTTTTGGGCAGGTTTTCAGTCCTAATGAAAGGCGATGTGCTCCCAGGATGGGACCGTGGGGACATTGTAGATACTAAGTAAGGCCATGCCAGCGTTTGTCTTCTAATAGTATCTGGGAAGAAGTGTCTAGAAAATGCACTTTGAAGGTGCTTGGGTGGCTCAGTCTGGTAAGCATTTGCTTTCGGCTCAGGACATGATGCCCAGTTCTGGGTTCGAGGCCTGCAGCAGGCTCTGCCCTTGGCAGGGAGTCTGCGTAGGGATTCTCCCTCTCTTGCTCTCGCTCTCTATCCCGCAGAAAAAAATCTCAGAAGAAGAAGAAAATGCACTTTGGTGCAGGTTACTGAGGAGTTAGGATTTTCTTTCGGCTGGTATATATATATATATACATCACAAGTCCTAATCACCTAGGAGACAAAAAAGGAAACATTTTTGTATGACATAGATCCCTCCTTCTCCCATTCCTATACAGGGATGAAATAACTCGTATTTTCGCTTAGTCAGGTTTGGAATCTCAGTATTGCTCAATCGTTTTCCATCATGAAATATATAAATAATTGTTGAGTTTTAGTTTGCGGGGGGGAGTACCCTTAGCACTTGGTGGCTCCTTCACTGGACTGCTTTTTAGAATCTCTTAGCAGAGCTAGACTCACGTTTGCTGCTGATAGATGTGGGGACCTGGTTGGGTTCATTGATTGACATTTATTTGTATTTGATTTGTATTTGAGCTGGTGCTTATGCCACAGATCTTTGACTCCTGTGCTGTCTTTGTGTCATTGTGTTTTCAGAATGTGTGTTTTCCCGTTTGGAGCACCCCCATTAACGCGGTTTCTGCATACTGTACCTTTTACATTTATAGGTGTATTTGTCAAACCTTGCACGAGAAGATCACAATCTTAGTGACTCACCAGTTGCAGTACCTAAAAGCTGCAAGTCAGATTCTGATATTGAAAGATGTAAGTAATTTCTAGAAGTCGGTGGAGCTTGCTAGCACTCAGGTGTGTTGAAGGTGAGACCTCCCAGCAGGTCTCCTCTTGGGTTTGTGCGAAACGCCCTCTCCTTCCTCACTTCTGTGTCCCGCTCTCCCCAGAGCTCATACTCATGCCTTTTGAGCATGAATCCAAAGACATGCAGAAATGGAACTATCGCATTCCGAGCCCTGTTACACTCCAGCAGATAAAACTGCTACCTCCGAGTTATAAATTATAGCCATTCTGGCTAAATCGTTGAGGATAATGATGCTATTTTATTGAGAGGTTCTGTTTTCCTATTCTACGACGTAAGTTAAATTGTATTTTTTTGGAAATTCGAGCTACTAAGACACGGTTGTGTCTCTTTGCCACCTGCCGTGTATTCAGAGAGTGTCCGCCATCGGTGGCGGGCGTGGCTGGAACGCTGAGGCCCCCCTGGTGGAGACGTGCTCTCCAGGGTCTCGTCAGGTGCTGGTCTCCCAGCACAGGGCTTTGCGCGTGCCCAGTACTGGGAGAGTCTGTGCAGTAATAAGTCAGGCCAGTCCCCGCCATCACGGAGCTTCCATCCGTATGGGGAGAGATGCAAGGAAGGAGTTGGGTGAGGGGCGGCTGATCTCATGACTGCCTCGCTGGGGATGCGGTGCCTCAGGGGACCTGAGTGACACAAAGGTGCCGGCCAGGTAGTCACCTAGGGGAGAGGCAGCTGAGGCAGGGGGACCAGCTGCGGGGCTCTAAGGAAGGACCTGACCTGGCCTGCTGGGGGAATGGCCAGGGAGCCATGCCTGAGGCAGAGGCTATGGGGAGTGTGAGGGAGGCGGGCTTGGAGCAGTGGGCTGCTGGCCTGGTAGTGGGTTGGAAGCCACTGGGCAGTCCACAGCAGAGGAGGGATACGGTCTGAGGCATGGCTTGCAAAGATGCCTCTTGACGTTTGCTGGAGGGCCAACAGCAGAAGCAGAGGTCTCCGTAAAGTTCAGAAGACGGATGCGTGGGCTCAGGCGGCGTGTCAGCGTCAAGAGCGGCCATCATAAGGCACCACAAAGTGGGGGGCTTCATCTCCAGAAGGGTATCCCCTTCACCCTTCTGAAGGCTACCAGTCCAGAACCGAGGCCCCGGCAGTGTCCTGCTTTCCCTGAAGGCTCCCGTGGAGAATCCTTCATTACCTCTCCCAGCTTCTGGTGTTCGCCGGCTGTCCTTGCTGTTCTTGGCTTGTAGTGACGGCCCTATGGTCTATAGCTCTGTAGTCACGCGGTGGTCGCTGCGTCCGAACTCCTCCTCCTCCATCCGCCATATTGGCTTTGGGGTCCACCCTACTCCAGCATGACCCCAGCGTCATCCCATCTACAAAGATCTGTTTCTAAATTAGGTCCCATCCGTAGGTATCCTATTTGGGCCTCAAATGTATTTTCTTGGGCGGGGGGCACCATTCAACCCCCAACAGCCAGCATGGGGTTGGAGGGGGCGATGGAAATGAGTAAGAATTTTCCGACCTTGGTGGTGGTTTGATGTTTCATTCCTTGGCGTGTTTGCCTGAGAGCCTCAGCCCTCGGTTATTAACTCTGGTCTGCTGCCTCGGGCCCTTGGTCAGAGCCTTGCTTCCTCAAACCAGGTCCTGCTCTGTGGAGGAGGGCAAGAGCGCAGAAACTGCCTCTTTTGAAGCAGTTCCCCGTGTCGGCCCTTCTGCGACCCTCCGGGACTAGGAAGCTCTGACTGCCTGATCTGGAGACACTTTGTCTCGTGTACAGAGGGCAGAAGAGAGTCTGGTAGAACCCCAGAGTGGGCGGGACTATTGAGGACAGAACCAGGGGCAGGAGAACAAGCTGGTCAGCCAGTCCCCTCACTGCTAGTTTTTGAGGCCCGCACTGCCGGTTTCAGTACTCGTCCACCGGATGACTTGGATCCCTTCCTAATGTTCATCTGGTCCCTCTCTAGCCGCCGAGCAGTGCTGGCTGTCCTCGCGTCCCCCGGGAAATGGCGGGTGTGGGGCTGCTGACCGAGTTGCCGTCTCCCTCTAGACCCCTAGTCGTTTCCTTGTGCACCTGTATTTCCTGAGTCAGAAGTGGTAATTTCATTAAACAAGGCATATGAATTTTGCCTCCCAAATGGAACAAGACACACACTATGTCATGAATAATTTTTTAATTCTCCAGGATCAGACTGGTTCCCAAAAGCTTCGTTGTGTTTCTTTCTCAGTGGTCCACGTCAGGGCACGGGATGGGCAGGGTACCAGCCGGGGTCCCAGGCTGCCTCCCTTGCCCTGGCCTGCCGTCCCCTGAGCCTTTCCTCCTTTGCTCTGTGTGGCACCCTGAGATTTTGCCCAGGATTTTGTCTGCCACTGAGTAGAACCGCTGCGTATTCTTTCCTGGGGTTGAGAACCCACAGAAGACACCTGCGCATTATTTCCCGTGACTTGGTAAGGAAGGGAGCTGTGTAGTCATGTGTCACGTGGGTTTCAGGAAAATTATTTGATTTGTTGGAGCTTAAAGGAGTTGCTTGATTTCAGAAAGCCTAGTTGGCTGCTTGTGGTTGGTGCTTCCCAAGCTTAATTTTCATGCGTTTGAGTGTGTTGACTCTGGCTTAGGGTTTGGTTGGCTCGTGACCACAGAAACCGCCCCCTCCCACCAAGGCATCAGAGTCACCCCAGTCAGATGGTCGCCTGTGTTAACGACTTTAGCAGGTGGAGTATTGAATTCTCAGTTGGGAGCTTTCTGAGTTTGTGGGTAGCTGTCAAGACGACCTCCCATGTGTCCGGTCTCAGTGTGGCATGTGATACGGTGGCCATGGCCAGCAGAGAGTCGATGGGGGACTCTGGCCATGCACAGGTGACCACATAGTGTCAAGCTTTGTTCTTCCCTGGAATTCCCTCCCTGGCTTGACCTTGTTCTTTTAAATACATGACACTTGCCTCCATTTCTATGTCGTCTAAAAAAACTGTTCTGGTGTTTCCACCAATATCTGTATCTGTACTTTTTACTTCTTGAAATGCCTGTGGTAGTTCGTGACCCCCATCCCTAACGCGAGGTTCCAGGGCACCTACCACGGGGTTTGACAGAGAACAGAATGCTCGGTTCTGTGCCCCGTCGAGTCGCACCCCATGTGTCAGCCAGAATTCCAGGCCTAAGGGTAATTCTGTTATGAAAATGGTAATTTAAGACCAATTAACTTTTTTTGATTAGCGTTAGGTGAGTTTTATCAAAGGCACGTGAACTCCTATAAAATTCTCTTATTTTTATTTTAGGGCAAGATGGTACAGAAGGGGACTTACACGGAGTTTCTGAAATCTGGGGTGGATTTCGGCTCCCTTTTAAAGACGGAGAACGAGGAGGCTGACCAGAGTCCTGCTCCAGGATCTCCCGTCCTGAGGACTCGGAGCTTCTCTGAGTCTTCCGTTTGGTCCCAGCAGTCGTCCAGACCCTCGCTCAAAGACGGCGTGCAGGAGGTCCAGACGGTGAGTTCTCTCGCCGCGGCCCTGGTCCTGTCGGCTCTCGGCGTCGTCACGTGTCTTCATTCTCCGCGCATGACCCCTTCCTTGGTCCCAAAGTGGATCCTACAGTTCCAAGGCCTTATTCCACGGACTTGGTAGAATTAAAATGCGATGAAGGGAGCAGGCCTGATCAGGGCTCTCCTTTGGGTGTTGGATGGAGAATGTCGGGGGGCTTCAAGTTCCAGAACCACATCTCAGCCATCTCTGAGGCCACAGAGGGCTACAGACACACCTAAGGACATCCTTGGCTTCTGTGAACCTATAGGACATTCTTTGTTCTCTGCACAGCCACACGGAAATGCCCTGCTTCTCCCTTAAAAATATGCTTAGGTGGTCCTCAGTATCCAAGCCTGCACAGTCCAGTTGTAGGAGCCTGGATGATCCTGGTAAGGAGGCAGACGAGTCCTGGGGACGACTCACTCTCTGAAATTTAGGAACCAAAGACCACGCTCTCTCCCCAGTATCCTGATGCCCGTTCCTCTTGCTGTTTGAACTGTTTTCTGTATTTGGCTCATAGTTTGAGCTCCTGTGATCTTTTGCGTTTCCTGAGGGACGCCAGTAGTCTGTGGTGATAGGTTAGCTCCACAGCATCTTGTGTATTAGTGTGGAATAAGCTTCTGCGTTTATACGTGAATCGGGTACTTCGTGCCTGTGCTGGAAGTCCTAACGTTCCCCTTTCAGCGAAGTGAATGACCTCATCCAAACAGCATTTCCTCTTTGCCCATAGATCCCTACAAGTGGGGTGGGTGGGTCCCACCATGACTGCACAGATAGTTTGGCGAGATCCTTGTACACCCTTCTCCTGAGGACGTGCCCTGTGTGGCGCCCCTCCCTGCGTGGAAGACGGGCCGCTCTGCTCCCGGCTTTGCCAACGGGGCGCACTGTGGAGCTTCTGAAGTTTGGGGGTACATTATACAAAATTTTTTCTGTTACTGCCTTTTATCCCCCCCTTTCCCTTCTCAGAACGAGAACATACCAGCTGCTGTGTCCGAGGAGAGTCGTTCAGAGGGAAAAGTCGGTTTTAAGGCCTACAAGAATTACCTAGCGGCCGGCGCTCACTGGCTGCTCATTGTGTTCCTCATTCTGTTAAACGTTGCAGCTCAGGTAAACGCGGGCATTTACTTTGTTTGTGGCCTCAGCCTGGTCCCACTTACGCTCTCTATCTTTACTCTCATTACTGTATTTTGCAGTCCACTTGGATTTGCCCTGAAACGGGGTATCTTGGGGGACAGAGTAGTTGACTTCCTGGTGATAGTAGACATGGCAGAAAGCTTCTAGGGGTTTTTTAAAAAAAAGAATGTCTTCTAAAGATTTTAAAATGTAACGTCCACTCACTTGCCGTGGTGTTACTTGGGGTGTTGGGCTTGACGTAGACCAGAGCTGGAAGAACCGTGTCCGTTTTCCAGGGCCTTTTGACGGTCCCTTTGGGTGAGGGAGAGTGTTGCGGTGCTAAGTGGCGTGATCTTTTTGCCTCCCTGTTCTAGGTCACCTACGTTCTTCAGGACTGGTGGCTCTCCTACTGGTGAGTTGCTTCCAGTCTCCTGCTCGGGGCCACAGTCAGGCAGCCTCCTTCCCACAGAGTCGGGCGGAAGTGGGCTCATTGAGCCTCCCTTAGATTCCCCAAAGAGAAAGAAAACTAAAGTTCTTGCTGGTGGAGTATGGCCCTCCCATAGTCTCTCTCCCCATGAAGGATCCTCAGACAGTTTTGAGAACTGAAAGTTTTTTTTTTTTTTTTTTTAAAGCTTTTATGCATTTATTTGACAGAGAGATACACAGCGAGAGAGGGAACACAAGCGGGGGGAGTGGGAGAGGGAGAAGCAGGCTTCCCGCAGACCAGGGAGCCCGATGTGGGGCTCGATCCCAGGACCCTGGGATCATGACCTGAGCCGAAGGCAGAGGCTTAATGACTGAGCCACCCAGGCGCCCCTGAAAGTTAAATTTTTATAAGGTAGATGTACCCGGGGCAAGGCACGCTTTTCTAGCATAAATCATGTCCTCCAAATTCAGGCTAACTTTTTTGGTTTCTTTTTGTACTTATCTGAATTCCATCTCTAGTTGAATATTTTTTTTCCCCCCTGTTTCCCACAGGGCAAATGAACAAAGTGCCCTGAATGTCACGGTAAATGGAACAGAAAATGTCACTGAGAAGGTCGATCTTGCCTGGTACTTAGGAATTTATTCAGGTAAAGTTTAATCATTCGGTTTATTATCCGGGAGTCTGAGGTGCTTACAATGAGCCTGTGTGAGTAACTAGGGCTTCCAGGAGTAATTCAGTAATGTCTTAACAGATTAAGAGTCTGAGTCGCATTTACTCTGTGAATTAATTAGAATAATTATTTTTAAAATCTACTAGAAGAAAGAGGTTGAATGAAGACTCTTAATTTGCTCTGTACTGGATTTTGGAAGTTAAACCAGGATTGAGCATTCAGAAAATCAGCCACTGGAAATTTGTGGCTATTGTCTATTCTAATGGGTTGCTTTAGCTAAATCTTATATCATTATTTGGATGGGCAAGGGGATTAGAAACGGATCCCCACCCTGTGGTTCGGATTGTTCCAATTCTGTCTGAATAAACCCCTGGCTTTTATTGAACTTGGATGAAATCCTCTGGCAGCAAGGTTCCCCCACATAAAAGCATTATTCCCTCGCAGGTATGCAAAGCTCCCAACCCCACACTGCTCTTCTCTTGGGCTTCACTAATTACTTAAGAGAGAAGCTAAGCAGGGAAAAATCCTGTGTCTGGGAATTAGGATTCCTTCTCTTTCTTACCTTGAGATCACAATGTTATCGCGTCCCCAACTGTGTGATTAATTTAACATTTGGCTTGCCAGACTAATATTAACACAGCACTCTGTTTTCACAAGAGTGCTTAGAATATAGGTGGCATCACATACTTTTTAATGAAAAGCCTCATCTAAAATTTTAAATATTCTCACCGGAAACGCTCGTACAAGCTTTCTGCAAAGATAGAGCGAGTGATCTTTGTGAAAACCTACTCACTGAGATTTGGTATTTATTTCGTTGAGCACTCGCTAAGAAACCCTGAGCACATGAGCCGTTTACCTTCCACGTTGGTGGGGCATGAGGGGCCCGGAGGGAGGAAGGAACGGTTTACTGCACATTCAAGTGGGATGGGCGCTGGGGGGTGGGGTGTGCCCAGGAAAACGGGGAAAACATCTGTGGACAGAGTTGAGGCATTTGAGCAGCTCTGAGGGTGTAAACAGCAGTGAAGTGTCCGCTGGAGGGGAAAAGTGCACTTGATGGGGTATTTTTCTCAAAAATTACCCCCGTCTGTTTAGTGTTGGGAGTTCAGGAGATAGATACTCATTTGTGTCTGTAATAAAATCCATAATTTAAATGATTTTGTTCATTTAAAGATGCCTCTTGTTTTTGTATAAAACACTTGGGGGGAGAGATTATTACTCACTGAGACGATTTCACACGAACCCAGAATTTGTATTTTCTTGCGGTTCAGTTGAGAGATTTTCTACTTGTCACTTAATATGGTATTTTCATATTCTTTAGAAGCCACCTGGGTATTTGCTACAAAGAGAGGGGACATCATTTGCTGAAATTCACATGCCGGCGTCCGAACATACCGCAGTTTTAGATTATGAGACGTGTAAATAGTAAAACTCGAAATGTGGAGAAGGGCAGATCGACTAGTTTTTATAATTCTCTCTCTTTCTTCTGAGTTTTTAATAGAACTTGTAATTGAATTAGGAAAGCCTAGCACGAAATTGTGGTTTACACCTGATTTTTTTTTCTTACATATAGTTACACTTTAATGAGAGAGTAAGAAATTATGTTCTTTACAAACGTATCTTACAAATGCATTGAACTCTTACAGAATCCATGGTGTTTTATGGAATAAAATACTCAATATCTTTCTAAACTGCCGATCGTGCTTTGGCATCGCTGAAGAAAGGAGATGTTCTCTGAGCAATGTTTCTTTCTTTCAGGTTTAACGGTGGCTACCGTCCTTTTTGGCATAGCGAGATCTCTTTTGGTATTCTACGTCCTCGTTCATTCTTCGCAAACTCTGCACAACAAAATGTTCGAGTCCATTCTGAGAGCTCCGGTGTTGTTCTTTGATAGAAACCCAATAGGTAAGTCAGACACCCAAGTTCCTCAGTCAGTCTGCCTTGTTGACACATTTAGTGTCTGGCCACATTTCAGCATCTGGAAACGGAGGAGAGGCTTGGAAGAAATGGCTTTGTGTGTTGATTCCTTTTCTACAAAAAGCTCCACTGACAGTTTGCTTCCTGCCGGACAAAATCTGACTCTGGGGGGTCTAGAAGCTTCTGTCCCAGTGTTTGTGAAAAACAAATGAGCGTTCACTTTGCACATAGATCGGCAGCAGTGAGGTCCTTGACATGAGCGCACCTGGAAGTGCCTTAATGGTTGACCCTCCAGCCCGAGGCCCTTGACTTGTCTTGCTTCTGAAGGCAGCCCCCTGACCTGGCTTCCTGTGAAGAGTCAGTCCCTCCACACGTGTTCCCTCTGTTCAGGCCCAGCGCGGCTTTGTTTCTTCAGGGGACAGTTGACAGGGCTTGTCCAGGCAGGGAGGTGGGCTGGCTGTTCAGTAGCTGTGTGACCCGGCCGAAGCGTGTCGATGCTGCTGGGCGGGCGAATCTCAAAGCAGAATGTTGCAGTGATCAGTGTGGACTGTGGAGCCAGCTGCGTGGGTTCAGACTTGGGGCCAGCCACTAACTGTAAGAGCTGGTTGTGGTTCTGTTAGTCCTCACGGGCTAGTTACTTAATCTCTCTGTGCCTCGGCGTTCTTACCTGTGAAATGGGGATGCTGTGTACTTCCACTCCCTTAGCAAGATACCGTGGGACTAAGGGACACCTGGGTGGCTCAGTCGATTAAGCACCTGCCTTCGGCTCAGGTCTTGATCCTGGGGTCCTGGGATCAAGTCCCACGTCGGGCTCCCTGCTCGGTGGGGAGCCTGCTTCTCCCTCTGCCTGCCGCTCCCCCCGCTTGCATGTGTGCACTCTCTATCTTACAAATAAATAAAATCTTAAAGAAAAAAAGATATTGTGGGAATAAAGCAGATCAGTACATTCACACACCTCGGAGAGTCAGTGCGTACGGTATCTTAGCTACAGTGACGAAGTGGTGGGTTGCAATTTCTGAGCTGAGCTTCGTGCTTCACGAGGCTGTCATGAGAGTTAAATAAGACTGTTCCAGGAAAGCGTTCTCTGCGGTTCATTCTGCATGTTTGTTTAGTCCGGGCCCCTCGCAGAGCACAGACACCATGACCCGCAGAGGCCCCCACGAGAGAGCAGTCTTGGTGCGGCTGCCGTCAGACGGGGACTCACGAATTGGACACCAGGAGGCCGCTCCACTTTGCCAGTTACTTTGAGAGCTACAGTCATAAAGTTCGGAGCGTTAAGTGGGGCTGCATCTCCGTTATCACAGCCTCTGAATTCTCGTGGCCACGGTTAACCGGGCTCTTCCCGTTCAAGACCTGCGGGCTTTTCCTCATGCTGATTTATATATTATTCAAGGATTTGGGACTGAGTTTCAATCTTCAGGGTAGCTCATCTTAGAGTGGCACATCGCTCTTAACCTTGCCTCTCCTCGCCCCCCACCCCCAATATCTGTTAGCCGGTCCTCATTCCTTCGAGAAAACAGAAGCCCAAGGAAAGACTCCAAAGATAGGCCTTGTGGGCCCGGAACGTTAAGGGGCCCTGAATTATTTATTCTTTTTGGTGGTAGAGTAAAAAAAAAATTTTTTTAAATCAAAAATATCTTAAGTGGTAGACTTTACCATTGGGTTAAAATTTTTGTAGTTTTTAATCTAAGGGGAAGAACAAGCCAAAGGCTTGAATTATGGTTCGTAGTAGACATCGTTGATGGTATGTGCTTTAATGGTTATATAATATTAAAAAACAATTCCCCTCTAGAGTTGAGGGGTGGTGGGGCTCAATTGTTAAGTTCCTTTAAGTCTCCACGTGAAAGGGATACAAGTGCTCGTGTGATGTCATGGGCCCCCCACCCCCCACCCCCACCCCCCAGTTACAGTGTCCTCTGAGCAGCATGGAGAGATCGGGAAGCACCTCGTTCTCTTCTCAGTACTTTGTCATTCAGAGCACCCTCTCAGGAAGAAGTCAGTCCATCTCATGGTCTTGAGAGTGTCCTGGAGTTTGGAAAAGAGAAGATATAGGAAGGACTTTCCCCCGGGGGTAGTTTTCAGCCAGCGAGCCTGGGGGTGGTGACGGGCTGCCGGCACCATAGCCTCGCCTGGATTTGCTGGTGTCCTGCTGGAGTTGCCTTCCAGGGTCACTTTCAGTTCCACCTGTTCTGGAATATTCTCAGTGACCCTGATCCGGATTGTGGAAATGTCTTTTTCCCTTTGTTCACGGGTGCTCCCACCCGAGATGTGCTGTCTCCCTTCTCATTGTCCCTCCCATCGTGTTCATCCGTGGGAGATCCTTCAAACTCACCACTTCCGAGCTCTAATTTTTTTTTATATGATTTTTTTTTAAAGATTTTTTAATTTATTTGACAGACAGAGATCACAGGTAGGCAGAGAGGCAGGCAGAGATGGAGGCAGAGAGGGAGGGGGAGGAAGGTGCCCCACTGAGCAGAGAGCCCAATGCGGGGCTCGATCCCAGGACCCTGGGATCATGACCTGAGCCGAAGTCAGAGGCTTCACCCACTGAGCCACCCAGGCGTCTGTCCCTTCAGAGCTCTAATTTTTGACAAGTTTCCATCTCTCCACTTCCACGACCAGTTTCTCTCCATTTTGAACCTATATGTGCTCGCTTGAAGTTTATATACCTTATTTGCTTCTATAATGCACTATCTTATTACCCACTGATTTTTCATAAACCAATCGATCTTAAGCTGTTTGGGTAAAATTTGAGTCAGCTAGTGTATCTTCTCAGAAGGCCAAAAGCCAGTTTTCTTCTTTTTCTCTTCCTTTTTTTTTTTTTTAAACAACCGTTTCCTCCTCTGTGGATTTTGGTAATGTTGATGTGTTTGTGTATGAAAGAGCTGTGCGTTCTCAGCTGTCCCAGCATTTCTAGCACTTTCTGCTTGCACCTGGAGTTGAGGTGTGGCTTTGTGGATGGGATCTGTGTCCCCGTGCTGTGGGCTGCACCTGTCTCTTCCCTGATCAACATCTGTCTTCCGCCATCTCCATTCTGTCAGATCTAAGACACAGGTAATACAAATCCCAGGTCAAAAGGAGGATCATTCAGACATTAAGAGAGAATTCCTGTATGCAGTGTAAACCATGTTTTCCTTGGACGGCCTGAGTTGGTTTTATTTTTTATGCCTGGCACAAGAGGGCAGCATGATCTACAGTATTTCAGGGATATAATATGGGCACCTGATTGCAAAAACCTGTTTTATTTTATATTTTATTTTATCTTATTTGATTTTTATCTTTTTAAATTTAAAGCTTAGAAATTCCATTTCTTCTAGGTTGAGTCTGTATTTTGTACTGTTGATACAGAATTTTAAAGCCATTGCTGTGGGTCTTTATGTTTGAGACATAATGATGGATGAATTACAGTGTTGTCCCAGAATATCCGACATTTCCAACAGGGTCGCTTGGATTTCTTAACTGACACCTTCTTGCCTCGTAACTGGAATAGGCGGCTGCTGACATCTTGACTGGATATATTTTAATTCCTAAGGGTAAGACTATGGTCGCTTGTAGGACATGAGTTTAGGGAGAACTAGGACCAGCTCCTTCAGTTTCCTTCCGTGCCAGCAGAGTCTGTAGAGATGTCCTATTCTTGCTCAGTCTCTAGAGTTTCACCCTTCATTTTGGAGACGAGATGGAGAGTTGTCCTCTTTCCTCGTGCCTGGAAACGGCGACGATACTTGGCTGAGTGCATCAACTGTAATGGATTCCAGATAAATATTTGTTTGTTTGCATCCCGTTTGTTAATTTGGCTTTAAGGAAGGGAGCCGCCGTAATGTTGGTGTTTGTTTATTCTCTCGGGGAAGTGCAAAGTTAACACTAGGCTGTGGCCAGCGCGTTCGTGTCACAGGACCGATTTTTTTACAGCGGCGTGTGAGTTCTCTTATTTAGGTCTCCAGCCGGAGAAGAGCGCCCACATATATCCCCTTCCTTTACAGATTAAGTTAGGGCTAACGTAGTATAAAAGGAAAAAAAAAAATAGAGTAATTTCTTCTTCTCTCACTTTCATTCTCCTGGTGGAAGGTGCTTGTGCCCAGGAAATGTATGGAACGTGACTTGTGAGACACCTATTTGTGTCTCCTCTTAATCCAAAGTCTAGAATTACCCAAAGGATTAAGATTTCTAATTTGGGTCGGAAATGAGCCTCTGGAGATGCCTTCACAAATCTGAGCCATCCTCAATTTGGGGGTATGCATGGGTAGGAGTTGAGCGTTGGGGGGAGGTGAGTGGTGGAGGGTTGAACCATTGTTCTGTTTCTTGAACCTGGAAAGGGACACTTTAGCATCCACTACAAGCTGCCACTAAATAACTCGAGGAGAAGTGAAAAGTGACCCGAGAGCCGCGTGGCGAGGTTCTTGTCCTATCAGAAGAACTGTCTGGCCGGAGTCTTTATAAAATCACTTGTCAACATGGTGCTGCCTTGCTCGAAAAAGAGTCATCAGCGGAGAAGCAAGATAATTGTAGGGATACCTCTCTGTTTATTCCGTTCAAATGGCCACTGGAGTTCGTGCTAAATGCATATTTTTAACAAGTATAATATTTCAGCACTGTCAAAATTACCTTGACGATAATAGGCCTGTTAAATTATAGCTCTATAAGTTAGGAGGGAAGATGGCTGTGCTTAGCACACATTAATCTATGCCTGTTCACACAAGTGATTCTGCTGAGCAGGTAGCATGTTAGAACAAGAAATACTGGTCCTAAAACCTCTGATTTATGGTAGGTGTTGTTTTGACACAGCATTGAGACGATTTACAAGGCAAGGCTTCGTGTTAAAATATTTCACCGGTGTCATCATTCGTCACCAACATAAATATTCAGTAGTGATGCCGGAAAATTGGTAATGTGCCCATTCATGCCAGATCACTGGCTGCGTTTCCTTTCAAGTGAGATCTGTTGTGGATATGGCTAAAAGAAACTATGGTTTTTCTTCCTTGAGAGCAGATGAGCTGGAAGAAATTGAGAGTAAGAATAACATCTATCCTGACAGCTTTCTTGTACTCATCTTGCCTAGGTTGCTTTTAATTCTGGCTTAAGTCCTACAGGCTTGCCCCCGCCCCCCCCTTCCTTGCTTGGTGCACATTGTAAAGAACATATTTATATGTACATTAGTTAAAGAGGCTTTTCGTGTTCAAAGGAAGAAGTTAGTCATCATCTGAAAGCCTTTGTTGCAAAACAGAAACACACATTTCCCTTTTCTTTTTTTCCTTGTTAATAATAACAAATGCAAGTGACTCTAAAGGGAATGACACAAAAGATTGCATCAATCATAATGATTCTCAATAGCCGTATAAATATTGTTTTTTCAGGTTTGAATGAAACAGCTAATAGTTTTGAAGTAGGTGTGGTAATTAAGTCCTGTCGGCTTGTCACATATTAAAAATAATGTTTTTTCACATAACAATAGTTATATGTACTTAAACTCTTTATCAGGGTGATATTAAGTCATATTTTATGGGAGTTGCTTGTTTACTGCTAATAGTACCATAAAAGCCTTTGTTAGGGGTTTAAATAGTTACATAGTTACATATATTTGATTACTATTGTTATTTTGTCAGTAATCTCTATAAAGATGATTATTATAGCTCTTGTTCAGAGTTGGTAAATATTGCACCATTTTGATATATATTTTTAATCTATTAGAATGTAGTCTTTAGTCCCGTTTTTTTTTTTTTCCCCTCCACAATCATTGTACATGGAAATACTGACAGCTTGGCAACAGAGAAAGCACTGTTTGTGGTTGCCCAATAAAATGGCAGAAAGATAAGATTTGGGAAACCTGTGCCTTGTTCACAGTGGGAATCCCGTAATATCTCAGGAATTTGTTAAGTATGTTATTTTACTTGTGTTCTTTTATTTCCCAGGAGAGTCCCCATTAAGTGACATATATATCATAATATAGAAGTTCTTCACTTCACTCTAATATTTGTAGCTATGATGGTAAGACTCCCCCAACTCCCCTGTTTTCATTAGTTTTGTATTTGTGTTGCCTCGGTGTTCAGCCAATTTGGAGCTTGGCAGATTTTGGTACTCAGGACCTCACTAGTGTATTCCAGTTTCTCGTGTTAGTGTGCTTAGTGCTCTGGCATTACCCTCTGGGGTGTGTGATTTAAAGTAATTCAAATACTATTATTTAACCACCTCCCCCAAAATCATAGGCCGATGATTACTTCAACGTTGTAGTTCTTTGTGACAGAAAACACATCAAAGTATCTTTATGACATAGTTTATCACTTTTGTGCAACCATTCAAGAGAATTTGGAGTAGTATTTCTGGGCTGGTTTCAACCCAAATAAATATTGATAAATATATATAAAAGCACCGTGCTCTGACATGTGGTGAGAGTGGATGGAAATTTGCGGGATCGAAGTTCTATATGTTTTGGTCTACGGTCAGTTGTCCCTGTCCACAGTTTGACTTTGTAGCTCTACTGAACTTTGATTTTCATTTTATAACGGAAATCTTCATCTTCTCATCATTTGCTCCCTGGCCCCTTTCCTTTATTTTTTAATTTTTATTTGTTTATTTTTTAAAGATTTTATTTATTTATTTGACAGAGATCACAAGTAGGCAGAGAGGCAGGCGGGGGCTGGGGAGCAGGCTTGATCCCGGGACCCCGGGATCATGACCAGAGCCGAAGGTGGAGGCTTTAACCCACTGAGCCCCCTTCCTTTAAACATTATCATTTATTTTGATGTGAAGAAAATGGAAAAAAAGAAAAGAAAAAAACCCAGATGTTTACAGCAACGAACCTGTGACATTATATTTCACATAAAGTTTTAAAATTTGGTTGTTTTAAATCACATCTTTATAGTACTTGTCCCAATTATGGTTAAATTGTAATTTAAGTAATTACATGTTGACTGCCTGTCTCTTCTCTTAGCCTTGGGGCCACAGTCCTCATAGAGCCCGTCTATTATGTTATTGCAAAAGCCTCTGAACCCAGGATTGGACACTTTGTAGCCGATTAGTATTTGTTGGCTGGATGGAAGAAGGCGGGATAGAAGGGATGGTTTCAGGAGTGAATTTGCATCTCCCTGTGCCACGCCCTTTGAGAACAATGCAACTATAGAGTGTCGAAATAGAATTAGAGCCTTTTTGTCTTTACATTCGGTGTTGACATTAAATTGAACACTTCCCTATTTATTTTCTGAAGTAGAATTTGTAATAGATTATTTATGGTGGACCATGTTTCTGGTATGTGATGGCACGAAGTGAAGACCTATACATGGTTCGTTGTGTGGTTCATGGAAGGCACCGTACAAAGGTTCCAGCTTCTACTGTTATCTACCAGTCCAGGAAATGAAATTGCCAAACGCCTAATGTATTTCCTGGGGGTTTGGCTGTGCACTGAAGACAGATGTAGGCGCTTCAATATTTGGTACCTGATAGTTTTACTTCATGCATCTTAAAACCTCAATAGACATTTTGAACTATGAATAGGGAGTTGAGATGCAGATTTTGATGTGGGGAAGACCCCATTCTGTTGAAACGTAGCTTTGGGGTAGCTGTGCCCGTCACTTTCTGCCTCAGGTTTCACAGGTGAAAAGAGGGAAGAGTTTTTCACTCCTCAAGCATTTCTTAGTCCTCTCCTGGTTGTAAGTTGTGGTCCCAAGCATTGGAACAAAAAGTTTCTATTTTTAAAGGCATTTGCAAACTTAAATATTTGCAGACAATGGATTATTTCTAAAACAACCAACTCCCTGCCACCCTCTCCCAACCAAAAAAACTATCCAGTGTCAGTATTTGATGATTCCATGTAGGGAAGATACCAATTCCAAGACTGAATACACTTGTAGTCCAGATAATCTTGATTCACATGTACACACAAGACACACTTACACACCTGGCCCTGTGCTATATTTCTTTTTCATAATCAGTTACCTAAGTCGTTGGCCTTGAGTTCATAAAATTTCCAAAAACTGTTTTCCTGGAACTTCAAGACCAATTGTTTCAAAATGAAAATCACACCAGTTGGAGAGAGAGAGAGAGGGGAATTTAGGAAACAAAAGTAAGTGATTGACTTAAGATAATAACCTCTAAGCTTACAGCAAACCCCGCCTGGCTTTTAACCAGACTTTTGAAGCTACTCCAATACTCTCCTGACCCATCAGGAACCATCTAGGTGCTTAGAGCTCATCTCTGGAAAGTGCATGAGAAAGAAGCAAGTTAGCCTTGAATAAGTATCCATACACACTTCTCCTGGGCTTTTAGAACCTGCTTACTGATGCTTTTTTTTTGTTTTTTTTTTTAATCTTTATTTTACAGAGAGAGAGAACAAGCAGGGGTAGAAGCAGAGGGAGCGGAAGCAGACTCCCTGCTGAGCAGGGAGCCTGATACAGGACTCAATCCTAGGAACTTGGGATCATGACTGAGCTGAAGGCAGAGGGTTAACAGACTGAGACACCCAGGCGCCCCCAAAGTGTGTTACAGTTGCTTTGCCAGAGGATAGAGCGTAAGCAATGGCAGCTTTCTCCCTGACAATATTGTCATGAAATCATCCATGATCTGCCCACTGTTCTTTTCATTCTTAGTAACCAGGATCAACCTTTCAGAAATTTCCCCCTCCTTTAGGTGGAAACGCTTTAACTTCTAGAAAAAAAAAGGCAACAGGCTTCAAAGAACACTTTGAATGGAAGTTTATTAAAACACTGTGGTTAAGTGGAAAGCTATCAGAAAATCAAGTTCTCTGTTCTGGAAATATTTTCCTTTCATTTCTTTTTTGCATTTGCATTTTAATAGATTGTATCACATGGGGAAATGTTTCAACCTCTTGAACACCTGGAAAGTCTATTTTAGACTTGTTATGTGTTTAAAAATCTTTATCCAGACATTATTCCAAATACAGTTGTGCTCTCATGGTGGGAACATCCTGCCTCCAGATCGGCTGTTGGTAGAAAGAATACTCTAGAGCCAGGCGTTGTTAATACATCGGTAGAAACCAGTGTGTCTGCTCTGGTTGATTTTCAGCTTACGTCCCTGATTTTTAGGATATTGAAATCAATAACTGGTTAATGATTTTATTGGTCTCTAAATTTTAAGTGGAGGTTTCTGGAAGTATTCTTAACTCAGTTTGAGGCGTGTAGTCAGAAAGTATAGAAGTTTCGAGAGTGGTAAGAAAAACATTGAAATTAGAAAAAAATTTTTAATTCTGGTGTGGTTTGCACAGTGTTAATGTTTGTTTCGGGCGTACAATGTAGTGAGCACCTACGTTTTGTTATGCATGAAGTATGCAAACGGATCTTGCAGTGTTTGTGTTTGTCCTGACATATATATTCTCACACATGTAATTCCATATGTCTAGATCACAGCGATGCTTTGAGATGTAAGAATCATGGATTAACTTTTTTTGTTACCGTTAAATATTTAAAAGTAGATGAAGAAGGAAGTGGTCGCGTTTTTGTAGATAGTCCTTTCTTGTAGAATTTTTCCTCTTTCTGTTAGTGTCAGAATGGCCGGGGCTCATTAAATTTATTTCCTTTGGGGGAACTATAAATTCATTATTTTAGCTTTTTGGAGAATAAAATGGCAGAAATAGCTTGAAATTATATCTCATGCTGATATTAATCTTCTCTCTATTCTCCCTCTTAGCATAAAAACGAACAGGAGTCAAATGTAGTTGAAGGAGTTCCACCTGTAAGCTCTGCGGTGGACGGAAGTATTCGTTAACGGTGCTAACTTCTAAACGTCGGTCTTGACATAGTCCCGTGTAGGAAAGGAAAATAAACGCACATTTCCAGATGATGAGTCATCAGTGTTAACTAGAAAATTGTTCTTCTTCCTTGACTTCAAGATTAAATAAATAGTTGTTGACAAAAATAGCCAGAGTACTTTTAAAAGGCAACACCTGTGTCATCCAGACAGTGATTTATCGTACCATCAGATAAGCTGCTGTTTATTAACGAATTGTCAAGTCTTTAGCCCAGTTGAAGAGATTCATCATACGTTAGGAAATTCTAAAAATTGAATCAAGAAGCTTTAATCCTTGATGCCAAATGTTCTGACCACTCGCGTCTTCTTTCACACAAGGTATGCCGTCTTGTCTTTGTTCCTACTCTATCAACGTTAACTAAATCTTCCCTAGATCAGAGGACGGTGTGACATTTTAGGTGGCAGAATGAGTATCCTCTACATGTGAATAAACATGTTTTTTTTTTTTTTTTTTAAATAGCCCATCTTTTCTCTTCCCTGAATTCTTATGTCCCTACATCAAGGTCCTTTTGACCGAAGCACAGTTGTCTTAAGTAGCATTGGCGAAGGTTGGGGTGGCGTGTGTGTGTGTGTGTGTGTGTGTGTGTGAGAGAGAGAGAGAGAGAGACTTCTTTTTAGTTAGAGCGTCACACCAGAATAAGGTTCATATTGTTAGATTCTATTAAAGAGATGTGAAACTTAACATTTGAAAATCAACCAGCAAATAGAGTGACCTTTCATTTTTAAGGACACCCATTTGAACAGTTCTCTTGTCTTTCCTAATAGTGGTTTTGAGCCAGAGTATAATTTGGGCTCCGTGGTAAAGACTTTGGAGGCAGCCTCCCTGAATACGAATCTTAGCTCTGCCACCAACAAACCTTGGCTGCATGACTTCACCTCTTTCTGCTTCAACTCTGTCTGTACAGTGGGGATGGTAAGAGGGTGGTAGACCCAAACTTTTTAATGTGAGAATTAAGAGATTTAATATATGTAAAGCATTGGAAACAATGCCTACCATATAGTTGACATCGATTAACTTTTGACTGTTTGACATGTTGACATTTTAGAGGTGGCTTTTTTTTTAAAAACAAAATCCAAATGCATCTGCTAATTTTGACAAAACAGTGGGGATGGGGAATGGGGTGTGTGTTTTCTCAAATGCAAGGAAAAACAGGTAAATGACCAAAACTAACAAGCCACAAAACAACATCGTTTTTTTGTGTGTGTGTGTGTTTGTTGTTTTTCACTGGGGGCTTAGCTTCATTCCAGAGTTCATTTTAATTTAATTTGGTTTCACAATGAGAGCTCAATTTTGCATATAAGTACCAAACATCTGGTTTACTTTTTGTTTAAAAATGATATGGCTGAAGTTTATTACAGAAGTCTATTGTATAATTAAGGAAAGACAGTTTGAAATTTATAAAATAAGTTCTATTTAAATGGAACATGGGAATCTTTCCAGGGAAGTGCGTATACTTCTTGGGAATAGCAGAACTTACTATTTTTGAAAATGCTCTAACGGGTCAAAATGTAGAACTTCTTTGTATTCACCTTTTTCAAAAAGCATGAAAAATGACAAATTTCACAACTGAAAGTTAAAGTTGACCTAAGGCAGTTTTAGATTGTCAAGCCTTCAAATTTTATTCATGGGATGTTTTTAGAGACGTTTTGTGGTTTGTTCACTCCAGTTAATTCCAGGCAGTCCTTCTGCATTTCTATCAGATGGACATTCTGATACCTCAAAACTTCTTGCACACAATATGGTTAAAGCAGCTGGGGAAGAAAATGAGATTCCGGGGTCGTTCTTACGAACTGTAGATTATATTTTTAAAACATTTAAAGGAATCATAAGCCCGCAGAACAAATACAGCTCTTCTATATATACTGTCCAATTAGCATTAATAAACTGGCCATTTAAATGCTGTAATTTACTGGCTGACTTTAATAGCATTGAGGCATATGAAGAGATGCATGGTTTTGGTGCAGAGACCCAAGTGCAGATAGAAGAGTTAACCGGTTGAACACCTGTCTGTAGTTAGTTCTGTTAGTGGTTAGGCGGCAAGCGCCTAACTAGTTCTGAGTCTTCATCTTTATTCAGCCTCATAATGTCTGAGAGGGCCCTCAACTCCGAAAGTCCATGGTTCTGTGGTCTTGCAGAAGTCACTTAGAAACAGTTTGATGGCATGGAAAGCCACAACAGGGTTGTCAAGACTCAGAGGGTTTTTATGAGCCTCCTTTCCACGGAAGAGGTGTTGTGTGTTGGCGTTTATTACCCCGTGGCTTATCAAATTGAGGATCAGCCCGAAGTAGGCTACCTCTGGAACACTTCCTATGTGTTGGCATTTTATAGCAACATCGTAAATTTATTTGACAGTTTCAGCCTCTCAAAATCCTGTCACTTCCATTGTCTCGTTTCATCTTCAGAAGCAACAAGGCAACGAGAAGTCCGCACTCTTCAGCCTCTAGAGCTTGTACGTAGCAGATGCGCGTTCGTCCTCGCCTCCTTGTTCACTCCTGTTGTTATTGTCCTCATCGGTTATTATGTGGGAATGGAGAGTTCCGATGCCTGTAATTGAAAATTAAGCAGGTGATTGCTCCAAATGATTAATCAGCCCACAGATTATAATCTGCATACAGATTATAACTAAATATTTATTAAACATCTCCATACACCAGTGTGCTGGGAATTTTGCATAAGAGAACCAGAGACTGTGTTCTGAATTCTCCGTGGGCATTTTCTGAAGCCGTGTCATCCATTCCCTATGCATTATAATATTTTACACAATAATGGTAGCTCTCCAGGTCAAGGTGCAATTGTCTTGCGTATTAGTTCCTGTGAAATGGATGTGGACATCAAGCTGATCAGAAATATTTTTAAAATTTCAGAAAATTTGCATGTCCTGGACAGTCCAGCATGTAATACACATGTTATGAGGTGTATGCAATCGTTGTATTTGCAGTCATGGGGTGTGTGTGTGTGTGTGTGTATAAATTCTAATTTGAGTTATAAATACGAGAGTAAGAAATACTTTAAAATTTGCGGTCTTTACCTTCCTCATTCTGTTGATTCAGCTTTTATATGCTCTTTCTTGCTTTTATCCATTTTCAGGGGGATTTAGCATTTGAAAGTGAATTAGTCCCAAGATGGGGGAAGAGGGGGTGGATGTTCGGAAAGTGTCTGTTTCTGAAAACCAGATGATCACTTTAACCCCTTCTCATGGCCCTGCATTTTTTAGAGACTTTCAACTAGTACCTTCTCATGACTTTATGATGGTTTTGTTTATTTGTTTGTCTGTTTTTGTGACCCGTCTGGCATCCAACAATGCCTGAGTTTAAGGCATACAGCGTACATCTCGTCGATATATTTATATTGCAGTGTGATTGGTGTGGTGGTGTTAGCCAACCCCACTATTACGTCACATGGTTATTCTTGTGTCATGAACAATTAAGGTCGAGTCTCTGAGCAGGTTTACTGTTTATAACACCCTTTGTTGTCTGTGATCACCGTCCCGTGTATTAGGTCTCTAGGACTTACAAGTGTGAACGCCTAGATCATGCCCCACCCCCGGGCCCCCCACACCCACCTACCATTTTACTCCCTGCTTGTATGAGTTCAGTGTTTTCAGATTCCACATCTAAGAGATGTCACACAGAGTTTGTCTTTCTCTGTCTGGCTTATCTCACTTAGCAGGATGTCCTCAAGGTCCGTGAATGTGGCTGAAAATGCACGATTTCTTTCTGTTCTGAGTAGTAGTAGGGTGTGTGTGTGTGTGTGTGTGTGTGACATCATCATACATTCACCCTTTGAGGAACGCTTAGGTTGTTTGTAGACTTTGTTGAGAATAAGGCTGTAATGAAATGGGAGTGCAGATATTTCCACGACAGTCCGCTTCATTTCTGTCACAACCTTCACGTTTTGCTAATTTTATAGCTGATCATGTTTTAGGAAAATGTTAGCTCTGACATTTTATAGTATTTGGTTTTATAAGACACAACTTGGGATCATGGAATTGTAGTAGGCCCTTCCTTGCCATTCGGGTCCTCAAAGGGGAGTGAAAACAACACAGCACTTGGTATGAGCTTTTTAAAATAACTTAAAAAGGACTCAGAGAGAAAGAGTAGTAGTTCTTAAATCCTATCATATTAGGAGTACTGCTCACCATTCCAAAACGTGTGCAATCACGAAGACAGAAGTACCTTTACATAGGCTGTGTTGGAAATGCAGTTCAGTGTTTAGTAGGGCTCATCTTGACTTTGAATGGGGGAATAATATGGTTGGAGGTCTTGGCTCATGGGGTGGATAGAATGGAGTTCTGGGAAGTTTCCTACAGAGAGAACCAGAGCAAAATGTCTTCGATATTGTAGGAATCCCATCCAGTGGTCCTATAGATAAAAAGAAGCTTGGGGTGTGGGGTGTAATAGAAGACTGGGTAAATTCTCCTGTTGGATATTTTCAGACAAACCGTCCTGCTAAGCTTTGTGGTGCAGTACCACACTTGTCGTGGGCTTAGAACTTAGGTTAACAGCCTGGAGCCCCGGATGTATCAGCCCCTGTGAATCCTACTTACAGATACATTTTATTGATTCATTCAGGCTTTGGTATGTAGATCGCTTTTTAGATACTTAAGCTCCTCCATTCACAAATCATGGTAACGAGAAAGGCAAAAAAAATTCTTCCTCGTGTCTTGCTGCCTCTGTCTTAAATCTTTCTCAATAACGTAGAGTTTTGCTTTCTTAGTTGTTCTCCACCAAACTTCAGTGATATTTGGAAATTCGCAGGAAAATAGTGTCTAGGAAGTCTTACCCCTTCACGAGGTCAGTGTTTTATAGTGAGATACGTTTAGGGCGCTCATTCGCTTTATTTCAAATAGTGTAAGGACGGGATCTAATCCTAATTTTATCCATCTTTCGGATTTTTATTGTTGTCGTCAACTTGGGTGTATAATGTCGATGCATCACTATTTCCTCTCCTTCTGGGAGAATCTGCTTCCAGTGTCCTTTATGTTTTGATAGTCTTTTGAAAAACTCAGAAATGCGGGAATAGGTTTCCTGCATTAAAGCACCATTTGCTGTTGTGGGCGAGGCTGGCTCCCTGGGCCGAATGGTCCAGCTTCACCTTGCTTGGGTTCAAGTAACACAAGGTTGTGGTCTCTTTACTCCTGCCCCTGCCTGTAAGGTTCTTTTCAAATACTGGCTCAAACATATCAAAAATGTCATTAGAACCACCCCCCCCATCAGCACCCTGTATAAATAGGCACTTTCGTCAGGAGAGGTGGTAATAGGGGGCTTTATAGTCATGGTATCCTGTGTTCTGTCTTCATTTTGCATTTCTGGAGGCGTCTGGTGTTCTTCAACTTTTGTACCTTCTTGTTTCTGTTGTGGAGTTTTGAGGACACATGCCAGGCAAAAGCAACTGGCTGGTAAAGCACGGATCCAGACAAAATGCTCGAGAGACAAAGTGAGAGACCTAGGTGAAAAGCAAACTGACCTGGAAAGTCCGAGGGTAAGGAACACTGTGTTTTGATCCGAGGAAAGAAAATCGCTCCCCTGGGCTCTCTCCTCCATTCCTGTCTCGATGACCTCTCACGCTTTCGACGGCTCGACCCGTTCAGCCTTGAGCCGCCTGCTGCCTCCACATCGTAGCGTCTTGGTGAATTAAAGCTCTCTTCCTCCTTTCTGATGAAAATACTAGCAATTTCAGATTTGTGACTAGTGGCTCTGTTCAGCTCGAAGGAAACCTTTCAGCGACGAGCCGCTTGCCTTTCTGTCTGCGGCCCATGGAGTGGGTGCCCGTCGGGGAGCTGGGATCCGGCAGTGAGTTTTCTTCGTTACAAGCCTATACAGGTGTTATTTAATGCAGGCGAGTGTCGAATGCTGGTAAGGAACACCGTAAGGTCATGGTCTGAAAGGACTTTGATGTCTTGCGGAAGCCTGATTTTCCTCTAATATGCATGAAAAACTTGTGCAGTATAGTTCTTAGGAGATGAATATTTGTTCGTGTAGGTTACAATAGCACACGTAACCCGAGAGGGATGGGAATGGTGGGCAGAATTTGCATTTGGAGGGAAAAGGGGAGAAGAAGTAGCATGCAGAAATTAGCCATGGAAATCCATAAATGGTAGGCCGAGAATATTCTGCAATTGTGTTAGCTGGGTTTTACCAGGAACAATGGGCAGACACCAGATCCTGCCCGTAGAGAATTTCTGATTTTTTTCTTCAAAGTTAAATGATTTCCGTAGAGATTTCAAACCCTCAGTCCAGCCTTTTCCCCCTTACATAGAAATTTCTACTCTCCTTCGTTCCTGGATGTTTAACGAATGTGTGAAAGGCCATTATTCGATATGCATCTTTTTAAACTGCCCACAAAGAGAAAGGCATATTGGTCCTTCAGGGACAACATCCTGGCGCAGCCTTTGGTAGCCTGGATTACTGAGACGGTTTGCTGTTCATTTTGCTTACCTGTGCAGGAAAGACATTTTAATTCCATATTGGGTTTTATACACCAGGCAAATCCCATGGGCAGTCTATATTAGACCATTAGATGGTCTGTGGTGCTTCTCATCTAGAGGCTGTGGAAGATCCATGGACGGGTCTGTCCTCTAAGGGTACCTGGAGAACAAAGACCATCCCTCCCCACAGTTGGGGAAATATCGAAAGGAGTGGGTGTGTCCAGGAGGCGGGCTGGGGGGAGCGTGCTGGTCTAGTGATGGCGTGTTAGAGTTCTAGCAGTGAACGTCCTGCTAAGGAGACACTTGGGAGGGAGAACCTGAAGCAGGGCTGAGGAAGTGGGGCTTTTTGAGTGGAGCGAGGAGAAGTGGGGGTGGGGAGATAGTTGAGGAAACACTCAGAATCAGAATCCAGTGGCGGGTCACAGAACAGATCAGAATGGGTACTAAAGGTCAGGAGGTCAGCCTGAAGTCCATGAAAACTTTTCCCTCTGGCTTGCTGCCAGCCTCTTACCAGGGAGCTCCATGACACTTAGGGAAGCGGGGGTTGGTATCGATGTGATTAACCTGTCAGCTGCTCGGCGCAGAAACCTTTTCCTCTCAAGCGGCTACCACGATGGGGAGTTGTGTGGGTATACAGTGAGGGGGGAAATGCAATTCAGGATGAAGCTGGCCCGGTAAGTATCTGGAAGCTGCAAAGAAGGGATTTAGATTGCAGAACTGGATGAGTTCTTTTATCTGTTGAGCATAGACCGTTGCTGTAGATGGGGCCTGCCTCAAGGTGGAGGCCCACTAGAACTGTCTGAATGGGCGAGTTATTTCATGGAGCTCACTGCCCCCGCCAGGCCTGGTGGGGGGCTCCAGGAGCTGGAAGGATTCCTGACCACCCCCAACCCCCCAACACAGGTTGCCCTCATGCTTTTGTGCCGGGGCCAAGTTCCTGGGCTGCAGCTGCCACAGGAACAAGCTTGAACCATCCTTCTTGTCTTGAATTTGACCAATGGTTATTCCCCCCACCCCCACCGTTTATGGACAGCTGGCCCTTGGAGGCCCCTTTCATTGTTCCATTGGACAGTCGGTGCCTGCTTGTCTCCGCGTTGGCCTCCCTTCTCACAGTCCCAGTCTCTCTCGTTTCCCAACAAGGCAAATGCTGAAGAGGCGGCTTTCTGAGCACACGCGCTCACCCTTCCGTCCGTCTGTGGAGAAACACTCACTGAGCCCTGAATCATAGGTTGAGCATCCCCAAACCCTGTGTGTCTTCTGCTAGACACCGCGTTAGTCGCCATGTTAGCATGGCTGTGGGTGGCATCGCGGAGAAGGGGGCCCCGGGGACCGTGCGGGTGTCCGAGGAGGCCTGAGTAGCTTTGAGGAGGGGCCGGTGTGTGGCGTCTCTGGAGGAACCGGCTAGAGAGGGAGTTGGAGTCATCCAGACGTGGAAATGCGAGGTGGGGGGGGGCTGGGGGTGACCCGGGCCCTCCTGGCTGGTGTGCAGTGAGCGTGGGCAGGAGTGATCTCGGGGTCCAGCAGCCCCAGGCCAGCGGGGGATCAAGCAGCGTGGGTGGAGTTTTTTAACCCCCTTTCTAGAGCTATGAGAAGTGTTTCTCCTGGTCAGATGCCTTCTTGTCTTTCTGTGCTTGCCAAAGCTCTGTCTCATCAGGGGACCTCATGACGGCGTAGGACAAGATACTCCCAGGATTTTTCTCGAAGGTATTTTAACCTGCCGCCATTTCTGTTACTATCTGAGTCCTGGTTCACACTTGAAGCACAGGGTCTGTGGCCGGTTTGATTTCTTGGGGGTTTTAATTTGATTGTGTTGAGTATAACGTGTCTTCTCACCGTTAATTACTGTTCATCGTGCCTCATTAAGAGGCAGAAACTAACTTTTTCTGCTCTATGTGTGAGAGTGTCGGTCCTTGTGCACGCGGAGTTTGCTCCAGAACAGGTTAACCTGGCGTCCAGAGTTATTTTTGTCGTAGAACTAATGACTCCCACATCACAGATACTCCTCGACCATGCGTTATTTAAAAAGTGAGTTGCAGTAACATCTTGGTTCTAGAATGGCCTTTATGTGGCGTCTTTGTGGGGAGGTAACTACAGGACACCAGCAGCTCCCTTTTCCTCCGGACTTACAGATGGCAGCTTTGTACACATTGTCTTCGTGTCAAAGGGGGTTTATCACGAGGAAAGAATAGGACATTTTTTCATAAAAATAAAAATGCCGTTCAGGGGTGGTTGTCCTCTACCCGCCCCCCCACCCCCGTCCTTGAAAAAAGCAAAAGAAGAAAACTATAGTGCTTAATCAGGGTTCCAGATGTTTGTATGTATTTATTTATTCGGATATTTATAGTGTTTTCTGTCAAGCAGTTTGCCTCCCTGGGTGCATTCCAGAAATTTTAAAAACATACATGGCAAAGCCACAAAGATCAAAGACCTGTGTCTTATGAACTCTTCCCAGCACTTTGGGCCAGTCCCTAGAATGATTTATATTAAAAGAACTGAGTCAGAGTGGTTACCAGCCACATCATGTTTGGAGGAATGTTTCAGACCGGGCCCGAAGAACCAGGTGAAGAACCCGTCCAAACTGGGGGCGCTTCCTCTCTCCTCCGCGGAGCATGGGATTGTTTGCCTGCGGCCCTCCTCCAGCCCGGGAATTCCAGTCCGCTCTCTGGGATGCCTCTGGGCTCTTGTATCTCCCCATCTTACTGTTGAAGTTTCTGTTCTTCCTCTAAAACATGGGAATAAATTACTGCTCTCCTTTTTCTTCGAATAGTGTTAATTCTATTATATAGGATTTTTAAAGACTGCCATTAAAAGCATGGGTCTCATTTTCTAGATTTTAGAAGTCCGTACTAACTGCCATCTACATGGAAAATAGCACGATCTTTTGTGGTGACACGTTAGTGCCGCTGTGACTAATGTCTTTGAAAGAGGAAGCATCTTGAGCCATCGAGGCCCGGTGGAGACTCAGCCTCAGGTGGGACCGTGTGGCGGCATTCTTGTGCTCTGAGCAGGAAGGTCTCAAACTCCCCATGGCCTTCTTTGATAAAGTTCTTACCTGAATGTTTCAAGGATCAGGGATTTGGTTTATCGAATCTTTGGTTAACCAGCAGGCTGGTTCCTTGCTTCTTCTCTGGGGGTGGGGGGGGCAGGAGTCGGGGGAGGGCAGGGTGGGTGGGTGTGTGAAGGGCCCGCTTTGGAAGGAAAGTCTTGCCCACGTTCATGCCAATCCTGCGTGATGCCTGCGGTGTTCTCTGCAGAGCCAGCCACGCGGAGTTGAACCCCAACTCTCCTCTCGCTCACCCCTGGCCCAGCTCTCAGTTTCGTCTTTCCAGAAGTATGTGGTGCTTTCCGTCCTACCTCAGGAGCCCTTTCTGCAGTAGTCTCGTGCAGTTCTGCTGTCGGATGGTGCTGACCTGGGGAGGTGTTCGCAGGTCGGGCACCTGGCAGCCTTACTCCTGGGCACTCCCCGTGACTCACTGCATCTCCGGGTGTGTGATTTTCCATCCTTTCTTTTCTCCCTGGCGTATCGACCACCCTGAGGTTTGACAGTCGGAAGGACTTTCACTCAGGGTAGGTGAATTTAGCACCGAGGCCTACAGAATTCTCTGTCTTCTCCAAGTTAGTGTATTTGGAGAGGAACCTTTTGCCTTCGGTGAGGGGCTGGCTCTCTCCTCTGAGGAATCGGCCTTATAATCAGTGACTTTGGCTCAGACTCCCGATGCTGCCAATTCTTGCTGGCCGTACCCTCGGAAATGCTACCGTCTGCCCAAACCATGGTTACCCAGCCTTTTTTGTTTTTTAATTAGAGCTCTCCTTTTTCAATAAGAAAAGTCTTACTATAAAATCAGAGAATCATTTTTCCACTTAATGAATTTTGCACTAAATTGCATCTGAAAAATCACAATATGCTGACATATACTTGTCCATATATATTTAAAGATTTTGTTCTGAAGTAGCCTACACCTGACATGGGCCTCGAACTCACAACCCCAAGATCAGGAGTTGCTCGTTCAACTGACTGAGCCAGCCAGGCGCCCCATGATATACCAACATCTAAAAATCCATCGTTTTTGATTTTGGCAAAATGTATTTCTTTTTTTTTTTTTTTTTAATTTTATTTATTTGACAGAGATCGCAAGTAGATAGAGAGGCAGGCGGGGCGGGGTGGAGGGGGAAGCAGGCTCCCTGCTGAGCAGAGAGCCTGATGCAGGGCTCGATCGCAGGACCCTGGGATCTTGACCTGAGCCGAAGGCAGAGGCCTTAACCCACTGAGCCACCCAGGAGCCCTGGCAAAATGTATTTTAAAACACAAGTTGATTATTTAACTAAAATAGAAGCTACTTTTGTGACCTAATGTTCAAAAATCTTTCAATTCTGAAAACTAATGGGGTATTTTTTTTTTTTTAAACAAAGTTTATATCAGGGCGCCTGGGTGGTACAGTTGGGTAAGGCTCCAATTCTTGATTTCGGCTCAGGTCACCATCTCAGGGTCATGGGATCGAGCCCTGTGTTGGGCTCCGTGCTCAGTGCAGAGTCTGCATGTGCTTGCCCTCTCTTTCTAAAATAAATCTTTAAAAAAAACCCGAACATAGTTTTTGTTCTTTATGTCCATGACGTAACTAGTGGCCTCAGGCCGCTGTCTGCTGTGCCCCTTTCTGCTGTTACACATGCTCAGTGTGGATGGCTGCTATGCCTAAAAAATGAAAAGCTGAATTGAATAGAATTGTCAAAATATTTTCTCTTTCTAAACGTTAGTGTTTAGAATGCTAGTGACATTTGGATTCTTCTCTTTGAAAACTATAGGCTCTTCCTGGGATTTTACATGATCCCCAAAATGTCAGGTTCTGGGGAAAAAAGAACGTGGTAGGGTTTGTGAAATTAGAATTTCTGTGTTCCCCATTTCACTATTTTTGATTCTGACATGATTGTTCCCTGTTTCTTTGGGTCCTATGAGCAACGTAGAAACCATTTAAAACGGCCTAACATTCAGAATCTCGCCGGTGTTGGTGGTGGGTGCTGAGTGTGAGGGAACAATATGAGTGACTGGGGAGTTCCTTGATCTCGTCTCGAGTTAACTGGCACTCGGGCTTATTCAGAGTTTTCAAACCGTTGCTGCCTAAGGGAGAACATATTTAGCAAATTTTCTTACTGTGATAGAAAACAAATTAGCTAATGATTTTAACTTACTGCCTTTTAAGAATGTGCATGAAAACCGATGCAATGTGCTGTTTTCCATGAAGTGAACCTCTGGGGACGGGAGTCTACCCCCGGCTAGTCACTTAGGTCCTGTACCCCACCCTGCCCTGAAGGTTACACCTCCCCAGACCAATTCCTTTGTTCTGAAAGGGAGGCCCCAAAGGTCCGGGGAGCAATCCTCGTGAGGCCCTCTCCAGGTCTCCATTGGCCTGGAGGGTCCTTTCCTCTTCCTGCCCACTCAGCTTCAAGGCTCTTTTCCATCATTTACATGATTCTCAGGATCACTCTTTTTTTTTAAAGATTTTATTTATCTATTTGACAGAGAGAGATCACAAGTGAGCAGAGAGGCAGGCAGGGGGGAGGCAGGGACCCTGAGAGCATGACCCAAGCCAAGGGCAGAGGCTTAACCCACTGAGCCACCCAGACGCCCCAAGGATCACTCTTCCCTCAATATGTGTTCCTAGGTACTCTTTTCTAGATAACTCTGTGATATTTTCCTTCTTTAAATGTCCAGGCTAGTCCTCCTCCTCCTTTCTTGATCCCATGATATATTCGTCTTTGCTTTTCATTGCAAGAGTCACGTGCCCAGAAGTGCAGAGAATAGACGGTCTTCCCTGTTCTGTTCCGTTTAGACTCATTTTTGTTTTACCTTGGTGTTTCCCCTTAGCGTCCTGTTCCGAGGCTATAAAACTCACAAAGGGCAGGGGCCATTAGCGCTTTTCAGAGGCTCCTAATCACGCCTATGGCTGTTGCTGCCCAGCTGAGGTCCTAGGACGGTTGTGGGGGCTGCCCTTGACCGGAAACGTAGAGAGCGGCAGGGTTGGAATGAAGCCGCCTGTTGACTTAGCCGCGTCATCCAGGGGGGCTGAATTCTGATGAGAGTTGATTTTTTTGGCATCTTACCGTGGAAGTTTTTTCAAGGGGTTGGGGAGTGGACCAGGCGGGGGCGTCCAGAATATTGATTGCGTAAAATATTTTTGGAGGAAGGTAAATTGCTACAGCCTTTTCTAAAGGTCAAGCCATGCTTTGCAGACTAAAATGTTAACACGGTCCACGTTCTCTCCTTTTGTTCAGCGTGCGGTGGGCGGGTGACGTGTGTGACTGTTCTGCAGCTCTGTCTGCCGCCAGCAGGCAGCCTCTCCCCTCGCTCACTTCCAACCCGCTCTCCTCATTCTCCAGGGGATCAAGTTCTCCTGGGTTGGGGTCCGGGGTGGGGGGACGAGGCACCTCCTGGTCCCCGTGAGTGTACCCGTCTCTCTGTTCCTCCTCAGGCCCTTAACAGAGGTGGCTGCCACCATAGGCGCCTCATCCCTGACCCAGGCACATCGGGTCACCAGGAGTGGACGAGTGTGACACGGAGGATGGATTCTAAGGAAGCATAGCCATGAACTTTGAATCCTTCCCTTTTTTTTTTTTTTTTTTTTCAATTTTAAGAAGTGATAAAGTGCACATTAAATTGACCATTTTTAAGTGTTCACTCAGGGCCATTGAACACATTCACATTGCTGGGTACCCATCGCCACCAGCCAGCTCCAGAACGTTCTCACCTTCCCCAACGGCAGCTCTGTCCCCATTCAGCAGTACCTGCCCGTCCGCACCCGCCTGCCTGTGACAGCTCCCAATTCTACCATCTGTTCTTGAGATTATCCTCGGAACCTCAGATAACTGGAGTCATACACCTTCTGTCCTGACTGGCTCATTCCACTGAACAGGATACCTTCAAGATTCATCTGTGTCATAATTTCCTTCTTTGAGGCTGAATAATATTCATGTTATTTATTTATTTTTTTAAAGATTCCATTTATTTATTTGAGAGAGAGCAGGAGCCAGAAGAAAGGCAGAGGGAGAAGCAGATTCCCTACTGAGTGCAGAGCCAGGCACCCGGGCTCGATCCCAGGACCCTGGAATCACGACCTGAGCCAAAGGCAGACGTTTAACTGACTGAACCACCCAGCGCTCCTGAAGTAATATTCCTCTGTGCATGCGGGTGTGGGTGTGTGTGCGCGTGTGCGCACGTGTGTGTGATTTGGTCTTTATTCATCCATCAGTGGCTTCTTGGGATGCTTCCATCTTTTGGTGATTGTGCGTAATGCCACCATCACGGGTAGATGAGCATTCGTTTAAGACCCCGCCTCCTGTCCTTTTGCGCTTATGTCCATCATTTTCTTTTCTTTCTTTTTTTTTTGGTCCTTCATTTTTTTGTTCCCGCCAGCCACACACCAGGGTTCTGATTTCTCCACATCCTCGCCGACACTTCTTGTTTTCTCTTTTTTGTGTGTGTTGTGACTAGTGGCCATCCCAGTGAATGTGAGGGGCTCGCACCCTTTCTCTTCTTGGGTGAAACACAGGAGGTGGCTTTCAGCAGCAGCCTTTGGTGGTGGCAGGGGCCAGGCCCCCTGGAGCCGTAGGGCGGCAGGCTCCTGAGGGTCCCTGATGTGGCTTCTGGGCTCTGTGTGCAGGCTGCTTTGTTGCTAGTCTCCTCCTGTCGTCTTTTCTTGGCACGCTTCCTCCTTCTTAATCCTACACTTGAAAATTAGATCAAACGCAAACCGTGTTTAGATTTATTTACAGTTTCTTAACTCCTTTCCTGTTTTCCTTTTGACAGGCTTGGCATAAGAAGTCTTTTTCAAGTAGTAAATTAATTTAGGTGGCAAGCACCCTACCTGAATTTTGTTACATGCTGGCAGTTTAGATAAATGGATATTATAATCTCAGCACATTTCTGCCCAATGCGACGGTGCCGATTTGCAGGAGTCTACAAAAGTGATAATATTCTGTCAGTTTGGGGCCTAGAAGAGGAAGAAGAAGAAAAAAAAAAGCAGGGCATATTTTCTTATTTGTATTTATGGGATGCCTGTCGGAAAGCTGGAAACGCCATGTGGCAGTTCACATGCCTAAACACACAGGAAGAAAGATAAGGAACTCATAGACATTTCTTTGTAGGCACATGGAGGAGAGAGGGTCCAGATCAGTGACTGCCGTGTTGGAGAGACAGCCTCTGTTGCGACCGAGGATCCCCCCCCTTCCCCCTAAACTCACCATTTCCTTGAAGAATGCAGTCTATTTTTAATGACTTCATTGATTGGACGACGGGGTTACGATGTACTTTATTTACTGCTGAAATGTTTCATTCCTGTCAGCACTTAATGGGAATAAATCTACTTTTTGGCACCACTTTGATAGACTGTAAAACTGCTTATATTTGCAGGAAAATTTGTTTTGCTATGGTAGGTTTATGTACAGACGCAGTGTGACTTCCCTCCCCTCTCAAAATCGTTCTGTGTCACAGTTGAACTGAGAAATAGACACATGTAAGGCTGTTATCATTGTACCCGGTATCAGAGCAGCTTAAATCAGATGCTGGGTTTCGTGTCTGAGGGATCACAAAAATAGGTCTAACGTTCATAATTAAAGTCAGGTTCTCAGTGCTTTATTTTTTTTGCTGCTGTGTTAAGACTGTGTACTCTGGTTAATAGTTAATATGTTTTTTAAAAAATATTTTATTTATTTATTTGACAGAGAGAGAGAGATCACAAGTAGGCAGAGAGATAGGCAGAGAGAGGAGGAAGCAGGTTCCCCGCTGAGCAGAGACCGAATGAGGGGCTCGAACCCAGGACCCCGAGATCATGACCTGAGCTGAAGGCAGAGGCTTAACCCACTGAGCCACCCAGGGGCCCCTATAGTTAATATATTTTTTGAAACAATGTGCAGTGTATCCTACATTCACTGTGAAAGTCTGCATATGAATTTGATATTTTACATCCAACAAGATCCCGTCAAAGTGGATCTTTGTTTCCAATTGCCCAATTTATGAGCAAAGTTGTAATCTATTATACTCATAAGTTTTCCATAAAGTTTCTTGACTTTTTCATGAAAACCTTGTCACGTATATTTAGCTTTGATTCATGGTAATAAATCCAGTGGTGGCAGGGAGAGGTGAATGATATTCACTTCAAAACGTTTTGTTTTGCATGAAACATTAAAAATATTAAGTAGTACATCTTTTATTCTGAAAAAAAGAGAAATGCAATTAATTTTATTTCTTAGAACTTTTTTTAAATGCTTGGTGAAACTAGCGATGACCCAAGCATTTAACAAAGCCAGACTAGGGAACTTCTCTCCGAGGAGATGAGTAGAATCGTCAACAGTATCCGCAATATAACCCCATAAAGCCCATTTTCAGCCAACTCGGCGATCTCTAATTCAGATCGGAATCAACAATGAAGGGCAGAAATCATGCATTTTAAAAATAGCATTAGTGAAACTATGGGAGCATGTGTAATGCTTGTGTCGGCAAAAACCAGCATCCAGACTCATGTCATTTTCCTTGATAGTCTCCTTAGCAAGAAATGAACTTGCTGGAAGGTAATAGAGTCCCTCCGAGAAGTGTGATGAAAAGTCTTTGGGAATTATCAGCGAAACTTAACAGCGACCTCTGGGTTTTCACGGGCAGTTGTGTTATAAAGGGATGTTTAATTTAAGGGAGCCAAGTTGATAAGGGAGGGGGTGCAGGAAACCAAAAATGTTAAACGGGTTTTTGCTGGCCAGACAAATTGCGCGGATCAGGGCTTTTTCTAGTGGGCAGCCGCCTGCTGCTGGCCAGATGGCCCTAGCTGGCCTTTCCTTGGGGCTGGAAGGTGGGTTCTGAGTCTGCTGTTCTTTTCCCTGTGGGGAGCGAATAAACCCTTTCCGTAGGTGTGGTCCACGGTCTCCTTTTTGCTCTTGTGGAAGAAAAGAGGGACCTCGCTGCTGTGCTGGGAACCAAGGGCTCCCAGGTCCGCGTGCCTGGTCTGAATTCTCGCTGAGCCCATCGGAATCATGCAGGATCAGTCTGCTAAGGGAGGAAGGAAGGAATATCACGCACCCACGGAAGGCTGATGTCTTTTTATGGGCAAACAAAAGAGTTTCGGTGCTTTCACTTCTGGCTCAGCCTGGCCATTGTGTGGCGAAGGGGGTTTAATGAATCATTGTTTAACTAAGATCGTGCCAAGTATTTGACCATTAAATAGCCTCCTATGTGTATAGAATTCTTCTCTGACAGACTCTTATTTGACTGTGATTAATTGGCATTGAATTGTTATTTAATTACCTCTGCAGAAATCTAAGAACAGTTTGTGTTCTGATTAAGTTATTTGATATTACAAAACCCAGGGCGCTGAAGAAGGCAGTGCCCTCTGTCCTTCACGCCCCTTGCTGCTGATGGGCCGACCCCTGTGCCTGCTCACAGCTCATGGAATGTTCCTTGAGTGTTGGAAACCCAAACAGAGTCTGGCTTTTAATTTTTCCTTTAGTATACCAAAGTGTTTTGGAAGCCCTGACTTAGAGCATATGTCTGTGAAGCTTTTCTTTTATGTTAAAGTTCTTTTTAAGTTACCTATTGGACTATGTCGAACACGTTAAGGAAGGTGTGGGCTTCCTCAGCTCACAGGTACGCCATGTGTCCCGTGTACACACACGAGCTGTCCCGGGGAGGAGCCCCCCAGCTGTATGCATTGAGGCAGTGAAGAGGAAAGGGAGAGAAAAGGCAGCAGGGGTAGGTTCTGCTTGGGGCCTCTCTGTCCTTGGAGAGTGGCCAACAGCACGAGATGGGGTGCGGTGACCATTGTTTGGGGGAGAGAGTTCTGAGAGGTGAGACCCTCAAATTATGAGGGAAGTCTGTTGTATTTCGGGAACAAGCAGGGTAGCAGGATGGAAAGAGATGGATATTAAAAAGAAAAAATTCTAGGGGCGTCTGGATGGCTCAGTCAGTTCAGGGTCTGTCTGTGGCTCAGGTCATGATCTCAGGATCCTGGGATTGAGTCCTGCATCGGGCTCCCCGCTCGGTGGGGAGTCTGCTTTTCCCTCGCCCTCTGCAGGCCGCTCTGCCTGCCTGTGCGCACGCTCGCTCTCTCCCTGTCAAATAAATCAATAAAATCTTAAGAAAAACAAATAACATGGAATACATTTAAAAAGAAAATCATCCCAGCATACATGCCCGTTTCAAAAAGAGGGTTATTAGAATGTGAGATGCCACAGAAACAATCAAGGAGACCGAGGACTGGGTGGGGAACTGGTTATTGGTTTTAGAAAACAGATGACTGGTTTATACCAGTGTGCACACAGGATAGAAGCCGAACTGGAAAGGAGTGGGAGGTATTTGACTAGATTGTGATTCTGTGTGCAAAATAGGCAGCGGCTTGGCGAAGAGGTAGCATTTTTTAAACCGGCCAACAATTAGATTTACAACACTTCGAGCCTTATTTCCAGTTCTGCCAACTTTTATCTGAATTTTTACAAAAAAGTAAAAACAGGGCGCCTGGGTGGCTCAGTGGGTTAAGCCGCTGCCTTCGGCTCAGGTCATGATCTCAGGGTCCTGGGATCGAGTCCCGCATCGGGCTCTCTGCTCAGCAGGGAGCCTGCTTCCTCCTCTCTCTCTGCCTGCCTCTCTGCCTACTTGTGATCTCTCTCTGTCAAATAAATAAATAAAATCTTTAAAAAAAAAAAAAAAAGTAAAAACATTGTCGAAAATGATCTCCCTTTTCCCCCTTCTTTGTTTGTGTGTTTTTCAAGTAGGTTCAACGAGGGGCTTGAACTCACAACCCTGAGATCAAGACCTGAGCTGAGATCAAGAGTCGAGATGCGTAAGGGACCGAGCCACCCAGGTGTCCCTTTCCCCCCTCTTTTTAAATCGTGTTCTTTTTCTTTCTTGCTTTGCTATTTTTTTTTTTCTTCTTCTTTAAAACAAAGGTCCATTTACCTTGAACACAGCTCAGCCAGTTTTGTGTAACATCTGTTGGCGGTTCCCGGATATTAAAATGATGCGCTGGAGAGCAGATTTGGGTGTTGGTTGATCTGTCTCCAGCACACCTTTGGTTACTTTACATAGGGTGGGTAGTGGGAGGGCCCATTGTCTTCAAGTTTAGTCACGTTCTCACCCCAGACGTTTTGTTGTCCTATTTTTGAGCATTACGTATAAGAATTGATTTTGCGCGCCGCGTGGTAATTTCCCATTGGGGTTTTCTCAGTGACTGGGGCTCATGCTTGTTGGTGTGGAAGCGGGACTTCTTTGCTTAGGTGAAGGCATCCCGAACAGATGTGGCTACCACCACCTGTGTGGGAGCAAATCCCCCAGGTGAAGACGGCGCCACGTTTTAGGTGCTCGTTCCTCCCGGATTGGCAAGAGTGTCGGTGCGCAAAGCCTTGGAAGACGTTGGGGTGCAGTGCGCCAAGAGAAGAATCCTTGGAGACGGGGTGGTGCATTCCCAGGGCAAGAGAAGTCAAGTGATTGGTGGTTTCCTGTTCTCGAGTCGGAGGTTCCTAGCCGGGCCTCTGAACTCCGTGGCCATGCCATTCACTCTGGTTCCTGCTTTAGGGATCTCTTGAACTCAGGCAAATCTGTGGTGTGGGCATTTCCCAGTGGAAAGGCTCCACAGTGTTCATTGGGCCTGCTGTGTTTCCGACCCACTGTCTTAGAGATTTTCTGACCTCTTCTTGTCCAAGGGTTTGCACATCCCTGACCGTGTGTGAGCCGTGAGGCCACACGTAGTCCTGTGTGATAGACGTGTGAGGTCTGGGGTCATGGAATTAGCCTGGTCTAATTTTCCAACGTTTTTCTTTGTAAAACCCAGGAAATGTAAAGTAATAATGATCACTTACTGACTTATCATGGCAACGCATATCTGGCTACTGTAACAAAATGGTTTCCTGGGGTGATCGTGGGGCAACCTTCAAGGTTAATCTCCTAAGGTACTTCTCAGCAGTCACCATTGAACTTGGCCCCAGGTCACACAACAGATCATGGCCTAGGGTGAGCTGGATCTCAAGCCCCTGGACTTTCCCAATCAGTGATATACATTTTATTAAAGCCGTGTGCTCCTTTATTCTCTTGCTGATTTGCCCACTTGTTAGTCTCTGCCTTCAGCTTACAGTAACTTGTGTAATTGAATTTCAAGGTGGAGTTATTTTAAATGTTTTACCTTAATTATGGGTAGCTAAGACAATTCCTGGAACTCTTAATCAGGTGTGATATTCAAAGGATTTAGGATCCCGTGGGGCAGGCGTTAGCCAGTCAGAATGAGCCTGGTCTGGCCATAGCCCTTGATACCAGCCCTGCCTATAATTTAATTGGTTCCTCCTTATCAATAGAGATTAATAGAGCTTTCAAATTGTGTCCGGTAAAGAAGCTCCATACCGTCGATCTGGTGCTAAGGAACTTTCTGACTCCCCATCACACTGGGCATGAGTCCTGGCTTGGCTACTTTACAGCCAAGTGTCCTTGAGTTAATTTCTTCCTGTCTCTAAGCCACAGCTGCTCCATCTGTAAAATACAGACTCTGTCTGGCCTATAGTTTTGAGATGATGTGTACCGTGTGCTTAATAGCTCCTGGCATTTACTGGGTTCTCCTATGGTGGTGGTAGGTGGTGGTATTCTAGAAACCAAGCATCAGTGAACCAAAACAACCACAGGAACTCCTGCCTACATCTCTGAGGTGTAGCTCAAGGATGGGGTGGGTAGTCGTTGGGGGGAGTTTGCGCACATACAGTCTTAATAGAATGGGTCCCAGGACATCTTCTGGAGCGCTCCTCAGGCTTTGGCCAGCCTGGGGTGACGGGTGGAGGTGGGTGGGTGCTGCCCTCAGTGCTTCTCCGTACAAGAGAATGGCTTTGAACAGGCGTGATGGGAGAGAGCGTGTGGACCTCTTTCTGACCACAGGGAATTTTCCCTGGAGTTCCCCCAACACTTGGCTTTTTCCGTCCACGCACTGAAGCACACACCTGTCTCAGCACACCTGAGGTCATGCTCCTTCCATCCAGTAGGCAAACATTTGTCATCCTTTCGACATTCCCACGTCTTAGTCCTCACACATGTCATTCCTCGAACCTGGACAGACTCCATTTTCCATCAGCCCATTCTCTGCCCTCCTTCCAAGTTCTTGGGCCATGTCTCTGCCATGGAAACGAGTCCAGCCAACTGTGCCTTACCTCGTGTGTTACTCCCACTGACTGTGGCTGAGTGTGCGCTCCATGCCACATGTGTGTGTGCGTGCGTGCACGGCATTCTTTGTCTTGTAGGTGCTGTATTCCCTTCCATGTGCTGTCTTAACCTGCCACCAACATTAGGTTAGAAAATGCCCGAAGAGACACCAAGCAGTTGGGTTTTAAATTTAAATGGCAAGCCCCCTGCGTAGAGGCTGAAGAGGCTTTTCCTGATGGGCTACCAGGTGGTAGAGGTACAGAGTGAGAGGAGGTGGTAGCCGGGAGGAAGGGAGACTTGAAGATGTGGCTAGAAAGCAGATCGCCCTTGGTCTCAAAGACACTGGGGTTTTTACAAGTCATTGTGTTGGGACAGTCCAGGATCATCCCAGGGGGAGGAGAAATGAGCACTATCTAATTAGACAAACAGCACACGCATCCTTTTGAACCCTCCCATCTGTCAAGTGACGTAATAGAACTTTGAGATTCCTATTTTTTAAAAAATATTTTACTTATTTATTTGACACACAGAGCTCACAAGTAGGCAGAGAGACAGGCGGGGCGGGGGGGTGGGGAAAGCAGGCTCCCTGCTGAGCAGAGAGCCTGATGCCGGGCTTGATTCCAGGACCCTGGGATCATAGAATTCCTATTTGTTTTTATAATTTTTAAATTTTTTATAAACATATAATGTATTATTAGCCTCAGGGGTACAGGTCTGTGAATCGCCAGGTTTACACACTTCACAGCACTCACCATAGCACATACCCTCCCCAATGTCTATAACCCCAGCACCCTCTGCCTACCCTCCTTTCCCTGGCAACCCTCAGTTTGTTTTGTGAGATTCAGTCTCTTATGATTTGTCTCCCTCCTGATCCCATCTTGTTTCATTTATTCTTTTCCTACCTCCCAGCCCCCCTACGATGCATCTCCACTTCCTCATATCAGGGAGATCATATGATAATTGTCTTTCTCGGATTGATTTATTTCACTAAGCCTAATACCTTCTAGTTCCATTCACATCGTTGCAAATGGCAAGATTTTATTTCTTTTGATGGCTGCGTAGTATTCCATTGTGTGTGTATGTATATATATATATACACACCACATCTTCTTTATCCATTCATCTGTTGATGGACATCTAGTTTCTTTCCATAGTTGGGTTATTGTGGACATTGCTGCTGTAAACATTCGGGTGCACGTGCCCCTTCGGATCACTACGTTTGTATCTTTAGGGTAAATACCCAGTAGTGCAATTGCTGGGTCGTAGGGTGGTTCTATTTTCAACTTTTTGCGGAACCTCCATGCTGTTTTCCAGAGTGGCTGCACCAGCTTGCATTCCCACCAACAGTGTAGGAGGGTTCCCCTTTCTCTGCATCCTCGCCAGCATCTGTCATTTCCTGACTTGTTAATTTTAGCCATTCTGACTGGTGTGAGATGGTCTTTGGGTGTTGAGTTTACTAAGCTCTTTATAGATTTTGGATACTAGCCATTTATCTGATACATTGTTTGCAAATATCTTCTCCTGGAATTCCTATTTTTAATGTCTTAATTATATGAAGAGGCAAGTGACCTCTGGACTTCGGTAGCACAGTGTGATGATTCTGGGAAATTTTTCATATTGCTAGAAGAGACCCCGGGATCCCTAGTGGAATCCTGGGCCACCCCTGGTCGTACTTCTTAGGTTTGTATAGCTGTCACTTTCCTTGAATCTTCCCGCTGCTGCCACTGGAGTGAGCAGGAGTCATGCTTCAGACCTGCCCCCTATACCTGACTCCGTTCAACTTCTCTTGGCATGTAAGCAAGTAGTCAGGGTGGGCAGAAAAAAACCAATCCCCATAGGTGCATGGATCCCATATTTGCTATGACGAGGAACAAGGGCCCTTTGAAGGGCTGTCTGTAGGGGACAGTAGGCTTTTACCCTCAGTGTGTGGTTAATGTCACCGTCTTAGGCCTGGATGCCAAATCCAGCGCCTTAAGAAAATGGTATGCGGTCACCTTCGGAAGATGACCGCTGAAATTAAATGGTCTCTTGTGTGTTTTACCTTTGAGTTCTTAGGGGGATTTCCTAGCTTCAGAGGAATTCTGTAAGCCCAGGCCACGATGGGCCAGAGCTTTCCCTCCATATCTGGCGACCTGTCCCATTAGAATCTGCACCTTGCATCTACCCTCTCGTCTGCCTGTACTTGCTCTCCTCTGCTGGCTTCCTCATCCGCACAGGATCCGGGTCTGCTCCACACCCGCCCCTTGAGGCCACGCACCCAGCCCTGGCCACTGCTGGCCTCTTGGCTCTCTCACCTCTGAAACGCCCCGTTCCCTTACTTTCTGGGACTTTCCTGCCATCGCGCGGGCCTCTGGACATTGCTGTACCCAGCACTCCCGGTCTGCACGTGGACATTTCAGACAGCCTCTGAAGGAGCGCAGACAAATTGGTCCAACAACAGCGCTTGGAGAGTGACAGGGTGACAGAACAGACACTTCATGTCGCAACACAAATTTCCCTAGTTGGGAAAACACTGCCAAATAGAACTGTGAAATATCAAGCACCAGAAATAGAGACTGCAATTTGGAAACGAACCATTTGTTACTTCCGGCAGAAGGGCTTGTTTTTATCTACTCATTCAGAATGTGCTGGAGCACTTTCGATGTGCTAGGCATTGTTCAGGCCCCGGGGAGACAGCAGGGGATAAACTAGACCCCCCAGTCCTGATGATGCCTGTATGGAAATTTAATGTGTGTGAAGAGAAAAAGACAAGTGGTCTTTGGCTCTTGGAAGTAAGGAAAGGGATGTATTTATTTATTTGTCTTTAAAGATTTTATTTATTAATTAGAGAAAGAGAGAGTGTAATCAGGTGGAAAGGCAGAAGGAGAGGGAGAAGCAGACCACCCCTTCCAAGTGTAGAGCCCGATGCGGGGCTCAATCCCAGGACCCTGGGATCATGACCTGAGCCAAGGGCACACACTTAACCCATGGAGCTACCTGGGTGCCTCAAGGAAAGGAATTTAAAAGGGCAGTAATTACGATTGCAATGGTGACAAGGTTATTTTCTAGGTTCTTTTTTTTTTTTTTTTAAAGATTTTATTTATTTATTTGTGAGAGAGAGAGAGCGAGAGCGAGCGTACAAGCAGACAGAGAGGCAGGCAGAGGCGGAGAAAGAAGCAGGCTCCCTGCTGAGCAAGGAGCCCGATGTGGGACTTGATCCCAGAACTCTGGGATCATGACCTGGGCTGAAGGCAGTAGCTTAACCGACTGAGCCACTCAGGCCTCCCTATCTTCTGGGTTCTTGAGACAGAAGGAACATGGGGGCGCCTGGGTGGTTCAGTGGGCTAAGCCTCTGCCTTCGGCTTGGGTCATGACGTGATCTCAGGGTCCTGCTCAGCGGAGAGCCTGCTTCCCCGCCCCGCACCTCTGCCTGCCTCTCTGCATCCTTGCGACCTCTGTCTGTCAAATAAATAAATAAAATCTTAAAAAAAAAAAAAAAGACAGAAGGAACATGATCATCTTTAAAAAAAAGTTGGAAAGCCGCTGGGTTTATGGTTTTTTATTAGCAAATCCAGTTTGTGTACCCACTAGGCACTTGGCATTTTATTATGTAGGTTGTGTGTTAAATGTGGTTCTGGCTTACAAAGGGTGTACAAGCCAGTTGTGAACATAGGACTGGTATACTTAAAGAGTAGTTAAACCCCTGAATGGGTTTATGAGATATGCTGAGAATATACCCAGACCTTGGGGAGAATCTGGAGGCAAGCAGAAATAGTCTCTCATCAAATAAAGTGTCAGAAAACCTGTGCCTGAGACCACAAAAGCTGCTTATGTCTTTGCTGAGAGCAGGTTGAGTGTTATTTTAGGCCCTGCTTGATTGCAGGGTTTCCACAGTCCTCATCAGTAAACGTAAAAGAGGAGATCAGAGGCAGGCTCTGCACAACGGCGAGGTGTGTTGGCTGGAAGCACAGTATTAGAAAACTGGTAGGTCGGGGTGTGGGAAAGCCTCTCCGGTAGCCCCAGAAGACCCTGCCATGTTTCAGTCAAACCAGGGATGCTCTGAATGCTAGTTCTGGGTTATCAAGAAAAGATGTATTTATGCTCTGTCTCTTTTATTTAAAAACACAAATCTGTAGTTCACAAGAAAAAGATTCTGCCAGAATGATTACAAGAAAAAATAAGCTTTGTTACCTACAAGGTAATCAGTAATTTGTCTATTTCACTGGACAAAATCTGTCATGTCCCTAATTTTGATAAGCGAGTCTCCTGTTGGATCTGTGGCGATAGTTCTATCAGGACGTTTGGGGTGAAAAATGGGATCTACCTGAGTTATTCAGATGTGAAACGTTTGGTTGAAGGGAAGTGGGCATCCCATGGAACCAAAAGCAGAGACCCCCTTTCCAGAAGCTGGAGCTGGGTTCTCTGTCCTGGGGTGCCTGCGTATAGCTGGGTCCCTCAGCTTGGGTGGGGAATGTGTTCCACTTTCCTGCTACCCTGTGACCTTGTAGTTCTTGAGAGCAGTAATCTGAATGACTTGGCTGCTAGTCAGAGGCCTGGCCACTCTGGGCTCCTTTGGTCTGTTAGTTGTGGCCAGGCCTGTGGTGGGGTCCTGAGGGGACATCACAGGTCTCCCGAGCCTGTCTGATCAAAATAGAGAAGGTCAAGTGAGTGGCACATGCTTGGGAGCTACATTTGTCAGCAAGAGTCTCATGGAGGAGAAAGGGCTGAGAAATCTGGGTGGATGGGCCTGGATGGTGGGCCTTCTTGGCAAGCGAATGAGAGAGCGAGAAGGCCCTCATGAGAACAAACATGGAGCCAGGAGTGATGGATGGTCCAGGTAGGGACCTCTTTTCTGTCCCTTCTCATTGCTGTTCCGATGGGTTGGATTTGACAGATAACGAATCAAGGATGTCCATGAAATTATTGTAAGTGAGCAGTGAAGTCCTGCTAGTAATTTATGTGAGGTAAAGATCAGTCAGAATGATTTACAGGTTTCCATGCTGGGTGTTGGGGCAGAGGTCTAAGGAAAAGTTGAAAAAGTTGGACGTGGGCATTTGTGGGCCAACCTTGAAGGCTTCTGTTCAGTTTAGATGTGTCGAGCCTCAGGTGTTTTATACGATAGCCATGTACGTGCCCAAGGAAGCCCTGGGAGATTAGGAATGGACATAAGATTTGGTGTGTATAAGCGCACAGGAAGTCTCAGGAAGGACAGTGAGCAGAGTTTACGAAGAGAGCCAGAAAAACTGAAAAATGGCTGATGGTTCTAGCCTGAGAAAAAAAGTAGACTTTCTCATGTCTCCTTTTTCTGATGTGTGGAAATGCCAGGATGGCTTGGCCGTAACACCTGCCTCTTAGGAAATATTACTGCATTATCTTGAGCAAAGCTGACCGTGGGTCCTCCTCTTTAGCACCAGGAGCTTGATCTTCAGGGATCTGAACATTTCTGTTAGCTTCAGAACCCTCTCTTCAAAGGCCACCGCTGTCTGAATGTCCAGAGGAACATGAGGGAGCGTGTTCTGGGAGAGCGTTGATGGAGGGAACTGGCAGCTCAGGCGAGAAGGGTGGGGTGACCTTTGATGCTGAGAGAAGATGCTTCTACTTCCTCCTCAAGGCACCTCTGCAGAATCACAGACTCTTGACAAGGTTTGGAAAGGACTAGACCTCATGACCTTGCATGGTCCTTTAAAGCTCTACCATCCCTGATGAGAATGCACACAACACCCCCCACAGGTGTGCCATCTCACAGCTTAGAGGGTGCCGTCCTAAGCACTGTCTCTTTTAGCCTCACGATCTTTGATCCTGTGATGTAGGAGAAGCAAATATGATTGTCTCCTCTTTACAGACAAGAGATTTTGTCTAAGTGGGCCTCAAATGAGTTACCCACAGACCAGTTGCTGCTGAGTGTCAGAGGAAGACAAGAACCTTGCTGGTTTCCCACTGATGGTTTCCTAATTCCTGCTGCTCTATTTCATGCCATTCTTTGAGCAGCTACCATGTTGATGACCTGTTCTGATGGCGAAGGTGATGGACACGGGGAACTCCCAAGCTTGCATAGCTCCTGTCCTTACGCTGAACTGGTTTGTGTAGAATGACGCAGAAACTCCATGCTTATCCTATCTCCCTCATGCCTACATTGTGATTTTTCAGCCTGGCGACCATCTCTGGCACCCACTGAACATCCTTTCCTTTCAGTCAGATTTTCCTCATCATGTTGCATTGTCCCTGTAAGGTACAGGTCCGTCCTCTCTGCCCTTTTGGAGAGACTGTCTCCTCTACTGCTTGGATCGAGATCCTACTTATCACTAGGACAGTGATTATTTCGCTTGTCCTCCCTTCCACACTCCACCACCCTCACAACCTGGCCCAGACTTAGCATTCCTGGCTTCTGACTTTGCAGGGCTGTCAAACCAGTGGCGCATTCATAGCAAAAGAATTAGGTTCTAGAACGTTCCATGAGGCTAAACATGAGCATGTAAAAAGAAGTTCCTAATATCCAAGAGTTGATGAAACACATCTACTTTCACCCTTCCAGTCAGGTGTGTTGTGGCCTGATAGGGCTGATGGGGCTGCTGTTGAAGACCACTTCTGTGCTAAAGAATGGCACTCGGAAGGAGGGAATTACTGATACACTGTTGCATAGATGGACCTCGGAAATGCTGGACTAAATGAAAGAATTCAGACATGAGAGACCACATGCCATTTGATTCTTTTTTAATGAAATCTCCCCAAAAGAGCAAAGAAAGTAGATTAGTGGTTGCCTGAGGCTAACTAAGAGTGGGAACAGGAAGTCACTGTAAACGACATGAGGCATCTTACTGGGGGAACTAAAATGTCCTAACACTGATTTTTGGTGATGGTTATACCACTTGAAATGGGGTGAATATTACAAGATACAAAGTATATGCCTCAATAAAAATATACTTCAATATTTGATGGTATGTAAACATACCTCCTTTTTTGTTTAAAAAAGAAAAAGCATAGGCTCTACACTAGACGTGGGAGCTTCCAAGTTTCATGTTATAGTTTATTTTAAGGAAGTGGAGGAATCCTCCGGATGAGAGATTTGTCAGAATTCTACTGACAGGTGATTGACTCCAGCTCAGACTGTAGACCCTGTTCTTAAAGTAAGATCGCTTACAGATTTGTATTTTGACCAGAAGTTTGATAACCTCTTTCCTGGAACCCTGTCTTGTGTACAGAACAGTTAGGAGACCCTGGTTGGTTCTCTGGTGGTGTGGACTCCAAAATGAGGTCTCTCTGTCTCTCTCCGTGCCTCCCCTTTGTTCCCAGCCTTATTCCTTTCCCCACGTTTGTCTGTCTTTCTTTCCTTCTCTTTCTTTCTTTCCTTCCTTCCTTCCTTTCTTTCTTTCTTTCTCTTCTTAAGATTTTATTTATTTGAGAGAGAGTATGAGTGAGCACACAAGCAGGGGGTGGGCAGAGGGAGAGAATCCTCAAGTAGACCACCTGTGGAGCATGGAACCAGACACGGGGCTTGATCCTAGGACCCTGAGATCATGATCTGAGCCAAAATTGGAGGCTTAACCAACTGAGCCATCCCAGTTGACCCCCCCAGCTTTACTTTCTTACAAAAGTAATACATAGGCACTCTAGAAAAAAGCATTGATAAAAAACAATTAAAATTGCACACAATACATTATAGACTTTATTTCAGACTAAATGTTCGGGTTCCTCCATCTCACTTGCCAAATAACCCACACTGAAGATCTTTGATGCATACATCCCTACAATTTCTGGGTCATAAGGAACACGTTCTTAAAGTTGTATACATCGCCCAGTTGGTCCCTGAAATCTACCCTTGCAGTGTGGGTTTTCATTCCGTGTGAGTCTAAAACGTGATCTGGCCACTGTTGCTGACTGTCGTGGTCGGTCTCATGATCGGTTATCTGTCCTGTGCAGGAGAAGGGGTGATGGTGTTGCGACTCTACCCCGAGGTTATCAGACGAGGCGTGGGCTGTTGACTTGAATCCCAGACACAAGGCATTCACTGAGACCGGCCACCTGAGTCTGGGCGGGAGGCAGTGGCCAAGATGGGACGCTGTGCCTCAGGAGGGATAATTGAGGCACCAAGGGCTAACGGCATGTGAGCAGTCTGGGAAGGATGTGATTAACTTTCTTCAAGCATTTGATGGGCTGTCGTGTCAAGAGGAATTAGATTCACTCCGTGTGGTTATAAAAGCAGGATAAGCACAGGGTTGCCTGTTCTAGGCAGGCAAGATTCGGTTTAGTGTTGGAAAGCCCTGCCTAACAGAATAGTCTGGAAATGAGTTGGGCTCCCCCTGTTCATGGTGAATCCCCCTTCCCTCTACGTCCCGGGGGTCGATCCAGCAGGGCCAAATGCCGTTTAGATGAAGAGGCATGGCGTGTGTGTGATGGGAAATCATCATGGATTTGATTTGAGGGCCTTTGAGAAAAGTTGATAACGAGGCCGTGAACTTGAAATTCGTCCCTTTAGCTGTTTCTTGAAGCGAAGAAGTAACTTATTGACTCTCCTAATGTCACATTGTCTATACTCTGCCTCTTGCTGAAGGAGAGTTTAGGTTTTTGACTGTCTTTGACGTCCAGCTCAGTTACTGTAGTGGCCGTGTGGGGAGATGGTTTTTCTCATTTTTTTGTGTGTTTTTGTTTTTTTTTTCTCTTTTTGTTTGTGTTTTGCTCTTTGCCAATCGTGGGTCTCTCCGGATCTACATCTGGAGGAAGGTAAAAGGGGTGGTTATCATGTATCATTCATCTCTGTGTAGCCTTTTCACCTTTAAAAAAAAGGGGGGGGGCGCCTGGGTGGATCAGTTGATTAGTTAAGCGACTGCCTTCAGCTCAGGTCATGATCCTGGAGTCCTGGGATCGAGTCCCACATCAGGCTCCCTGCTTGACAGGGAGTTTGCTTCTCCCGCTGACCTCTCTCCTCTCATGCTTTCTCTCTCTCTCTCTCTCTCTCAAATAATAAATAAAATCCTTAAAAAAAAAAACCCAAAACCCAAAACTTGAATATTGGTTTCTGTGTTATTTAAGCTGAGCTATATTCTACAGTGCTCTGAATCCTGACTATGTTGAAAAGTTGGGCTTTTTCATTGAAGAAAGAATAAGTGTTTAAACTATGTCTTTTAACATCTTTTTTAAAAAAAATATTTATTTATTTATTCATGAGAGACAGAGAGGCAGAGGGAGAAGCAGTCTTCCCACAGAGAAGGGAGCTGGAAGGCAGTTAACTGACTCAGCCACCAGGCGACCGTCTTTTAACAGTTTTAAATGTATTTTTTCCTCATTTTGATATTGATACTTCGGGAAGGTCAAAAATAGCCAGGTAGTTCACAAAATCCGTTAAGAATATGTGGGAAGTTGCCCGACTGATTTTCATGTTTCTAAAGCACGACTGATTAAATGATCACCTAACCTTTGGCCCCTCGAAGTGTGGTCATCATTTGGTGTCCCAGGTGATGTCGTAGCAGCGGACATCACCTGGGAGCCTGGTAGAAATGCAGATCTCAAGCTCCAGCCGAAAGCTCTCGAATGTGCGTTCTCAGGGTTGACCTTCTGAGGGTGCTGGTGGCCGGGCTTTCCCGAGAGACCGGCTTCGGGTCCTGTGGGCCACAGTGGTTAGCTCACCTTGCTGTTTTGTTTTACCGTGCCTGGCGCTGTGACTAGGTTCTTTCTCATGCATGAGCCCAGGTAATCCTCAGAATCACCCTCTCAAGGAGGTATTGTTAGAGTCTCCGAGAAGCTGTCGCCCGGCCTGCCAAAAGTGTCACTGTAAGAAGACCGGTTCTGGAGTCTGTGTCTCCTGAACTGAGTCAGAGACCTGGAGGCCCAGGTTGTCAAGCTGTGGCCTGGCCAAGCGCGGAAGCTTCCAGTCGCTCCAGCTCTTCACCCCGGGTGACCCTGCGCATCTGGCAATAGCTCAGCTCCTTGCCGCTGGCCTTTCATGGGCCGGTCGTGGTCCAGTCATGGCCCAGTCGTGGCCCAGTCGTTGCTTGGTATGGAGGGCCCCAGGGGGAAGTCACTTCTGACAGACATTGGGAAGAGTATGTAGAGGACCCATATCTTACCTACAGGCTGGCTTCCAGAAGCTTCCATTACAGAAGAAGTTCAGGGGCCGAGACAAACACATTTCTCCAGAGTTGTGTGCACCAAAATAAACTGTGTGTGTGTAACTTCAGTTTCTGTGAATTCTGTCTTTTAAAAGACTAGATATTTATTATAGATCTGTTCTCACTTTCCAATCCTGAAGCCTTTAGGATATACTGTTCTCATGGATTCTGAGGAGGGAGATACAAGGAGTAATAAATGATCTTTCTTTTTAAAAATTAACATGTATTATTTGTTTTAGGGGTATAGGTCTGTGATTCATCAGTTTTTGTTTTTGCGTGTTTTTTTTTTTTAAGTTTTTTCTTTATTTATTTGAGAGAGAGAGGCATAAGCCAGGGAAGGGCAGAGGGAGCGGGAGAAGCAGGCTCCCCTCTGAGCAGGGAGCCCCAAGGGGGCTCAATCTTAGACTCTGGGATCATGACCTGAGCTGAAACTGACTGAGCCACCCAGGTGCCCCGTGATGGATCAGTCTTACAGAATAACCAGTGCTCATTACAACCTGATTTTTTATAAAAGATTTTATTTATTTGAGAGTGATTGAGTGTGCAGCACATGCAGGAGCAACAGTGGGGGAGGGGCAGAGGGTGAGGGAGAAGCAAGCTCCCTGCTGAGCAGGGACTCCATGTAGGTCTTGATCTCATGACCTGAGCCGAAGGTTGACACCTAACTGACGGAGCCACCCAGGCACCCCACCAAATGATCTTTCATCATTAAGTCGTATTTCTGTTTTCTGCCTGCATTCCTCTGGTTGTGTTGGATTTTTAAGAATGAGTCTGTTTGTCACACTCGCTTGTACCTCAGAAGATAGCGACTTAATCACCCCAGTTGTAAACTCTCAACTCGGGAATGGGAGGATTCCAAAATTTTTCAAAATGGGAGGTTCCGGGGCGCCTGGGTGGCTCAGTGGGTTAAAGCCTCTGCCTTCAGCTCAGGTCATGATCCCAGGATCCTGGGATAGAGCCCTGCATCAGGCGCTCTGCTCAGCAGGGAGCCTGCTTCCCCCTCTCTCTCTGCCTGCCTCTCTGCCTACTTGTGATCTCTGTCAAATAAATAAATAAAATCTTAAAAAAAAAAAAAAATGGGAGGTTCCCTGAACCATCCTGGGTGGGGGGAGGGAGGTAGAGAGGTTATAATTACATTTATTTAATAAGTACCACATAGTAAAATTCTGATAACCAAAGCAAAATTCGTATAGCAATTGTGATCAATTTATGCATTTTGTATTTGTTTGTTTACCAACTCAGCCTCTGGGCAGGTGGGCAGCTGAGAAGGCACAGGAAAGGAGAGAACATTCTAAAATCCACCAACCCTTCCTGATTTTGCCAGAAGATGTCTTTCCCCCTTCTGTTTTATTAAAAATCAGGACCGAATGTGAGCTCCCTGCCCACCAGCCTTTGTTGGTATTTTTGTTTCTCTTTAGGTATCATCCCATTTTCTTTTTCTTTACCACTGACATGGGCTTATTTTTAAGTATGAATGTGTAATAGATTAAATACATATGCATTTAAAATATTGTTTTGATTTGTCCGTGAACTGTTTCTCTTAAAGGGCCTATCTGGGGAAATGAGTAATTTCTCATATCCTGTTCTTGCAGGAAGAATTTTAAATCGTTTCTCCAAAGACATTGGGCACATGGATGACTTGCTACCCCTGACGTTTCTAGATTTCTTCCAGGTAAGGTCACAGTGATGCCAAGTTCTCGAGTGGAAAACTGTAGTTCCTGTTCTTTCAAGTCCTTCCCATGGGGGCCGAGGGTGGGCCTCTCGGCCTGACGATGTCATGTTATCTTAGTTAAAGGCCGTGTTTGTAAGAGAAAGGTGTGGTTCTGATTCGGAGACTAAGTTAACATGAGTAATACCTCATGTGTAGGAGTGGCTACACAGTCTTGTCAAGGTTGGTTCGAAGCAGCTACATGCTTGGTAAGTGCTTCTCTATCTGCCCGCCAGGTATCTGGCACAAACGTCCCTTTACCCTGAGCACATTTCATAATATAGAAACAATCACCTCTCACGGAAAGATAGCTCAGATTAACTAAATTATGCATTGTATTACCACAAAGGACAAATATTTACTGCGCCATTTGGGGGGATAAAACCAGGCGGGGTTGCTAACAAAGAAAAGATTAGTAATAATAAGGTGAAAATAATACTTTGTTAGCAAGGACAATAGGGAGCGGTTACTGCAGATACAAAGCCTTTAGAGGCAAGTACATTTAAGCCAATAATTTGAGTACAGGATCAAAGTCATCTCTGAAAATGTCTTTTTTGTTTTTCTAGGCAGCTTTTCTTTCACACGTTGATGGCTCTAAGTCTTAAGGGGTGTGTGTGTGTGTGTGTGTGTGTGAGAGAGAGAGAGAGAGAGAGAGAGAGAGAGAGAGAGAAACCCAGCAATCCCACAAGTACCTTCCATATAGCATTTGTTTTGTCTGTGAACTTGAAGTTCTGCGGAAGGATATTGGGTCATCTCATGCCTCATCTGCTCACTCAGTATTGCTGCACACGTGGGATGATTTTCCTGCTGTTTAATTCTGTCTCCTTTTCAGCGATTCAGGCTGGGGGCCTTTCTTCTTCATTTCCAAGTGGGCTTTTTTTTTCTTTTTTAAATGACACGCATTCATCAACAGCTGCACATATTCTAAGCTCACCGCTGCTGTTGCTGACACTTCTTGAATTGTTGTTTCACTCCCCCTGAGTAATCACGAACACCTTGTAAGGCCAGGATGTCGAAATGCTGCCACTGGGGTCCGCAATCATGGCCTCATCCTGATGGTTACTCCCCACCCTCCCCCACTTTTGTTCAGTGCTCAGATGTAGTTCAAGTCAAAACTTAGGGACTTTTCTGGAGCCGTTGTTATAAAAAGAGCCAGAATTACTTAATTTGGAAAATTAGCTATGTTATAAAACTCACTAATAAGCCTGAAATGACCACAGGCATTTCTGTGAGTCACTCAGAAATGCAGCCGTGAGTATGTGACAGCAGACAGTGTGGCCCCCGGGTGAAGGCGTGCACTGTTACCAACATGAACCAAATGGAGACTCGGAGGCAGAGTGCTTTTATTGCAAAGATCTCTGCTTTTCTGTCCCTCTTCTGCGAACTTAATTTTTAAACATGTCCTGCTGGGTTTTGCTATATAATTTGTCCGCAAGAAGGAATTCTTTGCTAAAACAGGATCGCATTTTCCCGGTGATGGTTAATGACATTGAGAAGACTTGTGGGAAGGTTCTTTTTCTTGCCAAGTGCAAGTTAGGCAGAGGTTGAGTTTCCAAAGCTGGCTGGCCCACTGTGGGCTCGGCACATGGTCAGCCCTCCTAATCAGAATCTACCTACCTACTTTTGCATGATGGATGGAGACACAGGGATAGACACTGCCTGAATTCATTCTAAAACATCCTCAGCTGCCCGAGGAGAGAAAATTCTAGGCTCTCTGTACTTCTCTTTCACTGAGAGACAAGGGCCTTTTTATTACCTGCTCACTTAATCTTGGTGAGACTTACGACCGGTAGTCCCAATTAGCTGATGTCTTGACTGTAATGGCCGAAGTCAATCTCGAAGTTATTGTCTCCAAGAAAGGAGTTTTGTCTCAAGGATAACTCAGTTATCAATTATGATAAAGATCTATTGTCACTTGTTTTGTTTGCAGGTGTCTTTAATAAGGCTTCTCATAATCCCTCCAGGAAGAAATATTTTCTCCTTTTAAAAATAGTATTAGCTACATAGAAAAGCTCTGATCCTTGCTATTGTTGTTGGTTCTTTGAGGGACACTTCCCAACAGTCGTTGTTTAAATGGTTGTCAGGAGGAATCAAGGGAAACTTCATAAACAATGCCGTAACTGGTTCATCTTACTTGGTGTGTAGAAGCCTTTCCCCGGAGGATTTGCGTGCAACGAGCAGGCTTTTGACGGACGTATCACTGGGATCATTTTGAAGTGTTTAGTCCTCTTGGCTATATTAGAATGAAGATTTTTATTAAAGCCACAAAAATGAATTTGACCTGCCCTCAAATAAAGGACGACAAAAATCAAAATGTAAATTGATTTTTTTTTTTTTTTTTTTAAAGTTGGATAGGACCCTGTTAAGGCTAAAAACAACCCGGTGGTGTTCTGGGACTCTTAATGGAATCATGTAAACTTAAAATAAACACTATTATGGTAAGCACATAGAATGAAAACTAATTTTCCAAATCAAATACATTATATTCAATTCATTTTCCCCAATCAACCAAATGTTTAAAACCTGTTAGTTATAACAGCAATCTTCTGGAAATTAATTAGAAGCCTATTAGCTCTGCTAGCTGAGCCGAATGAAGAGGGTTGCTTGTTACATTTCTAAATAGGCTCCTGAATTAAAGCAAAGCAAGGTCAAAATGACAATCAGCTTGACTCACCTCATGGCTTTGCTTAAGCAGATCTGGGTTTTCTTTGCCTTTTTATTGGGGGTGGGGGTGGGGGTTAGTTTTTTATAAGAAATTTTACCCACTTGGATTCAGTCCTCTAATACATTTAAGAGTTTTAACGAGTCCGGGAAAACATACGGGTATCATGAATGTTACGTGTGTGAACAGGAGCACCTTCCCCAATACACGGGGATCCGAGACGGGAATGGTTTTCAGACCTTGCGTCCGGCTCCTGAGCTCCCCTCAAGGGTTGTGTCGGCCCCATTCCGTATCGAGCTAGTAGAACCGTTCCTTGTTGCCTCGGTTTCTGATGTCAACAGCGAAACCTGCTGCTGATTTGGTGGGGGGGGGGCCCAACATACTGTCTCACGTCCGAGTCTTTGGGTAAGAGCATTCTGACTCCAGCAGCAACTCCTGTGCTCAGAGAAGCTCCCAGAACTTGCGTCTTTCAAATGGAACAGGTGAGTTTAATTGAAACAGTTGGGTTTTAAAAAGGACCGGGGATTCCCTTGTCATGAAGTTACCTTTGGCGTGACCATGAGCAGATGTGGTCCTTCCCAATCTACACATCCTTTACGTTTAGCGTTCTTGAGCCAGAAAGAACTTGGCAGGATTCCTATAGAAACAAATGGAATGCAAACCGAAATCCAAAGCTTAGAGACCTTCATGAAGGGGGGGAGGGTTACATTTTCCACTTATCAGAATATTCAAATTAAGGCTGACATGTTTGATTTGTTTGTTTGTTTTGTTTTTCCTTACTAAAGAGATGCCTGTGGTCATGCGTTTTGGGGACAGTGAAAATCAAATAGATATAGAAATAATGTGATTACATTTATCCATGTGAACTTTTTAATCCAGATTATGCACGTTTGATTGCTTTTTCTGTAAGACGGTGATGGTTTTGCAAGTAAGATTCAGAAACGTGAACCATTGGGTTAGAACTTAATTGTTTTTCTGATTGAGTCTGATGCTGAGAAATTTGAGGAGAGACCTGAGATCAGAACCTTCCATCGGAGCCATGATTCCTGGAGGTGGTAATACCCTGTAGAAACGAGTCAGAAATCAGGGAAAGATTTGATTATTTGTCGACTAAATGATTGGGATGAGAACATTCTGGCCAGGTATGCTGGCCTGGTAGAGGGTGTTTACCTAACTCTGTCCCTTGAACTTCAACAAGAGATTTGTTTGTGCCTAAATATTTATGGCTTTTTTGGTTGTTGTTTTGTGTTGTTTTTGGATCATTAGCTATTCCTAATCCTGCTCATGGGAGACTATGACACGGCAGATTTTGAAAATGTGTCTCGTATTTTCTGTTGTCCTGAGTGAGAGTGAGAAATCCCACAGAGCAGTGGAGCTCACATGTGGGTTTTGGGAACCGGTGCTCACCCAGGTGCGGAGCAAGTAGTGAATGAAGAGAGATCGATTTTTGACCAGCGAGGCGTTTTTGGAAGGCTGAGCCAGAAGGGAGGGAAATTTCGGAATATATCCTCGGAAATAAATAATTTATACAGTACAGAATAACAACAGTCTGCAGGTTACCTCAGGGTTGCCCTGGGCTTATCAGATAAGTAGCCAGTGGCTGGCGGTGCACCTTTGTCTTATCAGTGATGTTCAGACACGTTTTGTTTATTTGCTTTCACAAAAATCGGAACAGCATCAGGTGTTAACCATAGTTTTAAAACCGAGTCATCTATCAAGCTGGGATCTCGCTCTTCACGTGTTAGAACTAAATTTCTCTATGAAAATAGGGATGGGAATACAAATAGTATCATGCTTTTCCTCTGGGCCTCAGACACGAGACACCAATGATGGGAAGGGAATCTTCCCATTGTTGAATAAGACTTTGGCCCTCAAAAACATGATGTATTTGGGCAAACAAAGAAACAAACAGAAATGTAGACACAGTAATTAAAATTCACATTTTTAAGTGTGTGGCTGACTTCCTACTACCGTAGCCCAAATCCCAGCAGCCTAAATCTCATCTTTTAATTTTCTTGAAGCAACGATTGGTGTAATTAATAAAGGTACCATGCAGATGTAATATTTGTAATGTTTTAATAACATTTAAGTTTTGAGGGATGGTTAAAATGAATTTTAATGATTAATTTTAATTACGCTGGTATCTTTCTCCTATCTGTGCCGATCTGTTGTTTTGTGAATACATTTGCAACTAAAAATATCATGGAAAATCCTGAAATTTCTCCCAAAAGGAAGACATTGTTTTTATAATGTACCTACAGTGTGCAGGCTTGTAGTTTTACCAGCGTTTCTTATTCCGATAACATGTCTCTGTGTTGCTTTTCCCACCCCATCTTTTATTAAACTCCCACCGTGTGCTGGGATGAGGGATGGGAGATGGAGACTTTGTCTTCTTTCGTTTGACCAAATGCTGTGTCTTTTAGGCACCCTGCTGGACTTGGTTGTGGAGTCAAATGACATTTAATTCCCAGTCGTCCTTGAGGCCCACTCTCTTGGGAGAGACAGAAGGTCAGCCGTGATCATACCGTGTGACATTATAAGAGGAGGGAGCCTGTATGGGAGAACGGCTGAGGCTCTAGTGGGAGAGAAGTCTGCTTTCTTGTCCCCGTCTGCCATTTTTAGTTCTCTCAGCTTGAGCACATTCTGGGACTTCCCGATGGAGGCATCCTACGGGCGGTTGGGAGTGCAAGCCCTGGTGTTGGAGAGACCCGGCGTGAGCATAGAGCCTGCATCTTCTTCCCGGAACAGGTGGCCATTGATGGTGGGAAGATGGATAAGATTGCCCAGAGAGAGTGAAGCATTTTTAGGGGCCAAGATCCAGAACTTTAAAGAAGTCTTGATACTGAAAGAGAAAGCAGAGGGAAGAGAAGGCAAGCAGGAGAGACCTGGAAAGAACAGCAAGGAAGACGGGAGGGGAGTCGGGGCTGCAAAAGCAAAGGAGGACAGGTGTGTGAAAGGCAGAGCAGAGGTGAGGATGCAGACAGCTGTGACAGCTGTCGGTTGGATGTGACGATGGGGGTCCGGTGAGCAGCCGGCGCAGGTTTCGGGTAGGAGGAGTCCAGGCTGCAGAGGCCAAGAGTCAGAGTGGAGGCAGTTGGCTTGAGAGCAAGCAGTTGGGTAAGAGCAACTTGTTCTTTGGAGGAGTTTGCTCAGTGTGTCCCTGGGTGGTTTGGGTTTTATAGCTTGTGTTTCGGGGGCATTGTGGGGGGTGGTATATCTCCCCCCGAAATCCCGCTGATAACCAGGGCTTAGAGTCGAGGTTCTGAGAGACTGTGGTGAGTTGGACGCCCTCATGGCTCTCCTCTAGCCCCCCCCGTCCCCAGAAATTCATCACTTGCCAAGTATGGGACACTAATTTTGCAGAGTGCCCCAGAGGAAGTCCTGGGAGGCAAGGAGCTTAGCTTTGTTTTCAAGAATAAAGTCGGGGCCAAGTGAATTCAGCTTCTAACGATTCTGTTCATCCTTGGTGTATCTGGCAAGCCTTAAAGGATACTTGGTCATTTTAATAATTTTTATTACTTTTTAAAGCGTTCATTCCATACCCTTTTCTGCAGTGGACTCCTTCTCATTCCTCTCAGTGAGAGCTTAGATCGTTTATTTAACATTTCATAATTATAGAAGAGACCCACCTTTTATTATTTCTTTGTTTCTTCCGTCTTTGCCTCATGAATACGGCGGTGCATAGATTAACCTGCCCATGATCCTCTGAGATCAGCAGATACCTTTGTTCTTCGGGTTCAAGTGCCAGTCTCTTTGCTTATGCTCGTTCGAACTTAACTTGTTTTCTACTCTGAACCAGAGACTCTAGTCTGTCCTGGAAGGCTGGGACCATTAAAGGGACAGGCAGATTCCATCTTCCTACCGGACTGGCTGTCCCCACGGGGGGAACCGGGACTCACACCCTTTCCTCACCACGGCAGCCCTATCCTAGAATAGATGTCTAAATGGTTTGTTGTGTTTTGTTTACCAGTGATATGTATTACAAAGGAGCTCAGGCCAAGAGAGTAAAATTCAGATTTCCCAGCCCTTAAATTTAATCTATTTACAGCTCCTGGAAAGGAACTTGGCGTGCCTGCTGGGCGGACCACTGAGGCTCTTCTCCGTGTTCCACACCCCCCTTTGGCCCGATCCCCAAGGGACCCCCTCTTCCTTCTTCAAGGATCGGCAGAGGTCTCTCTTCCCGTTAGTGAAACTTTCCTTGGGCACACTATTCTGCAATAAAACCATCCCTGTGCCCTATGCCAAGGCCATGTCCACCTCATTTCCAGTCAGGCGAGAACTTACTGAGCACTTCCTATGTGCCAGGTGCTTTTCCTAGGATTTGGGTGTAGAACCAGGCATTGGCTACCAGGAATTTATGTATTTTGTATTTTTTAAAGATTTTATTCACTTATTTGTCAGAGAGAACAAGAGAGCGAGCACAAACAGGGAAAACAGCAGGCAGAGGCAGAAGCAGGCTCCTTGCTGAAGAGGAAGCCGGACATGGGACTTGATCCCAGGACCCTGAGATCATGACCTGAGCCGAAGGCAGTGGCTTAACCCCCTGAGCCACCCAGGCGTCCCCAATGGAATCTTTTAAACAGAGGAGGATCATGCTCACATTTCAGATGGCAAAAAATGTATACTTGACATGGATCGTAGGGCTGAAAGAATTTTAAATGTTTTAAGTCCTCAGTATAAGCATAGTCCCTTCAAGGCTAGGCTCCGGGCTCTACGGCGGCCTCCCTTCCCCCACAGCGCAGCTTCGGAAACCGAGCCCGATCTGTACGTGGTGTTTCAGTCCTTAAAGACGAGAGCGCCGTGTTGCCCGTCCCGGGACAGGAAGGCGCGTCTCTGCGGTCAGCGCGGACCTCTCATCCTTCCAACAACCTAACCGTTTCCAGCAGTGGCTCTCGCGCACTGGGTTGCCCCCAGCTGAGTAACGTGAAAAAATAAGGATGATGTAGGATTTTTTTTTTGCAAAGCTGAATTTTCTCAGTTTTTCTCTTTTAGGATTTCTTGTTTTCTAAACACAGGGAGTGGCTCTCAGCCAGGAGATCTGAAGTCACACGGAAGGTGAATGATAGTCCGCATTAGCGGGCGGTGACCGTCATCCTAGCTGACACTGAGTGACTTCCCCGTGGGTGCCAAGCCTCGTTTCAAATCTTTTCTTTGTAGAATCTCCTTCTGGCAACTCGGGAGGTACCTGCAGTTACTGTGTTTGTCTCACAGATGAGGGAAAGGAGACTTGTAATACATAAGGTCATAATTTGTCCAGGGTCACACAGCTAGGAAGGAAATGATCAGTTTGAAGCTTTTATTTGTATATATATATATATATTTTTTTTTTTTTAAAGATTTTATTTAATTGACAGACAGAGATCACAAGCAGGCAGAGAGGCAGGCAGAGAGAGGAGGAAGCAGGCTCGATCCCAGGACCCTGAGATCATGACCTGAGCCGAAGGCAGAGGCTTAACCCACTGAGCCACCCAGGTGCCCCTTATGTGTATATTTTTGAGTTATACTCATTTCTGCTTATGAGGGAGAAACAGGGTGCCCCTTTCTGTGTTTCCATCTCAACAGAGTATTCTCACTGAGGGAAATTCCAGGTAGAATCTCTAATGATAATTAAATTATTTGTCATCTCATGCCTCTGTCTCCTCCCCGGCAGGTCGGAGAAGTGCTCGTATAACACAGCCCCATGGTATCTGAGATTGAAACCTTTTGCAGTTGTGGTACTAGCCTTTTTTTCCTCCCCTTTAGAATTAAAGGTGGACAAATCGGTTTTCTTCTCCATAAGTGCCTTTGAAATGTGTGCTGGTTGTAAAGTTGAGACCAAGAACTTTAGAACTTTATTCCTTATCTTACCATAAGCCTGATTTCAGGAGAAGTACAGGAGAAATTGTGACTTTTTTAGGCATGCGCACTAGGAGGTGGATGGTACCACATTTACGCATATTTTGACACGTTTGGGGTGTGATATGTACAGCTCTGTAGTACTGTCATGTAAACAAGGGCAAATAATTGGGATACGAACAAATGAACGTTTCTTGAAGTTTTGTTGAAAAATAGAAACTTGGCTTTAAACCCATGAACAACAGCCAGTTCTATACTGCACTGGTGATTAGAAATGCAATTCTTACACACAGGGACACCAATATAGTAAAGTTAAAAGTTAAATTGTTAAACTTAAGCACTGGAAATAATATATAAACTGCATAAAATAGCTCTATCATTCGTATAACAAAAATAAACACTTCATGGTTTAATTAAAACAAATGTCCAAGTAGCAGTTTAAATTTTGAGTACTAGGAAAAAGTATCAATAAAATAAATTTTAAGGGCACCTGGGTGGCTCAGTTAGCTAAGCGTCTGCCTTCGGCTCAGGTCATGAGCCCAGGGTCCTGGGATGGAGCCCCACATTGGGGTCCCTGCTCAGCAAGGGAGCCTGCTTCTCCCCCTCCCACTCCCCCTGCTCGTGCGCTCTCTCTCTCTCTCGCTCACTCTCTCACATAAATAAAATCTTTTTTTAAAAAAAAGTTAAGATTTTATAATGGAGGCATTACTATTCTTTTCTGTGAAGATAGGAGTCTGATGTGCTTGAGTTCAGACAACAGAGCCTGTGAGTGTTTTTATATACGTGTGTGTGTGTGTGTGTGTGTGTGTGTGTACACACATATAGAGGCATAAACACAAATGCCCCGTGAAGGAGCCATTACATCATTGATACGTAACCCTTTCAAACCAAGTAGCTTGCTGCACATCGTAAACTGGGTAAGGCCGGGAAAATAATGTGTGTGGCCGGAACAGAGGGTTTTATGTAGGGTTCTATGTGAAGCATGGTCTGCATTTGAAGATAATCTCGAAAACTTGTCTGAGGAGTTTAGATTTGAACCTATGAACTGTCGGCCCCAGCCAAGGTCTTTGAGGAGGTTAAGTGGCAGCTCACCGCGTCATTTTAAGGGAAACAAGAATGTGTGGTGCCTCTTTCTTCTTGGAAAACGTTATTCCCATTTGGTGGATTTTACTGAAAATCAAGATGAGTAGTGTGGTTTGTGCTGCCCAGCACGGTGGCTGCCCCGAGCATTGTGACCTTGGCTGCTTCTATAAAGGATCTTTTTTTTTTTTTTTTTTAAAGATTTTATTTATTTATTTGACAGATAGATCACAAGTAGGCAGAGAGGCAGGCAGAGAGAGAAAGGGAAGCAGGCTCCCTGCTGAGCAGAGAGCCCGATGCGGGGCTCGATCCCAGGACCCTGGGACCATGACCCGAGCCGAAAGCAGAGGCTTTAACCCACTGAGCCACCCAGGTGCCCCTCTATAAGGGATCTTAATGCTTCAGATTTCTCTCTCTTCTTGCGGCCACTGTGTTTCATGATCTGACGCAGTCTGTGAGGCCATCTGTCGCCTTCAGGAGAATTAAGGGTGAAGTCAGTGAAATATGCACTGAGTGTCGCCGGAAGTTAAGATATTGACTCTCAACCTGCCCTTGACCCTCCCGAGGTAAATATTAGCCTTCCCTTGTTTTTTCATTCCTTCACTCACAAGTGCTCTAGATCGGGTGGCAGAGTCAGCACCCGTTCTTGGTGTTGAAGCCGTTCCTGCATTTTCTCCTACCCCTGCACTTTGTCGGGCTCTCCATCCCTGCTGTAAACGATTTAGTGGCGGGCAGGCTCTGGGGTGCCCGTGCTCTCTGCTGCCTTCTTTGGCCTTACTGTCTTTCCCCCGGAGTCTGCCCTGATTCTTCCTGCACGTGTTCCTGCTCCTTGCCCTTGTTGCTCTTTTATAATGACCGTAGGTGCTGTGTGAACTCATAGAGCAGGTGTGGTGAGTGGAGTGCTTTGGAAAGACTTAGTAAAGGCTTCACTAAAAAAAAAAAAAATTTTTTTTCTAAGTATGGATAAGACAGCCCATCAGTGGGGCAGAGGGGGTTGGGGGGGCCTTGGAGAAATACAGGAGGATTCTGTGTTAAGAACGTCACAGGTGTCTCGGGAGTCCTGGGTGCTGCATTACGGGGTGATCGATGTAAGAAAGACTGCGAGACACTCCCATGCCAGATCTGTACATGCTTTTAAATTAAACCAAAACTCTAAGACTTTGTATTATTTATTTCCGAATTGGCTGACTCTTAGTTCAAATTGTAGCCCTTAAGGCATCTCTGTAACCCTCCCCGGGAAAGTGGACGGTGACATCCTGGTGATCCATGAGCCTCGTGTGGGGAGTGGCAGACACCAAGGACAGGAAGCCAAGGAGATCTGGAAGTTCGCAGGGATGCCAGAATGTGAAGTTTGAGATCTGGCATCAGAGAAGATGAAGATGGACAGGTACAGAGGAGGCAGATGACTGGGGGACCCGCGTGTCCGGCTCAGGGATTTGGATTTGAGTATTGGTGGAAAGTCACAGAGACGGAGAAGACACCGTGATGCTGGGGAGTTTTGCCAACATAGGGGACAGGAAGAGGCGCTGGTTTGGCCAATCTCTGTTTGGGACATGTAGGTAGTGATGCTAAGCGTGGCTGGTGAAAACACTTGTTTCTGATTAGTGTGTCCACACTGCGGGAAGAGTTGTCCCTGCCCCAACTATGTCCTTCCAAGGCCATATCCCAGTAGGGGGTGGTCATGAGTCTGTATGCCATTGTGTCCCCCAGCTCCGGTAGCTACTGTGGATGTTGCCCCCTTGCCCAGCCAAATTCTAGTTGATGGCCAAGTCAGGACCACTCACGATTCCAGAAGAAGAAGGAAGGCAGCCTAAAAAACCAAATTTATGTATCTGTGTCATGTGATTTGTACGTGAGGGTGGAGGAACCCTGCAGATGTTTTTTGTCATTGCTCTTGGCTCTCTAGGAAAAGCTTCTGTTCTAGTGGTGTGAGGGTTGAATGTGCTGCCGTAAACACGATTATATGTTAATGGGTATCATTTATAATGTAAACAGCTTAAAAATGTGGAGTGGGTGCAGTGGGAACCCCCATCCCCACCCCAGCCTGCCTTTCCACGTTTGACCCTAGCTCTGCCTCTTCCTGTCCCTGCCCTCAGACACCCACACGTTTCTTGGGTGCCTGGGTGGCTCAGTGGGTTCAGCCGCTGCCTTCGGCTCAGGTCATGATCTCAGGGTCCTGGGATCGAGTCCCGCGTCGGGCTCTCTGCTCAGCAGGGGGCCTGCTTCCTCCTCTCTCTCTCTGCCTGCCTCTCTGCCTACTTGTGAGCTCTCTCTGTCAAATAAATAAATAAAATCTTTAAAAAAAAAAATGTGGAGTGGGTGCAGTGGGAACCCCCATCCCCACCCCAGCCTGCCTTTCCACGTTTGAGCCTAGCTCTGCCTCTTCCTGTCCCTGCCCTCAGACACCCACACATTTCTGATCTGTAAGATAGAGCCAGTGGTATTAGTTCACAAGGGTTGTTGTGAAGACAGAATGAAATCGTTTTAATAAACGTCCGAGCATAACATCTAAGTATACTTAAGCACTAAATAATGGGTAGTTCTTTTAAAGCACTGCCAATCTTTTTAAGTAGGAGAAGGAGTTCGGTAATGGCATTATGCAGCGTCAGAGGAATTGTCACAGGGTTGTGGGGTCCGTGAATGTCACCACACGGGCCTGGATCACAGACATTCCAAGTTCGAGCTCCCTGAAGATTTTAGTGGCTATTTTTACACGTAGACTCACGTGTTAATCCAAAAGGGACTATGGGACCCTACCTATTTCATATTAGCAAACTTAAGGCAGTTTCTGGAAGGCCTCCCCCCCACACCCCTCCCCGTGCCCTGATAATATCTGAGTAAGGACACTTGGTTATTTAGAATTCATGACCTGAAGCAGCGATAACCTCCAAAAAGTCTCTCTACCAGCAAAACAATTCAAAAGGAAGGTAAGAAGCCGGAAGTTTGACTTAAGCATTTTAACTTAAAAAAAAAAAAAAAAAAAGTGAGGCTTCTTGAGCATGTGAACTTGCACACAGCTGCCCTCAGCAAAATGCTGTGATTGATTGAGGAAAACTGAATTGCAAAACCTTTCTTCCCCACACACCCCTCATCCAAGAAAAGAAAAAAAAAAAAAAATCAACAGCTTGACTGAGCTTAAATAACTGACTTTTCATATCCTTTCATGGAGCACAAAGGGCTAATCCCGAGGCCACTTGAGCCACCAATGCAGGCAGTGGTGGGGACCACCACGGAACGTGTCATTCCCTCCTCACCACACACAAAACACATTGACTGCAGCTTTATGAAGTGAAAATGCCCCAGAAAAAAAGAAAATGTGAAGGAGGTGTCGGCAGCCATTTCTTTCCAGAGGGGGAGCGCGGAAGAAAAAGCTGCCGCATCTGGATATTGAGAACAAAGCCAGCCTAAGACTTGGGCACAATAGGTTGGGTCACTTGCTTTTATAGACGCAAAACAGTGGAACTGCCTTTCCTTGTCTCAGTACCGCTGACCCTTGCATGGCTTTGTGTAGAGATGTCAGGGAAAGTGTGTAGAAAGCATTCCAGCCTCTTTCACCGAACAATGACGTCGTCGTTTTGCGATTTCTATGGGGTGTTGACCCCATTCCCCGCTCCCGCCCTGAAGTCCCCACTGGACAAAGGAGATGGTTCGTTAGGCTGCCTTGCCCTCATTTGGAAGATCTCTGTTTTACCGACTCTTTAAAAGTAAACCCTTCCATTTGCACGGAACCCACAGTGCCTTCATGCTTTTAAAAAAATCAACAAAAAGCCGTTTAGCTGGAGCCACGGCAAGGATGGAAAATTCCAGGAAACGGCCAGTCCCGGAGATCAGGAAGGATTCATGCATACTGCCAGGCTGAAGTGGGTTTCCTTGCTAAGAGAAGGGAGAACTCTGGTGATCTGGTTTACTGGAAATATCTGCAAGCACTTGACCTTTAGGTTTCTGAGATCAGGATGATAGAATTCACACAAGCCCACTCATGTGATTCCTTCACCTGTCTTGTTTTTTAAAGGAAGATGAGCCGGTCGGTATTTCCCCAGCCTGATGCTTAGCCCAATTAGAGAAGCATCAACATCAGCATCAGCATCCTGGCTGTTAATCCCCGGGGACCCTCCCAGGCTGGCAACGAGCGTCCAATTTGTCTGTCCCGGCATGTGTGCTCCAATGATAATGTTTGTAGTTTACGAAAAAACTAATTAAGACCTAAAGAAAAAAAAAATAAGGATCTAATTTTCATCCCGCGTGGTGGTATTGCGCAGAGCGTAGAACTTGGCGGCATTGTTGGGTGATGTCCGTTGCAGAAGGGTGGGCACTCACTCCCGGGGCTCTCGCCGGGCCATCTTGCATCCCTTAGGGATGGCTAAATGGGCAGTTGTTGCTTGGGGGAGGCAAGTGGCGAAATATTTGCTGAGTTTGACGACCTCGAGAGTCTCCGTATGCTGTTCTTGATCACGGTCCTTCAGTTCCAGCTACTTTGTGGGTTTTCAGGATGAGAGGAAGAGGAAAGGGGTGGGCTGGAGAACTGGCCTCAGTTGTAGTGAAAGTCTTGCCCTCGCTGTTTTCTGTACGGGTCTCTCTCTCCAGTCTGCTGTGGAACATGATTCATGGTCGTCTGTATTGTCTTTGCTGGCGAGTTTCATGACTCACTTGTTTCTTGGAGCCCTTTCTGTGGGTTCATTGATTTGGTGTTCTCTGATCGGCATTTGCATTGAGTCACGAAGGAGATAAGAACATCTCTGGCCTTGAAGCTGAGGGCCAGGGCTCCACGGCAGATACGCCGGACGCGGCACAGCGGCCATTTTTTGTCTGAGGCGCACCGGACGCGGCACAGCAGCCATTTTTTGTCTGAGGCGCGCAGGCTGCTTACCAGTAGCCCTTGCCTGGGCCTTCCCCTTCCCTCCCCACAGGGCTCCCCAGGAAATCACCGTGTGACATTATGGCTGTGTATTCACATGCTGCCAAAGCCTGCCTGAGCATGACAAAGGAATGGGAAAGGAATTCCTTGTCATCATCTCTTTTTTTTTAGTCTGTTGATATTTTTACTGAGGTATTGTTTATACACAATAGAATATTTTTTAATAGTTCAAGGAGTTTTTTTTTTTTTAAGATTTTATTTATTGGAGAGAGAGAGAGCATGAAAGGGGGGAGAGTCAGAGGGAGAAGCAGACTCCCCACTGAGTAGGCACCCCCCACCCCACCTCCACCACTATGCAGGACTCGATCTCCCAGGATCATGACCCAAGCCCAAGGCAGTTGCTCAACCAGCTGAACCACCCAGGCACCCCTGTTTGAGGAGTTTTGATGATTGTGTGCCTCCCTGTGACAGACTATCTGAAATAAGATGTGGAACCTTTCCCATCACTTCAGAATGTCTCTCTTACCCCTTGTAGTTAATTCCCAGACTTCGCCACTCCCAACTCTCCTGGATTTCCCCTGACAGGGAATCAGTATTCTTATTTTCAGGCTACGTACATATAAACGGAATCAGTATAGTACGTGTTTTTCTGTGGCTGCCACCTTTTTTTCAGCATCTTTTTGCAAAATCCCTGTTGCATGTCGCATGATTCATTTTTCTTTTCCTTGAGTGATTGTCCATTGAATGAAGATCTCACCATCTGTTGATTCCCCAGTTGACGAACATTTGGGTTGTTGACAGTTTTTAAACAATGAATCTTCCAACACAAGTGTTGCCGTGGACATGTGTTTTCCTTGATTTTAGGTCGAACACCTAGGAAGGCTAGGTCATAAGGTCCGTGTGTACTAACATTAAAAAAAATTACCATGAAGGTTTTTGAAAATAGTTGCAACATTTTATAGACTCGCCAGCTATATGGGACGGTTCAGGCTGTTCAACACCTTTGCAATAGTATTATCAGCCTTTTTGGTTTTGGCCTTTCTACTGGAGATTAGTCTCTTTGTGGTTTTAATTTGTACTTCCCTGATGATTAAGGAATGACGCAGAGCTCCTTTTCATGCATGCTTGTTGGCCACTCAGCTATCTTCTTTTGTGATATATTGGTTCAGATCTCTTGCTGATTTTTTAAACTTTAAGAAATTCTTTTTCTTGTTGATTTATAGGAATTTATTTATTTATTTATTGAGAGAGAGAGAGAGAGCACTCATGAGATTCCCGGGGTGGTGGGGAGGGGCAGAGGAAGAGGGAGAGAAAGAAAATCTTAAGCAGGGTCCACACCCAGAGTGCAGCCCTTCACGCAACTCCCTCCCTCAACCCTGAGATCGTGACCTGAGCTGAAGTCAAGAGTTGGACCCTTAACCCACTAAGTCACCCAGGTGCCCTTATGTACATTTCTTAACATTTGTTTTTTAAAAATACTCTAATCTAGGCCTTTTTTGGACTACTTTTCGTACAGTCTATGGTTTGCCTCTTTATATTGTTAATGAAGAGCAGTTCTAATTTTGTTGAGGTCACATTTTCCTTTCCCCTTGGTTGTAGTCCGTGTGTGTGTGTGTGTGTGTGTGTGTGCGTGCTTATCCTAAGAAATCTTTTTGTATCTTTAAGGGGGTGTGAAGAAACTTTCCTCTTTCTCACTTTTTAAATATTGAGGTACCTTGGATTAATTTTTGTGTATGGACTGAGGTTCATTTCTGTTTGATTCTCCCCAGTTATTTTATTCCTATCTGCTGAAAAGACTTTTATGTATTTAACTGACTTGGCACCTTGCGTAAAAATCCTTGGACTCTGATCAAGTCTATGTCTCTTTATTTTGTTCCACTGATCTGTGTATCTGTCCTTATACCCACACTGCAGTTGTCCTTATTGTACTTTTTAGTAAGACCTGAAATTTAGTAACTTTGTACTGCTTTGTCCAGATTGTTTTGATCATTCTAGATCCTTTACTAGAGTATATAAATTTTAGAAGCCTTTCAGTTTGGTTTTTTTAATAGAAGCCTGCTAGGACTTTGATATTTCCTTTTAGCTGTAGATTTTAGCTATATGAAATCTTTCCGTTACGAATATGGCTTATCTCTCCTCTTTTACAAGTCTTTTTTTTTTTAGGCATGTTGTATAGTTTCATGTTTAAAAAATTTTGCACTCTTGGTTAAATTTATTCCTAAGTATTTGTTGTATTTTAATTCTACTTATGGGATTGTTTTTAATACCACCTTCCAATTGCTTGTTCCTAGTGTACAGAAATACAGTTGATTTATGTATATTGGCATTGTGTCATTGAACTTGTGAGCTCATTTTGCATTTCCTGGAGTTGGTGTTTGTTTTGTTTTCTGTAGAATTTTCTACTTATACAATCATGTCAGCTGTTCATAATTGTAATTTTACCTCTTCATTTAAAATATATGACTAGTTTTGCCTTTTCTTAACTTAATACTGTGGATGGACAGCTAGAGCTTCAGCACATTGTTGAATAGAAATGATGAGATAAGATCATCTCATAATCTTAAAGCAAAAATCTTTTAATAGTTTTCCCTTAAGACTGATGTTAACTACAATTTGGAGGTAGAAATCTGTTACCAGATTTTAAGAGTTTTTTTTGTTTTTTTTTTTAAATTCCTCATTTGGTGAGGATTTTTACCTTTTTTTTTTTTTTAAGAATAGATGTTGAATTTCAACAAATATTTTTTCTACATTTCTTCAGATATATGATTATTCGCCTTTCCTCTTTTAACATGATACATTATACCGATTGATATTTACATGTTAAATTAACCTCACATTCCTGGTATAAACTCCACTTGGTCATCTTGTCACATTTAAAAATATATATTTATTTATTTGAGAGAGAGAGAGCATGAGAGGAAAGAGTGTCAGAGGGAGAAGCAGACTCCCTGCCGAGCAGGGAGCCTGAATCGGGACTCAATCCCAGGACTCCGGGATCATGACTGGAGCTGAAGGCAGTTGCTTAGCTGACTGAGCCACAGGCACCCCATCTTGTCTCATTTTATTCATGTATCACTACTTTGAATTTGTTGTGTGGTTTTTATATCGTGATGGAGGTGGACCAAATTCTCTGGAAGAAGTTGGTATAATATTTTTGCACAATCTACTTGGGAGGATATCTGGGCCTAAAACTTCCATGGGAAGTTTATGCATTCAAATTTTTTAATTGATATGGAATTATTCAGATTTTCTCTTTCTTCTTCTGTCAGTCTTGGTACATCATTTTTCAAGAAATTTTTCCTTTGCATTAAAACTTTGTAATTTGGGGGGTGCCTGGGTGACTCTGTTGAACATTGGACTCTTGATCTCAGCTCACGTCTTGATCTTGGGGTCGTGAGTTCAGGCACCGTGTTGAGCTCCATGCTGGGCGTGGAGCACCTGAAAAAATTCTTTTAAAAATTTATCAGTACAAGTGCTGTGTTATCCCCTTTTAACTCATGATAATGGTAGTTTTCCCCTCTTTTTTTTTTTTTTTTTTCCCTTGATCAGTCTTGGTGAGGGTTCATTAATTTCATTGGTGCTTTTAAAGAGTCAAGCTTTGGGTTTGTTGGTTTTCTCCTTGGAAGTTAGTTTTCTTCTCATTAATGTCTAGTTTTCTCTTTTATTCTTCTGTATGCTTCAGTTTAATATGCTGTTGTTTTTCTATTTATTTATTTTAAAAATTTTATTTATTTATTTGACAAAGAGAAAGACAGCAAGAGAGGGAACACAAGCAGGGGGTGTGGTAGAGGGAGAAGCAGGCCTCCCACTGAGCAAGGAGACCTGATGTGGGGCTTGATCCCAGGACCCTGGGATCATGATCCGAGCCAAAGACCAGATGTTTAGCGACTGAGCCACCTAGGTGCCCCTGCCCATTTTAAACCCGTGACTTTTAGCCTTTCCTTTTTTTCCCCCTTTAATGCGGCTGTATTTTTTTTTTTAGAAGAGCTTTAAGTTCACAGCAAATATAAGAGAAAGATAAAGATTTCCTATGTATCACCTGTAGCCCTTCTTTAAAAAAAAATAAATAAAGGTAGAAATTTATCCCTAAATACAGCTTTAGTTGCAGACCTCGAATTTTAATATTAGCAGATTTTTACTTTCTTTTGTATCAATGTATTTTCTAATTTTATTATAATTTCTTTGAACCAGATGTCAGGGAGGTGTATTACCGAATATCCAATTATTTAGTGACTTTCTGGCTATATTTAGGTAATGGATTTTTTGGTTGTTGTTGTTAAATCCACTTAGTTCAAAATATATTCTGTATAATTTCTGGCGCTTAAAGTTTGTTGGTGTTTGCTTTATAGCCCAGTTTATGTTTAGCTGAAAAGGGTGTATTGTATAGTTATTGGCTGCAGTGTTGTATCTCAATCAGATCAAGTTTGTTCATGTTTTCACATCTGTATTTTTAATTTTTATGTGCTTATTCTATCAAATATTGAGATAATAACTTGGTTAAAATCCCCCACTATGGTTATGGATTTGTCTGTTTCTCCAGGGTTCGGTCAGGTTTTGCTTTATATATTTTGGATCTGTGTATATAGATTTAGGGGTGTGTGTGTGTTGGGGTGTGTGTGTGTGTGTGTATATAAAAAATGGATAAATTGACCAATTATTCTTTTGAAATGTTTTGCTTTATTTCTAGGAATGCATCCTACATAAATGTTTCTGTTTGTGTGGTATAGATAAATACTTCAGTTTTCTTTGGGTTAGTGTTTTCATAGGATACCCTTTTCCAACCTTTTCTTCCCACCTTTATTTTTAAGGTGCGTCTTTTAAAAGTAGCGTATAAATGGGCTCCGTCCTTGAATTTCAAAATAAGCTGTAAGAAAAGATAGAAAAGAAGCTATTGACAAAGGAAATATGCTGAAGGTTAAAAAAAAAAGAAAGCAAGAAAAAGGGAAGAAGTGCACTATGTTTCCCTAATGCTTTATTTATATTGTGTTGGTTAATAAATTGTAAGCCTGGGTCACCTGGGAGACTCAGTCAGTTCAGCGGCTGCCTTCAGCTCAGATCATGATCCCAGGGTCCTGGTTTCAATCCCCACGTCCAGCTCTCTGCTCATTGGAAAGCCTGCTTCTCCCTGTCCCTCTGCCTGCTGCTCTGCCTGCCTGTGGTCTCTCTCTTTCTCTCTGTCAAATAAATAAATAAAATCTTTTTTTAAAAATTGTAAGCCTAACAGCACCCATCCACTTTTCAGGGGAGTTAGCTATGACTCGGGATTAAGAGCTGGAGTGGACGTAAAAAGATCCAAGACCAACAAATGGAGGGTGAGAACAGTGACTAGTGTATCTCAAGGAAATGACAAGTTTAGAATAGTTTACTCTTAAAGAGAGATTGTATCGTTGTCATCATACAAATAAGACATATCAGTGTTCCATAAAGTTCTGATTTAACAGAGCTGATTGAGTCAGAAGAGACAAGTGACAAAGGAGGGCTCTGGGAACCAGAGTTGATTTCTGAACTCCCCGAGACCAGCAGAATCCCTATATAAGTATGTCCCCTACACCTGCAGCCTTAATAGGAACCAAAGGTCGGTGTTAAGGGTTAGGAGCTTATATTTAAGAGCCTTCCATATTTGTCCCTTTGCTTTTATATATCTGGTCATTGATGAGTTATGAGGAGGTGATGGGAATTGCATTTTAGTTCCTAATACTTGGAGTTTCGTTTAGCCTGTTCAAAATTTTACAGCCTCCACAAACATATCGTATTAGCCAGCAGCACAATCTGTGTGATCGTCATTTCATTGAAAGCTTATTTTTTTTAATCTCATATGTTTCCAGAATAAATAGGTAGAAGAATCTCTCCTACACCTACACCCACATCAGTAAACAGCTTCTGATTAAAAACTAGGCATCGCTTTTTTTTTTCTTCTCTTTAAATCAGAAGAAAATCTTGCCACGTTTTCTTGCCAAGAAGTGAATCTTGCTTTGTTTATTGCACGTCAGGCCTATCTTCTGCAAAATCAGTAATCGTTTAAGGCAATCTGGACGATTTGTACTTATCAGAACTTGGAACAGAATTCGTAAGAGTCTGACTGACAGCAGAATTCAAAGCTTTGAAATTCCTTTGAGGTGTTTGCAATCTTAATGATCCCGATTTTATTTTTTAATACTGTAAACAGATAATAAAAGTACTGTCTACACACTAAGTGGCCCCCTGATTAAATACACATTTCACTTTGTGCCTAATAGAAGTCGGAGAGCAAGCAAGAGTTCAAATAAGAATGGGGTGAGCCAGAAGTATGGATGACATAGTTATTTGCATAAAATAAGAAGAATACATTTTTACTGCTGTTTATAGGAAACATGTTCCTTGGCACAAGCTTCACAAAGACTAGCAGGAACAGAATCCCGTGGAATTAAGTTTAAAGTAAATTGTGGGTAGATACCTAGGAATTCCTACAGGGCTATAAGCAGTTGGTAGTTAAATGCCAAACAGACCAACCAGTTTTTTATTTATTACTTGTGCTTATGAAAAGAAATACATTACAATCTGTAAGGTTAGGGATACAGTGGTAATTTTAGAAGAAGACGCGTTGTGGGGAAACTGTGTTCACCACCAACCCAATACAAATTCGAAGCACGTAGAATAGTCTCATTTTGTGCTTTTGGGTTTTGTGTATTTATTTCAGTTAAATTGGCTCTTCCCCTACTTCCCCCAAATCTCTTTGCTTTCTGGGCTTACATCTCATCTTATGAAATTTTTTTTTCTTATCGAACAATATTGCTTAAATCAGCATGTGTTTGTGTGTTCTATTAGACAGTGTATTTTAGGACCTTTTTAATGATCAGCCATGCTCTGTGAGCCGAGTACACTCTTCCCTAGGAGCTGGGAATCTAGGACTGAGCGCTTCACGGGGGAAACTTGATACAACCGCAGGAAACCCCACAAAACTGGAAAATGCAAAAGAAAGGAAAAACATAAAACAGGAGTGTGTTTAGGTATTTTTAAGGTATGCATCTTTATATGGGATGCAGTATCATGTAGAGATTCTAAGAACAGCCTAAGGGGCACAATGACTCTGAATTTTGTAGCTTTGGGCAAATCCCTAAACCTCTCCGAGCATCAGCTTCCTTCTTGGTGGGTGGAGGGGATAATCCCTCTGCTCCCGTTGAACCTGTGGATGAAATGACAGAGAGCGTGTGAAACACTGCCGAGCTTGGATGCAAGGCAAGCCTCGTGGAATGTTACCCATTGTTGGTATTGGGCGGAGTAGGACAGTTGCACCACACCTTTCTTTCTTTCTTCTTCTTCTTCTTCTTTTTTTTTTTTTAAAAATAAAGATTTGATATATTTATTTGACAGAGAGATAGCAAGAGAGGGAACACAGGCAGGGGGAGTGGGAGAGGAAGAATCAGGCTTCCCGCTGAGCAAGGAGCCCGATCCTGGGCTTGATCCCAGGACCCTGGGATCGTGAGCTTAGCTGAAGGCAGAGGCTTAATGACTGAGCCACCCAGGCGCCCCTTTTCTTTGGTTGTTAAGTAGGTACAGAGATTTTCTTCAGTGCTATGAGAAAATTTGCCATCAGCACTAGCAATAAAGTAATGCCATTTTTCTCAAGATTTGTAACTGGGCAGTTTTTCAATCAAAGCAGTTAGAATTTTTTTTCTTTATTGCTTTTGTAAACTGCATTACCAGTTTATTTAGATGCCCAGGTGGTTTAATCAGAAAGAGCAGCCACTCATAGGGCAGCTTCTTTTCTGAGAAAGAGAGGCTCATTAGGCGTCCATTCCACAGGGGACGGGGACAGGGTCCTCCCGGCATCTGAACCAGCGTAGTTGTGCAAGAAGGCCAACCTGCAGTGGCCACCGCTTAATTTCCTGGAATTTGCTAGTGCACAAAATCTGGCTTTTGTATTTCCCTTGATACTGACACCGGCTCACGATGCATGAAGTAGAAAATGCCAAGCTGGTCTCTTCCTTTGGCCATATTGAATAATCTGGCGTTTGGTTTGGTTTTGTTGATTTGGAGGTTCTCTACCTTTTTCCTTACGCTCCTAGATGTGCTGAGTAATTTCAGGGTGGGAAGTCTTCACTAAGAAGCGAGGCTTGAAGCAGAAAAAGAATACGCAACAAGAAAAGAAAAAAAATCTCAAAAAATGTTGAGTTCCTTTCGTTATCCTGAGGTTCTCTTTGGGAGGCCTCCAGGTGGGGTGAAAATGGAGAGGACTGAACAATGTAGTCCATATGAGGTTTATTGGTCATCACATTTCAAACGTGCATAGTCACACAAAATAGACCTCAGATATGACAGCCGAAGAAACGCCATGGTTTCGTTGGTATAGGTGACCTTATCACCACCTGCAGGGAACAGTCACATCTGCTCTGATGTGTCCCTGGGTAGCACCAAGTTGTTCCAGTGGCTAAAGGGAGCTATGTCTCAGGAACTTTCATGATATTTTTAAGATTCTTTGGGCCCATAAGTGTTAACAAAGCATCTCTCCTCGTCTGCCTCCTGGCTTCCAGAGCACACAGAAGGGTAATAATAATGGTACTTAGGATGTTAAGTTTGGGCTGCTAGGCACTTTCTATACACTGAATTCCTACTACCTCTCCCCAGCCTTTTATGTTGGTGGGGTATCCCAGTGAAGACGAAATGGTGAAGTGGGTTTCCTCTCCTGTTCCTGTTCATGAGGGCTGGTCGTCGACCCTGTCAGACGGCACAGTGCCAGGCTAATGTAGCTCCCCTCCAGGCCTAGGCTGACCTTCTCTGTATGCTACAGAATTACTCTGAAGTACAAAAAGTCACATGTCCTCTCAAGTGAACGACATTCAAGAATTGTTTGTATTTTTACCTGTGGGTTCCTAGATTTGAGATCAAATTCCTAACTGGTATGTTCCAGTTGGGATGCAAGGTTATCAAAATAAAGGTTATTCTTAGGTCTTGGGCAGCAAGGCTTGGCTCAGGAGCTTCTGGGTCAATGTGTTTCTTGCTGTGTAAAGATCATTGTCTCTTTGTGCCTTATCAAGATCAGAAGTACAGACGCACTGGCTGAGGACATAGGTCAGCAAATGGGCTTGGAATCCAATCAGATGGAAGGAACTGAGTGTCTCCCTTTGGGCTCCTTGGAATTCCTGAGACTATGGAAGAAAGAAATGAGATCGGCTTTAAGGAAGGGATAAGGGTTTGTTTTCCACCAGAATCTTCTGTTTCCCCCTTCGGAAAAATACCTTTTTTTTTTTTTTTTTACTTTTTTTTCCCAATTTATTTATTTTCAGAAAAACAGTATTCATTATTTTTTCACCACACCCAGTGCTCCATGCAAGCTGTGCCCTCTATAATACCCACCACCTGGTACCCCAACCTCCCACCCCCCCCGCCACTTCAAACCCCTCAGACTGTTTTTCAGAGTCCATAGTCTCTCATGGTTCACCTCCCCTTCCAATTTACCCAAATTCCCTACTCCTCTCTAACGCCCCTTGTCCTCCATGCTATTGAGGTAAAGGATCTATACTTGAGGAACTATAGAACACTCATGAAAGAAATTGAAGAAGACACAAAAAGATGGAAGACCATTCCATGCTCTTGGATCGGAAGAATAAACATTGTTAAAATGTCTATACTGCCTAGAGCAATCTATACTTTTAATGCCATTCCGATCAAAACTCCACTGGCATTCTTCAAAGAGCTGGAGCAAATAATCCTAAAATTTGTATGGAATCAGAAGAGACCCCGAATCGCTAAGGAAATGTTGAAAAACAAAAATAAAGCTGGCGGCATCACCTTACCTGATTTCAAGCTTTATTACAAAGCTGTGATCACCAAGACAGCATGGTACTGGCATAAAAACAGACACATAGACCAGTGGAACAGAGTAGAGAGCCCTGATATGGACCCTCAACTCTATGGTCAATTAATCTTCGACAAAACAGGAAAAAATATACAGTGGAAAAAAGACAGTCTCTTCAAAAAAATACCTTTTTTGCTCGGATACTGTTTTTGCCCTTTGCCAACTTCATAAAGAGTTTGCCTGCTGGAGGTGCCTGGCTAGTTCCCTCGGTAAAGCATGAGACTTCATTGCAGGGTTTTGATTTCGAGCCCTACGTTGGACATAGAGATTAGTGAAAAAAAAAAAATGCTGGCTGTAGAAGATAAACATACGTCTGTACATAAATATGTATAAATGTAAACCTATACATTATGTGTTTACATATAGTATAACACCTAATTCACTGTGAGGCTGGCTAAAGCATGACCCACAAGAAGAAATAAAACTTTTACCGAAACCCTTTTGGAATTGCTTTGGAATTCGGGGGCATCAAATCTGAAAGGCCTAACCTAACTTGGGAGTTGCTAAGAGTAGCAGTTCATGGTCTTTAATGGCTACCCAAAAAAGGAGAGCCATTCTGGCACAGCCCTGTGTTTTGAGCTTCCTTCTGCTGTCCAGGTAATACGCTAGGCTGGGTTAGCCATAAAAGGACCCCTCCCTAGGGAGAGCCAGATAACTGAAACTGGTGAATAGTTGTTCAATCAAATGATACTAGTCTCCTGGAAAAAAATGTACATTAAAAAAAATTTTTTTTTAATTTTATTTATTTATTTGACAGTCAGAGATCACAAGTAGGCAGAGAGGCAGGCAGAGAGAGAGAGAGAGGGAGAAGCAGGCTTTCTGCTGAGCAGAGAGCCCAATGCGGGGCTCGATCCCAGGACCCTGAGATCATGACCTGAGCAGAAGGCAGAGGCTTAACCCACTGAGCCACCCAGGTGCCCCATAAAAAACTGTATTTTTTTTTAGATTTTTATCTATTTGAGAGAGAGAGAGCGTGTGAGCTTGAGCAGGGGGAGGGATGGAGGCAGAGGGAGAGGGAGATGGAGAAGCAGACTCCCTGTAGAGCTGGGCGCCTGACTTGGGACTCCATTCTAGGACCCTGGGACCAAGACCTCAGTTGAAGGCAGATGCTTAACCCACTGAGCCACCCAGGCACCCCCAAAATTGTCAATTTTTATATTTTTATGATTAACGACATCTCGGATTTTTTTTTCTGACAACTGATAGTGGCAAACCTAGTGATTACTTAAGACCAGACATAGAAGGAGCTAGAAGGACCTCATGAGCATGAAGGAAGAAGCTTGTCTTTCTCATTATTGTAGGAGGGTGGAATGCATCAGCTAATCCAGTAGCTGTCAGAAACTGGCCAGGTGTAGGTATGAAAGTAGAGAGACCCAGACAGCCCTGTTCGCTCCTTTATGATGGGACTTGGTTCCTTCAGAATTCCATGCCTCTTTGCTTTGGGTTTTGTATGGATACCACAGGAGAGACTGGCAGAAACCATAAAAACACCTGAGTCTACCTCAAAATAATGCAGTTTGCTTCTCCCCGGGGCTCCCGTCCGCACATTCATAGTTCTGGAAGTTTCCTCCTTCCTCCTTGCTCTGGCTGCTTGCAGGATTCCCTGCACAGGGACTCCTCCTGGCTTTCTCCGTAACACGGCAACATCCCAGGAGATCTTGGGACGACCACTTAACCTCCCAGCTTTCACATCCCTTATCTGTAAATGGAAATGGCAGCTCCTACTTTTCTCATTCAGGAGCTGGTTGTGAGGCCCCTCGGAGAAAACTGACTGGAAATAGCTGTGAGATGATAACCTGTGTCTCTGTCAGGCATTACCCTGCTAATCCTTTCCTCGGAGATGCGCCCCAGGCCTGCTGCCCCAGCTCGCGCTTTCTGAGAGGCCACAGAACGACCTAGGTCAACCGTCGCGATGCGGCTCGCTCTTGGGCCGGCATGTCCATCGGCTGTGAGCACTACTGTGCAAAGCCGCGCCTTCTGTTTGTTAAACCAGCCTGCGAAATTCTTTCATCAGTCAAGGAACCTTCTAAAATGTGTTCGTGGATTCTTCCCTGTGTTTCCACAGCCCTCTCTGGCTGGTGCGCTGGGTTCTGGGTTTGTGTCCATCTGAGTTCACAAACTCTGGAGCCCTCGGCCCATGCCATGCGAACGTGCCTGTCCCCACCACTCAACGACTCTGGTGTCCTGGCCAGCAGACGCAAAGTGTCCCTTGCATTCCTCTCACCTGAAGTCGTGCCCCATGATGTCCCACTTTTCCTGACAAAGATGGACACTTCCATCCTCCTCATGCAGTGACTTGGGTCTCTAGGCTTCCTGGTCTTTTTCACCAATATCATTTCCCAAGGTAAAATCATCTCCCGGGATAAAATCATCTCCCAGAATTGAGGTCACCATCGAGCGTTCCCAGAACTCCACTCAGCGCCTTGTGTGCGCTCACACCCGACCCATGGTGCCGGCTCTTGTGGCCGCCATTAGCCTGTGAAATAAAGATTATAAATATTTACCCTAATGATAGAAAATTTAAATATCCAGATGACAATATTTATGGTTGTTTTGGCAGTAAAACCAATTTTTTGGTCATATTCTCATTCGAAATCTTTTTCAGAAATGGGATAGCCTGGCCTATAAAAATGTGATGGCCGTGCTGGCCTTTTTTAATTAAAGTATGGTTGACACGCAGGGTTACCTCAGTTTCTTGTGACAACACAGCAATGTTCTCACCCTGTGCTTAGGCTGTGCTCACGTGTGTGGCTCCCATCTGCCACCATACACCCCCACGACAGTACCATTGACCCTATTCCCTATGCCGTAACTTTTGACCCTGTGACCCATTGATTCCATAACTGGAAGCCTATGTCTCCTACTTCCCTTGCCCCATTTTGCCTATCTCCACCCGCTTTCCCTCTGGCAACCATCATTTCTCTGTATTTATGGGTCTGTTTCTGCTTTTTGTGTGCTTCCTTTTTAGAGTCCACATAGAAGCGGAATCATATAGTGTATGTTTCTGACATTCTTTTGCTTAGCAGAATACCCTCTCCATTCATCCCTGTTGTCACAACTGGCAGACCTCATTCTGGTTTATTCATTCAGCTCCTGAGGGACACAGGCTGCTTCCCTATCTTGGCTCTTGGAAATAATACAGTGATAAATATAGTGAGGGCACATACGTTTTCAAATTAGTGTTTTCCTTTTCTGTGGGTAAATACCCAGTTCGTGGAGTTGCTGGGTCCCATGGTATTTCCAGTTTTGAGGAACCTGCGTTCCGTTTTCCACGGCGGCTGCACCAATTTGCATTCCTACCCGTGATGCATGAGCGTTCCCTTTTCTCCACATCCTCACCAATACTTGTAAATTCCTGTGTTTTTGATACTAGCCATTCTGAGGGGTAGAAGGTGGTATCTCACCATGGATCTTGACTTGCATCTCCCTCATGATTAGCAATGTCAAGCACTTTTTCACGTGTCTGTTGGCGTGGATGATAAAACGTTAAAAACAAATTTTAAGATCTGTGTTTCCTTATTATCAAAACTCTTCATCAGATTTCTATGAAATACCAAAAATGGGTTGCCTTGTATTCCTCTTCTTTCTTTATTAGGCATCCTGGTGAACTCTAAGATTCCTCAAGTAAGTTCTTTAGAGGAAAAATGAAGGACAAATTAGGGGGCTCAAATAAGTCAAGACTGTATTCCCGAACAATGAAAAGTTGCATTATGTCTAGGGCTGGCTTAAATAGATCAGGACGGCTAATGATGTCGGCTCCCTGTCTCTGGTGACTCAGGCTTTGCAGTCTTGATCAAGTCACTTTTCCTCTCTCTGTGCTTCAGTCTCCGTCTGTAAAATGAGATAGTGCCAGTATTCCGTAGGGCTATTCTGCGGATTAAAGAAGTTAACACATGTGAAATACATAACGGGTAGCCCGGTACACAGTGAACACTCAGTAAATGGTAATTGTGGATAGAAAACCAAGAAAGGGGAATCCCCACTTCCAATGGTAGGGCAGATGGGAGCCACACACGTGAGCACAACCTAAGCACAGGGTGAGAACATCGCTGTGTTGTCACATGAAACTGAGGTAACCCTGCGTGTCAACCATACTTTAATTAAAAACGCACTTGCATTTTCCCACTGGATTTGTAATGAGCCATTTCTTTATCCCCACACGTGTAGTTGAGTCTTAGGGGTTCCTCATCGGTGAGTCCCACTCGCTGATTTCCCTGACGGTATCTACTGACTCATGATAGTTTGGGATTCAAGTCCTGCTTCTCTGAGTCTCCAACTTTCCATTTGTTAAATAGGGAAGATTGTAAGGCCACTTTCCTAGGCCTCCTGAGCATGTTAGGAGAACTCGTATCTAGAAAGCTCTTACCATGTTTGGCACATCGCAAGTAGATAATATCCTCAGGACCACCTATAATATTCTGTTATTTCTTTGATGGGAGAACATTCCCTTCCATTCCAACAGGTCTTTGAATCCTAACAAAACAACCCATTAAAGTCCATGTTTGAAGTGAATTCTTCCTAAGAAGGCCTCTGTCTCTGTTTTCCCTGTTTCAGACATTTCTACAAGTTCTTGGTGTGGTGGGCGTGGCGGTGGCTGTCATTCCGTGGATCGCAATTCCTCTGATCCCCCTTGGCATCCTTTTCTTTGTTCTTCGGCGGTATTTCTTAGAAACGTCGAGAGATGTCAAACGCCTGGAATCTACAAGTGAGTACAGAGGCTCTCAGGTTGGGATGGCGATACGGGCTCACTTCCCTTACACCGTAATTAAGGGGACCCCTAAAACCGTGCAGACTCTACCTTCCAGATTTTTCCCTCCAAGTTAGTATTAAATCATCGAACATGCTGTCCACTGTGAGTCAGTGTGGCGCTTAGGGCCAGTGGAACTGGTGGCCCATCAGGTGCAGCTTTGCAGGAACACCAGGAAGGGACAAGACAAGGATGTCTGTGCAATAAAGCTCCACTGGTCTGTGAGCTCCGTGAAGATAGGGACCGTTTCTCTCTCGGTTACGATGTACTTCCAGACATGGAGCAGGCACTCAAGAGATGTTTTTAAAGAAATATTTCACGCTGGAACTAACACAGAGCGAAAATAGGGAATTTTTCTTCCCCTGAAGGTTCTAGAAATGACAAAGGGAAAGATTAGGCAAAGGAGAAGAAGGTGTCATATGTCAGAAGTGATACATTTGAAAAATATATTACTATCACAGACTCAAAAAATGGCAAAAAAGTTGCGGTTGTTAAATGCCTTGAAAAGATAAGCACTGTTATTTTCACATACTCTTTATTATCACTGGTATTTCCTGTCATGCCACACTTTGAAGTTTTCCCCCCTCTCCTTAGGCTGTACCTATAAATGGATCCTGAATATAATTCCCTTGGGAGGGCACAGGAGAGGGTTCTGCTCAGTATGCATTCATTTTGTTCTCTATTCAACTTCCTAGTTTTGGAATAATGGGAAAACACAGCTAATCACAGAGGATGAAGTAATTCAGAGCTTATCGCATTCATGCACAAACATATTTCACTATTTTTTAAAAAATCATAAGGAGAGTCGGTTGGTATATTTACCAAAAAAGGGGAATAAAGTCCTAAATATGAAGAAGGAAGATGTTTGTATCAGAAAATTCAACTATGGGGGCGCCTGGGTGGCTCAGTGGGTTAAGCCGCTGCCTTCGGCTCAGGTCATGATCTCAGAGTCCTGGGATCGAGTCCCGCATCGGGCTCTCTGCTCAGCAGGGAGCCTGCTTCCCCCTCTCTCTCTGCTTGCCTCTCTGCCTACTTGTGATTTCTCTCTGTCAAATAAATAAATAAAATCTTTAAAAAAAAAAAAAAGAAAGAAAGAAAATTCAACTATGGATAGTTACTGCGTGTTAATACCAACTGATCTTTCTGAAAGTCAAGCTAAAAAGAGAAGCATTGGGTCTCATGGTTCTTGGATCCACCAAGTGGAAAAATACTAGTTCGTCAGCATAAAGTGGTTATTTTGTTGTTGTTGTTATGATGTATGCGTGTTTATTTTTTAATAAATTTCGTTTTGCTTTAGAGCATGTGCAGGGCAGCAGAGGGGCAGAGAGAAAGACAGAATCCCAGGCAAGCTCCACACTGAGTGTGGAGCCTGACGTGGGGCTCGATCTCATGACCCTGAGACCATGACCTGTGCGGAATTCGAGTTGGACGCTTAATGGCCCTGGTTAATAATATTTTTTTTTCAAGATTTCATTTATTTATTTGACAGAGAGAGATCACAAGTAGGCAGAGCGGCAGGCAGAGAGAGAGGGGGAAGCAGGCTCCCCGCCGAACAGAGAGCCCGATGCAGGTCTCAATCCCAGGACCCTGAGATCATGACCTGAGCCGAATGCAGAGGCTTTAACCCACTGAGCCACCCAGGTGCCCCAATAATAAATTTTTGAGAGGGATTTATCATAAGTATTTGCATAAAGGGTAATGGGCATTGATTTCATAAAAGCTGTAGACAAATTTTTTAGTCCTCGGAGAACCAGCTAAGCTGTGAGGTGTGGTTTTGTAAGGGGTTTCCTTGGGGTGGTGGGGCAGTGTTGTCCAGATGTGCGGGCCAGCAGGCTGAGGCGATGCTACCGTGGCGATGCTACCGTGGCGGGACGTGGAAACGGCAGAAGGAATAAATAATGAGCTCCACCCAATCTTCCGTGTAAACAACAAGGTTCAGACATTTATGATTGGAGGCCACTCGTGACATGGAGTCTGTCAACATCAGACTTGTTCCGAAGGAGGTCTTGGGTTTATTCAGACAGGGTGTCTGGAATAAGAAGGGGATCCCCTGAGCCTTCTTCAAGGAACAGTATAGGATTTGCCCAGAGCTTGATCTGGAGGTTTTGAGAACGTTAGCATGGACCCTGTAGGATATTTGGAAATAATGCGGACTATTCCCACACCCCCAACTTTAAGGACACATATTCCTTCCTTCGCACACCCAGAGGACCAAATGTTGGCGGCCATTTGATTAGAACCATTTGTTGTCTTCTATCTGGGTTGCGGGTTGTGCCATAAATAACAATTCTTTTGTTTTCTCGAAGAGGTAAGTGATAGTATTTCTTGTGGCCACTGCTGGATCCACCAGCAAAAAGGAGGCTAAAAGGTGGATACCTGATTGCTCTGGCTACGGGCCATAAATCGGCTTCCTCCGCCGGCTTTGAAAGGACAGCTGACATTCGCAGATGACTTTCAGACCGTGCTGCCTCGCTGCCTCTGAAACCTCCGGCCCACAACTGAAACCACTTGAATGGTTCATTTGTATGGTTCATTTGTAGCCGATTGTAATGGTTTCCTGTTTTTGCAAAAGTGAGCCTGGTAGCCCTAGGCTACCTGCGTAAAACCAGGATCCACTTGCTTGCGTCTTTCTAGCCAGCTCTCATTGTTTGGCCATGCCTGAGTTAGGAAGCCGCATCCCAGTTCCGTGTGTAAGGGTACTGTGATCCACCAGCAATGTCTGCCGTGGGCCTCGCCGGGGAGGGCTAACCTGTCCCAGGTTTCAGACCGTAGCTGCCCAAGTCCGCTGCTGTTAGTTCTCATGCTGGATTTCCAGGGGCTTTGTTCAACCGAAGGTGCCTGATAAGACCTATAGTAAAGGGTAGGCTACTGGATATGCACTAAGTACGATTCTTGGGGTTTTCTAAACTTGAACTACAAAGTCTGGAGAAAAATGCATTTAGCATCTTGATTTAACCTGATTATTGTCCCTCTGAGACCCTGTGGCAGTGTTGAAGAAGAGCAGCTTCAGGAATGAGAGCTGGGTCCGACCCCCACCTCTACCACTGGGGGTGGCCAATGTTCTTAATCCCTCTGCCTACTTTGTACTTTGCCTTCTGTCAAGGATATCATAGCACCTGCCCTCTGGGGCGCTCGTGAGGGTTGTTTGTGTTGATGGTTGTAAAGTGCTTCTTGGCCATGTGGAAAGGTGCTAGAACCTTGAACATGAGGAAGTTAAGAACAGCCAGCAGGCTTCACCCAACCTACAGCCGGGCTGGAGGCCAGGTCCTTGAGGCAGCTTCCTGCCCTCTCCCTCCTGGGGAGGGTTTGCAGTCCTTGTAGGCTGTGTCCCAGAGAGTCCTCAGGGTCATGGGACGCGCAGTCATCAGCCTCGTGAAAGGCCGGGTTGCATTTATCTAACGCCACGGGTGTCGTAGAACTCTGCTTCGGGAGAGCCGGCTCAGTCGCTGTGGGGAGAAAGGTGTTCTGTTGGGCAAGGGAATGTACCAGAGCCTTAGCACTCTCCCTCTGTGGAGCTGGTTAATTTTCATTGCAAACTCTCCAGTTCACTCAACCTGGCATCCCACTCTGTCCTAAGTGGGGTGTGAAAGAAACAGGATCGCTTTTCCCGGGTCGAGAACCCTGCTGTACCACTTGTAACTCGGTTCTAAGGTAAAGTTGGTGCTGTGGTCTCTGGGTTCCCTGGTGTTCAAGGCCGGGATGGCCCCTGATTTCTGAAGTCGACCCTGTCCTGAAACCTTTCCAGAGAAAAATCAACCACAGCCTTGATCTCCTGATGAGGGAGGCCAGTGGGGATGGCCGGTGGGGAAGCATTTCGTTTAAGGACTCTGCTTGAGAGAAAGGCCACCTCTCCCTCCTCACAAATGTCTGTGCTAAAACTGTGTATGTCCCAACATTTGTTCAGGAAATGAGGACATGGTTCTAGTGAGTTCTCTGTGCTTTCTGGAGCTGGACTTTTGGTACTTTTCTTGGTAGGCCTGGAGCTCTCCTGAGTGCCCTATTTCCTCACTTTGTTCTGGGGATTTGCTAGGGAGTGCCAGAAAAGGCCTGTTCAGAATTTCCAGCCTTTCTTATTTAGAACATGGGCTTGGCCCCTTATGTTCATATTACTGTCTTAAAAGTACAGATTTAACGGAAGTTAAAATACTCGAAGGCCAAAGGTTCCTTGGTATAAGGAAGAGAGAGGGTGGTGTGGATCCTAGGTCAGAAACCCACAACAGGATGGTCCAAACCACCGTTGAGTTCACTTAAGGCTCTTTTGCCTAAAGTAGATACAAGGGGAGATGTTAGCTCATGCCCCGGTTCAGAGAAGGTTTTTTTCCTTAAAACAGCATCCCAGGGGCGCCTGGGTGGCTCAGTGGGTTAAGCTGCTGCCTTCGGCTCAGGTCATGATCTCAGGGTCCTGGGATCAAGTCCCGCATCGGGCTCTCTGCTCAGCAGGGAGCCTGCTTCCTTCTCTCTCTCTGTCTGCCTCTCCATCTACTTGTGATTTCTCTCTGTCAAATAAATAAATAAAATCTTTAAAAAAAAAAAAAACAGCATCCCAGGCAAGGGCCCTTATCTGTTACTATCCCAGTCAGCAAAGAGGTCCACAGCCCAGCACGTCCCATCTTCTCTAAACCCCAGTGTCTCACGAAGAAGCCTGCTCTTTCCTTGCTTGAGGAGCCGTGGTCACTAAGCTGTCAGAGGCGGTCCTGCATCTGTACCCAGCACCCTCCCCCCTCCTGCCCATACCTGCAGTGCCACGTGCACAGAGGCGTTGACTGAGCTCACACAGAGACACATCCGGATGCCAGGCTCAGCAGTCAGGCTCCCAAATAAGTTTGCGTTTTCCCCTCAGTTGTTTCTCCCCGTCATTTCATAAAACCTCTGCAGCCTCCCATGAGATAAGTGATCTTTGATTGGCCTGGGATTTTACTAAGGCTGTCCTCTAGGATGTGCACAGGTAACGAAGTGGTAAGTTAGTGTTACCTGCCGATAAGGCACAAGGTGTTACTCGTCCCAGAGAGAGGCCCCAGGCTCGCAGCCCTGCCCCTGACAATAGCTAGTCATGGCCTCATTCCTGGTGCCCGCCAGCCTGCAGCCCACGTCTTCCCTGAGAGGCAGGGACCACACCTGGTGTCCACATACAGTGCTCCTAGAGAGGGTGGCAGGGCAATGAACGACTAGTCGGATGACATCAGGCCTCAAACCCACATGAAGTTACTCAGAAGAGAGTGGCCACTAAGGCCACGGTCAGGTTCTGCAAGAGTGATCAATGTTAGTGTCCCATGGTGACCTCTGAACACCAGGTGTCCATCAGGGCAGACACCCCCAACCCAAAGTCAAGACTCTTCATAGGCACCATGGCCGCCCAGGCCCTGTGGGCACAAGGGCAGTACAATACCCAGGTTCTCTGTTATTCCAGAAAGAGACTCTTGGCGCAGGAGCAGACACAGGGAGATATCTGGGAAAGCAGGGAGAATGGCAGCCTGACCAGTCCCTTCACACATCCCTCACCTGTCACAGTTTCAGGGATGTGCTGACTTATCCCGGCCCTTACGTTAATAGTCCAGTAGTGGACATGGGCGCACAGACAGGCGTTCATAATTCGGTGCGGTGAGTACTGTAGCGGAATTAAATGTAAGAACGTTGGTGACTCAAAAATTACTAGACAGACAAACCATAAGTGACTCTTAATCTCACGAAACAAACTGTGGGTTGCTGGGGGGAGGGGGGTTGGGAGAAGGGGGGTAGGGTTATGGACATTGGGGAGGGTATGTGCTTTTGGGTAAATTGGAAGGGGTGATGAACCATGAGAGACTATGGACTCTGAAAAACAATCTGAGGGGTTTGAAGTGGCGGGGGGGTGGGAGGTTGGGGTACCAGGTGGTGGGTATTATAGAGGGCACAGCTTGCATGGAGCACTGGGTGTGGTGAAAAAATAATGAATACTGTTTTTCTGAAAATAAATAAATTGGAAAAAAAAATTTAAATTCAAAAAAAAAAAAATTACTAGACAGAATTTCCTCCCAGAGGGCTGTCAGGGAAGTGTTATGGGGAGGGGCCAGGTCTGAAGAAGACCTTGACAAATGAGTTAGCAAAGAAGGAATTCAGTTATTCAAATCTAGCAAGGACTTGAATTTGGTCAAAGATCGGTTCGAAACGAAAGTTGCTTTTCAGGTCTTTAATGCAATGGCGTGACCAGGAGTTTGAGGGTTGACGTGTTTGTTCGTCTCCAGGAGGCGGCACCGTCCAGTCTTCCCCAGGCAGCCGTCGTGGCAGAGCTCTGGGTTTGGGGGTTCAGGTAGCCACAGAGCACGGGAGGCAGCCGGTTTCCCCACATCCGGCCTCACCGACTTTCTGTCTCTGCTTCCCCAGCACGGAGTCCGGTGTTCTCCCACTTGTCGTCCTCTCTCCAGGGACTCTGGACCATCCGGGCGTATAAAGCTGAGGAGAGGTTCCAGGAACTGTTCGACGCTCACCAGGATTTGCATTCAGGTCTGTAAGTTACTGGAAATGGTTTCAGAGAATGGGATGGGCTCCCTCTCTTGTACTTGGTGGTCAGTTCCTCTCTCTCAGTCTCCCCCTGGTCCAGACCCTCAGCCTTCCTCAGCATGTGTTCGTCCTCTCCTCAGGCCACGGTTCCTCAGAATCTCCTGTGTGTGTCCCCATTCCCCTGGGACACCACTGCTTCCCCTCACCCCACCCCCCTCTGAGGGCCTTGCATTGTCCTTCCGTTACCATGCCCTGTGGCTTTCTGTCCTTTTAGGGCAGGGGTCAGTCAATTTTTTGGTAAGAACCTGGATAGTAAATGTTTTCAACTTTTTGTACTTCATTGTCTATTATAGCTCTTCAACATCGCTATTGTAACAGGAACACGGGCAAAGATAGTCCCTAAGCAAATGGCTATGGCTGTGTTTAAATAAAATTTTATTTACAACAACAGGTTGTGGGCCATTCTTGGCCCATAGACTGTAATTTGCCAGTTCTTATTTTCAGAGCCTGCGGGGTGACAGGATTTGCTGAGGAAATCAGTTTCCTGATGATCAGATTTGCTACCAATTGATATGTATTATTTTGCATCTGTGAGGTTTTTTGCTATTAAAAATGTCAGAGTTTCCTCTAAGTTTATAAAATCCTGGCCCATCTTTCCAATCTTTATTGTATTTTGAAGATAAGATGGCATTTTGAAGGCTGCAAGTAGGTACTTTTATTAAAGTGATCCCTGAGATACCAGATCCTAAGGAATAAATACTGTGTGCAGGGCCCTCTAGTAAGTATGGAAGGTGCTGGAAACAAAGTGGGAGCTGTGCTCTCTGCTACCAGGGAACCAGGAACAGTAAACCAGGTATGAGGACAAGCTTCACGCTGAGTTCTGGTGCTGTGACAAACGTACTGATGAGCCCATTTATCCATGTATTTTTTATTAATCCTGTTTCTGTTTATAATCTCTGGGTTGAGTTTTTCAGTGCATTGCTTCCCACAAAGCCACTGTACCAATTCCTGCTTGGACCGTACATCGTCTTGTGTCAGAACTTAGCTTTCTGGAACCTTCTGGTTCCTCACGTGTGGAACTTTGCTGTCCGTGTTGTGTAAAAATCTCCTGGAGCTCACCCTTGCAAAATGCTCTCCCTCATTCAGAGCAGTGAATCTGGTTTTTTCTCCTTCTTCCTTTCACTTATGATGCTTCTCCAAACCCAGAGGCATGGTTCTTGTTCCTGACAACGTCCCGATGGTTTGCCGTGCGTCTGGATGCCATCTGCGCCATCTTTGTCATTATTGTTGCCTTCGGGTCCTTGATTCTGGCAACGAGTGAGTACAGATGGGAAGAGCTATTTGTGGTATGACTACAATTTATAGCTGCGTTTACAGTTATTAAATTAAATTCTTGCCACCTTGTCCAATGCCATTACTGTTTAGTTCTAATGAATCGCATAGAAGCCTTTGCCGTGTGTCGGGTCGGGTGTGATCCAGCAGCATGGTCCGCACAGAGTGGTCATTTGGATCCCGATGAGATCCTTCTGTCTTCAGACAGGTTGAGGACCGTGCCGGTGTAGTAGCTAATTTTCTGTACATTCCTGGTGTGGTGTCTGGTTGCTGTGAGGGGAAAACCAAGTTTTCTCTTAGGCATTTTGTCCACTTAAGGGCTTTAGGTTTTCACGTTAGGGTTATTCAGCTCTCTTGTTCACCCCTGCCTGGTACTCGAGGTTGAGAAAGATCCTAAGCAGGAAAGAACGCTCTCCTCCCTGCCAGGTGGGTACCCGAAGAGCAGGTGTTGGCGTGTGTGGCACACACTCACTATCCCTAACAATTCCACCGTAACAACGCTGACTCACAATACTTAATAATGGGACAGGGAGCGCAATGGCTTAGATTTAAAAGCCTTGGCTCTTAGAACCCAGTGCCTTGTTTTTAGCGGTTTCCAACTGCGGTTGCATTGGCCGTAGAAAGTGAAATTTGGAACCGGGATTCTTGAAACCGTCATGCTGGGGGTCTCAATAATGCCATTATTTCTCACCGCTGGCATACCGTCAAGAGTGTGTCAATCCTGTTGGGATTAATAAGCTCATTAATAGCCTTTCTTAATTAATTGTGACTTTTCTATTTTACTGTAGTCTCAGTCATCAGGTAGTAAAAGTAGAACTGTTGCTATCGTGATAGACAAAGTACTTAAACATGAGAGAGGAATCTTGTTGGTGAGCTGACAGAAGGACCTGTGCGGAACTAATTTTAATTCCCGCTTTTTTTTCCTCTTTCAGCTGTAGATGCTGGGCAGGTTGGCCTGGCGTTGTCCTACGCCCTCACCCTCATGGGGATGTTCCAGTGGTGCGTCCGGCAGAGCGCCGAAGTGGAGAATATGGTAATGTTTATCTGAACGTTCTGAGCCTTTTCAAGTCTCTCCGCCATTCAATGGCATAAAAGCGCTTCTTATGTAAAATATTAAAACTGTTATTTTTACATCGTAGCTAACCAAGTTTTTTAGATCCCTCTTCCATCTGTTTAAGGTTAATGTAAAATAAAATATATACATCTTTTTCTCAGTCTTCTGTGTGCTATGTCAGCAGGTTTTACATCCGCCGCAAACTGTCTTCAAATGTAATAAATGTCTCTCTCTCTGTGGGAGGGAGTTTCTGAAACCCTGGAGAGGATAGAAGCTAATGTCTTAGAGGCCTGTTTATTTTTGTTTCTTAATGGGTAATTCCTCATTCCTGATAAAAGAAGAATTCAGTGTTTTGAGGTTGTTTGTTTAATATCTGTCTCCCCTTGCGCGTCCCCTCCCCCGCTTTAGCATTTATTCTTGTACGTGTTGTGCACCTGAATTTGCTGGCGTCCCTTTTTTTCTGGTAGAATAAGCTGCTTCTTGGAGTGCGCTAGTCAAAGGTGTCGGGATGGTTGGTTAGGAGGCCTCAGTCAGTAAATAAATTATCTCCTCCTTGGGTATTAGCGCCTTCTCATCAAGAGAAAAACAATGAACAAGGAATCTTTCCTGTGTGCTCTTCTGAGAGAGGAGAAAGTGACTCATCATTAAAATGAGACTGGATGACAGCCAGTTCAGCTCCCCAGCACAGGTGGCTGTTCTGTGGCCAGATTCCGGATCGTTGGCCACAAGTATCCCTTTCTTTGATAAAATCCTTGTACTCTTTGTTCAGAAAAAACAAAATTAAAAAAAAAAAAGTGGAAAAATAAAATAAAATCTCCAGCATCCTCTAAGAATCTCTAATTCTGTAGTTCTTTTAGTTTTAATGTAGTGCTGAAGGAAGTAGACCTCAGGGAAAGTGTTACGAGACGGTACACAGGTTTGTAAGTCATCAAAGTTTCCTCATCAGACTCGTCCTCCTGTCCTTTGGGAATATCGAGACCTGAGATGTCCCTAGCCAGCTGGTATAAAAGATCAACAGTTCATTTATAATCTCTGAACACTTGTGAGAGCTCCGTTCCTAAGCCATGTGGTGTCCTTTGTCTTTCAGATGATTTCAGTGGAAAGGGTGATGGAGTACACAGACCTTGAGAAAGAAGCCCCTTGGGAGTACCAGAACCGCCCTCCGCCCAACTGGCCCCAAGACGGCACGATCGTCTTTGATAACGTTAGCTTCTCCTACAGTTTAGATGGGCCTCTGGTTTTGAAGCACCTGACAGCACTCATTAAATCAAAGGAAAAGGTTTGTTTAAACCATCTTGCCTCTTTAAGATTTCCACAGAAGCTTTAACACTGCATCTGCTTGTTGGCTTCTTGGTGACCATGTCAGGGGGGGAGGGGGGGAGGGGGCACCTAGTGCCTCTGTGGATATAATTTTGGTTGGGCAAGACTATTGGGGAGTCCTGGAAATTAGCCATGGAATGGGGATGCCAGACTGTTCTCGTATCGTGAGCTCCCTTATGGCGCTTGGTGGGCTGACCCCGGACACTCTAATTATTCATACCTGAGACCTGGTAGTTGACCCTCGCTCCTCATCACTAACGTTTTCAATCTCTATCTCCTACCTATTCTTTTTTTTTTTAAAAGATTTTATTTATTTATTTGACAGAGAGAAATCACAAGTAGATGGAGAGGCAGGCAGAGAGAGAGAGAGGGAAGCAGGCTCCCTGCTGAGCAGAGAACCTGATGCGGGACTCGATCCCAGGACCCTGAGATCATGACCTGAGCCGAAGGCAGCGGCTTAACCCACTGAGCCACCCAGGCGCCCTATCTCCTACCTATTCTTATTTCTTAGGATTTCTCAAATCCCTCTCTTCCTCCACCATGGCAGCCTCTATTACAGCACCACGTCCCTGTCCCTTTCCAGAGACTTGCCCTTCCATAACCCGTATTCCCCTGTCTCCCACCTGTGGACTGCTTCTTTCGGAAACACAGATCTGATCCTTACGGGGCCCCCTGATAGCTCCCAGGCTGGGCACGCGGAGGGCGGAACCATAGCGAGGCCCCAGGTCCACTTGAGCTGGAGCTGCACGGCCGGCTTCAGCCACCAGAGAAGAGGTTGGAATCTGTGACCCAGTCAGGACTTGAGCCAGAGCCCCCAGCGGGAGGCAGAAAAGGGCCCAAAGTTGGTGAAAGGAAACCCAAGGGAGCAGGGGCTGATTCACGCAGGAGACCGCTAAGAGGTTTGTGACCTGCACTTGCTGGTGTCTTTGTCCGGCAGCAGTGGGACCTGGGTCCCTCGACCCACACCAGGGCAGGCCCTTGAAGAATCTGTGGAACCAGAACAGATGAGACTGGAGGAAGCTCTTTCCCCACCTACCTCTCCAGCCTCAATTCCTTAAATTCTTTTTAAAATTTATTTCAGAGAGAGAGAGATAGTACTAGCCGGGGCAGGGGGTGGACAGGCAGAGAGAGAGGCAGACTCCCCACTGCGCAGGGAGCCTGATGTGGGGCTCGAGCCCAGGACCCTGAGATCATGACTTGAGCCGAAGGCAGATGCTTACCTGACTGAGTCACCCAGGCGCCCTCCAGCCGTAATTCCTAGCATGCCAACCCCCCACACCCCCACATGGGTATTTCTTTTGTAGCTTCTCCAAAGCCTTCCGCTCTCCCTGTCCCCAGGATGCGCACATTGTCCCTCCCCCTCAAGAGACCCTGCCCTTCTGTGGTCTGGCTGGTGAAAGCCGGCTCATTTCCAGTTAGCTCTGATGCATCTGCCTTTGTGAGACCCTTAATTCTCCCACAGCATCTTACATATCTTTAAACAACCACATCTACTGTACGCCTGTGTTTATGGCGGCATTATGAGTGCCAAAAATGGAAGCAGCCCAAGCGGTTCATCAGTGTAGGAATGGATAAGCAGATGTAGTACATCCCTACCATGGAATATTATCCAGCCTTAGGAGGAGGCGACTGCTGACCCGTGGAAGGTCCTCGAGGACGTTACGCTCAATGAAATAATCTTGAGGACAAAGCAGGACAAATACTGTCTAATCCCACTTACACGAGGTTGCTGACCTGCTCAGATCCAGTAGAGACCAATAGTAGGATGGTGATCGCCAGGGGCCGGGGGAGAGGTGAAGGCGGAGTTGGTAGTTAATGAGCACCGATTTTGAGTCTCAAAGGGCGACAGGCATTTTGGAGCGTGTTGGCACGACACCGTGACTGTAACTTAACACCACTGAACCACACCCCCGAGGTGTTGGGACACCTAGGTTGGGACGTTTTTTGGTTCGTGCATTTTACCACAATTAAAAAAAAGTATTGAAAATGAGAAAGTAAAAGGTAGTGCTCGCAGCAAGCTTTGTGGTTTGGGCTCTGGATCTCACGGCACCCAGAGGCTGCTGCTTTTTGTCTTCGGTCCCCCCAAAGTGACGTGCTGGGCACGTGGTCTGCCAGCAGGGGTGGTGAGTGGGTAATACACGGGGGAAACCAGCCTGTCACAAAAACATACATGCATTCCAGACAGCTCCCAGAAACAGCCCATTTCCCAGATGCATTAAATACTTAGAGACCTGCCAGCTCTTTCTCCTAGACCCATTTAGTGGACGGTGGCTGTAATGTAATGAGGATACCCTTGTGATATGAAAGAATAAATGTTCAACTTACTACTCAAATGATACCCAGGGAGCAGCTTTAGTGCGTCACGGGACAGATGCCAGCTGCTCGTGATTTCCAGCCCCATGTGTAGACCCGGAGGGCAGTGAGGGCGGCCGGGTCCCGAGACCGTACTCCGTAGCTGGTTCTGTCCCTCCGAGTGCAGTCAGGGATCTTGCTTCCTCGCAGACTGTGTGTCCATCAGGATGCCAGTGCTAGACAGAATTCTGTTAATTTGCACGCATCTTAAATCTCCCTTGAAGCCGTACATGGAATCACCCGAGAAACTGTGGTACAACTTAGAAATGTAACAGGTGTGTACTTTTCCATCGTAAATGCTTCCCTCCCCAAATTGTAGGATTATCTGAGATTATACAGTGTTGGGGGCATTGAATTTGGAGATAGTTGTAATAACAATGGTATCGTTTGGTTTGTGTCTTGGCCTATGGACAGTGTCCCCTTCCGCTTGGTTTAAGTAATTAGCGATTATATCCAGGCTGCGGAATCATGAAGTGACGTCACTGCCGGTTTTATCTCCTCTCCACCTAGCCCCAGCCCTATTATTCAGGGACATCACCGTTCCCGTCCTCTGCTGTATTTGACTGGGACAGACTATTGCAGGGTCATCAGAGTGGGAATGGGCCAACACAGGAGAGATGGGGCTTTATTCTCTTCCAGCATTTTCCTCTGCTGTCCAGATTCCTCGAAGTGATAGTAAACAGGAAAACGTAATAAGTACTAAGCAGGTTTCTAATTCATGGAAGAAATAACAAGTAAAAATAAAGAACCAAAATGAGGTAAATAGCACCCTAGGCTTCCTGGTTAGATTCTAAACACTGGCTGCATTTTTCATTTAGATGATTTTGTGGTTGATTTGATCATTTTAAAGAGTACTGGGCCATTTTAAAGCATTTTCCAGCTCTAGAGGTAGATTGATTTTGGTTTGTTATTTTTTTTCTTGCTCAGAGCTATTACTTGGATAATACATTTTTACAGATGTGTACCAGACCTTGCTATAATGTGCAAAAGTATTAGTTTCCTACATTTTCTCCTCTTTTACATAATATCTTCTCAGAAACCCCTCACCTCCCTCCAGTCCGTCTCACTTCCCCTGCTGACTTTCTGATTCCTTGCGGCCCAGTCTGTGGTACCTGCGTCACTTGGGAGTATCTTGGAAATGCTGACTCTCGGGCCACCGGGTCGTCTTGTCTCTGAGCCCCTGCCCTGCCAAAATGTCTTCTCTCCCACAATGACTGTAACTAGTGATTTCCAAGAAGTGTCCTTTGACAATTTGAAATTGGGCTCATGAATTATCCCAACCCCTGTAACTGATCATGATGCTCTAGAAAGTTCTCTGCCCCCACCTTATAGATTTATTTACTTTTATATTCTGCCAGTTGTGGATTTCCATTATAATTTCATTCTCTATGACTCTAAGTTTATGCATCGATTTGTCTTTTGGTGGAGTCTGTCTGCATCAAAGACAGCATTCCTCCTGCTCTACGGCCTTTCCCCAGTACCACCCTACAGGGTCCATCAGTATTGTATCAGGCTCGGCCCTGCTTGGGCCTGGAGTCACTGACCACCAAGTGTAGCAATATGTCTGAGACCCTTTTACCACCTGCTGGGATGGAAAATTCATCTCACGGCACAAGCCAGGGCCATAGGTCTGTGTGGCCTGTTTCCCGGGCACCTTGTACCTTCTCCTCAGTCTGACTGTAGGTACCCGCCGACCACCGGTATCCTTTTTGCTGAGAAATGTCAGGCCTTCTGTCCCATCCTCCACAGTAGACGCCTTGAATGTCAGGTGGTAGGATCAGGAGAGGCCGGTTGCTTGATCCCAGCCACACCTGTCCTGTCCCCACAGGGATGTAATGAGCTACCAGGCCTTCCAGGTGTAAGGGGGCCACTGGTGGATTGGGCAAGCGTTGAGCAGACCTGGTTTTGTGTCCCATTCTGCCCCTTCCTGGCTCTGTTCTTCCAGGCAGGCTCATTAGTGTTATTAAGCCTCCCTCTGACCTTCTGCAAAATGAAAGTGGTAGGTCATCTAGGGTTGTACACTTCCAACAGGAGGAGACCCTCCCAGCTTCAAGGCTGTTGCCAGACAGATGTTCGGACAACCGTAGCTGTCATTGCCTTGGGGCATGATCTGGTCATAACCACTTCCAGTGCAGAAGCTGTCCTCTGCCGTTTGCATTAGTTTCTATGGTGATAGGATCCATTGGCCATGTCTGTCTTCCCTGGCCCCCTATCCTAGACCCCAATAGTGTGGCAACAGGTTTTCTATAAATTAGTCTGTCCTGACTTCAACCACCTCAGTTCCATACAGGATGCCACATATAATAATAAAAAGTGTGCAAAGGTGAATCCACGACAGAGCCTGCCATCTAGGAGAACAAGGAAAGTCGTATAAAATTGGCTATTAGATAAGTTAGAAGGTGGCCACAGTTTTTATCAAAGTTTAGAAAAAGGTGACCTGCCTCTGTGGCATGGGGGAAGGCTACATGCGGGGGCAGGAAGAGTATTTGCAAGGACTTAGGCATTTGAAATGGACTTGGTGACACATGGGCAGGATCTCAGCAGGTGGAAATGCATGGAAAGAGCCTTCGGGGTGCTGGGACCAGCATCAGCAAAGGCACGATGCTGTCCCCCTGCAAATGAAGGATCGAGCCCCAGGTGACGTGGCACAGCGCTTGCACATGTAACACTTGCCACTTCCTAGGAATCCCGAGAGAGCTGACTCCCAGCAATTTAAGGATGCAGAGTCAGTTGAGGTGCTTTCCTAGAAGGGACTTCCTGGGTGGGCACAGAGCTGTTCTGCAGAAACATGGTCCAAGAAGTGAGTGCATGTGGACCATGGTGGGAAGAGGCAGGAGGTAGGAAGCCAGTAGCTACTGTGTACTGCTACCAAGATATAATGGGGAAAGTGAGTCCACATGTTGGAATCAAACTGATGTCAATTAAAGCAAAGTTATAGGGGTGCCTGGGTGGCTCAGTCAGTTAAACATCCTGCTTTTGATTCCGGCTCAGAGCGGTCAGGATCCTCAGGGTCCTGAGATCGAAGCTCTGTGCTGGGCATGGAGCCTGCTTAAGATTTTCTCTCTCTCTCTCTGCCCCTCCCCCACTGCTCACGTCCACACTCACTCACACTATCTCTAAAAATAAATAAAAATAAAGCGCTGTTATAACCCCAAGCTTGTGAACATGCAGAGAAGCAGGTGGGAGTCAAAACTGCTATCCTATTTCTAGAGGGTAGCTTGGCATTACTTTTTGAAAATGTTTATACCTGTTTTTCAGCAATTCCACATCTAAGGATTTATCTTTTTTTTTTTTTAAAGATTTTATTTATTTATTAGACAGACAGAGATCACAGGTAGGCAGAGAGGCAGTCAGAGAGAGGAAAGGAAGCAGGCTCCCTCCTGGGCAGAAAGCCCAATGTGGGGCTCGATCCCAGGACCCTGAGATCATGACCAGAGCTGAAGGCAGAGGATTTAACCCACTGAGCCACCCAGGCGCCCCTAAGAATTTATCTTAAGGAAGTAATTAGAGTTGTTTGTGAAGATTTAGCTTCAAGGATATTTAACACAGTTATTTATAATAGCAAAATATTGGACACAGCTGAAATAGCCACAAATAGGGGGGTCTGTTAAATAAATGATCACATAAAATCTAATATTATGTGGCTATTAAAATATTCTGTTGAAATATTAAGTGCAAACAGTTTACTACAGTTGGTTCATATTAATCTCATTTTGTTTAAGTCTGTGAGCTTGTATCTTTAAGCACACACACACATAGGTCCAGAAAGAAAATCTATCATCTGTAGAATGGTTTTAAATCAAAATGCTGGGGTTATGACTAACAGCTATTGACTTTTTACATTCATTTGCACTGATTATAATTAAGAAGAGTTGGTTTTGTGTTTTCAGATGCCATGCAGCCTTGCGCTCTGGTGATGGACTGAGTCAGGAAAGCTTGCAGAGGTAGAATCTTTAGGGGTTGGTGCCGTCCTGGGTGCAGAGGAAGCTGGAAGTAGGGTGAACATGTTGAGCCCACAAGCCTAGAAAAGAAGTTACAGGATTAAGATGGGGGAGTTAGAAAAAGCAACTGTTTTGTTGAAAGGGAAATTGGCTCTTAATCATGTTGAGTTTGACCTATTGAGATCAGATAGAAATGTCTCAACGTACAACACGCCAATACAAATTTTCAAATTGAGGGGGGAAAAAAAAGACATCTCTCTCTCTCTCTTTTTTTTTTTTCCAGAAACCTTCAGCCTCTTTGGGAAAATGTATAGGGTTAATTGTAAATCAGCATAAATGAGAGTATCTTGAAGTATCTGTTTGGTTTTGAGTGTGTAAACTTACTGATCGTGGCGATATTCTCCAGGGGAAGTTGGTAAAGCCCACTGGTGCAGTGCAAATGACACGGGCTACCGTTTGGATGACTGAACAGGAGAGAGGGATAGCTAGAACCTGGTTTTTTTGAATTGCCTTTTGGTGTTTATTCTCAGTTGAGTTTGGAGATCACAGTCCTGTGGTTGAGGGCAGCCTCCGTGCCCCCTGCCATATCGCAGCCCTTTATGAAAAGTCTGCAGACGTTCTAGTTTGCACAGATGGGTTGGTTTTAGTTGGAGTGAGGAAAGCCTGGGAACATCCACACATTCTCAGAGACACAATTTGTGCCTGTGTTGTGATATGTCTTGATACACATTTGAGAAGAACTTTACCTCGATGTACATTGAGAAACCCAGCAGATATATGTGTGTGTGTGTGTGTGTGTGTGTGTGTGTGTGTATGCGCGCGCGCGCACGCATTTGGACCTACTCATGGGCAGAAAATGACCCATTGTGAAATGATGATAAACAGATGATAAAATTAGCCAAAGCCACTTCCCTTACATTTATCCCTGTAAAGGTAGGGTCTTTTTTGAAAGGTCTTCAGTAGTTACACACGTGAAACTTTAAAGCTTTGAAAGTATTCCATTGAGATGATATGCAAAGTTCCCAGCGTAGAATCAGTGCTCGGAAAGTTCTTCTCTGTTGAAAGCTGTGAGTTTTAAAAATGTACTGAATTTACAAGTGCTCCAAAGCATGTCTTACAGCCGTCATTGATTCCAGATAGCTAGTTGGGATGACACCATCTCTTGGGAAGCTCCCACCATGGAATTTGTAGCTAGGTGTTGGGCAAGCTCATTGCTGTTTTTAAAAAAAAAAAAAAAAAAAAAAAAAAAAGGTCAGTTTCTGCATACAGGTTTAAATGCTCACAACTAAAAACCAATTTTATATAATACAGTTTCGTTCCTGACCGGCATTTTACCTGCTTTATATTGGCGCTTTGATCTTGTCACCGCATTTAATTTCTCTCTGCTTCGGTTCTAATAACCAGACTGATACTGGACACGTATCTTTCCCAAGGGGGTAATTGTGAGTATTAATTACTTTGCAAAATGCCTTTTGAACTGCTCAGATGAAAGGCCCCCTATAAAAAGCAAATGTTATTTGTGGTGGTGTTGTTGATGATGACGATGAACTCATTAGGGGTATTTCAGCTACCGGCTACTGTTTTTTAGAACCCTGAGACTTAGATTTTAAAATTTTAAGGTGTTTCCTTCCAAGACAGAATGTAATAGCCAGAAATGTGTTGGTTGTTCTCCCGAAGAATAATTCCTCTTAGGTGGTAGAATTCTGAGAAAATGATTACTTGTTTATGTATAGCGCTTTTCACTTATTGATATCTGTATAAAATTCTCCAAGAAATTCTCAGGGTTCAAAATACACAGACACTGGGAATAATGCTGATTTTAAAACCGACTTACTAGCTGCTGAGGAAATTGGTTTTTCACTGCTGGTAGGCTGATGGTATTATTATTATTTTTTAAAAGATTTTATTTATTTACTTGACAGAGATCACAAGTAGGTAGGGAGGCAGGCAGAGAGAGGGAGGGGAGGCAGGCTCCTTGCTGAGCAGAGAGCCTGATGTGGGTCTCGATCTTAGGACCCCAGGACCATGACGGGAGGCTGAAGGCAGAGGCCCTAACCCACTGAGCCACCCAGGTGCCCCTGATGGTATTATTATTATTTTTTTTAAAGATTTTATTTATTTATTTGACAGAGAGAGAGACCACAAGTAGACGGAGAGGCAGGCAGAGAGAAAGGGAGAGAGGGAAGCAGGCTTTCTGCTCGGCAGGGAGCCCAATGTGGGACTCGATCCCAGGACCCTGAGATCATGACCTGAGCCGAAGGCAGCAGCTTAACCCACTGAGCCACCCAGGCGCCCCTGATGGTATTATTTTTAACTTTTGTTTAGACTAAATGGATCTCACCCAAGGACAGTGCCTGCCTCTTCCCGCCCCCGGCCCCCAGACACAAGGGACATTTTTGGTTTCCACAGTTTGGGGGGTGCTTCTGGTATCTGCTAGGCCGAGAGCAGGAATGGTGTTACACATTTTGCAAGGTACAGGACGGCTCTCTACGATGACGAATTATCTAGCCCAGAATGTCAACAGTGCCAAAGTTGAGACACTCTTTCTTAGCAAATTCAATATAGAACTTCCTTAATCCATCTTCAACAACTCTAGTGTCTCCTAGGTATGTGGCATATTGTTACGCTTAATCCTTCCTGGATCTCTTTACAGGTCGGCATTGTGGGAAGAACAGGAGCTGGAAAAAGTTCCCTCATCTCGGCCCTTTTTAGATTGTCAGAACCGGAAGGTAAAATTTGGATTGATAAGATCTTGACAACTGAAATTGGACTTCACGATTTAAGGAAGAAAATGTCCATCATACCTCAGGTATACAAGTCAGGGCATTTCTCGTGTTCTTTTTGTAAGGGAACTTAAGTTTAATTGCTTCTAATTTTACTGCCTTTTTTAAAGAAAAAATGAAGGGTTAATCCTTTTGCCCCAATAGGGTATATTTTTAACAGCAAGTATTTTTATCTGATACTGGGTTGTGTGTGTATGTGTGTGTGTGTGTGTGTGTGTTTGTGTGTGAGGTTTAATAGCTTACCAGAGAAATTTCTGGACTCAAGACTTCCCCAGGTACCACAGTTTTATCCACTGATAAACACCTAATTCTGAAAAGGAAACCACAAATGATTTGTTTAGCCCCTGAGAGGCCACTATAGGGAAACATGAGTTTTAAGTGTTTTAGTGATACAATTTTGCTGTAGGAGATAAAGCTGACTTTTCAAAGGTCATTGTTTCCATGGAGGGCGAGACGTGAAACTGCTGGGCTTGGGGCACCACTGTGTGTGGAGATGCTTTGGGGAGACTTCGAATTGGCCACTAGTAAATGAACTGTGACCAGGAGGCAGTAGAGAATAGTGAGAAGAGCACAGGATACGGGGGGCCGTCTCTCTGCACCTCAGGTTTCTTTCCCTCATGAGACAGCTCCTAGCACCGTCGCCCAGAGCCATTGTGAAGCCTGGCTTCGTGCGTGTGGAGTGGTTCCGACCTGATTCTGTTTTCTTATTCTGCTTCTTCTTCTTCTTTTTTTTTTTTTAACTTATTTATTTATTTATTTATTTGAGAGAGAGAGAGAGAGAGAATGAGAGAGAGCATGAGAGGGGCAAGGTCAGAGAGAGAAGCAGACTCCCTGCTGAGCAGGGAGCCTGATGCGAGACTCGATCCCACGACTCTGGGATCATGACCCGAACCAGAGGCAGTTGCTTAACGGACTGAGCCACCCAGGCGCTCTCTTATTCTGCTTCTTAATAGAATTGTGACTTTCAGGAAACCTTCCAGAGATTGAATTACACACAGTCCAAGCTCCTGTCATTCCTTGTGGTTGGCCCATTCAGTTTCAATAAAAATGCAGAAATTATGTATTGAGTAAATGCTGTCCTCCAAGTATATAGCTAAGGGCAGTGTAGGCCTTGTGCCCAGTGGCCTGAGGCCCGCAACCCTGGGGTCCGGTCTTTGTTCTGCCCTCTGCTTTGGCAGTTACACATACTCAACTCCAGACTTAGCTGATTTTTGTTTTGTTTTTGTTTTAATTTGGGGCTTTGTTATACTCTACAATCATCTGCCTATCAAAAGAAGCTGAGAAACACTCTCTCTCCCTCTCTCTCTCTCTTTCTCATACACACACACACACACACACACACACACACTTGAGAAACACAGGGAATGAGACAAAGCCATGCAGATGTGCTTCTTGGCATGTGGATATAAAGAGCTTGTGCGTGCCTGGTTATTAGAAAGCATATAGAATACAGCACCCAGAATGGAGGAGAATGTGGACTTTCATCTTAAGATTGAGTAAAGCTGTTGCTGCCTACCACGGGCCTCTGAAATAATTGGAATTATTATTCTAAGTAACTTCACAATCAAAATCAAGATACTCCTTTCAGAACCACAATGAGATGCCTCCCCACCCCCCCGTTAGAGTCACTACTCTCAATAAAACGGACAAGACTAGGGCATCTGGCTGGTTCAGGCAGTAGAGCATGTGACTCTTAATGTCAGAGTTGTGAGTTTGAATCCCATGTTGGGTATAGAGAATACTTTAGATGACAAAACAGGGGCACCTGGGTGACTTATCATTGGGCGTCTGCTTTTGGCTCGGGTTACCTTCCTGGGGTCCTGGGGTTGAGCCCCACATTGGGCTCCCCGCTCGGTGGGGAGCCTGGTTCTCCCTCTCCCACTCCCCCGCTTGTCTTCCCCGTCTCACTGTATCTCTCTCTCTCTCTCTCTCTGTGTCAAATAAATAAATAAATAAATCTTAAAAGAAAAGAAAACAACACAACATAAAACACCAAGTGCTGGCAAGGTTGTGGAAAAATTTGAACCCTTTTTTATTGCTTGTGGGAGTATAAAATGCAGCCCCTGAGGAAACCCAAATGGAGTTTTCTCAGAAAATGAAAAATAATAAAGTCACATATGAACGATCATATGGAATTATCATATCCCGCTAGCAGTTCCACTTCTGGATATACACCCAAAATAATCCAAAGCAGAAATTCTAAGAGATACTTGTACACCCATGTTCATAGTAGTAGTCTTCTCAAGATCCAAAGTGTGGAAGCAGTCTGCATGTCCTTAGGTAGGTGAATGGATGAACAAAGTGTGGTGTGTTCACACAGTGAACTGTTACTGTTCAGCCTTCAAAGGGAGGGAAATTGTGACATGAGCTACAGCAGAGATGAACCTCGCGGACATTATGTTTCGTGAAATAAGCCCATCACGAAAGGACAAATACCATATGATTCTGCTTATATGAACTACCTAAGGAGTCCGTTTGGTGGAGACAGGAAGTAGAGTGGTGTCTGCCAGGGGCTGGAGGGAGGGATGGAGAGTTAGTGTTCAATGGGTACAGAGTTTCAGTTTGGAATAATAAAAAGAGGCCTGGAGATGGCAGGGGGGATAGCTACGCAACAATGCGAATATATTTAAATATCCTGAACTGGTCACTTAAAAATGATTAAGGTGGTAAATTTAGTATTATATGTATTTTACCACAATTTGAAAAAATCTTTCCTAGCTCTTCCATCCTTATGCTTCTGTGCTTTTCTTTCTCTTCTTTTTTAATTGAAGATTGACATACAGTAATTGTATGAGATACGGGTGTACCTCCCAGTTATTCCGTATTTATATACATAATGAAATGTTCAGCACAGGACAGGCAGTTCACCTTTTAATCCCCTTCACTTATTTTGTCCATTCTAAAAAAATTTTTATTTTTAATTTTTAAAAGATTTTTATTTATTTTGCCAGAAAGAAGGAGAGAGGCAGGCAGAGGGAGAAGCAGGCTTCCCACTGAGCAAGGAGCCTGATGTGGGGCTTGATCCCAGGCCCCTGGGATCATGACTTGAGCCGAAGGCAGGTGCCCAACCGACTGAGCCACCTAGGCATTCCTAAAAAAAAAAATTTTTTTAAACCTCTCCCTTTTCAGGAAAAATGGAAAGACATTTTCAGCACATTCAGTCCCTGTATTTAACAATTCCCTCTGGCTAGTAAATTCATGACTTAGTGATTGCAGTAGAAAATAAATGAGTTGAAATTCCCAAGTTTTATATTTTGGTTGTACCCATCTCTGAAATGGGCCAAATGAGATTAGTTAGCAGAAGCGAAGGGTGTGTCCGTGAAGTACTTTCATGTCCTTGGATGAAAGGATCGAGGAACATGTCCCACATTATTTTTAATGCTTCTTAATAAGAAATGGTTGTATGCTTGTGTACATAAAAGGACTGTATAAATAAAGAAATAACGTTAGATGATTCTTGGCTCTGCCACTAATGTTTTGGAAGCACATCTGAGCAAAGACTAAATACACCTTGACATCACCAGGTTTTGGTTTTCTTCCATGACTTCCCACCCTACTTCTGAGCTTGCTTGGGGTGCGCGCACATCCAGAGACCGTGCTTACAAAACAGTACTAAGCTTTGTATCCATGTAGATAGTGATCGCCAACCATTGTAAACACAGAATCTTTCTTTTCTCACTTGCTGTCTCTAAGGCGCGATGTTGGTTGATGAAAGCGAATCTAGAGAGACTGTGCAAAATGTGTAAAGGGTCCCAGGAAATCTCGCAGGAGGGAGCCTGGGATAGAATCTTCAAGGGTCAACACGACCCACGTTTTTATTCCGAGTGACCTTGATGACGTCACTTGGCCGCCAAGCTCCACCGTCCTTGTCCTTAAACCAGGTCTAGTAATTACTGCCTCACTGATGTGTCCTGAAGATGTAACGGGATGAGAAAATGTGTGTGGCCCTGCTCTCAGGAATGCTTCGTAAGTAGTGACTAGTATCAATTAAGGGTCAGGGCACTAGCCTTTCCTGTATTACTGTTACTTAAGTAAAAGCAGGAACAGATGCTTTTCAATTTCCATTTATGTTTTTGTGGTCCTTGGTGATTTCCTTTACATCTCTTGCTTATCACATAAACCAGCTTGTTTCTAGAAATTTAAATGGTGAAACAAAACAAGTGAGCTCAATGTGAATTTTAGGGTAACACAGAACAGAAAACCTGTCCCAACATTTTTCTCACTAGGAACAAGAGAAGTATCACTTGTTTTCTTTAGTCTTCTGGCTCCTCGCCCACCTGCCTTCTTTCCTGACCACTGCTCTGTACCCCGAGAATACTGTGCAGCCCCCCCCCATGAAGACCCTGTTTTCTCCGCTCTCCCCACATCCTGGCTATTTCCTACCTCCCCTGGAGGCTGTCGCTCTCATTTCTGTCGCTCTGGTGCCAGTTGTCATCCCGGACAAATGTCACACGTATTCCTAGCGCGTGACATTTGCGGAAACCTTCGCGTGTTTTAGCTTCTCTCCTTCCTGTCCCCCAACTTCCTCCTCACGGTTCTGTGGTTCCCCCTATTGTTGGACCCATTTACAAATGGAGGCACCGGGAGCCGAACCCACGTAACAGCAAGCGGCTGCGCCGGGGTTCATGTTTACTTTAGGGGGAGTCCCCCCTCCGCATCCCGGGCAGCTGCCCACTGTGCTGGGGGCCAGAGCCCCGGGGACCTACGTCCACAGCAGCCCTGCTGTCTCACGGTCCTGTGCGCCCACGTGTGCACACACACGTGCCAAAACACGCATTCCCCCCCACACCGTCACCCCTAGTGCTCCGCACTCTGGTTTCTGTTATGTCCATTCTGTGCTCTTCCGTATAAAAGACAGAATGATGGTCACGAAGCACAAAACGGCTTTCTTGACCCATGGGCCGCACCGGCAGTTTGAGAAAGCACGTTCCCTCACGGTCCCCTGCCTGGCCGGGCTCCTGCGACGTAGGAGTCCCAGGCCTGGAGCCTCCCGGGTGGCCCCAGTTCTCACAGCAGTCCCGCTGGCTTCTCCCTGCTTTCCAGGAAGGAAAAGAAAGCTGATAGGGCTGGTTAATGACATACCCTGAGTCCAGTAGATTCGGAGCAGTAGAATCCGAGCTCAGGGCTGTCTGACTTAAATACGTATAGGGTTTTTTTTTTTGTTTTTCTTTTTTGAACTGGACGATCTCCGATATCTCTCCTATTGTTTTCTACCCCACTCCAAAAGGATTCCAGAAACCATGATGAAGGAGAACCAATAGAGAGCAAAGTCAGAAGATACTTCTGGTGCAGTTTTTCCCATTTGGATGGTTGTGGTTTTGAAAGGCTGAAACACTTGTGACTTTGGCTGAAGATTTGAAGCACACTCAGCACTGAAAGAAAATCGATTTAGGAAAAGGGGTTAATTCATTTATAGGTCATGGGTGAGCCTCAGGAGTAGGTACTCGAAATCGTACCTTGTTAGACCTGAGAGCCCGTCCTCCTGTACGGGGTCTGACTGCGGAGGTGGGAAGGTCTGGTGGTCTCGGCCCTTAAAGTTATTTGTCTACAGCATAGCAGACAGCTTGCATCCTTCTGTCCCCTCCAAATCAATAGGAAGCAGTGTCCTTGTGTCTCAACACCCTGATTTAGGGAACCAGCGAAGTTTGGAGCAGTCTCTGCAAAGGAGAATGGAGGGGTTTTGTTTTTGTTTTCAGGGGTTTTTTGTTTGTTTGTTTGTGTTCCCACTTTCGCGGAGATAGGCCTGCGTCATTCCCTAGCTCCAGGCTTGCCGTGAACCTGGCTGCAGCCGTGAGCTTCCAAGGCGGTCCCACTCTGCCAGGCTCATCCTGGTCGCCCTTGACTGCGCGGTGAGAGATCAGACCTGGGAGAGAGGCGATCACAGCCAGGACCGACGTCAGAACAAGCAGCAGGGGAGTGGCGACACGTGGCGGGAAGGTCAGGGGCCAGTCCTGTAGGGTACGTTCAGAAACGAAACCTGTATTCTGACGAATGTACTCCGCCACTCGTATAATTGCAAGGGTGAGCAAAAAACATAAAAAAATAAAAAAAATAAAGTTGAAACACTTTCTGAACTTCCAAACAGAACAGGTCGCCGAAATAGACGCTTCCCTTTGTGCTCACGACCTGAAATAGTTAAACACGTTCCCCACAGAGATCAGCAAGATGAGATTGTATTTAGGGATGAGCTTGCTTATCTGCAAGGATCTGGAAAAATGGATTTCAAAACTTTTGGATGGGTCCTCTACATCTAAGGCCCCTTCCTTTCCTTTTGGCACCAAGAAAATGTTTTCAGTTGAAAAGTGATGCCATGCAAATTCATTATTTATGATTGCACCCCAAGGGCTGGCACAGATCAACAGCTATCCTCTTTATCATGATTAAACAGATTCATTTTTTACATTTAATAGACTTCTTGAGAATCAAAGCAAAAGCGAGGTATTTTTTAAACCATCCACTCTGCTTCTTTGGTATTTCCATTCCCTGGGTTATCTTCCGTAGGTGGAAAAGGTTCACCAGAGCTGTCTCTTTAAGACTTCTTTATTCTTACCTGGTTTTCTTTCCTCTCTCTCTCTCTCTCTTTTTTTTTTTTTTCCCTTGTTGGGAACAAAACTCTGCAAGAGAAGAGGTAGGTATGCTGTTACTAGTAAAGAAATACAACTGGATTGTAGCCTAATGCAGTCAGCCTTTTGTTTCTGACACTGAAGTCTTCATTAAAGCCCGGGGAACTGCTTCCCGGAGCTCCTGACCTTTTTGTGTTCAGAGAGGACTTTACAGGACTTAAATTCTTTTTCCTTTGTTGGCAAACAATGTTCTTTTCTTCTGAATATGGATGATGATCGGTTCATTTAGAGGCTACAGGATTAAAAAAAAAAAAAGGAAAGCAAGATTTAAAGCTCCTTCAGGTGACTCTCATTCTCCGAACAGGGATACGCGCTGCCCTTCGTAAAGGTCCTCCAGTTAGAAATGAAAATGTAGCTGGTAGGACGTAGGGGACCAGCAGCCAGTCCAGAAGATTTTAGTCGCGGGCCGCTTCCTAGTTGGGGCCTGATATGACGAGGGTACGGTAAAGTGTTGTGCTTTATCTGCCTGGTTTGTAACCACTTGTACGTTTTTTTGTTTGTTTGTTTTTTTGGTTTTTGGGTTTTTTTTTTTGTCTTTGACCAGGGTCATTTTAAGCTTTGGAAGGTTAGTGGGTAGGGTTTCTTTTTAGGATAACAGCCGGTCTGTCTTCTAGTAGCGTATACAAAAGGCCCGGTCGGACTGTGGTTCTGTCTTACAGTTGTGTCAAGGGATTATCAATTTACTCCACTAAATGCATTGACTCAGAAGGGCCGTTTTTGGGTCACATGGCCGATAGGAACTTGTGTTATGTTGGTAACAAAGGAGAACATTACTGAATATGGCACAGAGGATTAAAAAAAAAAAAGTCAACTTTAAGCTGATGAAAAACAGATTGGAAGCTCAGGTTCTATTTAAAAGATGATACAGAACAAGAGTATTTGTTTTCCTAACTCAGCCATGCCAGCCACCTCTTATTAAATGAGGTTTAATTGTGTACCTTCGGAAAAAAAATATACTTAGGCTAATATATTTAGTCTGTATTCTGTGTTTACATGAAGGGTGTGTGTCCGGCCGTAAAGCTCGACACTGAAATGTTCTGCCTGTAAACATTTTTACAACATTTATTTATAAGATTCGTTTATTAACTTCATTGCTTGGAGGTGGGTACTTTAAATAATAGTATCTATCAGAAATGATAATTAATTTGACCCTTATCTGCTTCTGCAGTATGTGTCTCCTGTGAGCACTTTTATTACCTTTTGAAGATAATATAGTGGTTTCTTATTTGGCAAGTGGATGAAAGTAGAATGAATAGAAACCAAAATGAACACCGTGCATAAAACACATTGGCATATTAAAACAGACATTGTTAACAAATTGCCTGCTGGTTTAAAAAAAAAATACGGCTTCAATCAGTTAATGTTCTAATAAATCATTCCCTTTATTCAAGTTTTGACTGAAATTGTACTCATTTTGAAATACATATTTGGCATGTCATGACAAAGAAAAATAATTCGAATCCACTAAACTCTTTTCTTCTGATGACTGCTAAGTAAACATGAGTAATCGTCTACCATATCCCGTCAGACTGACAGTAGAGTTTTAAGTGGCAGTAGGAAAGGGTTAAACTGAACCTTTTTCTTTTTCTGGCCTCGGTGACTCGCTGGCTGACGTGAGCACAACCTCCCTACGGCCTGCAGGTACCCGAGGAGTCTGTTTCAAGCTCAGCATAAAGCAGCTGCAGCTTTCTGCAAAGAATCCCACTAGCCCCCCAGTCTTTGGAGAGAGTCATCCCTTTCCAGACCTTTGGTGAGGGAGGTGATGAGAGAGCCCTTCCTGGTGGTGAGCGAGGTGATCGCATTTTAAAGGTGTGCTCCCATGCCCGTTCTCTAAAACCATCAAAACCATGACTTTCAAAGCTGGGAATCCCGGGCCCTTCCAGCATTTAACAAAGGAAGGAAATTCTGTCTTTTAAACACAAGGCAGTTTTTTTGTAGATTAGCTTTGGTAATGCCTCTGCAGAGTGTACTTTGGAAACCAGGCAGACCTTTTATCGTAGACCTCTTACTGGACATGAGTTTGCTTTATGAAAGCCCCTGAAGGCAGACGTATTTGGGTTCTGTACATCCGGACAGGCTTGTGGTTAGTAGAAGCCAAGAGACCTCCTCCTCCTTCTTTGGTGTTGAAGCTGATTCCTTAATCTGTTCTCTTTCAGCCTCTTTACCTCCCCAAATCCCAGTCCTCAGAGTTTGGGCCCCCGAGCAGATACTGGCCATGGTTTAGAGCCTTGGTGGTAGGAGGATGGGTAACAGCCTTCCTCCCTTTGGCATCCTTCCAGGAATCAGATGGAGGAGGGGAAACGCCTAGCTTGTTGAACTCTTGTTGGAATTGATCATTATGAAGAGTAAGACAAAATAGAATCTGAAGAACTTCTCAAGTAGAACAAAGACTTTCAAATACCGAAGACAATGATTGTTATCTCCCTGATGGAGAACTCTTACCATTGCTTAGATGGTGGGGTTTAGTCTTTGGTCCTAAACTTGGTAGTTTTAAGGAAGACTTTGACCTGGCATCTTGGGGTCTTTCAGGTCAGGAATCATTTTGAAACATCATATGACCAGTGATTTTTCATTGCTCTTGGGGTATATGGGACACTTAGTCAACTTTGTAAAAACAAAGTGTCCTTTTTAAAATGTCTTTTAATATTTGGATTTTGCCTTGAGGCAGACATGTTTCGGTCAGGCGAGATTTGAGGCAGGTGATTCCCTTGAGCCGTTCTTGAATGCCTATGGAAGAGTCCCATCGCCTCCCGTTCCCACATCTGTGCATCTCATTGTTCTGCCCCCTTCCCTGAAAATACCCAGTTGGGCTCTTCCCTGCTGCCTATATTCTTTTGGCCTGGGTTATCAGAGTCATCCAGAAGAAAACGTATGTGGCCTACATACGCTTGCATGAACCGGGTTCTCTCCTGAAACCCAGAAGGAGGCATATATTGCAAGAGTGACTTAATTGTGGCTCCTCCTCATGCACATGAATAGGAAAGAGCTATTTAAATTAAAATAATTTTCTTAGTACACACGCCACAATGGGTTTCAGGTTATCCTGCCCTTGCAGGTAATGATGAGGTTCTGTGAGGCGTGTAATCCCGATGCACAGACAAGATAATGTGGGGATAAGCTGGTCCAAAAGCAGAGGCATCTCTTGACGCACAGAGGCGCCACTGGGCCCATTTGTCTGCATTCTCTTAGGACAAGAGAACAGGGCGTCCTGTTCCTGCGTTGGGAGAGATTCCCCATCCCAGAAGACAGCTCCACCTGTGGAGGGAACATCTTGGCTTCTTCATCAGTGCACGTGGGAACATATTGCCCAGTTTTGCTTGGAGTCACAACCGTCAACAGAACATACTCTTACTATGTTCTGGAGTCGCACCAGGAGTGACGATAAACTTAACGAGCGCTCTTGATGTAACATTCCTGAAATAATCCTATCCGTGTATTTCCTGTGTAAGCAGATACTGCTAGGAAGGCATTTTTAAAAACCAGATCATCCTTTCTCTTCAGTTTCTTCTTAAAACGACACATTTCAGCAGTTTCTTTTGTTAGCATTCAGGGGTCCGGAAGATATTTTGGGTCCCACTTCGTATAATAGAAAATTAATAGAGATACTGGTTTGTCTGAACACACATTTGCAACTGTATTATTAATGATTATGGTGAATTTTGGTTTTATATTTTAATTCTGGAATGTAGCATTGAAATAAAATGACAAGAGCCTATAATAACAACATCCACTCTTCTGGGGTATTTAGGAACCTGTTTTATTCACTGGAACAATGAGGAAGAATCTGGATCCCTTTAATGAGCATACGGATGAGGAACTGTGGAATGCCTTAACAGAGGTAATTTATAAAATGGAATTATGAAACTTGTTACCATCGGTTTGTATGTCTGTACCTGTAGAACATTGTGAGTAATTAATGGGAACGGATTGGTTTGACTCACTTTGTTCACCCTCCAGGAGAGCGTTGATGATTTGGATACACTTAGAATGTGTGTACTGATGATGATGAAAACCAAAAGTAAAATGTCTCATGTTTTCATTGCAATTTTCTTCCTGGAATCCAAAGCCACTGGATATATTATCTTACTTGTCTTTAGCAAAGCACTAACCTGGACATTGTATTTATGGGTCCAACTTTCAATGACCGGTTAAACTGCAACATTCATTTTATTTCTCTGTTCTTGTGGAACGTCCACTAAATGAAGACAGTAAGAGTTTTTCATTATTGACGGGAAAGGTAAATGAGATCATACTAATAAAATGCTTTGAGGGTTTATAGGAAAGTGTTTATTAAAGTTAAACAGAATGTGTAACAGTTACTTTTGGCAAATGTAATTTTAATGCACTAAGTACGTAGAAAGAACAGAACCCTGGAACTTTTGCTAAGTTTTCATGCTGATCTATTCATTTCTAGAGGATTTTCTATTATTTGTATAGTGTTTCCATTTGGACCACTCCTTTGAATTTCCTTGCCCTTGCATGGGAAGGATTCAGGCTGTTAGGATGCTGTTGGTTTAGTATGTTTTGATACTAATTGTTTTATGTCCTTGTCCTAATTCTGCAAATTGACTCTAAGCTCCTGGGTGGCAGAAACCATGTCCGACTTCTAAACCTTAGGCAGTCTTTTAAACCCTCGAAGCACCTAGCTCAGTCTTTGGCTTTTAAAAAAGCACTTAATAACTAGGTACTAAGTACTTGATCTCTTCATTTGGAGACCACATGGCTTATTTCTTTAAAAACAGTTGCACACAGCCCGTGACTGATGGCTCACGGTGTTGTTGTTCTGCATTAATGTGTTTGTCATTGAGTGTCACCCTTCCAGGGAAAGCTGAGCTCTTCCAGTTTATAGATGAGCTTTGTGAGCAGGCCGAGTTGGAGGCCCGACAGTTTCCTGCCGGCTGCCGGTCGTTCTGGTTTCTGAAGGCATGTCGGTGCTGAGTCTTTACACACCCGCCCCGCTTTCCAGTAACCGTAGGGATTTTATTTGCCTAAATTGGGCCGATTACTTCACCTCCTTCCTACTTGAAAGCAGGGGATCTCTGATTTCATTTAAGTTGGTGGGTCTTTTCTGGTGAAATTCTGGAAGGGCAGAGGTGGGCAGAACAGTTAGCCATCAAACCTAAGGAAAAATAGGATGAACATTAATGCTTTTGAACTTGTATGACAAATTTGATGGTGCAATTGTGACACACCTTAATAAAACAGGAATTACTGGTAAATTATTTTTCTGTTTGCTTCAGAGCTTGAGTTCTCTCCTGATAGATTCTCAGATAGTAAAACTACTCTAGAAACACACTGTTCCAGGACCATGAAGAAATGTTAATTAGGAGACAAATCCTATAAAAACTATCGATCATAACTTATTTTTTTTAAGATTTTACTTATTTATTTGACAGATGGATCACAAGTAGGCAGAGAGGCAGGCAGAGAGACAGTGAAGGGAAGCAAGCTCCCTGTCGAGCAGAGAGCCTGACTCGGGGCTCTATCCCAGGACCCTGGGATCATGACCCAAACCAAAGGCAGAGACATTAACCCGCTGAGCCACCCAGGTGCCCCTTTATCATAACTTATATTTCATCTTAAATATCTTTCTTCTGCCAAAATTAAAATAAAAATTAATAACTTCTCAGAATTCTAAAAATGATACAATGGAAGTGGTTATAGTAAGATCTACCTTTATTTTCAACTACATTAGGAACTTTCTTGAATAGAAATAAGCATGACTGTTTCACAAAGTGAAGTGAGTGGTTTTCGTGTGTTGCTTCTGGAATTGACCTCATTGCTTCAGTGATACTTCTTAGAGTGAGAATTCATCCCACAGTTGTGTTTCTCTAGAAATGATTTCTTCATGACGTGTATGTTTTTCCACAAAAGATTTGGTAGATTTTCTTAAAATAGGAATATCTCATTTTATTTACAGTATGATTCCAGCTGTTTTAGTCATACACAGATAGGTGTCCCTAATAAAGCACCAAAACATGAACATTGCTTAGTTGGGGAATAATAAAGCAATAAGTCATCCTCCACCTTTGGCTTTCTTGAATTCTCCAGATTTTCTCTGGTGTTCTCTATTACTTTTATCTTCTGGAGCGTACTCCTGGCAGGTGAAGTCCCACACACTTGGCACAGTGTTTACCTGGGTTCCATGACCCTCTTTCAGGGAGGTTCATTCTGTAATAGATCAGGGACCCTTCACCTCGAGTCCTTAGAATCTCCAGATCTTTGGACTGTGGACGAAGAGACTTCCTTCCCGAAAATTGTGCTCCAGCTAGAAGAGATGCAAGTTTGTCCAGAAAGACACCATACAGAGGAGTCAATCTAATGCCATTCAGGTTCTTCTCGATCTCTCATACTCAGTCTACCCACCATCTCCACAGCTTGCTTCTTCCCCTGCCGTCCGCACCCGAGTGCGTCAGAAGCAGCCCTGCTCTCCAGTAGAGGGTAGGAGACCCGTGTCTTCGGACCTCCCTTCAAGGTGGGCTAGCCATGGGGTCAGCTGCTTTACAAATGATGCCAGACAGGAAACAACTCATCGGGTTGGCTTGAGAGCCAGTAAGAGAGCACAACTGTCTTCTGATTAGGAAGTCCAGTTAAAAAGATTTTTTATTTTTAAGGCCTTTTGGTTGTGTTTCCTCCTCCTCCTCCTCCTCCTCCTCCTCGATGAGCCAGAAGGTCAGAAGGGCGGCAGTCCTGTGCCCACTGCCCATCTCATCTGACCTCTTTTTTCATGTATTGAAAAATAGTCACAAACCAAAGAAAGTTCACTAGAAAATTGGCGGCCTTTGGGGTACCTACAAAGCAGCAGCAATATTTAAATACAAATAATGCCTAGAAATGAAGCAGTTTATTAGTCAAGGGGCTAAAAGAGTATAACATATAAAACTTAGCAGTATGATACTCCTTTAAAAAGCCACAACGACAACGAACACCTTTAATACTGGGATGTGCGATTAAGAGTGGGGTACGTCCGGGGCGCCTGGGTGGCTCAGTGGGTTAAAGCCTCTGCTTTCAGCTCAGGTCATGATTCCAGGGTCCTGGGATCGAGTCCCGCATCGGGCTCTCTGCTCAGCAGGGAGCCTGCTTCCTCCTCTCTCTCTGCCTGCCTCTCTGCCCACTTGTGATCTCTGTCTGTCAAATAAATAAACAAAATATTTAAAAAAAAAAAAAAAAGAGTGGGGTACGTCATGTTAGAACATGGAGGAATTGTCCGGTTATGTTCACCGCTGATGGTGTCTCTATTAGAATACGGGTCTTTCTCAATATATAGGAAACCAAGCCCAAGAACTCCGAGCATCAGCACTGTACCCTTGGGGGGTGTAAAGCAACTCTTCTTTTGTGATATGTGCATTTCCATTTCTCCTGAGGCTGCGTATTTTGGTAAATGAGCTCTCCCTTCCCTTCATTTACTGTTGGCTTAGTTCTAGGAAAAGCTCCTACCCACCTGTTGATTGCATTTCAGACTCTCTTCTCTCTCCAGCCTGCAGCAGCCTTTCTCTTTGACAAATAAGAAAGTTCCACAACATGTGGAGAGGGTGTGGCATCCGTGTTAGCCTCCTGTGATGGGGGCTGGCACCTGGTCCATTCCGTACCCATAGCAGGTTGACCTGACGAGGTTTACAATGATGCAAATGGCTGTCATATGAATTCAGTTCATTATTTTCAGTTTTGCTGTAGTTTATTATTTTCCTAAGGTTAAAAATAATCTGAAGGATTCTGTATGGAGGAGATAAGTATTTTTGAATAGCATTATTTGAACTTTTTTTCCTTAAATTTTTTTTTAAAGATTTTATTTATTTATTTGACAGAGGGACAGATCACAAGTAGGCAGAGAGGCAGGCAGAGAGAGAGGAGGAAGCAGGCTCCCTGGTGAGCAGAGAGCCTGATGTGGGACTCGATCCCAGGACCCGGGGATCATGACCTGAGCCAAAGGCAGAGACTTTAACCCACTGAGCCACCCAGGCACCCCTTAAATTATTTTTCAAAGCTTTTTGTTTTTTATTTGAGAGAGAAAGAGAGAGAGAGAATGAGAGTGTGAGCAGGGGGAGGGGCAGAGGAAGAAGCAGACCCCCTGCTGAGCAGGGAGCTGGATGTGGGACTTGATCCCAGGACTCCAGGATCATGACCTGAGCTAAAGGCAGTTGCTCAACCGACTGAGCCACCCAGGCGCCCCTCCTTAATTATTTTTTAAATGCCTTTATACACTTTAAAGTATGATGTTAGGATATCTTGAAGCTACGTAGCTGTTGTGAGGAACTCATTTCTTTTACAGTGACATTTAATAAGAAGAAAATGGTATCTTGTATAAATTACATGGATTTGTTTCCTGATTTTTATAGGAGTAAATATGTCACAAAATGAAGTGCACTTTTGGGTTCATTATGCATCCAATAAATACCCAGGGGGAGCTCTTTAGAGAGGCATTCTTGTAGATTCTGGGACTCTTACAGTCATCAAAAGAGACTATCCCCTCTCGGAGCTAAAATTCTCATGGAGTAGATGGAACATAAGCCAATGGATATGTAATCAAGTCTCCATACCGATGCGTGCAAAGAAGAAAAATAAAGCCGAACACGAAGGGAATTTAACTGACCGCATTATGAGACAGAAAGTATCTATTGATCTCTTTGTATCAGACAGTATTGAAAACTCTGCACATCCTGACTCATTTTATATTCCAACAATGTTAGGTGGTAGGCGCCTTTAAAATCATTACAGTCTTATTTACAGGTCAGGAAACTACGATAGAGAAAGTAAAGAACTTGCCCAGTGGGCAGACGCAGGCAGTACTCATGCCCAGGCTGTCTGGCTTCCGGGTCCCAATTTTGTATTTAAAAATTTTCAGATAACAAGAAAACAGAAACAATAGTATGACCCACACACATGCACCCTTCACCTGGTTCTTACATGACCACGTCTGCTTCCTCTCTTCTGTAGTCTGTGCTGTGCTGACCCTGCTGGAAAGTCAGTTGCAGAAATTTTCATTATAAGTTACAATTCACCCATAGATACCTAACTATATGTGGTATAAGAATAAGGACTTCTCCTACATAATCCTTATCTCACTCAAGACCCAGAGGTAATATTATGCTGGTCACAGGTGTTCACATTCCCTCGGTGTAACTCTTGCTTACTGCCTTCTGCCTCTCTCATCTTTTCTTGGTTCCAGTACTTCATTATAGATAGAATGAGTGAATGAAAACACTACAGACGGCTTTCATGTTCATATCATTCTCATAATCAGCCCTGATTTGTCATTGAAGACAATCTCAGAAAACTGTGTTTTCTGGAAAACCTGTTTATTATTTATCAGGCAGCTATGGGCAACCCAAAGGAAGATTAAAAACCAGGCTAGTGAGCTGTCATGTGAGTCAGGGGGCGAGCATGAGGTTATCTCTTCCAACATCAGGATGTCCAGTCTTAAGAAAGACGTATTGGCTTAGGTGTTATCAAAGTCAACTGGGAAGGAAGAGCTGGTCAAAGCCTCAATGGGTTCCATCCCCTGGGGTGTAGATCAAGGTATCTTTTCATAAGAAGAATCACTTGTGGGCGCTTCTTGTAGTGGAGGGGGTTGGCTAAGCCAAATCTCTCATTTCATACTTGCCAGTGCACGGACTGGCCCCCACCATCCTCATCTTACACTTTAGATTATATAGCTTTCATGCGAATGCTGAGTACCAACACTGTGTTTATCCCAACGCAGATTCCCATTCCTGGGGATTGGACTTTGGTCTTAAGCACAAAAATCACATTCACAGAAGTGCTTCAGCATTTAGGGGGCTGTAAAAACATTGCTCACGCACCTTTGGGTTTCGTCATTTGATGTTGCAGTTCCATGTGCCTGCTTTTTGGCCATCACCCAACAATCTCTTGGTTCTCTTAATTCCAAGTGTATTTACTCTCTATTCTTTAACCCTCAAGGATAGCGTGAGTTTGGTTCTTATAAAATTTCCCCAAATAGGCATGAAGCTGAGCTCTACCACTCAGCCTGGTTTCGGATTATCTTCAGTGTTGAACAGCTTATTGTTTTTGGAACTTAAAATTGTATGAAGGTAGATTAATATAAACACTATCTAAACTCAGAGTCTGGGGGAAGTAAGATGTGATGTTGTGCCCTGTTTCCATGAGTTTTCATTCACTGGAAATCCTTTATGAGATTAAAGTAAATTCACTTGACTGGTCTAGCAGGGTGTATTAAATTTGGGAAAGAGCCCATCCCCAAAATAGGTTCCAGGTTTGCTAATATATGAGGTGTGGTTTGCCATTGTTTGAATTTGTGAATTTATTTATTTTTTTTTAACTTTAAAACCTTCCAAAATGGTAAAGTGCTGACAAGATTATATCTTTAGAGAAGCATACTTCCTGTAACAATTAAATTTTTTCTTCTCCCTTTAGTGTACCAACTCCCATACAAAAACGTATTCTGGGAAACTTGACTCAACCATACTGATCCATTTAATGTTTTTAGTGTTTAGACTACACTGAGAGAAATAGCTTCATGTTTTGAGAAATTTCCGTACTTAATCCTGAGAGAGGGGTTCCTGGTGGACATCACGTGGCAGGGGTGATTTCTTATCACCAACTTGATTGGTATCATTTTATATATCAGAAAATTTCCTCACTGTAAGTGTGACTCAGTGGTTTTTGGTAAATTTGTAGTCATCGTAACAATCTAGTTTTAGAACATTTCTATCCCCCACCCCCGATTCTCTCTCATTTATTTACGGCTAACCCTCTGCCCCCAGGGAACCCCTGTTGTGCCTTTTATCCTTATAAATTCCTACAGATACCTTTTCTCTAAAAATTAAGGGGGGACATTTTTAATTATTCCCTATGTTACCTTGAGAATAGCTTTATTCAGCATACTGTATATCTCTTCATGTGTGAACAGACGGTGCCTACTGATGGCAACGCAAGAGTCTAGACTCCCATTAAGCATGTGCTCCTAGGTCAGAATCATTCTGTCCTGAGTTGATGCAACCGTCTTTTTCAGTAAACAGTGATTGGCAGTAATTCCCCCCCATCACGTGACTAGGCATGTAAGATACATGACGTCCTGAGGACTTCAGAGCTCTCATGTCCAGTGGGCTTGTCTGCTTTAATAGGAGATCGTTTAGGAAGAGGTCATTCTTTCTGCATCCACAGGTACAGCTTAAAGAAGCCATTGAAGAACTTCCTGGCAAACTGGACACAGAATTAGCAGAATCAGGATCGAACTTCAGTGTTGGACAGAGACAACTGGTGTGCCTCGCCAGGGCCATCCTCAGGAGAAACCGGATATTGATCATTGACGAAGCGACAGCAAACGTGGATCCAAGGTACAGAACTGAGGTCCATGGTAATGGTAATGGTAACTGAGGACCCTGGAATTCAATTTTTAAATGCGGTCGGTGAGAAACATTTCATGATGCTGAGAAATGTTTCTGAGCGCTCTCTTTTCTCCCAAGACACCTCTTGATAACATTAATTCTAGAAAACAGAGGGAGAAGCCAAAATGAGTGATACAGTGTGAATGGTTTTGGAAGGCATCCTAACAGAGCTAGTTGCCTAAATTCAACTCCTGAAAGTTTCAAGCAATTGGAGGGAAGAATATTTTATGTCATTATATGCAAAATAGGACATTTCTAAATAGATATTTTGATATTCAGTTTTTTCAACAAGATCATGTCTATGATTTTTTTAAAACATTATGAAAATGTCATATGATCGTTTTAAGTCTTAAGTCTGCTTTTCCCCATCTACTGAAATAAATCCAATTCCTTTTGTTCCAGAACTGACGAATTAATACAAAAAAAAATCCGTGAGAAATTTGCCCAGTGCACCGTGTTAACCATTGCCCACAGGTTGAACACCATTATTGACAGCGACAAGATCATGGTAAGACTCTCACCTGTGGCATTCAAGGTGTTTCCATTAATGTTCAGTTTTTCAACTTAACCATCCGTGTACAACCTGATAGAAACCTCCAATAAGTTCGTTTTCCGTTCATTTTTCTGCTCATCCCTGACAATAACTTAAATACTTAACTGTACCTTCACAATATAAAATTAAATAATAATTTCTTATTTCCATATTAAAAGTTTTTTGAATTGTCCTTTTTCTGTATGATGGTCAGCCATGGAAATACTTCAAATCCAAAATCTGGCCTCCTCTTACAGTGAGTAAAATAGTCATTTTCACTGTGTCACAGTTGTTTCAGTATTTTGGATTCTCCTAATCAAAAAATTAGCCTTCATTTAGGCTGCCCGTTGGTTGTTGGGTAAGTTGCAGGATTTTTCGGCTGTTGGGATGTTCACATGATGTGGCATCAGAGGGGAGTCTGAGAAGAGAGGCCCCGGTCAGACACACAATGTATTTCAACAGAAAGGATTTAATGTAGGGGATTTAACATAGGAATTGGATGGCTGAGAACGTGGAAGGGAAACACGGGGTTAATAATTTTAGGAAGCAGCTACTGAGCCTCAGGTCAGATTTCTGGACCTACGAACTCAGAGGAGAGTCCCTAAGGACTCCTGTGCTCAGACCTCCAAGGAGAGCCACTGCCCAGCTGCAGGTCACGGCTGTGAGGTGCACCAAGAGGCTCGTTCTCAGTGTGTGTTCTAATAGAAGATGGGGGCTGGCACCAGGTCCCAGGCGATGCTGCAGGGTGGCATGAGCCAGGGAGACCTTTGGCTCCGTGTCCCACTGTCAGGGCGCCCCAGTTCTCCCTGCTGGTGGAACCCAACAGCACACCCACTGACCAAGGTCTCTGACATGGGATTTGCAAAAACCCAGCCCCAGCCTCTTACGTGAGAGTGTAGGAAGAAAGGTACCTCTGGGCCCGAGAGGCTAGGTGACCAACCAGCAAATCTGCCACACAGTGGATCGGGCGACCACACACGTGAGAAGATCCAAGCTTTGGTCTCTAGTCCTTGATTAGCTTTTTCTTTCTTAGTAATTCGGGCTTTCCTTACTTATTTTTCTTTCCTTTTTCCCTCCATCCCTCCCTTTTGTCTCTAGCTTCCTCTCTTTTTTTCTTCTGTCTCCTTTCCCTCTGTTGCTTGCTCAGGTTCAGTAAATCCTAGGACGTGGCTTTATAAGATAAGAAAGCCATCCCTCAAAGGCAAAGCCTTTGTATGCAAATGAGCCCAAGGAATGCGAGTTATTTTCAGGCTGCCTCTCCACCTGTGGCAACAGGCTGACTTTCTGCCCATTGTCACCAGACACTACAGTGATTCTTTGATTAGTGATGAGGACAGAAATCGATAAAGAAGGCCTATACAGTGCATGAGAGGCAACAGATGGGGCTAACCAGTGATTTTGATGGTCCGGACTACATAGGTTAATAATTAGTAATAAACAATTAGTAATATCCAAGCTTCCTTACGTCCGGTGAAAATGGAGCTATCTCTTTGGACTTTTGGGGGCAGTTTCTGGAATATTGCCTCCCAGCCTGCTTCCTGTGCATTACCAGACGGGATGGGGGTGGGAGCGGGGCACTGAGAACACCCCAGACTCTCCACAGTGAAGCAGTGCCTTCAACCTTGGCACTCCCCAGACCCGGACATGTATAGAATGAGCTCTGACGAGGCAGACAACAAGAGTTGGGCATTCCCAACCAAAAGGATGCTTTGGTTTTCAAGCAGTGTGGCCGGTCTGGACTAGAATGTCACGGGAGGAAGCAGATCACCCCAGCTGTGGTGGTCCACGATGGCGGCAGATTCCGGAAACATTTAGCATCAAGCATCCTTAGTCCTCCGTTTTGTGTTCTTGAATGGGAACTGGAAAAATAACCTGTCATTTCTGTTTGTTTCCTGTCACGTTGTTCTCGTCTCTCGGCGTCGGATGTTACAGGCTGTCCCCGGAAGCGACCTTCCTCCACAATAAATGAGTGACGCCGTGACGTTTCCCTGTTTGCCACAGTTTATCAGGCCTTGGGGGCGGCAGGAAGCTGGCTTGATCTCCAGTTCATTTGGGGGCCTGTCCAAAAAAAGCCCTTGCTCCTAAATCTACCACATAGAGTTAGTTTTGGGGTTTGGTCTGACGACAGGGATGGCAGCAGCTCCTTCGTGTCGCCTCAGACTCAGACTTACTTGGAGTATTGTGGCCTTGGAATGCGTGATCAGTTAGGGAAACAGCAAAGGACAGAACCTGGCACATTTGTTTGCTGGTCGTTCCTAAACCCTACCCATCAGTGCCTGACCCACAGGTGAGAACTTTTCTGTATCCCCTTAACCAGTCAGCTTTATTGCTGTTCTCAAAACATGCCCATTTGTGGAATGCTCTCCTACCAGTATCTCCCGGTAAGTTTCGAGAACCTCAGATTTTTCTCTCTCGGTCAGTGTCTTTGTCCACAGCCTTAAATAGGGTTTTGCAAAGCAATTTACAGTTCCTCCCTTCCTTTCCAGCCTGGCCTCACTCTGCTCTCCCTCATTCCTTAAAGAGGGAGTTAAAACCGCATAGGTAACCTGTCAGTCGCCTTTCAGTTGGACTGGATGATGGCGGCTCAGGCTAAGGCATTGCTGATGCCTTGCGTTGCTGAGATGGCTGGGTGGGCGGCCGATGAAGGACCATGTGCTGGGTTGAGCCTGGAACATGAGGGAAGGGGCCTGAGATCCGGGGGAGCTGGCGAGACCGAGGGACAAGTCGGTTTGGAGATGGGAAGTGCAGGGTTCTCTTTAGAGCCTGTGACCTGTGCCTGAAAGGCCTAATTTTCCATGGTGGCCTCTGCCTGTTTCCATGGGGCTGCCGCTCCCACCAGGAGAGGTGACTCGGCCACTAGCTCCCATCGCGGTCAGAGCTGGTTTTGACTGCTGACTCCTTTGACAGGAACGGCAGGAGGGGACCTCAGGGAACCCCGGTGGCATGCGTTCCCTAGCTTCCTCGATGGGGAGCAGTCCTCTGTGCTGGGTCCACTCCAGGTGGAAACCTTCTATTTTATTCTAGAGCATCTGATATTCCCATTGGCTTCCGGTCCAGCAAAACACCATGATTCGTGTTCTTTTCTCGAACCTTTGATTTGGGGAGCAATTCTTTTTTTCTTGCTGGCTTTAGAAATACCCATTTCCTTTCCAAAAAGCAAGCGATGGTCTGTTCTGTTATTCTGAACGCTTTAGGGACATAAAGATGCGTTCATCAGCCGCAAGGCCCACTGCTCAGGAGAGGGGTGGAGGGTGGCCGGCCTCGGGGAGCGACCGGGGAGGTGACGGATGCTAAGGAAGGGCATAAGCAACAGCCCTGTCATCGTAAAGTCGTGTAATTGTCCGCACTCGCGGTGTCATAATTACATTTTGTCGCACTGGTGAATACTTCTGCACAAAGACATATGGATATGGTTTTGTTTACTGTCAGTAAATCAAACAAAAGACTTGTTGGGAAACAACTGTGACCTAATTAATAGCTTTGTTTATGTGTTGGCTCTCCAAAGGGATTTGCCCAGTTTTGGTTCATTAAGCGCCATTAATGTGTTAGGCTTACAATTCTATTTTACAAAGATGTTCTCTCAATTTTAACTTTATTAAACATGATGTAGTCGTCATGACAGCTAATTTAATCTTCCTCATTTGCTCAGTTGCCACAAAACAGTGGAGCAAGACAGACAAATTAGAAATCCTCTTTCTCCTAATACTCACCACTGGTTCTGCGTTAAAGACGGCTTCTTCCCTGTTGCTGGAGGATTAGCTGGTTACTGGTGACCTGTCTTCTCTTCAGCCAGGGCAACAGCTTTTTCCTCTGGTCCCCGCGTCCCCGAAGTCCAGATAGCATCCCCGGACTCCCCCCGGCAGCGGGAGCAAAGGGGGCGTCCACTGCCCACCATTGCTGCCTGCCGTCTGGGTTCAGCATCTTCACTGTCAGGAGTCCGGGCGTTCTGCAGAGCGATGGCTGGGGCTGAGAAGCCCAGAGTCCTCCTCTTCCATTCACAGGCCATGCTATGGTCTTACGGTCTTTACCTTTCTTCCTGAACTCCTGCCCCTGTGGAGTAGAGTTTTTCCCAGAGAAATCAAACCTGACACTGTTGTAACATACCCACCTGGAAAAGCACAGAAGCACAGCAGAGCTACCTGGAGTTTAAATTAAATCCCGTTTTTCACCTTTCTGGAACTTTCGCTTCAGGGAGCCTCCGTACGCAGCCGCAGTTAGAACATTCCGGAAGAGAACAGCTCCTTAAATACTCGAATCCAGGTTTTCAGAGAGAAAAATAATGACTCGGAAGGTCGAAAGCACAATCTGGGAGACAAAATCCTTGTGGGGAGGAGGCGGGTGCTTACAAGCAATGGCGAGAATTAGGGGGGAGCAGCTCCCCCACTGTGACCTGGCCTTCGCTTCCCCGGATGACAGTGATTGACCATTCCAAGACCTAAGAAAGGATTCTGAGTAATACTCCCCACAGTGTCTTATCGCAGAGAAGATTACAGGGATCTGTCTCACCAGGGAGGGACCCAGCTTCCATGGCTGGGAAACTTACCATCCCTCAGCCCCTTCAATGCAAGCCAGTGAATGCAGAGGTCCTAGACTCTGACCTTCCCACTCCGCTGGCTGCTAAGTGGGATCTCCCTGAGTTGCTCGTTGCCTTGTTGAAAACTGTCCCAGGCATCTCTTTGCTGTCGTCAGGTTTCTCTTCTACCCTGTCCCGTACTGCCCACCACCCACCCACCCCGCCCCGGCCCCATCTCTCCCTGCAGCCACCCCGCTGTCGCTGATGGCATCCCTCTGTTTAAATATGGTGAGATTATTTTGCAATGGGTCCACTTAATTTTTATATCTAGGACAGGTAGCTGGAATATCTGTGGATACACAGGCCTGATAAGCACATCTTCATTGAGTTTAGGTAACTGACTGACTCATCCAATACAAAGTGTTTCCCTTCGCCTGCTAGAGAGTTGGAGTGATTTGAGGTTGGCGTTCCTGGAAAAATGCTGGCGCGGTGGGATTGCTCGCACACGCGCTCGGAGCTGTGCTTTAACTCGGGCTATAGGAGGGTTGGGGGCACCTGGGGAGATCACAGGAGGCTTTCTTCCAGATAGAAAAGATGTTAAAAATAAAATCTCAAAATTCAGCCTGTTTTTCTGTACATAAAGAAAGTCTGGAGCTGCTTTGTGTTTCCTTACTCTGAAAGACCTGGAATCTTTGCGCAAACCAGTAAAGGGAAAGGCGAAGCGGGCACAATTCCGTTCCTGGACTTTTGTCCATCTGCACCCCCAAGGGGGGGCTCTGTAGACCTGAGTCTTGGTGGCTCCACACTCTTGTTTCTGCCAGTGCTCCCTCCTCTCCGACCGCCCCTTCTCTCGTTTCTCTTTTTTCCGATGTGTGAGATAAATGAGTTTCAAGCCTCCGTCCTCAACCCTGGTCTGTCTGTCCCTCAGGTGCCTCTCCCTCTTGCCCACTCAGCAACCTCAGGTACCTGGCCCTCTGAGTCTCTGTCCCTGGTCCCGTCATCCCCGGATCCCATCACCTTAGTCCCAGTGCCAGCCACACCCCAGAGCCCTCTCAGCTACGCTACTGGGCGGTCACGCCGTCATGCCCCATATTTAGTTTCTTTGTATTTCACTCGGAGTCCGCATGTATCTTGCATGTCCTACATACCAAGGACGATGCCGCGGTGTGGAGATGCAACGGCGGAAAGCAAAACCATGGCCTCCTGCCCTTAAGGAGCTGACAGGCTCAACTCCAGACCTCTCGACCCGTGTTCTCCGTGTCTGGAATGACCCCTCTCCACCCCCACCCCCCCCACCCCACTGCTGCATGTCCAAGCCTCCCCCTTCTTTCAGGCTCGGTTTCGTACGCTTTTCTCCATCTTGAAGCTTGTCCTCAGAACCCGTGGCCAGAAGTCATCTCTTCTGCTATCAAACTCCCCCCTTGTTGTGCTTTTTTTTTTCCTTCTTCTTGCCTTTATTGACATTTGAGGACTTTTTTCTCTTTCTCTCAGTATAGATTCCAGAAAATCAGGGGTTGTGACTTATATATCTTTGGCCTCCCGCATAGCATAACTCATAATGACATGAATGCAGTTAAGTATGCAAGAGGTGTTTGCTGAATAAATTCAGGAATTAATGAAAGTTTACTTATTTTCCTCAAATGTGTTTTTGGCATGTGTTACTTGCGCTTTATTCGTCCTAAAAGTTTAATAAAATTGGTTTTCTTTTTCTGTGAGTATCTGTCAGGGACACAGTAAATAATTTGAGCCCTGAGCATAATAAAAATGCAGTGGAAAGCGGGGGAAATGTTTACGTTTATAGGCATATTTTCCTAAATTATAAAATGTTAATATATGATACTATCCATAAGGAATGGTATCTTAGAAAATTGAATGTTAAAATTCTCATCTCCCTTATTTTGCTTTCTGATAATAAATAATCCAAGTGTCTTTCTCTGGGAAAGAATAGGGATTCTGGGTTTGAATCCCACCTCCGCTATCTTTTTGATTTTGTAGCCTGAGCCAAATGACTCAACACATTAGCGCCTCAGTCTTTATCTCTGCCTGTGGGTTTCTGGACAGAATGTATCTCGCTCATCTTGGAATTCCCTGTTCCTAGAACAGTGCTTTTGGTATTGGGTGTCAGTATTTCTTGGGTGGATAGATGGATGGATGGACGATGGATGGGAGAGTGGAAGGTAAGAAGAAAGGAATGATAAGTGGGTGGATGGAAGGAAGGAAGGGCAAGGAATGGAATTAAGTACCTTGTCTACCTTGAGATTTAACAATGATGTCTCTAAAGCATGTGATACAATGAGTGTTCAAGCCACAGCTGTTTTTATCCTTTTCAAATTCAAAAGATCACTATTTTAGTTATGGGATGGGTTTTTGGGTTTGTTTGTTTTTTTTCATCTTAAGGTAGTCATTCTTTGTTACATTGCTTTTATATTTACTATTTATGAGGCTCAAAGTATTTTGACCCAAATAGCCTTTTGGTAATTGATATTGTTAATCCTCTTGCTTTTTTGAAAGCACGAATTTTTTTTTCTGGCTCTGCCTTTTCAGATACTGGTCAAGTCTGGGAACTAGTCATCTCCGTGGCATTTGTGTGTTTTCAGACGATATGAGAGGAAATGGAAAATTTACTATTCACTCAAATGTGAATAGAGTAGGAAGTTGGACAAGGACAAATATCAGTAATACTTTTATTCCGTTAAAAATTAGGTGAAGTCTTTATAGTTGGAGAACTCATTTTCTGCCAAGTCTGAATCTTTTTTTTTAAAGTCGTTGCTTTTGCAAGAATATAAAGTTCTTCATTGTATGAAGTAATTTGATTCACTTATTTACTTAGTCTTCAAGCACGAGAGAAACCTGTATTTTACAATGGCTTTTTCTCTTCTTCAACATCAGGAGGAGTGGTTATGCTCTCTAATGCTATGCTTAAGTAAAATTACACATTCGGGGCATCTGAATTGGCATGCCAAATTATAGGACATTTTAATTATTATGTGGATGTGACAGATTCAATTATTCTTGAACTCTTTTGAGAAAGCTGCCCTTAGCAGTGATTCACAGAAGTAAACAAAAGATTAACAGGAAAATGCCCTTTATGAGACTTAATACATGTTTCTGATTAAATACCACGGGACGGAATTAACTGCAGTCCCTAGATGTGGACAAACAGCCCACGTCCTGCTTGGAGTTCCTGCCGAATCCCCTTAAGATAAATTTACTCTAAATACCACCGAAATGAAGAACGAAGTACCACTTAGCATCAGGACTGTTTTCCTAGGTACATCATTTGGGGCCAATTGTCTCAGCCTCTTTCTTCCCTCCCCTCCCTGACCATTAACCAGAGCTACTAATAAGTAGAAATGGAGAGTTAAGAGCCCCTTCCTCTCCCTTTCAGTTTCCAATTAGTGGACATATTAATGAGCAGTAAAGTGGCTGAAAGGCCGGCCCTCGGAAGAAAGAGAGAAAAGGAAGCGGGAAGATAACTGTGAAAACAATACTCAGATCTTCTGTAATTGAGATTGGGCTGCCCCGGTGGACTGTGCGGGCCATGATCGCTGGAATTTGGAGCTCAGTTTCTTAATTACTTCTTTAGTCTTATCCAGAGAGAAAATTGGATTTCTAGAGATTTCTTCTATGCGGAGCAATTAGGCTAAAAGCTGCTTAGGTGGCAGATCTTTGAGCCGGTCTTTCGCTCCTAGAATAAGAAGCTCCAACGAAAGCCAACTTCAGGATGCCCCTTATTCTCGCCGATGGGGGTATTTTGTCCCCTCTTACGGCTGCCCTATTCCAGGACCCTGAAGAAATTCCAGAAGCACTGTCTTCTTTTCCAGTTACTGCTCAGATGCTGTCAAGGCTGCTCGGCAGTGAATCTGCCGTCAGGTCACTGCCGTCTGGTCTGGATGACGTCACCCTAGTTTTTAGATAAATTGACTTTGATTTTCTTAAATCAAGAAATTTCCCAGGTCTGAATGTATGTATAAATGGCCCTCAAAGCTCAGAGTCTGAGAGCTAAATGCACTAACTAATAACAACCCCAAATGCCTTTGGCGGAATAGAAAATGCCACAGGACTGCTGAGTGCCCATAATCACAGTCTAAAACTTTCATTTTCTTCCTTTCCTATAACATTATAATAATAAAAGGTCGGGCCAGGCCTTTGTCTGCCTAGTAAAACAGGGTTATCAAACCATTTAAACACCAGCCAGGCCTACCACCCAAATGGATGTTCCCTATTCTCCTTCGCCTGCCCCTTTCCGAAATATTGTCTGAGTTATAATAGGTGACTGCAAAACATTGTGCGCTAATGGGTTTCTTTCTGCTGATTAACAGGTTTTGGATTCAGGAAGACTGAAGGAGTATGATGAACCCTATGTTTTGCTGCAGAATGAAGAAAGCCTGTTTCACAAGATGGTACAGCAGCTGGGCAAGGCAGAAGCTGCTGCCCTCACTGAAACAGCAAAACAGGTGAGCCCGCCGCAAGGAGTGGTAATTAAAGTTCATCGCAGCCGTTCACCCTCGCAATCTGGCTCCAGGGGTGCCGTAACAAGCACCCTGTGCCCTTTTCAATTATAAGCCTTCAGAGACAACGCTTCATGACTGGGTCTTAACAACATGTCCCAGGTTGAAGTCAGGTCTGCTGAGAATCGGCAGAATCGGTGGGGGAGAGGGGAGCCACAGGTGTGCAGGGTTACCTGTGCCGGCAGGTGGGGATGCTCAGGTGCGCGGGCACGTGGGGGCGCTCGGGTGCATGGGCACGTGGGCCTGTTCTGTGCACTGTGGGCTGCTCAGGTGCACGGGCCCCTGTGCCCGCCTGCAGAGAGAGACCAGATTCTAAAGATTTCCCATGTTCGATTCTGGGGTTACAGATTCTCCTGTGGCACAGAATGTCCGTGTTTTGCAGACCGGTTACATTTCAATCTAGCGGCTGCCCACCTCTGACATGCAGATGTGGTCAAGGCACATCCAGGAAATTTGGAAGAGTTTGGGGAAAAAGAAATATGGGATATTTTCGGTCTAGTCTAGAAAGAGCCAGTTCTAGAAAAATCCAGCTATGTATAGGTGGCTTTTCTGTTTCATGATTTGTAAAGAAAACTACATGATACAGGTACTTCCTGCCCAGGTTCCTCCCTGATTCTTGGTTGTTTAGAATCAGACCTCGTTCCAAAACCTGTGCTTCTTCTGCCTTGTGGATGATGAATTCGCTGTTGGAATGATCAAGAATCTGTACTGTCTTAATGCTGTAGTCTGAGTGGTGCTTGAAGGTTTACAGAGCATTTTTATAGAGATGATGGGTGTGAAAGTACCAAGCACTGTGTTTGGTGAGAAAAAGGTGCTCAGTGAACATTCGGATTATCTGGTATCTTTCTAATAACAGTATTGAAGCATCTCATTGTACAGGTGTGATGTGAAAACTGAGGGCTGCTTTCAGGGACTTAAGCTAATGGCTGGCATCACTTGTAACTTTCTGATACAAGGTGGGAATTGGATTGATAGAAACATGGAAGAAAGAAAGGAAAATCAGGTGTTCTTGCCATTTGAGATGCATGGAACCAACAGTCTTCTGAGGTTTCCCATTAGAAGTCTTCATCTGGGGCATTTTAATTATGGATACATTTTTCTTTTTATCTTTTTTTTTTTTTGCACTTCCCAGATTTTCACTGTGGGGAGAAATTTCTTGTGTAATATCTTAAGTATGTGGAGGAAATCTGTCCTAGGATTTAATAGTACTTGCGTATAAGAGATTTATCTAAAACACAGCTTGAATTCTCTTCTGTCCCTGCTTCATCTCACCCCTCTTTAGAAACGAAGAGCTGTGCTTCCATTATTTGTAAGGGATTCCTTTGAATTCTGCTTTCGTCCTCAAAAACTATTCAGTAAATGTATGTATGTGTGCACAGTACTGTGTTGGGAACTCACGTGTCAGAGATGTGCCTTAGTCATCTCTGGTATATACCCCTGAACTGAGAAGAGCAGAGATTTTCCGTCTATGTGCTGAGCCTCTGGAGCCGCAGGATGAGGCTTAGGCTTAGATGTCACACGCCATGCCCTGTAGCCTGCTAGAGCTTGCCTCTTCCCGGTGCTGATTTAAGAGGCTAAGATCTCGGGAGGGGAAGGACATTGCTTGAATTCACACAGCTGGCTGAATAACTAGGAGATTCAGAGTTCAAACCGAGGGTCAGGGACAAGGAAATCTGTACCCTGAACTTTTCATAAATACCTACATTGTATGTGAAGGGAGAGACGCTACACTTGGAGCCCTGTGTTGCTTTTATGCCTGAAATGCAGAGTGTTTTCATCCAGTGTCTCCCAGGGAGCCCTTCCCTCCTAATACCCAGCCAGTCAGTCACTGGGGATCCCCTGTATCATCTACTCATGAAACAGCCAGGAATCTCACAAACCCCTTTGTTCTTTGACCTCAGGCAGTTCACATCAAACAGATGGGTCCCCACCTACATGTCAAAGCCTCCATCTTAAAAATGTGTTATCACTGTATATTATCAAGACGTTGAGTAATGAGAAATAAATCACAGATAGTTCCAGATAACATAAGACAGTATATATTTGAACACCCTCGTTTTACAAATGAGGAAACTAAGGCCCCTTATAAGGAAGATAGCCCTAACTTACGTGAACTCTAGTTTGTAGCAGACACAGAAGTAGAAATCTGTCCTTTTAACATGTTTTAGTGCAAGTGTAAGGTACGTACAGAAATGTTCATAGGTAGCAGAGTTAGAAATCTTGTGGTACCTAGTCCAGTAATCATACACCTCATTTAACAATATTGATGGTGTTACATTTGGGTAGTTATCTGTGTGTATTTCTTGCTCTGTTATATTTTTTAAATTTAAATTGAATTAATTAACATATAGTGTATTACCCAGTTACCCAATCCCCCACTGTTCTCCCTTCCGGCAAAGCTCAGTTTGTTTCCTATGGTTAAGAGTCTCTTACGATTTACCTTCCTCTCTGATTTTGTCTTGTTTTTATTTTTCCCTCCCTTCTATGATCTTCTGTTTCATTTCTCAAATTCCACGTATGAGTGAGATCTAGTTCCATGCATGTCATTGCAAATGGCAAGATTCCCCCCTTTTTGATGTCTGAATAATATTCCATTGTGTGTGTGTGTGTGTACACACACACACACACACACACACACACTACATCTTCTTTATTTACTCAGCTGTCAATGGACATCAGGGCTCTTTCCATCGATTGGCTATTGTGGGCATCATACTATGAACATTTGGGAGCATGTGCCCCTTCAGATCACTGCATTTGTATCCTTGGGGTAAATACATAGTAGAGCAATTGCTGGGTCGTAGGATAGCTCTATTCTCACCTTTGAGGAACCTCCATACTGTTTTCCAGAATGGCTGAACCAGCTTGCAGTCTCATGTTTGGGCCCTTCTTGATCATTTATCTTACACGGCTCTCACATGTATGATTTCACTTCATCCTCATGGCGGTTCTTTCTTATCCTAAATCTCAGTTCATGGATGAGGAGAGTGGATCAAGGACTCACCTAGGGCCACAGAGCTGGTCAGTGGAGAGCAGAGGGCGAATTGCTGGGTGAGGCAGAGAGCTACTCCAGTCCATGTGTTACGTTTCAAAACCCTGCTTCTTTTCTTATGAGGTGTCCAATGTGAAGCCAGGTTCTCCTAAAGGCAGAACATCCCCGTGGGATTTCAGTACTGCCACTGGCTCAGATCCAGTCTCTGGAGAGATGTAAGGACATACATGCCCCAGTTCTTACTCCATTTGAGTATCTTCTTGACATTACTTCTGCATATGCTTGGTCTTCTTAGAACAGGTGGTCAGATGGTCAGCTTTTTAAATGTGTGAGCATCGAATATCAGTGCATCGCAGAGAATGGTAACAACAGGCAGATTAGCGTAAGTCAACAAGCTTTCCACTCCTAAGAGACTGGAGTTCATTCCTTTGACAAGAAAACTCAGCATCTAGGAAAAGGGACTTCCAAGTCATGTTTTCTTGACATAGTTATTTTTCTGAAAATATTGGTGTAGGCAGGCTTAATCATTCTCTGATTGACCCTCATAAATGAGCCATGAAATAGTAGAGAAAGTATTTTTTAGGTACATTAAGCTGAAAGGTGCATTAGTGTCTTAAAGCAACAGAAATGTATTTCTCACAGTTCTGGAATCTGGAATTTTGAAACAAGGTGTCTCGGGGTTGGTCTCTGAAATATCTCTCATTGGCTTGTAGGTGGCCATCTTCTCCCTTTGTCTTAACATGGTCTTCCCTCTGAGTGTGTCTGTGTCCTAACCACCTCTCATACAGGTACCAGTCAGAATAGATTAGGACCCACCCATGTGACCTCATTTTAACTTAATTGACCCTATGTCCACATACCAGTCCCATTCTGACGTGTTGAAGAGTTAAGATTTCAACATAGAAATTTTGAGGGGACACAGTTCAGCCCATAACCAAGGGTGAATGCCCGTCTTTCATTCTCTTTCATGGTGAAACAGACCTAATTAAGGTTGTTCGGAGTTTTTTGTTCCCAGTGTGTAACAGGTGCCGTTTTATCCATTTGTGAAATCACCAGATACAGCCCCAAAGTCAGGAAATCCTGATATCCTACGCCCTATAAGCCTGGACCAGTTGGAACAGATGGAAGAAATGCTTAGCAGCCCCATGGTCCTGTATGTCTTCTGAGGTCCCTGAGCCTCTCGGGGTCCTTATTTGCTGTGCTGGGGTGACAGCACTGCCCCACTCATCGTGCTCTTACTACAAGGACCAGATGAGATGGTGTATACTTACCTGCTTTGAAGAATACAGAGCATTTTACAAATAGAAGAGACTTATCTCTCAACGATCAGAGGAGGATTGGTTTCTTCAAAGCTGTTGATGGAACCCTTATCTCTCTATAATAACAAAAGAAGTACCCAAAGTTCTTCTAGGTAGCTTTAGGGACTCTTTAATGGTTAAAATTTATTTTTAATAATAGGGTTTTTGTTTTTCCACAGATGATACAAGCTAGTGCCACAGAATTCAGAAACCTAGCTGTTTTTAAAAAGAGTTGTTCTAGTTTATAAATAAAATGTAAATCCTCTGCCCCCTCCTGTCGTGACTTGGCTCCACCCTCAGGAGGGACCTTTGGCACCACTTGGGACCGTCCCGTTGTGTGAACACAAACTTGTGCATAGCCAGCCTTTCTGTGTTTGAAGCACCAGTGACTGCCATGTTTTACTTTTTCATTTACTCTCTCCAATTATATAGATGCATGTAGTTATCTCATTCTTTTTATTTGTTTATTTTTATGGATTATTTTTATTAACATACAATGTATTATTTGCCCCAGGGGTACAGGTCTGTGAATCGTCAGGCTTACACATTTTATCTCATTCTTTTTAATGGCTGCCTAGTATTTATGCTTTCTCTGCTCCTTTCTCCCCATTTTTCCTTCTAGTTAAGTTCATTGTTTTCTGTTTTTTTTTTTTTCCTCCAGAGAATACACTCACAGATTTACTTAACCGATTCTTTTATTTTGTGTTACAATTCATCACTTACTGCTTTTATATCCTTTAATTCCTTCCTTCTGTGCTTTATACTGTTGTGGTTTCTTGACTGCATTTGTTTTCATTCTTTCTTACTCATTCATACAGATATTTTAAGACTGTGAACTTTTCTCTGAATACTGTTCTGGCTATATGTGATAGGTCCTGAAATATAGTGCTTTTGTCATAGAAAAGTTTTTATATATAAATCTACAATTTTGGTTTTAGTTCTCACTTTGGTCCAAGAATTATTTGAGAAAGAGGTCTTTAAAACTTCCTTGTGATGGAGGTTGGTTTTTTCTGTTTTCTGTTTTCCCCATCAACATTGGCTTTCATTGCCTTGTGATCACAAAGTTGTCTGTGCTGTTTCCACCCAAAACCAGTGTTTTGTAATACTTTTTTGTGTTCTAATGTATGGCAATTTTGGTGAATGTTCTTTGGGCATATGAAAAGATGGGCTGTTGTCTGTTTAAGGTGTAGCATTTGATAACGTTTAATTAGATTCGCCTTACTAATTGTATTGTTTAGGTAGGTCTTCTCTGCCCTTATTTGGTCCATTTGATGTAACTTAGGGAGGTCACATAAGGTTAGTCTCATAAAGAGGTTTCCACCTTTTAATTCTTCTTATTTTTTGGTAATTTGGATAATTACCAACATTTTTTGGTAATTTTGATGCTATGATATTTTAGTCTACATATATTCATGACCTGGGTTTTTGCTATGAACTATATTTTCTACTATTTAAAAGTGTTTTTCTTTCTTAGAAATGCACCTGACCCTGAATTTGGGCTGTTTCAAAATTGCAGTTGAGTTGCTTTTCACTTTGTTTTCAATGTTCTCATAGGTCTTTGTCTTTTAGTATCAGATTATAAATATATCTCCTGCAAATGGCATGTGGTTCAGTTTAGCTCTGAGATTCAGTCTAAGCCCCCTGCCTTTTAACAGATGAATTTAGTCCATTTACATTTATTGAGATTACAGGTATATTTTATCTTATGTTAGGTTTTCAGCTTTTAGTGTTCTCTTTTAAAACTTTTCAATTAGTATGTATTTCTTTTTTAGTTTTTTTTTGTTGTTGTTTAATTTTTGAGTAATCTCCACCCAACATGGGGCTGGAATGTGTGATCCTGAGATCACACAATGTGTGATCTTCAGGAGTTGCAGGCTCTAATTGACTGAGCCAGCCAGGCACCTCTATGTTTTTTTTCTTTGCTCATTGTTTTATGTCTGTACTTTACACTTCTTCTAGGAACACTTTATTATTATTGATTCCCCATTGTGAACAATGACAACATCTCTTCCCCCTCTCTACCAGATTTTAGTTGTCTAAATAGCTTCCCTTCTATTCTACTATTTACCTTCAAATCTTTAAAAATACTTAAGCCCTGGATGCATGGGCGGCTCAGTCATTAAGCATCTGCCTTGAGTGCTGGTTATGATCTCAGGGTTCTGGAATAGAGCCCTGCATCAGGCTCCCTGCTCAGCAGGAAGGCCACTTCTCCTTCTCCCATTCCCTCTGCTTGTGTCAGCTCTCTCACTTTGTTGCTCTCTGTCAAATAAAATCTTTGAAAAAATACTTAAACCCCCTTATTTTACTTACTTGCTTGTTTTAAATGCTACTTTCTCCATCTCTTACTTGGCTAAAGTCTGTCCTCTAGCATTTTGTCTTTCAGACGTGGGGTTGTGAGATCCATTTGTGGGGCTGTGAAATCTATTTAGTCAGTAATCACTAGCTTGTCTTAAAATATGAGATCCCAAAGAATGGAATGGAAGAAAAAGAACAGTATAATAGTAAATACTTCTTGGAAGTTCCTTCAGCATAGGTGTTGATTCCTACTGAGTTTCAGTGTAATATGGAAAGTACATACAATTGTGGTGACAGTAAAAATAAAGGGATTGGAAAACATTGCTCTGTACCATCTTAAAGGAGGGCTCATTGGAATTAGAATCCCTGACTTTACCACGTGTATGAAGTATTTGCTGCGTCTCTAATTTAAATGTTCTGGTTATAAAATGCTTGGGTCACACTTTATTTCACTTAGTATGCTGTAAACTTTGCCCTGACATTGTTTATTCATAGGGAGACGTCCAAGGCCAAGTTAGAAGTAACTCGATCTTCTTTCCTGGATGCCTGAAGGACTCTTTCTTTATTAGGAAGGCACGTAGTTTTTCCTGGGGTATTCTGTACTCTTCAGGTCCCTAGCTCAAAGTCTTTTACTTCTGGAGGTTACCTGAATGATAGCTTTGAAGTATTTGTTTTGTTTTTGGTTTGTTTGTTTTATTTTTGGTTGGAGTTTCCTCTTTTTAAGTATCTGTCGTTTGTGTGTTTTATCTGGCCTTTGTGTTATAAAGCTATTTTCTCCTTGATCCTTTTAATTCTTTATAAATTCCTAATTATGCTTGCTTTCTCAATCCTGTCCTCCATGTCTCATCCTGTTTGTTTCCAGCCATGGCTCAGTCACTTTGGGCTATATCTCTACCATTGTCATTTCTGTGATTTTTTTTTTAAGATTTTATTTATTTATTTGACAGAGATCACTATTAGGCAGAGAGGCAGGCAGGGAGAAAGAGAGAGGAGGAGGCAGGCTTCCGGCTGAACAGAGAGCCCAATGCAGGGCTCGATCCCAGGACCCTGGGATCATGACCTGAGCTGAAGGCAGAGGCTTTAACCCACTGAGCCACCCAGGCGCCCCCTGTGATTCTTTTAGTCTCCTTCCCTTCACTTCTGGCCCAAGGCAACTCCTGGTTCATCATTCTGTGTTGCTGTGCCATATTTCCAAACTCCCAAACTTCTGTTGTCCTCAGATTGATTGTTCTATGTTTGCTTTGAATGTATTGCATTGTCTATTTTGTATAATTTTCATCTGTTCGTTGTTTGGGTGGGGCGGTTTGTTTGTTTGCCGTATGTTTATCTTTTTCCTTTTCCTCACTTTTTTGGGGTGTATTTTATAGATCGTGTACTAATACTTTTTTTGTTGTTGTTATTATGACTACTCACCTTGGAATTGAGTTTTTCCTGGACCATATATTTAGGGTAGTGCTGACTAGGGCACTGTCTCAGACTAAGGGGAATTCTCTCCTTAACATAGGAACTCTTAATGACTCAGAGAAAGAATATGTGTGTGAGTGTGTGTGTGTGTGTGTGTGTGTGAGCAAGAGAGAGAAATTGAAAATGCGTGTTCACTTAGCCTGTCCTCCCTAGCCTGCAGAGATGGGCAGTCACTTGTGTTTCTGTATTTCTCTTCTCTGAGGGCTTATCACTGTGCGTGCTTCAGGCAGAGATGGTGATTCTGGTTGGTTCCTCGCTGACATGCCTTAGAAGTCACCAGTTAGTTGGAAACCTGTGCTTTCCCACGATGGCCGAGCTCTCCCGTAGCTCTCCCAGTTCTGGCTTATCTAACCCCACTGGATCCAGCGGCATATGGTAGCCCATCCGATATCTTGCCATTTGGGATTTCCGAGGACTCCTGAGTTCATCAGAGATGGGCTGCTTTCTCGTCTGGCAGCACCCTTGCTGCCTGGGGTGATTTCTGAGAGGATAAGGGGAGGGGGTGTCCACTTCCATGATCGTTACAGAGGTCTTCTGTGGCTCTCCAGTACTTTTTTTTTTTTTCTTAAAGAATTCATTTATTTGACAGAGAGTGAGAGAAGGAGAGAGAACACAAGCAGGGGGAGCAACAGAGAGAGAGGGGGAAGCAGGCTCCCCGCCCAGCAGGGAGCCCGATGCAGGACTCGATCCCAGGACCCTGAGATCATGACCTGAGCTGAAGGCAGAGGTTTAACCCACTGAGCCACCCAGGTGCCCCTCTCCAGTACTCTTGAACCTTGCTGACACGCCTGCCAGCGTGTACCCCGGAGTTAGACCTGGTGTGAAGACGAGTTGGAGAGGTCCTGGCCCGGAGCCAGGCCTGGGCAGTGTCATGAGAATGGACGAAGGGTCCGGAGCCAGAACTGAGCTGAACTGAAGCTTTCTGGAGGCGACGGCAGTAAAGCTCCGTTGCTGGCCTTCCTCCGCACCCAGGGAAGCTTTTTTCGCTCTATTGCTTTTAGTGGGATCTGATTCCGAGGTTCTTGCTTCATTGACCCGTGGGAGTCACACACTCAGTGACACACTTTGTCTCAGCCTCCGTCCGAGGGACTGTAATGACCCAAACCCAAGAGAAGGAGGGGAGAAGGGACAAGAAACCCAGTCCTCCCTGGTCTTGCCGTCCTCCTGTCCTGCCTCCGAGCTCTTAAGGGCATCGTTGCCTTGATGCATCCCAACTCTTTGGAGCTGGCATTGGTACTGCCCCTTTGGACAAATGGAGAAACTGAGCCAGAACGGGGCAGCCAGCGTCAGGGTTGCGCCTCGTGTCATTTTTCACACCTCTCTGCCGCCCCGGTGACTCTGTTCCCCGAACTGGAGGCGTCCCAGCTGTTTTGTTTTCCTCACTCGAGGGTGGTGCTGCTGCTCTCTTCCACGGACCAGGGGGTTGGGGGGGCCCCTCTCAGAGCGGCCTCGTCATCACACCCGCCACTTAACCGTGGCGTGTCTTTCATCAGCCGTTGGTAGCCGGTAATTAGTCCCTGGGAGGTAAGTCGCTGTCTCACTGCGCAGGTGAGGCAGCCCCTACGGAGAGGGCAGGAGCGATTTTTTTTTTTTCCCAGGATCAGCAGTGAGTCCCAGGGAGAAACCGTGGACATGGGCCTCCCCATCCCGGGCTCAGCCTGCGGCCGGGGGCCCCTTCCTCCAGCTGCCTCCATCGCCCCCCTGGGGGAGACGATCTTTCCCTGTCACCGCTGTCATCGAAGTGTGCTCCCAAACACAGCAACACAGGAGGAAATGAAGGTCGAGTCAAGGATTTAACGACACAGGAAACTCTGCTTTCAGGGTTCAGTTTCAGGTTTTTCAGACCACGAGGCTAAGACTGTTTCAACGAAGCCTTGCTAATAATGACGTTTTCTGCGCATTAAATGACGTTGAGCGGGTTATGGGGAAAGGCATCTGCTTACTTGGGAGAGGACCGTCAAACAGCAGAAAATGAGGGTGTATTTTTCTCTTATTGGCTGATTTGAGTTTCAACAAGAAATAGCCGTTTCGGGGGCGCCTGGGTGGCTCAGTGGGTTAAGCCGCTGCCTTCGGCTCAGGTCATGATCTCAGGGTCCTGGGATCGAGTCCCACATCGGGCTCTCTGCTCGGCAGGAAGCCTGCTTCCTCCTCTCTCTCTCTCTCTCTGCCTGCCTCTCTGCCTACTTGTGGTCTCTCTCTGTCAAATAAATAAATAAAATCTTTAAAAAAAAAAAAAAAAAGAAATAGCCGTTTCGGAGTACAGACATAGATCACTGTACAAAATATGAGCTGCTTTGCATTTGCCAAAAAAAGATAAAAAATCACTGCCCCAAAGGTGTTATTTTGAAATACTTGCATGATAATCGAAATAGCCTCCGATTTCACCCAGTGCAGTCCAAACATTCTTGGAGAAGTCCTTTTTCTCCTTAAGTGACATTTTAATATATAATATTTCAAAGGTAATGTTATTTTTGGAGTAGCAAGTATGCAAGCAGCAAGAGAGAAAGAAAGTACACTTAATCTGCAGGTAGGTGTCCCAGCAATTTTCTTTTTTGTATGGGCAGCCCATTATCTGCCATGATAACTTTGTTGACAGCACCCACAAATGTGTTCGGAGCCTGGTTTTGTAAGACAGATCCAGGATCCTGCGACTAAGAGATCCAGATCAGAACACGTGTTAACCTTCAGATAGATGGTACATTTTCTGTTTTAAAGACTCAAACAAAACTTTTCACATTCTTCTTTGGGGGGAAAAAAAATTACATTTGAAGTCCTTTTTCACCCAAACCCATTTTGAGATAAGCGCTCACAAGTCTTGACATTATTCCATTTTGTCATGCGCACCTGTCAAGGAACTGAGATAGGATACAGCTCCTAAAAACTGATGATTGCGGAACAGAGAAACTTGACAGCATTTCATTCCCTTTATGTTCTGATTATACATTTATCAGAAAACCTGTATCTCTTCTAGTTCAGCTAGAAATTGGTAGAATTCAAGAACTCAAAGGCTTGGCAAAGAACTGTCCTATTATTCGGTATCATCTTACATTTTAGAGAAGTTGCTTGGTTGAGTCATTGTTAAAGCTCTTGCTTCTCTTTTCCTTATTGTCGCCCGCTATCCACAGATCACATTTCTATAGGGCCCGGTAACTGCTTTGCCGCGCAAATTAAACGCCGGGATATTTCATACGTATACGCCAGCGTTTCAATGCTTGTCAATCAGAGTTTATAAAATATAGGGATTACAACCTGATATTAACATCCAAATCTATTGTGCTCATTCTATGTGTGAAAATGAGAAACCCTCGTACCGACACTAGATTCCCTGGCCTCTTTGTCACCCTGTTTTTAATTTATCTTCAGGCTTTGTGTCAGTAAAATGATTTTGCTTTATCAATTTAATGTAGTGATAAAACGTATCTGTGAATCAGAATGATCAGAAGCAAAAGGGGAGCTACAGGTTGTCTGGCATTAAGCCCAGATCCGCTGAGGAGTTTAATCGGCTGCTTCCTTCATTGAAGGGAACAAGTCCCTGTTTTGGTTTTTGGTGTTTTGTTTTGGTTTGTTTTTTTGTTTTTTAATTATACCTCCACCAGCGGTGGGATGCCCTTCATGTGAAGACGTGGGCATAGACATGCATCGCCTTGGGGAGGAGGACTTGGAAACTTTTAAACATGTTCTTTTTACACCTGTCATTCTTCTTCTTTTTTTTCTAGGAGTATTTCAAAAGGAATTACCCAGATATTACTCACAGAGACCACGTGATTATGAATGCTTCCAATGGACAGCCCTCAGCCTTCACTATTTTTGAGACAGCGCTGTGATCCTACCCCAACATCAAGTCTGTTCCAAAGGCATTTTTGTATAGTTTCTGCACTGCGTAACTATATATTGTACTTTTTACACTAGCAAAAAATATTTTACACATACAAGATGTTTGGAGTTTTCCTCCGACTTCACTGGGTGATTTCAAGCTCGAGCAGGATGATGTACTATTTTTTTATTTATATATTATAGTTTGTTTGTTTATTTGTTTTTTCTTATCCAAATCACAGGTGCAGGACACCAGTAAAAGCTGTTAACCAGGTCTGGTGCCTTAAAGAGACGTCAGAGCCAAACCTCATTTTGTTAGGTATAAGACAAAGTTGTCACAGACTTTTCTTTTTCTTTTTTTACTGCCCTCCCAAATTACATATTACTTTCCAGTGATATCAGGGATTCTATTTACTTGAAGACTGTGTGAAGTTGCCATTTTGTTTGGCCACTTCCTTTAACATCACGGGGATCCATTATTTCTTCCCAGAGGCCTCTGGTTGAAATCGTACAGATACAACTAATAGGAAAAACTGAAAATACACTTGAAGGGACATTAGAGTGACCCCCCCAAAAAGGATATATGCTTGACACACAGGAGGGCGGTGTTTAATGACACATGCTGAAAGACAAGGAAGAGAACATCATGCCTCTTCACCATGGGTGACTTGATCACAAAGGACACACATGTGACCCTCGGTCACCTTCTGGATGTGCGCACCTCCACCACGGGCACCACTTCTGCCCCAGGGCTCAGCGTGGTGACATTTTCCGAAAAGACCCAACCACTAGCTATAATTCTGGACCACAGAGCAGTCGTCTTATCTGGATTTCTGGCTCACTGCCCCCTTTAGTCTGTTGACTAAAAGCCTTTTTGATTTAGCCTTTCTTGCCATCCCTGCTATGCTGCACACGTAGGCTTTCCTGACTTGGTGAGGAAGCCCAAACCTCTTCGGCAAAGATGGCAATGACTGTGCAGTGTGTTCTCGGGGTGCACCCAGGGGCTGCCCAGGTTATTCTCCTTCTGACCACTATTAGTGCTTCGTTTGGTCTTTCTGATGAGCGACTCTGCAGACTGCTCTACTCTCCAGGCCTGCTGCACTTTATTTGAACCATGGGTCTTTTCGTTCTTCTGGATGGTGGCTCCGGTGCGTGAGTTCAGGTTGCTAAAGGTTTTACGGTTGCGGTTCTAAGTAGATGCTCATGACCTCCAGGTGAAGGCGTGACCACCGTCGAGTCGCCTGTATTCATCGATATGCCCTCATACAGCGGATCTGGGCACTCTTCAAAGAGAGAAACAGATGTTTCATACCATCAAGCCTTAAAAAGCACACCCAGCAAACTACGCAAGATACACTGAGTGCAGTCGCTGTTGGACCCCTCGTATTTAGAAATGATAAGGTGAACGTCTAGTTCAGCAAGTCAGTAAGTCGTTCCGTAGTCGTGGGTAGTATTTCAGGAGACTGAAGGACAACAATGATGATAATGAGGTTTGTTAACACAGCGGAAATACTGGAAACGTGTATGCGCTTTTTTGGTCTCTAGAGGTGAAAGGCAGTTTAAAAAAAAATGTTTCTATTTTATTTCTGTTTTAATGTCATAGCATTTTTTTTTTTCTAATGAAACAAAATTCATTTGAAATAAATGACAGTTTTCATCTCCATTCCGGGGTCTGTGTTTTGTTCTTAGAGAGATTACTGACTCACGTCCTTGCTGTTGAAAGCCAACGAGTTTTCCAGAGATCAAAAAATGTCTTCATTATCAACTGGTTCTCTTGGCTAACTAGATGTATCAAATATTCTAAGTAGCCAGGTGGGTTTCAGACAGGTTGAAACAGCAGCTGGTTGCATCCCTTCCAGGAAGGGATAGAGTATTAGCTTCTGCCCTAGGCTTGAACAAGTATTAAGTTGTTGAGGGCTTTGTTTTGTTTTTTTGGAAGGTGACTTAGCCCTGAACTAACAGGAAACATTTATTGCTGCTGTACTAAAACACTGTAGAACGTTGGTTCTCAAAGGTTGGTCCCCGGACCCGCAGTCAGCCTCACCTGGGAATTTGTCAGAAATGCAAATCCCAGATGTACTGAATGAGAAACTGGTGGTGTGGACCCGGAATCTGTGTCTTAACAAACCCTTTGGGTGCTTCTGATTCTAAAATCTGAGAACCAGGACCACAGAACATAAAGAACTAAGAGATCATTAAGAAAAACACAGGAAAAGAAAGAAAGAAAAAGAAAAGCACAGAAAGCCCAGTTAGAGGAATGAACTAGAGACCCAAAAATGTACCTCGCAAAAGAGAATATCCGAGTGACTGATAGCTAGAAATGTCTTACTCTTATCAGTGACCAGGGAAATGCAAATTAAAGCCATGTCCAGCTAGCACTGGACATCCGCTAGCATGCTACAAAGAAAAAGCAACCCATCGGGGCACCTGGGTGGCTCAGTGGGTTAAAACCTCTGCCTTTGCTTAGGTCATGGTCTCAGGGTCCTGGGATCGAGCCCCGCATCGGGCTCTCTGCTCAGCAGGGAGCCTGCTTCCCACCCCCCTCTGCTCGCTGCCTACTTGTGATCTCTCTCTGTCAAATACATAAATAAAATCTTAAAAAGAAAAAAAAAAAGGAAACCCATCAAGCACCGCTGGGGCTATGGGAATTCTCATGCACTGCTGTGTGTGTAAAAAAGAGTACATCGAATAAACAACTTTGGAAAAACACTTTGACGGCATTTACTCAAGCTGCACACCTTATGATCCATTAACTCTACTCCAAATGTATACATGGGCTCCAAAAGATAGAAGATGTTTCTAGAAACATAATTCCTAGGAGTCCCAAACTGGAAATAATCCAAAAGCTCATCACCAGCAGGAGGAAAATGCACGATGTGATAAAATACTCCACACTAATGGAAGCAGTTACACCACATTGACAACACAGGTGAATCTTAAAAACTTAAATCTGCCCCCAAAGGTTAATGATGACTCTGTTTATGCAAAGTTCCAAAGGTCTTGAAACTGTAGTGTTCACTTGGTTCACTTTGGGGAGGTGGAAGGTGTTGGTAATTGGGAGAAACAAAAAGGAAGTTTCTAGGATATTAAAGTGGTTTTTTTTTTTCTTTTTTCTTTTTTTTTTTTTTAATTGGGCAATGGTTAGGTCAGTATTGTGTTCCTTTATTTTCTGTTACATGTCCCTTTTTGCAATTCAGGAAAAATATTCTCAGCCTTGTATTTCTTTTAGAATCTCATTTAAATTCAGTGACCAACCTGCATCTGGGAAGTTACCTGTGCTGAGTTCTTAAAATATGAACTTGTGGAAGCCTCATCCTGTGACCCCTAGCCAATGGCCTCACTTGAAGCTCTTGGTACATGAGAGGTCCAGGTCTGTATTCCCTCTGGTCAATTAATAAGATAAATCCGACTTATCAAAAGGAACTGTAAGATCTTTCTGGGATCCTTTTTAACCACTTTACTAAGGTACATGGGCATACAAAAAGCTACATATTTAATATGTACAACTTGATAAGTTTAGATCAGCCTATGCTTCTTAAATCATCACCACAATCTATACCATAAACTTACCCATCACCTCCAGAAGTTTCCTCCTAATACCATAATTGGTTGCTGCCTTGTGAAGAAACAGTTTAAGTCAATTCAATGCAGTGAATTAGACTTGTTAAGTATTGTGATAGTTTGGTTAGTCATTGGTTAACTTATCAGGTGACTACCTTGTTCCTGTGTGAGCTGAGGAAAATCTGTTTTTCTTATAGAGGGTCTGACCAGAGATTATGCATCTATTTGTTTCTTACCTAATTCCGAAAAGTTTAGTGATGTTTAGAATACTGTCTTGAAATGTGTTAAATTTAGCTCCTGAATGTGAAGTCACTTTCCACAATTCTGTTTTGGAGTGTTTTCAAGATAACATTTTTACTCAAGATAATTTATGACATTCTGGGTACCACATCTCAAGGGGAAAAAAAGTTTGTAGTTTCTCTAATGTAGTTCTGGGAATGGTTGAATTATATTTTGACCAAAAGGAAATTTTGGTCAAATTTCACTTGGAATGAAGAAAACTAAGAAAGTTCAAACTAAAAGAAAACTCCTAAAAACCATGTTAATGGTTAACCCCATTTAGTGATCAACTGATTGAATTCTCAAAAGATCTTTGATTGAAAATTGAGTGTGTCAGTACAAGGAAATTATATTCTTAGAAAGTTATAAATGACATCATTCCACTAGTACAGACTGAAAATGGTTCTAGAGTTCCTTAAGAATTGCAAAAAATTCATGGATTTGCTTCCACAAAGCAGGCATTTTAATGGGTATGTTGATCCTTATCAAGTTGACTATTTTTTTCTTTTTAAAATTTTAATTTTTTCAATTTTATTTTTTCAGTGTTCCAAGATTCATTGTTTATGCACCACACCCAGTGCTCCATGCAATATGTGCCCTCCTTAATACCCACCACCAGGCTCACCTGACCCCTTAGCCCCCTCCCCTCCAAAACCCTCAGTTTGTTTCTGAGTCCACAGTCTCTCATGGTTCATCTCCCCCTCCAATTTCCCCCAATTCACTTTTCTTCTAATGTCCTCCAGGTTATTCCTTTATGCTTCACAAGTAGGTGAAACCATATGATAATTGAATCTCTCTGCTTGACTTACTTCACTCAGCACAATCTCCTCCAGTCCCATCCATGTTGATACAAAAGTTGGGTATTCATTCTTTCTGATGGAGGTATAATGGTCCATTTTATATATGGACCATATCGTCTTTATCCATTCATCTGTTGAATGGTATTTTGGCTCTTTCCACAGTTTGGCAATTGTGACCATTGCTGCTATGAACATTGGGGTACATATGGCCCTTCTTTTCACTACATCTGTATCTTTGGGGTAAATACCCAGTAGTGCAATTGCAGAGTCATAGAGTCTATTTTTAATTTCTTAAGGAATCTCCACACTGATTATAAAGAACTCCTCACTCAACACTCAAAAAACAGATAATCACGTCAAAAAATGGGCAGAAGACATGAACAGACACTTCTCCAAAGTAGACTTACAAATGGCTAACAGACACATCAAATTGAATATTTTTTAAAAGATTTTTTTTTAGAGAGAGTGTGAGCCCAGGGGATGGGGATCAGGGAGTAGGAGAGGAAGAGGAAAAGAAAATCTCAAGCAGACTCCTCGTTGATGAAGTGGGGTATCCTCGCCCCTGCCGTGCTGCTTGATACCACAACCCTGAGGTCATGACCTGAGCTGAAATCAAGACTTGGACGTTTAACTGACTGAGTCACCCAGGTACCCCTCAAATTCAGTATTTTAAACAAAGGTTAACCATATTCACACACAAAGTAATTCCATTTTGTGTTCTATTTGGAGGATTTAGAGACAATATTATATATATAACCAATAATTTTCAAGCAAAACCCCCACCACCAAGTATTAGAATCATTTTCGATACCTGTTGCATTTCGGTTCTCTGGAACACAGACTCCAAGGTGGCGTGTTGGGAATGTTTATTAGGGGTGCCCTTGAGATCAGTGCTTGTAGAATCACGAGGGAAGAAACAGGATAGGGCAGAGGGAAAAGCTGGATGAAGCTGGAATGCCGGCTGGGTGACCTTAGCGGACCCTACTGGGGTTCCTGGAACTCACATAGCCCATCAGAGTGTCCTGCTATGGGCTGATGTCCAGGCCTTTAAAGATACCCCTGCCTTGATTGGCTATTTTATATGGGATGCTCCCAGAAGGGCTGGTGGCTGGACATTGCCTACTAGCAGCACTTCCGGCAGCTGGAGCAATGTCCTTGAAGGGGCATTTGGGCAGAGTATCTCTGTGTCCACCTGGTGTGTCACAGCTCTGGAAGGAGATGACAAGGGTGTGCTGGCAGAAGACCCTTGGTGATTGACATTTAAGTCAAAAGTACTGACCAAATGGTTGTTCTCAATGCCCTGGTCTAAAAAATAGAGGAGAGCATCCATGTAGGGCACATAGGCCCATTCTCTAGGGTCAGCCCAGTTTTCATCCCTTCTAGGAGACCATTTTAGGATCAACCTTTTCCTGGGTTGCTCCTATCTATGTATTTCTGTAATACCCGACCAACCCATGCGTTAAACTGAGCTTGATGTCCTTTGTTGCCAAGCCTAAACTTGGCTTGATGTCCTTTGCTGCCATCTTGAAACACTTAATTTTTTTTTTAAGATTTTATTTATTTATTTGAGAGAGAGAGACAGTGAGAGAGAGCACGAGCGAGGAGAAGGTCAGAGAGCGAAGCAGACTCCCCATGGAGCTGGGAGCCTGATGCGGGACTCGATCCCGGGACTCCAGGATCACGCCCTGAGCCGAAGGCAGTCGTCCAACCAACTGAGCCACCCAGGCATCCCGAAACACTTAATTTTTAATCAAAGGACCTCGCTTTGTCATCTTGCACTGGGCCCTGTAAATTCTGTAGCCTAGCCTAACTAGAAGTACGTGTAGGTGACCTGTTTCCTCACTCAACCAAGAGCTTCTAAAGACTTGAGCGGTGCCCTCTTTGTTTTTTAATTACATCTTACAGCAAAGTGTTACAAAGGGGGTGCTCAATAAATGGTTGCTGAAATGAATAATGACAGAAGAAATGCTCCTTTTTTTTTTTTTTTTTTTGAGATTTTATTTACTTGAGAGAGTGTGAGCAGAGGGGAGGAACAGAGAGAGAGGGACAAGCAGATTCCATACTGGCCGCAGAACCCAGCATAGGATTCAGTCTCATGGCCCCGAGATCATGACTGGAGCTGAAACCAAGAGTCAGACGCTTAACCAACTAAACCACCCAGGTGCTCCGGAAGAAATCTTCCTTTTAAACTTTATAATTCTGACATTTTAAGATGTAGCCTGCCTGGGCAGAAAGCCCTGGTTTGGAGTCAGTCCCACAGATCTGCCTGCCAATTCTGTCTCTGCCACTTGCTAGTAAAATGGGTGACCAGGAGAATGTACCATCCAAAGTGGGACAGTTCTGACTGAAAGGAAAGTGTCAACCAGCTAAGGTGCCTGAGCAATAAACTAGCACCATCCTCAACAAAAATGGGATATGTCACCCTCTAGCCACGTAGCCCTCCTTCCATGCACAGGTTTCTCAATCTTTTTCAACTTCAGTTGCTTCATCTGATCTGTAAAGTGAATCTATTTCCTGCCCTTGCATAGTTGCTTTGGTTGGGATGATCACAGGGCCAAGAGCCCCCAAAGAGACGGGATTGCATCATTGACCTTGGACAAGAAGAGGGTCCCCCTTTTCCACCAAGAGAAGAGAGCAAGATGGGTGTGGATGAAGGTGGGTCTGTAGACCATGGAAGATATGTTTGAGGAGCTCCTCATCTGATGGTCTCTGCCAAACTGTTCTTACTACGCATAGAGTTAAAAGGAAACAAGCACAAGTTCTGGAGACAGTCTTCTAGGTTCAAATACTGGCTCCTTCTGCGCATTGGCTCTGGCTGTGGACAGGAGATCTATCACTTGCTAACCGTGAGATCTTATGGTCAGGAAGAGCACTACACATCAATCCTTTGTAAGATTGAGATCAGAATGGTGCTTTGCTCAGAGGGCTCTGGCAAAGTTTAAATGTGACTGTGACACAGTGTACGGTCTGTGAACTAGTGCCAGTCCACGAACCGTCTGCAACTATTTGACATTGCCATGACATCCGAACTCTGGATTGGTGGAATCTTGTCCAGCAGGCTAGAGAGGAATTTGAGTGTTGACCTTGTATGGTGAGGAGCATGTAGCCTGAGCTACGTTCTCGCCGTAAGTGGTGGAATCTGCGTTAATTTGCAGTGGACTGAAAGTTTAAAATAATTAAATAGGGGCACCTGGGTGACTCAGTCGGTTAAGTGTCTGCCTTCGGCTGAGGTCATGATCCCAGGGTTCTGGGATCGACTGAACCCCACGTCCAGCCCCTGCTCAGTGGGGAGTCTGCTTCTCCCTCTACCTCTCCCCTACCAGGCTGTGCTCTCTCTCACGTGCACTCACTCTCTAACAAATAAATCAAATCTTTTTTTAAAAAAAGTGTTTTGTGCAATGTGTAGTGTGTGTGTATAAATATATATAATGTATATGTATATACATATATATGTATATATCTCCTTGAAATAGACATACCATCAGAGACAACATTCAGAAGTAACTGATGTATTGGCATCTTGTTCATATTTCTGATATGTGAGGTATACAGTACTAATTACCTTTTCCCTGATGTTTGCCAAATTTGAATAAAGGCATTGGTACAAAAAAAAAAAGATTTTATTTATTTATTCGACAGAGAGAGATCACAAGTAGACAGAGGCAGGCAGGAGAGAGAGAGGAGGTAGCAGGTTCCCTGCCGAGCAGAAAGCCCAATGCGGGGCTCGATCCCAGGACCCCGGGACCATGACCCGAGCCGAAGACAGAGGCTTTAACCTACTGAGCCACCCAGGCGCCCAAATAAATAAAATCTTAAAAAAGTAATTAAACTGATTCTTAATCCCAGATAATTGAGAAGCACTGCTTTAGGGTAGTGCTAAATATGTAATTAGGTCTCAATAAATACTAGCCTCTTCATTAATTGTTACCATATCAAGCAAAAATTATTTCATATTTATGCTTAAACTTCAACCTCATAGGCTTTCAAAAGTCTCTACTCTGCATTTGCAATACTCCATAACATTAAAAAGTTAAAAATAATGAAATTCCTGCTCGAAATTAAGAGTTTTTTTCCCCTTAGTCTAAAAAGATACCAAAAAAACAAAACAATACTGTGTATGTGTTTATATCCGCTATATTCTTGAATCTAAAGCATGGTCTTGGGGAAGGTCCCTGAGAACACACCAGGCCACTTTAAAAATCCTCTGAAGGAAAAAAAAAAATCCTCTGAGGAACTTAAGGTTTTATGTGTGAGCTGTTGATTTCCCTTGGAAAACAGAAAGAATATGGATTAAGTGAACTTGTACTTTTTAAATCTAATGTTCTAAGGAAAATAACCTCATTTTCCCTCCTAAAAACTAAAACAGCAGTGTGTGTTGAAAAACAGAGAGAAACATATGTTTATTTGATTTTAGAACTTAAAAATAACATTAATAAAAGGAATAACTTGCCTCAGCCCTATAAGACCTCCATGTATACTCTGGGCCCATCTAACTTGCCTTGGGGGTCAACATTGGGATGGTAAGATTCTTCAAGAAGAACCAAGATCAAGACTTAGATACAATAAGAATGTTTTGCAGAAAGCTTACATTGGATGGTTTTGACTAAATTCTGTCTTTCAGCAGCCATGCTCATAAGACTAGCCAACTCGCAATTATCCATCCCAATAGATGGAAGCTTTGGGTATTCCAAAAACAGTGTTTGATCCAAAAGTTAATCATATTTAATTTTGGAGGGCATTACGTGCAAAACATTTTTTAAATTAAATTTTGCAAACTACTAGACAAAAATTAAAAACGAGTCTCTTTGAGGCAGAGTTTATATCACGTTAAGAGTGCTGTAAGAAAGAAACCATCAACAGAGGATGGAGGATTTTTTATATTTCAATTTTAGAGCACATGGGTTTTTTTAAAAAAAATCCATGAATCCATACTGATTCTAATAAGATAGGTGATTGATAAAAGGGAAAGTTTGTTTTGTTTTTTCTTTTGCAGTAAAATATCAACTAGTACTCGTGGAAGGAGTGACGGAAGAAGTACCACATGGCAGTCATCGTGTCAAAAATAATTCAGACAACATCCAACAGAGGCTGCTAAATGGATATAGGGTGAATGGGTTTTGGGAGGCAGAGGGACAGGACAGGGTATTTGCACAGACTGAAAGTATCTTTTCAGACTAATTAGTTCATAAGGGAAGAATTGTATCTTTAAAGTGGAAAACTCTGGCAGACCCCGCCCTAACCAAGTGACCACGGGTCACCAGTAAAGGACCACCTGACACCCTTGCCCCTTGATGTGCGAAGCAATGACATCATACCATTTCTGGGGTACTTCTGCCTTTCCACTAAGGGGGAAAAAAAAGCATAATCTCAAGTCAACAGACAAACCCAAATTGAGGGCATTCTACAAAACCACTGACGTGTACTCTTCTAAAAACAAAACAAAACAAAACAAAAAACAAAAAAACGTGTTTTATTTTGTAGTAATCTGATGCACAACGTGGAGCTTGAGCTCAGAACCCCTAGATCAAGAGCCATGTGCTCCACTGACTGATCCAGTCGGGAACCTTTGGCCTGTACTCTTTAAAAATGCTAATGACAGGGGCCCCTGGGTGGCTCAGTCATTAAGTGTCTGCCTTTGGCTCAGGACATGATCCCAGGCTCCTAGGATCCTGGGATTTAAAAAAAAAAAATCAATACTGAGACAATTGGTAACACAGGAATGAGAATTGTATAGTAGATAATAGAGTCGTATCAATATTAAATTTCTCAAATCCTGTTATGTAAGAGAATGTCCTTATTCTCAAGAAATACACACTGATGTATCTAGCAGGGAAGGGTTATGGTGTTTATAACTCACTCAAATAGTTCAATAAAAAGGATTATGTTATATATATATGTTATATATTATATTGTATTATATATGATGTCATATCACATATGTCATATCATATCATATATCATCCGGGATCAGAAACAATTTTTCTGCCTACCTATCTTATCTATAAAGAGAGAAAGCAAATGTAGTTAAACATGTTAAATGAGCAAACCTGGATGAGAGACGCACTGGAGTTCATTGTACTCTGACTGCAACTTTGATGTAGACATCAGTTTAAAAAAAAAAAAGAAGAAAAGAAAAAGTGCCACAGCTCAGCCACAATGAAGACCCATATTCGGCAAAGCCAGAGCTGACTCCCTGTGGTCTGTAGAGATCATCAGACAATTCTAGTTCTGTGAGTAGGGCTGGTGTGGCTCCCTCCATGCTGCAGGCTTCCCATCTAGCTGGAAGCAAATGCTCTTCACCAGGGAGCAGGTAGACTCATGGTGCCTCCTGCTAATGGATTTATTTTCCACGCAGGCAAGGCCAGCCTTATGTGATCTTCTAAGGCCATGACAATGTCAAATGCAGAATCACTATGGGCCAGATCTCCAGGACTGTTTTTTACTCCGTTTTTGGAGGGAGCAGCCATCTGGGGGGTCCCCCATGTTCTGAGCGAAGGTTTTGTCAAGAACAGAACTGGGGTTAGAAGTGGTTGCCTGGGTGTCTACGGACAATTGAAACACCAAGTGCTGTTTGTTGCCCTTCAACAAAAACCGCGTGGATGATTCCAAACTCTGTGTTCTGGAGTCAGTTCATCTCCACCAGAAGGCTCTCGTTCTTGCCCGTGATACATAAGACATTCCTATCTGGAGTTATACCCATCAAGCTTATCCTGCTGTGCATTTTCCTAATCTGAAAATAGATGAACTTTTTTTCATTCATTTTCTTTTTTTTTTTTTAAGATTTTATTTATTTATTGGACAGAGAGAGAGATCATAAGTAGGCAGAGAGACAGCCAGAGAGAGAGGAGGAAGCGGGCCCCCCGCTGAGCAGAGAGCCCGATGTGGGGCTCCATCCCAGCACCCCGGGATCATGACCAGAGCTGAAGGCAGAGGCTTAACCCACTGAGCCACCCAGGCGCCCCTTTTTCATTCATTTTCTTAAAGATTTGGTTTAACCCATCTGGTTCTGGCACCAGTGAACTTTAGAAGAAAGCATCATTGCTATGTTGATGCTACCTGTAAATATACAAGCAGGTGAGCCAAGGATATTTGTTCTAGAATTCCTTTCCTCCAGATAGGAAACCAGTTTCAAGAAAGTTCACCTTGGCAATCTGAAAGAGTGCTGAGAAATAGGAAATGTCTGATTCTACAAAACAGATGAACATCTCTGGTCACTTTACAGTTCTACTGAAATTTGATTTCTTTTACTAAATATTTCTAGTTTTTCTAGAATTTTCTAGTTTTTCTTCCTTGCTATTTTACGGTGAATGTAGTGAAAATAATGAGGGTGCATTATGGTCTCCAATTTGCCAAAGTTAAAAGAGGTAGTACTTACTTGTGTCAAGGACATAACAAACCGAGCGTTTTCAAAAATGCTGGTGGAGATGTAAATTGCAAACTTTCTGAAATGTCACATAGTAACACACGCTAAGGTCCTTAAAACGTTCCTGTATTTTGGCTCAAAAATTTCTAGACATCAACTTCAAAGATAGAAGTATGAATTCTAATGAAAAAAACCCATATTCAAATATATTTGTTGCAATATTACTTGTAATATCAAAAATGGAAATAAGCTATATTCCAGAAGAGGTCCAAATTTGGTATATTCATGCAATAAAGTATTAGGAGGCCAACAAAATAGTCTTTCCAAAGATAATTTCCAAAAATACTCCTTTTATAATATTAAATGAGAAAAATCATCTAATTTTTAAACATCTTGTAAAGCACATTCATATCTTTAAGGCTCTGAAATTTAGTAATAAAAATGTTAACAATAGTTATTTCTAAGAGATTTGATTATCACTGATTTTTTTATTTTTCTTCTTTATTTTCACTTTCCAAATTACCTACAACAAGCATGAGTTAATGCTAAGGTCAAGAAATTATAAAGAGAAGTCATATTGCCTCTTTCAGTTAGAATAGTGAGTTTATATTTTATTTATGAAGAATGTCTTACCTGTTCACACAAATGCTCTAACTTCAATACCTTTACATCAGATACTCCATTAGCTCATGAGCTGTACGCTTCCTTAGAAAAGTTTTTATCATGGTCTACATATCATTCCAGTGTTCCTATTCTCTTGCACTATCTGGCCAGTTTGAAAATTCCAATGTTATTCCCATTAAAAGTCCAGGCCACATGAACACTGGGCTTAGTGAGGCTTTGCATTCAAAAACAATTTTTGAACCACAATTTTAGGTCAGATAATCATTTATTTCTAAAACTTGGAAATCTTTTTAAATAAAGACCTAAATGTCACTGTGGAAGGGTTAAGAAGAAAACCAAGTTAGTAGTGATGAACACGACCTACTTTGTCCATACGCCATCCAAGAAGGACAATAATGTATATCACATCTGGTTTTTACTGAAATGCTGGCTTTGAAATTACACAATGGGTCTAAATTTGCTACCACATGTCTTGGGGGGGGGGGCGTCGGGAGACCTCTAAAATCAAATTATCAGGCAAAAAGAAATTTTAGGCAAAATTTTCCGAGAAACTTAGTGTTTCCCCATTTTGTAGTAATGTTGGAGCTTTTGATTTCCAAGTGCAGGGGCAGAAATGCAGATGACAACTAGCAATCTAAGACAATGACTTGTTTGGGTGGAATTTAGACTTTCAAGTCCTTCTCAAGCAGGTGGGCTCCTGGGGAATGGTTGAGTAGGAAGACTGTATCATCACATCAGCTCAGCCACAAGGACTGCTGCTGGACCCATGCTACCCAGGGAGGAGAACAGGTTAGCCATCTGTCGGTAACTCTGGGTTCTCTTCCTTGCTTTCTCACCTCTGTTCCCTCTCCTGCTAAATAGAACATGACTAGAGCTTAAAGAATTTCCTGGCCTTTGGATGGAGATAATACAGCCTATCTGAGAATCAGTTCTGTATTGAAACCAGCAATAGTTACCTCTACCTGAGCAAGATATCACTATGTTGATTTCCTCAGTGCCAGGAGCCTCTCTTCAAAGCTTGGTTTTTGAGGAGGTAGACCAGATGCCCGCCCATGTTACTGTGACTTAAGGAGTCCTGGGAAAATCCTCTACATAGAATATGTTTCTCACTGATGCTTGAAGGGCCATCACTGGTGATGCATTCCTACGGATACCTTGTGCTCTTGACTTTTAAAAAATAAGATACTGCATTCTTATGAAGGGATTAAAACATGAAGTCACTAAAACTTTAGATGAGTGAGTTTACCCTACTGCTTTCTCCCTAATGGAAGAAGTAGTAGATACCACACCTGATTTGGAGGAAGTGGTATTTGGGAGCCTTCTGGAAGGGAAGAAATCATCCTTAGTAAACAACACAGAAATCTTATCAATAAAGATATTTTAACAATCATATTGCAAGATATCAAACATAATAAGGAAATTGCCAACATACTGCATAACACACAGGCAATTAGTGAATTTGGCTTCACTGTCTATAGCCAGAGGTATAAATGTGACCACCAGCCACCAGCCCGTCTTACCTATTAAGCCAAATTTTCCTTCATATTCACTTTGGGACATAGTTGGTGCGAGGATCTTGGAGGATTTGACTTGGAGTTCATCATTTTGGGGAGAAGGAACTTGAAGAACCAGGCTGCCTTAGTAAAGAGAGAGTTCTCCTTAAGGTGCCAAGGGAGTGTTCAAGGTCAATGAGTTCTCTTTTATCGGAGCCTGGCTAAACACGGCATCTGGACCATAGGAGAAGAATAATCAGTGTCAGTTGAGAGAATGAATGGCTTTCATACGGAGTATTGTTGAACAAGCTGATCCTTGCTTACGGCAAACAACCGTCACCCACATCTCAACATGAAATAATTCAGATGTAGTTTATACTTTGCGATCACTGATTGGAGACGTGTTTTTATGTACTAAGTGTGCTATTTATGCCAATAATTTCTGTTTTTTTCTCTGCTTTGATGGAAAAAGTATCTACTACTGGCAGGCCCACATATCATATGTCTAAATAGGTTTAGCTAAAGTGAAGCTAACACAATGTTCACTAATATATGTTTTATCCTCCCATCTTGGAAATCCTTCAGAATCACCTGGAAGGCCTGATTCACATTTAGAATTCTTGGGTTCTCTGGGTTCTGGGCTGAAATGTGGAAGTGTGGGGAGAGCTGGCCAATACCCACAGCCCACACCTGCTAAAACCTCAGCTGCACAAGTAAGGACAGCATGGACGACACAGGCCATCCTGTCTACCGTCAACCCCAGCCGGTAGGCCCTCCCAGGCCCAGGACGACTCATACCATCAATGCTGCCTGATGTCGTCGCCCGTTTGAGGATGGAGTCAGGCAACAGATCCATCCTGCAGGTGGGCTGGGGCCATTCGGGCAGCCCGTTCGGCATCCTGGCTGCCTTGAGTGGTCTAGATCAGTACTGCTGGATTTTTTTTTTTTTTTTTAAGATTTTATTTACTTATTTGACAGAGAGAGAGAGAGAGAGAGATCACAAGTAGGCAGAGAGGCAGGGATGGGGGGAAGCAGGCTCCTTGCTGAGCAGAGAATCCGACGCCGGGCTTGATCACAGGACCCTGAGATCATGACATGAGCCGAAGGCAGAGGCTTAACCCCATTGAGCCACCCAGGCGCCCTGGTACTGCTGGATCTTTAATGTGCATAAAATCCACTTGGGAATCTTGCTGATGTGCTATAGATCAGAGGGCAGGGCGGAGAGCCTGCATTGCACAAGCTTCCAGGTGATGCTGAGGCCGCTGGCTCCTGGACCACACCGTGGACCGAGCGCCTGAATGCAGCAGCTCTGGAGAGCTGTGCCCTTTGGCTCTAAGACACCTCATCCCAGGGAGACTGGCCTCCCGCCCTGATCTAGGGCTGGTTCTGGCCCCTTGTTTGCCCGTGTTCCCATTGCATCAATGGGCTCTGTTCCCACCGTGCGGGGCCCTGGTCCTCCCCCAGCTCCGCCACCACCACCTTTGATCTCCCACCCACTCTCCCCAAGTCAAGTTTCTCTTGGCTCCTTTCCCTGCCGTGTTCCACTCCTTCCCCCGCTTTTCTCTTACGCCACAAAACAAATGTAAAAATAACATTTCAAAAATGTTGAAAATTAATGCTGACGAAATCGTGTTTTTGTTTTCCTGGGACCTAAGCAGACAGTAACAACAACCAGAGACACAGTCTCTCCAGCGCCTAGCTGCTGTGTGGTAACAACTTCCCATCTGCTCGCCCATGGCCTGAAATCAGGATTCCCGAACATAAACTCGCGCTGGGTTAGGGCAGGCGGATTTTCCTCCTGCATTTGTACTTTGACAAGGCTCGGAAAATGGCTATCTCAATATCGAATGGATTCAAATAGGCTGCTAAAAATAGGTCCTGCCAGTGTGGGTTACAAGCCGGCAGCACCTCTCCCCATTCCTCCCTGTGACTCTGATGAAGCTTAACCCTAGGACTTGTTTTCAAGTATTTGCTCTGCTTTGTGTTCTTTTCTTCTTCCAAGGCTGTTCTGCTCTATTTGCCGGAGTTATTTGAACAGGTGGCTTTGCACAACCGATGCTAATGTGGGGCTTTTGTCTGCTTTGAGATTGCACAGGGACCCGTTTCTGGAAGAAATGTTTCTTTCTTGCTAAACGATTCACACCTGTTCTAATAACCACCCTGTATTCAGCAAAAATACCATGAGCGGGTTCTCTCTGGCCAGACCCTTGCTCAGCAAAGCAGAGGCCCTGCTGCCCGCAAGGCGGCCCGAATCCACCTTTTCCTCTGTTCTCGCGCACGTGATGAGCGGCGGAGGGCCTGGTCCTGTGGCTGGGGGTGGGCTGTGCCCGTGGCTCTGTCCGGTGAGTGGACAGGAGGGATCCCTGCTGCGAAGGTGTTGAGGCGAGCGGGGGTGCCCTCCCTGGACCTGGCCAACGTCGTGGCGGCAGGCGGGCGCACGAGGCCAAGGAGCAGCCGCAACGCATCAAGGTCCCCGGCCGAGCCGGGTTCCCCCGTCCCTTTGCCCGGAGCCACCCCCGCCGGGAGCACCGAGCGCGGGCCCGGAGCCGCGCTTGGCGGGCGATCAGAGGCGGGCGCCCGGGGGACACTCGGCGCGCGCGCTCCCTGGCCGCAGATCACAGGCGCCCGGCCTCCGCCGGCCCGGCCCGGGAGCCCGCCTGCTCCCTGGAACGCGATCACAAGCCGCGCCTCCGGGCCCCGGGGGCGGGGAGGGGCGCGGCGCGGGCCCCCAGGCAGGGCGACCGCGGGCGCGTTCCCACGGGGAGGTCCAGGGCTGCGCGAGGCCTTCTCCCGCATCGCGCGCAGGGGGTCCTCCGCCGGCGCAGTCCCCCCGGCGCTGGGGCGAAAGGGAGGCCGGCGCTGAGCCGCCCCAAGAAAAAGGCTGTGGTCGACGCACGGGAGTCGCCGCCCTGCGATCAGGGGCGCACTGGGGATGGGCTGTTCTCGGATGTTTCTTGAGGAATCTGCCCTCTTAGCTCCCTGGTCACAGGAAAAGAAAGAATGAAGCGCGTATGCAATAGGCAGGCAGGCTTGGGTAGAGTTGAAAGGGGTCGGCTCCTGCCCACAGAGCCGGTGCGAGGATGCCCAGCTGGTTCCCCGAGAGGCAGTCCGCGCCTGCGCGCTGCACGGGGGCTCCCCAGCTGCCTTCCCCGCAGAACGTGTGTTGGGGGGGAGGGGAGCCCTCAGGTCCCCTATCCCTCCCTGCAGGAGGCGTAGGCAAGCGGACATCTGGCATACGAATATAGGGGTTCCCATTCAATGGACAAAGGCCACGGGACACTTTTGAGAGATAATCCCTAGATGCATATGCTCACCAAGCATTACCTGGAAACGGAACCACATGGAATGGCCAGAAAACAGGTAGTGCTTTTTTTTTCTTTTTTTTCTTCTTCAAATGTATTGGGGTCGGGGGGATGGGACTCATTAAAAATTATTTTGAAGTGTTCCTGAAGGAGGGCACGTGATAGGATGAGCAACTGATGAACTGTTGAACACTGCATCTGAAACTAATCATGTACTATGTGTGGGCTAATTGAATTTAAATTAAAAAGAAAAAAAAATAAAGGGGAGCCTGGGTGGCTCAGTGGGTTAAGTCTCTGCCTTCGGCTCAGGTCATGATCCCAGGGTGTTGGGATCGAGCCCCGCATGGAACTCTCTGCTCAGTGGGGAGCCTGCTCCCGCCCCCCCCGCCACTTGTGATCTTTCTGTCAAATAAGTAAAATAAAATAAAATAAAAAAGCGGTCCCGAATTCAAGGTGGCGCTCCTGCAGAGGCATTTGGCCCATCAACAGGACACGGCAGTGCCCCCAAAACTGTGCTGGTAGCTGGCATTGTGGTTACCTTCTTGGTATCCATCCACACCTCCCCCAATGAGTGGCAGCGTCTTATAGCTGTTTTGGCTTGGCCAGAGCTCACGGTTCACAAATCTGGCTACACTCTGGAGTCACCTGCATGAGGAAGAGGTCGAGGGAGTTTGGAGTAGACCCCTGGAGGAGAGCCCAGAGAGATGCACCATAAGCAACAAATGCTGATAGCCACCGAAGCTGGAAGAGGGAAGATTCCCACGCGGGCGCGTTCCCACGGGGAGGTCAGGGCTGCGCGAGGCCTTCTCCTGCATCGCGCGCAGGGGGTTCTCCGCCGGCGCAGTCCCCCCCGGCGCTGGGGCGAAAGGGAGGCCGGCGCTGAGCCGCCCCAAGAAAAAGGCTCTGTGTCAGAACCGCCACAGAAAAAACCACCCTGTCTGCCACCTTGATTTTGGACTTCTGGCCTCCAGATCTGTAAGAGAATAAAGTTCTGTCATGTTAAGCAACGAATGAGAATTCCATCGTCTCCACAGCCTCACCAACACCTAGTAATGTCCGGTTTTTTAAAAAATACAAGTCTAGACCTGAGATCTAGCCTGTAGTAAGGTCCATTTAAAAAAAAAATAGCCATTCTAATGGGGGTGTGCTAGTGTCTCGTTTGGTTAATTTGCATGTCTTCTCTGGCTAGTGTTGTTGAACACCTTTGCATCTATTTATTTCTTCCGTGAGAGATCCCTGCAAATCTTTTGCCCATTTTTTTTTTTTTTTTTTTTTAAGTAGGCACCATGCACAGTGTGGAACCGGACATGGGGCTTGAACTCACCACCCATGAATCAAGACCTGAGCTGAGATTAAGAGTTGGACGTTTAACCAACTAAGCCTTTCAGGCTCTCCTCTTTGGCTCAATTTTCATTGAATTGTCTTTTTATTATCGATAATTCATATGCCTTTAATATGCATTATCACAGACAATAACTTCTACAAACACAGCTTTACATAACTGAACAACTATATGACAAACTATGTAAAGAATAAAATCAACGTCTTTCAGCTTATACTTTGTATTATATTATACTGAATAGACTTTTAATGAACTCTACTTTATGTCTCTTTATCAGGTATTAACATGTGGAACAATGGGGCTGAGTCAGAACTTCGTATCAGGTGCAACATCAAGTCTATTCATTTATGTTGTTTTTGTTGGAGCACAGAGGGTGTTGTAGCAAAGGGAAGGAGAACACAAATTGCATGTTTTGCAATATTTGGGTATCTTTGCAATGGCTGCTCCAAAAATCATTAATTATTTCATCTTGGAGAGCTCACCTTCCAGTTTTTTCAGGATCTGGAGGCTGAAATAATTTATCCTCACTCGGAACGGTTCAACTTCTTGTTGAAAAGATCGGCTTTTTGTTAAAACTGCCATCGCTCAGCTACAACTATGAGAAAAGCTGAGTGGGACAAACGTGCTAACACAGAACGAGCGTTGAATCCTCGCACACCTGTGCGGAGACCATTGGCTTCCTAACAGGCGGCTACTGATTGAAGGGAGCATGCGCAGTGAATCAGCGAGCGTGTGCGTCAGGTGACCGGACTTTCTGGTCCCCCCAGGTGTGTTGTGCCATTTTAAAAGGTAGATTACCCGAATTTAATAATAACCGTTATATAAATATACTTATATTGGTCTTATGTATGTGTTTTAAATACATTTTAGAAGACATATATTTGTATAGATTTTTTTAAAATGAGGAGAATATTACTACCAAGCAGATCCACATTCATTATTTTACGGAATTTTTTCTAAACTCTGGATCAGTTGACTTCAAACATTAGCATGTGTAAGCGAAATCTGGGGAAAGAGTTTGTGACAGTGCAATCTCCCTCCCCCAAGGAATTCTGAATCACTTGGTCCGCGGAGGGTCTCCCCCAAGTCATTCTGAAGATTTGAGAAGCAATACATGCGGCCCTCCATGGTCTCAAACTAGCACTGTTCAATTTTCTGGTAGGGATTTCTCCTGATACAGGGGTAGGAATTCAAAAAGTTATTGTCTAGTAACAAGCAGAGGCCGGGGGTGGGCTGGGGTGGGGGGTGGTGGGCATACTTTGAGGACCATATAAATAACAGCAAGGAATCTATTTTTTTATATTTAAATTTTATTTTTTTAAAGCGTTTACTTATTTATTTGTCAGAGAGAGAGAGGGTAAGAGAGCACAAGCAGGGGGAACAGCAGGCAGAGGGAGACGGAGAAGCAGGGTCTCCACTGAGCAAAGGAGCGCAACCCCGGGGCTGGATCCCAGGGCCCTTGGTTTATGACCTGAGCCAAAGGCAGATGCTTAACCAATGAGCCACCCAGGCACCCCTCACCTTTTTTTTTTTTGTTGTTCCCTTCTTCTGAAGAGTCCAACAGTATATTGTACACATCAGAACCAGTATGAAGTAGAAACCGTAGGCTTAGTGGGAGCCATGATGTCCTGGAGTGGAGAAAGCTGGTCCCAGCCTTCACCCCGCACAAATTGTCTGTCCACGACCTCCTCAGATCCAAACCTAAAGGAACACTGGGGGATCCCCATCCAGTAGATGTGGCACTCTCCCGGCCATGTTGGTTGGTTGGTAGGCTGGGTCTTTTCCCAGGCTTCACTGGGATTCCTTGAAGGGAGGGCGAAGGGGCAGGTAGCCACCTCTCCTCTTCCATTGTCCATCTTTAGGAACAGGGAAATCCCCACTGGTCGGACTGGATACATTTCAGGGCATTTCAATTTTCCAATTCAGTTTTACCTACAATGTAACACTCAATGCAGGGAACATTTTCCTTAGGGGAGAGATTGAGAGAAAAGGGAAAGAAATATAGAACTACTATGAATAAAGACAGCAAACAGAGAGAGAGAGAGGAAAACAAGATGGTTTTGCTTCGTGATTCTGTCTCTCCTCCTCTTCTCTCTTTTTCTGGGGTAGGCAGAATTCTAAGATGTTCCCCAAATTCTCGGGCCCCTGGTATAAACACATATTTTCCTAGTTAGTCAATGAAAACACCAATCTAGGTATTGCTGTGAAGGGATTTTGCAGATTAATTAGTCCCAAATCGGTTGATTTTAAGATAGGGATATTAACAGACCTGGCTTCCGGGTCTGGAAGTCAGAAAAGAAAAGTCAGAGCAAACGGAAGGGTGACAGGGACTAGCCAACATGGGGGATGGCGGAGCCAAGTGACGTGATGTGGGGGCCACCTCCATCACATTGCTGGGCAGCCCCTGCTGATAGCAAGGAAACAGGGTCGTGGGTCCAACGACGCAAGGGACTGGATTCTGCCAACAATTGGAATGAGTTGGGAAGCAGAACTTCCCTAGAGTCTCCAGATGAGAAGTCAGCCTGGCCAACACTTTTATTCATGCTGTCACCCCACACCTTTGACCTACACAGCCATGAGCTCATAAATGAGTGTGGTTTGGAGCCACTCAAGTTAGTGGTAATTTGTTACGTGGTAATAGAAAACGAATGCACACAATCTCTGGCTCTTTCTCTGGCTCGTCCATGTTTTTGTCAAGGATCTCCACCTGGAAGATGAGAAGCTGTATAATTAGTTGATTCCCAAATGTGGTGCCTTTTAGGGAATTGGTTTAAAAAGCTTAAAGTCCACATCATTATTCTGTAACTTCAGTCATGATGAAGGGCTTCAAATATTGCCTCGCTATTAGGAGGTCATTAAGTCAAATTCCTCTCTCCATTCCCTCTTGTTTTAGCTCTCCTTCCTTTCCACTAAATAGCCTTTAATAGCAAATTTATCAAAGTCCAGAATAATTTGATTTGGCCATTCAATTGAACACAGTGTATTATTTCAGCTGCTGTGGAAAAGGGTAAGTGGCCATCAAATGAGGGAAAATAACCTGTTTCCAGGGCCTGGCCAACCACGGGCAGGAAGTGCTGCTTACCCTTACAAGCCACTCGACAGAAGTGCTTTCAAGTGGGAAACAAGATGGCGGAGAATTGGGCACAGGCTGTGACTTCAGTTAAAACTCTTTCAGTGTGGATGCCCCTGTTCTGTGACCTTGAACAAATAACTCAGCCTTGGTTAACACGGGATGATAACCTTAATTTCTAGGGTTTTGTGGTGATTAAATAAGATCATGCATGTAACCCACAGTAGTTGCTCAGCAAATGTTGGATTATCAAAAGTTAAATAATCTAAAGCTGACAATCTGTATGTTGTCTGCAGCCCTGTTTGCTCATCACCATCACCTATGGAACGTAGAGGGTCTGAACATTATCTCAGATCGCCTGAATTGGAATCCCCAACTGCCTGGCCCAGGCATCTTGGCCTTTTTTTTTTTTTTTTTAAGATTTTATTTATTTATTTGACAGACAGAGATCACAAGTAGGCAGAGAGGCAGGCAGAGAGAGAGGGGGAAGCAGGCTCTCTGCTGAGCAGAGAGCCTGATGAGGGGCTCCATCCCAGGACCCTGGGATCATGACCTGAGCTGAAGGCAGAGGCTTTAACCCACTGAGCCACCCAGGTGTCCCCTTGGCCTTTTTTTAAAAGCTGCTCAGGTCAACACCATTTGGTCAGTGGTGCTAGTCATGGGCTAGCTCACCAGCACTACATTTTCTGAAAGGCCAGAGCTCTGTGGGCTAGAGGAGGAGTTAGAAATGATGAGCTTCTGATCCCAGGAGTTTAATTTTCATTTGGTACTTGGGTTGTTTGAAGGCTGGTCATGATAAAGAGACGAGGCTCTGTGGAGACATGGCTGATCCTAGGGCCAGAGCAGAGAGTCTGCACCATAAGCCCGGAGCATCTGAAAATAGCAGGAAGGAAGGAAGGTGCTCAAAAACAGAACAGTGGGGCTCTGTCAAAGGGATACAGCCTGAGACAGCTGGCAGTGGCCAAGCCTGGAACAATCTGAGTAAAAAAAGAAATGTTGGATTCTAATCCAAAGTACAAAATAAATATCCAGGAGCCCACACGAGTAGGAAAGAGACATTGAATAATTCAGTAAATAGGGAGAAAAGGTAAATACACTATACAGCAGAATTCCAAATAATTGATGTTGATATTTCCTCTTAGCTTAACTCTCCAGTCCCTGAGTGTGGGCTGTGCTTAGTAACTCAGTGTAATGGGGTGTCCTGGATGGTCCTGGAACAGGAAAGGGACATTAGGAAAAAAATGTTGGTTCCTTAGTTGTAATAAGTATACTATAAGAAGGTGAGATATTAAAATAGGGGGAGCTGGGTCTGTGCAACTTTTCTGTAAGTCTGAAACTATGTTAAAGTAAAAGGTTTGTTTAAAAATCTCCTGGTTATGGGTGCCTGGGTGGCTCAGTGAGTTGAACCTCTGCCTTCAGCTAAGGTCATGATCTCAGGATCCTGGGATCGAGTCCCGCTTCGGGCTCTCTGCTTGGCAGGGAGCCTGCTTCCACCTCTCTCTCTCTGCCTGCCTCTCTACCTACTTGTGATCTCTCTCTATCAAATAAATAAATAAAAATAAAATCTTTAAAAAAAATCACCTGGTCCTTCTATAAATTCTGAGGCTATAAGAAATTATAGCAGCCACGAAAAATATCGGGCCATGGCCAACTAAAATTTAGCGTCTGCTCGATGTAGAATACAGACTCCTTTTATTATTGTTTTATTAGAAGTTCTACCTTTTGAAAAACACAATGCAATTCAATGCGTATTTTTATCCTGCAGGAATCGGTTAGCTTTATCAATCCATATTTGCTAACTTTTATCAGTGTACATTACCCAGTTTCTGGGCTTACCATTGTTTCTGGCGTCACTCCTTCATCTTGGATATATTTTTCTTCTTGTAAAGTGTTTCATTTACATTGTTTTATTGAAGATGCAGGGGTAGTATTATGGACTGTTTGTGTCCCTCCAGAATTCATGTGTTAAAGCGCTAACTCCCAATGTGAGGCTATCAGGAGGCCAGGCCCTTGGCCTTGAGGAGTCCTCATGATGGGATTAGTGTCCCTATAGAAGAGACCAGGGAACTTCCTTTGTCTTCTGGCTGTGTGAGAATTGGGCAGGGCAAGGACCACCTCCGAGCAAGGAAGAGGGTCCTCATCAGGAACCGAATCAGCTGCCATATTAGTGTCTTTTAAAATTTTTATTTAAAGAACTTTTTGAAGTAATCTCCACACCCAATGTGGGGCTTGAACTCATGACCCCAAGACCAAGAGCTGCAAGCCCTACCGACCAAGCCAACCAGGTGCCCCTCAGCAGGCATATTGAGCTTGGGCTTCCCAACATTCTGAACTGTGAGAAATGAACCTGTTTAAGCCACCCAATCTGTAGTATTTTGGTGCAGTAGATAAAATAGACTTAGGCAGATAGTAAACATTTTAGTTACTGTAGATCTGGGATAAGAGACAGTTTTGCCCATCCTCTCTCTCCCCTGACATCTCCACCTCCACCAGTGTTGATGATAATTTATCTGGGTATAAAATTATATATGGCAATTACTTCCCTTTATCATTTAGGAAATACTACTTCATCATTGTCTCCTGGCACCTAGTCTTGGTAAGAAATCCACTTTAATTGTTTTTACTCTGTAAGTAATTTGTCTTTTCTTCATGATAGCTTTTATGATTCTTGTCTTTGATATATCATTATGTCATGATATTTTTAATTTAATTTATTATTTTTTCATCATGATAAGTGTACTCTTTAATCCCTATCCCCTATTTCAACCATCCCCCTACCCATCTCTCCTCTGATAACCATCAGTTTGTTCTCTAGAGTTAGAAGTCTATTTCTTGGCTTGTTTGTCTCTCTCTCTCTTTTTCTTCTGCTTGCTTGTTTTATTTCTTAAATTCCACATATATGAGTGAGATCGTATGGCATTTGTCTTTCTCTGACTGGCTGATTTCACTTAGCATTATACCCTCTAGGTTCACCTATGTTGTTGTCAATGGCAAGATTTCATTCTTATTTATGGCTGAATAATATGCCTATATATATATATATATATATATATATATATATATATGGATAATGAATGGATATATATATATATATATATATATACACATCTGTATGTATGGACAGATGATGGACACTTGGCTTGCTTCCATATTTTGACAATTAGAAATAATGCTGCAATAAATATAGGGATGCATGTATCCCTTTGAATTAGTCTTTTTATATTTTTTGGTAAATACCCAGTAGGGCAATTACTGGATTGTAGGGTAGTTCTATTTTTAACTCTGAGGAAACTCCATAGTGTTTTCCATAGTGGCTGTGCTAATTTGTATCCCAGCAGCAGTGCAGGAGGGCTCCTTTTTCTTCACATCCTTAACAACACTTGCTGTTTCTTGTCTTGTTGATTTTAGTCATTCTGACAAATGGGATGTAATATCGCAATTTAGTTTTGATTTGCATTCCCCTGATGATGAGTGATATTGAGCATCATATAATGTGTCTGTTGGCCATCTATGTGTCTTCTTTGGAGAGATGTCTATTCATGTCGTCTGCCCATTTTTAATTGGATTATTTGGTTTTGGGGTGTTGAGTTGTATCAGTTCTTTATATATTTTGGATACTAACCCTTTATCAGAGATGTCTTTTTTCTTCTCCCATTCAGTAGGCTGCCTTTTAGTTTTGATCGTTTCCTTTGCTATGCAGAAACTTTGTATTTTGATGTAGTTCCAAGAGTTTATTTTTTTCTTTTATTTCTCTTGACCTCAAGAGACATATTTAGAAAAATGTTACTATGACTGGTGTCAGAAAAAATGACTGCCTGTGCTCTTTTCATGGATTTTTATAGTTTCAGGTCTCACATTTAGGTTTTTAATCCATTTTGAGTTTATTTTTCTGTATGGTGAAATAAAGTGGTCCAGTCTCATGTTATGATATTTTAAAATGTGGATTCAAGTCAGTTGGAATTAAAGTCACAGGGAGGGACTCCTGGGTGGCTCAGTCAGATAAGCAGCTGCCTTTGGCTCTGGTTATTATCCAGGCAAGCCCCACATCAAGCTCCCTGCCCGGCAGAGAGCCTGCTTCTCCCTCTCCATCTACCTGCCTATGTGCCTACTTGTGTTCTCTCTCTATTTCTCTGTCAAATAAATAAATAAAATCTTTAAAAAAATAAATAAAGTCACAGTGAGCAGGCAGCCTTCACAGTAGATCAACCACATCTTAAGATTTGTTAATGATTTTGATATCTGTGGTGGTGATTTCCCATTTGACACTTTCATCTTCATTGATTGTTCTTCCTCTCTGTCTTACTTGGAAAGAAACACACTTGGGCTGCTGCAAGGGCTTACCTTCAGTTGGTTTGACCAATGAGAGACATCATCAGGAGACTGATGGGCCAGAAAAGTGGAAAATGGAGGTATAGCTTCCTTTTCCCTACCTTCTTCAGGAAGCATGTCTGGGCGTACCAGTGTCCTTCCATGACTATAGCTCTTCTTTCCCACTCCAGCTCCCACTGGGCACAGACACTACCTCCTTCCCTGCACCAGCCATGTGGTTGTGACAGCTTTCCTTTGTCACCATTCTCTTGGCCTCACTGTCCTGGGATGGCCCAATCCCAGCATCCTTGTAGAATCTGCCTTTTTTATCATAGGTGGGTGAGCTGGCAGCAAAGATTTTCTCCACCACCACCACACCCTCACAGCTTTGGAAAGGTAAGATAGATTTTCATTCATTCTTTCATTCATTTGCTCACTCATTCATACATAAGCATTGTGCAAGGCACTGCTATAGACCCAGGTGTGGGTATAAAACATATCACACAGGCCCTGTATGTCATGTCATCGTGTGTCTCTCTCTGTCATCACCCCCTTCCTCCTAGACAACATCTTGGTAACAGCATGTATGTTGTCTTCTTATATTCACACTCCTTACCTTACTTTATTGATGCTACTTACCTAACACTTCTTACCTTAGTGCTGTGCCTCCTTCTTTATCTATTCAATTCTTATTTAACCTTCAAAATTCATTCATGCAATATTTCTTCCAGGAAGCCTTCACCAATTCTCTGGTCTTCTTCACATTCCCTATTTTATGATTATTCTCAGAGCACTTGATATAAAATATATCAGATACTGTGCTAAGTGCTTTACACGGATTGTTTCATGAATTCTCAGAATGGCCATATTAGGGTGATACTATTATCACCCCATATCTTAGATTAGGAAATCAAACCTCAGGTTATTTAATGCCAGGCCCAAGTTCATATAACCAGCAAGTAGTGGAACTAGAATTCTAATCCAAGCAATATGATTTCAAAGACCATCATGTAAAATCTTTCACATTTTGTAAGACTAATAACTTCCCGCCTTTTTTTTTTTTTTGGTCCTTGTTTCCACTACACAATTATAATCTAAGGACATTATTTTGCTCATCCATGACTTTTTGGTGACTACCATAGTGTTGGAGGAAGAAATGAAATCCTTCTCAAGCTGCAGAAAGATTAACAGTATATTTTCTAATAATTATACTTGTGGAGAAATTTATGATGTGGTGTGAGGGCTAGGAGTGGCTTACATTCCAGAAGCAACTTTTATTAAGTTGCAAATGCGGGGGTGCCTGGGTGGCTCAGTCGGTTAAACATCTGCCTTCGGCTCAGGTCATGATCTCAGGGTCCTGGGATGGAGCCCCACATCCGGTTCTCTGCTCAATGGGGAGTCTGCTTCTCTCTCTCCCTCTGCCTCTGACTCATGCTTGCTCTCACACCCTCTCTCAAATAAATAAATAAATAAATAAAATCTTTAAGAAAAAAAGTTACAAATGCTAAAATATGCTCAAAGAACTTTCAACTTTTCTGATAAAACATTTTCTTTCCTTTGGATTTTTGCAGCAAAACTAAGGTGGTACATGAAATGATATAAGAAATAGCCAGTGCTTATGCCATTAATTTTATGTCTTGTTATCCCCAGAACCAGACACTGAACATTTAGATGATCCAGTAGCGTTGAATGGAATAGTGGTCCTGGTGACAGAGTGAGTGGTGGGAAGGTGGAGCTTTGGGATTACTGACAAAAGCTACTCTGGCACATTGGGGCTACATGGGGCCACTTTTGGGGTAAGCTCCTTTTTCTCACTCAAAGGTAAGATATGGGTATATATGGGCACTTATTATAATATATGAAATATCTCTGAATTATTCTAATTCTTTGTAGGGCCTGGGATTTACTATCATATAGATCTGGTTTTGAATTTCAGTCCTACAGTTTACTAATGTGATTTTGAGCAAGCTACTTAACTTCCGTGAGATACAACTTCCTCATCTGTAAACTAGAGATACTCCCTAAATCTATGACTACCAACTATCAGCTATTTGGTGTGCATTAATATGACCATGCCAGCTGTTAGAAAATAGTGAAATACTTCTCGAACAGCTAGTAGGGTTCTCTGCCTCATGCCCTCCCTACTTCCCCCTGTCACCCAGCTGTCCTGGTCTCACCCATGAGACCTCCCTTCTCCAGAATTCCTCCTGACCCAGTAAATAAGGGGTCAATGCCTGGTGTAGGACAGGCCTCTGGGATCTTGCTCTGAGTCTGTAGGGGCCTTCCCACATTTGTTCTGATTCACAGGTGACTAAGTATTTTGACTTTCCTCCCACCTTCGTGGGATTGTTAAGTAGATCAAATGTTTTACCATTTCTAAAGCTCTTTGTACAACTCCTAGCACTTAATAAATACACAAGACATGGTATTTATAGTGGAGGTTTATTTTCTATTCTGGACTCACATCCATTACCTTGTCTTCTGGATAGAGACCATATTTTCATATTTTCCATGCATACCCAACCTGATAAGGGCTGGCGGTAACATATAAACATGCCCAGCCAATCAAGACATTTCATCTCTCCTACTCACATTGATGGGTCTGGGAAAGGGAACATGACCCACCGTGGATTCGGTGAGCCATGCTTAGCTTATACTCCTTAGAGCAACACCCTTAGAGGAATTTGGAGTGGTTGCCAAGTATTCTCAAAGGCTCTTCCAGCTCTAAGAATTTATGTTACAGAATACCCAGCTGATGTTAATAAGAGTCTTATTCAACATTAAGAAATGAGAGACGGACTGCAATCTGGGTATTAGGAGTACCTGTGTCCAGCAAAGCCTGTGTGCAACTCTGAGTTTTTCAGGAACATTAATAAATTTCCCATCCCCCCTTTTTCTGTTTAAATACATGTAAGTGGGTATTTTGACGCTTGCTGAAAGAGTCCTATAGCAGTGGTTTGGGATGATGATTATTTGGCAAACATAGAGTAAGTACTACCCTGTGCCATTATTCTGGCTTCTGTTTTCAACCTGTGAGACTCGATTCCCTTCATCCATTCACCACACCCAATAGCTGGCTTCACGGGGGAATGAGGACACTGATGCCTGTTCTCCATGGACGCTTAGCCTCCTTTCAAGACTCCCAAAGAAAGATCTTTCTGCCGTATGTTTTGTTACTTATTCAAGCTCCATCAGTCAGCTGATGGTGTATCTTTCATTGAGACTGTGAATTCCCCTAAGGCAAAGACACATTTTATAAATATTTATTATTCTCTGTAAGCAATATGCTTCCCCCAAGATGAGTGAGTAATAGATGTTGGCTCACCCTCTTTAAAGTGAAATAAAGTGGAGAAATATCTATCATTTCTGATCAAGTACGACTGTCCTACCTTGATTTGTCCAGTTGCCCTGTGACTTCTCTGAACTTCAAGTCTGATGCCCTGACAGTCCTTTGGGACCTTCAGAGACATCTCCTTCAGCAACAGATGTGGCCAAAATCACTGGGTTCTGAAGTGTCAGTTTCCCTTGAATTTGGCCTTCTCAATAACTAAATCAGATCAACTATGTGGCGTTCCAATCAGTTCTGCACTGGCTCTACAACCCAACTGACTGTGGGAACTGTACTTATCATGTGACTAAATGGAAAATGATTACGTGTTCCCTTCTCTTCGGGCCACACCCTCCAGCCATGGGGCATCAGAGGACTGAGTTATCAGGCAGACTCTCTTGGCAAGCCTCCACTTGTACTTTCTGGAACTCCTCTTCCCAACCATGTGGACAGGTGAGGACTGCCCTCTCGGCACATCCAGAGGGGAAATTAAAAAAAAAAAAAAAAAAAATGTCCCCGCTGAATCCTTCCTGGGAAAAAATGAAGTTGCACGATTCTTTCCAAAACAAGTGCCCTAGGGAGCTATTGTTTTTAGGAATCTACTCAAATTGCACTGGGGAGTAAGGTTTATGATTACCACGCAGGATCCTCGGTCCATTTTTCTGTGCATCCAGGCAGAGAACAGACCCACGACATTCTTTATTCAGGAGCTTTTCGTATTCCGCAGACGTCCGGACCCCCTTAGGAACTCTTCTATCTGACAAGACCCAAGCTCAGGCATCTGATTTTGAGTCTCGCTTATTACTATCAGTTGAATAGGATTCTGCAAAAGAGACTTCAGTTTGGAAAAACCTCAGAGATTACTTGGCAACTGAACCAAATTTCTCTTCCTGTGTCTTCCTAAAGTGTGTAGATGATGCAGATAAAAGCTGAAGAACAGCCTTGAGTAGCCCATGGTTCTCTATGGAAAATATGCAAGCAGACTGTTTTCTAAGACAAAAGAGCAAACAAAAAACATTATATGTAATAAGTTTTTTTGCAGACAAACCCAAAAACCGGGAATTTCTCAGCCCAAGTGTGTCAGGTGAGACACCACATAACGACATGTCAAGTTCAAGAGATCCCAGTAGAGTCATAGTCAAAAGCACATGGGAACTGCCCTGACAAATACAGAACACAGAATAAGATATTCCAAATGAACATTTGAAGTATATCAACATAGGTATCTAAATTCCTTAATTACTGTGTTCAAAGGAGCAAATACTAAGGTGCCACAACTCTCCTGAATATTTACTTTGGAGATAAATTTTTCCATGCTTGCTTTTAATCCTTAGGCAGTTTTTTTTTTTTTAAAGAAAAAAAAAATCAGATGGAATCCACCCAGCCACTTCTAATTACGTGAAAGAAGAAAATAAGATGTCTTTCTTAATATACAGAAGAAACATTACAATTGATGCCATGTTCCTTTGATGGAAATGATGTCTTTCATTTTGTCTTTCTGTGTGAAGGTTTTGGTGATGCAGTTCTGATATGTAACTTTCTACAGATAAAAGTCTACGAGATCTCTCTTGGGGCGCCTGGGTGGCTCAGTTGGTTAAGCACCTGACTCTTGATCTCAGCTTAGTGTCGCGAGTTCAAGCCATGCATGGGCCAGCGTAGAACCTATTAAAAGCAAAAAACAACAAAAAACCCCCACAAACCTCTCTCTTCTGGAAGCACCTTGGTGATGGCTGACTTAAAGAGCCAGAGAAAGTGGGCAGATCTCTAGAAAAAGCTCACTCATTCATTATTCATTCATTCCTACATACAGAACTTAAATTGATAAGCCAATGAGCTGATAATCAAAGTCACTCGTGTCACAGTTTCCAAAGACTCGGTGGGCAAGTAGAAAACAGAAATTAGGCTTTGATAGTGGAAGATTTGAGGGTATTTTCTGATAATTTAATAGAACTGACCTACTACAGAGTACTTCCAAGGAAAATGGCATCCAGCACAGAACCCACAGGTTTGGTAAAGGATTCCACAGTTCTAGAACCCAGGCTGCACAAACCAATTGCCTGAGGAGCTTTCAAAAAAGGCTAGACAACCCCTCACCCCAAGAGAATCTGGCTTGAATGGTTCAGGGGAGAACCGGGAATCAATCATTTCTAAAAAGTTCTCCAAGTGAATTTGCTGTATAGTCAGGATATAGAACCACCGCCCAGGGAAGGGAGGAGGGGTGTGTGAGGTTGGGGGGTGGGGCAGAGGGCAGAGGGATGGAAAACAAAGAGGCACAAAGAAATTTTGGGGACGATGGAAATGTTACTGTCCTATTAGTTGTTGGGATTTCATGGGTCTATACATTTGTTAAAACCCTTGAAAGTGCACGTATCTTAAAAAAGAGCCGTTCATTTCTTGTGAACTATGCCTCCATCACGTTGTTAGAAAAGAAATGTTAGCAGCCTCCTCTGGGAGAGCAAGTCAGCCAACTGAAAGGCCATTGGGACTCCAACACGTGAGGGGATTTAGAAGTGGCTGAAAGGCCTGGTGGAAGGAAAGGTGTCCTGGATTTAGGGTAAGCAGAGGGGCTGTGAAAGTTGCCGTGTATCAGGATGGTTCATAATCACAATTTAAATGAGTAACGGAACCTTGTGAGGAAACCCAGGATTTCCCCATTTCAATGAGGCCCTCACATTTCAGGGTCATGAGCCTTCCAGTGTGTTGCTCAAGTCTGCTCCCTGGTGCTTGGAAAGGAGTCTCGTTCTGGATTTGTCTTCTCTGGGACAAATGCTCTCTACTGCTCCTGTTACATATGCCTCTCTGAGGGCTCCAGCTAAGCATGGGTGGGGAGGGTTCTCCTGCCTCCTGGGCTTGGGCCTGGGCCTCCTGGTGCAAGGAAAGGCCAGAGGACAGCTACTAGTGCTCTCGCTTCAACTTCTTGAGTGGATGGCTTGCACGCTGTGTTTCACTGTTTATCCTCTTCAGATAACATCGTTCGACCCACTGCGAAAGGACTTCGCCTTAGCTATCTTCACACAGAGAACAACAGTTCTCACTTTTCCACTCTGAAACAGGATGTGTTTGGGGTGCCTGGGTGGCACCATAGTTGGGTGTCTTACTCTTGATTTGGACTCAGGTCATGATCTCGGGGTCGTTGGATCAAGCCCTGGTTAAGGCTCTGCTCTCCGTGTGAAGGCTGCTTGTGTGAAGGCTTGCTCTCTCTCTCTGTCTCCCTCTGCCTCTCCTACTCCACACTCTGTCTCTCCAATAAATAAATAAACCCTAAAAAGATAAAATAGGACATACTTATAAAGGAACTTGGAAGTATTGGAAATTGGGAGTAAGGGAAACTATTTCTTTTAGTCCTACCATTCAAATATAAACACAGGACACATTCAGTTTTTTTCCTCCTTTATTTTCTATTGAAGGGCTTTTACTCTTGTCATTCTACTATACACACAGCTTTACCCCTGCTGTTTTTATCGTTTCCTTCTGTGACTTTCCTGTGTTACTACGCAACCTTCGTAAGTATTCTCTTTCATGGCTGCCCTCTCTTTCAGTGAGCGGATGTGCCCCTGTTCACCATGGTCTATTAGCAGAGAGTCTGGAAAACAGGGTGATTTCACACAAACAGATTTCACTAAAGATATCAAAGGAGGAAGTCTGCTGGGAGAAAGACCGCTTGGCTGGAGTAGGTCTCAGACTGTGCTTCGAGCTGAGTTATTAGCTGGTGACCATGACCGTGGGCCATTACTTTACCATGGCCTCCCATTGGCCCGGCCAGAAGTCCCACAACCAGGTAGTGCTTAAGACCCCTTCCAGCTTTAAGATTTTGGGATTCTGGGATCTGCTCTACTAAACTGAAGTGCCCGAGTTTGGCCATCCAGGTTTCTTACCCATCCCTTCATTCTTCATACTTTATATTGATTTGAACTGAAGTCATCGGAGTTTAGTTGAGTTCGATAGGCCTCGAATAAGCCTTCACTTCAACAGAACTTGGTAGGAAGAAAAACAATGAGATTCCTTCATTAATTGAAATAAGGATTTTGAAAGATCTGACTTATTATCTACACATTCACTCAGGATAGTTCTAATTCACGTCCCATCATTGAGAATGACCCAAATTAACACAATGAGTCTCAATTTCAATGGTGATGTAAAAATCAGGCAACATACAAGACCTGGTCAACAAGGACCTGGGTAAAAATATACATTTACTAGTATCTACAATTAAAATGAATCTTCAGGCTTGGAAAGGCTCCTTTGAATTACATGGAGCTCACTGGATTTGTTCCATACATAACAACTTTGAATTTGCAAGATTGTATGCCTCCAAAAATAATAGGAGAGACTCCTGCCTGGCTGTCTGAAGCCCGATAAACAACTCCATTAATTAAAACGTGTAAGTCATTAGCATATGTTACTTCTATTACTATGTACTTCTCTTTAATGTGAATTACATTTGCTTCATTATGCTGAGTTAACTTTGTGCTGCTTCTGACACTTAAAAAAAAAACAAAACCAGGAGTTTCTATTTTATATTTACCAGAATAGTATTATTATAGAGTAAGGGTAATCTCTTTATTTCTATTTGAGGACAAATCTAATCTTAATAATTTAATCAATACTTATAGGAAGCTAAGATGCAAAGTAAATAATGTTTCAAAAGCAAAAAGAAGAGACCTTAGAAATATAAAATCAGGGCATACAAAATGACTATTTAACTAATATTCCCAAGTGATATTACTAGGTAGTGGTTAAGAACTTGACTTAGAATATCACATAGTGACTAGAACAATTATAACAAAAAAGAATATAAAAAAATATGACAGATACAAAATGATGGCATGTCCTTGGTGGACCTCCACAGAAAAAAGTGAGGATGGTGGGAAACAATGTAAAAATATAATTTTTTAATACTACTTTTATAATTTTTGATAGAATATTTTAGCAAACTCTTTTCCTAAAGTGGAATTAAATTTAGTATAAAAACGTGATCACCTCACTTTCTTTTCGTCTTTGTTATGCTTTTTATGAAATGTAGAAGCTTTGGGAAATTAAATTCATTAAATTACTGTGAAAGTCTATACACTTTCTTTCAAACCTGAAATTATTTTAGGTTAGCAGAATCCTAAGAAGATCACCAATTCATAATTTATATAAGTTCACCAAACTTTAAAAAAGAGGCTTCTTAACCTCGCCAATTGCATTTTCCTTTATAAAGAAAATTACATTTGAGTTGGTTTAAATGCTCAGAACTGGTGTAAGTCTATTGATTTTTCAAGATGTTAAAAAGAAAAAATAAATATCCTGGCTGCTCTGTGGGCTCGGAAATGTCTTTATTTGCCACAAAAATGCATGGCATGTCTCATTCAATTACCGAAGATACCTTAGGGTAGGAATTCATTCAATCAGGAGAGCCATTGATCAATAAGAAAGTGGATAACCCACTCATTCAGTTCATTCATTTAATGTGCGTATGAAGTGCTTCCTATGTGCCAGGCACATAGGAAGAAAATGCTAATTATCAATTCTTCGATCTCAGTGAGATGATCCTGAAAAGTCACCATAAAGCCTTCCTAGACACACCCCCTCTAAGTTTCAATTCTCAAAAATAATTCTAGCAATTGCTTTCACACATGTAACATATCCCTCTCTATATGTCATCAGTAATTATTTACAGAGAGTGTCCCATGTACATAAAGTTGGGGAAGACTCATAGATAAATAAATTATCTACCATCAAAGTACTTACCACTTGGCAGGCAAGGGAGACAATGTTACTAATAACAACAGTCATGGAGGGTAGAAAGGGCTAAGTGTGTATGAGAATCTCCCAAAGCTCAGAGGAGGAAGAAATTGCGTCTGTTTGGAGATTGGATTAGAGTCCCTTGTTAGATTTTCTTTTCTTCCCTGCTGTAGTATAAACTCTGTGAAATCAGGGCCTGGGTGTGTCTGTCTTAGTTGAATTCTCAGGAATGAATGCATACCTGACACATACTAGGCGTGCAATAATATTTGTCTAATGAATCAATGACTTGGCATTGTGACTTAGGTCATAGAAGATTAGGATTCAGTTACATGGACAGGGAGTAGGTAGAGGGCATTCCTGATGAGGGAAGAGTGAACCCGAGGGTAGGCACAGGTGCACAGCATGGCTTTATATTTCCAGGTTGAATTAGGGTTATTAACATGGGGTGCTGCAACAGACAAATCCCAACTCTCAAAGTCTTAATACAATCATACTTTATTTCTCTCTCAGGTCAGCCCTTAGGTGTGTTGGGCAGTCCTCCCTCCTTATTTTAAAGTTATACCATGTGAAAAACATGGCCTCCAAGGTTGCCATAGAAGGGGAAGAAAGGAATGGAGGAGCAAACCCAGGTCTGAACCATCTTAGCCATTGCACATAGTCAGTTAGAACAAATCCTAACTATCTAACTGTAGGAGAGGCTGGGAACGCGGGAAAGATACAGAATATATAGTGAGCACTCTTTCTCTTTCATGTAAATTTGTATTTATTTGCATATCACTTTTGTGTGTGTGTGTGTGTGTGTTTTCACTTATATAATTTTCTTTTGTCCCCATTTCCTCTAGCCTTTTCCAGATCCGAGATTAAAGCTCTTACTTCCTTTGTCACTCTCATAGACTAAAGGTAAGTGCCCTATCCTATCTAGTTGCTTAGTAAATGCTGCTGATAGTAGCAGTTACATTCAAATTTCACACTGTGCCTGTGAATAATCTGAATTTTATTCACAAATACAAGAGATAGCGTCTCTATTATCACTTACTTGATTATAATGTATTTGAATTGGAAATTTGACTTAAAGAGGTTTTCATTTCAAACAAACCAACAAGGATTTTGCTTAATGTTTATATCCAAACAAACCTTTCTGTGCCTCTGTTTCCTGATCTGAGAAATGGGATTATGATACTAATTTATAAGATTCTTTGTCTTCTTGGATAACCCTAATGCTCTGATCAAGGCTGAACCATATAATGACTAAATACTTGGTTTTTATACATTACACATAAACATGCAAAAGCACTTGCAGGATGATAAGAAATTCCATGGGAAAACAGATAAATATATCAGATAGTTAGATTGTAGTGTGTACCATGTATGTGGTCTTTGACATAGTCCTGTCACTTTTTTCTTTAACTTAATTTTGTTCATTTCCTGTGAGGATGGAAAATGAGTTGGATTAGTCAGAGGAGTAGTGGGTGAGTGTTTAATTGAGCAGAAAAAAAGGCTGGGTTGGGTAAAGATTTCTATAAAATTTAAACTCAAAAAATGGGAACAGGTCAAGCGGAATTTACCCCGGATTGGAATTAGGCAGAATGTAGCTGAGCATCAGAAGAAAACATGGACAAATAAAATCTCATCTGAATTCTTCAATGTTAGGGTCTTTGTGTTTGGACTTAGGGCCAGTTGGTAGTTAAAGAGAAATTTTGGTGGCAGGCACCCTTAAAAAGACAAGCCATCAGAAAAGGCTGAAACAATTGATAGATTTGCTTCTTGCTGCCATGCACAGGGGTGTTTCTTTCATTCAGTCGTTCTCCAACTTCAGGGTGAATCTGAATTGCAGATTTGAGGGGTGGGGGACCCAACCCCAGGGATTTTAATTCTGTCGGTCTGGGGTAGGATCTGACTCTTGATATTTCTAACACATAGTCTTGATCCTGCTGGTCTGAGAGCTAAACTTTGAGAACCACCATTTTAGATCCTTCTTTGTGAAGAGGACTTAAGGGAGGAGAAGATGAAAAGCTGCACTAAACCACTGTCTCTGAGTTTCACCACCCCACCTGTAGCTGTTGCTGGTCACTCTGATGACTGCAGTAGGACCCACTCAGCCCTTCTTGCTAATTTGATTTCTGCAGTGGAAATGGGATCAAGGTCAAGATGGCAATTTCAATTGCTTGTGGATAGAGTCAAGTGAGGAAATCTCTTTAAGTTCCAGTTATTTCACAGAATTTGGGGTCTGAGAGGGATGATAAAAATGGTTTGAGATACACCATGAGAGGGGCAATCTAGACTCAGTTGATTCCACTGGTTTCATCAATGGAGGGAGGGATGCAGTAGCATATGGTATGGCCAACACAATGCTCACCTTGACCAGCTCAACGTTCCACAGGGCAGTGATTTAAAACCTATCTTCATGCATGATTTGTAAAAATCATAAAGAGACTCTTCCATGTGTGAAAATAAAAAAATACCTGTATTGGAAGGGACAGGCTAAGAGTTAAGTTTGGCCAAGGAATTTTGTAGAACTTAGCCTCTCAGATAGCTAAACCAGAAAAACGAAACTCCAAGTTGCTACTTAAATCACTGTGCATAGAGGAATCTTCCATCTTGTGTATAAATGAGGCTCCTTTTACTATAAACAAATAACACTACTTAGTAATTTTTATTAATAGAGTTTCTGTATATACAATACCACTTTCAAGTTTGATATCCTATTACACAAGTGCCTTGTAAAGTGGGTCATAAATACCCAAATTATAAGGAATGTAGAAATGCTAAGGCAGACTTGCAAATTGGTATGAAAATAAATCAGGCTGTAGAAACTTTTAATCACCTTGCCACACACTGGGAGATTCACATGTAATAAAGTAATAAAAACTATATCATTTTCTACCTGCCTGGCATAAGTCATTGCTCTCTAAGGGCTTCACAAGCACATGTTCAGAAGCGAGGCAAGAGCACATCACCACTGATTATTCTCACAGGGAGAAAGTAGAGATGAGCTCATGCCACTTTATACCCAGAGCCATTCTGGATATTAACTGGCCTAAAAACCATGCCTATAAATTCCTTCACTAGGCTGTATGAGAAACTTACCAACCAAGAGGATATTTCAGTAGAATCCTAAAAAATATTCAGGGCAGGATTCCAAACTCCAAACATGTTTGGGCTTTTGAAAGTACTGCTTATTGGTGAATGTTCTTAGGCACAGTGCCTCTGACTTTCCAACTTTGTTCTGATCGTCCATGTGTAATTTGAGGAAACACACACACACACACACACACAGCGCCACACATTCGTTATTCAATATAGGCATACATTTGGATTAGGCAAAGACATTTTACCCTTAGTTTAAAGGAAGAAGCTAATAATTAATGCAAGTGCTCCTTTCACAGAAATTCTATGAGATTCTTGGCACCCAGCCCTCGAACAATACTTTCCGTCCACTAAGTTCCTTCCCCAGAGCTGCCTCCAGCCTCCATTGGCTTTAACAGTCTCCTGTGTTTGTCTTGAAACCATACCTTGCTTTGAGCCCAGGAACCCTGTAATTCTTATAAAAAAGTTTGGCAGTCATGCCCCACTTCTCAGCAAGACTTAATAACAGTGATCTTCACTAAGGGCTCATAATACTAGGCCATCATTATTTGGATAATATATGCTATTAAGAACTATCACAAATAATGGAAACTAAACTACCCTTGTAAAAAAATAAAGAAACAAAATACGGACTGTGGTGTGGCCATCCAGGATAGTTCTCCCAGGCACTGGGGGAGGGGAGCGAATTCGTTAAGGGTTAAATGAATAGAGAAACCTATAGTCAAGAACAGTTTCACTTGTCTGTTGCAAACAGTAGTTTTGGTTTATTGAACTTTGCTTTGGTTTTTATCCACTGATACTTAAGTATAATATTATGACATTTCAAATGGATGATGTCTTAGTAATCTTTACCCATATGCATAATGCTCTGACCAATAGACATTATCCAATTTCCCGAGAATGAGAGAATTAAAGTGGATGGCAGTGGTGCAAAAAAAGCAATCTGAGTAATCATGGGGGAAAAAAACCCCCCAGATTTCTGAACTACAAGGCGAGATGCATCAGAATAGGCCATGGGACAACTGGTTTCACCAATGATATTAATCATAACTGCCATTCATTGAATGGCACTCAGGCACCATTTTGGTTGTTGAGGAGACAGAGGCATGGAACAGATGACTTTGGCGGAGCTGAGGTGTGAACACATATCTGAAGCTGAAGCTTCTCTCCACAGGAAAAGGAAAATTCAGTCTCTGAAAAACTGGGAGCTCCATGCAGTGATGGTTGGGGGTTGCCCCTCTCTCTTCTGCTGCAGGTTTCAGGCCAAGGCCCTGACCCTCGTGGCCCTTGCAGGCCACATGGAAGTGCAGCCAGTGATGCAATGCTCTGTGTCTGCACGAAGGAATTTGGGAGGTTTTCCTCAGTTTCTCCTGGAGTATCTCCTTGCTGCTGCCCTACCAATTTGAAAGATGGGATCTCCACTGCCCTGTGGCAAGAGCCAGCCCTCACCTGAGGGTTAGAGCAAAGAGAGAGGGGCCACTCTAGGCTACCTCTGCCTGTCAGACAGGCTCAGTGACCCTATAAGGGCCGGTGGTGAAAATGGGCAAATGGTCTGATGGCTCTACAAGGCTCAGGACAGGATTTACAGAGATGACCTCGGCCCTCATTAACCAAAGAAAGAACAGAAAGGAGTTTGAGTTGATCAAATTCCATTGTCCCCAAAGGTGTATTTCAAACATACTTAAATAGGGGGACTAGAACTGACCTTGTGGAGGTACTTGGAGGGCTACACAAGATATGAGGGGGTGCTCAAACCAGACTTCTTGGGGGGGGAGGCTGGCAGAGAAGATGGCGTAAGGAAAACCTCAGGTTCTCCCAGTGGCTCAGTGTGTTCACTGCTCACTGCTGAGGAGAACTGCAAACGCCGAGTAGACTTCCACAAGTTAGTAGGCTCACGGGGTGGGGATAGGGTATCACTGTGGACCCTGAATGTTTCCTTTCTTCTTTAGAAAGAATGCAGACCATTATGTAACAGCTAAATACTCTCAGGAACACTCTGTTTCTGCCTGACATTACCTGGTTAAGGCAGCATGACTCCCTCTGGTTGAGGTAGCATCAAGCATAAAGAGCCAGCTTATCCCCAGATTCTCAGGTTTGGGAATGCCCTGCCCTCCAGCACTGGCTGCTTCCACTCCATTTCTCAGGCTCCTGGACATCTTATGGATGCTTACAGGTGGAGCTCATCCCAACTCAAGGAGGGTTCCTTGCATTTTCCTACAAATCCCCAGCACTTTCTACCTCTCCAGTCACCATTGGAAGTGGCTACCGCTCTTTTTGCACTGATTTGTCATTAAGGTCGACAGAATTATCTTTTTCTCCTTTTGCGAACTAACTCATCTTTCTGCCATTACCTGTCTTTAGATACCTTGTATCTCATCGCCAGCCACCAATTGTACCTGAGATGCCCTTCTTTGACTAGCCCTTTGACTGTGTTCCTGTTTTCTCAGAACCTGTTTTCTACTCTCAGACAATGATACTTCTGACCATGGCCCAGCTTCTGTTCTTTGTCTCACTCAACCTGGTGATCACTGTTCACCCAGTGCTTGCTGTGTTAGAGCCGAGCACCCTGCCTTCATGAAATCCTCTTCTTTCTTGAAAAAACAGTTCAGTAAATAAGTGAATGCGATAAGAAACAGCTCTTCCTTAAAGTAGAATTCTGATTAATAAAAGTGAGAGGAATGGTGGAAGGAGATAGTTACCATTTGGCAAATATCACAGTAATAATTGTTGCAGGCAAGAATCACGGGGAGATCATCACAATTAATGGGCAAAAGTATCATGTGAAGCAGAGTATTTGCACAATCTCTACATATCTTCCCATAGGAAACTCCTTCATTATGAAGGGAAAATAGTAACCTTTCAGTGGAGAAACTGTCAGATATCGCCAGGACCCAATGAGGAAAATGAACATTGCCCAGAATAAGACAGAATGACCTCATGCTCTTGGGAAGGGCACAACAGCGGAATTCTTGCCCCAAAAGACACAACCTAAATCTAATCAAGAGGATATGTCATACAGATTCAAACTGAGGGATAGTCTATAAAATAACGGGGCAGTAGTCTCCAAAAGTCATGAAAGGCAAAGAAAGATTGAAGAACAGATTCAGGTTACGAGTGAGTAAGGACACTGGACAACTTAATACAGATAACACCTGGGTCAGACAATAGCTGTTCATGGGATAGTCGGTGAAGTCTTGAAGACCAGTGAATAGTCTTGTAACCAGGTTAACTTTCTGGCTTTAATAATGAATTATTCTGTGGTTATGTAAGATGTTAACATTTGAAGAAGATGAATGAATATATACAATAGGATATTAGTCAGCCATAAAAAAGAATGAAATCTTGCTATTTGCAAGGACATGGATAGAGCTAGACAGTATAATGCTAAGCAAAGTAAGTCAGATAAAGACAAACACCATATGGTTTCACACATATGTGGACTTTAAGAAACAAAATAGATGAACCAAGGGGGGAGAAGAAAAGAGAGAGAGGGAGGCAAATCACAAGAGACTTTTAACTATACAGAACAAATTGAGGGTTGATGGAGGGAGGTGGGTGGGAGGTGGGCTAGATGGGGGATGGGCATAAGGAGGCCACTTGTGATGAGTACAGTGTTATACATAAGTGATGAATCATTAAATTTTACTCCTGAAACCAATATTACACAATATGTTAACTAGAATTTTTTTTTTAAGAGAGGGAGGGGGAGGGTCAGATGGCGAGGGAGAGAGGGAATCTTCAGCAGGCTCCACCCCTAGTACAAAGCCCCCCAAGGGGCTCTATCTCACAACCCTAAGATCATGACCTGAGCTGAAATCAAGAGTCAGACACTTAGCCAACTGAGCCACCCAGGAACCTCAACTACCTAGAATTTGAAACTTGAAACCTGAAAAAAAATTTTAAAAATGAAGGTGATACACAGGAATTGATTTACTGTATTTGGAACTGTTTTGAAAGTCAGAAGTTCTTGAAAATTGAAGGTTAAACATTTTTTTAAAAACTTACTCTAAAACCAATTTCAGCGTGATTTCCCTAAAACCTACTACATAAACACAGTCAAATCCCATGCATAACCACTTGGGCAGAGTGTGAGTTTGGGCTTGATAGGGAATGAAGAACTATTAGTTTGACAAACACTTACTGAGCATCTACTGTGCCCCAGTACTTACTCTAGTACTGGGACATCATGATTGGGTGCATTTTGTTATGCTTATATGCCCCGTTTCCCTGATTATATGGAAAACTCCTAGAAGATTAATTTACTATTTCTTCATACGTTGCTACAGGATGCCTGGAACCATGCCATTTACAAAGCAGTCCCTTGGTAAAAACATATTCAATCATTGGATGACTATTTCTGTTACTCTTTTTCTGCGAGTAAGCATGGATGGTTGGTTACTCACTGATCCCATTGTCCAGTTAAAGGCAGGCTCTACCCAGATCTCTTTCTTCTTATATCAAGCTTTCCTGGCTATTCCTCTCCACCATAAGCCTCAGGTTTCAGCTGTGTTTCCACCAATCTCTTCTTTTTGCTCTCTCCTGCTAGTAGCTCTGGGGGAGCACATCTCTGTCCCTAAGATACCAGCTACTGTGGAAGCACCAGTGGAAGGAATTATCGCAACCTTTGACAAATCACTTAATCTTGTGCCTCCTTTGCTCTGCCTCTAAAATGGGAATCCTGATAAAGATTCGTCAGGGGCTGTGACATCCTTCTTTCCCAAGTTGAAGTGCAAATTATCCCTAATTAAGAGTATCGATAAGTGTGGCTACTTGAGTGAGCTTGCTCCTGGGGAAAGGCAAGGCTGCTTTGACTCTTCAGTCAGAGAAAGCGTCTTGTGCTCGAGATGCTCTTAGTCACGCTTTCTCTTGGGTAAATCCTAGCTGGAAAAGGACTTGTTTGTTCCTAAGAAAATGTATCCAGAAAGTAAACAAAATCATATCCCAGGTCCCTGCCTTGGCAACTGCTCTCTTTCAAAGGACCAAATCGTTGGGATACACAGAGCACATCATACATATGCCTCTAGCAATTTTATGGTAGTCTGAAAAACATAAATAGGAATAAAGATCAGTTATTTTTGAACAACACCAGAATAAAGTTGTCATCTTGCAGATTCAATTGTGAAGAGAAGATGTGCCATTCCAGGGGCATTTTGGGTGCAGAGAGCAGGTCCTCCCTCCTGTGTTTCATTCCTCCAAAGCCGAATTGGCCCTTGCGATGAAGTGTGTCGTTTGTAGGAAAGCCAGTCTGTCTCCTGCACACCTGCGACACTCAAGCCAGAATTCTCAGTGGCCTTTTAGCGCCTCTGTTATTGTCTATACAAGAGGGTTCAGCGTACACATATCAACATGCTGTTTTGCATGCCATAGTTTTATAGAAGTGTCCCGATATTGGCAGTTTAGGGATAGTTCACTAGTGCCTTAACCAAGAGACTGGTGTAGAACTGCACATCCAAAGCAAACAGGCGAAGATTGGTGATGAAGAAGGGTGCACATTTTAGAACAGCTTGGGAACCACTGTGCTTCTGGAAACTGCAGCAAGACATGCACCGGGACTGAAAGCAGCCAGAAGACACAGGCAGGCATGCATAAAATGATTGCATTGTCGCCGTGTGCCAGAATTCAAAGCAGGCAGGGGCATGTTGCTGTTGTGGGAAGGCTATCTGTAACCATTCTGAATACACATTCGAAGATGAGTATTTCAGGAGATGTAACAGAAAAGGGAAAATCCAAAGATTTTGTTACTCGGGAAGGGCACAGAGAGAGGATTCCCTAAGGACTGGAAACTAAATAGAAATATGCATGCTGTGGCTGCCGATAATGGAGACTCAGGCTGTGAGAGTGGGCTAGCTAGTTTAGAGATACAGCATTCAGCGTATTCAGTATGGGCGAGAGTGATAGAAAAATAATCTGTTTAACACCCCGGGTGGAGGCCGAGATGCTACAGATGTGGCTGGACCCAGGATCAGCAGTATCCATCATCTTATGGCAGGAATGTAGAATATCCTGCAAATGTCTTCAACTGACGGAGACAGACCATCTAAGGATGCATATTTAGGAAAAGAAAAAAAAGAGAGAGAGAGAGAATCTCCTTAAGTAACTGGAAAAAACATCAGAATCTAGCATCAGATCCATATGCCTAGTAGAATGCTAGCTCCAAACATTTCGTTCCTGTGAATAACTCCTTAAAATTCAGCCAAGCCAGCACTATTTTAGCATAATTCACTCACCTCCACTGACCAATCGACCAATGGCTAGACAGCTAAGCAGCTTTTGAACCTGAACCTGAAATATTCTACGGACTGGAAGCAGGAGTCTAAGCTGACTGAAAATAAACACGGTTCCGTCGGGCACAGTCAGTGCCATCTGGTCCAAAAAAAAAAAAAAAAAGACTTGAAAAATTAAAGGTCGCTTTAAAAGGTCTCATGGGAAACGGAGTGTTGAACTTCTTCGTTCTGTTAATAAAGCTCGATAATGCTATCATTTATATGTCTGAGCAGATCTGGGAACTTTTAGGTGGAAAATCTGACAGCTCCATGTGGGACCCAAACTGGTTTCCTTGCAGAGGCAGGGTGCTGAGTGGGAAGACAGCCGGCATCGGACTCCAGCACTCCCGAGCTGTCTCGTCGTGGACGAGTCCGGGCATCTCTCTGAAGCTGAGGTGCCTCGTCTGCTTTTGCAAATCGAAAAAAACCCAGAAGACCAACACGAAAGAACCTTTGCAGAAGCACTTTGGAAATTGCAAAAACACAGCACAAATGAAGGGCTTCCGTGAAAACACTGTTAGGCTGACAGAAAACCCCTAGCTTCAGGGGGAGGTTGAAAAGGGACCACAGGGGTTTTGGAAGCGCGCACAGAGTGAAGGTACAAAGTCACCTTCACGGAGGATACAGCCCCCCTGCAGCAGGAACGCAGGAAGGAGGCGTCATTGGCAAGAAAACTTCAGAAAAGAAAAGAAACATTTGAAAATTGATTTTGAAGTCTTTAACGCCTTCCACACTTAGGTGAATCCTGCAAATTGTGCCTGCCTTCCTCTCAGCGGATCTACCGGACACCACGATTCTCTTTAACAAACTGTTCGCTCTACAGAACTGCAAGCCGCCACCGTGGATTCTGCCCATAGAGTTGATTCCAACTTCTCCAAAGAGGGAAACAATGACGTTTTAAGAAGCTCAGCGTGTATTGGCTCACGACTGTGACGTCACGCACGGTTCCACCAATCACGGCGCGGTGAGGAAACTTCCGGCAGCAGCCACATCCACCCAGGTTTCTGGGATTCATTTGTATTTTTCTAGAGTCTGGTAATTAAAGTGCAGAGATCCCTCCTGTCCCAAGGATGCTTCTTGACATTCAGATAATGCCGAACGATTCTGAGAGTGATTATAAGAAAGTGATTATAAAGAAGATTTAGTTAGTACCTGTGGGGTTGTACATTGGTGCAAAATTAGTTGGAAACTGACATGACTCTGCTGCTTTCATTCTAATGGAGTTCTTTTTCGCTTGGAGTGCCTTCCTGAGAAGAAACCCCAGTTTGACCACAGCAGAATGACGCAGGGAGAGCCTGGGTCAGAGGGATGAGCCCGAGGACATAAAGGGTTGGGAACAGACTACCTCAGGATGGGGACCTCGGTGATAGATATCTGTAGATAAAAGGATAAACCATAATTTTGGCCCTGTTTCTACACCATTAATTCAAGCGAAAATTTAAAAAAAAAATCACACGAGAGGAAGGTGCTTAAGGTGTTCACTAACAATAATGAAATGATAGCCATGTCTTGTTACATATCACTGTAAGAATTGCTATTTTAAAATAAACCAAGAGTTAGGGACATTTCTGAAACACTTGCAGCTTCTAAGGTGACTTCACTCAGCTCGATGGATTCTCCTGCTGGAGGAGGACAGGCTTGGGAGGACTGACTTAGATTCAAAATCAACTTCTCCCACTGACTTGCTGCATGGCATGTGTAAGAAATTTAACATCTTTGAGCCTCAGTTTGCTCCTCTGTGAGAAGGTGATAATAATAGCCTTGGGTGTCATTTTGTGGATTAAATGGGCTAATGTTTCTAATACCCCCAGAACAGGTGTAGGTGCTTGAAATGTTAATTTTCCTCTCCCTTTGTGAAAGTTGATGAGGTCAGACAGCCTTTCTGAACTGAACTTGAATGAGTCAATGAGTCAATGGGAAAAACTCTATTTGGAATTTTGTTGATTCCGTTGACCAAAGAGACAGTACAGTCCAAAGCAAAGCATAGAATTAATACCCAGTAACAAAATAAGAATGTTTTTTCTCTTTCCTTGCAATGCACTAATGGTAGGCATTAATTTAGGTGAATGTAGTGTAAGCTCTGTTTGGGAAGGGTCTGTAACCCCAGAGCTTGATCAGTGCCTGGAGCTAGTAGGTGCTCAATAAACATTTGTTGAACAAGTAAATGAATAAATGCTTCCCAACCCCTGATGTCTTTATTCCTTCCTACTCTTTTCATCCAGTTTTGAACATTTCTGTAATTTACATCCATACCTTTAACATATGTTTTTCCATGGATTTCCCCCACTTCCTTGCAAAAAGTCGAGTGATCTCCCTTATCTAGGCTAATGACGAACAGGTTGGTTATTTAATTTTCTCTTGATGTTCTCAGTGCAGAATAACTGTTCTCTACAAATGAGCATTCAGCAAGCTGCTTGGTCCCCTGCCCTTGGGAGTTTCAGTGTATTTGATTCCCTCTGTAGGGTTTCTGGAATGACCCTCATCTCCTCCAGATGGACTCCCTCCTTCCTCTGGTTAATGACATAGTCCTTTCTCAATGGAGACCTGGTCCAGGTGGTTGTCAGTTAGACCATCTTTTGATTCAACCGTGTTTCACTAGGAGAATCATTTGGGTTTGTTTTCCCAATTAACTCTAACAGTTATACTGTTACTGTAAAGTGATACCTCCTTAATGCCACTTCTTACTTCCCATTGTTAGATTTTAAAAATCAAGGGAAAGTGATATTTGCATGTTAAATGTAACTCATGTACTTGGTTGTTTTTGACATATACTTTAGGGACAGAGGAGGGGGGATGACACCAGCAAGGGAATAAAGCTTTATACGCATCATACCAACCTCTTCCACCAATTGCCTCCCAATATTCAAACCAGAAGAAATGATCATTTAAACAATAAGACGTAACTTCAAAAAACAAAGAAAATATGGAACGATGATGGGAAATTCTCAGTTTTCAGTGCTAATAGCATATCTTTAGTATAATAAGACCATTATAAATTCACTAGACACCAGAGAGACTGAAGAACACAAACCTGCCTTTTCGCCATATTATATGACACTTCAGACTTAATATTTTAAAGGAGTTTTGCATTGATTAAGCATTTCATTTACATATATCGTCATAGGTCTGCGTTTACAAATGTTGCTGCTTTGCATGCATTTTCAGATTGAGAAAAGGCAAATCTAATGGCTCAGCTTCTTGACATTCCTCTCAGTGAAAGGGTTCCTTTAAAAATCAACAGCTAAAAAATAAATTGGCTCAGGCATTTTTAGATCACCGATCAGAACAAACGATGGTTTTTCTTTTCTTTTCCCTTTGAGGTTTGTGCATGATTCAGTATTTTAAAATTGAAAAATGTGCTGCTTCATAAACACATTTGAGATCTCGGGCCTTTGGGATGCTGGCAAAAGCAAACAGAAGAAAACTTTTTCCTAAATTGTAGGTGTGCAAAATAGGAATCAATGTGTAGTCTAAATACTCTCTCCATAAAGCCCCATCAGAAATCTCTGCGTTATGATCTATTAGGGATAACAATTTTAAATACATTTAAAAGGTCAGCATTCATCTCCAGGCCAGTACCTAGTAGTTGGTAATTTGTAGAATTCACTGTCTTCACACCATCATGGCCAGCAGAGTTCAGATGAGTTCTAAGGAAGTTATTACAGCCAGCTGGAGAAGAAATGCATGTATTTAAAATACATTAAGTATTGTTTTGCTTTCAACAAATAAAGTGCTTTTAAAAACTGCATGAACTGGGCTTCTGCCTAGCACGTTGTCTGATACTAAGTAGCTAATGAATGAAATGAGTCTTTGCTAATGTTGTTTTAAAAAACAAGCAAAGAGAAAGTAAGCCTACAGAGTGGTTACAGCTCGGAGCGAGTGGAATCCACGGAACGGACCGTTTCCATCTGGGCCCTGACCGTGCTGTGGGCTAAAAAGGCCCTTGCTCGAGCTTGGAGAGGTGAGTCGCGCCGAGCCATAGTCTGCCTTCCCGCCTTCTCAGAAGCGCGGCTGACCTGAAATCACACCCATCAGCACGAGTTCAGGATTTCAGAGCCGGGGCTGGGTGCGGGATAGAATTTCGACCTCGGTGTTCGGCCGGCACGACTGACTTCTGCACATTCCACGCCGGGACGCCTCCCCGAGCCCCCGGCTTCGTGCAGACTCTTAAGTTACCCGGAGAGCGAGCAAAAGGGTAGCTCCGACGGGGCCGAAGGGATTTCCTGGCTTAGGCGCTCTCGGTTTCCTTTCTCTTCTCCCCCTCTCGTCCCCCGCCCATCCTCCCCCGGGAAAGTGAAATCGTCGCCGAGGAGCGTCCCGGGGCAGAGCCGCCGCGCGGGGCTTGGACGACGCCCGAGTGCCCGGCCGCCGGGCGGGCGCCCGCGGGCGCTTGGGCTTAGGGAGAGCCCGCCCGGGTATCCGGCCGCCCGGGGCACACGCGACGGCCGCCGCAGCCGCCGGCTCGGTGCGAGGCAGAGGGGAGGTGGAGCGGGCCACGCCGGCGAGACGAGCACAGCCCCTGCCTGGTGCTGGGACCGGAGCGAGCCGCGCGCAGCCCGCGCCGCCCCACCCCTCCTCGCGCGCCCAGGAGTTCCGCGCCCCGGCTCGGGCGCTCCGCCGGGGTCCCCCCCCTTTTCGCCTGGGGAGGGGGCCGCCTCGCTCCTCCTGGGACTCGACGATTTAAACCCGCTCCCATCTCGCTTCTGCTCCCAGACGGCGGCCCCCTTTCCGTAGCCCCCAGGGCGCTCGGGGACCCCCCCCCCACGCCACCGCGAGAGCCCCCCGCGGTGCTGGGGGAGGACGGAAGGGGGAGCCAGGGACCGGGCCCAAATCCAGCAGAGGCACGAGGGTGGAGGTGAGGATGGGGCCTCGGGGGCCTGCAAAGCCCCCTGCCCCCGTGGAGCCTGGAAGCACCAAGGGGAGCGAAGAAAAGGAGCTGCCTGTTCGCTGTCGGCCCCAAACTTCGGGCCCGGGCCCGCGGGCAGCTGAGATCGCCTGCGGGAGGCCGAGGGTGTGAAGGGCGCCCCTGCCGCGAGCCCGCAGAGGCAGGGGTGCGGGGGGCTGCGAGCCCCCGTGGCCGGCGCTCGGCCCCGGGCGCCACCTTCCCCTTAGGCCGGGGAATTGGGCGCCACGCCGTGCTGTCCCCGCGGCCCTACACTTTGTGGGGCTGCCATGGGGAAGCGCTGTGTCATCCGCCTGCAGCGAGCGGCCAAATGACAGAGCGCCCGGCCGCCCGGCGCCCCAGCCTCGGCCGCGCAGCCGGGCCGGGCGCCCGCAGAGCAGGCCGAGCTGCCACCCGGCGCGGGCGCTTGCGGGGCTCGGGCGGCGGGTCTCCTGCTGCGGCCCGCGCGGGGTGGGGGGTCGGGGGGCGAGCCCCAGCTGTCCGCGCCCTCCACCCCCTCCCCTGGGAGCCCTCGGGGTCTGGGACGAGCGGGGAAAGAGACCTGTTGAAAACTCGAAACGCCAACTTGAAAGACAATCAAATCGCCCGAGTGAAACCGTCTCTCCAATTTGATATTTTGAAATGTCATAAAAGCTGCATTGCAATAAGATTGCTGCTCCCTTAAATGCCAATAATTTCCAGCTCTCTCCCACAAATTCCTCCAACCGAGGATTTCAATGTAAAGCAATTCAAAGAAGTAAAAACCACTTTATTGCTGTTCGAAAATTCGCATGCATTTATTCTGTTTAAAATTTGATATAGGGCATTTTTTTTTTTGTATTCTCATTTATCGCTTGCCAAGAAATAATTAAGAATAGGAGCTCGAAGATTAATTTTAAATAAAAAATCTTCTCAAATGAAAATGTCAGGTCATAAAAATTCCTTTTAAATCATAACAGCATATAAATCTTTGAAATTAACCATGTAATTACAATGTCTATCAACTTTTACCTTGAGCTTTGAGCCTCTCTTTTTAATCTTCCATTCTTTTTTAATGAATAGCTATTTTGAAATTAAAAAGTACTGTTCATTACACATGCCCCACTATAATAGGGTTTTTATCATATTTGCTCTATGTAAAAATACTTGCTACTTTGTAATTATTCACACGCCGATCCTTTCCTATATTGAGTAGAAAATAAAAAATGAAATAGAAGTCAAAGGTGCTTTAGAGCTGAATGATTTACACAATTCATTAAGGACGGTGATTTTTCAGTTAGCATCAGATTAAATGGTTACTTACTCTCAAATAGCCCTTGGGGAGTTGAATTGCTGGGTAGCAAACAGATTAAAGTTTGCATTGAAAGAAAAATTGAATTCAGAGGTAATCAATAGCATAATAGGGGCAGTGAGTGGTGCCTGCTGCCTGAAATGAAATTACCATATTTTTAATCTTAATTTTCCACTCTGTTTATCTGACAGTGTGGATGTGCAATCCAAACAGATAATGAGAGAGTGGGATATTGACACTGCTGTCCTCTGGAGTGCTTGTTTTCAGTGATTAAATGCTGTGATCTGTGATTACTTTGTGCAAGGATGTCGGGGCTGCTGGCCAGAACCGTGGGAGGGGCACTCACTCAGCAGCTGTAGCTCCCGGCTCTCCCAGGTCCTAATGTCTGAAATCATTTTCCACTGGCGATATTGAAAAATAAAGATTACCTATTTATGTATCTACGACAGCTACACAAATTACAATAATTAATCCCATTATTATTGTTGTCCTGACTCAAAAACATTTAATTAGATCAATAGGTAGTGAACCTTCTCTGTAAGTTTTGTATTAATGAGCCAACAAACTTGCTTCTTACAAGAAGATGTGAGCTATAGAATGCAATACACTGGAAAACTTCGAAGGGAAACCGAATTAACGTGAGAGAGGCTGCAGAGAGAGGAAGACTGGGGGTAATGTCATAGGCATCCAGCGAGCCCCACTGGCTGCAATGACATAACAAGCTATGATAATTTTTAAAAATGCAAATAGTCTTCTCCGGGTATTGGGAGGAAGTCCTCTTGTACATTTAATTAAATTAATACCTCTAGCCAAATAACAAAGGAACCCAATCACAAAAATGCAAAGTCATTAAAGCCTGTATTCTCTAAAGTCATTATCTTTTGATATCTAACCGCAGCTTGTAGTTAGTATAGTTCTGAAAAATACTCGGTATGGAAAGCGTTACTCTATTTTTGCAATGAGGAAATTTACAATGCTTCCCTCACATTAGACAACATATTATGGAGGCATCATTTGAATTTGAATCACTTAATCCTGCTGTGGGAATAGATTTACAACAGATGATGGCTATCTACCATCTACACCCAACTACGTGCAATGTACAGCTTCCTTTGACTTCCACTGGGTAAAGTCTGCGTGTGTTTGGAGAATTCGGTAATTATGCACAGTTAATTAATTTATCCTCCCTTTATACATATGTGGACACAAATCAAAAGACGTGAAGAGAAAGAGTGACGGGAGACACTGGCTATCCGATAATGCTTACACAGCGTTTATTTCTCCAAATCAGAGAGTAGTCACAACAAAAAAGTGATAGCGTCGTGCCTCATTCTGTCATTCCTTAACTTTGGGTCGGGGTACTGTCTTTAATCCCTCACACACATAATTATTTTTTTTTTCTCAGTCATTGCTGGTAATGCACAACACTGGGAGCAGAAAGAGATCTCGAGGCTAGGACTCAGAAATGAGGAGTGTGAAACAGCTGTATGAAGGAGGTAAATGAGTGCCTTGGCTGGCTGTGAATTCAAGTTCACTAACTCTCTGAGTCTTGCCCCTCACAGAAATCCCCAGTGTCTCCCAGGAGGCACATGGTGAAAATTGGAAAAATTTTAATCAGTTAGTATTTTAACCTGTGAGTGGCCACAGGTACCTCTGCTCCCGTAGCCAGCATTTACTGGGTGGAGAAACTGGGGGGGGCGGGATGAAAACCGACTGACGACTAATGCTGAGTTTCAGATTTTAAGCATAGACTAAAAATTTCCCTCCTTTCTCTGTAAGCCTGCAATAAGATTTGCACCTCTCGGTTTTACCGTTTGCTTTAGATACGCCCTGTGCTGCGGTATTTTGTAAATTGCTCTAAAGAAAGGTGACATTAGACCCACACAATAAATGAATATAGTCAAATCCCAGTGAATCTACGTAGCAGAGCTGGAATGAGCTTAACATTTTTGCTTAGAGTCTTCAAAAAAAAAATCACAGAAAGATGTATCAAACAGATTAAGTTTGGACTGATTCTTTTACATCGAGTTTTAGTGCCATTTTGACAATTTATTCAGTATTCAGAAAAATCCATAAACTTGAATATAAACGACCTACAGTCCTGTCTTCATTACAACAAACTCATCCAATTTTTTGATAACTTGTATTGTGCCCTTTAAAAATTTTTTTATCAATACTTAACCATGCTGATTCTTATAGCAATGGAATATGACTGATACATTTCCATTGACATGGAAAGTAGTCAAAGTGCTGTTTGAACTTTTTTTCCCCTATCTCTTGACTACCTCTATAATCCAACTGAAACCTAGGTTTTCTAAGGATACAAAAGCTTTCCTCTCCCCCTATACCTGCAGTCACCATTGGAAGTTTATTGAGCTTCAGAGCACACAAAGAGAGTGAGAAAATCCAAACCAATCTCTTTCCTTTCACTTTCTAAATCCTGACATGGTCCATCACCTTTTAAAAATAGTGAGCTGGCCTTCCCCAAAAAGGAGAAAGGAAACAAAATCTAATGGAAAACAATGGCAGAAGGATAATCTAATCTTTAAATAAGGAGACATGTTTCTGAAAGCTTAAGAAGGGTGAGCTTCACACTGATGTCACCTTCTCCTGAAAAATGCGCGCTCTCCAGGAGGTGAAGAGGAAAATATTAATGCCATTAATCCATTGTCCCCGAATTCTCCCTAAAGAGATGGGATTTGAGGGGAAGGCTCCAGGTCACAAGAAGTGGAAGCATTCATGGAAAACAAATGGTTTGCTCCTGATTGGCGCTTAGCTCGTTCAACCATTAACAAGCTAGTCCTGGGAAACCTCAGTGTTCCAATGAACCACACACAAACGAGTAGCGATTACTTCCCGTAGGTGACCCAAGCTCTCCTTCTGGTATTAGTTTCTTATGACTCACAGAAGAAAGCATCCTTGTCACAAACCCTGGAAAGGAAAGTCCATTCTGGGGGTACTGCTAGGTTGACTAAGGTCTTCTGTACACTTGTTATTGAGGAAACAAACTCCAAAATGGGTTTCTCTAAGGAAATGATAACACCGATTCGATAACACCAAATATGTTCATGATTTTTCTTCACCTGTAGAAGCCAGCGATCTTTAGACTAACTTCTGAAGCCTGAACGTCCTTGTGGCAGTAGGCACAATCTTGTCAGCAAGAATGACAAAATAAAGCTACCAGTGATGCAAAAGGGGGTAGTCACCATTTCTGTAGAATGAAGGGGAGGAGTAGGCTATGAGTTTCATAAAACCTGGTTGGGGACACACGTGGGTTATTTACTGCTCTGTCTTCAGTCTCTAGCCCAGTCTCTGACACGTGCTAGATATGAATTACCTGCCTAAAGAAGGAAAAGACAGGTATAGCCCAAGTTTGAGAACTCTCAGATCTGATTTTAAGTACCATTTATGGTCCAGGCCTCAAATGTTTAAGTTATGGTGAAAAACCAGTATTCTCAGGGCTGGCTGCATTCCCTAGCTAGACCCTGTCTACAAATTCATTACCTGACTAAGGAATCTGGACAGTAGAAGCAGTAACCCAGTAAGTGAATGAGCCTAGCCTAAGGCACCTTACACAGCCCCTACCACTCACATACTCAGTAAAGGACAACTGGTCACCTTCCAGACATGGTCAGTTCCAACGGCTACAGAGGTATGCTTGGGCTCTGTCTTCTTATCACATTGCTCTGACATTATGCTTCAGCTTTGCCCCTCCCTCCCCGCTTCGAGGAGATGGATTCCTTGAAGACAAGAACCAATTTCTATCTTTATTTCTTCTTTCCTTTACACAGACAGTCCTCCCTAGGTGTCTACTGAATAAATTAAAATAAGGCTGTGTGGTATGTTGGCAAAATCCTGTTCTGAGCTCCTCCTGGCTAAAAAAAAATTACTATAAATACTATCCTTCTAAGAGTTCCATTCAGAAGTCTGTCTCTGCCTCAGTGGCCCCTTGGGAAGGCAGTTACTAACCAGGGTACCCCTTCTATCACGCACGAAGCAAACACATGGCTCTAGGTATCTTGCAGCCTTGGAATCCTGTGAATCCAAGTTAGTTTTCTTGAAAAGTTAGCCCCTGACTAGGGGCTAACATTTGGGGATACTGCAGTAACTACACATGAAAGTAGAATTTTCCAAATCACTTTCCCCTGACGCCTTCCTCATTCCAAGTAGAAAAGACTTGGAATGAAAAAAAACCTTTCCAAACAGGACTCTTTTCATCTCATGCAGAGAAGCCACAGGAAAAACATGTTTTCTCTATAGAAACATAACCACAATATGAACCTTCAGGAATGGCCTCACATTTGAGTGCCTGGGAATAAGTCTTTCATTTGATTTTGCTCTAACCGAGGCCCTCCTACAACCATGAGGCCCATCTGTCCTCCTTCAGCCAGAGAAAACTCATAACTTTAAGTCAGAGAAGAGCCCATTCTGCTGCTAACGGCTCTGGGTATTGTGGCCAACCCCCAAGATGGCCGTAATCCCACCCCCTGGTCTTCATGTTTTTGTGTCAGCCTTTCCCACACTGTACAGAACTGTCCATGAGATCAATAGGATACAGAGAGGTGGTGATTAGCCACTTCCTAAATTGGGTTATAAAAGACTGTGGCTTCAGAGGGAGGGCCCATTCTCTCTCTCTCTCTCTCTCTCTCTCTCTTCACTTGCTCTGGGGGAAACAAGTTGCCATGTCTTAACCCTGCAAAGAGCTGGAGAAGCCAGCTGCCAAGTCATGAAGACCTTCAAGCAACCTATGGAGAGGCCCATAAAGTCCCCAGTAACAGCTAATGAGGACCTGAGGCCCACCAACTGCCCCATGAGTGAGTGAGTTTGGACCTAGATCTTCTCCCAGTTGAGCCTTCAGATGAGACAGCAGCCCCGTTCAACAGCTAGACTATAACCGCAAGAGAGGTGATCCCTGAAACAGAATCACCTAGTAAGCTGTTCCCAGACTTGTGCTCCCAGGAACTGTGAGATTGTATATATTTGTTGTTTAAAGCTGCCAGGTTTTGGTGAAATTCGTGACCCAGCAAAACCAGTTCTTAAAAATATAGGTATGAAGAGTTTTACTTCTGCATCATGCGATAACAATTGCACATCTTCAGGACTCCTTTTTATGCTTAATGAGCCTTTACTGCCTGCCTTAGTAGACGTGAGTCTAAGTGTTCTAAACTGGGAGGTCTAAATTAATAGTATACTAAGATGTGGAGGATGCACAACCTTGTTTTTAGAGTTTGTGGCAAAAATATTCTCTCTCTTTTATAAAAGATCTTATTTATTTATTTGACACAGAGAGAAAGAGCATAAGCAGGGGGATTGGGAGAGGGAGAAGCTGGCTCCCCAATAAGCAGGGGGCCCGATGTGGGATTCGATCCCAACACTCTGGGATCATGACCTGGGCCAAAGGCATATGCTTAACCAACTGAGCCAGCTAGACAACTGCAAAACGTCTTCTTGATATTATGCCTTTAATATGTAAATTTGAGGACCTTTCTGGGACTGCATTGATTTGACCTGGATCAGTAACTATTTTTCTCTGGTCATAATTCTAAAAAATTATGTAAATAGACTTACAGTTTGAATGAGAACAGGAGAAACTCCTGTGGATACCAGTTCATTCATTTTGTCCCACATTTTGAAAATCAGGGTAATGGACCCATATGGGGCCAGAGGGGATGCTAAAAGCAAGATGTGATTATAATGTCACCCTGGATATTATTTGAAAGATTACTTTTCCTTTTTAAATTCTCCAAAAGATTATAATATGATAAATATTTACAAGCAAAAGCATGCGCCCAGTTTGGAGTTTGGTAGAATAAATAGAATACATTTGTTCAGAGTTGAGAAGCAGAAATCCATTCTAGTTTGAAGATAAGACATTTCCCTTACCATCTTAACCTGAGTGTTTAACAATAGCTATGAATTTATGACAACACCAATAACGACTGTTTACTGAGAACTTCTGTGATTCACACCCACATCTGCACCTGTAATTCAGATCTCCCTTTAGACTGAATTTGAGTTATAGGTATTATAATCCCATCATGTGGGTGCGGTGTTGAGGCTGAGGTGTAGCTTGCTGAGGCCATGAGGTTGGTAGTAATGGACTGAGGACTCAAATCCAGGCCTTTCAGAGTCCAAGGTTCATGTTCTTAGCACTATGCAATATTGCCACCCTGGAACGTTCTTTATGGTAGTTTTAGTAATGCCAATGTATTAGCAACAGTTGAATTCTTTAGTATAAATTATATATTTGCTATTCTTTAGTATAGCAAATCTATAACCATCACTAACAACAATAAACCCCTCATGTTCAAAAAAGATTTTTTATGAAGGTCAAGGTGAAAAAAGAGAGTCTCCTCATTGAGAGGATGCTCAGAAGAGAACAGGTAAAGGGTGATGGTTCTTAGCCTCTGAGCCCCTCTCCCCACACAGCGGATGAGAGAGACGCTGTCAGCACCTTACAGATACACTTTCCTCACACGCCTGCATTTTGTAACTGTTGCCATCTCCTGATTTCAGAGTTGGCCCTTTGTCTCAGAATACCATTTCCCTTTCAGTTTTCCTATTGCGAGTAAATATGATTTTAATGCATTTCTAGTATTCAGTGCCAACCTTTAAAAAAATCTATACACATATAATTAGATTTTTTTTTTCCAGGGGAGAAGGCCACTTATGTTATTCATCTTCCCCTGGAGTCTGAGCTGAAGTCTTTGGTTTTTCTAGTTAGGATTCAAATCAGGCAGCTTCGTCAGAGAATTTCCGGGCGGCAGGTGCCCTGGCGCTGGGCAGTGTTTGTGGCTCGGACTTTGAGAAGAATGGGTGAAAAGGAAGATGGCCAAGCTGCCTAACCCTCTTGAGCACATTAGCATCCTTGGGATTCTGCTTTGTCTGTGGCCCTGCTTCTCTGCTTCCATCCCCACTGAGATGCAGAGAGAAGCACCGTGGTTCATGGAATCCCACCCAGAAAGGAAGTTCCTGACCATTTATTAAAGTACATTTTCAATAGGGACAATTATCACCCATGACTCATCAGCTTTAATGACAACAGCTTGTCTTGTAAAAATCATAGCAAAACGGACCTAGAGGGATTCAGTGCTTTGGGTACTTTGCGTTACTGTGTGTGTGTGTGTGTGTGTGCACGCACGCGTGTGTGAGCGCCCCTCCTCTTCTTTAAGACGTGCTGCAAATTCACTGCATAAATAATGTGCTTCTCAAGTGTTTCTTTTTCCTTCATATTACAGCAAAAGGCCCCATTTTGAGGATGATTTGCTACGATATTACTGACACTGCGGTGTGGAAATATCACCGGCAGATTGAGAGTAGAAATCTTTCTCAAGTAACTATACGTGACTCGTGTCTCTATCTCAGACTTTTTAAGTTCACCTTCCTTACTTCCTGAGTTTTTGTTTTCTGTTGCTTTCTTCTCTTAAACCAGATGTTTCTTCACGACTCTTTGCCACGACCCCCATTTTAAAGAGAGAGAAAGATCTAAAACATTAGCACTTGATTCAGGATTACAGAAAGAGCCCATAGCATAGATTTGTACTGTCCTGATTTATGAAGTGCTTACCTGAACAGAACACACACTATCTCTGCTTTATGCCCCACTGCTCCAAAAAAGAGAAGTGGTCCCTGAGTAATCATCACCAACAATCTCTAAGAAAAAAATATTATCTTGACTCAGGTAACTTTTATAATAGCAACAACAACATTAAAATAAGAAAGTTAACTCAATAGGAAAGTGCTTTCTAAGTGGATCGAATGGGTATTAGAATATACCTTTGATCATTTCTGTTTCTGTAAGGAGGTTTTGTTTCCACTTGCCCTATTTTGGAAAGCTTTGGACAAACTGTATCTATTTGATTTGGTTATTAAAACAGCTGATGCAATTTAAAACACATTAAAATAGATTTTTGACTTCCTTTTTGGTTGTCTCGTTCATGGACTATGTTGTAAAAGGTCTCTCTTACATTTTAGGACACTAATATCCTACTCTCCTTACAGAAATTTATAACTAACATTAATGGATTAATAGATCACAAATATAGTTTAAACCACAGGTCCCCAGACACTTTTGAAAGTGCATCCCTGTAATTAAGGAAATCTGAGCATGTATCCCCAACCTATGCATGTTTATTTGTAAATTTACACATGTCCTGCTCCAGGTAATGAAGCTCAGCAGGACTTAGTCTCCTTCTTGTATTTTAGATGAAGAAATATCGGTTATAGTTTTCTTCCTGCATCTCAAAGGGTTATTTGGAGCATATTCCATTTTGGAGTTAGCTAATGTAAAACACTGTAGAATTTCTACTATCAAGTGGAGATTTTTTTCCCCCTTTAGTTAACATATTTATTCTTTACTGTCCATGCACTTAGGTTACATATATAGCATTTTCACTGTGATTTTAGTATTAATGTTGTTTTATTGCAATGTAAATGCAAACGAGGACCACAGCTAAAGTGGAATCTGGACCTGTGATCTGGAGCAAAGGGGGGCAGTGTGTGTCATCAGAATGTTGGTGACGGGCAAAGGGATGGTGCCGTCAGTACAGTCAACTATCTGAAAGTCTATGACAAAGAGGATCCTGTTTGTTCTGTCTCTTTCTAGAAAGACCAGTGGAACCCAGTGGAAGTCACTGGGAGGCAAATTTTGCTCAAGGGACATTTTAATTTACTGACTTTTTGACAATAGAGGCTGCCTCATGGCCAACTGTCATCCTCTTGTGGAATGAACTCTCCATCTCAGGGACTAGTTAAGTAGGGGCTAGAGCCATTGAAAGGATGTAGATAGGTTCCTACAAACAGGAAAGTTGGACGTAATAGTCAATAATGTGGCTTTCAGTTCTTAAATCCTGTCATTTTATAATATAATTATTTATAATATAATTATATAGTATAATTATAAATTTATATAATATATATTTATATAAATATATAAATAATATAATATAATTATTTTATAATAATCAGAGAATAATTATTCAAAGGGACGAATTGCTTTGCCACAAAGAGACATGCTGACGGTACTCAGAAGGGTGAATGTTCCATCAGAGGCAGCGGCCAAAGGGAGATCCTACTTCCAGAACCACAGAATAAATCCACCTTCAGTGGGGCACGGGGATAGCTGAGTATCAATCTTGAAGTAGTATATGACATGAGTTTTGGGAAGCTTCTTTCATTAGAGACCTTTGCAGAGGGAATAAAACATTATTTTTCAGGGAAGGTCTGAACCTCATCGAGTCAAGGGTAAACTGATCTTACCAAGTCCCTTTCATTTCTCTGGTTCTGTGGGTTATGATGACCATCTGCTATGGTTAACCAACTAAAACTACCAAAGGAAAAAAAAAAAAAGAAAAGAAAAATTTCATTAAAGCATAGAGGAGAAAGTGAAATTTGAATGCTTTCCCTCTGACACGCTTCTTTTGGTTATGAGAAATTTACTATGAGTCAGTGGACAGAAGCAGACTCATCACACATCATCTTTTAAAGAAATAATGAAATACTATGTTGTGTCATTTCTTGCAGATCCAGAACCAAAGGCTGTGTGTGGGTTTCTGGTCTCTGAAGTCTCTTACAAAAATAAATACACTGGAAAATAAAGAGAAAGTTCCATCACATAGACACAAGAAGCTAGACCCTTCTTTCCGGGTGATAAACGGGGCAGCAAACCCAGTGAAATAGTGACACTTATTGAGGGTTTCTGGGAGCAGAAATCAATGCGATTGCTTAGGGGGCAGGTGCAGTGTGAATAGAGCCCCTCAGTTCTGTCCCGGGCTCGGAAAGGCATGAGATCATGCAGTTCACACGGGCCGCAAGAAAGCTGCCAGTTCTGCCCATCTGGAGCCCGCTGTCAGATGAACTCCCCAAAGGAGCGAGTGCCTGGCTCTTTTGCCTTGCTTACTTGGCTTGCAACTTCCTTCCTCCTTCCTCAGCACAGGGCCGGGGGGGGGGGGGGGGGGGGGGGGGGGGGGGGGGGGCAGGCCGGCAAACATCCTCTTTTCCAGGGCCACTGGCTGTTGCAAGACTCAGATAACGGGGAAAGTTCCAGTTCTATCAACTGGTCCGTCAGTGCTAATTGTATAATGCTATAATGATTTGTAATCGAAGTTAGGGTAATTTGATCCACGGACAAAACCCTAAATGTCTAATATACACCAGGGCGGCAGTGGGGGGGGATGGGTGGCAAACTTTCTGTTCTGTGAATATAATTATATTAAATTAGTTGATTTCAAAGTTTCTGAGGCAGGATAATTTTTGATTTAAGGTTTTAATGGCCTCTCACATTATAATGACAAAAATAGAGACAGGAAGAATCAATTCTATTGTCTGTCATTATCTATAACTTTGAACATTTCAAAATTCTGGGTGTAATGGTATGTTTTAAAGTCTAATTGAGCTTTATTAGTTTTTGCCAGTTATTGAGAAATTGTAATGGCTTAAGCAAGAACTGAGCTGAGGTTTATGAAGCTTTTGAGAAATATTTTTTTGGCAAAGCCAGATAAATCTCACCAGGGAACCCAGAGTCAGACAAGTAGAGTGAAATTGAGTCATGTAAAACCAAACTCATGACAGACTGATGTATAAACCAGAAACGATGAGATTATAGTTTTGGATGTAGCGCTGCAATCATGCCTCTGGGTCACACCTGATTGTCTCTCAGCCTCCTTGGACAAGACCATTGTCTCCTGATTCTTAAATGTGTTCCTCTCAAAAAGTAGGTTTTATGTCCAATTTCTAGGGATATCTTGTCTATTTTCGATAGGGAGTGATACTATTAACAGTGAAGCATCTAGAATGAGCATTATACAAAGATAACTGTCTCTGGTCATTTTTAAAAATAAATATAATTTTCATATTATAAAGTTCACCCATCGTGAGTATACAATCAATGATTTTTGGCAAAGCAGGGCTGTGTAAACATCACTACAAACCAGTTATAGAATATTCCCATCACTCCATAAAGACCCCCTAGGGTGTTCACTCCCTGCTCTCACCCCCATCCCCCAAGCCACAGGCAACCACTGATCTATTTTCTATTGTTGGGTCCATGGTCAAAGGAGTGAGACTGATACAAAGCTAAGGTCAAGCAAAGCTTTATTTTGCGCCAGGCATCGAGAATCAAACTGACCGGCCAAGGAAGTCTTTTGCAAAAAGGCGACCTCTCTCTGCCTTACAGATTAGCTTTTAAGGGCAAAGGCCATGTGGTTGGGCCTGGCCACGCACAGGTGACCAATGAGATTGTAACACCGAGAAAGCTGCACAGTCCTGCTAGGTCACACATAGGTGACCAATTGAATTACAATTTACCCTATAGTAGATATTTGAACTAGCCTATCACCTTGGTCAGAATGGGCGCCCAGAGGGCACCCAAAGGGTGGGGCCCATCCACCTTGGTGGCTAGGAGACAGTATGCCCCCTCACTGATTGGATACCTCAGCCTGGCCTGACCCACCCTTGTATTTGGGCTTTGTTATGTGGGACTGGTTTCGGGGACTTGTTTTTAAGTAAGTTCCCTGAGGGGGTGGGGGGCAGGGTCAGGATGGAGCTGTTCTGGTTAAATAGGCCCTTATACTATTATTGTTATTTTTTTAGAGAGAGAAAGAGCATGTGTGCGCAAGAGGGCAGAGGGAGAGGGAGACAGAGAATTTTAAGCAGATCACAGGCTGAGCGTGGAGCCCAATTCAGGACTTGATCCCATGACCCTGAGATCATGACCTGAGCCGAAATCAAGAGTCTGATGCTAAACCCACTGAGGCACACAGGCGCCCCGCAACCACTGATCTGTATTTTCTTGATGGATTTTCCTTTTTGGGAAATTTCATACAAAGGTAACCAGAACTATATGCAGTCTTTCACATTTGGTTTCTTTTATGTAGTATAATAGTATTGAAGTTCATCAACGTTGCAGCATGTATCAGTACGATTTCTTTTCATTGCTGTGTGATACGTCACTGTTTGAACACACCTCACTCACCAGCTAGTGGATAGTTAATGTTGTTGTCATATTCTGGCTGCTATGAATATTGTTGCTGTGAGCATTCTTCTATAAGTCTTGGTAGGGACGTATGTTTTCATTTCTCTAGGGAGGATACCTAGGGGTGGAATTCTTGGGTCATATGACACATCTATGTGTAACTTTTTATGAAATTGTCAAACGGTTTTCCAAAGTGTTTCTACCATCTTGCATTTCCACAGACAATGTATGAGCATTCCAGTTTCTTGCCATCCTCACCAAAACTTAGGATTAACTGACTTTTTGGTCACAGCCATGCTTTCTCTAATATCTCATTTAATGCGCATTTGCTCATTTAACATGTGGGCCGACTGGGGCTCTGGACGGTGTGGGGGGACCACAAGCACCCTACCTGGGGCCAGCCTGATAGCGCATAGTGGTCAGTGCTCCAATCACTCCATTATTGCATTTCTCAGCTGGAGGCATGGGCATAACCATCCTGAGGAGGTGGGGGACAGGACCCTGGGAGAAAAGAAAGGGCAAGAACTACCCACTGCATTCAGGCATGGTGAAGAGATGATAAACAGTGATGAGGTTTCCAAAGGAAGAGAGTAAGGAAAAAGACACATCCTGAGTAACCGGCTCACCCATCCCGAGAATTTTTTCTCTCCCACTTCAGCATCTCTCAGTGCCCCCTAACTCTAAACCCGGGCCAGGACCCCCTCCCTCTTCTTCACCCCGCTAACTGGCCAAAGCAAGTGGATTCCTCTTCTGCAGTGTCTTGCCCATTTTTTCTGCATGTATGCCCTGATGGTTCCTGCTCTCAGGCTTGTCCTCATTAGGATGGTCTCTGGGTCACCATGGCCCCTGCCCACTCTCCTCTCCGTTTCTGCCCCTTTTCCAGTGGGAGAAAGGCATACCCTGTGTCTAGCACACAGGCTGGCGGGCACCTCTCCAGGCTCATTGTCCCCTCCCTGCCCAAGCATTCTCTGCTCCAAAATGGCTCCAAAAGTTGACGAATATCCCAGGGTGGGTGAGGGTCTCAGAATTGCCTCCGGCTGAGAACACTGCCTTGTTATTCATTAACGGGCTGTCACTGCAGAACTCATGATACCTCATTAGCATAATCTCAGTGAGTTCCAGACCAGGCATGGAGTGAATGCACCTAATGTTTGGGTTCATATTTCAGGCAAGTGAAGACTGAGAACTTGAGAATCAAACAGGGCTTCTGTCTCTTCTCTAGCCCTTTCCGGTTGTGTAAAGCGTGGAGAGTTACTAGGTCTCCCCAAGCCTTGCTATCTTGCTGGTAAATGGGGTAATCGTGCTCTTAGGCGTGTGGTGCAGATGACGCGACGTCATTACGTGGAAAGACCTGATCCGGTGTGGGATGGAGAGGAAACATTCACAAATGGCTCTGGAAAGGGTATTCCCTGCCTGCTTGATTGCAGAGGTCCCATTTTTATTCCTTTTCCATTACTGGGGCCGTGCCCAGCGCCCCGCACAGAACGCTTGCCTGGTATACCTTTCCGGATGGGGCTGAAGTGAGAGAGAAAAGATGTGTGAACTCGGAGGCTTCAGGATGGACAGAGGAGTCAAGCAAACAAAAATAGGGATGGTGAAGATGCGGACAGGAAGAAAACTGCCAGCAGATGGCCTCTTCCGCTTTATCGTCTTTGCTCTGGCTTTTCTCTCATTATCTGATCCCTGTGTTACTTTAAGCAACTTCAGGAGAAAGAAAATAGAAACCAGCAGCTGAACTCTATGATGCATACGATCGTGGGTCAGACAAGGCGCCTTTTACTCAAGGTCAAGTGTGTATATGCTTTCCTTTCCCTTTTAGATCACAGTCTGCCTGAGGGTAGGACTGCGGCTTATTTAGGTAAGTCTCCCTTTTCCACAACCACAGTTCTTGACACAGATGGTCAACGGGTGAATAAACGCACGTCTGATGTGGATAGACCCACCGCTGAGTGGAGCGTGTGTTTCGGCGAGCTTCTCGGTCTGTGTTGAGGTCCCCGCGATGATCTGTCACCCCCTCCATTGCTTATCTGTTGTGCTTCCATTGGCAAATGGTTGGCTAGAGTCAGAATCAGAATTTGGGGCTTGGAGACCGCTAACTGGATCAGCTCCCGCAGAACTAGCTTTTGCTAGTTATTTTTAATTGATATAAAAGAATTCCATTCGCTAACATCACTGGTAGCAGACCAAATGAACAGGAAACAGTGGAACTAGAGTACAGGTGAGAAAACTAAATGGGGGCGGGGGGGAGGTGGCGTGCCTGAGTGTCTCAGTTGTTTAAGCATCTGCCTTTGGCTCAAGTCAGGACCCCAGGGTCCTGGGTTCGAGTCCTGCATGGGGCTCCCTGCTCAGTGGGAAGCCTGCTTCTCTCTCTGCCCTGACCCCCCCATTAGCTCGCTCTCTCTCTTTCTCACAAAAATAAAGAAATAAAAATACTTTAAAAAAAAAAAGGAAAACTAAATGGGGATCCTCCAGAAGATGGAGTGGGGAGGAAGGAAGGAGTGTATACTTCCAGGTAATTTTTCTCCAAGTGTGGTCTTTGGACAACCTGCCTGCAAATCACCTGGGTAGGACCGTGTGCTTTTTAAAAAAATATGGTTTCCTGGGTCCCGCAGGAAACCTATGGAGTTAGAATATGTTGGGAAAGACCTCCCTTCTCTCTCTTTTTCTTTAATTCGTGCTAACATTTGAGAGCCATTGCTCTAAACAAAAGAATTTAATGTACATAGTCAGCTTCTACCAACCCAGTCTGTGACACCGGGCAGAGTCACTGTTCTTACAGAGTATTTTTTAAGGTCTTAAGAGACATCAAGTAGTGTCAGAAAGAGAACTGTGGTTTGCAGTTAGAAGAGCTGAGAACCGGTCGTCAGTGTGTGCCTCGGGCTGATCTAGCCCCTTTGGACTGCAGACTCTCACCTGTCAGGACGACCCGGATGTTCTCTGATGGCCCCAGGATGCCATGAGGCTGGGGTCTTCAAAGCCCTCTTGGCTGTTTTATAAACAAAAGAGAAGAAAAGAACAAAACGGCCATCCAGGCTTACTCCAGGTCGCTACTGGAGTAAGTCACACTGGAGCCCATCTCATCCCTCTAGGCCGCAGGCTAACTAGCATGCCCGGACAGTGAGAGCGAGGTGCAGAGAGGTGAGGCGAACCTGTCCAAGATTTAGCGGCTAAAGAAATGACCAAAAAGTTTATTTTACACGGGAAGGAATTCTGTATTCAAAAAAAATTTCTATATTCAAAAGAGCGGAACAGGGAATCAGGGAGACCTGACATCTACCCGGGCGGCTATTACTAGTTACGTGACTCTGGCTGGTCACTTAACTCCCTGGCTCTCATTTCGTCTCCAGTAAAATGACGTTCCAGAACATTCCAAGGGCCCTTCTAAAATCTGTTTGTGCTTTCATCACTAATCTTCCTCACTATATTTGGTATACCCGTTATGCTTAAAAATAATAATAATAATAATAATAATAAAATAGAAGAAGAAAAGCTCAGTATGCACCAAAGAATGATTATCATTATGGATTTACTTAAAGTACTTTAAATTCCTACTTAAAAATATCTGTATAAGTAAATTTCTTTTAGACAGAGGGATCAATATTTTAAAGGTATTTCTAAGGGTTTATTTGATTTGGGAAATTATTTAATTTTAGTTTTCTTTAGGTACCTGGTGAAAAACAAGACTACCCTGCCCCAGACACTTCACAGAGCCAACAGAGGGTTCCAGAAACAGCAACCTGCCCGACTAATCCAGGCGCACCTAGCTCTCCCTGTTTTAAACTGAGGCAAAAGTTTCTACGGAGGTTCCTCTCGCTGTGAAAATTTCATCTGTTTTTACAGATGAGTCTCCCCCACGGGTGATATCGAATCCGATAAGCGAGCACACCCCAAATGTTTTCTTCTCATAATTATCTAAAGCACAGACGAGTTTTGAAAAGACAATTGTCTAGCTTCTTGTGCTGCTTCATGGGCTTTAAGTGCCCACAAAGAGGATTCCTTATGCTTTAATTTCTCTTTATTTTTCTGACTGTAAAGACCCTTGGGGTAAATGCCAGCCCCACAATCCCGCCCTTATATGGTGACTGTCAGCCGGCTCCAATGATGTTTCCCGTTCGCTAGGCTCCCTCTTATCTGCCCACAATGTGCTGCCTTTGCAGTAATTCTCCGTCAACGCCCATCTCTTCAATGGCCTGTGAATAGTATTAAATGGTGTTTATGCTAGCTATTGTTGCCTTTTGTGTGCTTTGTCTAATTCACAGAGAAAAGTCTGCTTTTGTGGTCGAAGACCAGCTACGTCATGGCACACCATGTGCCTTCTGATGGGACCCAGTCCTGCTGAGTGATAACATTGCAGGCCTGAGCTCCTTTGCAACACAATCCCACATTCTTAGCACAGTCAATACGCTCGCAGGCGGACTGGTTTACTCTTTTTATGAAGAGGTAGGGGAAGATAAAGCACAAACAAATACCAGATCCCGAAACAAAACAGAAAAGAGGGGTAAGTTCAACTGATTTGCAACTTACTCGGCCAGGCCTGGCCGGAGAAGCGAGAAAGCAAGTGGAAAGGAAATCACGGATTTATTCCATTAAGCGACCAGACGTACCAGGTGGACCCACCGTGGCAGCAAATACTCCGCATGTCAGGAGTAAGATTGCATGATGGTTTCAAGGTATTGTTTAAAATGACACTTAATACTGGAGTCACTACTCCACCGGGCTTTCTCTAAAGTGCTCACAAAAGAGAAAGGATATAGTATTGATGATTACATTATCCTCTGGTTCAAGAGTCTTTGCCGGGCAGGTATGTGGCTGTGTCTTGAAAGGGCTTTTGATGTAGGAAGATCATTACTGGGCTCAGTGGTAATTGATCCTCGGCAGCCCTGGCTTTTGGTGCTGGGGTTATTTCATCCTGGTGCACGGCGTAATCCGTTTTCCAGCTATCTGCAATCTTTTTTTATACTCCTAATGGTGGCTTATATTTTAGTTTATTTTTTTTTTCTTCCTTTGAGAAGAGAAGTGCCTTTCAGATGATAAGATTCAGGTGTACAGAAAGGGAAAGACTTTACCGTTAGCTGATGGCACATGTCTTTCGCTATAGAAAATGTGATTCTGAATTATGGGTCCAGCTTGTCTGACTCATGTCTTTCTACTTCTTGACATCAAAACCGACCCTATGTAAGACTGAACCCAGGCACAAAGAAGGAAAAAGAAACCAGGAACCGTAGCCTAAAAATGTCACAGAATCCCAATTTTCTGGCAAAGAAAGAGGGCCAACCGGATTATAACATGGAAAAATATCTCCCAAATGAGATGATTTTAATTCCTGTCTTAAATTCTGAAAATTTAGTTATTTTCTCTAGTGAGAAAATCACAGTAGAAAGAGTAAAATTTCCCATCCCGTGTCCAATCCAAGAAAACCAAATGATCTGGAAGTTTTGTCCTAGGATGAGTCATGTCAACCCTTGAAAACCCACCCCCTCCAACTCAGGTGGCAAATATTTATCATGCCTACTATAAATTTAGCATGTATCCAGTTGCTGTGGTAGGTTTCCAAGAAGCTGAGCTTGAAGTATCTTAGGGGAAAGTAACAGTATCAAGAAATCTGGGGTAATTCAGTATTAGGGAAGCAGGTCATGCTAAGCCTGGGTTGGGGGTCAGGGCAGCCATGTGAGCTGGAGTAATGGGGACACAGGACTGTATGTACCTCATTCATCCCGGTGCCTTTAGGTCTATGTACAGGGGATGGCATATTGATAGGTGCTAAGTAAGCACTGGCCTCATTTAGACAGGCTGTTGTTGGAAGGATTCAAAAATATTTAAATAGGGAAAGGGAAGAATATTTCCTTATAAGCCAGGAAATATCTGAAAAGATGCCTGGAGACAGAAACGGCGTTTCCAGGGGTAGGACTGGAGCCTTCCGCAGGCAGATGTGAAGAGTACCTTTCCCAGATAGTCGTTTCTGGCTGGGAAAGTCAACAGCAATGAGGGTAGTGGCACAGTGAGCGACAGAGCTGGAAGGAACTGAGCAGATGAGTGAAGTCAAAACTGGTGACCAGTATGGGGCGGGGTGGCAGTCATCCCATTCGAATCAACCGCTGATCTGACCAGACTGAGCAGAAGACAGAAGATGTCTCAGGAAGAAATAAAGTCAGTGTTGGGGTGGGGGGCACAGTAGGCATCTGGACTGAGGAAAATCAATTTGCACTTGAGGAAATGGGTCTTCATTCACATATCCGTATCTGTGGTTGCTCATCTGTGCGATACGTACCTGGATAGTGTGAACAATTATATTTATTGGGCAAAACTATGTTAGAGTCTCTAGAGGATTTCAGGAAAATTGGAGACTCATGTAGAACAATGTGTCTTGCTTTCTATTCTGGAAATATTTCAGTCTTCATACCTGGGGATAGTCATCTGCTACAAGGGGCTCGCTCCTCTTCATGGCGGACGAAAGGAACAGAATATTGGCGTCCATAGCCTGGCCTCAGCTGGGCTGCTGGTCTTTCACTCATTGATTCATTCCTTTATTCATTCATCATATTCCTATTGAGCCACAAATATGTACCTGGCACAAGGTGAAACATCAGCAGATCATCATCTCTAGCTCTGAGGGGCTCAAGGTCTAGTGCAACACTCGGACATAGTGAGAATAATTACGTGCTGATAATTAATTACTAATGTAATCCTTATGTGGAAGGAGGTTTTTTTTTTTTTAAGGATTTTATTTATTTGAGAGAGAGAGAGAGAATATGCAAGAGAGAGAAAGAGAGAGAGAGAGAGAGCGAGTGAGCATGAGAAGGGGGAGGGTCAGAGGGAGAAGCAGACTTCCTGCTGAGCAGGAGCCCGATGCAGGACTCACTCCTGGGACTCCAGGATCATGACCTGAGCAGAAGGCAGTTGCTTAACCAAATGAGCCACCCAAGTGCCCTGGAAAGAGTTTTTAGAACACAGAGAAGGAGGTGCCTACCTCTGCTTGGAGCACCTGGGGGGACTTCATGGAGGAGGTGATGTGAGAGCTCTGTCTGGAGGAAGGTCTAGGGGATTGCCATGAAGAAGGAAGGGAGAGAATTCCAGGCAGAGGGGACCACACAAGTAAAGAGAGGGCTCCAGGTGCTCAGACAGGTGCCAGCAGTCTGCTGTGGGCAGGGTAGGATAGGGGATGGCCTGGGCAAAAACAGGCTGGGTCAAGAGCATGAAGGGTATTGGTTTCATTGAACTCTGCTTCCAAAAGTTGGTTACTTGCTTTCTTTCATGTGACCGAGCTCCACTTTCCATCTCCACCTTAGATCATTTGTTTACTAACCCTGTGGACACCTTCCCATCTCGAGAACTTGCTTGTGGCCAAGCGCTCCTCCCTTCAGGTGCAGCTACTTCTTTCCTAAACCTCTTCCAACTGTCTTCCACCACCTTCTTCTAACCGAAGCTACACCTGCTGTCCCGGATGCACAATCTTTGATTTTCCAGAATCAAAGTTACTTTTTTAAAAGATTTATTTACTTACTATAGAGAGAGGGAGAGCACGAGTGGGAGGAGCAGAGAGAATCTCAAGCAGGTTCCACACTGAGCGCGGAGCCAGATCTCACCACCATGAGACCATGACCTGAGTCCAAACCGAGAGTCCAGTACTCAACCAACGACACCACCCAGGTGCCCCCAGAATTGGAAGAACTTTTTTTTTTTTTAAGATTTTATTTACTTATTTGAGATGGAGAGAGAGAGAAACAGAGAGCACACAAGCAGGGACAGAGGGAGAGGGAGAAGCAGGCTCCCCACTGAGCAGGGAGGCCGATGTGGGACTCGATTCTAGGACCCTGGGATCAAGATCTGAGCTGAAGGCAGATGCTTAATGACTGAGCCACCCAGGTGCCCCACATTGGAGGAGGTTTTAAAGAGCATTGGACCAGAAGTTGACACGATATATGTTCTTTAGCAAGACATACTTCCAAGGGTGCCACATATTATTGGCTGCAGCACATATAAGAGAGCTTGGGGGCACCTGGGTGGCTTAGTTGGTTAAGTGTCGGACACTTGGGTGTCAGACCATGATCTCATGGGTTGTGGAATGGAGCACCATGGGGGCTCTGCACTCATCAGGGAGTCTGCTTGAAGGATTCTTGTCCTCTGCCCCTCCCACCTCTCACGAGCGTGCACGCACGTGCTCTCTCTCTCAAATAAATAAACAAATCTTTTTTTTTTTTTTAAAGAGAGAGAGAGAGAGCTTGAAACCCTGTTCTCTTTCCAATTCAATAATGCTTAATGGGATGCTACTAATTGAAAGTGACATTATTATAGGGCTAACACTGGAGCTGCAAACCTGGCCCTTTTAAAACTATACATAACAGATTCCCTGTGATTTTGTGTCTGATCTCAGCCAGTGCTTGACTTCTCTTACGATGCCCCTGAACCTCACTTGAATATCCGTGACGATGTAAAGCTCACTCTCTCATCAGGCGATCATTCAATTTGTGGACATCTCTGAAGAGTAGAAAACTTTCTTAAACAGAGGAGGAGTTTCCCTTTCTATGACTGCACTGTCTCAGTCCCTCTCTCTCTGATTACATAGGGTAAGTATAATCATGCCTTCACATCACAGTCCTTTAAATATCTAAAGATGATTATTTGTTCCCCACTAACAGATTTCTTTTTCTGGCTTAAATATCCCAATGATATGGTTTCTGTTCTTGGAGGAACTTCATTTTTTCAATGTATCTCTTCAAATATGACACTCGGAATTGAAATAGTTCTCTGAGCACGGGCACACCAGCAAAACATACATCTGGGGCTATTACTGTTTTTATTCTGGGTGAAGTATTTCTATTAACATAATTCAAGATCTCATTAGCTCTTCTGGCAATTCTGTCTATTGGCCAGTATTGCAATTTTCATTAAATGAAACCCCCTAAACAATTTTATTTGAATTGCCAATGGCTCAGGTGTCTCTCATCTTATAATTGGTCCAACATTTTTTTTTAACCTCATTGCAGAACTTTACATTTTTCCCTATTAAATTTCATCTTATTAGTTTTGCTGATTGTTCCGAGCTGTCAAAATCAATTTGAATATGTATCTGACATCTGGTATATTAACATCCATCCAACTTTGTGCCATTACTAAATCTAGCAAGGATATCCGTTTTATTCTAATTCAAATATTTAATCAAAATGCCAAACAGAATGGGACTAAACACAGAGACTAGTGTTATGCCACTAGGTAGCATCTTCTTTTAGGCTGTATTGATCCCAATTAATGTTAATAGAATAAAATATTTTAATCAACTGTGAATCTACCAAACCATTGTCATTCATCCTACTTGACCACAGATATATCATGAATGGTATTTTTGAAATAGTGTTATTTTGGAAGTCAAAATATTCAATTCAGTTGGAATAAAATTCTCTTGGAAATGTAAATTGAGATTTTTAGTTCATTGTACCCTGATGCAGAGAAAGGGTCTTTGGAATTCTCAGCAAGCAAATCAGTAAAAACAGAAACTGTAAAATGAAAAAATGAGCAATATGTTAAATGTTCACATAGAAAAAAATCTTAAAGGCAAAAGACAAGTAGAAAACTGGGGCAATTATTAGGAACATCAACAACAAAGGATTAATTTCATTAATGTATAAAGAGTTCATATGTGTTAATAAAAAAAGAATAACCCAAAAGAAAATGGGCAAAGGTCAAGAACAGGCAGTTCACTCACATAAACACATGCACATGTGGCCAATTAACACAGAAAGAAATGGTCAGTCTCACAATTAAGGAGTTGGAAGTTAAAACACTAGATGAGTTGCCACTCTTCATCTATCAGCTTGATAACAGCATTGTTTGCAATGCTGTAAAGGCACATGGAGAAAAGCGCTCTCATATTATAAATTGTAAACTGGTACCACCCCTGTGGAAAGCAATTTGAACTTACCAACCAAGATTTCAAATGCACTTACTCTTTGATCCAACAGCTTTACTTCTAGGATTTTATCCTACAAATATATTCCCATAAGGTAGAAGGAAATAGAAAAGTTGTAGAGGATGGATAGGATTTAACCCCTTGTCAGACATGTGACCTTGAGTATGTCAGTGCCCTTCTCTGGGAACTTGGGATAATAATAGTATCTGCTAATTGGAATGTCAAGAGAAATAAATGAGTCCTTTAAAACAGAACCAATCACACAGTAAGTGCTCTATACATGTTTGCTTTTCATCTGTTATTTCTAGAGTTTACTGCTTTCCCATAGGATATAAGCTCTACAAATAATTTTTTTTTTTTTTGTCATTTTGATTCACTGATGAACCCCCAAGGGCCTGGAACTTGACAATTGGTACACACGCGATAAATACTTCCTGACAGATGCTAGCTATCATCACATGACTACGTTGTTCAGGAAGATTGATCAGCTCCTCATGCTCTCCTCTCTGACCACCCAGAGTCCTTCTTGTTCTTTTGAAAGAAAACACTGAGCAGCTGGTGACATGTTCTAGCTATCAAGTGATCGTGTGTTCCTTGAAACTTATTTTGGCTACAACTCAGTCTCAGGAGCTTGGTTGGTGTGAAAAACCCCCGGGGTGATCTGATAAAAATCAAATCCCTAAAAATGCAAAGCTGAGCTCCTGACCCTCAATCCAGGCTCCCCTGGGGACTGGAAAGAGGAAAAGGGCAGCAGCGATGTGGAAAATTGAACAGTTGATCATGGGAGCATTCTGGGATGTTTGAGGGAGAAACGGGATATGGGTGGCTGTGCTTCAGGATGACCCTGGCTGTGGTAAGTGGTGTGTGGTGTAGGGGGAGCTGGGACCTGGAAACCAGCACGGAGGCAATGAAAGTTTTATCTCAGAGTGACAGGGGATTGAAGGAATGGCAAAAAATCAATGATACCACAAATGGAAAAAGTTAGGACAGAGTTTTGGGCTTGGTCCTCATACCCTAAATAGTCATAAGGACACGTTAGAAGCTGAAACTGAGCTTAAAGTGAAGAGGAAGTTAGGAAGGAATTCCATGTTTTTAAGGAGTTAACATGGGATGTGACCTCGTATTTAAGATGTTCCTGCTTCTGTCTTTTCCTGTCTTGCTCTTCTGACCTCCCCTAAGTTGGTGGCAACACAGCAGGTGACATTACAACATTTGTGCCAAAGCTGCATCTAAAACAAGCAGCCAGAGCTAACTCAATGGTTCCATTTCATGCTCTTTTTGGGCAGCTCCAAGTTCAAAGAAGCTTTGCACAGCTCTGCAGTGGGTCTGTGTGGTCCCATGTGGGACACATGGGTCTGTGTTTTGCAAACATCATGTCTTCAATGGCACTGCTTGCCCTTATCTAGAAGGACATCTCTGTTTCCCAAAACCCAACACATGACAAAGTTAGGGCAGGACCGTAGACTCTCAAAGCATCCTATTGTACATGGCATGGTTTACAGAGTAAGTTTTCCCGAAACGGCTAAGTGAGCCTTGATTTGCAGCGTATTGGGACAGTCACAAAAAGCCATGGTCTGCAATAATTGTTCTGCTGGGACTTTACAATACCAAAGTCAGATCTTAATGTCCACCCCATAGATCCCCCTCCCTCTGTGTGCAAACATTGATTTCCGCTAGTTGAAATTCACACAATAAAGGAAACCTTTGTTTTCAATTCTACTGATGAGAGACAATGTATGCAACCTCCTCATTGATTGACTGTTCTGTTTTCTTAGATTTACTCCTCGAGAGAATCATTAAACATAAGAGAAAATGATTTGTTTCCATTGATTGGGTGATGTGAGCATCTGACAGCCATGGTTTTTATATTAAAGTTATTATGTCATTAATGTAATTTGCAGAATCAAGAAGAAATCACTCAGGTTCTGATTGTGCTGCTGGTTATGCTTTTTTTTTTTTTTTTAAATTACTGAGAACTTTTTAAAGGGAAGAAATCTGATGACAGCAATAAGAGGTGAAAAGGCCAACTGCTCACTTCATATATCACCACAAGCTTAAGGGAACTTCCTCTGATTACTAAAGTGCTGAGTGCTATAAAGCCGGGTTTCTCAAAATGTCCATTTTCGTATCGTGAAATTCTGAGGGTCGCCGCTAATTGCAAGTACTTAGGAAAGATGACTTCCCATTGTTCATTTAAATTCCTTTCTCACTCTTGAGGCTGTCTCATTGCTTAAGGTTAGTAAGTTACATGGAGCGTGGGGAAGCCGGGCTCGACTCAGGCTTCCTGAAGTCACCTCTGAACTGTGTGTTCGTGCTAACTGGGGAGACTGTATGCCTCTCTCATTCTCAGTAGCTTTTCTCTCCCTTGGCAATGACTGCCAAGAAATTAATTATGACAAGCCGGGAAGTACTGCTGCTTTGTGGCCTGGCCCTGGCTGACTGCGAAGCTCCAGCCTCGAAGTGAACGTCTGGGTATTGAAATTAAGTGATTCTTAGAAGCTTCTAGAAAAATAAAATTGAAATCAATAGGTAGAATTTGTGGGCCCCCTTTTCTAACGTTAGTTTTTAAGGGTCTTAATTTCTGCTGCCGCTTTTGGAGAGCAGGGCTGGTTGTGAGTAATTTTCTGACCCATGACAGGTGCCCAAAGATGATCCTCTTCTTTTTACCAAGAGGCTGGGCTGGTTTCATGCACATGTGACTTACCATTTAGTTAGAAGGTGCTGGCACTTAGTTTAATGCTCTAGAGTTGCTGATTTGAAATTCTTACATTTTCTTTTTGCGTTAGGATTGCAAATTACGCAGTCTGTCCTGAGCTTAGGGCTAACATATGACATATGTACGTGAAAGACACTTTGCAGGATTTGACTTGCTTACTCTTGCCCTGTGTCATGTCCATGAGAAGGACCTACCTGTTGGCTAGCCTGCAGGTTGATGAACTTGGCCACCTTGGATTGGCCAACAGCCAGTTGACCTCTGCACATATAAGTGAGCCCAGACCAAACCAGCAAATTTACGCACCTTCCGGCAGTCCAGCTCCAGCTGAGTGTGGTCAGAGCAATGGAACCTGAGAGACTCAGAAGCTGAATAAATGCATATTGTTATAATCTAGTGAAGTGTTATGATTGTTTGCTGCATAGCATTATTGTGGCAACAGGTAACTGTCTGGCAGGCTGCTATGTTGACAGGATGCACATTTCTATCCAGAGACCAGGTAGGATGTCTAGATGATGCCCTAAAAATCCTCCTGGGAAGGTAAGACCGTCAGAGGGAGAGACTACAGAAATGGTGGAATAGCTTAATGGGAACAGTGGAGAAAAACCTCTCCAGAAGTAGAGAGGTAGAAAAGGTGTGAAAAGTGGAGTTGAGAGTCCAGGTAAGGGGGACAAAAGCGTCCCTGTCATCCTTGTAGCTCCAGAATCTAACGGAGAGCGTGGCGATCAGAGCGAAGGAATCGACAAATGTTAGTGGAACAGTGTGGAATACTTACTCTCCTCCTTTATTTGCTCTTCTGCACATCTCAATTCTGAGCTATAAAATCCAGGTCCACATAGACATTTCCTGAAACATGCCATTTCCTTTGGGTGATGGATGTACCATTGGTTGCGGAAACGTTTAAAAATCACTAATTCTGATTGGGTATAAGTTAGCTTCCAGTTCCTCTCTACTGAACAAATCCATTATATAGAGATTATGTGAAATAATAGTGCAACCATTATCCAGAGCAAGTATTTGAAATATATTAGAGAATAAATGGTTTTATTCATTCTTAGTTCCAAAAAAAGGCATGGATATCTATTTTGTTTGTTTGTTTGTTTGTTTTTTAGATTTTATTTATTTATTTGACAGACAGAGATCACAATAGGCAGAGAGGCAGGCAGAAAGAGGAGGAAGCAGGTTCCCTGCTGAGCAGAGAGCCCAATGCGGGGCTCCATCCCAGGACCCTGAGATCATGACCTGAGCCAAAGGCAGAGGCTTTAACCCACTGAGCCACCCAGGTGCCCCATATGGATATCTATTTTTTTTAACATTTGGTGCCTTTGAGCCAATATTTAATTAATTCGAAATATTATATCTGAAAATAATTAGCTTCGTTCAAAAAGCTGTTTGATCAAAAAAAGTAAACTAGTCTGATTTTATTTTCAGTAAGTACAACTTAGTGAAGTTTTATTACTGCTAAGAAAACATTTAATCATGGAACACTCTTGTTCATTTTGAGAGTTTTATTCTGTTTTTAAAAGAATTTGATTTAGAAATCTTAACTTTTCCAGAGAACACCATCCTGCCTTGAACCATCATCAGGTAGGAATGTTATTGCAATGACCTTGGTGGGTTATTTTCTCCCCCTCTGAAACTGGGTTTATTATAAAAATGAATTTTATTAAGTAATTAAAAGCATTACATGGGGGCGCCTGGGTGGCTCAGTGAGTTAAAGCCTCTGCTTTTGGCTCAGGTCATGATCTCAGGGTCCTGGGATCGAGCCCCACATCGGGCTCTCTGCTAAGTAGGGAGCCTGCTTCCCCCTCTCTCTCTGCCTGCCTCTCTGCCTACTTGTGATCTCTCTCTGTCAAATAAATAAATAAATAAATAAAATCTTTTAAAAAAAAAAAAAGCATTACATGAACTCACCTACTCACCATTTTGTCCCATCCTCAACGTATCATTTCTTATCCTTCTTGTAAGAAAGAAACTGCTGTGGAGGATTCTGGAATTCCAGAATGCCCTGGAACACTCCAACAGACCAACTTTCGACAAAGCTTTAACTGGCAACCTCTACATCTGTGTTTGAGGTAGACTGATGAACTTGGTGTCCCAATTTCTGATCTGACTTATTCTGACAAACTCCCATGTTGTTTCTGCCTCCCTCCTTATGGGCTCAGTTGTTGACTTCAGGCAAATTTTGTCTTAAAAGAACAAACAGTAAATATTTTTGGCTTTGTGGGCCATATAGTTTCTCTTGCAACTACTCAATTCTGTCATTTCAGTGCAAAAGCACCTTTCAATAATGTATAAAGGAATGGAAGAGGCTTGTGTTCCAATAAAGCTTTATGGACACTGAAACTTACATACCAGGTAATGTTGACACAACACAGAGTCTTATACTCCTTTTGGTTAAAAAAAAAAATTTTTTTTTTTTAATGTAAAAAGTTCTTAGCTCTTGGCCATGCAAAAATGAGCAGTAGGCTGTACTTGGCCCATGACGATGATTTGTCAGCCACTGACCTTAAGTTACCTGGGCTGCTGAACCAGACAGAATGGGATGCCTCCATTAGAAGCAAACGGGCTGATGCCAGAGAGTCCAAGTTTGAATTTCAGCTCTGCCTTTTCCCATCTGTATGATCTTGGACAAGTTTCTTTATGTAAAAGAATGGAAATATTAATAATACTGCTCTGAGGAGCAAATGCCTTAATGCAGATAACATGCTTGACACTTGTTACAAAGTAACAAGTCAGAAGTATAAGTAAGAAGTAAGTAACAAAGTAACTCCTATACAAATAACTGCATAGAGTTACTTTGTTACTTACTTCTTACTTATACTTCTGACTTGTTACTTTGTTTCTTACCACAATTGGCAAGTCTGATTTTTTGGAAACCTGCAGAGGAACTAGGCTGACCCCATGGAATCAGGGATCTTGATTCTAATTCCACCCAGGTGCCCTAGATTGGGATCCTTGAACAGTTTTGCACTTGTACCTGGAGGACAGTTCTTGCTTATGCTTCTTGACGGGCATCCAGAAGTTGAAATTGCCAAATAGAGCCACAGCATTTTCCCTGACCTACTTTTTATAAAAGCATTTGTCATAGTTAACCAGTTTTAATATCTCAAAAGGAAAAAAAAAAAAACCCAAAACAAAACCAAACCCAAACCTGTCACTTAATGAGATACTAAAGAAGTACTAAAGAAGTACTATTTTAGTACTAAAGAAGTACTAAAATACATACACTAGCCAACATTTTAAAATGTTGATCTTTATTTTATAAAAGGAGTCTTTTTTTTTTTTAGATTATATTTATTTGACAGAGATCACAAGTAGGCAGAGAGGCAGACAGAGAGGAGGAAGCAGGCTCCCTACTGAGCAGAGAGCCAGATGTGGGGCTCGATCTCAGGACCCAGGGATCATGACCTGAGCCAAAGGCAGAGGCTTTAATCCACTGAGCCACCCAGGCACCCCATAAAAGGAATCTTTTAAAAAAATTATTTATTTATTTGAGAGAGAGAGAGAGACAGAGATAGCAAGAGAGAACACACAAGTGGGTAGGAGAGGGAGAAGCAGGCTCCCCTTGAGCAGGATGCCCTGCTTGGGGCTCCATTCCAGGAACCCGGGGATCACGACCCAAGCTGAAGGCAGAAGCCCAACCAACTGAGCCACCCAGGTGCCCCTGTAAAAGGAATCTTGATTGTTTCTTTCTTTTAGACCTTCCCTCTCCAGGTAATGTTAATAAGGCATGTGGCAAATACTATTGGAAAATAAGCACAGATAATTTATATTTAATTGCTAAAATAGCACACAGAATTTATTGTTCTCATGGGTTTTTATTAATACTCAGAATAGTTAAAAACTCAATTTAGATTATTTTGTTGCCTTCGGGACCAAGAGAAATGTCCATGGCCTCTTTATCATAGCACAGTGTAGATACACTATTTGTTTCTTTTCATCTGTCTTGGGCTTCTTCCTTATTAAAATGTTATCCATCAGTAAAATGAAAAGAACACGGAGGTAATTTTGAAATCAGGCCACGCAGCCAACACAGCCATAAGCAGGAGCCCCGACCACTGACCGCACCCCCTCCCCCCGAGGCCTGGCTCTCTGGCCTGTGACAGGGTGACCTTGCCTGCAGGCTCCGTGTCATTCCTTGTACCCTTTGCAAGTCCCTGGGCACTTAGCAGGGATGCCGTTCAAGACAGCCCTTTCAGGCTGTTGGAGAGAGACAGTGAAGCTATTATGGACTGGTCTGGCTTCTGCTTTGATGACCAGCACCCTCCCTTTATCCCCCCACATCCCCCAAAAACCCAGAAAAAAAAACCTTTACAGATGTTTGTTATTATTTAACAACAACACTGACCTCAACTCTGTGGTATGTCATGACTCTGCCTGATAACCCCTACCCTTAAGAAGCAAAGCCTCAGATGCTACCATCCTGAGTGAAAACAGTGACAAATGAGCTTATTTCAAAGGCAGTCCCTTTAGTCCCGTGGCTTCTCTTGCTGGCTAAGCGTCGTAAGGGCAGCTTGAGTCGCATTCAAAGCTCGTGATATAAGAGAAGCTACTTTAAATGTTTATAATTTATAGGAAAAGTAAAACATTGTTTATATAAATTATCCCAAATTATTATCATATGCTAATAATAATGGTTTCAATAATAGAGCCCTAAATCTTTAATAAGTCTTAAACTAAGCTATTTCTGTTACATAATGGCAAGTGGCAGAACTCTTCTATTAATAAACGGACAATGGATAGAGGAAGTAGCATTACAGTTTACCGAATATTCAGCAGAATACCGTTCATCTATGGATAAATTTATATCCAAATATGCTTTTTTGGTGCATAAAAATTCTAGTCAAAAACAATTAAACAACAGAAATCATCTCCCCCCCGTCCAAAATAATGTGACCCTAAAAATGTATGCTTCGAATTTAAGCACTTATTTTGTGTACTAATTTGTCCTAATTTTGTTTCAGTATTTTGATAAGGAGAAACACATCCAGAAAGTCTAGCCATTACATAAATTCAGCAAAAGAGAATTGAAGTGCCGTCATGACTTTCCAGAGCCTGGCGTAAAGCTCGGCGTCTTGACTTTCCCCAGCACTGGGAAAGGTAGTTTAACTTCCCTGAATGGCTGGGAAAATTGTTGTTTCTGCTAAATATGCTTTTGGAATGTCAAAATACTGGATTCTGAGATGAGCTTTTATTAGCATGGGCACTAATTTTAAACCATATTAAGCTTCTACTGTTACCTATAAGGCTTGTTCAACATGGGGAAAAAAATGAAAAAAAGAGAATTATAACAATCACATAGCTACTTGAAAAGGAAAGACAAACAGTAATACGCACATAATTGAGGAAAAATTATTTCGTCTGTTCTAAATTGTCTGGGTAACTGCCTTAATTATCTACCTCAGGGTGCCAGTGTGGCGTCTGTCCCGAGGTGGCTATAAATCCCAGATTTTAGGAAAGGTAACTCTAGAATGCATTAGCACTAGGGAGGGTAATTCCGTGGCCAGGATTTATGGGAACAGTGATTGACTTCATCGTTGACTTCCTCGCCCAAGGGGAAAGAAAGAACCCCACACCTTTTGGGAGCAGGGAAGTATTGAAATTGCTTTGAGGGCAATTAAACTAATTCCTTTTCAAATATAAAGTGTTCTCTCACCTCTGACTGTGCAATTGTTCCTCCAAATGCAAGATTAACATCTAACACGGGCACTACTGTGCTGACCCAAACCATTTTTCAAATCTACACAAGGCACAGTATCTTTACCAGTGGGAAGGGGCGTGGAGTAGATTTCAGACATCTAGATAGAGGTAAAATGCTGGTTGGACTGACTCCTCAGTGGATTTTTTGACCCAGCTGACGTTATTTTGGGTGAGCTCAGCTGTGGCACGTGGACACGGAGCTCGGCCACAGAGTAACGGTGGGTGGGGGGAGACGAGGTTCTGGACACAGAGAAAGGTGAGCTGGTCTCCAGTTCTTCAAAGCGCTCTGGCTCCTTTCCGCTTTGCCATTTGCAGAAATCTCTCCCGACAGAAAACCGCGGAGCACACACAAAAGGAAGAAAGGAATAGAAACAAACTGGTCCTGTCATCTCTGTTGATTTTTCACTTAGCAGACTTCTTTATGGATTAAAAAACTTTTTTTTTTCGTCTTCTTGTAAAGCAATGTTCATTGGAGCTTGGCCAATAGATGGTATCACTCCTTCCAGAGTCTATGCTCTGGGCGGCCTAGGGAAGCATATCTAGTCAGGGCATTCATGCAAATTATTACTTACTGCCCTATATGCTCATAAATTAATAGCTTCTCTGTGGATGAAAAACAGAAATTAGACAACCATTAAGGTTGAACAATGTTTAAAGAATATTAAATATTAATATATGAAATGAAAAAATATTGTGAGTGATATCAGTAGATATGCTAAAAGCGTAACAAGCCAGACCTAAGAATGCAAATAATAAAAACATGTTTTCAGCTAGATATTCTGGATGGTTTAGTATTCAAATTAAAATTCATTTTTTTCCCTTTCAGTTAAAAACAAAACAAAGTATTTACTACTGTTGTACTATATGGGTGTTCATTTTCATACTCAGAACGAAAATGATTTTAAGGCAAATAAATTAATAAGGAGGTCTGGGTTATTTTGGTCATAGTGCTATGAGAATTTTCTTTGCAATATTGAAAATACACCCTATGAATATTTAGAAAGGGCAGTTTTTATCAGTCTATGGTGTATTTTTTAAAAAAATTCCCAGTATTTTAATAAATAATCATCAAGTTAGCTCGTGTATCCTAAGGATTTTGTATGCCAAACGCCATAAAATTGGGATGGAATTTGGGATGGCAGAAGAGTCTTCTGGGTGATAAGATGGGGTGACCCATTACTCTTCAAGAGTGCAGGTAATGTCACTGGTCTCTGGCAAGAAACATAGGGTACAAGTTTTTATGACTTGGGGTGCCTGGCTGGCTCAGTTGGGTAGAACATGGGATTCTTGATCTCAGGGTTGTGAGTTCAAGCCTCACTTTGGGCATGGAGCTTACTTAAAAAAACAAAAACAAAAACAAAAACAAGCAGATTTTCCTCTGAGCAGGGAGCCCAACCCGGGGCTACATCCCAGGACCCTAAGATCATGACCTGAGCAGAAGGTGGATATTTAAATGACTGAACCACCAGGCGCCCCTAGAAGCCCACTTAAAAATTCACTGTGCTCCCATTGGACAGATTTAACAGCAGCAATATTAAGATATTAATCCTGCACAAATGATCAGCCAAAAAGAGTTCTAGTTCTGGTCCTGCCACAACTTTGAATTTATTGTGAGGTCTTAGGCAAGGGAACCTCCCCAGACCTCTTCCCCACTGATTACCTAGGGCTAAAAATGCAAAGCTTACAGACATCACAGACGTACTGGGTTTGCTTGATCTAATAAGACAAAACCCAAACACTAATGCATTTTATCAGTCAATATCATAGCATATGTGGCTTACCAACTAATTTCATCTTCACAATGATCTCATTAAGTAGAGACCTCCAATGATTCCTTCTTAACAGATGGTGAAACTGATGCACAGAGAGGTTAAGTAACTTGTCCAACGCGGCACAACTAGTTAGTGGCAGAGCTGGGACATGACCCCAGATGGCTAGCTCCAGAGTCCACTCTCGTCACTCTGCTGCACCATATCCCTAGTCCAGGGTCTTGGCAGAGTCCTGGCAGAGACAGACCACTGTAAACCAGTATGGGATGCAGTGAGATCGCGCGACCCAGGCATCAGTATGGAACCCTGGGGACGGGTGCCTCACCCCGCATGGAGGGCAGAAAATACAGGCAATAGTGGGAGGTCCTGCGGGCTGTTAAGATCCTTTAACACTGGTAAGGAGGGAGCCTACATGCCTGCAGTTTTCAGACCTTGATGTGCCAAAGATTCAATGAGGGCACATGTGAAAAATGCAGATCTTTAATGAGGGCGCGGGAGTGGCAGCTGAGATTTTCCACGAGCTCCCAGGTGGTGCCCAGCTGCTTGTTGGGACCTTTCTCCGAGCAGGAAGGCCATGTGGAGCATACACAGCCTTGAAAGGTAGTCCTTTGTTCTCCAAGAAAGCCTGCAGTTACCCCAGAGCCCAGGTGTGTATGGGTACATGTCAAGGATTCTGCAAAGAAGTGGCAACACTTCTTCCCACCCAGGGATTGGCCTGGTTTGATCAACGCTCCTTATTCTGGAGAAAAACACCTGTGGTCCTCTCCTAGGCATTTGATTCTCCCACCCCCAAAACCTGTTTCCAGCCTCTTCCTTTGTGTTCTAGAAAACTAGGATTAAGGGGTTAAGGAGAGCAGAGGAGAGGACAGAGAGCCCATGACATCGGTTACGTGTTTGATCTATCAGGCCATACCTTCCCTGGATTGCTTTATTGGATATATGTGTATTTATAAAAATTCAAGGGAATAAAAGTCACCTTAGCTTTGAAACCTACATAGAACTTTTTTTTTGGGGGGGGGTAAATTGAGGTACACCCAGAGAGGTCACAGAGGGAGGACTGGAAAACCCTACCTTGGAGCTCCAGTGAGCTTGTGTCTTTTCAAAGGTGTTTAGGGGGAGACACACTTTCTGGAATCTCAGGATGCCTGCAAAAGCATCCCGTTATCGCAGGGTTTCTGGGAGTCATAACTCTTGATGCCCGTTATGGAAACTCAACATCCTTGAACAAGAGGGTGCTCAGAGAGAAGGAGCCCACGGCCCCTTAGCTGTGGGGAACCACCCTGAATTCTGCCCCATGTTTGCCCTGCTTGTGTCACCGAGGGAAGTGTGGGCATGGCTGACATGAATTCTGATCATCTCTGAACCAAGAACTAGCCTCCAACCAAGGCAGAAACCCCAGCTCAGGATTCATACTAAAATAACTTTCACCAGAGGTCATAGGCAGGATGGGAGCAGCCAGGACAGCGACAGTCATCATCCGAAACTGTGGAAATTGCTACTTTGGAGTTAGCTCTTGGGACAGACGCACTTTCCCAGGTGTGCTGAGCCTTCCACTCCCCAACCCCACCCAACTTCCCAGTTTTGAGGTCCCGCGTTACCCCAGGCGCTGGGGGCCCCAGAAGGTGAAGCTTCAGCCACTCTTCAAAGACTTATTTTCTTACCATCTCTCCCTCAATGTAAGACGCAAAACTTATGTCTTACATGCATTTTCCATCACACGAGGACCCAATATGCATCCTGGAAACTATGGGGAAAATAACCGAGTGGAAAGACAGCATCACTTTTAAGTTTTACTTTTATTTCTAGGCATTTTTCTAGTCTTCAGTTGTTGACATTTTGAGAACTGTGAAACTGTAGGAGGAAAAAAAAAGGAGAAGGAGATGGAGAGTCTGTGGCCTCAAGGCAGCCCTGCTGATTTAGGGCCATTTACTCTCCGGTCCCTTTGCTAGGAATTTATATGGCACCCAGTCTAGCCTAGGTGCTTCGTAAGCAATGGTGACAGGAGGCAAGAGAAGTAGGTTCCGGAAATCATTGTGGGCCGTGGAGGTTGTGATGGTTTAGTCCAGGTGGCTGGATGGTGGGATTCACCCCCACCTCTCACTGGGGGGTGGTAACAAAGGATTTGTCTCCATGTTTAATTCTAGACACAACCTTGGTTGTGGTGAGTCCCCGGGGACCCTGGGGGCTCTGCAGTGATGGCTGCTGCTGTAGGTCCTCAGCCGCCGATCCTCCCAGAGACAGGGGGTTGCATGTGTTATTTCTAAAGAGGGGGCCCGGCGATGAACCACAGAGTCTGCTGCGGGAGCAAGAACACATATTCTTCAGAATTAACCCCAAAATAGAGTTAATGCATTGGTGGTATAGTGGTGAGCATAGCTGCCTTCCAAATACAGTTAGCATTGGATTGTATTTTGGGGTGGAAAAAGGATGGACAGGAGGTTTGTCTGAGCAACTTCCTTAGTATCATTCCACAGAGGGGCTTGAACGCCCCGGACAAAGAGCAGGTGTCCCCTGGAAGTTAGCGGAGTCAGCAATAACCCAGGTGCGCTCTTCAAGTCTACGGCTTCGGCAATGGGCAGGTGTCTCTTGAATGAACCCTGATAGAATTTGTGCTAAATTAAAGCCTTTAATATGTAAGATTCACAGGCCCCAAAATGGAAAGAAGTGGATGCAGGGTCTCATGTCCTTGGAAAATGTACAGCACCCTTTAAAATCATGGACGATACATGAGAGCTGAGAAGCACTGGTGACCATTCAGCCCCATTTCCATTTCTCAACAGAGAAACACAGAGCTTGTCTAAGCTCTTACAGCCAGTTCTTCCAGGCAGTAAATGCAAAACAGGCACAGAGGCGGGTCGTCTAACTTCCCGCCCAGGTCTCTTCCTTACTCGGAGTGTTTTCACAGCGGAAGCTCTCCGGCTGTCCTCAGCGTGGTCTCCGATCGGCCTCGGGAACCCGGGCACGGGCTGGGCCAGTATAGAGAATTTCTGACATAGAACTTTTGACAGCAGGCATCAGAAATGTATAAGGTTTTTGCTATTAGAAAAAAATTGAAAATGATTCCTCTAGGAAAAAGTACCAACTTTTTTTTTTTTTTTTTTTTTAAAGTCTGCATATCCAAGTAACAGCACCTCATGAAAAGATTGGAATTTCTGGTTTGTGTTTATTTGCTTGCTTTCGATTCCGTCCAGCCCAACAGACTCATGCAGCTCTTAAGGACAAGGCTCTTTGCTACAAGCTCTTCGGACTAAAAAGCTGAGCAAGAGGGGCGCCTGGGTGGCTCAGTGGGTTGAACCTCTGCCTTTGGCTCAGGTCCTGATCTCAGCGTCCTGGGATCAGACACTCTGCTCAGCGGGGAGCCTGCTTCCCCTGTGCCTGCCTCTCTGCCTACTTGTGATCTCTTTCTCTCTCTGTCAAATAAATAAATAAAATCTTAAAAAAAAAAAAAAAAGCTGATCAAGAGAGGTGCCTGGGTGGCTACATCAGTTGAGTTCTGACTCTTGGTCTCAGGGTCTTGGGATCGAGCCCCCCATGGAGCTCCCCATGGAGTCCGCTTGTCCCTCTGCCTCTGCTCCCCACCCCCACCCCTCTTTTGCACAAATAAATAAAATCTTACAAAAAAAAAAAAAAGCTGAGCAAGATACAGGTTCCCTGCTCTCAGAGACCTTACCATCTAATGACACAGTTATGTGAAGTCAGCCCCACAAAGGCCCTTGTTAGCTGCTCACAGATAGTGGGGGAACCACTGAAGATTTTAGACCATGGGAGTATTAAGATTAGATCACTGCCTTTTTAGGAAGACATTAGGGGCTGTTTCCGTGGTCCAGATGAGCACAAAGGACCCACAGCTCTGGGGCTAGGAAGGAGGGGCAGCTTTATTAGGATGTCAAAGGTTTAATGGGAAGAGTCCCAGCTGTAGTTTTCCTTTAATCACATCGCAGGGCGCACTGAGCTGACTCATTTAGAAACAAGATTGCAAAGGCAATGCAGCAGAAGGCAGAGTCACGTGACTCACGGGCTCTGTGCTCCCACCTTAGGTTAAGTAAAAGGGTCTCTGTTGTCTAGCAGATGCCTAATAAACAGGCTCACCTTTCAGCGACAAATGAAAACACAGATACAAATTAATGGGCAAAAAAGGACCCCGATTGTCTGTCTGTGTTGCTTTACAAACAGCTCAGCAAAAGCAGCCTGGTGAGCTTCAATCACCCCATTTTTCCTTTTTCTTTTCTCTCATTACACTCATTATTGGCCACAAAAGGCTGCTCACAAAACAGCTAGTGATGATAATTTAATGCATCCTTTCTGAAACCTGCAGGGAAATTAAAGCAGGGAGCTAGCTACCTGGGGGGGAAATGGGCCTGGGACAGAGGATGAGCACATCTGAAGCAGTACCTTCAGGTGTTAATTGTCCTACCCTTTCCCAGACGGCTGACCTTGACCGGACTTGACCTTAGGCAGCCAGAGCCCTGCTCACTTCCTTGCAAACAGAGTCAAGCTGGTGGTTTTGGAATAGGGGATCCCGGATGGAGTCCCCTGTGCATCTGAGGAGGCTGCCATTGTTCCTAAAGTTTAAGGAAACCCCAGAAATGCCTGCCCGTGTCACCAGGCATCTCACGTCAGCTCTGGACCAGGCAGCCATGCTGTGTGTTGGCTCATGGGACAGCAGGACGGCAGGCTAAACCATTTCCTGCTGGCATTAGCATGCAAACTCCCAAAGCACCAAGAATTCAATTGAGAAGGAATTTTCTGTCTCCCTCGCTGTCTGCCACTCCCTTCACCACTGCTCCCCCCAAATAACTTGAGGTCAGATCCCAACGACAATACAAACCAAATTCATTGACATGAAAGAGAAAGATATTCATTTAGCAACTGAAATAAATGCTCTTCCAACAGTCGTCAATGGGATAGGTAGCTTTGTGCAAACCCCCCAGGCCTGGCACACTCCATTACTAGCCACACGTGGCTATTTAAATATAAATTAATTTAACTTACATAAGACGTTAAACTCCCTCCTTCAGTCACAGTAGTCAGTTTCAAGCACTCCATGGGCCTGTATGGCTGGTGGATGCCATACTGGATAGTGCAAACCTCAGTGTATACATAAGAGCGAAATAATTAAGGGATAATGAGTTTGGGGTATTTATTACCTTTATTTTTCAGATAATACTTAATATATTTATGGAATTCAATTTTTAAATCATGATGATGCTTAACAACCAGCTCATAAAATTCCCGAAAATAAAACAACCCACTCCGCCCAGCCAATAAAAATCAGCTCCCATACACCCCTGGAACATTCCCATCAGAGCAGAAAATTCTCTGGGATGGTAATGACCCAAACAAGACACCAGCTCACTGGGGTGACGATAGTAGTAACCAGAATGAGAATGAGACACACAGCTCCCACACTGGTAACAAAGATAAAAGACTTTAAGGGTCGACAGGTCCTCATCGGTCCTTCCCTCCCCCAGATCTAAACCAGATTCCTTGCCACATCTTTGCAGAAGGGAACGCACACTTAATGGCTTTAGAGTGTAGCATCGTTCTTTTAGGGCTCTGCAACATGCTCTCTCCTCCGTCTTCTGGCACACTCCATAAACCCCCTCTTCCTTCATTTCCTCTCTTCCTGACTGTAAACCTATTCTTTTTTTTTTTTTTTTCTAACTTCATCATCGCAGTAAGGCCCGAGGCCCGTGATTATCCGAGTCACCTCCCAATTCACCAGCATCCCTGGTGTTTTGCATAGAATTCAGGACAATGCTGCAGGCTGAAACCTCACCAGAAATTTATACAACACCGGAATGTTCTTCTGACTCCCCAGGCATTCTTCCCTTGATTGGAGCCGGGGATCCGTTTGCTTTCTGCAGATACCACAGCTTCTTTCTCTGGGTCAGAGAATTCAGAGTGAGGTTTGTTTCAGAAGAGAATAAGCTCACAGAAGACTCTTTCTTGTCGGCAAACCCAAGACAGAAGCTTTTTTCTTTTCTCCAAGAATACGCTCAAGAGAATATGCGCAGGAGGCGACGCCAGTGATTTGGGTTTTTATTTTGGCTTAAACTAGCCAATGCCATTTTGGTCTCAAGGATGAGGGTTTCCAAGGCATTCGGTCGTGGCGGAGACCTGGGGTTCTAGAGCGAAACTTCTCAGGACTCACTGTGCAGCCGAAAGTGAGGTTTTGCACGAGGCCAGAGTCCTGACCCCACCATCAGACAGTCTGATTCCGGGAGTCCGGCCCTGGCATTAGTCTTAAAAAAAAAAAAAAAAAAAAAAAAAAGTTTGAATTGTGATAAAATACACATAAAAGAAAATCGACCACATTGGCCATTTTTAAGAGTTCAGTTCAGAGGCTTTAAGTACATTCCCGTGGCTGGGCAGTCACAAGCACGCGCATTTCCAAAAACTCACCTTGCAAAACTGAGGCTCGCTTCCCGTTAAGCAGTAATGTCTCTTTCACCTCTCTGCCTGGCCCCTGGGCTGTCTCTGGGCATTTGGCTCCCCTGGTGCCTCATATCAGTAGAATCGAATAGTCTCCATCCTTTTGTGTCTGGCTTGTTTCATTTCTCGTCATGTTCCCAAGGTTCCCCCCATGCTGTAGCAGGTGTCAGCAGGTGTCCCTTTGCTTTGAAGGCTGAGTGCTGTTCAGTCGTGTGGATGGAGCACGATTCGTTTATCCACTTGTCTGCTGATGGACTCTTAGGTTACTCCCACCTTTTGGACACGGTGAATACGCTGCAGTAAACACGGATGAACGCTTAGCTCTCTGACTCCCTGCTCTCACCCCTTCTGTTTCCATAGCTCAAAGTGGAATTCCGGGAACTCCCAGCTTAATTTTGCTGGGGAAGAGCCACCGTACTGTGTTCCGTAGAAGCTGCTCCATGTTGTCTTCCCACCCACAGGGCACGAGGGATCCGATTTCTCCACGTTTTCGCCAACACTTGTCATTTTCTGTTTCTTTGTTTAGCCATCTTAATGCGTGTGGGTGGCATGTCACTACGGTTTTGTATTTTTTAAAAAGCGTGGGGAGTCTAATATGCGTGGGTGAGAGCTATGGCTTGACAGACACCACGGACTTGCTATAGGTTAAGCCATCCGGGCGGACATGGTGGACTCATTCTACCCTCCAGAGAAACCAAAAGACAGAGACTTGGCTTTGGCACCTGATAGTTCTCTGTGAACTTCGGGCAAATCACTTGGCTCCCCTTACCTGCTTCCCTGTTTGCAAATGGAGGGAAGAAAACGTTCTTTGATAGGTGTTGTGATTATTACCTGGCAAATTACTGTGATGAAAGGCTAGAATTTTTAGAAATTTGGAACATCACACCTACTCTCTTGCTGTAACTGAGAGAGAAAACAGAGCCCTACCAAGAATAAGTTTTTTTGAAGATTTTACTCTATGCATCAAGTCACCTAAATTAAAATCTAGATTCTGATGACATTGGGCTTCATGCCATCTTCTCCTCTTACTCATGATTCCCCAGAGTTCAGAAAGGAAAGTGGAATGGTTAAGTCCCGTCCGCATTTCATCCTTGCAGAGATATAAACGGTTACGATAAAATTAAATCTGACCAGCTGCTCAAGATTATGTTTTTGTTTTTTTTAAGATTTTGCTTATTTGTTTGAAAGAGTGTGCATGAGCAAGGGGAGAGAGAGGAGGAGATAGGGAGGAGGAGGGGGAGGGGGCAGAGGGGGAGGGAGAACCAGACTCCCTGCTGAGTTGGGAGCCCAAGGTGGGGCTCGATTCCAGGACCCCGAAATCATGACCTGAGCTGAAGACAGCTGCGTAACCCACCGCCCCTCAAGATCATGTTTAAATCAAAGCTAAAAGCATTAAAGGGAAGAAATCGTGCTCCAATGATGATGGTCAGTATTCCTGCAGCAGATAGGATGTAAGGCAAATTGTTCCCCTTGAAACAAAAGATGAGATCATTTTTACCATCGTTCTTCACGTCAGCAAGAATGCCATGTTATTTTTCTATCTTATTTATTATTTTTTAAGAAGACTTTATTTATTTATTTGACAGAGAGAGATCACAAGTAGGCAGAGAGGCAGGCAGAGAGAGAGGGAAGCAGGCTCCTCTCTGAGCAGAGAGCCTGATGTGGGGCTTGATCCCAGGACCCTGGGATCATGACCTGAGCCGAAGACAGAGGCTTAACCCAATGAGCTACCCAGGCACCCCTTATTTCTTATTTTTTAAAGCACTCCCATGGGCACGATCTCCTTAGTTCCTCATGACTTCCCTGCAAAGTAGGCGCTGGAGATGAAATCCGTCCCATTCTGCAGATGAGACCCGAGAACTGAGACAAGGTGCCTTCACTTACGTGGGCAAAAAGATGTTACTGCAACTCTCCAAGGCGAGCAGTTTCTCGTGTTAAGAGAAGCATTAAGCCAGCACAGAATTCTTTTGTTTTAAACAATTTTTCAACCTGTCAAGGTGCATGTTTGGAAATCGGACTTTCCATTGTGTTGCTCACACAGAGCTTCACTTCTGACTTCCTGGTCAGGGCTTGGAGCACCTACGTTTGCCAGAATCCTCTGTGAGAGATTAACCACATGGATTTTCCCCTCGGTTATATCAGATGCTAAACATGAACGTGTTGTAATAAATAAAAGTTATAAACCGAAATGAACACTTCATAATGATCAGAACCACCTAAAGGTGTGAGGACATTGAGGGGTTTGAAATTTAACCCGAGTGGGGCCAAAAGACAAAACTCACAAGCTCCCCTTGCACAGAGGAAATTGGACCGGATTTGCTGCTATTCTCTTCCCTGGCCCTCAGAAGACCCATCGCTAACTGGCAACAGACCCTCACAAAAAGGGCCTGTGATAGTCCCCAGCCCACCCGAGTGTCCCCTTCTCCCAGCACTGCCACCCACCCCCACAGGCCTCTGGGATGGCTCTTCCCCAGGAGCTGGAGCCGGGTCCTCGCCGGGAAGAGCCTGTCCCTTTCCTCTCCGAAGCTCTGTCCATCCCGCCCAAAGACGCTCGGCCACCACCCTGAGACTCTGCTGTACACGGTTCCATTCTCCCCACCAGAGCCTTTCAAAGACAAACGCTCTGAAACAGTTCTCTCCAAGGCTCTGATTGGTTGGAAACCTGAACTGATAACTTCTTACAGGGAAGAAACTGGTAAGAGACAATGGACAGGGTGTCGAGTAGAAGGACTTTAGGATTAAGATTTGGAACTTTTTAAGGTTTAAAATCCCATCCTGTAAAATAATAATCATATAATAGTAATCATACCTACGTGTAGGGTCGATTAAGTGAGAAATGGTTACAAAGGGGGTGACCTTGTGCCTGGCGGCGGTAAACCTTGGTAAATGTCACTGATATCGAACTGCATGCCCCATCGTGGTGAGGCTACATTTTTCTTTCTTTTTTTTTTCTTTTTAGGATTATTTATGTATTTATTTAGTTGAGAGGGAGAGAGCAAGCAAGCCACCAGGAGGAGGGGCAGAGGGAGAAGCAGGCTCCCCACTGAGCAGGGAGCCTGATGCAGGGCTCCATCCCAGGACCTGGGATCATGACCTAAGCCCAAGACAGATGCTTAACCGACTGAGCCACCCAGGCGCCCTGAGTCTATTTTCTTAAAGACTGGAATGAGACTCTACCCGTCAGTACTCCATGGCACCCAGACACAGGAGCTCTTTAGTAAGTACTTCCAACAGGAGGAGAACTCCCTTCTCATCATAAGGAGCGGCCACAGCTGGGGAACTAAATTGTCAGCGGCAGCCCTAGGGTCCCCTAACGGTAATGTCTGGCCTATCTAGACCTACTTCCCGGGGCTAGTGGGAAGCTAGACCATGCTAATATTCATCAAAGTTCCTGGAAGGTAAAGGGGCTGTTAAATATTATGACAAGCAAATAATAATAGTAAGAGCAGACACTCTCTACCCCCCCCACCCCCGTCTCCTGAGAACACCTGGGAAAGAGCTTAGTGCAGGGGTCGGGCATTCTACCTGCGCTGACCCACTCTGTCCTACCCTTGATCCAGTGAGGGGGAAACTGATCTGGTCCCCATTTGGCTGATAATAATAATAATACTAGCTAACATTTACTCAGGATTTCGCTGCATGTCAGTATCAACCCATTTAATTGTAACAGGCCTCAAGGTTTTCACTCCTCTTTTTCTTTAAACAGATCTTTAGAGGTATAATGCGCACACAAAAAAATGCATAAAATAAAGTGTATATAATTTTGATGAATTTTGACTTTTGTATATACTTGCAAAGCCATCGTTGCCATCAAGATAGTGACCATATTCATCACCCCATTCCCAAAATTTTCTTGTGCCTTTTAAACATTCTCCCTCTACATCAAGGATCATAAAAGAATACCATGAACAACTCTGGTCCCTCCCATTTGAGAACATAAATAAATAAAGATTCTCCCTTTTGTCCCTCTCTGACCCCCTACCACCGATCTGCTTTGTGTCACTATGTATTAGTTTGCATGTTCTAGAATTTTACATAAATTGAATTATACCCTTTGCATTCTTTTTATTCAGCTTCTTTTGCTTGGGATAATTAAATTATAACTCTCCATGTTGCAGCGTGTATAAAAAGTCATTCTTTGGGTAGCTGAGGATTAGCCTGTTGTTTAGGTATTCCACAATTTGCTCCTCTGCCTGCTGATGGACATTTGGATCATTTCCAGTTTTGATTATTATAAGTAACCTTGCCTTGAATATTGGGGTATGATTTTTTTCTAAGGATATACGCCTCTATCTCTCTTGCATAAATTCCTGGGAGTAGCAGCATGGCTGCAACAGATGATAAGTATATGTTTAACTTTTTAAGAAACTTTCTAAGTGTTTGCCTAAATGATTGCACGATTTTATGTTCTCAGCAGCACTGTGTGAGAATCCCACCTCCTCCACATTATTGGGAACTCTGGCATGATACATTAAAATTTTTAGTCATTCTAAAAGAGGTGCAGTGGTAGCTCATTGAGGTTTAAATTTGCCTACATCTTTGGTGAGGTGTTCTTCAAATAACGAACCATTTTCTCAAACAGGGTGGTAATATTAGTAATCTAACATAGCTATTTACCTGTGCTGGCATGTCTCCAAAGAACAAAAACACAAGGCAAGAGTAAAAGTGGGGGAAAGAAACAATTCGCTTTTGATCAAATGAAAATGTCATTGATCCTGAGCCAAAAATTATTCTTGGGGTAGACTTTTTTGATGGTCTAAATTCATCAAGGTAAAAAAAAAAAGTTTTCAAAGATCAGTCTCCATTCCTTGAAATAGATTGGTTTCTAATGGACATCAAAACTAGTATACCTTGTCTTAAAATGATTGACTATTCTGGCTGGAAGGGATCTCAGTGATGATTAAGCCATCATTTTGTGTTCATAACACATTTTCAAATACAGACTTATGGTTATTATACTTAAGGGAATTGAGTCAGTTAAATATACTAAAGAAGACAGCACTAGTTGTAATTTAACCATAATTTCAGCTACAGAGTATTCGTGTCTTAGAGAGTGTGTAAAGAGATCCATACGTATGGTCCCCTTTCATTCCTGGGTTAGTGACTGAAAAGAGCCATATCCCATCCTGACCAAGATATCCTCGAAATGCACGAGACAGTGTTCTCACAAACTGAAAAAACACATGATTTTCTTTGTTGGTGGCTTGATGTTATGTCATGTGTTTACCAGTTACTTGGCAGTAAGTGGAACCCTACTCTCTATTTCATCATATGGCCCATTCAGCACAACATGCCATGTAAAAGATGGTACAAAATGTAAATTGTCACCAAAGTTCAATGTTAACATCAGTTGAAATTTGGCAGCATGCCAAGGTGCCTCTGCCGGTAACTGTGAACCACTCAGTCTAAACTCCCCTTCTCTCCCTCCTCTCAATGTGGTCCTGCCTGGGGTGTCACTCTCAGATAAACCAGAACTAGATGGCCAGTCTCCTCATTTCCAGGGCAATGTTTCCGTTATCACTTCTGCCTTTTTCCGCTTCAGTTAAATTCAGTGGTTATATACAGAAAAGGATGAGATCTATATACATACATAAGTATTACTAAATTCATAGAAGAAACAACTTTTTTTCACATTAACAGAGCAGAGGTTGATAACTAAATTCATAGAAGAAACAACTTTTTTTCACATTAACAGAGCAGAGGTTGATATACTTATACTACCAGGATCTCAATAATATATGATTAGAATTCTTAGATCTCTTTCTACTCATTTCCTTCATATTCTACAGTATGCCTGCTGCCATTATCATTGTATGGAAATGACTGATTTTAAAATCACAAATGACCTACTTCTTGGCAAATTTCATGGCATTTTCTCAGTTCTAAGGTTCTTCTCATGCTCTATAACACTTGATGTTTTGTTTGCTTCAGATTAAAATTTTGTGCACATTAGACTTCTTTGATCTTAAATTTCTTGGTAGTCTTAACTCAAACTTTCCTTGGTTCCATTGTCTTCTTACAGTCTCCACCAATTGTTGATGTTTCTTACTTTTTTGGCTTGTATTATCTATTCCTTTTCCCCTGTATATCTTTATTTTATTATTATTTTTAAAATTTTTTTATTTATTAAAATATAATGCATTATTTGCTTCAAGGGTACAGGTCTGTGAATCATCAGTCTTACACAATTCACAGCACTCACTATAGCACATACCCTCCCCAAAGTCCATAACCCAACCTCCCTAACGCTCCCCCTCCCACCCTCCAGCAACCCTCAGTTTGTTTCCTGAGATTAAGAGTCTCTTATAGTTTGTCTCTCTCAAGATGGGACTGGTCTCTCATATATCTTTAAAGAATTATTTATGTCTTTTAATTATTTAAACCCTCATGTTATTGGGATTACCTTGGAATCCATGGGGAGCTCTTTCAGTGAAAAGACTCATATCTTTCTTCAATTCTAAAAATTCTTTTCCTTCTAGAACTTGGGTTAGATGTGTGTTGGAGTTTTAAAATCTACCTTCTTCATCCTTTAGATTCTCTTTTTTATTTTTCATCTCCTTGTCCCTTCATGTCTTATTTTTGGTGATTTCTCCACTTGAAACAATTTTGGCAAACTTCTGGAAGCTGAGTGTGGGTTGGTATGAGAATGAGAAATTCCTGGGGCTGTATCTTAGGGTGGGGGTGGAGGGTGGCAAACATTTTTATTCCGTCCAGGAACTCTATCAATATCTTACAGTAAAGATCTAGAAAGATCTCATGGCTCTGGCAGGGGAGAGGAAGAGTAATCGTGGCAAAATACAGTAGTTCCCCCTTCTTTGTGGTTTTGCTTTTCTTGGTTGCTGTTACCCACACCCAACCTTGGTTCAGTACCAGACCATCCTCCTTCAGACCTAAAGAAGGTCAATGACAGCTTAATGCTACTTTGCCATCCTGTATCAGTCACCTCACGTCATCTCTTCCAGGAGGCATTTTTATCATTTAACCTCAACACAAGAAGAAGGGCGAGTATAGTACAATAAGATAGAAAGAGACCATATTCACATAACTTTTTTTTTCAGTATATTGTTGTAATTGTTCTATTTTATTATTAGCTATTGTTCATCCCTCACTGTGACTAACTGATAAATTAAACTTAAGCATAGGAATGTATGTATGGGAAAAAACACAGCATCTCTAGGGTTTGGTGTTATTTACAGTTTCAGGCATGTCTGGGAGTCTGGGACGTGTCTCCTGTGAATGAGGGGGGCCCGCTGTACTCTCAGAGTAAAAGATTCTCCCAGAGCCTTCTCCCAGCTGAGGGAGGCCATTCCTCCCATTCCACCACCCTTTACACTTTTTGTCTAACTTGTGGGGACGGGGGGGAAGCCGAGAAACACTTGTGAAGGTCATAACCCAGAGTCCCAGTCCTCTTAAAAGTCTGAGATTAATCATTAAACTTATAGAATACTTTCCCTCTTCCCCACATCTGACCACCACACCGGGGGCAATTCTGATACAGGGCAAGACTTATGCCACTGGCTATTAAGTCTTATTATAAAATTCTAGAAATTAAAAGGAGGAAAGGTTAGTGTAAGCCTGGATAAATGAATCTGTGGAAAGGAAGCAGAGAAGTAAATGAAGGGCTTTACAATGGCGTCTTGAGACAGTTGGTTTTCGACATGAAAGAACATAAACTCTGGGTCCTATTTCACTCCAAACATTAAAAACCTCAGGGGCGCCTGAGTGGCTCAGTGGGTTAAAGCCTCTGCTTTTGGCTCAGGTCATGATCCCAGGGTCCTGGGATCGAGCCCTGCATCTCTCTCTCTGCTCAGCAGGGACCCTGCTTCCCTTCCTCTCTCTGGCTGCCTCTCTGTCAACTTGTGATCTCTGAGTGTCAAATAAATAAATAAAATCTTTAAAAAAAAAAACAAAAAAAACCCCCAAACCTCAGACATATTAATAATCTGATTCTGAAAAAAGTTACATATTAAACTGCAGAAAAATAATTTTATGACCTCAAGAAAGAACAGGATTTATTAAATAAGATACGAAAACAAAAATCATGAGAGAAATATGACAAAGCTGACTATATAGAAGTTAGAACTTTAAACTGACAAAAAGTCACAAGAAAAGTCAGACACTGAGATAAATGATTTTCAACATATGTATAAGGCAAAATAATTAATATGCTGACTATATAAAGAACTTGCATGAATTGATGTTAATAAAACAGACTATGGAAATATTAGAAATTGGGCAAAGGAAATGATTAGGACATTCACCTGAATATCCAACTGAAATGTATTTATTTTTATTTTTAAAATTTTTGTTCATTTAAGTTGACACACATGTTGCCTTGGTTTCAGGTACAAAGCATGAATTTACCATATGCCATATGTGTTCCCCATAAGGGTAGCTCCCTATGTAGTTCCATAAGGATAGCTCCGCATAAGTGTAGCTACCATCCATCACCAAACAACACTGTTACAGTATTATCGACTTATATTCCCTATGCTGTGACTTTTACGAAGTATGTTTCTTAATTTCCATATTTCGGGATTTTGTAGTTAACTTCTTACGGGTTTTAGCTCTCCTCTCTGTGTTCGATATACATCAATGCTTTGAAATTTTCCAAGATTTGATTTGTGGTTCAGCAAAAATTTCTCCTTTAATTGCGGCGATTAGGATATTCTATAGGATAGTCTATATGTATAGTAAATATTTGTTGAAGAAATCAATGCAAAGTCACAACATAGTTCATTCTTTTCCATTTGTACCTTTCTATTTGCCCCTTTGGTCAGAGCATCAGAATCCCCTGAGCTGATTATCCATTTTCTGTCAGATTCAGGGGGAACACTCTGGGAACCTGGCTTGAGTTTGAATTTTGGCTCAGCAACTTAAGAAAAATCCTAAACCAAACAAAGCTGTCTTTTGGAGTGTGCTTTCTCTTCTTAAAAATACTTACAAAAATCTTTCTTGGGGGTAGAATTAGAATTAAAATATGCAAAATGCTGAACACATTTTTTGTAGGAACACAATTTTACAAAGTTCGCCCAGTTATCGTAAATATGTATAAATTGGTTGTTTACTTGTATGCTCATCATGCCTTCTAGATTATTAATACAATGACTCAATTTGTTAGAATAAAATGCCAATTGGATCATGTTCTTAAATAACACTTCTTAATAAGAAAAAGACTCCACATCTTTTATGGCTGTGATTGTGGATCCTTGGGATTAATCCTTTGTGGAATTAATTCTAGAAGAATACCAGTAAAGCTCCAGGAGAGGGGTAAAAAAACCCTACGGGGGGGTGGGGAAGAAAAAAGAAAACCCTGTACTTGCACACTTGAGTTAGAAATTGTGACTGAAAGCATCCACCAAAAATTTCCCAAGTGACAAGCAAATCAAATGAAGGGCTGTCAAAGTCAAAAGCCACTTCCACGAATATGGGGCAATTCAGAGAGCAGCGTCTGGCAAGCAGTTCTCTGGGAGTGTAAAACTGTTAATGTAGAAATCCTTGGCAGCATGTGGACCTCATTCACGTCAAATCACCCCAAATCTGGGCAAGAAGTAAACTGCTACAGCTTCCAGTGGGCGAAGTGACTGCCTAACACCCCAGGGGCGAATCTCCCTGGGTCGGCAACCCCCTGTGAGGCGGTTTGAATAAAGGAGAGACACTTTGCAGTGAGCTTTTCACAATTTAGAAAGGAAGCGGCTTCGTGGGTATAAAAGGAGGCAACTCAAATATTCTCTTGCGATACCTTTGTTTCTAACTCTCAAATTAAAAAAAATTTTAAAAAAAGGCAAGAAGTCTGAGCATCTGGTAAATATGAAAAGTTATTGTTCAGAAAAATGTTTCACCAAATTTCACAAATTCCTAAATCCTAAGAGGAAAAAGATGTCCTCTTGTCATCTTTATTTATTTATTTATTTTAGAACTTTTATCTATTTATTTGAGAGGGAGAGTGCGGGAGGGGGAGGGGCCGAGGTTGTGGCCTGGCGCCGGGGAGAGGGTGGTTAGGAGAGGGGGAGAAGCGACTCCCATCTGAACGGGGAGCCATTGCAGGCTCTATCCAGGACCCAGAGATTATGACCTGAGCAGAACTCAGACGCTTGACCAACTGAGCCACCCAGGCGCCCCGTCCACTTTATTTTGAAGCTTGATTTGCTCTGACTTACTTCTAGGTGTTGATACTGAACTCTGTCACAGTACCCCAACAGTGTTTTTTTTTTTTTTTTTAAGGATATATTCCTATGTTGAATGACATTCTGCCTAAACTGTTTGCTGAAAATGCTGCCTCTGCCATTTCCTTCATTGCTGTTGGGCACACTCTGTAACAATCTCCTAGTCTGCCGTTTTCTTTTGAATGATAACCAAAAGTACTCTAAAAATAGCTTAGAAAGAGAAAAATGGTAGAAGAATTGAATTCTCACACACCACATGGTAGGCCAGACTTTAAAAAAGAGTCTGTATTGTGGCTATCAGCCCACCTGACATATTATAAGTTTGCGATAGTATTTTCAGCAAAATGACACTGTACTTTCATGCTGCTAATTGGAATTTTAAATTTTTTATGTTTGATTTATCACGAGACTGTGAGCATCGGGAAGTTATACCACGTTTTATGCTCACATATTTTAAAGTAACATTATTAATCCAAATTGGAAGTCAGCCATTAATGATGTAGTTTTCCCCTTAGAAGAAGTCTCTTCATTAGCACTTCTTAAAGAGTATTTCGCTAGTGCTTCTCAAAGTAATAATCTAAATTCCTCTTCAACAAGCTGCTGTATTTTTGTTGACACGTACAATGACAAAGTCAGTCAAGAAAACATGGCTGCCTAGGTTCTGGCTACAAGAAGGGGATGCTTATTGGATGATTTGGTCACGTGACATTTTGGCTCTATTAAGGGATATATGTGATGTGACCTTCACTCCACGGAGGCCCCAGGAGTCTAAAGTCAAAGTAAGTTTTTGTCAGCTGGTTGTAATTGTCCTCTGGTTCTAGCCCCTGCTTCCTGCAGGCAGCACCTCTAGCCTTACGGATCAAGGTAGCCACTATGTGGGCTGTGTGGAAACAGCCCTTGTACGTGTGAATGTTGCGGATTCAGTCTTCGGAGAAGGGTTGGTGAACATACGGATGCAAAGACTACCTGAAGTAAGTCATGGTCTACCAAGGGCCCACGGCTCACCAGAGCAGACAATCCCAGGGCTTCGCAGCATTGTTAACAGCTCCCAGAAGGGCAGCCCCAATAGAGAGATAGGGGAATAATTGACCATTGAAATGACTTATTTTAAGTCACCTGAGTTGTGCCTGTATATATGTATGTGTAGACGTGTGTGTACATTACATACATATATCGAATGTACACATATGTTAAATCAACACATGTAAATAAATAAATTTAATAAATCAATAGTTTATTTTTAATAGTATTATTACTATTTTAAATATTAATATTGCTATTATTATCAATAGTTTATTGATTTAATAAATTAATAATACATTGTAAATTCTACCATCATTCAGTGGCAGACCTGGGACACAGATTTTTTTTTTTTGGCAAGGCTCTGGCAGATTTCCTTATTTATGAAGCAGACACTAAAAGAGAGGACTTCAGGAAGCAGAAAACAAATTATTCACTTAAAAAAAGAAAAAAAACCTCTTCCCCTTCCCAGTGTTACTACCATGTAATGAACAACAAACAAAACCTAGAGGGGTGACGTGATTTCCTTTAAACAACTTTCTCGCGCTAGACGGGGCAGCCAACTTCAGTCAGTGGCTGAATTCCAGAGCGTTGACTGTTGTCAACCGAAAGAGTGAAAATGTTATCACCTGGTAAGCCCCGATGACTGACGGGCATTCAGAAGCAAATCCCAACAGTCACACCCACTCCTCCAGCACCTGGGAAACCAGATGAGACCAGTGTGTCCCAGAGCTGGTTGGGGATGGATACTTTCTCTCCTTCTGCCTGTGGAGTCCTGAGAAGGAAGGAAGAATTGCATTAAAATGTCATGTTTGTCAATGGCTGTGATTAAAAAAAAAAAAAAAAAAAAAAGGAGGGGGAGAAGAAGGAAGCAAGGGGGAACTTCCCAGCCGGTTGCTGGCTAAGGTATGCAGCCCTCTGAATGCATTGGCACTGCGAGGGGCTGATTAGTTTGGAAGGCTGCCTACAGGTTAGCAGGCCTCATTTCAAATCTCTGACAGCAATATATGTCGTTTCATGCTTCATCCTCATTCCTCATGTTCAACACAAACCGGGGTCACTCTATATATGGAAATCACTGTCTTCAGGGCAAAAAAATTAAAAAAGGTGAGATTGCCGCTTTAACCTCACTGGCCTCAGAAAATATGTTTTAGTCTGATACATTATACTAGTAGGAATTATTTATCAAGAAGATACAAGCTTGATATTTCAGAAATAATGAGATGTTCTGGTTTTGCAGCTGAAATTTTATGGTCCACAGAGCATCGGCTATGAATCCAGGGGAATGAAGTAAACTTGCAATGAATGATAGACACCAATGCAGCCAACGAAAAATGGCTGTGGACCGGGTAATATGAAAGTTATAACACAGCACCGAGCTTCCTGCAGCGAAAGTTCCTTTGTTGCAAGGAGAGGAAATATATTTTAAGGAAAGATACAGAAAGGGTCCGCACATAAAAATCTTACAGACTTTTCCTTCCTGCTATTTTATTTGGCAGGCGTCGCGCAGGATGAGGAAACGGTCATAAACGTTACAGTCTACGGTTTACATGAAATATTAAAAAACTCACTGCAAAATAATCTGAAAAGCTTCACGACCTGTCATCATTGTGTACCGTGAAAGCTGTAACAAGCAGAAACCTTGGAAAAGGCAATTAGAAAATGGATGAACATAGATGATGGTGCTTTTGGGGAATGGCGATTCTGCTCCTGTGTTTCTGGATCAGACAGCTGTCGTGATGAAAGGCCCTTTGTCATATTATATTTCCAGGACTTTAAAGGACCCCACCCCACCTAGGAAATAACAGGAAAACACTGATGTAAAAAAGATGACTGCAAGCCAGTCTTCCTCCAGATGCCCTTGGCATGTGTGGTCCCTAGGGATCCCCCGACTCCACATCTGGCTCTTTCCTGGTTCTAGAGCCACTGCCCAAGGTCTTAAAGACCACTCACCGTGCAACAGCACACGAAGTAGGGACATGCTGTCCCCCTGACCCTGCCCTGGGGCCAGAATTTAAATCACCAGCTGGAGACTCCAGTCCTTTGGGGGATATTTAGCCAACAAGTCTAATCATGAGGGCTCTTCCTTCTAGCACCCAGCTTTGTAATGCTTGTTCCTTGGCACAGAGTCTTAGAAAATAAATATCAATAATTTAGAACCCTTTGCAAACATAATTACCCAAAGTAATGGGTTTTAAATCAGCCTCTTATAAACCTGGGCATTTTCACTGTCAGTCAAGATCACCAAAAAGCCTTAATTAAATACTTCAGGGTAAGAGGTGCTGCGTGAGGCTGTGTACAAGGTATCAGACAAATAAAAGAATCTCTGTACATCTCATTTTGTCAGCTGTAAAGCAGACATAGCAGCACTTACTTCTCAGAGGTGTTATGAGAATCAGTGAGTATGCTGAGCGCTCAGGACAGGGCCTGGCACATTATGTGTAACAGAGTCGTAGAAAGCCTTGCTAAGTGGTCATTTTCCTATTGTGACAAAGACGGCTTGTTGCCCCCAGTGTTCTTCCTTGAACAAGGAATACCTGCTTTTTAATGGGCCACATGGAATCAGGAAAAAATTTCCCCACTTCCTTTGCATCTAAGTGTGGTCATGTGTTGAGCCAATGGCTTATAGGAAGTGTCACTTACCAGAAGTGTTTTTAAAGTGTCTCTTACTCCTTTCTGCGATCTGGAATGTGGCTATAATGGCTGGAGCTCAAGCAGCCATTTTGGACATCAGGGGGAAAGCAACAGGTTGAGTAAAGCAGTACATAAAAGGAGCCTGGGACCATGACAACTTTATAAAACTGATTTACTAGCCCTGGACTTCCTAACTCTGGAGTTCTCTCATATTGGAGAAATAAAATTTTATTTTGTGTACACCACTGTTATTCTGGGTTTAGATCACATGCAGCAAAACCCTTTTGAAATTAAATGCCCTCTAGAATTCTTTAAGTGGAAAAGCAGCTTGCTGGAGAGGGCCTTGGAGTCCTAGGCATACCCATTGTGGCAGATATTTCAAAAGATAAGACCTTGGCTGAGATGGCCATTTATATATTAATACATAAAAAATATTTAACATGCCAGGCATTTGTAAGTCAAGAAGTCCTGGGTTTCCTTTTAACCTTCACTTCCTTTAAAAAAGAATTTTGATGGCCAGGAGCCCTGCATTCATGGGGTGGTATCCTACCCTGTACAATGAGTATCAGGCTGAAAGGGGAAGCAAGCATTAAGACAAACAGAAAATTACTTTCTGTAAAAAATTAATTTCTTATAGAAGATATTCATTTTGATCTTGTAAAGAGGTGGAAGAATAATATGATCGACCAATGACCATCATGCAATTTTTTTTTAAAGATTTTATTTATTTACTTGACAGAGAGAGATCACAAGTAGGCAGAGAGACAAGCAGAGAGAGGGAGGGAAGCAGGCTCCTTGCTGAGCAGAGAGCCTGACGCGGGGCTCGATCCCAGGACCCTGAGATCATGACCTGAGCCGAAGGCAGAGGCTTAACCCACTGAGCCGCCCAGGTGCCCTCCATCATGCAATTTGATCGTGACCCTGATACATGTTAATTGCAAATATTCGTACTGTACTTTGGACTACCAGATGTTTTCAACAATATGAGAAACTTGACTGAAAAACTTTAAAAATGCTTGAAATTGTGTAATATATTTTTGCATGTGAACTCTTAGAATTTTAATGGTGATCACTTACATTTTGTATTTTTGCATTTGATTGTACAGGGTTTTTTTTCCAAAATTTTATTTAAAAACAAATCACAGGGTGCCTCAGTGGCTCAGTTGATTAAGGTCTGCCTTTGCTCAGGTCATGCTCTTGGGGTTCTGGGGTTAAGGCCACGTCTTGTTCCCTGCTCAGTGGGAGTCTGCTTCTCCCTCTCCCTCTGCTTCTGTCCCCTACTTGTGCTTGCTCTCTCTCCCTCTCTTTCAAACAAGTGAATAAAATCTTAGAAAGAATAAAATTAAAAAGAAATTGTATTTTGCTTTCTGTTTTAGACACTAAGGGCTGCTTATTCAATATCTATTGGATATCTATCTTTGCTTCCTTGTTAATTCCAATTTTGTTTGGAATCACATGACCAATCAAGGATAGTTTTCCATTTTCTAGGTCCCAGGAAGATAAGAGTGGCCATGTGACACAGTTTTGTCCAATGAGAAGTGAGTGGGGGAAAGATGGGGGAAAGAGTGAGAAGTCTAGTTTTTTCCTGCTTCAGATGTTAATGTGGTATCTGGAATGGCAGGAGCCATTGCCTGAGGTGACAAGCATGAGGACAAAACCCACCATCCTAGAGAGGGTGAAATAAAAAGGCATAGAATCCTTTCCTCATAGCATCATTTAGAAGATGAGCGAACACCCTAAATTATCTACTCCCCGAATTTTTTTTTACAGACAAAAATAGCCCTTTACTTGTTTAAGCTACTGTTATCTGGATTTTTGTTACTTATAGTCAGACATTTCTAACTGACATACTCTGAAACTAATGAAGCAAATATGAAAAGAACCCCAAATTCCTTTTTGAAATCATTTCACATCCAATATATGCATCCATGAAAAAAAAATTTTAAGATTTTTTTTTTTAATTTGAGAGAGAGAGAGAGAAAGTGAATGAGAGGGAGCAAGAATCTGAAGTAGACTCTGCACTGAGCACAGAGCCTGATGCAGGGCTCAATCCCACAATCACGAGATCAGGACCTGAGCCAAAACCAAGAGTCAGAGACCCAGTGGCCTGAACCACCCAGGTGACCCACATCAGTAAAAATTTTTGATAATTTTAGTAGTAGATTTTGAACTTAGCTCATGTATTTCTCTTCCCATTCCCAGATTCTAGTAAAATGAAAGTAAAGACGTTTTTTCAAAGTGTAATCCCATGCACTGAAGAGAAACTGATGGAGTTCCTACGTGAGGGAAGGATATTTCTGGGTGAAAGAGAGTGAGTGGAAAATACTGATGGAGATGTAACATGGAGACGGCTGCTGTCCATAATAAATATGGAGGGCACAATAGCAGGAAGAGAAGGAAGCAACCTGGTAGAATCTTGGGGAGACATCACACCTGAATGAGGCAATTCTACTAGGGCTGTTGTGAGAGGGGTGACTTACAAGGAATTAATTATTGGTATATATTCACTTTACTCAAGAAGTCTCCCAGCTGACCAACACTATCCATCCACATTGAGTTCCTACACATCTTCCTGGGACCTCATTTTAAAAAATGAAGTCAGTCAAGAATCACTAGATATTTGAAAGAAGTTTAACCAGCAAAATATCAACAGAAAAACTGATCAGAAGAAAATACATTCAGAAAATTGAACAATATGTCATAAAAAGAAATGGAGAACTCTTGAAAATTAAACTTTTGGTTGTTGAAATGAAAATACTGATTGGATGTTTGAAAGACATTTGAAGAATGAAAAAATTGAAGAAAAAAGGTAAAACACAAATTCTGAAACAAGGAATAGGAGAGAAAGAATAAGGACATAGAGCACTATTTTTAAAAAAGATTTTATTTATTTATTTGACAGAGAAAGATCCTGAGTAGGTAGAGAGGCAGGCAGGGGGTGGGGGGGAGCAGCTCCCTGCTGAGAAGAGAGCCCGATATGGGGCTTGATCCCAGGACCCTGAGATCATGACCTGAGCTGAAGGCAGAGGCTTAACCCACTGAACCACCCAGGCACCCCAGAGCACTAATTTAGATGAGTCAAAATACAGTTAATAAGAGTGCCCCCAAAAAAGGAAGTACAGATTGGAGATGAGAAAATTAGCAAAACGATAATAACAACAAAACATAGAAATTTTCCTAGAGCTAATAGGGGTGCAAATCTTCAAATTGAAGGGGACTACTGTGTACTAACTAGGTTGCTTGAAAGAATTCCCACACTCAGACAATCATCATAGAATTGCAGGATGGCAAGAATAATAGCATATATTTAAACGTTCTACTGAGGAAAAAAAATAGACCACTAATAAAAAACCAACAATTAAAGTAGCATCAAACTTATCAGCAATCTGGATGCTAAGAGGCAATGGGCAGTGCCTTCAAAGAAAGAATGCATTTTAATGGATTTCTATATTTAGCCAGAGTACTCATCAAGGAGGAGAGCAAAATAAATACACTTTCAGACCCATGAAAACTCATGAAGTTTACTAGTCATACACTTTTCTTTGGGGAATCATTTGAGGATATACTCCAGTAAAATGAGAGAGTAAACCCAAAAGAGGGAAGAGGAGGTGCAGGGAACTGTAGAATAATCCAGAAAAGCAAAGAAGGGAAGTGCCAGGAAGACAGTTATGCAAGGGGTTTAGAAAATAAACCAATCCAGGCTCATGCGAGTGGATGAAGGGTTTCCTGAGGAAGGTCTAAGGAGTGGAGTGATTCCATCAGACAGCGGAAAAACTGCGATGTTAGAAGACCTTGAGGATTTACTAAAGGTACAGAATTCAAGAGATAAAATGACAGTAAAAACTTCATGGGAGGAAAAAAAAATATAAGAAAGTGATGGCCCAAATTTGAAGCAATTGGTTTCTGGTTAGCAAAAAAAATCAGTAGATATTATTTAAAAAAATTACTGAAATTGACTTCAAGTAATAGAATGCGTAAGAAGCTTGAAAGATATTAAGGATACTGTATGAATGCATGTGATTCTTCTCTCAACTGGAAGAGCCAAGTGAGAATCTCGTGGAAAATCGAAAAGTTTTGCAAAGCCTGATGTGGTTCCAAAGCAAACAAAATTGTAGGAAACTTTTCGGTAAGTGATGGAATTTAATAAAGATGAGTCCATTTTAACAATGGAATTAGGGTAATCATTTCAGTACTCTAGAGAAGGAAATACAACCGTACCACAACACTTGAATCTGTGGTGAACACTGTTTATGTATTGACCTTGTTTTTGGCAATTTTTATTTTGAAAAACACTGTACGGTCAGCAGAAATTGGGTATGAGGTGATAGTTGGGGAGGAGAGCAGGCGAGAAAGACAGAGGAGTTAATATTCTCACCTTACAAACTTGAGTGTTAAGATGTACTATCTCCAGTTGGCAGAATGAGAAGTATAAGTTGAAGCATATTTGTTAATTTACAAAGGTAAACAGATAGAAGAAGTAAAATATGGTGATAGTAAAACATGGAGATGAGGGGTCTAAGTGAAGCCAAATCTGCTTGAGAGGTAAAGAAATGAGGGTGAAGTATACCACTTACAGGTATGTAGGTAACCACTAGAAGGACTGAAAGTAGGAATTCGGTGATCCCCCATCACTCTGGGAGGTAGCTGGGGATGAAGAGGGTTGGAGAAGGAGCTATTTTTCCACTAGAAGCTCTTTCTACTGTTAGGATTTTTTTTTAAGTCATATGCATATATTACTTTTATTTTAATTAAAATTCTTTCCATATAGAAATTTGCCACAGGAATTGAAACAGATTATCACATCAATTTAAATGAATTTAAAGCAATAGATTATTTGCTATAAAAATATTTTCATTGATTGAGGGTGTTTCCCTAAGGGAAATGAATATTATATCAAAGAAATCAACTTCTTCATGAAGAATATTTTTCAATAGTAGCACGATCCAACTTTTAATGACTTTGTTTTAAAAAGGATATTTCTCATTGTTAGTTGAATACAAGGCACTTGGAGTACAATCTAGAGATTTTCCAAAAGGAAACCATTTCTCTGGATGTTTGGGTCTTGTGTACATGGTGTTTCAGAAGCAAATCTGTTGGCTGAATGAATTGGTCTCCTCTAATCTAAGTACACCTTTAGGTAACACAAAACTAAATTAAATTTAAGTAGTTCTTGTTTTAAGGCAATCAGCCTTGAGTTTGAGTTTAAAATTTGCAAATATTCTTTGCTTTAGAAGAATGGGGGAAGAAACATAATTTTCCCCAGAATTCTCTTCCTAACAGCTCTTTAGCCTTCACTTCTTGGCAAGCACCTACTAATATTTCAGGATTCAGCTCACCTAACCTCTTTGTCACCATCCTTTCATGTGCTCTCTACACCCCAGTCATACATCTGTCACCATGTTGCTTATACATTTATCCCACCAAGTAAGCACTCGGGAGGGTCTTCATTTCCAGATCCCCTCATGATATATTTCCCTTTGAATATCACTTTGGTATCACTTGGTGATAGTAGGCCAGTTAATAATTTATGGGTGGATAGATAAATCCCTTGTTCTGTCTGGATCTGTTTGTTATTTGTTTTGTGTATCTCAAATACTCAATGCATTGGTTCTTTAGAAAATGCTCTAATAGAAAAAGGTATAGCTAAAAAGGTCTGTGGGGAGGGAGGAGGGAGAAGAAAAGAGAAGTGTTAGGTTGTCAGCTAGTGGAGTTGCCTAGATAACATTTTCACATTACCTTTCCATTCCCTACTGCCCCCCTCCCATTGTTTTCTCTTCTCCCTTCTTCCTGTTTCCCATCTCATTCCAAAAGTGATTTTGAAGTGTTGCACAATAAATCATAAATAATGAAAAACAGAAGGTGTATGAGTAAGACTCCATACCACAACCAGGAAATATATCCATTTATTCTAGAAATATTTATTTATTGATCACTTACATTCCAGGCAATGTGCTTGGCATCAGGGACACAACGGTGATATGAGCCTGATCACATGGACATTACATCCTAATGGAATAAAATTATTTCACTAATTGAATGGCAAATTTGGTTTGGAAATTTCAAAATACAAAGAAAAAGGACAACACTTTAGAATAAGTTGTTTCCATTTAATGTGATAAAATGTTTGGGACAAAATTCTATTCCTCCTAGCCATGTACATCAATAAGATTAAGAGAGGGGCACCTGGGTAGCTCAGCCAGTTGAGTATCTGACTCCTGATTTTGATTCAGGTCATGATCTTAGGGTCATTAAGCCTCTTGTGGGGCTCTGTGCTCAGCAGGGAGACTGCTTGAGATCTCTCTCTCCTTCCCTCTCTAAAATAACTAAATAAATCTTTAGAAAAAGAATATTAAGTGAAAGAATGCATATGATATGAAAGCATGGGTGAATATTAGTTATTACATAAAGGATGCTAAATAATGTTTTAACAATCGTTTTGCTCAGTATATTGAAGCATACGTCATTAAAACCCAATGGGTGGGTACAATGTAAGCCTCTGAGAGCTTAGGGTAGCTCTTGAGAAGGGGATGAGACCTCAGTTGGCTGGAATTAGATTTCTACCCCTTGCATGAAATGGAGACTTAAAATAGAAATGAAGCTTATAGAAGAAATAAAATTCAATGTGCTGCATTCCTAAGTTTGTGGACTGAGTCATCCTGATACATGTCAGGGCTCGTCCGGGATTGCTGAGGATCCCTGTACAGTACGTAACCATCTGCACTGAGGATTGGTTACAAATGCTAGAATTAGAGCCAAGTCATTTGAACAATGGCACTGCAGTGAAGAAGAGTGGGAGAGCAGCAAAAATGCAGGCTCTTGGAACTCACTTCCAAGGAACTGTTCTGAGATGGAGTTTGCAAGAATACTAAGGAGGCTATAGACTCCCTGGTCAGACACAGTTTGGTCTGTAGATGAGAAAAGGAGAAGGTAAGTGTTAATTAAGCCTTGCTAGAGTTTGGTGATAGCATTAAGTGCCTTGATCCCAAGGAATATGCCCAGAAAGTGAGCAACACCAATGTAACAGAATCTGACTCTGTTTTGTCTGAGTGCTGGCAGCTTTTAAACCTCACTCCTTCTTCTTTCCCTCTTTCCCACATCTGGAAAAGCTGATATGACAGTATGGGTGCACTCCCCTTTGGTGTTAGCAGGAAGTTCAAATTACATGTGGAACCCTTGCCCCTTCCCCAAACTACCATAAAAACCCCAAGTCAGTCTCCTTCCCTTACTCTCTCAAGAACTTCCAAACCACTGTGGGGGCCAGAAAAAAGAAACAAACAACAATAAGAAAATAAAACTCAATCAAATGAGAAAATGAGCAGCAGAAAAAGGGGAAATATAGCAATAAAACATACTTAGTAGAGGAGCATGTGACTCTTGACCTCAAGGTCCTGAGTTAAAGCCCCATGTTGGGTGTAGAGATTACTTAAATTAAAACAACAGCAACAACATACTTAGTAGAATACATAAAATAAGATGGCACAAGGAAGCCCAAATATATCAGAAATCACAATAAACATGGAAGAATTAAATTTCTCTGTTACTTGAAAGGGAATTTAAGACTTACTGCCTTATTTATAAAAAGTGCATCTTCTAAACAATAGAGAATTTAAAAGCAAATTTTGTGAAAAATATATAATAGACAAATAGGAAGAAAAATAAAAGAGTGTAACAATATATGAGATCAAATTGAAGTCACCATTTAATGGAACAAAGAAGTATGTTTCATATGGCATAAGTACAATCAACCAAAAGATGAGATGAACTTAAATCTTTTTTTCTATCAAATGATACAACATCCAAACATGTAAGTCAGAAACTGATAGAAATACAAGGAAACACATGAGAGATTCATATTTATTGTGAATTTTTTTCTTTTTTTGAGAAAATCCATTCATGACTGATACCTGGTCTTATACAGGATTTGGGAGAAGAGTGAAGATGTTTAGTGATTTTCCCAAAATGGGGGTGTTTAGGAATTGTTTGACCTTTAGCTGGGGGAGTATGGATACTCCAGTGAGACTGTCGTTGATGGACTGAACAAAAAAATGTGTCGATTAGAGTGAAGCTGCTGTTGATTGACTCTTTACTTCAGAAACCTCTTTCCTGATACAAAATTGTGTTTGATCAATGGGATATATACAAAGCCAGCTCTGGTGCTCTTTGGTATCAATCCAAGGAAGACATTATTAAGGTTAATGTCAGTGACATTGCGAAAATGGAAGCACATAGCCCCAGAGAGAACACCGCTGGGACAGAATCAACAGGGTAGGATGGGACGTGAAAGCAGGAGTGGAAGAGGACTCTGTGATTCCAAGTACCAGTGGCTGGAAGAGAGACATGGGAAGTCAGAAGGACGAGAAGATTTGGAGAATGCAGATTCTTCATCAAAAGTTTGGGGGACATGCCATGGGCCATGCCACCATCAGGCCTACAGATTGGGAGTGAGATCTCATCAGTGTGTGGGTTTGTGTGTGTGTGTGTGTGTGTGCATGCACGCACGAGTGTGTAGGAGTTATCCATGCTAAGTTGACAGTTGAATAACAGGAGTAAATGTGTAAGTAGAGAGCTTCACATAGAATTTGGGACACCCAGATTTAGGGGTTGAGCAAAGAAAGCAGAGTCATATAAATCTTTAGTAGGAGGGAATTTAGAATCTTAAAGGGGGACCCAGGAAAGTGTACTATAGGTAAAACCTAAAAACAAGGAAGGAAAGAGTAAGAGGCCGGTGATGTCAAAGGCTGCCCGGGGATAGAGCAACATGAAGATAGATAATATGAGGACTTAGTCATCTGAATAGGAGGTAATCTTCATGAGATGGTCTTGAGGGATAAAGCCCAGTGGCAAAGTTGCAAATATAAGATACCTTTTAAAGATATTTCACAGTGGAAGTAGAATTGAAAGAGGTTGGAAGTGTCGGGAAAAAAGATTTTGGGACTCGAGTAGGCAGGGAAAAGGAGGAGAGTAGGCAGGGAAAAGGCAGAGGTTGGAGATGCAAGCAAAAGAGAATGCCAAGTTGATAAAGAAAATCTCTGGAGGTGGCAGGAGGTGTGTCGTGTTCTAAGGGAGGAAGGGCACTTCTTCCTCAGAAAAGAGGAGAGTGAATGAAGCATTTCTGATGATGGGGACAGAAAGACAGAGGTAGAGATGAGGGAAGTTAAGACACTTAGTATTGAGTGGTCTTGATTTCCTCTACAAGAGGTGATTATTTTTTTAAAGATTTTATTTCTTTATTTGAGAGAGAGAATGAGAGGAGAGAGCATGCGAGGGGAGAGGTCAGAGGGAGACGCAGAAGGGAGAAGGCAGGGAAAAGTTCCCTGCCGAGCAGGGAGCCGGATGTGGGACTAGATCCTGGGACTCTAGGATCGTGACCTGAGCGAAGGCAGTTGCTTACCCAACTGAGCCACCCAGGCCCTCCACAAGAGGTGAATTTATGCAGAAAGAATCGTGAGGTGAATTTTAAGATCAGAGAAATGCCTTGGATAGGAATGTAATTGGAAGCTAATTAAAAGGAGAGTTCAAAGGGGTTGTCAGCCACCAAGCCAAGGTGAATGGATATAGAAAGTGTGACACATATGTACAACAGAATAGCACTCAGCCTTGAAAAAGAAGGCGATCCTGCCATTCGTGACAATGTGGATGGACCTGGAGGACATTATGGTGAGATAAATCAGCCACAGAAAGACAAATACAGTATGATCCCATTTATAGGTGGAATCTATATAGTCAAACTTACAGAAGCAGAGAGCAGAATAATGGCCGCCAGGGGCTGTGTGGCGGAGGAGCGGGGAATGTTGGTCAGGGGGCACAGAATTTCAGTCACACAGAGGAATGAACCAGGTACATCAGATCTGGAATCTGATGGAGAGCGTGGTGACGACTGGTTACGGCATCATACTATGTACTTGAAATTTGCTCAGAGGGTGAATCCTGCGTCCTCATTTCATAAAACGACAAATGGCAACTGTGTGAGGTGATGGCGATGGTAATCAGCCCAACGGTCATGATTATTTCACAACGTGCACATGTATCAAACCACCAAGTTGTACACTTTAAGTATATACAATAAAAAATGAGAGTAGAAGTATTAATAGCAGTATTAGTGGTAGGTGACATTATATAGATCACATTGTCTTATCTAAAAACCTCAACAGCCTGGACAACATCAGGCTGGAAATAAGACCTGCCAAACAGAAGGTCAAAGGTGAAGGAGGTTTCGGGGGTGAAAAGGAGTCCCTTGCAGGGACTAATCAGAAAGTCCAACAGGGTAGGCCTTGGGGGTAAAGCCAAGGAAAACGGGCATTCTGGCAGAAGAGAGAGGGATGGGGGGACTCGGTAGACAAGATAGAGGTACCAGATTGTGGAGACGAAGGGGAAGCCCTGAGGTCAAAATCTTGGAGATGAAGCAAAGCCACATGAGTCAAGGTTATCCTTGTGGTAACACCATGAGAATCGGAAACCGTTTGGAGGGGAGGGTTTGTGGAGTTGCAATGGGGAAACAGCACAATGCCCACGTGTTGGAAAGATGGCTTCTCAGCAAGGAGGATGATGTCACCTATGAGGAAGCAAGCGGAGGACAGGAGACGAAGATGAGCCAGGGCTGAGGTCATCCAGGTGGACAGGACTTGTCTCAAAGACCGATAGTGACTGTGACAAGTGGACAGAGAGAAGACAGTGGGGAGCAATGGTGATAGAATCCCACACTAGAGCAGCATCTGGTCAGAGAGCGGATGCCGGCAGGAGTGCCCATAGGCGCCCTTTGTGGAGGTTCTCCTCCGTTCAGTGCACAGACCGTGAGGAGAATGGAGAGTGGGGGGTTTCAGGGCTTCCCCCCCATTTCATGTTTAACACTGGGTCTCCCTCATCAGCTTCCTGCTGCATGTGGGCATTCACTCAGAGCTCCGTTTGCCTTAAGCCAACACAGAGGCTTCTGCCTTTGCTAAAGAGACAGTGTGCTGAGGAAGGCTGCCTGTAATCAGTCATTAAACATAATCGATCACCTGCACTGGCTGCGGATAGATCAGTGATAGGAGGCCATGGAACAGCACAAGAGCATGCTGGGCAGGAAAGGACAGACGAGGGGCGAATGCCTCCCAAGAAGGAAAGAGATGCAGCAGGTGTGCAGGGCAGTGTGACGTCGGGCCCACTTGGTTGGCCTGGAAAAGCAGTCTTTGCTGGGCTGGGGAAGAGGAGGAGCCATGGAGAGGTGAGTGCAAGGATGCTCAGGACTTGACTTTGGAGAGCTGGATATCTTATTGGAATGCCAAGGTCAGTGCCTTGGACTTCCAGTCCTGGCTTAGATGGCCTCTACTTTAGATGGCCAGAGACGGTCTACAACCTCAGTTGTACATGGTAGCGCTATCCAATAGAAATAGAATTCAAGGCCCATAGGGGAACACCTACGCCATTTAAAATGTTCTAGCAGATACATTTAAAAAAGTAAAATGAAAGAGGGGACGTTAATCTTGATAATATATTCTATTTGACCCAGTATAACCAAGTATCATTTCAACACGTAATCCAACTCTAAAAAATTATTGAGGTATTTCGTTCCCAATTTTGTGTACTGTCTCTTAGAAATCGGTATGCATTTTATGCTCACAGCACATCTCAATTTGGACTAGCTGCATTTCAGGTGCTCAGTAGCCACACGTGGCCGGTGGCTACCATATTGGATGGCTCGGGTGCATGTGGTGTAAGACACACCTGTGCCACAGGTGCAGTATGGGTAATATGGATCTTAGGAAATTAGGAACAGGTGGAGATTAATGAAGGCTGATGGCATCAAGTTGGGAAATTCTTTATGGAAATTAGGATGGGGGCAGGGAGGGGAGAAGGGGCCATCTCAAGGCAAAGGCCTTTGGGGATATTGGGATAGAGGGAAGAAGGGACGAGTAGAAAGCCCCACTGTTTAAGAAGAAAGGGAGCAAAAAGGACCAAGAACCCACCTGGTGTGTAATTGCTAAAATCCACACACTACGGCTGGCCATCCTTACAATGGTCCCCTCTTTGGGTGTGGCTCCTCCCTACCCCCCCAACCCAAATTTACACCAAAGCCCCCTCCCTCTGCCTCCCCATTGTGAGTAGAAATGGCAAAGCTGGCCTGGATTGCATTTATAAAATGTTGATTATCTATAACTGGCTTTTAAATTTTCAGATTTGTCCTTCACTCCGCAGCTTTTGATCCCGCACCCAGCAGCATTTTACAAGGGTCTGGGCGTGGGGGGCGGTGAGGGGGGAGGAAGGAAAATGTCCTCAGAAAACAAAAACAGTATTTTCAGAATTGCACTCTGCTGCTTTCAGACTATTTCCATCAACCCTCTTATTCATTTTGATTTATTTCTATCCGTAAGCAGACTAACGCTTCTCTATGCTTTTATTGTTCTTCGAGAATAGGCCTTCTATTGGAGGAAAATAATGTCTCTACGACCACCACTTTGCTCAATGCAGATCTTCATTAATCTGCAGCTACAGAACAGGCTTTCAGCAGCGAGCCCTTGGATGGGAATTGAATTTGATATTGCATTATGGTTGCAGGGCGTCTCACAATAGGCTGTGTTCTTTTCTGTGTCTGAGCACAATCAGAGAGACCCAATTAAATAATTTGGTGCAATAATGGAGCACAAAGGAATATGAGGGCTAAAGTGAGGGCTTCAGCATCTGTATTCTCCCCTCTCTGTATCATGTTAATTAATTTGCCTCAAAACCAAAAGAAAGAGCACAATATGGAACAGCGTATCGACAACATGTAGACACTTTAAATGCAGATACCAAACCAAATGGACTCTGAAGAAAAGGGTAGGGTAGCACTTTGCTAGGGCTGTTGCAAGCAGGCACACCAGCCTGGGAGGGCCTTCAAACCACACAGATGATTCCTTCCCGGCTCTGGAGGCCAGATTCCCAAAGCACCGTGCAGCCCGGGCCACACTCTCTCTGAGTGTTGGGGCAGAAGCCCTCCTCGCCTCCTCTGGCTTCTGATGGGGCTGCCGGTCCTTGGCATTCTTTGACTTGACTTCCCATCCCTCAAGCTCTGCCTCCACGGTCACATGGCCTTGTCCCTGTGTGTCCCCGCCTTCACGTGGCCTTTTCCTCCTCTTGGGGAAATACCAGTCATATTGGCTAAGTGTCATTAGGTGACATCAGTCATGCTAATGACCAAATCTTAATTCGATGACTTCTGCACAGACCCTATTTCCCAATGAAGTCACATCCCCAGCCACGTTCAGACCTCAACACATCTTTTGGTGGGGGCACAATGGATCCCACAACAGACGTTCTCTGGATGTCCAGGTAAAAAGTGAGATTATTACTCATGCTGATGCTGTATGATTCCCCGCTCAGCCCAGGAGACTGTGTTCACCGTCTGTGTTCTTGAGGAGACAGACCTCTGGAGCAGCTCAAGAGCATCTTCTGGTGAATGCTGTGGCTTGAACACGTACCTGGGGATGAGAACATGAACTCAGCTAGCAGTCCAAGGGTGCAATGACCTGGTCAGACCCAGAGTTTGTAGAGCTTCAGTCAAGTACTTGAGACAAAAGTGTCCTGGGAACTTTAGCTCTCAAAGGTGACTTTTTCTAAGGCTGTTTTGGGCCCATTGCCCAATGAGCATGGCCATTGCAACAGATGCTTCCGTGCCGGGGAGAGTTGGGTGGGTGAGTTTCATCTTGATGGCTTATTAGCTCTCTCCTGTTCGGGGGTACAACATACCTTTTTGCAGACTTCCTCCTGGGTTTCTGCCAAATCAGATAAAATTGACCTCCAGGAAAGGACGGCACGAAATCGGGGTGGATGTGGAGTTAGTTGTGCGAGGTACATCTATCATCCTGCCCTAAGCAGTATGTTGGACTAAATTCTCGGACTGAAATGCCACGTCCTTGTCCAGGCTGCTCCAGGACAGTATGCAACTAAGACTTGGTTAAATGAATGGCAATTGTGTGTGATGTCAGCAAAGGAGAAAGGATCATTAACCCAGAGGTAAGTAAACATATTCTCTAGACCACCTGGCAGTAAAGGGAGCCCGATGGGATGTATCAGGGAAAACAGCTGAGAGTTTAGAGCTCACGGCGTCTTGGGGACATGCAGGTTCACTTTCCAGGGTGATCGAGTTCTAGTTATCTTAGGGAAGGGCAACAGGGTGGGGTAGCACTGGCTTAGGATGGAGTCTTATTCCCGTGACCCAGACACGAGAAATAGCACACGGGCCTTGGAAGGGAGAAGTGGGGAGGCTGCGCGCTGGCCTGGCCAGGATTTGCGATCTGGTTCTAGTCCATATTGCCCCGACATAAGTGCTCGGGCCAGGGGACAAGAAAGCTCAGGAAGACTGGGGCAGGAAAACCAAAGAAGACCTTGGCTCAGACCCAGACCTGAATTCAGGTGAACCCATGTGCTCGTGTATCAAGTAACGTGGGCCGGCGACTTAGTCTCTCTGAGTCTCAGTTTCTTCCTCTGGTAAATGGGATTCCTAGAACATTCAGTGGGTAGATTATAAACACTCCATCAGTATTATTTTCCGAGGTTAGCCCTCAGAGGCTCACCAGCACCCAGGCAGCTGAAGGCCTGTCCCTGCCCATCACAGAAGAGGACTTCACCTGGGCAATCCTTCTGCACATTTGTACATGACGACAGACGCGCAAGGTGGAAATACTGGCTCAGTGCCCTGGGGTAAACAGATGATACCTCTCTTGGGCCATCCTCAGGGCTGAGGCCCAGGAGGCAATATATTTAAAAAATGCCCCGGGAGGTTCTGATGTGTCCCCAGGGGTGACATCCACTCAAGATGCGTGTCCCAAGGGGAGGTCTTGAACCTTTGGGCAAGCCGTTATTTTGTAGAAGTCAAAGGATTTAGAATCAAATAGCATATATGGAACATCAGTCCCAGAGGTTATTTTAAAAATTGATTTAGCACTTTTTGTTCTTTTTTATTGTGGTAAAATAGATGTAAGATTCAGCCCTTTATTATTTTTTTTTTTAAAGATTTTATTTATTTGACAGAGAGAAATCACAAGTAGATAGGCAGGCAGAGAGAGAGAGAGAGAGGGAAGCAGACTCCCTGCTGAGCAGAGAGCCTGATGCGGGACTCGATCCCAGGACCCTGAGATCATGACCTGAGCCGAAGGCAGCGGCTTAACCCACTGAGCCACCCAGGCGCCCCAGCCCTTTATTTTTTTTTAAGATTTTATTTATTTACTTGACCAAGAGAGAAATCACAAGTAGGAAGAGCAGCAGGCAGAGAGAGAGGAGGAAGCAGGCTCCCCACCAAGCAGAGAGCCTGATGCGGGGCTCGATCCCAGGACCCTGGATTCATGACCTGAGCTGAAGGCAGAAGCTTAACCTACTGAGCCACCCAGGTGTCCCAGATTCAGCCCTTTAATAACCACTTTTAAGTGTACAATTTCGTGGCGTTGAGAACATTCTCAATGCTTTGCAACCATCACCACTATCCATTTCCAGATTTTTTTCATCATCCCACTCAGAAACTCTGTACCCACAAAACAGTAACTCCCCATCCCTTCCTCCCCGCAGCCCCTGGTGACCAGCACCGTACTTTCTGTCTCTGTGAATTCGATCATTCTAGGTACCTCTCATAGTGGAATCATACAACACACGTCCTTTTGTGTCTGGCTTTGTTCACTTAGCATAACGTCCTCAAGGTGCATTCCTGTCGTAGCATGAGTAAGCCCTGCATTCCTCTTTCGGGCAGAATAATATTCCTCTGTGCATGTAGACGATGTTGTTTGTTCATGCATTCTCTGATACACATTTGAATTGCCTCCTTTTGGTTACTGTGAATAATGTTACTACGGACATGGGTGTGTACGTATCCATCTGTCCTGAACTTTTGCTTTCAGTTCTTTTGGAGAACTTAGGAGTGGAATTGCCAGATCATCTGGTAATTCTATGTTTTGTTTTCGGAGGAACCACCAAATGGTTGTTCACAGCACTTGCAAATTACACCGCCAGCAATGCTTGGAGGTTTTGGTTTTTCCACGTCCTTCGTTAATAGCCATCCTGGTGGGAGTGAGGTGGTATCTTGTTGTGGTTTTGATTGGTATCAAAAAAATGTTATTGCTCATAGTAACCCCGTGAAGTGAGCATTCTCAGCTCTGGACTTTAGAGATAAGGAAAGCCAGTCGACAAACCTGTCCGAGGGGACTTGGGCTGTGGTGTGGCCGCAGCAGGCAACGTAACGGTGATCTACCAACGGAAGTGCCTATTTAAAGAAATTCTGTGGATAACCTTTCTATGGAGAAAAACTTTTTAGTTGAGTAGAACTTTTCCTCTTTGTCTAGGTTCAGGTGGTCCTAATTTGCTTAAATTGAGGTCAGCTTGCCTAATACCACCAGTGGGCTTGCAAATTCTGCAGCCTTTCTTAAAATATGGTAGTTCTGTGCTTCCCCGGGAGAATTCTTCTATTTCCCTCCCACATGTCACCAGGAGTTTTGTTAGTACTGCCGAAGGCCTCCGTGACAACCCTCAAGAACAAGAACTTAGAACAAGGACTCCCTCCTAACTGGTGCCCCATCGTGACAACGCTCCAGTAATCAACTCACCTTTTGTTGCAGGGCTGGTGGGGGGCGGGGCTAGGAGGCAGGGAGGCCAGGAGTCATGATCGTGCCTCCGAGTCCCCAAAGAGAGAAGCTGTAGGACACATTGTTTTCTTACCAGCTGCAATGAATGCATCATGGAGAAAATCTTTACTGTTAAAAGCATCAGATAATAAAATACCTATATGCTTTGCCTGTCCACATTCTGGAAAGCATACAAACATGATGAACGGTGCTTTGAAATCTGTGAGTGGAAGACCATTTTAGATTGCACAGGGACTGCTGTGCAAACCTCTGCCTTAGTGGTTGAGAACTTCCTCCTGTTCCCATGTTTCGCTGGTCTGAGGGCAGAGAGAGAACCCCGACCCCCCCACAGCACCCGCACACAGGTGGCTGTATTCTGCTCTGCTGGAAGGGGTAAGCTGTGCTGCCTGATATGAAACGAAGTCAGAGAGTTTCCTGAATATAGGACGTTATTCACCCTCAATCCTGAGATCCCCAGGGGAGCTGGTAAAATCACTTTAACGGCAGGAAGATAGGCAGAAGTTGTTGGGAGAGCGGAAGCCAGAAGCAGAACGAGTAGCTTAGAACCTTCTGTTTTCCCCATGAGGTCATGTTCTCTATTCTCATCTCACTTTAGAAGCTCAGTCAGAAAGAATAATAAGTCCATTCCCACTTGGGAAGACTGCCTAGGCACTGCTAAGTTTGCCTGGAAACCAAGAACAGCATTTCAATGTGCCTTACTTTAGAGTCACAGTCTTTGAACTTGAAGGAGGAGAGATTCTCTTAAATCTTAAATTTCCAAAATCTCTTATTATTTTGCAAAAAGCATGGCTTCCATGCCTTACCTTTCTTCCTTTCTTCTTTTTTTTTTCTTTTAAGGTTTTATTTATTTATTTGACAGGCAGAGATCACAAGTAGGCAGAGAGGCAGGCAGAGAGAGAGGGCAGGAAGCAGGCTCCCTGCTGAGCAGAGAGCCCTATGCGGGGTTCCATCCCAGGACCCTGGGATCATGACTTGAGCTGAAGGCAGAGACTGTAACCCACTGAGCCACCCAGGTGCCCCCATACCTTACCTTTCAAATGAATCATAGGATCCGAACCCTTCCCAGTGCTCACCTCCCAACAGAATTTACCCAAGTGGGTATTTCTTAAGGTGCTCAAAACCCACCGAGCAGCTTGCTCAAGCTGCTAAGATCATCGGGACCGCAGCCTCACTGAACCTGCTCCCAGGACAGCGGGGAGAGTCCATAGTAGGTAGATAGGAGGCCACCCCGGGACCCCGCTAGCTGAGTCACCTCTTCTGACCCAAGCCGATTCTGCCTTGTGAGGCCATAGATCGGTAACTCCATTTGCAACCCGGCAGCTCGGGGGACAGAACCCGCCATCGTTACTTTGCCAGCCCATTTGGGAGGACTTCCAAGTCATCTTTATTAGTGCTGTCCTTTCTGGTGGCTCCTCAGGGTTGTAATTGAAATAAACGAGGCGTGCCGTTGTTACATTACATTTCTGATTCCTTCAAAGTGGAGGGACACTGATGAAGGCAGAAGAAACAGTTTGCTCAGGTCTTCTTAAATGCCTACAATAAGTGGGCAGGGATGGGGGGGTGGGCTGGCGGGGGAGGAGAAGCGGGGGAGGGGGGGCAACAGAGGCGCAATCTGCATTTCCTCATATTCTCAATTAATTCAGCCTAAAAGTATCACTCTTATTTAGCAGCAGTTAAAATAGGCTGTGATGAGAGCATGACAATTTCCAGCTAAACTAGAGGATAATTAGAAATGCCCTGTAGCAGGCAACTCAGCGCTTCAATTTATTTGCTGTTTATTACCGAGTCCCTGCCCCTTGGGTGTAATGACTGGAAAACCACGCCGGCAGCTTCCCTGGGTTTGATTTAGTGCCGTAAATGGTGCTCAGAGAGTAGATTAAGCTGGAATGTGATCAAACCTTATTTGCAATCCGATTATACAAACTGCTCCTTGCACTGACCAGATTGAAGTAATTTCCCTATAGAAACGTTACACTCTCTTTGGTGTAAAAATGATTAACATTTCCTGACTGTAGGTCAGCCTTTCACTTCTACTGTAATTCTTTATCAGGCAACATGCCCATCTTTCTCTTAGGTTTGTCGCGTTCATGTACTGTGGGGTATTTAACCAAGGCACAGCATCTCGGCCAATTTAAAAAAATATATATATAAGTCAGTGCTCAGACTTATGGTGATGAATGAGTACAATTAACAAACACTCGGGAAGGAGTGGATTAATAGCGTATTTTCTTCCGGTTTGATTGTTGAACATTATCGACATACTTAATGATCTAACAGAGAATGCTCATGGACCTCCGGAGAGATCTCCGTATCCTTCTGGAAAAGGCTATCGAGATCATTGGAAGCGAGGGGTCCACGGGTAGGGAATTAACTGCAAATGGGTTTGATTTGGGGACCCGAAATAATCTGAGCCCCCCCCTTCAAAAAGTATTGAAACACCAATGGCTACTATTAATCCTTCCTCTTTTAAGAAATCACCCACAGAGTGCGTCTGGGTCCCCAGGAGTCTCCCTCCCCCGCCCCCAACCCTCTTTTGCCATATCAGGATTTCTGGATGTGAATACAGTTTTCAGACAATTAGCCTCTGGTAATGAAATGCAACCAACTCCATGCCAAACCCTGAATGCAAACCCTAGGCTCCTCACATATTTCTGTGACAATCAAAGAAAATACTTGAGTCTGAAATTCATTATCATAGCCTAACTCCCATACCCGCAATAACATGTTTTGTTGTACAACATATTTAAGCTGATTTTCTTCAGACATTTTCTGCCTTAACCCTGTAATAACCATACACTCTATAAATATGTTCTTGGGCTTCAGCTCGATAATTGAAAAATGCCAGGACAGCAGAGGTTAACTATCTTGGAGAGTATTCCTGAGTGATTTAAAAAGATGCAGATGGCATTAAACGAAGGGGCCACATTTAGATAAATTGTTTGTAGAGCATTTTTGGGTGAAATGTAAGTGGTGTATCAATTACATTCGAAGGCTGCGTAGATTGGACGAGAAAATGATTTTATTGTTTTGTTTTGTTTTGTCCCTTCCGCAAAAGACTATTTCTCAAAGTCAGGAATCTTTGCGGTAACAGAATCATTGTAATTTTTAACAGTGTTGCCAATTTTCTTTGCAATTTACAATCCATAGACTGAGTGGGAAATAAAGTCAGACAGCTGGACCCAAAGCTTCAGAAGCTGGGTTGTACGTTCTTCTCTTTCTAGGAATCAGGGAACATTTTGAAGGCGGAAGGTATAATGCCATATGACAGAACTTGACCTTTCCCACGTAGTGTGTATGTGCATGGGTGAACATAACAGGCAGACTTTATAGCAACCATCGGGAGTCAGCAAATCAATAACAAGGAACGCCTTCTTGATTTCCTGTCTCCTTTTATAGCAACAGTCCATTAATGACTTAGAAATTCATTAATGATTCAGAAATTAGGTCTACTAAAAGGTATTCTAAAGCTTATTCTTCATTTTATTTGATACAAAGTCTGAGAAATCACCTGAAAATTAAAAACCTACTTGAAGAACATATTCGCCCACCACTAATGAAATAAATTCTGCCTGTGGGTTTTAAACAGAACAGCAACGGCAAGTAAACAAAGAGCCCTAACATCAAACAAACTTCTGGTCTAACTTCTCTGTCCTTCTGCTCTTGGGGTCTGACACACAGGACATGCAGGAGACGACGGGGCACACCTGAGCAGCTACTGTCGCAAACCCTTGCTGCAAATACACCCGGACATCCAAACTTCAGCCACCTCAGGTGGGCAAAGCAGCAAGCTGTCTTCTCCAGCGGTCGTTGCTATGAACCCGGATTGTGACCACAGGTCACTATGTGAACATAGTCCTATGGCAAGAGAGACAGTAGAGCAGCAGAGCTGGGAGTTTAGAGCAGTTCTCTATGTGATGCTGCAAGAGAAGTCGTCTTTGGAGGAGAAACAAGGAAGCTAGTCTGCCTGGTGAGCCAGTGTCCACTGAGTTCGTGGTGCTTGGCCACCTCTAAGTTGGTCCTGACCGGAGCTTGGAGGGATGGGGCTCAAGGCAGCCATCTTTCCCGGAAACAAGGAGCCCTTATCCCCAGTAGCCTGGGATGGAGACTAGCTGCTGTACAGAGAACCAACAAATGTGCTCAGAGAGCTAGAAGACCCTCTCTTCCCCTGTTCTTGTCTCACCAGGAACCTTCTCGATCGCTTTCTGTCAATGGCCAAGTTCTCTTTTTGTGACACTTTTCATGCCCGTTAACTTTTCCTAATGTGAAGTTTTCAGAATAATAATTTGTTAAGACTGGGGAAGAAAATCAGGCATATCAAGGAAAATCCAGCGGTTGTCACTCCTAAGACCTCATCTCACGACCACTCTGAATAGCTATAATGTTTTCTGGACGTTCGTTCTTACATTATTGCACCTTGAGGGAAAATGCAAGGTGGGGACAAAATGTGAGATTTATCTCAAATGTGACAGCTCTGAAACCATCTTCTGAGTAATGCTTTGTCGGCACAAATAAAATATTTTCACATTGAGTATAAAGGGCAGGGTCTGTTTCTACTTCTGCCCCATGTCCCAGAGGCCTTCCTGTTTCATGTTACGCATTTTTTACAAAGCATGCTGACTGGCTAATTTTGTAGTGCCATGTATAAAATAAGTAGCATATGTATTATTTCCAACCTATAAAGTCCAGTATTCAAATATCATAAAAATCACTGATTTGGGAAACATACATATTAACCGTGTTTAGTTTCTGCTTTTTCATACTGTCCCACTGAGAAAACAGATCAGAGGGCGTGCCCATCGAAGTGACTCAGACATTGCTGTTGGAAGATGGCTTCTCATAACTAAATCTTTAATAATAATTACTGAGCAAAGAGAGGAATTATTTTGAAAATACACAAAGTTGGGAGCCATCTTATATGTATTATAAAATGAGTCTTAGACCCTACCATGTTTGCCCTGCAGTGGTACTCTGATATAATGATCAAAATAATTTTCAAGTGATTGCTTTCACTTTTCCAAACACCACTCCCGTCTGCCTGCCCTTGAACTTGACAGTGCAACCGCATATTCTGAACACAACCATTCACAAGGTTCCTCGCCCGCTGGGAAAAGCACACAGAACGTGCACTCTGCTCAACACCGTTAGAAGCCTTAGACCTGTGACTTTTTTTTTTTTTTTGCAAATGATCCTCCTTTCTCTTTGGTGGCCGCTGACATTAGAACAAGTATAAATTATTTTTTGAAGTCGTCTCCAATTATGCAAGACATTTAACTTTTTATTTCTAGTGCCAATCATCCCTGAATAGAAGTAGGCAGATTTGTTATAAAAAAGAAAGGTGGCTTTCCAGAAAAATCAAAACAAAAATGGAGAAAGAGAAAAGACTTGTTCTTTCTGTCTCTGTCTCTGTCTCTCTTTCCCTCCTCCTTTTCTTCTTTTTCTCTGCGTCCCTCCATCTGGACCTATCTGGATGTGTGTTAAGTCGGCTATACATAAAACAAAACGTGGTAAAACAGCAGATGACAGTCACAAAGAAGAATAGGAAGAGCCAGGCAAATTTTTCAGTGTTCAAGTCTTGGGAAGTGTTAAGTCAAGGTCCGTTGCGTCGTTTCGGCGGAGCTGTTTCCACACACGCCGTGGAGCCCGCTGGCCGGAGTCAGCAGGATGTTCTGTGGATGAACTCCAGAACTGGCCCATAAATTTGAGCCCACATTTTCTGACTTCCCTGCCCCTTATTTGTGACGATGGCTATCCAAACTAGCACTGTGGCTGTCTTTTCTTAAAAGTTGGGGGCACCTGGGTGGCTCCGTCCGTTAAGCATCGACTCTTGATTTCTGGTTCTGATCTCAGGGTCGTGAGTCCAAGCCCTCGCTGGGCTCCACACTGGGTGTGGAGCCTACAACAACAACAACAAAACAGGGGTTGTGTCATGTGGAAATCTGCATCACGTATCATTAAATGTGACACAAAACAACTCAAGTCACACTCCTTTCTTCCAGGACGGAAGTGAGTTCACCCAACCTTTGTTCCACATCTGACCTGGGCGTGTGACGCTCAGCTTGAACTGGAGATTTTTCGATCTGGTTCTTGCTTTGCCACGTCTCCAGTTCCTTGTCTGTTCTGCTATAGGTTTAGCACTCCGTGGTGCGTGTGCTGATGTGAGGGGTGCGTCTGTGTGTTTAGCTCTAATTCTGGGGCTCTTTTCGAATATTTCTGCAACCATCGCCCATGAGTCCTGTAGGGGAACCGAAGGGATGGCTCCGAGTGATGACATGGCTAGCCCTAACTCTTGTCTGGATGAAAATTCAGTGTCCCTTCATGGGTTTCACGACGGCTGGAAAGACACCACGTCTGAAACTGCTGCATCTGTGACAGGTTCCTGCTTTGGTTTTGGAGGGATGTTGGTCATAATTTCACCAATGGGGAAACTGAGCAGTAAAAAATCCCTGCCAGGAATCAAATCCAGACATCATCCTGATCTGTTCTGTTTGTTTAACGAACCCTCTCCAGCAACCAGGAGATTTCAGGACTTCCTGATGCTCTCACTAATGGGCTCGTTTGGCAAGCTGGGACAAAATTCAATTTTGGAAGTGAGGTGCTAGGCATCAGACGATGGGGCACACACAGCATTCCACTGAAAAATTAAGGGCTGACTTCCTAATAAGCACAGTGCCATCACTTTTGGAATCTGCCTTGCATATGCAGCTTTATGGGGCATTTGTCGGGCAGAGGTACAAGGATGGCAAACTCTATTTTATTTTCAATTAGGTTAGAGTGATCTGATGCTAATGGGAGGCAAGGCACGGGTCTCCTCCCTTCCTAGACTGCCTTTTGGGGACAGCAGGGGCCTTGCCACCCTCCCCTCGCTGGTGTTTTGTGTCTCTGCAGGGGCCTCCTCTCCAGGGGCAGCGGCAAAGGGAAGCTGCGGAGAAGACAGTGCAGGTGGGGAAATGCATTCCTCCCCCCACCTTCGGAACAGCCCTGGGCTGGCTCCAGCGACCCAGGGGCTGCAAACGGTCCTCCTAGTCGCAGCTGCCGCTGAAGTGGACAGTCTGGGACTTGTCCTCCACGTTAACTGCCAGGACAGCCAGCCCATGGCTGCCCAGCAACGCGGAGCTGCAGGAGGACGAAAACATCTCACCCCAGCAACATTTCCGCAGAGCGCTTACATAACTCCTTCCTGCCAGGGGCTTCCTCAGGCCACGGGGACAGCAGTCCCGCAGCCCCTGAACGGCCTGGCCAGGGGACACGTGTGCGTGGGCCCCCAGGCTCGCATCGCATCCATCAGCCCCATCCTGCGAAGCGGTCCAGATGCTACAGACAGCGGGAAAGCCACTGAATATCCTGGGGACCCACCTTCCTCCTTGCAGTCAGAACAGCTCAGCTGGGCTCTTTGGGTTCATCTGCACAAGCACACTCTTACTTTTCAGAAGGGAAAAGCAGACCCTTCTCACCAACAGGGTCAGAAGGCACAACACTGGTCTGTGGCACTTTGGCATCCAAGACTCCCTATCCTCATGATTTGTGTATTTATTTATTTATTCTTTCCTGGAGGAAAAGCCTGGAAATTTAGCTCAGAGTATTTCTCTGCCTGTAGACTCAACGTTGCAAGAACACCTACTACTTCATCACCTAGCGCAGCGCTAATTTTTCAGGAGGGATTTTAATACCTCCCCAAATGCTGGAGACTGTACCAGAGGCTGAACCTGCAGCTCTCACCAAGGCAGGCCCTCCCTGGGCACCCGCCCTGTAAGAGCGAGTCCAGAAATCATTTTTGAACCAATGAATACAGATTACTTTTTTTTTTTAACTTGCCCACAGTGTCTACACACTACCCTATTTCGGTATCAGCTGACCCGTCGGCAAAATAAGAGCCAAACAAAACTTGAAGTGGAAAATATTTAAAATCCATGGGCTTCATCCAATCTTGCCCTTCATTGTTTTTATTTTTTAAATGTATTTAAAAAAATTTTTTTAAAGATTTTTAAATTTTATTTGACACACAGAGAGAGAGGGGTCACAAGTAGGCAGAGAGGCATGCAGAGAGAGAGGGGGAAGCAGGTTCCCTGATGTGGGTCTCTATCCCAGGACCCTGAGACCATGACCTGAGCCAAAGGCAGAGGCTTTAACCCACTGAGCCACGCAGGTGCCCCCCTTCATTGTTTTTAGAAACTGACATTAATGGGCTGTCAAGCTAGGCTATGTAACAGAAGACTGCTTTAGCTTGTTTTTTAAATGTGTATTACTGACCTTGATTTTTTTTTCATTTTTAGAATTATATTGTTTTTCAACTACTCTGGCCTCCCTCTGCCATGATGTTGGCCCAGAAGGGAGATCAGTGGTAACTCAGAAGCTTCCTGGCCGACGGGCAAAGGCAGCCTGAGATGAAGAATAAAAATGAAATGTGGGTGGACGGGAATGCTGGCGTCCTTTGTTGCATTCAGCAATGGTCCTCAATTTCGTTCAGGAGTGTCCACCTGCTAATGACTATGTCCGGGGCAAATGGGGTGCCCGAGTGTGTCCATAGGGTCAAGCCCAGAGTCCCTTGGTCTTCCTCTGTGCAGCCTATCTCTTCCACCAAGAGCTGGGACGCTGATGGCAGGAGCCCGGTGGGACGGGCTGTGGGCTGGAAATGCGGAACAGGGAGTGGACCGTATTTGTATGTTTGCGTCATAGGATAAAGGTGCTGAAGGGCTTCGGACACAAGACGTGTATCTCTGTTGGATGGGGTTGGGAACATAAAACAGAAGAGCAGAGGCACCCTACAATCCTATAAACTAGCCAGGGACCCAGCCCTGCCAGGCTTGAACAGATCCCAAAGGCTTCTGGCTAATTCACTTGCATTAAACACAAAGATGATGGATTCTACCTTTTCATACTCAGCATTTAAGAGTGTATTTCAGGATTATTTCTTCTTTACTCAATGGACTTAAAATGGATATCTGGGGGCGCCTGGGTGGCTCAGTGGGTTAAAGCCTCTGCCTTCGGCTCGGGTCATGATCCCGAGGTCCTGGGATTGAGCCCCACATGGGGCTCTCTGCTCAGTGGGGAGCCTGCTTCCCCCTCTCTCTGTCTCTGCCCACCTCTCTGCCTACTTGTGATCTCTGTCTGTCAAATTTAAAAAAAAAAATCTTAAAAAAAATGGATATCTGGAATCGGCCCACAGAACATCATTAAGGAGACTTCTGTCCTATATAGTTTTCCCAAGGGTTTTCCAGTTTCTGGTGCCCCTACAGGGTCTGTCGCTGCTCCAGGAGGAGTTGCCTGTCCTTCCTCATGCTGAGTGACAGCGAGCTAAGCTGCGACAATCCCTTGTGTTAACGGTGAAGGTAGTGGTGATGAGTAAGTGCTACCTCCTCCATCTGGCTAGCCCGCTTACCCCTGGAGAAGGGTCTCTGGAGCCAACCTTCCCACTAGAAACCATTAACGGGGGTTATTTCTGGAACTGTGACTGGATGCCCTTCTCAGTGTTCAAATCACACCCCAAAGATAGCTGCAAACTCTTCAGGGCATGGGGTAACCCTGTGTATAGCAAACGAATCACTCCAATGATGGTAGACAACAGGCATGTGTATACATGTGTTTCTTGAGAAGATAACAACTGACAAATTTTTATGTTTAAAATCTGGCTTGTGAAGTACTCCTGTTCTCCAAGGCTTTGGTGGGATTGCTGCTGCTTGTGGAACTGGGAAGAGAACTTTCTGGGCCTCCCTCCACGTACCTATGCAACGTTCAAGCCTTCAACGTCATGGTCCTTCTATAGGCGTGGTGGTTGGAAGAAAAGAGCCATTTCCTACAGGAAAACGGGGCCGAAGAAGAAGCACTAACCCCTGTTTTCTGGGACTTGCTCCCTGCCCCAATCTGTTCTTCCATTTAACACCCAGGATGAAAGAATTTTGGGGGCTCCACATGGGATGAGACCACATGAAGCATTTATCACAGAGCTCTGGAGTGGGCGGTTAGGGAAGCAGCAGCCCTTCCTCTCCAACCACAAGCACACCAGAGCCCCTTTCTCACTGTCACGTAGGCTGTTACGGCCTTGATTGCCCTGTACCCTTTTCCATAAAGCTTAATACATTGGCTAGACAGTCCCAGGGGGTAGGACTCTAAAAAGTGGTTTTGCGAGCTTTTCCATTAGGAGTGTATTCTACAGGTAAGTTACTTGGGAAACTGCCAACTCCTCTTGAGGCTTGTTTTATACATTTCTGAGAAGAAACAGTTGTCCATATTCTCTCCAACCGAAATGCAAAAGCAAATGGTCTTACAAAAAGAGACTTCTATGGGCAAGTAAATTGCACACTGCAATTTGGGTTACTGTTTTCTTGTATTTCTGCAAATTCTCTGAGTTCTCAGATAAATTGCAGAACCCTGAAATTATGGGCAAACAGAAAATTGCATGAATCAACTTTTCCCTGTAAGGTGAATTTTAAAATATCCATCACAATCTTAGCAAGCCAGGTGAAAACCTCCTGTGAACTACTTAAGAGACTCATTGTAGTCCATCAAAGAGATGCTGGTGGTCACTGTCCAGGCATAAAGAATAGTTTAATTAATGATTAAAATGGTCTTCTCCCTGGAATTACAGCTTTCATGCAAATATGAGCCCCTCCTTCCATTTTATCCTTGCTGGGTTGTAATTCTGATCAAAATATCCTTTCTGAGAACATCATATAATAATGCTTCAATCATTTCTAAAACATCAAAAAAGTTTAAAATTATCATCATATTCTGACCCTAGCATTCAGGTTCTACAAATACACACACAGAAAAGCACACAGATCTTGAGTGTCCAGCTTGATGGATTTGTACAAAGTAAAAACACCCAAGTAACCATTAGATAAAAAAAATAGAGTATTACTAGAATCTCATGTCCTCTCAGTCATTACTTGCCCAAAGCACCCACTACTCTGGCTACTACCACCAAAATACATTGGTCTTGCACATTACTTAAGGTAAATGGAATCATACAAGATATCCTTTTTTTCTGTTTGACTTTTTTTCCCTCAGCCCTAAGTTTGTGAGATTCATTCATATCATGCTATGTAGCTGTGGTTTATTTTCACTAATTGTGCTAATAAACCACAACTTATTCATGCATTTTACTGTTGATGAAAGCTTGGCTTATTTCCAATTTGAGTTTATTTTTGACTTTAGGAATTGTGTTGCATGCCCCTTACATAGCTTTCTTTCTGTATACTCACGTGCACATTTCTGTTACGCATATCCCTAGGCATGGGATTGCTGGATCATAGATTGTGTGTACAACCAGCTTTAGGAGTTACAATCTAACAGTTTCCTGAAGTATTATAACAATTTACATTTTCTCCCAGAAGTGCATGGGAGTTCCAGTTGCTCCACATTCCAAATTCTCAGTTTCGAGACAGTTTGTCATTCTGGGGAGATATATAGAGTATCATGCTGTGTTTTTAATTTTTATTTCCTTGATGAATAATGAGATTGAGCATTGAGATGCTTATTTTAGCCACGTGGCTCTCTTTATTTTGTGTAATGCTTACAGAAGTCTTTTGTCCATATTGTAGAAACTTGACTTGCCTTTTCCTCACAGATTTGCAAGAGCTCTCTGTATATTCTGAATATAAGTTTTCTGTCAAATATATGAACTGGGAATGTTTCCTCTCCATTCTTAGAATTGGTGTCTTCAGATAAACAATAGTTCTTAATTTCAACAAGGTCCAAATTATTAATATTTTTAATGTTTCATTTAAGAAATTTATACCTTGGGGTGCCTGGGTGGCTCAGTTGGTTGAGCATCTGAGACTCTTGATTTTGGCTTAGGTCATGATTCTAGGGTTTGAAATGGAGCCCTACACAGTGCTCAGCATTTGGTGTGGAGCCCGCTTGGGATTCTCTCTCTCTCTCCCTCTCTCCCCTGCTTGTGTATTCTTTCTAAAATACATACATACATACATACATACATAACCTGTACTTTTCCAAAATAGAGAAACTTCTAGGCTAGTTTCTAGCAATTTTTTAGTTTTATTTTCTTTCTTCATTTGTATCTAAAGTCAGCCGGAGTGGACTTCGTGTGTATAGTGCGAGGTCACTGTCAAGAGTTCATTTTTCCGTGCAGCTCTTCAGTCAACTTGAATGCTGCTTACCCTTGGCTTCTTTGCTTTGTGGCTTTCCTTCCCACCTGGTCCACTCCCCAGTCACTCCTATTTTGAACTCTTTCCTTTCTGCCTTTCTTTTAAACTGCCTGGAAGAGGCTCTGTCAGTCACTGGCCATGTGTTAGCCCATCATTTGCACAGATTTTTGTTACCAGGTGGAAAATGCTTCCATAGCTGTCACAAATGAACCACAGAAACGTAAGAGGTTAACATCAGAGGAAGCTGGGTGAGGGGTGGATGGGAATTCTTTGTATTCTATCTGCAACCTTTCTGTAAGTCTAGGACTATTCTAAAACTAAAGATTGGTTTAAAAGTTCTGCCTCTAAAAGAAGTCATGTGAGGGGTACCTGGGTGGCTCAGTTGGTTGGGCATCTGCCTTTAGCTCAGGTCGTGATCCCAGGGTTCTGGGATCGAGTCCCACATCCAGCTCCTTGCTCAGCAGGGAGCCTGCTTCACCCTCTCCCTCTGCCTACTGCTCCTCCTGCTTATATTCTCTCTGTGTCAAATAAACAAATAAAATCTTAAAAAAAAAAAAAGAGGTCACGAGAATTGAGCCATCATCTGGGTACAAATTTGTCTGTGGTTTTTGTGCTTGTTCCTCAATAAAAAGCCTTGAAGTTAAAGTTGGATAGTCATCTATTTCTAAGGTTTCTTTTCTTCCCCAATGAAGGATGCTCGTTCACAGAAGTTGCAAGCAAAGAACAAGTGTTTGACTCCCCCATACAGGAAATGATGATCAGATCTTAAGATGGGGTATGAAATTAAAGCCTTGGACTTGTGGGATCATTGGTTTGGGGCAATGTTCCCACTGCATCGCATAATCACCATCGTGATCTCCATTCAGCAGCTGCGATTAAGAAACCCTGTGGTGATGATAACAGTAACACAGAGCTGGCTTCTCCCCACAGTCATCCTGAGATAGAGGTCTATTTGAACCACGGCCCACAGCTTCCTTATCAAAATATAATTCTATCCAGATAGATCTGATTATGCTCAGATTCCTGATACAGCTGCTGTCTCCAGTAATTAATTAGGATTTCATGAAACAGTATAATATTTATTGAGTCCTTATATTGTCATAAGCATTGGTCTACTTCTTAAGTGTCCAATCACAGAGCATGCCAATGATGGCCAAGATACAGGTTCTCTGACGACAACTACATTTAATGCTCCTTTGCTCTCTAAGTACCTAGGATGTACCATGTCATAAAAACAGTCAGCAGGGAGGCATCCATGCTATGGGGACGGCTGTGCCTCGCAGTGGGAAAAGCAGGAGCTTTGGAGTTAGTATGGAATTCTAGTATGGGTTTGGAGTATCTGGATTCTAGTCCTGGCTCTTACATTTATTTGACCCTGGGGAACTTACTTAAACCTTCAGAGTCTTAGTTGTCCAATCTGGAAATGAGGGTCCTAACATCTTCTTGGGAGTACCGTTGCCTGGATTGGAGAGTGGAAGTGATATGCCAGGTGCCTCATAACCTTTCAGGAAATGCTTCCTTAAGATTATTTCCTGGTAGACCATGAACTGTGTTAGGAGTTTATGTACCTGATGAAAACATAACTGTAAAACAACAACAACAACGTCTTCTTCACGGGTTTCCAATGGAAGTGGCAAAGACGGTTGTGCAGAAGAATAACGACCATTCTGTGAACTCAGTAGAGAAAGCAGCTAGTTCTGAGTGGCTTCTCAGTACCGCCTTGAATTAAGTCACTGTTATTATGGTGGGCATGACTGAAGGGGAAATAGAGTAGAGCATTATCACCCATAGGAAGTGAACATGAATTCAGTCATCTGAGCAAAGAGCTGCCATCATAGACTTGGGGTCCAGGGACAATGGGCCCAAGATGGGTGTCTGGTCTAATTTCATGTCTAAACTTCACCCCAAAAGATGTGTCCCCAAACAGACACCGTCCCCTGCTGCTGCCTGTCAGGCACTGAGAGGAAGGAGAATGAGGAAACGGGTGTGTGTGTGTGAGTGTGTGTGTGTGAGTGTGTGTGTGTGAGATAGTTATTTTTTCATTCCTTCAACAAATATGTATCAGGATCCTTTCATGCGTCTGGCACTGAGTTAGACAATGGGCATTCACTTGTGATCAATACACTGATCAGGCCAGAACAATGTCTCTTCTACTGTTAATAGACAGACAGTAAGAAGTGCTATGAAAATTGTCTAAGATGAACTGTGCCTGGCTTAACGATTTTCTGATATCGCTCACACTGCATAACTGAAAGGATACTGAGCGGATATTGATGGAGTATCTCCCAGTCATGAATCGAGAATGAATGGGCGTGGATAATGGCGCCCATTGAATAGATTGGTTGAACCCTCTGAATGAATGGGCTTTCCCCGAAGGCTGTGGAATTTGATAGAAACTGAAATGGACCGAGAGTCCAAAAGGATATTTAACATGCTGCCCATTTGCCATATTAGAGCCAGGTTTCCAAAGCTAAAGCACCAGGAATGGTCGAATAAATCATTCAGATTACTTTACCTTCTCTCGGCACTCTGCTCTTCTCTCTTGTGTCCTCTTTCCTCCTGATCCACAATCACTTTTGCTTAAATTGCTTAGAAAAACAACCTAACTTTTCCATTTCCTTTGACTACAGAAGTGTGGTCCATCAGACTTAACCAGTTTCTAGAACAATTTCTTTTGTCTGTTCCATCAAAAAATGTTGGCTAATCAGGCTCCACTATTCTGTCATACATTAGTGTTCGAGGCAGCTAAACTCTGGGTTGAGATCTGGGGTCGTAATCAAACTTTAAGTTAATTATACTGTTTTTTTAATATGGAAAAAAGATATTCTATAAAAGTTATTTCTGATAAATTATTAGCCACTAGTTGCAGGAAATCACTCCAAATTTTGTTACAGTAGTATTTTTACAGACACCCATAAGAATGCAGAAGCAACATGTCTTTTCTCAAATTGTCACTGATATATTATTTTGCTCCTTTAGGATATCACCTAGCTTTCTGTAGCAGTTTGATGATAGAGATTTCCATAAGCATTTAAAAAGCCATGGGTAAGAATTTTGGATATGCGCAATTTAGTTATTAAAAGAAAGAGATCTGGCTTCTAGTCTTTATGCAAACTCAACCTCAGTCCCCATGTTACAATGACCAAGTCCTTTCATAACCACAAAATTCTATGATCTCTAATACATAGCAACTTGCTAAAAATGGAGTTGAGTCACACAGAATAAAAACTGAGAGAGCTCTTCAAACCCATAAGAAAAAGGAAGAAAATCATGTTTGCAATAAATCAGTTTAAGAAGTCTAACACAGTCCAACAGTTATAAAAAATTCACTTATGATTCTTATGTATTTATAAATATATCATCACATTTTGTTATTATAAATACAAATTCTGTATTATATTATCATTATAAAATTGCATAGAAATATTCCATAGAGCCCTGTTACATTTGTGATAGGAATAATCTTTTAATCGAAGACTTTGCCTAGCAAACTATTTAAAAAGTGTAAAGAACTTTATTTAACAAGAAGAAACTCCAGGCAATGAGAATGTGTACATAAAAACTGAGATCAATTGTTTTCTCATCACATAACATTTCACTGGTTTCATTTCAAATGCCTAACGCTATTATGAGTCACCAAGGCAAATATTCTTTTACTGCAATATCTGCATAATGATACTCTTAATTATCTTCCTACCAATGACTTTTAAATTGTTGGTTTCCTTCCAGTATTTTCTAGCCCATTTTGGTCTCAACTTTTTAAATTTCATAGATTGTAAAGTTTCTCTAGGAAATATAAGAAGCAAAAGTTCACATTTTTTAAACCACCTAGGTAAGATGGATTCTTACAGCCATTTTCTCTAAATTCCCATTCAAACTCCCTAATCCAATGATAGCATTAGAAGCATCTGTCCAGTTACAAGTGTGTATATGCCTTACATGTTTGAAAGTGTGTAAAACACAGACTCATCAGACATCTCAAACTGCTCCACTTTAGGTAAACTTAGAATATCTTGTGTCAAGTAGTAATTTTTTCTTCAAAGAACTCCAGGTTCCAAAGTCTTGTTAAAATCAGTGTGGCCACATTCTAAGAGCTCTTCAGCAAACGAAAGTGGAGAACGGTTCTCTATTTCTGAGCATCATGAAACAGGAAGAAATGCCCTTGAGAGTTAGATTTTAAGCAATAGATGAAGAATTTCTCCAGCATGTCACGAATGAGCTAACTAATGTCTACTTATTTTAATGCAATGGAGAGAGCAGCAGGGATGAGACACCGTACAGTAATTTTGTTGTGACTTACGTATGTGTTTGAGGGAAGGATTGGAGGACACGGGGTAGGAAACGAGTGGGGGGAGGGTCCTACTTCCCATGACAAGATGCATGGGAAGAAGGTTCTGGAAGGTGTGCACCTGATGCGAGAAAATACATATTCATTGCTTTCTATTCTCAAGGAGCTTCAGGGGTGCCGTCACAAAGATGTCCCCCAGGAGGCTGGGGAGCAGACAACCAGGCTAGCTGGGCTGGGGTTCTCTGTCTGGCTGCCAAGCCTCTCCTATCTTTGGGATTTGTTAGGAATGAGAATCGGGTAGCAGGCTGCTGGAAGAAGTGGGGTCCTCTTTCACCTGGGCCAGACCTTGCGGAGAATTAGTGGGAAGGCCCCCTTCACTGGTTCTCTCCTTGCAGGTCTCAAAGATATGTAAATGGTCACACTTTTAATTAAATCTTACCTGAAAAAGTAAGCTGACTCCTCTGTTTCTGCCTCAGCAAATTACTCCCAGCCCAGCTCCCTCAGGCTTTCGTCCCTAACAATTTTCCCAGGATATGCATTCATACCTGTTTGATGGGAGCGCACCTGTTCACCTATCTGTTTCCTCGAATCACTGTGAGACCCTTGAGGCCAGAGATGATCTTTCTATTGTAATAGACAGTTGAGATCTGTGTGTGCGCGCACATACATCACACGAAGTCATTAGGACTCTGCAAACAATTTTTCTTGTCTGGGATGATAATGATGATGATGGTATAAAAAATAAATGTTAACATATACTTATTACTTTCTATGAACTAGGCAATGGGTGAGTAGTTTATAAATATCTCATTTTTCTCCACTGCTATTGTTCTTATCTTATTTTTATTGGTTTGTTTATTTTTAGATTTATTTATTTGAGAGAAAGCAAGAGTACACAAATGGAGGGAGGAGGAGACGGAGAGGAAGAAGGAACAGACTCTCTGATGAGCACAAAGCTGCACTCGAGGCTGGATCTCGGGACCCTGAGACCATGACCTGAGCTGAAACCAAGAGTCCAGCGGTTCTCAACCCACTGAGCCACCCAGGTGCCCCACGTTCTTATTTTAGAAATGTGGACACTAGCAGAGGGGAAGGCATTTCCCTGAGGTCATGCTCCTGCACCGGGGAGCCAAGATTCACAGGGGCTCAGTCACAGCGAGGTGGGAGCTTTCCTCTACAGCCTCTCTGTAATTTCTCAAGTTCCCCCAGCAGCTTCCACCTTCCATGAGGGGCTCACAAAGCCACATGCAGATGCTTAGTTGTAGAGGGTCCTTTAGGGGGGACACCTGTGAGGGAAGGCAAGATCCTGGGATCATCCCCACTCCCTCCCACGGACTCTCTCTGACCAGCAGCTTGGTCGCCTGGATGCCTCGGTGGGGGTGTCTTTTATCTTCCCCTGTTTCCAGAGGCCTCCTAGGCAAGTTAAGGGGGATTATTCCAAAAATGTAACAAAACGTGTTTAGGTAAGAAATTAAAAAAAAAAAAAATTGGAGCTAGGAATAAGGCTAACATGAAAACGCTTATTTTAAAATTCTGTGCATTCTCTAATGGGGACCCTAAATTTGGCTCTAATCCTGACTGCGGACAACTCACAGTGTCCACAGCAAAAACCAACCATTTCGGATACTAAGACCAGGGAGAAACAATTCTACCTAGGAAAGCTGTTTCCTGCGCAGTGTAATAGACGATATCTTCACCGATATCCTCACAATAGGGACAGCGTGAACCTCATCACGATCTTTTATTTAGTGATCAACTATAAGGCCATTTTCTATGGATCACAGTTCTGCCAAGAAAGTGGCAGCACCAAGATTCCTGTTAGAAAGAGGGGAATGGAATGGGTTCTAACACCCTGAAAACAAACAACGGCCCTTACATTTTCTGCTCCCTCCAGCCAGATCTTGCTCAGGAACTCACCAGGATGCTTGGGACACCAAGGCGGTGGGCCTCCCTGCCCTCCCTGCCACCCACGGGGGTGCACAAGGCTTTGGGGCCTGATATGTGCCCCTTCCCTTCTCCGCGGTGGGCCTTGTAATGGGGGTGAGTCGTTGTCCACAGAGGAGGACTCCATTCCCTGATACTGTCGTCTCGTTGCCCTGCTGGTAACCCTGACAACCGAGAGGGCTGGGACTCACACAGCCTCGTGGAATAAGGCATGGCGTCCCTACAGATGAGTCTGCGAGACCTCCATTTTATTTTGCTTTGCTATCTTCAGAACGGTAGGCTATCCTACTCCGTTGTGTGTTCTGTTGGAATGTGGCTTATATTTTGGCCACACCGTCTCCTCTTTCTAAATTCATTTTCACTCAAGTTTGAAAGGTGTTCAGGAGACTTAGATGATTGCGGTTCCCGTCCTGGTCTTACCACTTCCTTTGTCCCTCCATGGAAGATGGCGGCCTTCACGCCTCACTTCCGGATTTTACATTCACAGGAATTAAATGAGGTAACATGGATAGAAAGAGCCAGCACAGCTCCAGGCACAGAGTGGGAGTGCTATGAGTATTTTTTTGAAAGAAAAACTTTGAGAATGCTTATTTCTTCTCTCATCCCAACACATTTGCAAGCACCCAACATAGTGTATGCGCAGGACCGAGGCTGGCTGGTTCACTGGGATATTTGCCAGCAAGTTCAGGCTGCCAATATACCTCTCAGGGCAACGACCAAAAGATATGACAGTCATGTGTCATAAAGTAAATTCTGAGAATAAAATCTGGGTGCATTTACCCTTTTTTGCAGTCTGATTTTCAAACCCTAACTATATTGAACTGCGAGGTCAAGAGGAAGAACAGTTTCACAATTAAAATTATAGTTCAAGATGCTACTATTAAGTTATTAACTTTTATATTTTAAAATTATAGAATAAATATAGCCTTGAAACTATTTAAACCACAGTACTGCACTTCAAAGGCAAGCCTATGGGAAAAGCCACACTGAAGATCATTTTTATTAGTTTTATATACCCCAAACTTTTATAAACACATTTAATATTATAACTTAACAAGCCGAAACCAAACAACTAAACACTATAAAAACAGCCCTCTCCCCCCGGAAACTGATAGAACACCGTGAATATGTATGGATATGTTTCACTTTTTTAGAATGCAAATTACTAGCCCCTAAATGTTGACATTTTTCACTTACTTTCCAATTATGAGTAAATCAAGGTTTGATTTTCTTGAGTGGAAACTGGCTCAGCCTTTAACCTTTGAAAATTTCATATCTGAACATAATAAATGCAAACCAGGTGAAACCTAGAGTTTTTTATTCTTTTATTAGAATCTCTGTTAACTACAAAATAGGGGGTTGCCATTATGTTTCTATCAAAGCAAATGGTTTTTAAGAATGTTTTTCTGATTATGAAATTACATGTATTCTTCATGGAAAATCCAGAAAAGGTGAAGAAGTTGAATTTTCTAATAATAACTCATAAACAGACATATGAAAGGTATTCATATTTGGGATTTAAAAAATATATATATATATATAATAGTTTGTTCAAATGTCTAAGTTTTTTTTTTTTCCCCCTCTTCCATGAAAGTTCCTGGCTTCAACATGCTAATACCCGGTTGCCAATTATTTCTGTTCATTTGTCTTTTTAAGAGTATCTATGTACTTCTCTTGACTAATTATAGTTTCCAAACTTTTAATAGAATTGCATATATTTTCAGGTCCTTTACCAAATTGACATTTCTTTCATTACCTGATACTTGATTGGTGCCTCTTTCTTGCTATTCCTCTGAATCCTTCATCATTTCACAGAAGTAGGACCCAGGTAATAAAATTTGAGTTGCCGTGTATGCCTAGTAACAGTGACGTTAATGCTTAAGAAACATTTCTCAGCTACCTGACACTTTGCCTTATTTCTATGTCATTTAATCTTTCCAACAGATCTTTGGGAGTGGACATCCCCATACTACAGATGGGAAAACAGAGGCTCTGAGAAATTAAGTGACTTACCCACCTATTTTTGGATATCTTCTGGAGGAAGACCCAACAGCCTTTTAGAGGAATTGGATGTGGGATGTGCATAAAAGGGGCAGTCTGGAGGACTTCTGATTTTTGGGTCGAGCAATCCGAAGAATAGAGTTGCTGTCCTTTGGATGAATGACGGAATGGGATCAAAAATAGGAAGGAGAATGCTGAATTGGAGACACACCGGAAACACTTTAAAAACCAAGGGAGACAATAGTCCCTCTGTGAGTGGATTGAATTGATAAAGTCTACACGCCATGTCCTGAGTCATATGGAACATGAAGAGGAGGGAAGGTTCAACCAGAGCCCTCACCCTTCTAAACAAACCCTGCAAATCCTTGGAAGCAGCATTCAGGAAATACCACAATGTAGCCGGTGGCGTTTCCGTTAAGCTGAAGGACAACAAGATTGGTATCTACTCTATGCATAGAGATACCATCACACTTGCGAACCCTTAGTGATTTCCTTCATCTTGATTTGGAGAGATACCTGTGACTGACAAGGGCAGTGCTTCTCTGTGAAGGCTCTCATGCTTCAAGGAAAAAAACAATACGTATTTTCTCATCATCGAAATGAAGAGAAAGTAAAGAACTAGCAAGACCCTAGAGCCCAAGACACCTGTCTTCTCCCCAAAAGGTCATTTCCAGCTTTGGGCTCCTCTGGATAGGACCCACTAACCCATTCTCAGAGCCAGCTGATTAATCAAGGGCCTCATAAGGGATAGCCTGCCTTCTCCCCTCCATGGTCGTGTAATTAGGCTGCTTTAATGTTTTACGTTGCATGACTTTGCCTTGTAAATAGTTCTATAATGAATGCTATAATTAGCTTAATAGCACTTGGACTACATTATATTTAAGGGCGTGGCCTCCTGTATCATTTGGAGCCATGCCAAGGAGACTTTGTGTCAAGGTAAACTTGTCAGATCCCCAACCGCCACCAATCCCCTAGCAGATTAACTGGGGGATGGGAGGGAGAGAAAGGGGCGTAACCCTATAACAAAACTGAAATCGCTTGTTTCAGATCCAGTACTTCTCTCTGAGATACATCCCCAAGGGGCTCCCAGGTGATGGTAGGCCAGCCAAGGAAGGGGCCCTTGGCAAGGCCCATGTTGCCATGACCTCATGGGAGACCTAAAGAAGGAGCCCAGTGAGAAGTGTGAGGCTCCCACAAATGAAGAAACGACAGGGCATCCGTGGGAAAGCGTCTCCCGTTCCGTCGTGGCTTTCCAGAGCCCTGGGATAAATAATTCCCATTTCCATCCCCAGCAGGAGAGGACTGTGATGCTGTTGGGGGAAAAGCAGGCTGGAGAGTTGAGTTTATTTCAGTACTGCTCTCTTAAAGACTTCATTGCAAAGCTGCACAGGTTCACAGATATCATGCCGGGAGAGCAGTTTTTCCCTTTGGGGCATGTTCTAGAAGGAATTGCTGGAAGGAAATCCTCAGAACGTCCAAATTCAATAGATCGGCCAGCCATTATTCAGGTTTATCTCTCACACGTCAGCCCATCATTACCTCTGAATCTGCCCCTTGATAAAATCTGTTTGGGTGGTGATATGTTTTCACCCAAGGAGATATTCTGATTTAAACACGTATCTTCCTGTAAATCACCGCACCTTCACTTTTATGGTTTCCATGGTGCCCTATTTACAGTCTAAACTTTGAAATAAATTCACCCACTTAAGAATGGACTGTCTAGCCTATGAACTCTATTTGGCATAAATGCCACTCACGGAGGAAGTGAGCCAGTCCCTATGGCTCCGTTTGATCAAAACTGGAAAGTAAGTCTGGAGGGGTCAGTCTTGGCTGTTGGAGGCCTTAAACTTTTCAGATTTCACTTTGGTAATCTCGTGACCATGATAGGAGAGAGGTGGTGTGGGTTTCTATAAAAGAACCAGAGAGAGACTCTGAAAACTGAAGTCTACCTAAGTCTATCTATTCATCCATCCACTAACTCAAATATATGTATATTCATTCAACACATATTTCTCGAAGGTTCACAGTGCCAGCACGGGAGATCGGCAGCCCCCTGGTCCCACCCCGGATTGTCCTCCGAGGACTCCCCGTGTAGTGAAGTGAACACTCACGCAACTTCTGACATCTATAATATAGAAATAATATTTATTTGCTATCAAGCGAGAAACACTGTTAAGTGAACAGAATGGGTTTTCGCTTCCTGCAGTTTCTCCTTTCGGAACCTTCCAGTCTTTTCTGGCCTAAGGTAGGTCCTGATATCTGTGGAAGTTATATGGTCATTAAACTAAATCAGTCAAAGTCACGGCTTGGGTTACAAAACTGTATTAATAAAAAAACATTACCATGCGATTATTAAAACAAGAACCATAAAAGCTAGCCCTCTGGCATTCGATTTTGCTCATACACATCACAGCCTGAAATAAATTGTTAAAGAGTTAACAGTATTGAAAAATTAGGAATCTTGTGCTTTAAATATAAATTTTTTAAAATTTTGTACCGAATGTCCTTGGGTGATAGCACCCAAAAAGAAAAGTGTGCACCTCTAGAGAGCTTTTTAAACAGCGTCATAACGCAATGAGGTTTATTGGCACAACGAATCAATTAAAGTTGTAAAGTGTGCCCATAGGAAGCTAGATCCAGCATCCTCCGAGAATCTGTTTCTTACAAAAATAGATGCGGTTCATGGTGAAATTCAGAACCCCGACTGCACAATTTTGATTTTGTGATTTGTGCCTGTTGCCCTTTATAGTAGGGAGGGGCCTGTTCCTCTCATAACCCCCTGAAGTATGGGGGATGGTGATAGTCAACATTTTAATAAGGGGTTTAAATACTGAGTAATGGTTGTTACTGTAAAAAATGCAATATGGTTAAATAAAGAAGGAAGAGAAGTTAAAATTTCCTACCCTCACCCCTACTCACCACAGCCACTCCTGGGGGCTTGTGTCCTTCCCAAACTTATTTAATACAAGAAAAAATAGGATAATGAAATTTAAAATATCTGAGGATACAAGAGAAAAGCAAACCCTTCCCCCCTTTGTAGTTTAGTTCCCTCTGCTAAAGGCAACCACTTTAAGCTTTTATATTTTTGTATTTTTTTGTACTTCTTTTTTATTTTTTATATTTCTTTTATATTTATATAAAATATAAATTATATATGTATTTTCTATTTCTTTTATATTTCTCCCAGCAGTTACCTCCATATATCCAGATATTTTGTGCCCTCTTTTCTTACTTGACTTGTCAGCTTGAAGGTGTACTAAGTGGCTGAGAGCTTTGAACTCACTTGAACTACTTTCTTGCTCTTTCTCTATTCCCTCCCAACGTCACATTTATTTTTAGTTCTATTGGTTAATTTTATCAATGAAAATGATCTACTTATTCCTCTATTTGTTTGACCCACTAGCTTCAGTCTGTATGGCTTGACCTCCTATCATGTGATCTGAGGAAATTTGAGCCCTTACCTGTCCCCTCCACATTTCTGCCTCTGTATCTCCAACTTCCATGACTTTTATATCCTGTTATTTAATTATAATTAAGCCCCGTTTTTCCTTTCGTTTATTTGACAAATTCAAAACCAACATAGGGGAAGGGAGGGAAAACTGAATGGGAGGTCATCAGAGAGGGAGAAAAACCATGAGAGGCTCGTAACTCTAGGAAACAAACTGAGGGTTGTTGGAGGGGGAGTGGGTAGGCGTGATGGGCATTAAGGAGGGCACGTGATATGATGAGCCCTGAGTGTTACACGCAACTGATAAATTATAGAATACTACTTATGGAACTAATGATGTACTATATGTTGGCTACTTGAATTTAAATTAAAAAAAAAAAAAACCAAAACCGGGCGCCTGGGTGGCTCAGTGGGTTAAGCCGCTGCCTTCGGCTCAGGTCATGATCTCGGGGTACTGGGATCGAGTCCCGCATCGGGCTCTCTGCTCAGCGGGGAGCCTGCTTCCTCCTCTCTCTCTCTCTGCCTGCCTCTCTGCCTACTTGTGATCTCTCTCTGTCAAATACATAAATTAAAAAACAAAACAAAACAAAACACCAACAACCACATTTATCATCTACCCATCTACTGAATTTAGGATTTTAGTCATCACACTTTAATGATTCTTTTCTGTTCTTTTTCTTTTCTTTTTTTTACCAAGCAGCCTAATTTTTTAGTTAAATGGATGCAGTGTTTCTTCAAAACTTTAAATAGAACTTCCGAGGGCACCTGGATGGCTCAGTGGGTTAAGTATCTGCCTTTGGCTCAGGTCATGATCTCAGGGTCCTGGGATTGAGTCCTGCATCGGGCTCTCTGCTTGGCAGGGAGCCTGCTTCCTCCTCCTCTCTCTCTCTCTGCCTGCTCTTCTGCCTACTTGTGATCTCTCTCTGTCAAATAAATAAACAAAAACCTTAAAAAAAAATAGAACTTCCGACATGTCTCTTACATTTGTTGAATCAGTTCTGAGGTTGATTGTTGTCTTTTTTCTGTCTTGTTCCGTCTTGTGCCGTAACACTGAATGTTTATTGTTCATCGTCTGGTTGTCCTTTGCTGTACGGGTCTGTCCAACAAAATCTGCTCTGCTTCTTCCTGGTTCCAGGTGAGACTTTATTTCCCAGGTGTGCTTATGGCTACGGGTTTAGTCTAAGGTCATGAGCCCATCTTGGGTGAGTGCTTTAAGAGCATAAGCAGGTCTCCTCCAAGACCTCTTTACCTCTTTCTGCAGGCTGGAAAGACCCCAGACACTATGGGTTAATGATGGCCGAGCTGCTCTCCCGGAATGACTCAGAAGAAAAGCCATCCTCTGACTGGATGGTTGCTAGACAGTGAAGTGAACTTTGATGTTTCTCCAGCCACCAACGAATGTTACCCATCTCCTGGATTGGGTAGCTTCTGGGTGTGAGTACTCCTGTTCTCCCTCCAGCCCTTCCCCCCCAGAAGAAAAGACTGACTGTAAGAAATGTGTGTGCCTTTAGGGTATGTGGCCTGGCAGGCTCTCTTTAGGGTGTCTTGGCAGGGAGGGAGCGAAATCTCTCTCTATTATGCCAAAACAAAGCGTCTTAATTCTGGGTATCCACAGCTCCTCTCCGTTTCCTAGACCTCCCCAAGCATTGTTTTCTTTAGAGAGCAACCATCTGATTTTAATCCGAGTTGTAAGTCCTCCCCACATGCGTGGGGAGTGGAGATGGAGGAGGAAGGGTGCATTTGTGCAAACGTTCCAGAACCATTCCTTCTGCAAAACACTTCTGTGACTATCATTTTTTCACTCACTCCTGCCGTCTGTCGCCACCTTTGTGCTTGGAGCCCCTTTCTGGCTCACCCCTCTGGTTCATGCCTCACATGCCCACCACTCTTTCAGGAACTATTCAACTGTCCAGCTCCAGAACGTCACTCGACTCTTTCTGTTACCCTAGTCGGGTTCTTGGCCCTGATAATGGTAAGAGCGACCTCGAACCTAGAACTCAAAGGCACAGGGAGGGTTCTGCTAGAGCTCCAGCTGAAGGAACTCCAACGCCATCATGGGATACACCTACCCCGCCCTCCCAGAACGGAGGGGCCGGGCCTGCTTTTATAGAGAAAATTCCCTTATCCTGATTGGCTGGAAAGCAACTCAGGCTGCTCATTGGTGCTTTTCAGAGCCAGGGTCGTCTGTTGTAAGTCTGGCTGGTACCTGGGGCCACTTCCTGGCCTCGTCCTGCTTCTACTCCGCAAGGAGCTTGGTTCAGCAGTAGTAGGGGCAGGAGATGCCCCAAGTGTGCAGTGTTTTTTGCTTATTCCCGTGGCCCCTCACTGTCTCACTTCTGCTTCCTGTTTCCGGAAATTCATCATTCTTTCTGGTCTAATGTTTCTTTTCCCGTTTCCCTCGAGTTCCCTTGTTCCCTCTTGTTCTTTTTTGTTGTCATCACAATGGTATTTGGGAAGAAAGGAGAGTAAGCATTTACATTTAGTGGCTGGCTGGTGTGCCAAAGGCAGAACTCATTTTCAGCAATGCAGAGACTTCATGCAGAGAAGGAATTAGGATTTCACTTTACTCACTGGGGTCTTGAAAACTAGTATTTAAGGAGCAAATTGTTCTGTAATCATACCCACTGGACAGTAGTAGCAACGGGTACCCCAAGTGGCCCAGGCTTTGCTGGCCTCTGCGTGGAAAATATGGTCATCTCAGCATGAATATCCACATTCAGGAAGGTCGAAACCCTGACCTGCACATGTGGGAGAACCCAATTCCTTGGCGTTCACCCTCCTCCAAACATTTCCACTAATTTGCAAGAGGCATGTTACATGTTTTCTTGAATCAGTGTAGTTATTTTCTGCCAAACCAGGGCTCGGCTTCTGCTGGCCTTGACCAAGCAACACCCCTGCTACCTCGGGGGCTCTTGTGCTGGAATTCAGACCCTCCTGGCTGAGCGGCTCTGGCCCCAGTGCCAACGGAGCTGGCATTCCACCACCTCTTAGAGGGGACACCTGCCAATTCATGTTGGCCGGCAAGGATCTTGTGAAGTCAGAAAGCAAACATCCCTTCCTTCTCTGCTATTCTCAATTAAAAAGAGTCTCTCTCACAGCAGCACTACTTTAACCTTAGAATTTTAAGAGACTTTTCGGGGAACAGCTATTTTCTCTATCATAAGCCAATAGAGGATCTTCTCCGTTAGCATAGGCTGCCATCTTGGTGCTGATTTGCTTTAAGATTCCACATTTGGCTGATGATGTTCTTGATCTTGTAATGCTGGGACAGCTGAGCAGTCTCCTATGAGGGGAGAGGGCAGAGAGGGAGGGTTAGGAGGGGGGTTGGGACCACAGTGTGGAAACTTGGACCCAAGGCACGAAAGGCTTTAATGAAGCAATTCTCCCAGTTCATAGGAACAACAGTCAATTCACGGCAGCCACACATATAGGAATTCCAACCCCTCCTCAATTCTTAGAGCCTGTTGCTTCATTCAGCTCATTCTGTGCCTCTCCTTCCTCTTGCGCAGAAACTAGCTTCTGCCCAATTTCCTTCTCCCAAACCATCAGTGTTGATATGTCTAACCACTAACTACATGTGGGGTTCAAGTGTGTCCCCCTCCCAAAGCTACTTTCTTAACCCGTGTAAGCCAGTAAAAGTAAACAGATTCTGAGAGAAGGCGGGGTCACATACAGGTACCTTAGGCTCGAAGTTCTCTTTCTCCAGACATCATTTATTCTTCCTCTTGTTATCATTTGTGTATTACCAATTTTCCCTGACTCTGTGGGATAGATGAATCGTAAAGCAACTTTCAGATACCAGGAGAGCCCACTAGTAGCCAGACAGTAAGAGCTTTATTATATAAAGTGCTCCCATCTGGGCTATGAACAGGGAAATGTCTAGAATCTTAACCTGTGCATGAATTTCCGTATCGGAGCTACTATTTTTCTCTGTGTCATGAGGGATGGTGTCAGGTGCTCTCTCCTGGGAACCAAGGTACATACCGAGGCTCTTTTTTTTTCTATTAAAGTGGCTGAAGACCAGCCCCCAAATCAGACAGATTCCAAGGTCAGCCACACCCCCCCCCCGGGATCCACCATTTTCAGGGAACACCCACTCTTTTCCCTATGATAATGAGCAGTAAGTTTTCGCAGAATGGAAGTGACTTCCAGTGTTAGTTCTGCCAAGCTCACTCACATCCTTGAGAGTTTCATGCAGTCTTTTTGGACCTCTATGTCTTCATCAATAAAATCATGGACTTGAACTAGATCAGTGGTTTTCATCTGTTAAGCTACAAACCCTTTATTCAAACAGAATCCTATGTGGAAGCCCCAAGGACAAAGCGTAGAAAAACACAAGACTGCAGGGAAATAAGACTGGGGGTCCTGGAAGTTGCCTGCCTGCTCTCCTCCTTTGACATTGTGGGCGGCCCTAAGGCACCCCCCAGGCATGACCTAGAATATGTTTTTGAGGTCCCTTCTCGATCTAACATCCTATGATCTCAAATAATAATAGGGAAATCTTTCTTTGCTCTGGAGAACAAGTATCACATGGGATTAATGTAGAAATGCCCTGGGCTTTTACTAGAGCTTACTTAGCAAGGGAGCTCCGAATTGCAGGCAAGGTTCCAGAGAAGCGGTGATAGGGCACAGTGATCCCAGCCCTACAACCTGAGCCAGAGGACCTGGGTTTAAGTTCCAATGCCACCAACTGTCAATTCTGTGCATTTGTTTGCTACAACAAAATACCACAACGGAGTGGCTTAAACAGAAATATATTGTGTCACATGTCTGGAGGCTGGAAGTCTGAGATCAGGCTGTCTGTAGGATTGGTTTCTCAGAGGGCGGGAAGGAGGGATCTGTTCATGTCTCTCCACTAGCTTCTGGTGGCTTGCAATTTTCAGCATTCCTTGCTTTGTACAGGTGTTGCCCCATCCCTGCCTTCATGTTCCTATGTTGTTTTCTTGTGTGTGTGTGTGTGTGTGCGCGTGTGTGTGTGTGTCTGTCCAAATTTCCCCCTTTTATAAGAACATGGTCTTACGGGAGTGAGGGCCTACTTTACTCCAGTTATGACGTCATCTTCATTAACTACATCAGCAAAGACTCGATTTCCTAATAATGTTACATTCTGTGGTACTGGGGGTTAGATGGTCAACAGATGAATTAGCGGGACTGGGATGGGGTTGAGGAAGAGACAATCCAACATGTGACACTGTGTTAGCTTAGATAAATTATTTTACCTCCCAATGCCTGAATTTCTAATACCCATGACTTGGGTTTGTTGTGAGGTAAGGCAGGTAAAGTGCTTTCTTAACGTAGTAAGCATTCAGTAAATGTTAGCTGTCAACATGATCGTGGTTTTTGTTTCATTTTCAGTCCTTCTAAAGGGTCCCCTTGGATTTATTTCAATGAAACACTACATGGGTCCATATCCCTAGGGGACCATCTGGAGTGACTTCCTAGACCCTCAAATGATTTCTTTGATAATTACCTTGCAGTTGCATGAAAACATACGGCTTTTTTTTTGGGGGGGGTCTCCTTATCCAGATTCAAAAGATGATCTTTGTATTCTACTCCTAATTGAGCTTTAAATGGGGAACTGCCTAAAAATAGTGAAAAAATCCACTTGGTATTTGGCTAAAACCACACACGAGTGAGTGGGTAGGAGAGAGGCAGGGCCCTCTCACACAGCCTTTGGGTTTTCTAGAATCTCTGGGTCTGTTCAATTGTCTGCTTTGCTCTGTTATATCTTGCTTTGTTATGAGTCATTTTTTTCTTTTTCTATATCCTTCCCATGTGGTAGCATATAGAAGGATGGAATCCAGGTCGGGGCTCCCAATGTATGTGATTTTTTTTTTTTTTCCCTGCCTTGATGGACAGTAATGGCACCCCTGCAGTCAGTCTTTGTGTGATCTCCCTCCTTTTTTGTAATTTCCGTACCTGCCTCTTTTCCAGAGGATGAGTATATTTGCGCATACATCCAGAGTTCCGATATCTAACATAAAGAAAAACATTCCAGTGTTTGTTATAAGCCTAATCCAAGACGTCTTCTGTGCTGACCGGCAGGAAGGCAAGAGAAGTAGGCGTGGCTATTTGACAAATAGGTTTCCCATCACACAACACTCATCTTCAGGCTTTTATAAATCAGTCTGACATGAAGTTCTGTCTGCCTGTGTGTGTATTTGTCATTTGTGCCAGAGGAGGAAAAACAAGTCAAGGGAGGTGATTTCTTCGGTATTTGGAAAGAAGTGAAGGAGCCCTTTTAAAATAACCCCTTGTCAAATTTTCTTGCTTTGGGTTATGGCTATAAATGTGGCGTATGGACCAGTAGATCCTTTTTAAGAGCCAGAATTTAAAACTAGAATTTTAAATTAAGATGATAATAATATGTGGTGGATCGGTCCTCTTAGCCCAGGGAGAAGCTGTATCAAAATCTCATTTTATTCGAGTTTTTTTTCTCCATACGGTAAGATTTGGAGATTTCCGTGGAGTTAGTCTGTGCTCATGCTTTTTTGCAAAAATTAAATGTGATTTTTTTTCCTTTGATGAAATGTAATTGACATATGACTTTTTCTTTCTGAATAAATCACACATTATTTAAAGTAGACATTAAAAAGATGATAATTCAAATGGAAAGAAAAATGGGTGAAAGGAGAGAGAGGCCCTTGGGAATATATTTAATTACAGACAGCACAGATGCAGGAGAAAGGGAAACAAATCACAAGAAAAAAAGATCTGTGTTTAAAGTTCTTTAAGCGGGTGGACTAGAATAAGCATAACAGATTATCATAGGAATTTTATGAATCACACCCCTTGTTCAACAATGTTATAAATTATTGCATAAAAAGATAGCTTTATCTAATAATTTTTTTTTAAAGATAGTAGAGAAAGATAGCCTTAGGGGAATTACGGCTGTCTTCCAAGGGCCTGCTTCTTCAAACTTATATACTCTCTGATCAACATGGAAAACAGAAAGAGAGCATCTAAATCCGACAGGAAGTCATTGCTTTGGGAGTATTACTGACACTTGGGCATCTGTTTTGAGAGAAGAGGAAGCCCAGAGTTCTAGAGGTCGCTGAGTTATATGACCTCAGTATACATATGACCTCAATAATCAATAAATAGAATGAACCATCTATTCATAATATGTGTAGAATCTCTAATTTTGGCCTTTCACATTAACTTCCAGTCTTGCCACTCCTTATTTTTGAAGGTCAATACCAAATTGAACACCAGGCGTTACAGAGAATACCCAGTCCGTGTGCGCAATGACACAACGTACATCTCGCGGTGCGATGAAGTGTTTATTTCTGTAACATAAGAGACTCTCCACCTTACGCACGTAGGGCATCCTGATGCCCACCAGCCATTGAGGACTAACTCCAAACACAAGGACCTGAGCTGCATATCACAGTGTTTCGCCAGACGCTGACTTCATGTTCACTGTTGCCTTCAGAGACAATGAGGGTCCCCCATTCGAATACTTTCATTTAAAAAATGTACACTATCCTCCGTAACCTTCAACCACACTGTGCTTACTGAACTAAAGCCTTCTATTTCCTTCTGAATAGGAACGCCTCCTGCCCAGACCTTGTACAGCTAGGGATTTGAGTGCAATAGACAATTTCAAAGACTGCTCTTTCTACTTAACAATTGATGCATTAGGCTAAAATGTTCACACAAACGCAATAGCAACAGAAGGGGTTTGCAGTGTAGTGACAAGGTCCTTCTTTTACCTGGATCTGGAGAATGATGAATGAGTATTAGCAGAATATTCCTCCGGCCCTCAGGTTTACCTTGATCTTCTCACAGAATGCAAATTGACATTATACCCACATTTCTATGGTATTTATTACCGTGGTCATGATGTGAGGGCTTTTTCAATATGAATGGTATAAAAGAGGAAGGATATAACTGCAAAGAGACATTATTGCACAGTGGTGGGGGGGGAGATGTATAAACAAATGAGAAGAATGGACGGCGTGCTCATAATAGAAGCTAAAAGCTCCTCATTTTGTCCCGATTGTCTACCCTTCCTTTTTAAACAACCTTCCTTTTTTCTAGCTATCAATACAAAGTTCTTTTTGGTAAAATGAAGTGCATTCATGCCGCTTGAAAGAGGCTTTTAAAGTTGATCTGCGCCCACACAAAGGAGAGGCAGTGCTGGGTCCGACCCGTTGAGGAAGCCAACTTGGTCAATGTTCATTACTCATGGCTCGACACGCCGGCCTCCGTATCATTTTGTAAAGAATCAGATAAAGTTTCCTCGTGATAAACAACTGAAATAATTTTTCTTAGCTGTCAGCTCCCTTTCTCTCTTTCCCAGCCTGTTCCCACACTCTTCCCTGCTTGTAAAAGCAGCCGAGTGCAGCTCTTTGGTCTGATAAATGGGTCCCTTTCGACCGGTGGCAGGCTTCAGGAAAAAGAGATAATCCTGGATAATGTGGACACAGTTTTCATTTCATGTCACCCAATTAAACTGCAATTATCCGGAGTGCAACAGCAGAAAAACTGGAGAGAATGGCGGGAGAATGAGGTGCCGAGACTCCCCGGGAATCTTTATACCACGCGCATCGGCGAGATTTGTTCTGTTCTGATAATAAAGTGTCGGCCTAAGCACTCAGCTGCACAAAACCGGGGCCAGGCCAGCTGCACCCTGTAGTCACACATGAAATGCTCCTGCAAATTCTGTGAGAAATAGCAGTTCAAGTCCCGGTGGCTGATTTATTCAATCCTTTGCCTCTGAAACCGGTGTCTGTGCGCAACCCTGCCTCCCGTCTCCTCAGCACCCTGGGACAGCCTTGCCTTTCCCCAGGCAGAGCCAGCAGTGGGGGCTGCTCCTCACACAAGAACAGAATAACTTCCCTTCTAGGACAGTCTCACCCCCTCATGAAACAGCCGCCAAGATCCACTCATTAAATAGTAAGAGAGAGTAAGGGTAACGCTGTCATTACAAACGTGTTTAGTAAATCCCAGAGCCACGTTAGTCTTAGGCCCAAATAGACAGAAAATTTTCAACGAACCACTGATGCACCAGTCAGGAGGTTTTCCCTTCATTTAAAAGTGATACTATTGAGCCCTGCAAAGAACTATGGGATGGGAAGTAGATACAGGGATCTACCACCTCACATCTAGAAGTTAGTTTCTCAAGTTTTCAAAACATTGACCCTTCCGTGGAGGAGAAGGAAAAAGAATCCTGACCTTAAGGGCAAGGATTTCAGGTAAGTAATTGTGGCCACATCTGTCACCACAGTAGCATGGGGACGAATAACAGTAAAAGTCCCTGGGGGAAAAACAATGCAACAGGATGACAATGACCTTTGAGTGTGACATTGTCAGAGCACAGCAAGATAAAATAAAGCAGGTCCCAAACTCACAAACTTCAAACTACAATTTTCATCACCGATAACATCAATCGTTGGATTTATTAATACCCTCCTCAGAGAGACCCTACGCCTTTACCAGCTGGTCCATTTAGCGATGCATCGACTACTGAAATCTTGGAAAGTGGTTCTCCCGTGTGCTGTTTGGCTCTCCATCTCTTCTTCCTTCCTCTTTTCCAAATGGATCCCACCTTCATCTTTTCCAGAACAGCCGTCCGTGGCTCTTAAAGGTGGCAAATGTGACGGAGGAGCCCCTCAAAGTTGGTTTTGGCCAGAATGGCTTAGGTGACAGAGGCTGTCGAGAGACTTGCCCCCGGTCCCCTCCAAGCTGGGGCTCTTGCCCAACAGGGATACACTCCAGCATCCTAGGAGACCCTGCCTGTCTCTCCTTGGCCCCAAGTGATGTCTTGCCCCAAGCCATCAAACAGATAAAGAAGAGCACACGATTGTAATCACATAGGAAACATCAAAAACAATTGAACGATTGTTGTGACAAGCTTGAATACTGGCTCTTTGTTCAATAATCGTACATACTACCTGTAATCCCAACGACCACGCTAACACAGGGCAGCACGGGTGTGCCTTTCACCTAGGCTCAGAGCCCTAGATGAATAATGGTCCAGGGCAGGATCCCATCCTGTGAAGCTTTATGGGAGAACCCGCACAATTACAATAACATAATGACACTATGCTAATAATAATAATAATACCTTATGTTTATCTAATGCCTATCTCTGGGAAACCTAAGGCAATTTAGAGATGTTAATCTAATTAAACTCCAGGTCCCTGTCAGACAAGGAGGGGGCAGATATTTTTAATTCAGATGCTGTTTAGGAAATGATGGGAATGCTAACACCTATTACCTCCCTCCCTCCCCCCTAGGTATTTGTGAACCTAAAGAACAAAAGATAGCCTTGATTTAAATCTTCCAATGACACGGAAGAACAATGATAATAGTAGAATATAATAATACTGTTTAGATCACTTTTCATCTGATATACTTGTCTTTCAAATTATAGGTTGCATTCCTATCCTGTCTTTGTTCGTGAGAGATTTTCACACAGTTCCACCGTGGAAGAGAGAAAATGGCTATGTCCTGTGGGAGAGAGCCATCCCCTCTTGCTGAAAAACCTCCTGTAGTTCCTCCCAACATTCCTCCTGGCACATAATTTTAATTTTCTTGAGGACATGCCTCTAACCATTTCACGGAGTTAGAGTGTATAAACTCAGATCCTTTGAAACTCTGAATCCAGAATATTAAAAAATGCACATAATAATGAAACTGGTTTGGGTTCAACCTGGGAGGAGCTCAGATTAGAAGAATTGGCTAAGTGGTAAAATACTATACATTGCATGGACAAATGCAGTGGAAAGAGAGTTTACGTAGACCCTTTCCTGTCTGTTGATTAGAAGATATTTAAAAAGAGTTCATTTTAAAGCAATCTCAAATATTAGATGGGAGCCATAGCATTTATCAGAATCTGTGAACTGTAATCTGTTTACTTATTCACTTGTTTATTTTTTTTCCTCTATTAGAAGAGAAATACCACAGAAGCGAGGATGTCTGTCTCATTGACTATCATATTCCCATGATAACATGTGTTTAGTACAGAGTAGATATTGAAAAAACATTTTTTGAGTGACTGAATGAAGAGACCCCAGCGTAGGAACATGGCCAAGTACCTAGACTCTGCAGTTGGCGGAACCAAGTTTGAATCAGGACTCCCCTGCTGACTGACTTTGGGAACTCAGGCAAATCACTTAAGCTCTTTGAGCTGCCATTTTCACTGCTGTAAACCGGGAATTGTGTCTTCGGGATTATCATAAGAATTAACTAAATGGCCGCAGGTAGGTGCCTACGCCCTTGGTGAATATAAGCTATCACTTGTTTTGTTTGTTTCAAAAATACAATGTCAGTTTGACCCAGTGTTTAAGGCCAACCATGTGCTTCCAAAATACGTAGCTTCTCCCAGCCTCCTTGCTACCTCTCTTATTACAAAGAGTTACCACCTAGGATGGACATATGGTTTCTTTCCCTGGTACCATAAGGCACAGTCCTGCTTTGAGCACAGAGATGGGCAGCCTCAGCAGCCTCCCGGAAAGGCCATGCTGAGGTCCTGGACAGTTTCTGCCTTGGCCTTTGTAACCTGGACCCAGATGCAGCTGTCATTTGACCCCTTACAACTGCCAGGACTTTGGGGGCCCCCTGGACTGATATTCTCTGATGTCTTGGCTCTACCCACACTCAGGCCAGCCTACAGGGCCAGGGAAGAGCTTCCAGTGCTAAACTCATCCTTTTGTCCCTGATTAGCTAGCGGGGCATCGGGTCATTTCAGGATAGACACAAGAAGGGAGAGGCAGCAGAGCCTTGAAAGTCCTGTGGGCCCCTGACTTCAAAAGGGAGAGGCTAGCTCAGCCATGCACCCCTCTGCTCTCCCCAGAGGGTGCCCCGGGGAAACACAGCCTCAGGCAGAGAGAGATTCTCAAGCAGGGCGGTTCTTGGAGACCCAGGGAGAATGCAGGTGAGGCAGGAAAACTCTCTTCATGTGTGTGGGGAGGGGAGAGGGGTGTGTGCATCCTGGGCAACTTTCCAAACCTTGTGCAGCTGCTTAACAGATCCACTCCCTCCTGAGGGCTGGAAGCTGGAAGAGGTAGAAAGCTGGGTTTTGATCCATTTGCCAAAAAATGTGAGTTGGTGCCATGAAGCTTGCGGGGATCAGAGAAGGAGGATCCTGGTCTCCTCTGCAACATGGTCCTGAATCAGGAGAAGGAGGCAGGCCCAGGAGCATAGTCACGATGTTAGGCATTCCTGTTCTGGTTCTTACAGTTACTTGACCCTTGGCACATTGTTTAACCTCTGCAGACCTCAGTTTCTTCACCTGTAAAGGGGAGATCATAACCTCTTCTTATAAGATAGCTAGAAGAATTAAATGGGATGATACATGTAAAGTATGCAGCATGGACCAAGAATGGCTATGCTGTGATAAGCAGACTGTTTGTGATGGCCAATGTCTGTCAATGATGGGCTGTTCAAATAAACCATGCCCTAATAGCTGGATATTAAAATGGAATAAACGACATTTCTATATACCACTGTGGGGTGATTGGTAGGATATACTGTTGAGGTTAAAAAGAAAAATGGCGGGGCGCCTGGGTGGCTCAGTGGGTTAAAGCCTCTGCCTTTGGCTCAAGTCATGATCCCAGGGTCCTGGGATTGAGCCCACATCGGGCTTTCTGCTCGGCGGGGAACCTGCTTCTCCCTCTCTCTCTCTGCCTGCGTCTCTGCCTACTTGTGATCTCTGTCTGTGAAATAAATAAATAAAATCTTTAAAAAAAAAGAAAAACAGAGTAGAGAAAAAGTGTAAGAAGTATGTCATTCATCAGAGAATTTTTTGTGTATATTAATACACTTTTTAACCAATGACAGAAAATACAAAAATGTACAGAGTTGGGGGAATAACGAGTGGGGAATGGGATTCTGTTCATGCTTTGGATCCTCACTGAGAGATTTTTCAGTTCTGTCTCTCTGACTTTTTGCCATTGTTGTCATCTTCATCATCATTCTCAGAAGAAAGAACTTCAGTTTATAACCTTAGCGACTGTAATGCTTTGCAAGGAGGGGGCACCCCAAGTTTTCTGTTACTGAGTATAACTATAGCCTTAAGAGGGAATGGTGGTCATCAGTAGTTTTCAATTCCTGGGTTTTCCTGTTGGAGGGTAATGGATAGACCATCTCCCTTCCAGACTTTGCTTTAATTATTTCCATCTGGCTCCTAATTTCTTCTTCTCTATACACTTGGGCACAAGCAAAATATTCCCTGCAGCTATTGGCAGCCTCTAGTCTAGAGTAGGGGTCAGCAAATCAGTGATCAAGTAATTCATTATCTACTTTTCACTAGTGCTTGCATTATCTACTCTTTAATAAGTTTAAAATCTCCCATAAACAACGTTTTTCTTAAGGAATAAAATGGTAGCCATAGAAGACACACACACTTTTAGTCTGTGGAAAGATAGTGCTGGTGAAAAGATATGTTTTCTATCAGGTATAGTTTTAAATGCTTGTATTAGAAAGAACAAAAGTTGAGAATTAAAGGCATAAGAATCCAACTTAAGTTAGAAAAATAACAGTAAAATTATCCTTCCTCAAAGTAGAAGAAAGTATATAGTAGAAGTAATAGCAAATATTAATGCAAACATGATAAAAAAAAGCCAAAATTTGGTTCTTTGGAAAGACTAATAAAATTAACAGACCTATGATAAACTTATTCAAGGAAAAGAGAAAGAAGTTACAAATAAAAAATATTAGCACTGAATAGGGGGCATAAGTATAGATAAAAGAAGACATTTCGAAGAAAATAAGAGAGCACTAAGAATAATTTCATCAACATATTTGAAAACTTGGATGTAACTGTATACATCTTCCAGAATTGTAACTTAGAATATCTGACTCAAGAAGACTAGAAAGTGCAAATTGTCCTGTAATTATTAAAGAATGTGAATAGGAACTTAAAAATTTTTCCCACATAGGAAACATCAAGTCCAGATTATTTTTTTTGAATTGAGTTTCACCAGACTTTCAAGTAACAGGTCATTCCACCTTTAGACAATTTTTCCAGGGAAAGGGAAAGAGGAACTATTGCCCAATTTATCTGGTTAGGCTAGTAAACTTTAAATTAAAAACTAGGTAAGATGAGAATAAAAAATGAAAATCACTAACTTGTCTCACTTATAAACACAGATGAAAATCCTACACAGTGAAAATATATCATGAACAAACTAAATTTACCCCTAAGTGTGGAATTGTTTTAACAAAGAAATTTCATTATTGAAATTATTCCCATTATAGCTTTGAATATAACCAAATGTTTATTCATGCTAAAGGGTGGGGAAAAAATCTTAGTCAAATATGATTTATAAGAAAACTTTCTATATCTTACAAAGAGACCCTTATAAGAGGTCTCTACTAAAAATCTACTGTGAACATTTTTCATAAAGGCAAAATATTTAAACCAGCTTTAAAATTGGAAAAAAATACAAAGAAAGTATTATCACTATTTCAACTCAATGTTCAACATTTACTAGAGGTCCTAACCAGAGATGTGAGACAAGAAAAATAAAAGTTAAAAAGGACTGAAAGAGAAGAAATAAAACTCTCATTCACTAATGATATGATTGTATATATAGAAAACTCAAAAGAGTCTACAAATTGCTAGAATAAGAGCATTTACAGAGGGGCTGTATATAAGATCAAATATTTTTAAGTGCCTTTTAATAACTTAGTAGCTCTAATTAGAAAGCCTAATTTTTTAAAATGCCACATCATTTACAATAATAAGAAATAAAACAAATCTATTAAAAGATATATAAAACCTAAACAAATGGTAAAATATATTAATTATACTCAAGGATAGGAAGAATTTGAGATTATAAAGATACCAATTCTCTTTAGGTTAATCTATAAATTCAAAGTAATCTCCACCAAAACTCCAAAAGAATTATTAGAGGAATTTGGCAAACTGATTCTAAAATATATACAGAATAATAAAGAGCCAAAAACAACTGAGACACTTCTGCAGAAGAGTGAGGGAAGATTTCCCTACCAGACTTATCAAGACTTATCATAAAATTAGAGCAATTAAGTCCATAATCGAAAAGAACAGAGATAGAAAAAATTACCAATGCAACTGAATAAAGAGTCCAGATATAGCCTCATATATATGAAAACAAGATGTGGTACCATCTTGTTTTCATATATATGAATATATATATATGAATATATATATTTTTGTGCCATGCACAAAAATCAACTTTATATGGATTGGACATAAAATATAAAACTTTAATGTTTTCAGAATAAAATATAAAATACCTTTATGACCTTAAGGAACAGAATAATTTGTTCTGAAAGAAAGGAAAAGCATAAAGAATAGAAAAAGATTTATAAATTGGGTTACTTTTAAATTAAGTTCTGGTTACTTAATTACACAGAAAGTGAAAACAGAAGCCACTAACTAGAGAGTAGGGGGAAGGCAACTATTTGCAGCATATTTATCAGGAAAAGGAATTAATATCTGGAATATATAAAGAACTTTTAAAATGTTGAATAAGGACAAAAAACTACTTACCCTTACTTGTAATAAAGGAAATACGAATTAAGAACCCAATGAGATACTATTTTATAACTGTTGGGTTGGCAAAAATAAGTGAGTTGACAATGCCTGACATTGGCGAGGAAGTGGAGTGATGTGAAAGACTGTAAAGATTCAAAAAAGCTTTTTGGAAAATGAGTTAGTATTATTTTTGTAAGGTTGACCAGGCATGTGCTTTCTGGCTCAGTTCTAATCTTAAGTTTATGCTCTAAGAAAAAATATGCAGAGGAAATATATGCTTCTGGAGAAATATGCAAGAATGTTCATAGCAGCCTTGTTTGTAAAGATAGATGGAGGAGTATACAATATAACAGTATTAACTGGAGCCATCATGTTTACATTACATACCCAGTACTTATTCATAATTAAGGTGATAAATAAAAATTATATATATATTAAAAAAATTAAGGTCGAAGTTCCTCTGACCACCTTCATCCAGTTCCCCACCCTCTTCCCCACACCTCTGATAATCGCAAAATCTGATCTCTTTTTCTGTATTGTATACTTCAAAGCTGATAAGAAAGTAAATCCTAAATATTCTCATTACATGGAAAAAAACCATAGTTTTGTAACTAAATGAGGTAAGGGATGTTTACTAGACTTACCATGATAATCGTTTCACAATACATCTACATCAAGTCATTATGCTGTAAACCTTAAACTTAACATGGTGTTGTGCATCAATTGTATCTCAATAAAGCTGAAGGAGAATTTTAAAAAATTTTGGTTGGAGGAATGGATAGAAAAACCTATACACAGAGAGGTGAGTGGATGAAAAGAGAGAGAACATACAATGTTCATTGAAGAGAAAACAAATTGGGATATATTCCCATGATGGGCTACTATACCACAGGGAAGTTGAATAAGCTGCAACTATGAATGGAATCTTAGAAATATAATGGTGAGGATAAAACCAAGTAGAGAAGATAACACAATTTGATACCACTATCCAAATCTCAAACACCACAAAAATTCCAAAGCATATTCTTTATGGACTCATACCAATATAGACAAACAAGAGAATGATGCAAAACTCAGACTTGTGATTGCCTCTGGACAAGGAAGAGGAATATGGTCAGAAGTCCATTTCTTGTGTTGCATGATGGATTTCACAGGTGTTTATTTTGTTTATTTGATCTTTGTTTTGTTTTTATTTTGTTTATTTGTCCTTCATAGCACAGATTTGCATCATGCATATACTTTCATACATATTGCGTATTACGCTGAAGGGGAAAAGATTACCTCAGAAAAGGGGTGAGAGGTGATGGATGGTAAAAATACTTTTTAATATCATTTATATTTTTAAATCTAATTTTACATAATTTCATTTTCAATAATCATGTTAACACTTCACCCCATTGTGTGAATTATTACTTGTATTTGTAGTAGGAAGGAAGGAAAGAAGAAGGAGCAGGAAGAGGAGGAAGAGGGGAGGAGAAAGAACATGGTGCCTCTAAGAGGTCCACGAAACGAAATTCACTGAGCTGGAAGCATGAAGGGCATGATGGACTGAACATCACCTTCCAGAGGCAGCAGAATGGACTGGGGGAATGGAAGGACCATCCGTGTTTGCCTCCAGCAGAGACAACTTGGCCGTAGTCCTGGGTGGGAGGAAATGGAAGTCCCTTCAAAGAGAGAGAGGAAACACAGTTTTCACTTTTCCCCCTGTTTCGCCCTCTCTTATGTCTCATCCTCTGTTTCCTTATCATCCTGTAGGTCTTAAAGGGCTCTGTCTTCTCAGTCCCTGTCATACTTTCCCAACATGCATTACAATCCTTTCTCTTGTAACAGTTCTCAAGGTTACATACTCTAAACTTCCTGAAGGTAGAGATCATGTCTGTTTTATTCATCCTTATCCTTAGTACAGAATTGGACACGTTGAAGTGAATAATTGCATAATTAAATCACAAATAGATTGTTCTTGAATGTGTAAATGAAACTGATACAAAACCGGCCCTTTATATTTGTATCCATTATTAAGTTCAGTATTTCCAACTTGGGAAAGGCAAACTGAAGCTGATTTGTTGCAAACAAGATCATTACATAACATTTTACAATATGATTTTAGATCCCACGATCAAATCTTCTATGATTCTCGTACTAATAGCTTCGAAAGGAACTGCCAAACTATCCTAAATTTGTCAAAATTTTCATACATGTGGTTGAGAGGAAAGATGTTTTATAACCATCCAAAGTGCTAAAAAGAAACCTTTTTTTTTTCACATGTTTTGTGATTTTTAAGAAAGTTCAAAGTGGTGATTTTTCTAACTGTATGCCTTGCTCAGCACCAGGTGAGAGTTAAATTTCTCTCAGATAGTGATAACGTTGACCAACAGTTGCTACCTCTCTTGACCCTGACCAAAAATACTTGAAGCTGAAAAAGTATGTTAAAACACATTTTGAAAAACATTCCAGGGAAGTGCTAATTTTTCTAAAAGTAGATTTATGGTAAAAACTTGGAAGCCCAGATTTATTTCTGCCTAGTCTAACAGCAAATAATTTTGAATTAAAAATGTATTCAAATAGAAGGTGGATTGGCATTCTATAGAGGCAGAGCAACAGAATGGAAAGAACATTGGGCTGTTTGCTCTCATTCCAGCTCTGTCTCTAACTACCTAGGTAAGTACTAATGAGTCATTCAGATTCTCTGGGTCTCAGCTTCTTGATATACAAACTAAAGAGACTGAACAACTATATATGTACTTACCAACACCTGGTTTCAAATATCCAAAGTATCTGCAAAATCTCCTCATGCAGGTATGGTCAGCCCAACACCTCTGGAGGGACCCGTTCCCACTTTGGTCAAGTTGGAATAAGTGGTCATCCCTTCTGGTTTTTTTTTTTTTTTTCTCAGCAGGACCAAGGGTCAATGTTCACTCTTCTACTGCAGCGAGCACTTCCAAAGGCAGATACTCAAGAGATTTCGCTTTTTGGAGAACCCTTGCAGGCACTTCTCGCCCCCCTCACTACTGACCCCACTGGCCCCCCAGGATATGGACTCCATGGCTGAGAGGGCAGAGGTACTCCCCGGACTGCTCTGTGCAAGAGACTGGCTGCCAAAGGTGCTTGAGAAGGTATTGTCCACAATAGCCAGGCATCCTGAGCACAGCGACAACTCCAGCTTTCATTAATTTCAATGCAGCTCTGTGCAGTTTAAGTTTTGGAGTGTTTATGTTTTCCCTGAAAGAGCTGTTTGAGCACAGAATCCCTATTCGATCACCACAGACAAAAGAGGAGAGAGCTGAGGACTTTGTTAAGAATCTGTGCCTTTGCTATAAAGAATTTGTATCCTAAAGAGCCCTTCTCTTGCTTCTGTCCCTTAGAGAAAAGGGAATATTAATGGAGAGTCCATTCTGGTACCTTTGAATTTTTTTACTTAAATAGAGAAGTAAGTGTCACTTGTCTTAATTTGATTTTGAGACCAGGAGCCTCTATCCTCCACCTCCTCACATTCACCGTCAGTCACTTAAATGGTCAAAGACATTTCCTTATTAATGTAGTTACTTCCCCCATTTAGTTCTTGAGCATTCCCTGCCTGTTAGCACTGCCCATGGTTCTGGGTTACAATTACTAATAAGAAAGAGCTGCCCTTCAAGAACTGACAATCTTTTAAAGGAAAATAATGAATAAAGAGAAAAATTACAATAAAATGAGGTGAATTCAAGGATGTATGTGTGAGTGTGTGCATGTGTGTGTAAAATAGATATCCTTTGAATTTCTTCTGAGAATTGTGAAGAAGTTTTGAAAACACAGGAAGACACACCTTCTACGGGTTCACTGAAAGAGTCATTATTCTAAATAAAACCGTCCTCCTTAATCCATAATACCTATAAAGTTGCCATAATTCCACTTAAAGGGCCAGCAAGATTTTAAAAATATCATATAGAAAGTAAACACTTAAAAATACTGAAGAAAATGTTTAAAAGAAGAAGAAGGGAGAGAGACAAGTCCTACCAGATTTTAACATCTACACTCAAGCTACTGTAATCAGTAGTAATAAGCAAAGCAATGGAAAGTCCAGAAAGAGATGCAAAAACCTGTGGCACATTAGTATATGAGAAGATGGCATTTCATAGCCGTGGGGGAAAAGATGATCAGTTTGGTATCATTCACAGATCTTGCAGATATGCAAATGCAGTACAAAACTCTCAACAGCTCTTACACTGTCTGAGGCTTCCTATGGTCTTACTAAACTGGTAGAAGCTTTTGGGTTGGTCATTCCTTATTTGCTCTAACAATGTGGATGGAAAATAGTCTCAGGCTGGCCAAGACTTGAGTTCATGTCATATTGAGTTAGTCTTCCTTTGCAGATTGGATTTATCAAATTAAAAGTGATTATGGCATTTCTGCTTAATCGTTTATTGTTTACAAAGGATCATAAATGTCTCTAGTGTGAAAGGATTACTTTCAGTAATTTTTTTAATAGAATACATGAAATAGAAAGCTAAATTTAAGACTTTCCCATTTTATTCCAAAGAGTCGTTAGAACCTGTAAAAGAAATAGTCAATCTATCCAAATATATCTAAGTTACAAATGGGCCAGAAATTATGCAAAATGCTGGAGATCCAGCACAGGAAGTACTAGTTGCCACTACTCTAGGGAGAATTAAAGTCAATGGCACCAAAGATTATATGATAAAATGTGACAGTTCTGTGTGAGAGAAGAGGGCCTTCCATCTGGCTTGTGGTGAAGCAAACTGGTGGCCAAAGGGGAGTGACATCACGAGCAATTTCCCTGTGTCTATAGATTCTTATGGGATAGTTGCAATTTCTGAATCACACACACATGGGTCATGTTTATAAGGCTGAGTTTATCTGAGCAACAACAAACAACAGGGTATTGATAATAGTCCATGGGATTTGCAGAGACTCTGCTGGTGGCCCTTATCTACATGACTCTAATGATGACACCCATCCTTTCTGGGTCACAAGGAGAAAGACTACACAGCACAACAAAAAAAAGGAAAAACTTCGAAGTCAGCAGCACTTGGGATCATCTTCCGGTTCTGCTACCTATTTGACTCCCTTAATCACACAGGTTATTCCCATTTTCTTATCCACAAACATGGCAATATCTACGTGGCTCAGTTGGTATAAGAACTAGATGAGATATTGTATTTGTGACCTCACAATATTTTCAAGTGGTAACTACTGGTTTCTCCCTCACAGGGAGCCCCCCCCCACTCCCACTTGTCACCCCCTTTACTTTTTTTTTTTTCAATTTATTTATTTTCAGAAAAACATTATTCATTATTTTTTCACCACACCCAGTGCTCCATGCAAGCCGTGCCCTCTATAATACCCACCACCTGGTACCCCAACCTCCCACCCCCCCCCCCCGCCACTTCAAACCCCTCAGATTGTTTCTCAGAGTCCACAGTCTCTCACCCCCTTTACTTTTAACACTAGCCCTGGGAGTGAGGCTCACTGCCTCCTGGAGGCCAGATGAAAAGTAGATGGTTGCCTTCCGACTTTCAGAACAGATGATGAAAACCCACAGCAGAAACAATCAGTTTCCCTGTTCTTACACCCACCCACTGTGCATTTTGTTAAAAGTTCTCCCTTTCATCCCCAGTTATACAGAATCTTCAGGTTGAATGTGTTTTAGCAGGACCTAGGCATTCTAAAAAGTAGCTGATTACAAACTTTTCTGGTAGCTCCAACCGATACATGAAAAAGGTGAATGGCATGGCCAGAGAAAATGAAGAGATGAGACAAGGAAGAGAATCAGAGGGAAAAAAGGTTAAAAAAATTAGATTTCTAAGTGAATCTTGTATGTATATTCCATGAGCAGCTACAACTCCATACTCTGTTCCAAACCAGACATCCTCATTTCCTTACACACTTGTCTTTTGGAGAAAGTAGCTGAACTCTGGTGCCTTCTTTCTCAGTGGGGCCATTGGAGCCAAACCAGTGTCTTGGATTGTTTAGTTTCCTAATCTAACCAGTTGCTAAGACTCCTTCTAATCATCAGTGTAAATCTGACTGGATATCATCATGTTGTATCTTTTATACAAGAAGTCAAATAATTACTTATATTAGAAAAAAAAGAGAAGGTTAATAAATCACTAGCTATGGGGACACCTGGGTGGCTCAGTGGGTTAAGGCTTCTGCCTTCGGCTCGGGTCATGATCTCAGGGTCCTGGGATCAAGCCCCCCATCGGCTCTCCACTCAGCAGAGAGCCTGCTTCCTCCTCTCTCTCTGCCTGCCTCTCTGACTACGTGTGACCTCTCTCTGTCAAATAAATAAAAAAAATCTTAAAAAAAAATCACTAGCTATGTAACCTAACATTGTGGTCATCTTTTTACAATATATACATGTATTTAATCATCACATTGTAAACCTTAAATTTTTATGCATTATATGTCAATAATATCTCCAGATAGCTGAGAATAAATAAAAAGCTCACTAGCTAGTCTGATAAATAATAGAGAAAAGACACAAATAACCAAATTAGGAATAAGAATGGGTGAATCACTTCTGACGCTGACAAGATGGGAGAATTATGGCAAAATACTTTTTAAAAAGTCATGCAAATTTATTAAATTTGTGTCCAATACATTGATTTCTATGAAAACATAAATGAACAAAAATGAGACCCAAGCCCTAATAAACAAATCAATAAACGTGGAAGAAATAGAAGATACCAAAGAATTATTTCCTCCCTACACACCAAAATGTGTTAGGAATCGCTTGTTTCAGAGTTGAATAATTTCAAATCTTCATGGTGCCCTTATTAAGCTTTTCAGAAAATGAAAAAAGACAGTTTCTAAGTTCTCTTTGTGAAGCTAATAATGATAAAATCAGCTTTATAAAGGGAAAGTACAGATCAATACCACTTTTGTAAACACGCAATATAAAGTGCTAATAAACAGCATCATGAGAGAACATCGTGTCATATATCGCTAGTTCAAGAAAGATCAAAATCAAAATTCAAAGTGGTTTCTACTGAATGTATAGCAAACACTCTTATAGCATCATCACGTCAAAAACTTGTAAGTTGAACCGCCATAAGTTAAAGACCATCTGATATTCACTGACATAAAAAAAAACTCCAAAACATTTTATTTGAAGTTAACAATAGAAGCAAAATCTGCATTGTGTTGTGTACATAGAATTGAGTCTGTATGCAAAGAGAGATATAATGTTCATTAGCAATTTAGTAAGGAATAGTTTGTGGTTGCACATTTTCTTTATAGATATTTTTATCAATGAAAAATATATTTTTTTGATTTTGAAAATAGAAAGATTGTGAATATCATGTTAAACTTTTTTTATTAACAGATTTTTAAGAGAAAAATATGGATTATACAAGGAAACTATTTGGGATTGACATATTCCAAGCCCTTTTCCCAGATGGTTATGTATAAGACAATCAATTGTTCTACCTTCCAGGTCTTCCAGATTTTGAGAGATCTTTATGTCTACCAAATTTCTCTAGAGTAACCACTGTACTGTTCAAGTAAATTCTTTAAAGTACATACTATGTTCAAGATCATGGGACACAGAACAGTGAACGATAAATCAGACTGCTGTTAACTTCCAGTTGTTTGTATTTCTTCTTGGGTATTTTTTTAAAGTTTTTATTTAAATTCCAGTTGGTTAGCAAACAGTGTAATATTAGTTTCAAGTATACCTTGTAGTGATTCAACACTTCCACACAATCCCTGGTGCTCTCCAAAGCCAGGGCTATCCTTATCAACAATAACCAAATTTTGGGAAGAACCCAATGTTCATTGACTGATGAGCAGATAAAAGAAGTTGGGGTACACACATGTGCACGCACGCATTCACGAGCACACGCAATGGAATATTATTCAGCCATAAAGAAGAATGCAATTTTGTCATTTGCAACAACATGGATGGAGCTAGAGTACAATGCTAAGTGAAATCAGTCAGTCAAAGAAAGACAAATGTCATATGATTTCACTCACATGTGGAATTTAAGAAGCAAAACAAACAATCTTAGCAGTTACAATTCTTGCGGAAAGACTTTTGGACACTGTGTTGGATTATAAGAAATGTGCTCTTCACAAACCATAAGAGACTCTTAATCTCAGGAAACAAACTGAGGGTTGCTGGAGGGGGATGGGGGGAGGGATAGGGTGGCTGGGTGATGGACCCTGGGGAGGGTATGTGCTGTGGTGAGTGCTGTGAACTGTGTAAGATTGATGAATCACAGACCTATATCCCTGAAGCAAATAATACATTATATGTTAATTAAATAAATAAATAAATAAAATGTGCTCTTCAGTTGGGGAAGCCTATATTGTGATATTGTGTGTGTGTATGTATGTATGTGTTCACACAAGGAAAATGAAAATTGTCCAACTGTATAACCCAAGGGTAAATAATAACTTAAGGAGGAATGATGACATAGGTGTACTATATATTGAGAATGACTATAAGAAGCAACATTTTGGATTCTAGGTAGAAACTTAGTACAGCGCATCTCACAACCCATGGGCCTCATTGAACAAAAAAAATCCCCAACTCTGCATTAGTTAGAGACTCACCATAATGCCCCACCTGCCCCTGGAAATATCCATTGCAGGTGTGATTCATTTAAAGGCCTTGAGATAGGGAGATCACCCTGGGTTATTCGTGAGACACAATCTTATCGCATGAGACCTTAAAACTGGAGAATTTTCCTGGCTGTGGGCAGAGAGTGATGTGGTCTGAGAAGCAGTGCTTCTGATTTGAAGGGTGGGGGTATGGAAGAACAAGCCAGAGAATCCAGGTAGCCAACAGAAACTGGGAAAGGTGTGGAAACCAATTCTCCCGTGAAGTCTCCAGAAAGGAAGGCAGCCTTGCTGACATTGACATCAGCTCAAGTGAGACCCAAGTCCAACTTCGAACCTCCAGACTTGTAAGATCATAGATTTCCACTGTTGAAGCCACTCCTTTGTGGCACTGTGTTGCAGCAACAATAGGAAACTAATACTCTGACTTTTTAGTTTTTGAGAGGCTTACTGTGTACAGATAATTTATCTCATATCTACCTCAGCTTTTTAGAAGAAATGGAAAGCTTTACGCAACAAACACATTCAAAATAGTAGAAAACTAGGAAAGGACCATTTCCAGCATCCAGTGCTTAACTGGTTGATCCATGACCAAGTGAAGCTAAAACTTCTGAATGTGTCTGACATGAAACAAAGCAAAAATAAGTCCAAGAACATCTGTCTCTGGCAAGTGGTTGTTTCTCAAAACTGTCCAAGGTAATTTTTCCTAAGATATTTTTAAAGCTAGCAAAGGACTCTCTTATAATATGGCATTACATACAGGTCTTGTCTCCAGGACCCTGCTGTAGACCAGACCAGTGGTCCATGCCCTGTGCTGTTTTCTTTCCTTTTTAAACCCTTCAATCCTTGGATAGAGCTTGCTTTCTTCTCCTCTTACTAACAGCCCCATCCTGCCTTCCCATAGAGTGGGTTCCCCCAAGCTGATGGCAGGGTAACCGGTCTTCCCATGCTTCCTGCCTCTGAGCTAGGAAAAAGACAAGCACACGGGCTCATTTCATTTGTAGGATTTCCCTTCTGAAACAAAGACAGAATGACAAAAAGAGCAAGTGTGGGAAAGGTCTCCTAGTTTACGGCTCTGAGCTGATTAAAATCACAACTGCTGAGAAAGAACAGGGCTAAACAGTCCCCAACACACAAAGGGTACGAAATTAAAATTTAATAATTGAGAAAATATTAAGTAGTGGTGATGTTTGTGCATGATTAGGTGGCTGTGTGTGTGTGTGTGTGCATATACAGTAACTCCAGTCCTTCATTTCTCTCTTTTTCTCTACACTGGAACTGTACAATCATACAATGACAATGCAGGAAGAAGCCACAGAGGTCATTTTGTTCAACCCCCACGTTTGCCAAGGAAAGACTGAAAGCCAGACAGGTGGAGACTTGTCTGTCCTTTGACTTCTTTTTCTTTGCTTTTCAATGTTTTTCCATCAGCAGCAGCACATCAACCAAATGATGGGATGAGATTACTCAGGCTGGGGTCATTCTCTTCCTCATTCTTATTGACCATGACAATCTCTCCCTTTAATGCCTCCTTCCTATCTCATCTTTAACACTATTAATTCATTTCTTTCATGATTAGTCTCCACTAGATTTGTCTTTTACAGATAAACTGAGTCATCAGCAGGCATTTTCCTAGAAGTCAGCCTTGCTATATGTCCAGCCCATAGAAGTCTGTGACTTTCTATCTTATCCTATCTCCTGGATCAAAGGTTTTTGTTGACCTAACTTTCTTATCATGTCAAGTGTTAATCTTTTTTTAGTGATAGAGGAATTGCCAAACTAAAGTGCTTTGGAAAAATGAGTACAATGACCTGTCATTTCAAAGTCCTCACTAGCCAAGGTCCTACTTGCCCTATGGGCGCCACGGTACTGAAATTTTGAAGGCAGTGGACAGGGGTCCGAGTCACAGAAATCTTGAAATCCACAGAAAGAATACTCTGAAAACCCGGCATGCCTGGCTATTTTACTCAGTGAATCAATTCAAACTTCGTATAAAAAATAATGGTAGCTAATATTGTGTGAACAATGTGATAGGTATTATTCTAAGCACTTCACACAGATTGTCTGATTTAAGCCTGGATCAAGTGCATTTGGTGCCCCGATTTCATATAGGGCAAATGTGGGCACAGAGCAGGTAAGCAATTTGCCTGAAACCCAGAGACAGTAATTAATGGGGCCAGGATTTAGAAAGTCTAGTCTCCTAATGCCTCTGCCCAGCCACCTCTGCTATTGGGGCTAGCGTAAGTCAACCTTCACCCATACCTAATATTTGAAAAGACCGTCTTTGAAGGCATGACCTACAGGCTGGGGAGATGCCATAGTTGCATAGATGCCATCTACTAAGCATATAAAACAGGTTTCAAGGTACCTGAAGTGGCCACAGGCTTTTCTGTCTGGTGACGACCCAAAGGAAATTGTCCTAAAACCCAGAACCTGATGGTGGGTCCCTGATTCAACCATGGCCCAGAAGGACTGCTGCTAAACCGCCTTCACAACTTGACATGTAGTAAGTTGGTTAATTCTTAGAAGTTGAGCTCTGAGCTTTAGGTCTGACTTGGGTGGAATGCAAACTTCTGGATCAGCTCTTGCTTCTCCCTGCCTTTGTTGAAGTCTAGATCCTCACTGTGCAGCAGCTCAGAATTGAAACTGGACCACCTGTTTGAGGCTGCTTGGGCTGCAACATACAGCTTGTAAGAAAAGTCAACCGAGAGCGTGATGGGAAAATATACCTGGCTTTCTCCACTGGAAGTTAGTCCTTTAAGGAATTGGGAATAATATGGCAGACTCATGCATTCTGCTCAAACCAGGGCCACCTTTGGCCAATTAGCCTTCCATATTGGAATGTTCCATGATCAAAGCCAGGGTAGATGCTTTTGTCCACTTCCACACTTTTGAATACCACCTCGTTGGAAATGATTTCCAATTCATTTCTCCAGCCATTGCCTCTCTCACAGCCCCTGATTCACATTTCCAACTCAAACTAAAACAAAACACATTTTCTATCTTATCTTACTGAAGGGCACGACCCTCCACATGTCACAGAAGCCAGAAACCTCTAAAATAACCAAGGTCCTTTGTCCTTAGCCTCAAGTACAGCCCTATGCAGAAATCCTCTAACTTAACCGAAATGGCTCTGGAATCCATCTCCCACCTGCCCCCCCCACCTTGTCCGTGACACACTCAGATACTCAGACAGACTCAAACACCTTTGGTGATCTCTGTGCCTGACCACTCCAGTAACCTCTTAATTGCATCTGCCTCCATACCTTCCACTTTCAGTTCACCTTCTTCACTGCCTCCAGCTATTTTTCCCAATTACAGATGTAACCATGTCATTCCTATGCTTAATTACCTACGTGCCTTCCTATGAACATAATCCTAAAATTTTATGTGGCATATAACTTCTGTCCCAGTCTGGTTTTGATCTATATCTTGGCCCATTTCCCACCCTCCCTCTCTACCACCTCTTCACGTACTCTCCCAGATGACAGTAATCATTTTCATAATTAGGCTCTCATTGCATCCTTCATTCACAGCATTTATCACATTTTAGCTCATTGTTTTGTGTGTGTGTCTCTCTGATTTCTAAAGTATATACACTTTAGGAAGGAAGGTCTTGTTCAACACCCCATCCTGAAAGCCAAGCGTGGGACTTAGAAAATACTCAGATAATATTTGCTGAATAAATGAATAAAGGCAGTAGTGCTTAATTTTGTGTTGACCATTAGGAAAAATGTTTATGTATATATATGACTCTCATATCAAGTAAACAATAATAGAGTATTTTGTAAGAAGTAGCAAGAAATCATTTCCACAGGTGACTGGACAAAGAAAGGTGATACACACACACACACACAGAGGAATATTATTCAATTATAAAAAAGAAGAAAATCTTGCCATTTGTGATGACATAAGTGAACCTACAGGGTATTATGCTAAATGAAATAAGCCAGACAGAGAAAGAAAAGTCCTGCATGATATCACTTATGTGTGGAACTATAATAATTTTTTAAGAAGCCAATTTCATAGAAACAGAGAAAGAGTGGTGCTTGCCTGGGGTTGTGGGGGTCGGGTTTGTGGAGATACAGGTCAAATTACAGACTTTTGGTTATAAGGAGAACAAGTTCTGAGAATCTAATATACAGCATCACGACCATAGTTATTATTCAGTATCGTATACTTGAAAGTTGCTGAGAGTAGATCTTAAGCTTACCACACACACAATTTAAAAGAGTTAACCACATGAAGTGATGCATGTGTTCATTATCTTGACCTTGGTAATCATTCCATGATATATATTAAAACATCACAGTGTATACTTTCAACATGTATCGTATTAGATATATTTGCCAATTACTCTTCAGTAAAGTTAGGAGGGAAATAAATAATGTAAAAAAAAATCATGGACCTTGAAGTCAGATACCCGATTTATAATCCCAACATCAAGATGTTTTAACTAGGTGATCATGGGCAAGTCAGGTACATCCTTCTGTTCATTTTTTCATCTGTAACATGTAGATAATAATACACCTCACGGGTGGGGAAATGGTGAAAGGCAAGAGGCATGTATGAAACTGATTACCCCTGTGCCCAACACAGGTTTGATTTTTAACAGATGGCAGCATCCCAGTATGACACCTGTGTGCTTACTTGAATTATTTGCAACCTTTCCAGTTCTTTTTTTTTTTTTAAGATTTTATTTATTTATTTGATAGCGAGAGAGATCACAAGTAGGCAGGGAGGCAGGCAGAGAGAGAGGGGGAAGCAGGCTCCCTGCTGAGCAGAGAGCCCGACTTGGGGCTCGATTGTAGGACCCTGAGATCATGACCTGAGCTGAAGGCAGAGGCTTAACCCACTGAGCCACCCAGGAGCCCCTTTCCAGTGGAATCTGGAATCCAGTTCCAGTGGAATCTGTTGTGATTCAACTAAATTATCTATATGTCTAAACCTTAGTATAATCTTGATTTCTCTTTTTTTTCTCCTTTTTTAAAAAGCCATGACAGGAAACCAAATATAGAAGGAAATTCCCAAGCACAGGCTGAAACCTGCCTCACTAATTTTCTCCAACTCACAATGTCAGATCATCACATCAAGAAAATAAAGTGGCTATTCCTCTTATCACTATTATTTAGTGAGCATCTACTATGTTTCCCACACAGTACTGTGCTGGGAAACATTCCAGATGGACTCCCACAGGGAGTTTTCAATCTGCTTCAAAACATAAAAAGAACATTTGTGGGACAATGGTGACATAAAACTATACATAACAGAGACAGATCTGTGCCATGAGTAAGTTCAGCAAGAAACGAAAATCACTGTGGGCTGAAAGTCTTGGGGGAAGCCTGGTGAAGGAGGCAGGTTTGAGCTGGTGCTTCAGTGTGGCTGAAATCTGGATAGCTGGAGAGACTGGAGAATCTACCAGCTGGGGAGGTGATGACAAGATGAGGCAGGGAGCTATGACTGAGAAAAGCCTTGTCAGGAAGGCATTAAATAAACTGAATTTATAGACAGGGACACTCAGGCTAGTACAGGATCAGCAATGAGGGAAGAACCAATGATTCTGAGACTTGACCCGAGCTTTATCTGATACCCACCTCCACCTCTGACCTTCGAACCATGTAGGATTTTGAAATTTTAAAATAGCATCAACATAAAATTATGATAATTGTTCTTTTATTAACCTTTTCCCTGTTCAGGATGGGAACAGGGACAAATGCTCCCCGAGAGAGAAATAACTCTCTAAATGAAGCACGAACTCTTATCTGTAAGGCGAGGTCCCAGGAGAAGGTAAATAAGATCATCCATTTTGAAATGCAGCTGATTTCAGCCTTGATGTCCTTAAGACATAGCAATGTAAAAATTACAGATATATTGGCTTTCCAGTGAGGGAGAGAGGTTTTCTTGGAAGAAGAGCTTTCAAATCTGGCAAATCACTCAAATAAGTTTCTGCAATGCTCTCCCCTGGCAGTCATTCATAGAAATTTACTACTTGGCATCTTGAATCAACCACATATTATTGCTTAATTAAAAGTGCTTCTTTTAATAGATCAATAGACTTGCTTTTAGGAGCTGCCATAATAACACCTATACTTTTATTCAAAGTGGTAAAAGGTAGTCAGGAGGGATGACACACAGGAGCTCCACAAAGCTGGAGTTAAGACATGCATGACCCAACACGCCATTTTGTGTCAGAGTGCACGTAACACAAATCATAGCTCTTTGAAACAGAAAGAAAAATCCGGGCCAATTCAAACTAATGACCTGGCTCTTGTTTCTCAAGTGGGCGGGGGTTTACATGAAACCTCTTCATGCCGCTCCAGAACAGGGTGAGCACCCGAGCGTTAGGCTTCCTGAATCATGGCCAAAGGGCTTGGCCAAGGCCAGTGAAGGAGTATGACAAGGTAGCACAAAAGGAGAGACGAGATTGCACGGGCTTTTCCACTCTCTGAAAACCTGTATCCCATTCTTCCTTTCCTTTTGTATGCGCTTTTATCAGATTTCTTTCTCCTCTTGGATTTTCTGTTCTTCCCTTTTCTGGAAAGTTTGTTGCAAAAGATTGGTTCTTCACCTCTTCTTGGGACACAAATGCTTTTGAAAAATCTGATCCAAAGCATGTACTGTCTCAGAGAAAAATGAGCATAAGACTCAAAACGGGGCAGAAATTCTCAGATCCACAGATTCTCCAAAACCCTATAGACCTCCAATTAAGATCCCCTCCAAGTGATCTTTGATGGCATTCAATGAGGAAAAAGGACAGGTCTTTTAAGTTACTGTAGAAATATATTAAATCTGAAAGGCATTTCATTTGTAAGCCATAGCTTAGAGTAGCGAGTTCATAACTATCTGGCTGGTCAGTACGCCAGGTGTTGCTTCACCTAGATTTTATCCTGACTCTGGGAGGAAGTCCCGTGTATTTGGGAAATTTCTCTCCTACCTCATCTTTGGGCAACGGCCATAACACACTTCATCCTGAGGCCTGAATTCTCTTGCCCTGAGTCCAATAGCCATCCCGGGCAGTAAAAAAAAGAAAGAGCATATGATTCTAAAGAGGATTCTGTTTAGTCACTGAAAACAGCTTTTCTAGAGGAAGTTTTAGATTAAAAAGAAACCTTTTAATTTTAATATAACCTTTTTTGGTTGAATCTGAAACCCAACATGCAGTCAGGTTCCTGATGCTAACACCCGGTGTTGGTCTGGCTTCTCACTATCTAAAAGCCTATGTTCCCTTCTCTGTATAAATATACACTATGCAACAAAACTCTGCTTCCCCGGGACAAATGGGCCTCCAGGAGGTTCTTCTTACTGGTCAGACGCACAACCATGCGTGACTTAATCACCTTATGACTTTGCTTCTGTGACTCAACGTGAGCCAAACAACCCTGGCCATTCAGTAAATAAAGTATGCTCCGGGAAAACCCGCCTCACCCATGGACACCAGACAATGATTAAGGGCAGAGCAATGTCTTGCCCATTGGCTCCACTGGCCCAATACTTACTCCTCCTTCAACCCAGGGCACCATTTTAATACCCGATGAAAACAGCTAAGAGTCATCAGTGGCCCAGCACTCACTGTGTGTGTACCTCAGTGCATGTACTCAGTCTGTCGCCTTCCCTGTAAGGTAGGTGGGGTGATTGTGCCTATTCTACAGATGACAGAACAGGCATTGGGAGTAACTTGCTCAAGGCTCCACATCGGTAAGCGAGGTTATATGATGTACCTGTGCTCAGACACCATTGCCAAGGCATTTAGTCAAAGGAGATGAACAACTTTCATGGCTCACGCAGGCGATTGGTGGAGGCACTGAGTTGTTCTTCCCCTGGAGCCAATGGAAAACCATCAACATGAGGGTGGGGCCGTCCTCCAGGACCTGGTGTCAATTTCTAAGTCTGCTTGGTGAAAGACAGAAATAGAAATCGCAACCTACAGTCATGTTTTGGATGCCCTCTGGAAGGTTTTACTGTGCTCTTCTACTCTTTGCAGGGGATACATTTGAAGTCATAGTAAATAAATAAACGGTCTTCTCATTGATTAAACTGTATTTGAACTGAGGACGTATAATCTGAAGTCTTTTTTTTTCCCCAGAACAATTATAAATTGTTATTGTAAATTAAAAAACACACAGAGTAAGTTCCTCAAACAGAAAATAAAAATAAAGGGTAAAATACCAGGAAAATGGGACTTAATAAAATTCATCCTTATTCTAGATGAGCCTCAGAATCCAATTATTTTTCTTCCTTTTTAAAAACCTGGGGCCCCTTCTTTTCGTAGAGGGCCAACTCTGATCATCTCCTTAACTTTATTCGTAGCTAATTCTTTTTTTTTTTTTTAAGATTTTATTTATTTATTTGACACAGAGAGAGAGACCACAAGTAGGCAGAGAGGCAGGCAGAGAGAGGTGGGGGGAAGCAGGCTCCCTGATGAGCAGAGAGCCCAATGCTGCGGGCTTGATCCCAGGACCCTGAGATCATGACCTGAGCTGAAGGCAGAGGCTTAACCACTGAGCCACCCAGGTGCCCCATGTAGCCAACTCTTATGTCCACAAAAAACAGTTAAAAAAAAAAATTAAATTAAATAATAAAACCCTATGCATTCTGCAGTAGGGTTTTATTTCTCAAGGACAGCCCAAACTTGTCTCACACCTATTCCCTTCAGAACTACTCCGTGAAAGAATGGTTTTACAGAAGTGCAAGGCACAATTCTAATTTATCTCGATATCTCAAAGAAATCAAACACGAGCACAGAAGAGCTTTTCAACAAGCTGGGAAATTGTGTCCAGATACCTTGCTATCAGCGTGTGTGCGAAGGCATTCATGGTGAGCTGACAGGTAGTGGTTATTAAGAGGAATTACTGTTTGTTGTTTTAAATAGATCATCCCATAAAGTAAATTAATCAAGCCAGATTAAATATTCATGAAGGATGTAATTTTAAAAACCACATCTGTGAAACCACATTTTAAATCCGACCCTTGGGAAATGTGCACCTTTTGTTAGTATGGAGAGCAACACATTTTCTCTCTCACCGATGTCCAACCACACACACAAATCTGCCTTTCCCATAATGGGCAGGGTTGTCTGCAATGTTGTCTGACAAGCAAAAGGAAGATTTTTCAAGCTGTTATTTATTAAAATGAACTTTCACTGAGTGTTTTTTAAAGTCCACTTAAATGAAACTTCCATTGTTAAAATGAATGTTAACTATTTTTTGCTCATTTCATTTCTCACTTGTTAATTTAAGGTCAATTAATATTAACTAGACTCACGACTACCAATCTCAATATTTATAAGAGTGTTATGAAAATTAACCCTAAAATTTCTTTTTCTCCCTAATAGGCCTTTCTGCCAGAGTGAAAAAGAACCTTTTGTGTTTCAGTGGGTAGAGAGTCTCAGTTATGCAAGAGGAGTGAGTTCTGGAGAGTTGCGGGGTTGTAGTGCCTGTAATTAACCAGACGTGCTGAGCACTTACAAATTTGTTAAGACGGTAGGTCTCATATTAAGCTTTCTTCCCACAAACAACACAAAAGGGGGACACAAGGAAACTTTGGGAGGCGGGAGCTATGATTATTACCTCGATTGTGGTGGTATTAACAGGTGTGTGCATGTCTAAATTCATCAAACTGTGTATTAAATATGCAGAGTTTTGTTTTTTGTTTGTTTTTTGTTGTTGTTGTTGTTGTTTTGGTACATCAACTGTACTTCAACAAAGCTGTTAAAAATGCCCTTTGGGGGAGACTTGGCTGGCTCAGTTAAAGGTCTGCCTTCGGCTCAGGTCATGATTCCAGGGTACTGGGATGGAGTCCTGCATCCAGCTCTTGCTCAGCAGGGGTGGGGATTGGGGGGGCCTTCTTCTCCCTCTGCATCCCACTTCCCCTGCTTCTACTCTCTCTCTAACAAATATAAATAAATATAATCTTTTAAAATTGCCCTTTCGAAACAAAACAGATGAACATAGAGGAGGAGAAGGAAAAATAAAGTAAGATGAACATGGAAAAGAAGGCAAATCTTAAGGGACTTAACTCTAGGAAACTACAGGTTGCTAGAGAGGAGGTGGGTGAGGGAGGTGACCATTGGGTGGTGGGCATTAAGAAGGTCACTTGATGTAATGAACACTGGGTGTTATACAGGACTGATGAATCACTAAATTCTACCTCTGAAACTAATAATACTGTATGTCCTAATTGAATTGAATTGAAATAAAATATTTTTAAAAATACTCTTGTGAATTTCCAACATACTTTAAAGGCAGTGGCCATCAGGTGAGCAAATTATCCCATTTAAATAGATATATGGGGGCGCCTGGGTGGCTCAGTGGGTTAAGCTGCTGCCTTCGGCTCAGGTCATGATCTCAGGGTCCTGGGATCGAGTCCCGCATCGGGCTCTCTGCTCAGCAGGGAGCCTGCTTCCTCCTCTCTCTCTCTGCCTGCCTCTCTGCCTACTTGTGATCTCTCTCTGTCAAGTGAATGAATAAAATCTTAAAAAAAAAAATCAAAAAATAAATAAATAAATAAATAAATAAATATATGTATATAAGCATATCCCTCTAACTGCACTAACCAGAATGGGAGTACACGTGAGCGTGTCTGCACACGGGCGTGCATGCGTGTGTGTGCGTGCACACATTACTTATTCTTGAAACCTGCCCTTGGGCTCAATTCCCCAAGGACATTTCCCCAGGGGAAAAGGTCAAGGAATTTGTCAAAGAGGTACCCATCCCATGTACCTATATATTTTTTTAGAAATCAACGTTGGCTCCGAGTTTTACAATCAACGGCAGGCCAACCCCTTACCAAAGGCGATTTACCGCAAATGTGTGTACACAGCAACTTTGCCCGCGCCCCCAGCGCCCCCTTCCTAGCGGCCCGCCGCCCTGGGCAGGTGCACCTGCTGGACGGCTGCCCGAGCTCCCGGCCCGGCGCGTGGGTGTCCGCGTGCGCTCCCGTGGCCACGCACCCACCCGCACCCAGAGGCAGGCTCGGTGCTCCGGTCCGCCGGACGATTTCATTAAAATTTCATCTCCGTAGCCAGTTGCCGCCTGGGTGTTTCCGAGAAGAAAAGGGAAAAATGGCTGCTGCGGAAGGGAGTAACAGGAACCTCCCGGAACAAATAAACTGGCAAGTGCGTCTCATAATGGCCCGGGTTCAGCGTTTTTCTGCGATAAATGAGTAAACGTTAAATGTATCTGTGAGATGCACTATCGCAGGCATTGCCATGGGCAAGTCTTATCCAATGATGAAACAGCAAGGCCTCGTGAGATAAAGATGATAGAAGGGGCGCTATCAGGTGGCAGCGGGGTAATTACAACTCTCTATTTGGGCTCTGCAGTGATGCTGCATGTGATAAGTGGGGAATAATGAAGAAAAAGGAGCAGTGATAATGCAGGAGCTAAATGGTAGAAAATAGCCTATCATAGCCCACAGCCCTCTGCGCGCCTATGGGGACTTTGAACTATCTTCCTCAGTTTTCATCCGCAGGAAAAAAAAAATACTCTCTGTCTTTCTTCTGCCTTCGCTAAATTTATGTCTGGTGGGACAAAAGGAAACACTGAAAGGAAATCAAGGGTATGTGAAGAGAATATGACCTTTGCAAATAACTCTGAAGGTCACTGTGTAATTATTCTAAAATAAAAGTATCCTGTAATCTTGCCCGCACTCACAAAAGATGCGAGAGCATTTTTTAAATGTGATTTGGCAGCATTTTGTTGGGGGATCATGGCTTATAAAAGGTCAAGTAAAGTGTTTCTAATTATAGCCTGTCAAGTAGAGCCTCAGAACACTCAGAGCCATTTGTTACTATTGAGTCGAACTTTGATTACAGCAAAAGACAGGCCGAAGACAATCCATTACCGGGAAGGAAAATCCTGCTTCTGGAGGATAGTTTCTGTCCAGGGTTTTAAGACAAAATAGCCTGTGCAAAAGTTGTAGAGTTTTAACCGTGGTCCTTCTGTCATCTAAAGCAGGGTAAGTCTGGCCTTTCTCCTGCGAATAAATTTGGATTAATTTTGTGAGTACATTTCTGTTTCACTTGGAACGACCCTGAGCCTCACAATGAGGATGAATGAAATCAAGGGAGAGGAAGTGTGTGTGTAGACATGTTTGTGTGACGTGTGAACGCACGCATGAGATGGTCAAGGACCTTTTAAATTGTTTTAAATGGTGATAAAATACACACAAAATAAAATGTACCAAATCAAGTTGTACAGTTCAGTAACATTAAATACATTCACATTGCTGTGCAATCAATCTCAAAACTCTTTCCTCTTGCAAAATTGAACTCTGTACTCATTGAATAATTTCTGTGTTCGCCTTCTCGCCCCGCCCCTAGGAACCCTCACTCTGCTGTCAATTTCTATGAATTTGATCGTTCCAGGTGCCTCATGTACACGGAATTGTACAGTATTTGTTCTTTGTGATTGACTCATTCACTCAACATAATGATCTCAAGGTTTATCCATGTTATAACATTTGTCAGAATTTCCTTCCTTCATAAGACGGAAGAATATTCCATTGTATGTATATACTTGTTTTGTTTATCCATTTGTCTGTCAATGGACACTTGCATTGCTTCCAATTCTTGATTATTGTGAATAATGTTTCCATGAACATGAGTGTATAAATATCTTCTTGAGACCCTGCTTTCAATCCTTTTGGGTATGTCTCCAAAAGTAGTCTTACTGGATGATTTGGCAATTCTATTTTCAATTTTTTTTTTTTTTTTTAAGGAAACACCAAATTATTTTCTACAGCGGCTGCACCATTTATATTCCCACTAGGAATGTTCTAGATCTCCAATGTCACCACATGCTTGCTAACACTGATCGTTGTCTCTTTTTAAAAATTTTTAGGGGCGCCTGGGTGGCTCAGTGGGTTAAGCTGCTGCCTTCGGCTCAGGTCATGATCTCAGGGTCCTGGGATCGAGTCCCGCATCGGGCTCTCTGCTCAGCAGGGAGCCTGCTTCCCTCTTTCTCTCTCTCTCTGCCTGCCTCTCTGCTTACCTGTGATCTCTCTCTGTCAAATAAATAAATTAAATATTTTTAAATAAAAATAAATAAAATTTTTTAAATTTTTTAAAAAAATTTATTTGTTTACTTGAGAGAGAGTCAGAGCACAAGAGAAAGCACAGCAGGGGTAACAGCAGAGCAGAGGGAGAAGCAGGCTCCCAGCTGAGCAGGGAACCTAATGTGGGGCTTGATCCCAGGACCCCAGGGATCACCACCTGAGCAGAAGGCAGAGGCTTACCTGACTGAGCCACCCAGGCACCCCCTTTTTAAATAGCTATTCTAGTGGGTATGAAGTGGTATCTAATTGTGGTTTGATTGGTATTTCTTTAATGACTAACGATATTGACTATTTTTGCATGTGTTTATTGGCCATTCTTCTTTGGAGACATGTCTATTCATGCCATTCAAATCCTTTGCCCATTTTTAAGCTAGATTATTTCTCTTTCTCTGGTTGAGTTGAAAGAGTTCCTTAGGTATCCTTGATGCTAGACCCTTATCAGATACATGATTTACAAATATTTTCTTCCATTCTGTGGATTGTTGTTTCCTTTTCTTGATCATATCCTTTCATATTAGAAAAGTTTTCTATTTTAATGAGGTATAAAAATATATATATTAGTTATTTGTGTTTTATGTGTTATAGCTAATCCAAGGACACAAAGATTTAGGCCTAAGTTTTCTTTTAAGAGTTTTATAATTTTTTAAATTCATTTTTTAAAGAATGCAATTTAAAAATTTTTTAAGCTGGGGCCTAAATGGCAATATCTAAAGCTTGGATTCCACATTGAAATCCACATGGACAGAAATTTCCACAGCAAACAGATACATGGAGTCAGTCACTCTGCCCTAGTGGCTGGCAGCCATGAACTGGGCTCTTGGGGGTGCAGTGGAGCAAAGACACCATGATATCCTTGAAGAAGCTCATAAGGTTGTGTGGGAGAAGGTTTCTGAACAAATCATTATTACTGTATTAGTCCATTCAGGGGACAGTAACAAAATACAAGAGACTGAGTGGCTTACACATGCAAATTTATTTTCCCAGAGTTGTGGTTCCTGGAAGTCCAAGATCAAGGTGCCCGTGAGATTGGTTTTTGGCGAGACTTCTCCTCAGCTTGCAGATGGGATCTTTGCCCTGTATTGTCTTTTCTCTGTGTTCTCGCAGAGGGAGAACGAGAGCAAGTACACTCTGGTGTTTCTGCTCCTTCTTATAAGGACACCATTCCTCTTGTGTTAGAGTGCCACCCTGATGACCTCATTTAATTTTAGTTACCCCCACAAAGGCCTATCTCCAAATACAGTCACACTGGGGATTAGGGCTTCAATATATGAACCGGAGGTGTTGGTGGTGGGGGACCCAATTCAGTCTGTAACAACAATATATAATGGTCACATATAAATTATCTTCTCTAAGACTTACCATCTTGTTGAGATAGGTATTACAGATGTGGACAGTCTTCAACATCGAGCCCTTTCTCCAGAGTCACACAGCCTGATGGGCCCGAGTCAAGATTTGCTTGTTTAACTGATGACGTTGACAGTCAGTGTTCTCTGTCCCCTCTGTATCACCTTGGTCTAAGGCCACATCATCTCTTTCTCACGCTTTTGCACTTGCCCCTTAACCTTTTCCACTCTTGCCCACTACCATCCTATCACTAACTGGAGTAACCATTCCCAAATGTATATGACCTTACTCTTCCCTCTGCTTGAAAATCTACAGTGACTTCCCACTGGAACCAGGATAAAACCTATACTCTTCCCATGGCTTACCTTATAAGGTATGGTTCATATGGTTCATAGTCCCATAGAGTTCACAACCCCAAGAACCAGTTTCTGCTTACCTCTCTGACCCCAGCTTTGGACCACTGACCCCATGCTCTCTACTTAGAACACCCTCATCTCCATGTTCCTTGCCCATGAAGTGTATGTATCTTTGCATTTATGTCTCCTTTTGCCTGAAACACTTCCCCTGAGCTCTTCATAGCTCCTTCCTTCTGGTAATTTTGCTCAACCCAAACATCCCCTTCTTGGTAAGGCCATTTAAGACCACACAGTGGAAAGCAGCTCCCTTCCTCCCTGTGATTCTCTCATACTGTTTCTATATCTTTTTCACAGCACTTGTCCCTATCTCAAAAAAATTTTTTAATGTATTTACTGGTTGATTCTCTACCTTCTCCTACTAGATTATAAACTACAAACGCTAGGACTTTGTTTCCCTTATCCATTGCTATCCCACCCTAGAATACTTTCTGACACATAATAGATGATAAGTAAGTATTTGTTGAGTTCATTAATCATAACGTGTACAATGCTTAAGAGAAGGGAACAGTTAGCCACTGGCTAGAACAAAAAGAGAGAAAAGGAGTGAAAAGGGAGACTATGTGGTGTTGAAAAAGTATTCAATGAGAAGACAACTCGAACTTTTGAAATTGAAGAATACAGTTGTGTGAGCAATAGAAAGAGATAGGGGACAAGGGCATTCCAAAAGGAAAGCATGTGTGATGTCACAGAAGTATGAAACACTATTGTAATCTTAATAATATTTCACATTTCCTGCCCTTCATAGTTTGAAGGCACTTTAATAGACACAATTTTATCTTCATTCATCTTTGGAAAATGAGCAAATTAAGCTTGCCAGGCCAAGTGATTTCACAAGTATACACAAGAGCAGCTGAGAATACAAATTCAGTGATAGGCCCTTTAAAAAAATGTTTTTGCAAAATAAATAATCACTAAAAAGAAAATCATATTTACTGTTATCTTTGGAGGAACTCTGATGGCTGAAACAAATAAACCCCAAAATATCAGTGTCTTAACATGACACAAATTTATTTGTTGTTCACACACAGACCCAGGGGAGCGTTTCTGATGACTTTGCTCCAAACAGTAATTCAGGGACCTGGTCTTATTCCAACCTGTGAATCCACCAAACCCTAGGGCCTTGTCATCGGCATCTGCTCAGTGAAAGGAGCAGGCATGTGGGTGAAGAATAATATCCTAAAATGAGATACACATCATTTCCATTCACCTGCCATTAGTGAGAATTGGTGATATGACTCCATCTACCTGCAAGGCCATCTGGGAAATGTAGTCCCCAGCAAGGCAGCCATTTTCCAGTGCAACTCTATCCTATTGGATGGAGAACATACATTTTGGGACACCAATAACCATCCCTGCCATGTTTAGTTCGTAACTGTCCCAGAGCATGACTATATGGATTTAAACATAGGGGTGGAGAGGGCACCCAAGGTAGAGGGGGAAGATAAAAACAACTCTTAAACATTCTAACTGGTGACTGGATATGTTAGACATTTTCTGGGCCTGCATTTTAAAGGTACATTATCCTTCTTAACTATACTATGAAAATACTTACACAACTGTTCATTAATACTCTGCTTCTCAGGACACCTGAGTGGCACAGTCAGTTAAGCCTCTGACTTCAGCTCAGTTCATGATCTCAGGGTCCTTGGCTAGAGTCCCACATCTGGTTCCATGCTCAGCACCAAGTCTGCTTGTCCCTCTCCCTCTCCCCCTGCTCATGCTCTCTCTTTCAAATAAATTAAAGTCTTTAATAAAAACCTTTTCAATCTCCCATAATCACTTCTATCATTTTTATTAAGTCATGTCTAAGTTATTACCATTAAACATTCAAACCAACTCTGCATATCTATACAATTTAAGTTTTCTTGTGTATTAAATAAGGACTACTCTACCTCACATGATTGTTAGCAATTAATACAAAGATTCATAAAACAATGTTAGAGGGATAATATAGGAATTAGTGATCCTTCTACTCATTTTTTATTTTTGTCTTCCAAAGCTTGTGTCATTTCCTAAATCCTTTAGGTATCTAAGGAAAGGAATCCTTGCCTCCAAAACTCCAATGAAAATCTCTCCCTTGGCTTTATTTTCTCTTTCAAAACTCCCATTTCTCTTCCTTAGCCATGTTTTGTGATATTCTTCTAAGGAAGTAGACCTTCACATGTGTCCCGGTCCCTCACCATTTTTTCACAGGTACTTTGCCAAAGATTTCTCTTTTAAATACATTTTAGACAGTAACAGATTTTCCCCTCAAGTCTGCGTTCTTCCCTCAAGACATTCATAGGCAACCCTGTTTGATATTAGGGTAAGGCACAGACTTCACAAATAATTACGTCTTGGTCTTTTGTGAAATTTTATTATGTTTTTCTAATCATTTAAAAGCTACAACTATTTTTTGACTGAAAAAAAATGCTGTTTTACCTTCTTAAGTTTTTAAATACTCAGCCAATTAGTGTGGGCTCCTCAGAAGAGATAATGGTTTATGATGGTAACAATCACAGTTAACACTTACATAAACTTAAAATGTGCCAGGTGTTGTGCTCAGAGCTTTATATACATTTAAGTGATTCAATTCTCACAACAATCTGATGAGGTAATCACTTTTTTGATGTCAGTTTCCCAGATGAGGAAACTACGATACAAGAAGTTAAATGACTTGTGCAAGTTGTGTAGCTGGAAAGTGGTAAAGCCAGGATTTGAATTTAGGCTGTAGGTGCTTGTTAACTTTTACAGAAGCTTGCATTTTGGAAAAGCTATAAAATTATTAAGTATAGATATGGAAGAAGGTTATTAGTGTGCCTTATTTTTAATTTTTTTTAAAAGATGTTATTTATTTATTCATCTGAGAGAGAGAGAGAGAACAGAATGGGGGTGGGGAGGAGGCAGAGGGGTAGAGAGAGGCAGACTCCCTGCTGAGCAGGAATTCCTACTCAGCCTCCATCCCAGGATCCCAAGATCATGACCTGAGCTGAAGGCAGACCCTTTACTGACCCAGCCACCCAAGGGCCCCCAGCTTTCCTTACTTTAAATCATGCAAATTGTCAGTGACAGAGCTGAAACTTGCAGCCTGTGTTTCCCATCATTCTTTTCACAGCCTGCCATGATACTGCCACATACGACAGGCATCTTGAGTTCAGAAACTGCCACCCACCATGGGTTTCTAAGGGCTTATAGCACTTGTATTTGTATCTTGAAACTCAGTATAATTTAATTTTTGTATTGATTCTTTTTCTTTCCTTTTCTCAATTCAAGTTTGTTGACATAGCTCTTACTTGTCAAGATAAATCTTTGAGACAGGACAACAGTATCTACTCAGCCTTGAATAACAATCTTTTTAGTGGAAAAAAAAAAAGGAATCAAATGATCTTTATTTCTTAGTAAAGATTTCTACAGTTGTCTCTCCTTCCTCTCTCCCACCATCCTCACTGCAGTGAGTGGAGGAAATGAACCAAGAAATCAGTTGCCACACTACCACCTCAACGTTTAAAAAAATAGGATTCATCTTCCCTGAACCCTGCACCTTCTCAGGTAGTCTCCATTTCAGTGAGGGGCGCCATCATGCCTGGGATCACACAAGCCAAAAATCTGCTAGTCATCTTAGGTCTTCCCTTACCCTCAACTTCCATCTCCAATTAATCACCAAGTTCTATTGATTTTACTCCCCCAAATATCTCTATATGTATCTCTCAATCTCTCTCCATTCCCACCCTCTTTGGTCCATGCTTTGCTTTTGAGATGGTCTTTCCCAAACAATGTTCTCTAAGCCTCCACTTAAAATAGCTTAAGGATCGTTACTACCTCTAAGACAAAATCCAAACTCCTTGGCGTGACATATAAAGCTCTTGTGTTCTGGTCCATATCAGCTGATCAGTTTCACTTTCATTTCCCCAAAGTCTCTTTATCCTCCAGACACACCAAGTTTCTCCAAATATATCATAAAATTTATCATTCTTCTTTCCCCAGCTAACTTTTACCCATCTTTCATTAGTTGGTCCATCTACTCTGTGAACTTCTGCCTCTCCCTCTTCCATTCCCACCATCTCCTTGCACCGGGCACCCCACCCCATGGTCTAGGTGATTTTCCTCTGAATTCCATTAGTGTGCTATGTATATTTCTATCATAGTACATAGCACAGGGTATTAGAATTGTTGACTTATTTGTCTTCTGTCCATCTAGACTATGAATTACTGAGGGTAGAAAGTAGTTGTACATTAACCATCATTCTGTAGAGTGATAAATAATCTGGAAATACAGAAACATGGAGAAATGGATAATTTCCATGAAAGTGGTTCATTGAATTGGATATATATAATATAGATAACCTAGAATCAACATCTATAAACCATCAACAATGTATTTTTGCCAAATTATGCTCCTTATAATATGCTTGATTTCCACGAGTGAAAATGTTCTGTCCCAGCAAGTGATAGGAAAAGCATAAATAGAACTTTTCACTTCTTTTTTGAAAGTTATCTTTCATCTGGTTCACAAAAACTGATATGATTTACCCTCTAACTGTGCTGGAGCTATTTTCACTGAGCTCCAATAATTCAATTAACTTAAATCCTTAATAGATTAAACGAAGATCTAGATCAACTAAAACTGATAAAGGAGCAAAGAATCCTGTTCTTAAAAGACTTCAAGATCACCAGCATGGCCATTACTCCTGAGAGGTTCTAATAAAACTATAATAACAGCCAGCGATCGTAATAATAACAACAATCATGATTGATAATCACAACGCCTCTGTATTTACCCCATGCCTTTCATCCACAGATCTGAAAGCTCCTTTTGTAATTATTATGATGAACATTCTCATGGACTGAATAGTCACTGTGTCCAGAAAAGGGACAGAACTACTGTCAATGATGACAATACTCCAACAGGTGTAAGATACAATGGTACAAAAAGGATAAATGACAAGCTCTAGTTCTCCTACCAAATTCTAACTCTAAACTCTGTTTTCCATTACACTGAACGGCCTGTGATTGCCAGGATACTGTGAGTCCATAAGGACAAAGGATAGCATTTCTATGCAATTCAAGAATTATGTTAGGTGCGATTGCTAAAGAAATTCCAGCTATAGGAGTTTCCCATAAAAGCAGTTCTGCAGAGAAAATGAAACTTTGTCCTTTCTGGCCCCAATGCAACCTGTACTTCATCTTCCTCAACGTTTTTTTTTTGTTTGTTTGTTTGTTTTTTAAGATTTATTTATTTGAGAGAGAAAGAGAGCAAGCACGTGAGCAGGGGAAGGGAGAGGGGGAGACAAGCAGACTCCCTGCTCAGCAGGGATTCCGACCCATGGTTTGATCCAGGACTCCAAGATCACGACCTGTGCTAAAATCCAAGAGTCGGACATTCTACCAACTGAGCCACCCAGGTGCCCCTCAACTTTCAATATGACCAAAATGTAGCCCTGGCAAATGATTTTCAGTGTTGGTTTGGCCTAAAGGAAAAATTGAATTGGTTGGTTTTTTTCTTGGTTTGCATTTGGGATGAACAGACATGCTTTTATTTTTAAAATGAAGTCTCATGAATGGTTAATGAAGAGTTTCATGTGGTTCTTCAAAAGCTTGGCTGAATGGGTGGGTCTGGAACTATCAAGGAAGGAGCAAGAAAGTATTTGGGCAATCCATTTCTTAAGTTGCTGCTCTTAAGTCTAAAACACAACACAAAGCAAAACCCAATGAAATCAAAATGAAAGCAAACTGAAAATGGAAGAGGAGGGGGAAATGGTATCATGAAGGGACAAGTATTTATTCATCCAAGCAATCTTTTTTGAGCATCTACCAAAAGCAAGGCATTTTGGAAGTTCTATATGCATGTATCTATGCACAGAAGGTTATAATAATAACCTCCTTTCTTGCTTGGTGGGTCTGGTTCTTTTCTCACTTTTTTGGACTGCAGGGTTTTTTTTTTTTGTTTTTTTTTTTTTAGGTCAGATGTTTTGGTACAACATATCAATGCATTAATCTGTTTCCTTGAGAGTGTCATTTTTATCCATGCCAGTTTCTTCTTCTTTTTTTTTTTTTTTAAGATTTTACTTTTTTATTTGATAGACAGAGATCACAAGGAGGCAAAGAGGCAGGCAGAGAGAGGAAGGGAAGCAGGCTCCCTGCTGAGCAGAGAGCCTGACTCGGGGCTTGATCCCAGGACCCTGGGATCATGACCTGAGCCGAAGGCAGAGGCTTTAACCCACTGAGCCACCCAGGCACCCCACGTCAGTTTCTTCTAATATAGGGTAGCTATCACGGGGATGTGATACATCTTTTGGACTTGTATGTACAACAGCAAATGGAGTATCAAGTTAATGGCAAGAATTCATTTGCTGGATATTCTTAGGCTTTCACGAAACTTCATCTTAAATCCTTAATTCCATTTAGAATGAAGAATACATTCACCCATACCCTTTGGTCTGGCCCCTACTCCAACCCTTATGTGTTCTGTAACAACTTTATCATTCTTGGCTTCTTCATTTGCCTGGAAGGGGCATTTTAGCATATGCACGTAGAGAAAATTGGGACTTGGGGAGACTGGGGTCTTACTGGAGACCACAGACTAGTTGATGAGAATTTGGAACAGAAATCAGACCTTCAGGTCACCATCCTCTGCTCTGGCGAATGAAAATCATGGCCAGCTACCCAACCCTTAGCTTGGAAATTAGGTTTTTTTCCAGCCATAGGCTTCAGCAGTAAAGAGTAGGATGAAGCCATTAATAAAAAGCAATACAAGTACAGATCAGCCAAAAAGTCCCCATAGCCAATCTATATTATGAAAAGGAATTATATTTGCCTTTAATTAATCTATATAAAATTGTCCCAAAGTGGAAAAATCCAGTTCACCTTCTATTTCCAGATTCATTAACCAGGAAACTCATCCTGATAAATATGTAGTAATCAAGACATTAAGTTCCGACAAGTTTTTACATTTCCTTGTTCTTCAATATATCCCTTGAGTATTTTGTTTCCACCTCATTCTCCTCCTTAATTGTATAGACTGTTTCCATCACTAGTAATTCTCACTTCCCTCCAAACAAATCTATTGTTTCTAGCCTATCACTTTAATACCATTAGTTATGAATATATGTCATTTTAGTCCTTTCTTTTTTTCCTGCTTACGTCAACAATTCTCTCTCTCTCTCTCTTTTTAAAGGTTTTATTTGTTTATTTGACACAGAGAGAGAGAACAGCAGAAGGAAAGGAAGAAGCAGATTCTCTGCCATGCATGGAGCCCATTGTGGGACTCCATCCCAGGACCCTGAGATCATGACCTGAGCGGAAAGCAGGTGCTTCACCAACTGAGACACCCAGGTACCCCTACACCAACATTTCCTAAAAAACATCATAGCCGTGTAGCTAAAGGATATGCGTGTACAATGAATTTTTTTCCAAAAAATTTCAATTTTCCATTAATTTGGCCATCTGGGCAATTTGGTTCAGAGGACCTTTTCATTCGATTATAACTCCATGAGGTTAATAGTCCATTGAAAGAATCCACACATGAACTCATGGAGAAAGGTTTGTACCCTGGGTTCCAAAAGCTGCTGTAACATTACCATAAATTTGACTTTAAACACTAGAAACTTACTGGCTCATGGTTCTGCAGGCTGGGAGTCTGAAATCAAGTTTTCAGCAGAAGACTCTGAAAGACTCTAGAGAAGAATCATTGCTTGCCTGTTCCTAATATCTAGCGATTGCCAGCAACTTCCTGTGTCACTTGGCTTATAGCTACGCCACTCCAGTCTCTGCCTGACATCACCCGCCATCTTCCCTCTGTGGGCCTCTGTATACGAATCCCTCTCTCCTTTCTCTCATCAAATAACCAACCACTTGGTTTAGGGCTCAACCTAAACCAGTATGCCCCATCTTAATTACATTTGCCAAGACCTTTTTTCCAAATAAGGTCATGTTCTGAGGTCCTAGTTGGATGTGAATTTGGGAAAGGAGGGACCCTCTTCAACTCAGTACAGTTTGTTTCTTCCATTCAGTTCTACAATTTTCTCCCAGGCTTTGCAGACCAGCGTGGCTGTTCAGACCTTCTCGGGACAGGAACCAGTCAACTCAGGGGATGAAGCAGAGCGTAAAGGCTTCACACAACTAGAAATGGGTCCTACTTCCACCGGTTCCTGGCTTTGAAATTTGGGACTCTGCACAAGTCACATAATTTCACTGAGCCTCTCGTGTCTCCTATTCAAATTGTATAACATCTATATCCCAAGAGGCGCAGTGAAGCTCGAAGGAGATTATAGAACTGAATGTCTTACATTTAGCAAATGGTGGTGCTCGGTAGCTTTCGACATGTTGCAGTTCTTTCAAGGATTGATGAGCATCTGATGGGCTGGAGGCGCTTGAAGGTACCCCACTCTGCCTAGCAAAGAGGAAGAGCACACACAGCGTGCCTGAGAAAGTTCACTAGTGCTTGTCATTTTATAAAAAGGGAGCTAGAAGAGACCCACCGAGCTCCTGGTGGATGCTTATTACATGGCTACTTCGTATTTACATATGACATATGGCGCCTCAAGTCTGAGGACCTCAAAGCCTTTAATGAGGGTTAACTCATTATTACCTGTGGAGAATGTCACGAGGAGTCATCTCATCTCGTTTCCCTCCCTCATTAGTGGAGGGAATTGAGGCACAGGGCGATCAAGCGCTGATTCAAGGTCAGTGCCAGCTGGATGCTAAAGGGACCAGAAGTCGCCACTGGGCAACTGAGGACAAGGCCTTGAGTGTGGTAATTTAGCTGTTACCTTTATTTGTCTCCTTCCCAGGGGAGCAGGGTTGCTGGCAACATATCCCCACGAACGAGAAGAGGGTGTCTTCGAAGAGAAAATAACAATAAAGAAACTACGACAGACAAAAGTGTGCGCGATCCACACAGTGGGATATTACTCAGCCATCAACAATCCTAAAGTGCTGGTCCATAAAGCACTATGTTGCCGTGAGCCCTGTTTGGTGAGTGAATCCACATATTGTATGATTTCAGTCTTATGAAATGTCCAGAACAGGGAAGATGACAGAGATGGAAAGCAGATCTGTGATCATCAGGGGCAGGGGTGGGCAGGGGAATGGGAACAAAGTGATTAACGGGCTCGGGGTTTCCTTTTGGGGTGATTAGAATATGCTGGAACCAGACAGAAGAGATGGTTGCACAACATTGCAGGTGTAGTAGATGCCCCTGGATCAGACACTCGAAAATGTTCATTTTATGGGAATCCTACGTGAATAAGAAATAATAAAGAATCTGCAAATAAATGCTAGTCACACAACCTGGGTCCGGAGGCCAGACTTAGGAAGAGCAAATTACCTGAACTTGTAGAGGCCACTGTGCTGTAATTGTGTCACCTTGGGCTAATTTCTGAGTCTGGTTTCCCAACTGTGCGATGAGATCTTACACCAAATTAGTGGCAGTTGTTTTCAAACTGCTGTTTTTAAAGGCTACTTAACTTTTTAAAAACAAAAGCCTATGTAGAACTTGAATACCCAAGACAGACAGAGGTGAGCTCAGTGAGAGATCTGTCCACTCTGCTCTCTTAATATCCTTGGCAGCCCCAAAGTACCCTCTTCACTGTAGTGCTCTCAGATATAGTTGAAAATGACCCAAATATATAATTTCCAAACTCAGGATCCCATGGTCCCTCCCTGTTGAAAAGCAGCATAGTGAGATGAAATAGGATAATCAGGATCATGTATACTGCGGTTGGTAGATACATGCCCTGATGAAGATTTAGGAAGATAAAGTATAAAATTGAGAGTGACAATGCAGCCAGCCGTGGGCTGACTGGGGACCTACGGCAGCTTTGGGTGTAGGGGTGCCATGAGGAGACCCCATCCGCTATCACCTCACCCACAGTCTAAGACAGCCCGAGGGACCTGATCCAGGAGACCAAGAACAAGCCACTTCCACTTTCTCAGAGTTCAAGATTCCCCTGGGTGTCCTGTGGGGAAAGCCAAGGCTTTTTGTGTCAGGTGCTGACCAAGGCGGTGATGACGGGGTACAGGAAATGTACGCGAGGACAGAAACCACAGAACAAAACAAGAAGCCAGAGGACATAGACTCGATCACAACGATTTCACTCATTTCTCACCACATGTGGCATGGGTAAAGATTCATTCCAGAGGTGGCCTCCTCCACAGAGATATCAAAACATCTGTATAGGGAGGCCTCAGATAGACTCTGACAACCCGTGAGTTTATATACAAACTCAACAACCGGGCCAGAATTTCAGGAGCCCAACCGCTCACCAACATCCCTGCCTGACTTGCGCCAGGGAGACGGTCTCCCCCTCCTCTCCCCAAAGACGTCAGATCTGCCAAGAGGAGGGAAGAAATAGGGGAGGAGGCGGACTGAAAGTTTTGGCTGAGGGGAGCTGCCTTATCGCTTCATAGTGAATTAAATAAGGCCTGGATAGAAATGAAGGTGACTTTCATATGCTCTTAGAATCAGAATGAGAACTGCCGGTGGGGGCCCAGCCGGATGTGCTTCATCAAGCCGTCCAGTGACTCTGATTTATAGGAGTTTGAGGCCCCCTTGGAGATCGCCTGTTCCAACAAATTCCCTAAGTTTCGATGAGGAAACCAAAGCCCAAAGGAAATAAATAGTTCTCCCACGATCACCCAGCTGCACGCATGAGCTAGAGAAGAAGATGGAAATGCGGACGTCTTAGAAATTATGTTTTAAAAAAGAAGCCACATTTCCTCCCCCCTCCCCCAAATTAGGGGAGAGTCGATACTTCCGACTTAAAGCCTGATTTTCTATTCATTGAACGTGGACTTCACAAGCACCGTTCTGTGCTCACTGCCCCAGCGCTCACGAAAGATCTGGGAAATAATAGACAATAAATATTAGTTATAATATTTATCATTTATAGTATCAGCTCCCCCAAAGACGTTGGGCAAGTACTCTGTCCATTTCCTTGCATGATGGGAGGGTGGGGGGGCTCTGCCCAACTTGTAGAAACTCGCCCAGGAGCAGAGATTCCCCAAACACCATTTTCTCTCCGAGGAAACTGTTTTGATGAGGAGCTCAGCTTCCCCCTATCTCCTGAAATAGGAGGAATTCTGAAAGTGGATTGAAAAGGAAGAATCCATCGGGAAAACCCACAAGCTAAGAGAAGTCTCTGAAATGCTACCTGTGTAAAATTTCCCCTAATTAGTACCCAGACAATTTTCTGAGCGTGTGGGCAACTTTTACTTATTTTATCTATCTTTTTTAAAAAAGATTTTATTTATTTGCTTGTTAGAACACAAGCAGAGGGAACGGCAGGCAGAGGGAGAGCAGGCTCCCCGTTGAGCAAGGATCCCCATGTGGACTTGATCCCAGGACCCTGGGATCATCACCTGAGCCGAAAGCAAACGCTGAACCGACGGAACCACCCAGGCGCCCCACTTTCACTCATTTTAAACACCTAAAATTTTGTTTGTTTTTCTTTTACCAGGAAACAAATTGAAAATGCAAACTTGGCCTCTGTGAGAGCTTTGCTTTTGAGAAACGGGAGGAAAGTTTGAAGCGAAGGTAGAAGGAGATCCCAGGCTGAGAGAAATTATGAAACAAAACACATTTTTCCAAAAGAGAACTGAACCGAAAAGCACCTATATGTAAAGAGCGACATTAAAATTCAACAATTGTATGTAATAATATCCAGTCCATCTTTTTTATTTATTTATTTATTTTTTTAAACTATTTTTTTAAATTTATTTATTTCATAGACAGAGATCACAAATAGGCAGAGAGGCAGGCAGAGAGAGAGGAGGAAGCAGGCTCCCCGCTGAGCAGAGAGCCCGATGTGGGACTCAATCCCAGGATCCTGGGACCATGACCTGAGCCGAAGACAGAGGCTTTAACCCACTGAGCCACCAAGGCGCCCCCAGCCATCTTTTTTAAATATCTTTTTTCTCTGTAGCAAATTCTTGACTTGTGTTTTAATTGGTAACTCTCTCTTACTTTTCCTCTGAATTACTGGTCCTCTAATAAGAATATTCCTTCAAATAGTTTTTATTTTTCCATTTTTTCTTAGAATAATTTTTCCTTAAAAAAGTAACGTCTGTAACAGGAGAAATTAGGGGCATGTTTTATTGGTTCAATAATCTTTACATCTGATGGTTCAAGGTCAGCATCACCGTGTACTTATGGCTTATATTACTATTAAAGGTCTTTATTGAAGAGCAACAGCAACCAAATTATATAATGCAAAATCTAACAACTATACCTAATAAAAAATACTGTACAATTAAGCCATTTGCCTGAACCACATGAACCTTGTGATCAAATAACTTATTTCAAACTCTTTATGTGGCACACCTCATCTACTGACAGATTCTGGACCACTTAAACATTTTAGAGCAGGAACAATTTGGGTTTTTTGGGTCTGTTCTTCATAATATCTCTTGTACCTCAATTAACAGAATGAGCTGTCAGGGGTTAGGGGCAATGCAGAGCTGAAATTTTTTTTTTTTTTTTTTAATGGTAGGTAAATGGGTTTTCGGACCTTGATCTGGAACCATTGCTCTCACACTCAAAAGAAGAGAGTGGATATAGGAAACCAGCTATGCTGAAAGGTACATTTTCTCTGGGGTCAATTTTTTTCTACCAAAGAATCCTATCTTTGTTGACAGCAGTGATTGTCCCTTAAAGGGCCAACGACTTCTCTAATAGGCCAATCAAAGAGAGTAGTCCATAGTTTGTTTAAAAAATGGTTTTGGGGGTAAGAGAAGAATAAATGAAACAAGTTGGGATTGGGATGGAGACAAACCTAAGTGACTCTTAATCTCACAAAACAAACTGAGGGTTGCTGGGGGGAGGGGGGTCGAGAGAGGGGGGTGGGGTTATGGACATTGGGGAGGGTATGTGCTATGGTGAGTGCTGTGAAGTGTGTAAACCTGGCAATTCACAGACCCATACCCCTGGGGATAAAAATACATTGTATGTTTATAAAAAAAAAAAAAAATCAACCATCAGTCATCGGCAATGCAGCAAATCCTCCAGGCAGGCCACGTTGATGCCAATTTTCATTGCCTCTAGAATTTAGGGACCCAGGAAAGCTGCATTGACGAACTAACTTCCTCTGAGTTTTCATAGTAAAATACTAAAGTAGACTAAAGACACTGCCAAAATGATCCATAGGAGTAGAATGGTCTTAAGGAATGAAAGCCCAAGTTCACGAGCAGAGCTCCAGAACTAGTCCCATATAATTGCCCTTGTAACTCTGTGAGAGCTTTCTTAATTCCCACCTTCAAAAAAATAAGGCTAATAAACGTACCTGTAATCAACTCAATTATTGTTTGACCTGCATATTTTCCTAGCACTTTTCTCAGCCTTGGGCAAAACTCTCTTCTTAGCCATCTTTGAATGCTCTGGTCTTGGGGAAAGTATGAAATCCCATGTACTATAAAAAATGTGAATGGTGTCATAGGGGCATTGCAAAAGCACTTATATTAGCTAGATGTGCAAAGAAAAAAAAATCACTTCTTTTTTCCCCCTCTATCACTGATCTGCTCTTCATTGTTGACAATACGAGTAAACTCAGCTGGACCCACTAACTTAAGCATCTGTTTAAGGTAACTTGGTTTCCTGAGGGTAGGTGCTCACTTTTCCAAATTTCCTCTCCTCCCCTCTCCTCCCATCCAAGATAGCAGCTCTGTGTGTACATCAAGGTAAACTGGGGGCTTGGATCTATCAGTGCTGGTCCTTTCCTAACCCCATGTCCATTCCATTGGCAGGAAAGCCCTCCTTTCCTCTCAAGGAACCCATCTCAGCCCCCTGGGTACTGCGGCAGTCTCAAGATAAGGCTGTGACACCCTTTGGTCTCTGTTGTGGGTGATCCCCATGGGAGACCTCAAGATCAGGGACCCATCTCCCCAGTGCAGTAATTATATATGAAGCTTGCAGGTGGTCCAACAGCCAACATATGTACCGTTCCACAAGCTTCTGGAGAATCTGGGGTGCCTTCTCTGTCCCCATACAATAGTTTACTAAGAGACACCCTCAGGACCAAACCCAGGCCCTCCTCTGCCACCCTGGAGGGAATACAGCCAAGGCTCCACTCTGCCTGAACCTTCTCCACCTAGCCAACGTTTCCCTGCCCCATGTCCAACTCCTTCCCTTAGCAATACCATCCCCTTGACCCATGTTTGAGGCTGTAATTGTGAAACCCAACTTGCTAGGAATAGAATACACCTAGGACAAATATTTTTGAAATATTATCCTGATGCAGTATGAATTTCCCATACTAAGGATCCCATGTACCTCCGAAGGTGTACCTTCCTTTCCATTCCCACTGCTTCCAACCTGGCTTCTTGCTTCCAAACTGATATGCTTCTCAACCATCCCATAGGTTGGTGGTTTCTGATTATCAGCATTAGTGAGGAGCCTTATAAAAATATAGATTCCCAAGCTTGCTCCTTCTAAATGAAATCTCAAACAAACAAACAAACAAACCAAAGATAAAACAAAAAACCCTAAAAACAAACCTCCCCCAAAACAATAACCAAAAGCAAGGTGCGGAATAGTGACTATAATCTTCTACCCTTGGGCGAAGAAAGGGAACAAAGGAATTCATATTCATATTTGTTTGGATTTCATGAAAGACAGAAAGGGAGACATAAACATAAGTGGAAGTAATTTTTTGTTTGTTTGCTTTTTTTGTTACTGAGGGTGTGAAAGAAAATGGGGCTAGTTCATCTTTTCAAATGCTTTTGATTTAAAATTTTTTTTTTAGATTTTTATTTATTTATTTGACAGACAGAGATCACAAGTAGGCAGAGAGAGAGAGAGAGGAAGCAGGCTCCCTGCCGAGCAGAGAGCCCGATGCGGGGCTCGATCCCAGGACCCTGAGATCATGACCTGAGCGGAAGGCAGAGGCCTTAACCCACTGAGCCACCCAGGTGCCCCGATGCTTTTGCTTTTAATGTTCAATGTTTAACCTGACGAAAGCAAATAGAATAAATGGTGTTTTTGCCTTCACTTTGTGTCATTTAGTCCTTCCACTGATGAGCCAGGTCTGGAAGGCCCTGAGCAGGGCCACCCGAGAGAACTTTCTAAACTTGCATCCGAACACACCACCCTGCTAAATCCCTCCAACCACATCCAGTCACCTTGGGGATCAAACCTAGTTGGCATGAGCCAGGCTCTGTCTGACCCGAGCCCTCTCGGCATTTCAGCTGCACCTGCATTTGATTGCACTCTCTTCCTTCCTGCCTCCTACCAGGTCCTTCCCACAACTCCACACCATTTTTCCAGAAAAAAATGAAGTCTGGTAGCACCCTTTCTACTGTCCTCCCCAGAATTCACCAGAATAAATAAGATTCTTCTCCTATGTCACACTACACAACAATTTTTTGTAGTAGTCTTTTATCCCCTCCCCCTTCCAGTTCAGGGGTGACGGCATTCTCAGTGGTGTGGTTTGTTGAATGAGTGAATACGTGATTTTCAGGAATTTCATGATTTTTAAAGGAAAGCTTTTTTAAATAGTGAAATAGACATAGACGAACACTCATTAGATCACTTAAATCTGTGATTTTTTTTAAAAGATGTGTGTGGGGGGGCACCTGGGTGGCTCAGTGGTTTGAAGCCTCTGTCTTCGGCTCGGGTCATGATCTCGGGGTCCTGGAATCGAGCCTCGCATGGGGCTCTCTGCTCAAGCGGGGAGCCTGCTTCCTCCTCTCTCTCTCTCTCTGCCTGCCTCTCTGCCTACTTGTGATCTCTGTAAAATAAATAAATTAAAAAAAAAAAAAGATGTGTGTGTGTGTGTGTGTGTGTGTGTATTTTAGTAAGCAAACAGCAAAATTATGGTGAGGATAATGGGCTCTAAGTGTTAAGGAGTGACTGCTAAGTCTGTTAATAGGTAGATAAGAATCAGTCATAATTGGCATGTTCTTTGTATGCCAACAATGCCACTAGCTGGTTTCTCAGGCCCTAGACAACGTTAGGCCTCACTCTTAAGTAAAGAAAGTGTTTCCCTTGTTTACACAATGAATTTGTTCAAGGAACTCTGTTTTCACGGGAAGAACAATGGTGTTTTTACATCTCTTCTCACTCAAATTATCGCGAATTAAGAATGAATCTAAATGAGATCATCTAGTGTTTATAAACACGCTATGAATTCATGATGAAACGTTACCTTGTGATCTACATGATAGGAAGACAGTTTATTATTTTCTACATAAAAAAAAAAAACTTGGTAAAATCCTTTTACCTCGTCCTTTTCTGTCTTGCCTTGTAGATAAATGAAAAACACACGATTCTGCCACAATTGAGGCATCCTGGCTTTTATGGAATTGTTTTTGTGTGTGTGTTTTTAAAAAGAAACTTGTGGTCGTGAAAATATGCGTGTGTCATCTCAGGTCTAGATAAGATCATCGTGTTCACAACTCAGATAGCATTTGAACCAGCCTTATCTAGCTAATACCCTGCTTCCTGAAGAAGAAATTAGCTGTTACTATTGAACCAGGAATATGCTAAGCATTTTTAGATCAAAAAACAAATAAACCTGAAACAAGACAAATTAATGGTGCTTTAATTCTTTAAAGAACATACGTTATTTTGATCCGGCAATCACCTGTAAGAATGTGCCCCCTTTCTGAAGTCAAACACCAGACCGCTAATTCTCAAATACTGGGTCATCAATACAGATCCACAAAAGAGCTTAAAAAAAAAAAAAAAAAAAGGTACCAAGAATTGATTTAACTTGCTGCCATGTATTAAATATGGTTCTAATGAGAAAATTAATTTTTTTCACAAGTTATGAATCCTTTGAAATTGGAATCCAGAAAATTATGTGTGGGAGATACTTCTTCCTTTCCTAATTAAGTGGGTAGTATTGTCTTCGTTATTCAGCTGGTTTCTCAGAAACTGAAGTCAGCCTTCCATATAAATATAACTTCATTTTATGAGAGGGAAGTTCTACCCCACTATATACCTAAGCTTCTTTAGATGTAAATGGAACGGTCCCCGAAGGCCTATCTTCCCAATTGAAACACGAAACCAGCCTTTCCAAATGGCTTAATATTTAACTCTCAACTATTAAGACCAACAACTGCCTAAAATAAAAGTCCTTGGCATAGTAACCATCTTCACAAAACTAATTCACCCAAATAGGCATGTCCTAATGGACCAATAAAACTTGCCTTGTCGTGTCTCAATGCACCATTACTGCCACTTAGAGTTGGCTATAATTGGTAATCACTGCTCAGTGAAAGTGGGAGGTGAGGAGCTTTAAATAATAAGACTTTAGACTGGGTTTCCACGGGGCCTTTCATCTGAAGATCTCAAAGCACTTGACAAACATTAATTAATACTCATGACACCCCAGCGAGAGAGGTAAGTACTATTATCCCCATTTTACAGATGAGGAAATGGTGAGGTTAAGTTGGGTAACCTGGTGAGTCAGGGGCCGAATGAAGAGCTCCTAATTCTCCATCTTGGGCTCCCACAAGCATTACAGGGGGCTGCCATTGGAAAGATAAAAGGAATTGCACCTCATTTTCAAATACCTCAAGGTGAAAGCATCAATTATAAATGGGATCACAATTAAGTCATTTGATTTTAACAACCGTAATACCATCTTGTAATCTTCCAACTTTATTTGGAAAAACGAAAATAGTATTAAAATTAGCTTCTTAGCCTCTGAAGTATAAAGATTATTTTATCGCAGGAGAAGTGACTGTTGAAATTTACGTTGAGTTATTTGTTAAAGTAGCCCAAAAATGTTTTATGTTTTAAAATGGTGGCTCAGACTCCTTCAGCAACTCTAAACTCCCTGAGGATGGAGAGTCATTGTTTTAGATTTTGTATCCTCGTGTGGAACACCACTGGGCATATGGCTCAAGAAATGTTAGTGACACCAGTGAAATCCACTAAACACCAAGGTGCTAGGGGATCTGTGAAGATGAATAGGAGAGACCCTTATCCTCAGAGGGGCTAGGGATTTAATGAGAGACACAGAATACAAGAAAGTAATTAAGAAATGAGGGGTGAGAAGATGGAACCGACCAAGCATTCAGTGTGAAAGCACCAACGTTCTAGGTTCAAATGAGAACAGTGAGATTTTGACGAATTCCCAGATAATGAGACCATTGCTTCTTATAAACCGTTACGGCATCAACTCTTACAAACTATATGGCAGCTTTCTTCTGCTAAAGCCAACTGGCTTCTAAACAGCCCATTGAGTTTTTGAATTCATTATTTGGAATGCTGAATATTGTGACAAATATTGTTTGATCCAAGAGAAAACTTGGAAATAGCTTTCAGATGGACCTTGTTGTGGTTTCTCCAAATTCTCTCTGCCCCAGGGCCTTTGCAAATGATATTCAGTCTACCCAGAATACCCTTCCCACCATCCATCTCCACCTTCTTCACCCAGCTAATTCCCACTTATGCTTTCAATTTCTGCTCAAACATCAATTTCTGACTCTATAGGCTAGGTTAGCTCTGTGGTTATACCTTCTGACAACTCTGCACTTTTCCTTCATAATAGCTATCACAGCTTGTAATTAAATACATTTTTTCTTTAATTAATGTGTTTCCATCTCTCTTCTACCCACTGTGGCTCTAATTTCCAAAAGATTCCATGTCTGCTTTGACCATCATTATATTCCCAGAACATAAAAATTGCTCAATAAAAGTCAGTTGAATAAATAAACACATATCACTAGTTATTGAGTAACAGTGAACTACTAGCATCTGGGGAGAACTCATAATCAGAAAGGGGAAAGAAGCCCCGCCAATGGGGGGAAGCCTAGAACTGCCCAGTTAGGTCCCGGCATCATTATGAGTGGGCCTGACACTCACAGTGAGGCCAGAGGGTTCCCCATTAAACATAAGCAATTTCACAGGACAAGTTTGTCTAGTGACCGTGATAGATCAAATCTAAAGACAAGATTGTCACTCCATAATCATGTCTAGACTCAAACAAAAACAAGAATAAAATAATGCTTTTGGTCAAACTTGGTGTCCTACCTAACTTATCTGACTGTCGTTTCTGTTTCAACCCTATTAAATGATCCATATTTTCTGTTGTCCTTTGAATCCAAAAAACCCTTTGCCAGACTGTCTTGGAAGCATCCTTGCTCCTTCTCTCCAGTTCTGGAGAACCAGAACTGAGCCAAAGACAGACGCTTAACTGATTGAGCCGCCCAGGCGTCCTAAAATCCTACAGGCCTGAGGTCCATCTTAACCTCCAAAAAAAAAAAGAAAGAAAGAAAGAAAGAGCGAGCTCAGAGAACACTTACATCCCAGAGCAGGGCAGGGAGACAGATAAGAAACCTATACTCCACAAATACGTAATCACACTGATCACTGTACATTGAATGTTAGCTAGGATCATCCTGGAAAGCATTCTGAGCAGGTGACATTTGTCAGAGAGAACTACAGAGGCTCTGGTCTGCTTTTAGAAGGGCTCTGCTCCTGCTGGGAGGAGCCCCACCTGTGGAGGGGTGGGGTGCACGAGGTGGGGAGGGGACAGAGAGGAGGCTACCGCAAAAACACATGTTTGGACCAGAAGGAAAGCAGTGGAGAACGACAAAAAGCAATTGCCATCTACTTTCAACGGAGCTGCTGCAGTGGGAGCCGCAAAGGGTAGAAAAAACAAGCCCAAAGATGGCCATTATACAAAATACAAGGTTTTTTTTTTTTTTTTTTTTTTTAAGATTTTATTTATTCATTTTGACAGAGAGAAATCACAAGTAGACAGAGAGGCAGGCAGAGAGAGAGGAGGAAGCAGGCTCCCTGCTGAGCAGAGAGCCCGATGCGGGACTCGATCCCAGGACCCTGAGATCATGACCTGAGCCGAAGGCAGCGGCTTAACCCACTGAGCCACCCAGGCGCCCAAGGTTTTTTTTTTTTTTTTTTTTCTTCAAAAAATAAAACAACAAAATGAGTGGGTTGCGTGATTTCAAAACATATTAGAAATTTTATCTACATGGACCTGGGAGTGTGCTACATCCAAAACAATGGCCCCTTAAAAGATAACGGACACAAATGCCTGGAATGTGGAAAGGGACCTTATTTGGTTACTGAAAAGAGTCTTTGTAGAGTTAATTAAGGATCTTGAAATGAGATCATGTTGGATTTCATTTAGAGAAGACCCTAGAACCAAGGAGAAGTGGCTTCCTGAGAGAGAGGACAGGGCAGGGGGAGGGGGCCCGCGCAGACAAGATGAGCATGCCGTGTGCCCACCAAGGCAGAGACTGGGGTGATGTGGCCCCAAGGACTGCGGGCCACCACCAGAAGCTGGAAGAATCCAGAAGGGTTCTGTCCCAGAGCCTTCCAGAGGAGGTGGGGCCTGACCAGCCAGAGCCATGAGAGAGCGCATCTCTGTTGTCCAATGTCACTGAGTTCTTGGTAATTTGTTACCGTAGCCATGGGAAACCAATACAGGAGAGACGGGGAGAGGTTTTATAAATATTCTGTTGCTTGTTTATTTATTCACTGGCCATGTCCCTTCCCCACCCCTCACTGAAATATGCTCCCCAAGGACCAGGATTTCTATCTGTTATTTCGCTGCAATATCCAGAGTCTTAGAAAAAGTTCCAGGTAATAGTTGGTGGTCAGTGAGTATTTCCTGAACAGATGAATAGTGGAGAAGGGGATCTGCGGTATATTTGATATATGACCTAGAAAGGCTGAAATGAAGGGGGGACATTAGTTAGAGGTGGAGGGGCAGATCCTGGAGAGGAGAAGGCAAGAGCTCTGAGCAAGGTTCTACTGCTTTGGAGGGTTTTCCTGAAGACTGAAGCAGAACCAGATGTTGTAGGACCGATGCCTTGAGGCGGTGGGTTCATCAGCAAGCAGTGGGGGGGCACTAAGGGGTTTACCAGCAGACTGACCTGGTAAGAATGCTATGAAGAATTTGATCCGTGTTCCTCCACCTGCCACAAATTCCATTCTTTGGATCTCATATGTCAGTGGGTTCTTTTTCTCCCTCTTGTTGGATTTGGCTATAATTGTTTATGATCATTAGCTCTTATTGAATGCCATCATAATGCCAAGGGAAAGTTTGTTGCTGTCCTCAATACCAGCTCCCTCCTTTTTTTTTTCTTTTTGGTGCAGTTAGTAAGCACTGTTTCCCCCAGTTCCCTTCTTCCAATGCTGACCTGGTCATTTCACTTTTGTCAGTTCTTTCAATTACAAAACATGTGGCTTTGCCGTGGCTGATTGTAACTGACTAACGATATTTATATAACATTTCATCTCCAGGACTTTTTCACTTTTCTTTAAGAACCTCTTTTGTGGGCTTTTTTTCTTCCCCCCCTTCTTGTATGCATCATATTCAAGTATCAATTTCTTTTTCACTTTGAACATTTTTCCTATCATCTTTTCTTCTTCTTAATATTTCTTATTAGTGGTTCATGAATTCCAACTCTTCCTCTTTTCTTTTTTTTTAGATTTTATTTATTTACTTGACAGACAGAGATCACAAGTAGACAGAGAGGCAGGCAGAGAGAGAGGAGGAAGCAGGCTCCCCTTTGAGCAGGGAGCCCGATGTGGGGCTCGATCCCAGGACCCTGGGATCATGACCTGAGCCGAAGGCAAAGGCTTTAACCCACTGAGCTGCCCAGGTGCCCCAACTCTTCCTCTTTTCATTGTGTTTCAGTGACTGTGGTTAATGGGCTTCTTACAAGAACATCCCCCAAGTTATCCAGGTTCTGCTGTCCTACTTGGTCAGGAATCAGCCTTTAGAACCACAGGAAAGCACGACAGGAGCAGCAAGCTTGACCGTTGCCTTTTGTTGACATTTTACATCTATGCCCACAGCACAGCTCAAGTTTCATGTTTTTGTTCACTTTTACCCCTGCGTGGTTTTTCTCCAACGTGCTTGTGTTGTAGGGGGGAACTAAGATAAGAAGGATGCTAGGGCCAAATCCTTAAGTAATGGGATTTGAAAATGCCTGAGAATGAGTAAATCTAATAATTCGAGAATACCTCAGAAAAGTTGGTGGTTTTACCTGTTACCTGTATAAGAATCGACAAACTATTCAACTTAAGTGTTTCCGCAGCTCTTCAGGGCCAACACATTTCAAAACAGACAGAACTATGAGAGCAACTAAAAAAAAAAGTTCCTTCTAAAGACGGCCAGTCTTTCTGAAACAGATGCGTGGACCCGGTATTTTATGTTTTCTTTTTTTTTTAATTTTTTAAAAAATTTTTTTAAAATTTATTTTTTTGACAGAGAACACAAGCAGGGGGAGCAGCTAGCAGAGGGAGAGGGAGAAGCAGGCTCCCTGCTGAGCAGGGAACGCAATGTGGGGTTCGATCCCAGGATCCTGGGATCATGACCTGAGCCGAAGGCAGCCGCCGCCCAACTGACTGAGCCACCCCAGGTGCCCCTTATGTTTTCTTTTGAAAGTATACATGAATTTTAGAAAATTGTCTACCCTTGGTTAACAATCTCAAAAAGAAAAGAAAAAAAAAAAAGATAGCATGATAGTTTCTACCTTGACATTCTATTTAACTTCTGGTTTTGAAGTTTTGTGTTTTTTTGGTTTTTTTTTTTGTTTTTTTTTTAAGTGTGAAAGCATTCAGAAGCACAAACCAGTTTTAAAACCCAGGTATCTCCCTTGCTCTGTGTGAAAACAAGCTGAAAATAGGAATTTCTCTTAGGAAACCAAGCCCCTAAATTCTGGGGCCCAAGCAAATTGAGTTGAAAGTTTGAGGAATCAGACTGATCATTTGGTAACGCACGCATATAGATAACGGTATAATTTCAAACTGTAAGACTATATAGGAAAACTCTTTCTGCAGCTCTGTAAAGAACATGCATTTCTAGAACACAAGACTGAGTTCAAATTATAACTCTGCCACTAAGATATAACTAGCCTTCTAGCAGACATTCCTCAACTTCCTTTTTGGGGGAAACAAAGGAACATGGCCCCATTGTCCTCCTCAACCCTGGAAGGCACCAGCCAAATGCTCTCTTGGGGCAATAGGAAATCTTAATGGCCAAGGTCACTGACGGCATTGTTAAGAAGAGGGAGATATTGTGTGGGTACCCCTGCCATTAAGTAAGAAAACTCCATCCTTCCCAGGGAATAGCATGGTAGTCCCCATTCACCAGAACTACCTGATGACCTCTGCTTCTGAGCTCTGTGGAGAATTCCTAAACCACATGTCCTTTCATAACAATAAAGAAGAGTGCACTTTATTTTTTTAATTTAAATTCAATTAGCCAATATATAGTACATCATTAGTTTCAGATGTAGAGTTCAATAATTCATCAATTGGATATAATACCCAGCGCTTATCACATCATGTGCCCTCCTTAATGCCCGTCACGCATCTAGCCCATCCCCCCCACCCTCCTCCACTAGGAAGAGCTGCTTTAGCAGGAGGGAAACAGACACTCTCTCCAGCTGACAAGGAGGACCACAGGAGTCATAAACCTTGTGACGGACTCCCTCTCGGTGATCATTTACGGAGAGTATAAGAGAAGTGGTAAGTTCCTGGATGGCATGGTCATGCGCTGAGCTGAAAGGGCTAAGACATTTCTTCAAACTTCAAGCCAAGACAACATTGTGACAATAAAGAAATGAATTCTCCATTAGTACATAATCTTAGTGAGTAATTAGATCTTAGTAGTAAGATCTAAGTAAGAAGATCTTAGCAATAATCTTAATACCATCTTAATGGTCTAGCTCTAATTTTTAGGCACTTTCAGCAGATCAGGCCTACATAAAGTGTTTTTATTCATGTGAGCTCAATTAATGCTCACAGTCACCCAATGATATGCATTTTATGGATGAAAAGCTAATCATCAGAAAGGTTGAAGACCTTCTTTGTGGCATTCCAGAGCCTTGCTCTGATCTACCACAGTGCAATGCCTCCCACTTGAATTGCTATATGAAGATATTTATGGCTTCTGGGATATTTGTATCAAATATTGCTTGAAGGGATCAATTGGCTGGAACTCATTTTTTCAATGCCGATTGTTCTGGTATGGCCTTTGTTGCAGTTGTATCAATGCTACATTTCTATTCCTTACTTCTATTCCTTGCTACCCAGCTTCCTTTTTTCTTTCTTTTTTTTTGTTTTAAGATTTTATTTACTTATTTGACAAAGAGATAGAAAGAGAGCACAAGTAGGCAGAGTGGCAGGCAGAGAGAGAGGGAGAAACAGGCTCCCTGCTGAGCAGGGAGTCCGATGTGGGGCTCAATCCCAGACCCTGGGATCATGACTCGAGCCAAAGGCAGACGCTTAACCAACTGAGCCACCCAGGTGCCCCTGCACCCAGCTTTCTATATAGCCAAAGTATGCACAGTCCCAGGGAAGATATAAATTGTGCTCAATATTGTTTATAAATTTTCTCTTTCACAAAGAGTGTTATGAAATAATCTTAAAATTTAAATGACCCTAACGTACTTTGCAAATATAAAAATTAAAATAATTTATAATATACGCTAAAAGCAAAAAGTGTTATATAAATGCTAAATAATAACATCGTAAAGCCCCTCTTTTCTGTGATAATGAGCGCTATATAAATGCTAAGTAGAATTAAATAGAAAACGTAGTGTTTTGAATTGGTTCATAATGTATCAGGCTTCTCGTGTTCCCCTAGACACAGAAATTATATCTAGGACTTGCAGCAAAAATGCAAAAGCAAATACTTCTCTTTTCCTAATTTTACAGCTGTGCTAGTCTGTAGGATACCGCAGTTCTTTAACTCATGGCATATCTAGGAAGAAGGGAACATTTCCTGTTTTCTGTTACTATGTAACCAACCATCCCAAACCTTAGTGCTTACATCAACAGGCATTTTATGATCTCTCATGATGCTGTGGGTTGCCTGGGCTCAGTTAGGCAAGTCTTCTGCTCTATGTGGTTCAGCGGGAGGCTCACCTGGATCGGACTAGCCAGGGTGGCTCATTCGCATGGCCGTCAGCTTGTGCCCGCTATTGGTTGGTTGCTCTGCTGAGGGTCGAATGAGTGCCTCCCTTCTTTTCCATTGGCCTCTCTTTGGGGCCAGGATTCTCAGACCATCATGGCTGGGAACATTCCAAGCAGACAAGGCCCACACACATGGCGTATTGACCATCTACTTGCACTATGCTTGCTCATGTCCTGTTGGCAGATGCAAGTCATGAGACCAAGCCTAGAGTCAATGCAGAAAGGGTCTACACAGAGCAAGAATGCCTATGGGGCTAAATGGGAGCCACCATTACAATAGCCCAGCAGAGCTATGACTAGTTCTGCAAATATCCTCATACCCCAGAGAGGCACCAAAACACATGATACCCTTGCTGCCACCACCAATACCATCACAGCAAAAACTAGAACAGAAAATAAAAAATGGCAGGGTTCAGAAAACAGAGGAATACTCAAATTGGTTCTACAGTTCAGTAATGTATTTGCGACTTAGGGCCTGGCTGGCATGGTCACAAGATGCCATAGCTCCAGGCATCACATCTGAGATCAAGGAGGAGAGAGGTAGTGCCAGCATCAGGTCATGTGGATGCAAAAGCTTTCCTAGAAAGTTCCAGCTGACTTCCTCTTATGTTCACTGGCCACAATTAGTTACCCCAGCTGTAGAGGATGCAGAGAAACAGAGACTAAGCTGGGCACTCTGCTGCCCTTAGATCAGTATTTTGTTAACAAGGAGGGTGGGGGAGTTACATTGGTTAAGAACAGTGTCCATTACAACTTTAGTATTTAGAAATGACCTCAGGAAAAGGGGAACCCTGAAGTATCTACAATCCTATAGAAGGGGAAAGTATCTACAATCCTATAGAAGGGGATCCTGAAATCTAAATAATTCTAAAGAAAAACCAAGTTACACACAGCTACTATGACTAGATAACACCTCTGACATGTTTTATGTTCTTGGCCCAAAGCAGGTAAATGCTAACTGTTGCAGTAAAAATGTTGTAATATTGATGGAGATGAAGATATTAATTATTATTACAACTGGCATGACATAAATCAAGGTTCACCCATTCATCCAACAAAAATTTACTGAGGTTTCTCTTGATGCAAGAAACTTTTTGGTTCAAATCCCAGAAAACAACGCGTTTGATGGGTGATTCATATTACCAGGAAAAAAATACAAGCATTTACTTTGGATACGGCATTAGGAGAAACGGGTAAGTACTTTGGGAAGACAGTCTTGGTAATTCAGAATGCGATTCAGTCTCTTGGAGAATAAAATTCTGGGTATGGGAAGCATTGTGACCACAATAGAAAGATATTTTGGTTGTATTAAGGATTTCAGTAAAAACAAACAATAAACCTTTGGAGCAAGGGAATACAGATACAAAATAAAATTGAATGGATCAAGAAAATTACTGTTAAAAAGATTGTCAGGTTTTTGTTGTTGTTGTTGTCTTGTGGTTTTGTTTGATTCAGTTCGGTCTGAAGAGTCAGCAAAAGATTAAAGTTGATACAGAAAACCACACATTCAAAATTCCTCCACCAGCAAGTCTTTGCTGTGGGGCTGTGTCTCCTCTTTGTAATAAAAACAGACACAGGTCTGTTGCTAAGCCCAGGCAGGTTTGCTGGACTAGTTCTAAGGGCCCACAACGAAAATCCCAAGGAAAAACCCAAACAGGTAACGTAAGCCTGTTTCCTGGGTGTGAGAGAGGGAAACGGGAGAAGAGAATGCAGATGGCGTGGCATAGTGGGGAAAGGTTAATAAAAGAGATTTCATGAAGGAACACGGGAGAAAGTGAAACAATGATCCTTTGGAAACCAGTAAAAAAAAACAGAGATGGAAGTTACCTAAATATTATCGAGAATAAGATATAAAACTCTTCCTTAGGGGGAACCTGGGTGGCTTAGTCGGTTAAGCGTCTGTCTTCCGCTCAGGTCATGATCCTGGAGTTTCTGGATTGGCCTTGCATGGGGCTCCCTGCTCAGCCGGGGGTCTGCTTCTCCCTCTGCCCCTCCCCTTGCTCAGTGCTCATGTTCTCTCTCTAATAAATAAATAAAATCTTAAAAAAAAAAAAAGAAAACCAAAACACTTCCTTCGAAGGGAGAGCTTTATTTGAAGTGTCCCAAAACAGAAAGGAAAAAGGAAAAAAAAGAGAAAGCAAAGCTAAAAGGAGGAGAAGGGGGAGAAGGGGAGAAGAAGGGAGGAGGACATCAATAAATGGAATGACCAAAGAAGATAAGAAGCAGGTCTAGTTGCATCTGAGCCCCAGAAGAAGGAAGAATACAGGAAAGAGCACCCCTGTGGTCAGGAGGAAGTACAACACCCAAGTTATTTTAAGAAGACAGAAGAATTTTGAGAGCTTTTTGGAATCACAAAATATGGTAAAAGAATAACTTTTATAAGAATAAAGGCATGCTCCATCTTAATGTTAATATTACATAAAAATTATGTCGAAAAAACTAGAGATAAGTCTAAGTACTAGAAAGACAACAATGTAAGCTCTAGTATAAGAAATGAAGGTAATGAAGCTATTTAAATGTAGCTGTTAATACCTAAGTTCAAGTGCAGAAGATACAGGATCATTAATAAGATTGGGGAGGAGAAAAGAATCAGACTTCAAATTCAATAGCTCTTACTTGAGCACCTTCCCTAGGTCAGGTCTTGCTTAGGACACATAGACACACACGCAAGCACACACAGTCACAAACACCCACACACTGACACAGACACACACACACACACACACATTGATGGAAATGAATTGCATTTCCATCTTGGAAAATGGTAATAGAACTGGGAGTAAAGGAAAGGTAACTTTTGAAGCATCAATCTGAAGGAGAATGGAATTAAGCATATGCAGTTTGGTACAGAAATGAATAGTCTGGAACATAATGACAGAAATGTGGGCTAGCAGAATTAGTGGACTTTGTTGAAAATAGTAATTAGGGTTGAAAAAAATGGGACTGATACTATCTTTTCTAATTCTATCATTCATTTATTGTTTATTCATTGAACAATAATTTCTAATAATTTCATAAAAATTTATTGAATTTTCAGTTATTCAATCATCATATACTTTTTTAAAGTTTGACTCTGTACCAGGCCCTGGGCTAGATACTGGATTTTAAAAGTCAGGTAATAAATCATCTCTGCCAATGAGAATATGGTCTCATGGGAGAAAAAGATGCATTTTCACGTAGGAAAGGTTGAAAAGAGACTCCTATTTTTGAAGTACATTTGTGCTAAGGACTGCCTATGTTATTTCACACACCGTAGCAGCTGAAGCCAATTTCTCAAAAGTTGGGAAATTTGTCAGGGGCCCAGAAAATTGTTCATTTTTGGTATAATAACTAGACAAAAATTTAAAATTTAGCCTATTAAAAATTTGTCAAACTTCATTTTTATGGCAAAGAAAGTTTTCAAGGGATCCAGTCCCTCGGCACATAGAAGAAAAAGGACAGGAAGGAGAAAAGAAGTTGAGTTGGACTCGAGAGAGAAAAAAAAGTTCCATAAGACGATGTCTGAAGCCATGCAGTGGAGATATTCCTGCTAGGACTTTTCTCGAAGATGAAAAAAAAAGTTCTGGAATGTCACGAACATTGGGATCAAAGAATGAAGGGAATTGTTTCGATGAAGACAGTACAACTTAAGAGTGAGCTGTGTGATTGCCTTGTGGGAAGCAGATTGTGTGCTCGGGTCTCACGACCTCACTGCTGGGCTCTGTGTGACTTCTGAAGATTGCCCAGTGCACACCTCTGACCGCCGTGATGTCATGTGCACAGATGCTTTCCCGGGAGTCTGCTCATTCAAGTACTCAACAGACATAGATGAAGCATGGCTCTGTATCAGACATTACACAGAAGAAGCCAAAAAGTGGTCACATTTTTTTCTTTTCAAAGAAGAAATAGAGAAAATTAGAATCTGGAGAGGCAGATTTTACTCTCTTTTCACAGTGAGATTTGTGCCTGGCTTTTCCTGGAACAGTTGACAAGAATAGCAAAATACATACAATTTCAGTGTACCCAGGAAAGAAAGTACTAATGCGTTCTAGTGTATGTAGGAGCTTAGTGTTTCATGGAGACTTTTTAAGTCACTTGCAAAAAGAAGATTTATTCAATAAATGTGCAATTGGAGAGTTATCAGAGAAAAAGTAAAGTTGAATGCCTACATCTCCATATGACAAAATACATTGCAAATAGAGTAAAGATTTAAATATTAAAAACATAGCAACTGGAAAAAAAATTATGAATTTTTTTTTTACTTTACATTGGAAAAGGACAATCAAACATGAAATCAAAGGCAGAAAACTATGAAGAAAAATATTAATAAATGTAGTTTATGAAAACATTTAAAACTTCTATATTTTTTCTTTTTTTAATTCTAAATTTTGTTTTTGTAATCTCTACATCCAGCGGAGGCTGGATCATGAGTCACCATCTCTACTGACTGAGCCAACCCGCAAAGACTAGATTATGTAATATCTGACAGATCATTTTGTTATATAAAGAGCATTTATTAACCAATAAAAACAAATACTGCAAAAAAAAAAAAAAAAAACAAAAAAACAAATACTGCAACCTAAAAAAAGAGGCAGAGACAAGAATAGTCAAATCATACATAATATATGCACAAAAGTAGCCAATAAGCATATAAAAATGTTCAACTTTATCAATAATTAAAGATAACATTTTGCCTATATAAGTAGGTAAGGATGTTTACAATTATAATGTCAGTTTTGTCCAGGAGATTGAAAAAGGAACACTATTAGTCAAAACCAGTATGAGTATAAATTGGCATAATAGGTTAGAGATAATTTAATAATATCCATAAATATGCTGAAAGATAAACAAAAATACCCTTTGATTTAGCAATGCCATTGACGGTCTGTTCTCAGAATTTAATTACGAATGCTTTTTTTATGTAAAAGATTATCCAACATGATTTTAACATAGCATTCTTTTTAATGGTTAAAAAATAGAAAACAACATAAATGAATCGGTCTGGAAATGGCTCATTCACATGCAGGTGTGAGTATGTTTTTTGAATATCCCAAGGAATGGGAAAATATACTTGTTTATCGTTGGGCAGAGGGAGGGGTAATACTATTTTTTTTTTCTTTCCTTCTTCTTCTTCTTCTTTTTTTTTTTTTTTTTGAGAGGGAGAAAGGGAGAGCATGTGGCAGGAGGGACAGAAGAAGAAAGAGAATCCCAAGCAGGTTCCACACTCAGCTCGGAGCACAACGGGGAGTTTGATCTCATGACCCAGAGATCATGACCTGAGCCAAAATCAGGAGTCAGCAGCTTAACCAACTGAACCACCCAGGCGCCCTGGTGATCCTTATTTTCAAACATTGATGAACTCCAAGAGATTTGTTCTTATCTACTTCCTATTTCCCACTTGTCCATAAAAGGTATTCAGTCATTTTTATTGAATTTGAAAGAATATAGGTGCCCCCAAACAGAGAGAAGTAAATGTAAGTTGTCAACATCAGCTTATTGCCTGCCGAGGTTATGGGTGATTCTCACCGTCTTCTGTAGAGTTTATCTTTCAAGTCTCCTACAGAAAATTTTTACGACGCGTGTGAGTAAAAAAGTGGTTTTATTGACTTGAGTTAAAGATGTTCACAGAACATTTTAAAGGCAGTAAGGGAGGATTTGGGGCTGCTGTGTGGATTTTTAAGGGACAGCTTTAGGTCAGACAAATCAGAATATCGTCTTTCACATCGTACAAGCCTGGCACTCCAGGATGCTGCGTTTTTCTGTGGGTTAGTCCCGCACCCAATATGGCAACATCTTGAGTGGATGCTCAAGGATGCATCTTGAGTCCAGCACCCAATATGGTACCCAATACGGCAGCGTAATGAGTGGATGTGGAATGAAACGGTGAACAGGGAAGCAAAAGCAGGGAGAGTCTGCCCTTGTATGAAAGGCGGCTTGAAAGTGATCCATGAGTCCACCCTGGGTCTGTATAGTCTCTCGGTCCTCGGCTCAGAAATAAAGAGAATTGAGTGTAAAAACTGAGCATAAAGTTGAAGGTAGAGTTGAAGATAAAGGGGATCCCAATTCTGCAGGCCTTGTCACCCCGGCAACAGCATCATGGGGGTCATTGTTTTGTACTGATACATCGTACACCAAAGAAACTGAAGACAGGGTCAAGAGGAAAATGCATTGTCCATTCTGTGATTGGTGTGTATTAACCCAGCTGGATTGTCCTACAATACTACGACCTCCGTGAGGGCAGAAAAATCTTTTTTCTCTGTGTCAGGGAATAGTGCTGTGCGAAGGAAGCCAGATGCAAAAAGCCACATATCCTAGAATTCTACGTATGTAAAATGTCCAGAATAGGCAAATCTACCAAGATAGAGAAAAGGTGAGGGGTTGGCAGCTTGGGAGTTGGGGGAAGTATAGAGTAACTATTAATGGGTAAGGGTGTAAGGGGTTTTGTTTTTGTTTTTGTTTTTGTTTTTGTTTGGCCAGAAGAACTCGTTCTGGAATGAGATATTGATGGCGGCCACACAACTTTCTGGATACGCAAAAGCCACAGAAATACACACTCTAAATGCGTGAATTTTATGATATGTGCATTATGTCTAGTTTCTTTTTAATTTTAATTATCATCTTTGAATAGAGTAGGAATGAAAAAGCCCCATGTGCTAGAGCTCTTTTGGGACAGAGGGGAGAAGTTGGCCAGTCTCTACCCAGTCCAACTATCCTTTCGAGAAAAAAGAGTTAGTTTTTTAGCCTTTTTAAAGCCTTTTAAAGCCTTTTTAGCCTTCAGTCCTTAGTTTTTTAGCCTTGAAATTATAGGAATGACAAAAGGATTCATCAGCAGCAAATGACTCAGAGTGCGATGTATGTAATGAGGGCCAAATATATTTTATTACCTACAAAATATTGTCTTATCTGCCCTATTCTTAGTACCTGAAAATGTCAGGGTGTCTAAAAATTACGAGTGGATTCTGATGTTTACCTTGATCTTGGTGTTTCTCTCCACGAAAATGCCTGATGAAGGAACAGTTTCTGGTATAGAACAGTCTGGATTTGTCTTCTGTTTCTGTCAGTCCTCTCCTATGTGACGCTGTTCATGTCTTCATGACATTTGCTCTGGAATGGTTATGTCTATATCCTCACCATTATTTTCCACACTTTAATGAGGGTGTTAAACAAATCAATGACATCTTTGCACCATTATTGATTGTTAACATTTGATCACAAACATTTATGTCTTCCCAAAGAACTAAATACCAGAATGAAATTATAATTGATATGCTCATCAGAGCAAATAATTAAAAACATCGTGTGTCATCATAAATACTTTAAGGCACAATTTAATGGACTACCAAAACAAAACAATAAATTTTATCCAGGTATTTTGGATGCAAATAAATATTAAGGCAACTCTGATTCATACTTCACTAAAGAATAATGAATAGTAAAATGTTCACCAAACTGTGACATAGTTATTGAACCTTGTCAAAAACCCATATCTTTTTTTTTCTCCTCTCATGACTTTTATTTCTTCAGCATGTTAGTAGCAAGGTGTGGGAGTGAGGGGAAAAGAATAAATTACTTTAAGGAAATGAAAATTATAAGACAGTTTTGTCACCCCTGTGGTTATTAAAGCTTTGAGGCTCGTTACTATTCCAGATGTGCAAACGGCAGGTTGAATATTTCTGTTGACGATGAGTGAAATTTAAAAATCCAAACCAGAAGCCGAGAGGGATGAATCAAGACCATGCAGATATGATTTTTTTAAAAGTATCAGTGGGATAAATGATACAAAAAAGAGAAATTTTAAATAAAAATATAAATACACAAAACAGATCACTCGCAAGATTGTAGTATCTGGCAATTGGTCCTATTAAATTTCAGGTTATTCCAGAATATATGTGTGCATATTTATTTTCCCTGCATCAAGAACAATACATAAGCATCATCAAATGTTTTAGGGGCTTCTGGGTGGTTCAGTCGGGTAAGCATCTGACTCTTGATCTCAGCTCAGGTCTTGATCTCGGGATCAGGAGTTCAAGCCCCATGTTGGGCTCCGTGCTGGGCTACTTTAAAAAAATAATAATGTTTTAATTATAAACATGATTAAAAGCCCCGCAATCGACCTCTTTTAGGGTGAGGAAGGTCTAAGCGTGAAGCCAGTTCTAGAGGTACTTGCCAAATATTTGCAGGGAGAGATCCCGAAAGCAGTGCTTGGGGCTCTCTAGGACCCAGTTTCATAGGTTGTCATATTGTTAAGTGCTTACTGCTTGGTGCTCTCTGTAACCACAGAGACGGTGTAACATCATTTCAGACCTGGTCCTCTCTGCTTATGTAACCGATCAGGAGGCTGAAATCTCCAGGCCTCTCTATTCAGTTTGGTAAACATGGACTTGTCTGTCACCTTTCATTGTGCTTCTTCAAAGAAGACTTGCCACCTTATCTGGTAACAGCTTTCTTGACGAGTGCTACTCATGTGAAATCATCTTTCACCACAGAGGCCACTGTTTCCTGAGCGCAAGAAGAGACCTTTATCTTGCCACCAAATGGATAATTAATTTTAAAAATGTATATTATGACACAATTAGAAAAAGAAAAAAAAAAAAAGAAAAAGGCAAGCTGGACAATGGGACAAAATGTCCCTTCTTCAAATTGACTCCTATTTAGTTCTTCCAATGTCATCCCAAACACAGATAACTTTTCTTTCATGAATTGTCCTCCTGAATGATTTATATGTGTCGTGTTATCTGAGGCTCTCTCCAGGTCCCCTGGTGGGTTTAGCCAACCATCAGCTGCATAATTGTTAATTTTAACACTATAAAAGGTTCTGATGCAGAAGAGATAAGGTGTTGGTGGAAGAATTAATTGAAATGTATCTCCCAATCACACTGGTCTCCTACTCCTGGTTTCCTATACACAAGAATCATACTTTAGATTTAAGGCTAAAATAAATTTACATCTCTGCCACTCATAAAGCTTTGGTCTGGTTGTAAATGGAAATGGTAATTGTTTCTAATAGTCATGAAGGTTTTTCACCCTGAGAACAATTCCACGGACTGTACAGGTCACGGTCCAATGCACATTTTCATAGGGAGAGAAGCTCCTGCAGTCAAAGGCAGACAAGAGATAGGGTGGGAAGAGAGGTTATCGAAAAGGAAACGAGGGACAAAAGAGGAAGGAAGAGGAAGAGATGAAATGAAATACTGTGGGTGATTTCTTACTAAACCTGCAAGCCTCGTTTTATACCTCTCAACACCAATTACAATTTTCTAGACTTTTCAGTGCAGCTAAGGAAAGCAATATGAGCTAATAGAAGCCACATTTTGGACCCTAAAATTTACGTGTTCTCCCAAAGAACGGAAGTGGGTGCTCTAAAAGGCCTTGGGAACAATTATTATTTAAATAGCCAAAGTCATAGAAAGAAAAAGCATGTTTAATGTAAGTTAGCAGTCACTTTTAGTTTCCAGTCTACAAATTGGAATGCTTCTGAAGGCTCGTCTCAGTCCATGGGGCAACAAACTTACGAGTATTTACGATGTGCTAGACCCAGTGAAAGGCTTGGTGCATGGAGCTCTCAGACAGGAGTGAAAGAGTATTTCCAAAGAAGATCGTGGGTCGGGGATGGGGTAACTGGGTGATGAGCATTAAGGAGGGCACGTGATTGATGAGCACTGGGTGTTGTACACAACCGATGACTCATTGAACACTACATCAAAAGCTAATGCTGTACTATATGTTGGCTAATGGAATTAAAATTTCAAAAAAAGAAGCTTGTTGTAGTCACTCATTTGCTTCAGCCAACAGTTCATAAGCACCTACTAAGTGCCTGGCCCTGGGCCAGCCACCTGTACAGACTGGGCCATGTGAACTTGTGAACTGGGTCCCTGCCCGAAAGGAGTTCACAGAGGACCCGGGCAGAGAGGCAAGTAAGGATCAAATTACAAAGGAGCAAGAAGCTCTGGCTACTATGAGAACCCCGGGGAGAGACACCAGAAACACCTTAAGCTAACATGGCTCATTGTTTCAAATGAAAATGCCACCAGATTTAACACACCGGCCACTTCCACGCATATATGCTGACACACCCACACCTTCACCAGTGCCTGTTTCTTTCTGCCCAACCTGCCGCTCTCAACGGGGCACATCAGGGCCAGCCCATCCCCCACATCATAAGGAAGAACTTTCAAAGCCCTTGACCTTTGGTTGGATTTAACCAGTCCATCTAGTCGGTTTTTCTTAAACACGAAAGCCAGAAACTGCTAAGTTGTGGAGGGTATTATCACTTGAATGACATTTTATTCCTTAGTAAAATACTAAGCATTTTGCTTTCATATTGGGTATTGAGTGTTCAGTAAACAAAAAGAGTGTGCTTGAATTTTTTTTTCCTCCTTTGTTTTCTTTTCTTTCTTGGTTTTTTTTTTTTTTTTTTTTTGGCCGCACAGCAGATTCAAGGATTATGTGCCTATAATTTTAGGACACAAAGGCTCAGCTTCTTCCAGCCAAAAGAAATGCCAACTGATCTGGGAACATTCTTATATATTATGTATTGTATTAAGACATAAGAGCATCACCTAAGTCTTTCTATAGCAAATCTCGGAGATGTCCCATCCTGGGGTCAGGATTGGGGAAAATTTACTCATTACTTTTGGTGGAATAAAATTCCTCGTTCACAGCAATCTGTGTCTTTAATTGCATTTTCTTTTTAAAGCTCAATGTAGTTAGGTAGATCTATAGACAGAATTACAATACAGCAATTGAGAACCCGTGATTTTCTAAGCCAGAGATACTGGGTATTTAATTTTGCTTTTTAAATCCATGCTATGGTGGGCTCTTATGAATACAATAGAAAAGGAATTATGTCCTAATCAGTTTATAAGATAGTATGGAGAAAGTGCGTAATAGACCAACCAGATGTATAAATACAATAATACAAAGAAAGTTAATCTACTGCAAAGCTATAATTTAATCCTTCCATAACACAAGAGTATTGAAAACTGGCTTAGGCATAGCTCAAGAATGCATAAACTGAACTGTACAGTCGTGGCTCAGTTAAAAATGTTTAATTTTAACTTAGACTTTATAGAAATTATTATCTAATTTTTGCATAAAGAAGAAGTCATGGAATATACCTCAAGAAGAGATTATGTATAAATAATAAGCTAAGTATTTAAAAATAGTGCCAGGCCAGGTGCTTAGAGTGAGCAAGGTGAATTTGTGCATCTTTAAGGGTCTGCGCACCTACGTACGTCTGTCTAACAAAACACAGAGATGAATGAATCAACATGAAATAATAAAAAGCCACCATTTAAATTTTTTTATTATTTGATATGAAAAACAGCAACAAAAGGTTGCTGTTATAAAAGCCACGGTCACATTTATAAAATGATATCTACAAAACAAAATAACCTTATAACCAATGAAAATACTATTTGACCTTTTTTTTTTAAGAATAAAGGAAAGCTGAGCTCACAAATACAGTGAGACTTTAAAATCGGAGAGTAAGATAAAGAGAAAAGTCTGCTATGATTTTAGCAAGGATTATCTTTTAATTAAACCCAACATTTCCAACTAACCAACTTTGGTTAATAAGCTTTTGAGTGACTCTTCCTGAATGCAGTTCCAGGCTAATAGGACTTGATACGCCTCGTGTTCCTTGTCCCCACTGGTTTTCTCATGACCTATAGTCTCTCTTGGCCCTCCTCATCTTTTCTTTATAAACTTTCCATTTTCTCTTTCTTCCTTAAACCCTGCTTCCACCCCATATCTGAATGAGGGCCCATCAGCTTTCAACAGCACTGGGGGTTAGGCCTCTGTACCCACACGAGCAGAGAGAGGGTAGAGGAGAGCCCCAGAGAGAAGTCAGCTTCAGAAGAGCACGTCCTTGCTTTGCTGTGATCCCCTTCTCAAATGAGGATGCTCCGGTGTGTTTCACACGTGTGTTGCCGGTAACACACACATAGTGTATCTGCCGTACTTACTTGATCCATAATGCTGTGCCTGATGAAACCCAATTAATTGCGTGGAAGTCAAACATCCCAGTTGCTATGTTGGTTTGTTTTCTTCCCTGGATAATGTTACTATGTCTCCCAGAAGGAAAAGTTCATGGTCTAAAAACTTCTCAAGTGAAATAAAATCATACATGCTATGTGCATCAGAAATTGATTCTGGCTTTGAACGTGGGAGTTGACATACACAGTCCACTTCGGAATGAGGTCACATGTTTATGGCGGCGCTGGGTAAGGATCTTGGTCTCTGCAGAACAAGGTCATGTTCTATGTCGGTATACAAGGAACTCCAGGCACATTCCAATCTCTCTATACCAAACATGCCATCGGTTTAGCAGGAGCACTGATGGCTATCTTTAGATCTGTGTGTATATCTGAGATCACCTTTCTTCTGAGCAATCTAGAGAGAGAATCCAGTGTTATCAAATTTTTTAAAAAATACATAAAACAGTGACAACTGATACATCGAGTCATTTTGGATTGAATTTGGATCTGTAAAGAATAACATGAATAAACTGTATAATTAATGTTTTAAAAAATATCTGAATACCTGTGTGATGATTGAAAAAAAAAGGTTATAAGCTCAAGATGTGGTAACGTACTGAAATCACCTTACCAACACTGAGCTGTATAATGTGGAAAAAAAACCCTTTCAAGTAGCTGTTATTGGGCCTCAAAAATAATAAAGCAATACTAGTTGAAGCCCCATTGAAATAGCTACCTGGTGGCAAAGTACATAATATTATATTATAATAATATAATTATATTATACTATATTAGTATTATATTAGATAATATATAATTATATTAGTATTTATATATAATTTATATATGATTATATATAATATAACATATATTTAATATAATATAATTTATAATATATTATTATTAATATAATATTACTAATATATCATAATGTATTAGTATTATAGGGCGGCAAAGTAACTTTATTTACCAGATATTTAAGGATATGAAATGTAAAATTAAAAATGGGAAAAGAACTCAGATATTTCAGAAAGTTGCTTGGTTCTTGTCTCCCATCCCACATTCTCAAACAAACCACCCAAGAAATAAACACCATGAAAACAAGAAGGAGGGATGCTGTTCGGGAAGAAAAAAGAAACTAGAGAGGCGTAGCCATCATATGCGACACACGGGTCTTGTTTGGATTCTAATTTGAGCAAATCACCCATTCCCAAAAAATGAATATTGACTGGCTATTTGAATAGTACTTGCTAATTTTGTCGATTGTGCTAAGACGGTGTAGTTCTACTGGGAGAAAAAGAAAGCCCAGACTTGATGAAGAGATACCCTGCAGCTCTGCATGCGAGCCTAAGTGAGCTCTTGGATTTGCTGGAAAATACTATGGCAGAAAAGAGATGCGAAACAACTAAGATGAAAAAACTGGAAAACATTGGGAATTATAGAAACTGGGCAATGAGCTCCACGTGCTATTCTATCTACTTTGGTTTCTGTTGGAAGAGTTTTTTTTTTTTAAGATTTTATTTATTTGGGATAGAGAGAGAGAGAAAGGGAGAGAGAGGAGAGAGAGCAAGCATGAGCGGAAAGGAAGGGGGAGGCCAAACCCCCCACTGAGTAGGAGTCCTGCGAGGGGCAAAGGCAGATGCTTAATCGATGGCGCCACCCAGGCGCTCCAGGAAGGTTTTTATATTAGATATGAGAGAGAAACAATAGCCCAAACTCTTGAGGGTCATCTAGGCCAGAAGAATTCAGTGGAATTCCAGTGGAATCCAGTGATGCCATTAGGGAAGGTAGGGTGGGTGGGGATTATTTCCAGGTCAGCTACTGGGGAACAGAAATGCAAAGGCCGAGGGGTGCTGTTCCTGAATGCCAGGGCTCAGCGTCTTCGCCCACTGGTCTCACCATGGGCTACGTCTCCAGTATTCCGCCAGCTCCAGGACCAAGCCGCTCAGCTTGCAAATGGTTAAAACTCTCCCCAGGTAAGCTGTTGGTAATGGACCCAATAGTTCTTTTTTTTTTTTTTTTTTAGGATTTTATTTATTTGACACACAGAGAGAACACAAGTAGGCAGAGCAGCAGGCATAAAGAGAGAGAGAAGCAGACTCCCCACTGAGCAGGGAGCCCCATGCAGAGCTCCACTCCAGGACCCCAGGATCACGATCTGAGCCGAAGGCAGATGCTTAACCCACTGAGCCACCCAGGTGCCCTAGAGTCAACAGTTCAATGAGCCTGGAGAAATGGAACTAAGCATGCTGTGAGAGTTAACACCTGAATCAAGTGTTCATACCTGCAGCCCTCCCTCCTACACATGCTGACCCTTGGGACATCTGTGAACCTCCTGGGATCCTTGTGAACAGAATGTGAGACTGAGATCACCCTGTCCCGTGCCTACTAACCCTCACTCTCGGGGTCCATACTCCCCATATGTATGGTCTTACTGTCCATCTACGGGCATCACAGCGCTTAGAGTGTATCCTTGTCTCTGAAGTTAGAAAGTCTGGCTGCCATGCGCTGAGCTAAAGAAAACTGTCAGGTTCACCGTGCGATGGTGAATACGGACAATGATACCTTCCCTGTCTGGGATCCTGTGTGCGTTTGCTCTGAATCACGCATCTGGGGTTTCCTATCTAATACCCAGGACCACCTTCGCGGAGACATCTCTGGCACTTTGATCTTCAGTGTCCAGCCTCTGGAACTGGGAGAAATGAATGTCTGTTGTTTAGGCCACCTGGCTCATGATTTTTTGTTTTCTGTTGTTTTGCAGGAAGGATGACATCTCCAGGGACTGGTTGGTTTGTGCCAAGACAATTTGCTTGCCTGTCTGGCCACACCCTGGTCAGCAGTTCCACCAAAACAGTCAGAAAAGAACAAAGGCTGTGGCTAACCATCCAACTTTGGAGACTTTGGGCGAACACAGGGCAGTCATCTGTAAATCGTAGGAACCGGGCTTTTCTTCTCAGCTTTCAGACTTTCTGCTAAACCCTCAGAGTCTGGGGTCCCTGTGAAATGAAAGAGTACATATTTCCTAGAGTAGTGGTGAGTATTAAAACAGCTCATTCAGGGGCAGCTTTTGGCATAGATCTCAATACGTAGCTCTCAATGAAGAAGGAAGAAGAGGCAGAGGAGGTAGGGGCAGAATATACATGCCCTAAAATAAACAGAAATACATTTTAATGTCTGGTTGATCGTTAATAAGTGAAATTATCTTCTTATTGCAGGAAAATCATCCTTATCTGAGTCAAAACAGCAGTACTGGGGAAAATGTTGAGTTTTGGTGCATGAGAAAAGTCATTGAGAATTACAAAAATCTGCTTAGAGCCGTTGCTCAAAACTGAAGGTGGGACAATCCTTAGAATTTGGGGGGGGTGGATCCTGCTGAGCATTTGAAGAAATTCTTTCTCCTCACCCTTGATTTGCCTGGCCTTTTGTGTGCATGGCTTAGCTGAGTTTATGATGAATTCCCCTTACAGATCAGTATATGATATTATAGTGTATTAGTCTGCTTGGGCTGCTATAAAAGAAAAATACCGTAAATTGGGTGACTTAACAGACATTATTTTTCACAGTTCCAGAGGCTGGGAAATTGAAGACCAAAGCGCCAGCAGATTCTGCGTGTGGCTTGTAGATGGACACCTTCTTGCTCTGTTCACACAAGGCAGAGAGAGTCAACTCTTATCTGTTCCTCTTCTTATAAGGGCACTAATCCCGTTATGTGGCCTCACCCTTATGACTTCATCTAAACCCAATTATCTACCAATAGCACACCCCTCCAGATGTCAGCTCATTGCAGCTTGGGACTTCAACCTATGAATCTGGTCCCCGGGATAGGGGGCAGGGGGACAGGAATATTCAGTCCCTAACGAGTAGATATTATTATTGTAAACATAGATGAGAATCAAAAGTCCAAGCAGAGCCAAAAGCAAAAAAAATCCTATATGTTTAGTTTAATGGATTCTTTCAAAAAATTTGGAAGTGGTTGAATTCATTTAATCTCCCACCAGGATGAATGAAAATTCCAGAATTTCATGTCTTCTCCAATACTTCATAGCAATCAGTCTTTTACATTTCAGCATTTGTCATAGGTGCGCAGTGTCATTTTTAATGTGTAGTTCCCTGAGTGCGAGTGACTTTGAGCATTTTTTTTTCTAAATGTTTTCATTTGCGTATAGTTGACACAAAATCTCACATTAGTTTCAGGTGTATACCGTAGTGATTCACCTTCTCTATGCATTGTGCTACGCTCGCCACGAGGTAGCTACCATCTGTCACCATACAACCCTTTCCGATATCATTGACTGTATTCCCTGTGCTGTGCCTTTTAACCCTGTGACTTACTCGTTCCGTGATTGGGAGGGTGTATCTCCCATTCTCCTTCCCACATTGTTCGCCCTACCCGCCTCCTCCCTCCTGGCGACCATCAACTTTTTTCTCTGTGTTTTTTGGCCTGATTCTGCTTTTTGTTGGCTTATTCATTTGTTTTATTTTTAAATTCCACCTATGAGTGAAATCATATGGTATTTGCCTTTCTCTGTCTGACTTCGTTCACTACACAGGATACCCCTTAGGTCCATCTATGTTGTCACAAATGGCACAATTTCATTCTTATTATGGTTGTGTAATATTCCAGTGTGTGTGTGTGTGTGTGTGTGTGTGTATGTGTACCATATCTTCCTTATCCATTTGTCTGTGGATGAACGCTTAGGTGGCTTTCATATCTTGGCAGGTTTAAATAATGCTGCAATAAACATATCAAATCAAATTAGTGCTTTCATATTCTCTGGGTAAATACCTGGTAATAGAATTATGGGATCATCTGGTATTTTCCTTTTTAATTTTTTGAGGAACATCTATACTATTTTCCACAGTGGTTGCACCAATTTGCATTCCTACCAACAGTCAAGAATTCCTTTTTCTCCACATCCTCTTTAACGCTGTTAATTTTTGTCTTTTTTAATTTGGTCATTCTGACACATGTAAGGTGATATCTCATTGTAGTTCAGATTTTCATTTCTCTGATGATGAGAAATCGAGAACCATTTCATGCATCTGTTGGCCGTCTGTGTGTCTTCTTTGGATAAATATCTATTCAGGTCCTCTGCCCATTTTGTAATCAGATTGTTTGGGGGATTTTTTGGTGTTGAGTTGTATAAGTTCTTTATATATTAGATATATCATTGGCAAATATCTTTTCCCATTCAGTTGGTTGCCTGTTTTGTTGATGGTTTCCTTCACTGTACAAAGGCTTTTATTTTGGTGTAGTCCTAAAGGTTTGCTTGCTGATTTTGAGGACTTTTTCATATGTATATTGGCCTTTTGTTTTTCTCTTTTCTCAAGTGTTTCCCCAGTTTTTGGTCAAGTGAAGAAAAACACTATCTAGATCCAAGAAGCCTTTCATTTGGCTTTTATAAGATCATATGAGCCCTGCTTCCCAGTATAACGAGATGCTGTTCTAGAGACAAGGAGAGGAAGTGAGAACATTATGTAGTTGTCTCAGAAAAGCAAGCATTATTTAAAGAAATTGTTTGAATTACTAGTTTAGGCAAATGTCTAAATGGTTTTAGGCATCCCAGGAGGTGAGAGCTCATTAGGAAAACGAGACTGATTTTAAACAAAATAAAGAAACTATATTTTTTATGTACATCTATGTTGTGGAGTAAGCAAATTCCCGTTCCTGTCACAAATCTCAAAATCTTTCATCTTGTATTAATTTTGGAACATACACTTATAAGAAATTAATACTTGTTTTCTTCTTGTTTTTTGTCTACGTTTTCTAAATACCCACATGCTTTTGGCTTAAAACAGAGTTTTTTAAGGGCTATAATCCTCAAAAAATCTTTATCAATCTCCTGATTTATAGCAATCTTTCAATTTCCTATCAGTTTTAAAGAAATAATATTCCACATAGACTTGTATTCCAAATATGTATGATGTCAGTCTATAAAAATGGAGTTGCTTTATTAGAGTTGACAGGCCCTGTGTTTATAGGCCTGATTCTGCTTTTTTTGAGTTTATTGACTTTCTTGAGTTTATAGATCAATCCATACTGCTTAAAGTGTACCCCTGCAGCCACCTTTTTTTTTTTTTCCAAAGAGATCTTCCATTTGCAATGACGTGGATGGAACTAGAGGGTATTATGCTAAGTGAAACAAGTCAATCAGAGAAAATCAACTATCACATGATCTCACTGATATGTGGAATTTGAGAAACAAGGCAGGGGAAAAGAGGGGGAAAAATGAAATAAGACAAAACCAGAGAGGGAGACAAACCCTAAGAGACTCCTAATCATATGAAACAAAGTAAGGGTTGCTGGAGGGGTGTGGAATGGGAGGGAGGGGTGGCTGGGTGATGGACACTAGGGAGGGTATGTGCTATGGGGAGTGCCGTGAATTGTGTTAAGACTGATGAATCACAGACCTGTTTCCCTGAAACAAATAATATGTTATATGTTAATTAATTGAATTGAAATGAAAAAAAGAGAGATCTTCAAAAATTAATACCATCAATAAAACTTCAAGGTGCCATTTCAACCAAGATGTTTAGCATTTTGCTGCTTTAATCGCTAATATGTAAAAATGTCTAAAGACACGCAGAACTGTTTGCCTTTAATAGTCCTTTAAGGATGTAAGAGGACTTCTTCCTGATGTTCTAGTTGTGGGTTCCAGGGAGAAAGCAGTTCTCTGGTGATCAGACCTACAGGCTTTGGTGGGGGGCACACCCAAGGTCTCCACATGCCAGCCGCATCTATCAGGCGGGATACACGGTCTATCCGTTTTCTCTCTAAGTCATTTTTCTCATCTGTGAAATGAGAATGATCATCTTCCACCTCATCAAGTGGCTGAGTGAATTAAACATAACTGGTGTTTGCACAAATTCCAGCCCGAGGCTCAGTTGTAGCCCCACAGTAGGTGGTTGGCACATGAGTTTCCTATGTCTGCTGTGACAAATTGCCACCAACCACCCAACTTTATCATCCTACTGTTCTGGGGGGCAGAGGTCTGAAGTGAGTCTTTCTTACAGGATTCCCCTCTGTGGGGCCAGTGGGGCTGTATTCCTTTGTGGCTCTAAGCAAGGGTCTGCTTTCTGGACTTTTCCAGCTTCCTGAGGTCACCCGCATTCCTTGACTCGAGGCCCCATGTCATTCCGGCTTCTGCTCTTGCGGTTACGGTCACGGTCACGTGTCCTTCTCTGACTCCCACCTTCCTGCTTCCTCCTGCTGGGATGACACTGGGCGCACCCTGAGAAGCCAGGATAACCTCCCCACCTCCGAGTCCTTACCTTAATCACATCTGCAAATCCCCTTAATCACATCTCCACAGGTCCCAGGGATTAGGTTTTGGACATCACTGTGGGCCATGACTCAGCCCACGTCACACTGCGTGGTGACTGTGGCCGCTGGTGGCTGTTCGGCTCTCTTACGGAAGGTAACCTCTTTGTTTTCCTTGTTTTTCTTTTCTTTGTAAGGAGAGAATGGAAACATTTACCCTTGCCTCCTGGAAGATCTGCCCTCAAGATAAGAAGAACTAGTCGTTTGATTGTTAATCATTTTGGGCTTGGATTCTATCGGACACCAACATTTATTGTGAACGCTCCTGGGGAGGACAGAGCAGGATTTGAAAGACTCTTAAAAGGCAGACACAGAAAGGAATGCCTGCAGGTTAGGGGGAGAGAGTGAGCTCCAGGAAGGAGAGAGACCTGTGAGTCTGGAGTAGCAATGCTTCCTGGAACGTGTTCCCCTAGTGAGCCCGTTCTTTACCTGGCACATCTCAACTCTGATCTACCTTTCTATATTCTACCTGTGATGCTGAAACTAGAGCTTTGTAAATTTCCTTTCCCAGACTCCTTTGTCACCTGGCCTCCTTGCCATGTTCTGCCAAAGGAAGGCTCTGAGGCAGATTGGAAGATGGAAGGAGGGAAAAAAATACTCCTTGTTTTTTTTTTGGGGGGGGGGGTTCTCATCAGCATGACCCCAGCAACAGCAGTTGGCTTCAGCTTCCATCTTCTTTTTATGCAACCAGAACAAGCCCCACCATTTCAGAGATACCAGCAGCAGACAGGTGGGACCCCCTACTCAGGGTCCGAGAACCAATCCCACAGGACCTGTCCTGCACTCCTAGATTCTGGTAATCCCCAAATTCCTTTCATTTGTCTAGTCTTACAGGTGGCAATGGCTTCCTGTGTCAGTATCTCTGTTACTCAGTGATCCCTGTTTGCTCTTTCAGTTTTTCATCTCTTGTGTAACAGATTCCAGATCAAGTGCTTTGTATTTGAAAAAACCTGGTGTGGTTTCTGTTTCCCTGATGGGACCTCACTGTCATTCAGGTCTCTCACTCAGATTCCTGAGTCTTGGCCACAGCAGGGGAACCATGAGGACCGGTGGAACTGAAGGGTCAAATGACACTGCATAAACCCCAGGAATTTGAAGGGATGCCCATAACAACTAGCAGTAACTGTTCTATCATGCTGGCTGCCCGAAAACCTAGAACAAGTTCATTTACAGAAGACAGAAAGGAGTGGTATTTCTCACACATCCAAGAATACAAATTGAGATTAGCACCCACTATACTATTATCAAAAATCACCTCTTCAGACAAACACATTTTCTTGCCTCTCACTTCTCAAGATAATCATAAATACGCCCACATATTTATCTATTTTGGAGATCCATTTCTAAAGGAATAGGACTTTAGGGGTTTCATTTCAGGAACTGATCTTCCTCTGGGCTATTAACTTTTTATTATTCTTATTTTCCCTTGTCTTCATTTTAGAAAGCATGTAAATATATTTTGCCCGGCTAAGTTGTAAGCATCTTTGTAAATTGTATTAAATCATTTAAGACACAGAGTTAAGTTTTAATTTATTAGCCATTTAATTAGCTTCCCCATCCAGTCTATTAGCAACTATTAAACACTTAATTTTCTGTGTATCTTTCAAACCATTCACTTCATTCCATCCTCACACGCACCCTAGAGCAGACCATCCAGATACCTCAGAGACCTCCAGTTTCCCCCGTGCTTCACAGACAGAGTCATCTTTTTTAACATGCATCTGATTTCACTTGGATAGTCCGCTACTGTCCACAGGTGAAGGACCAATCACTTTAAGTGGCTGACTTAAGGCTCTGTGATCTCTTTTCCTCTCCTTCCAGCCTCATTTCTATTCATTTCCTGTCTTGAATTCTGACATACTTGACTTTTAAGAGTTCCTCAAACCCCGTAGGCTTTCTCTAGTCCCTGGGCTTTGAACATGTTCTCACCACTTTCTAGAACTTTCTTCTCATATCATGCCCTTTGAACCGTGCTTTTCTGTTAACTCTTACTCATCCTTCAAATGCCAGCATCAAATCCACTTCCTCAGGAAAACCTTTGAAAGATCATCTGTCCCACCAGGGTTAGTTAGAAAAATTGTGACTTACTTTTTTCAATGCCTGATGGTTTCATGAAGGCAGCAGTTATGTCTACTTTGCTCATCATTCCTAAAACAATGGATCACCCCTAGTAGATCAATAAATATTTGCTGAATAATGAAGGAATGATTGTTTCAACTATACCATTTAGAATCATGAGATTTTAGAGTAGGAGAAATATCCTTAGATATTACAGAATCCAATCCTTTTATCGTATGACAAAAGGACTTAAATAGTTTGTCTAAGAAAAGTCCCATAGTTTCTCACAGTTAAAAAAGTGTTTTAAGCATAATGAGTAAATAAATGAGGAAGGGAATAATGGCAGAAGTAGATCTAGAATCTACCCCTGAATTTGAAATATTATCCTCATAGATTCCTTAAAATTCCATGGACATTGATAAATTACACTAGCTCTAAGAAAATAATTGCATCAACTAATAATTTGGGCTCTTGTAGCTTTTATAAATTATATGTCAGCTTTTCACAGACAAATATTCCTTCTTAAGTTAATTCTCGATATATTCAATCATAATATTTTTAATCTTTAAGCAGAATATCCTGTCTCATATAATAAGGTCTGTATTTCCTCTCCACATTCTTTCTAGCCATGGGAACAGTGCTTACTCTTATTTCTCTTTTATCTAATAATATCTCCCTCCCCATTGACAATAAATCCTTGAATATTCACCCAATAGCAGTAATAGGTTTATACATATATACCACCCTTTCTGAGCCCCATTCCAGCTGGCAATTAATTTAAGCAATTAAAACACTAGACTAGAAAATATTCACTTAGTGCAAAAAGAAAATAGTTAAAGAGAGAGGAACAAAAAGACTTGAGACATAGAAATTAAAAAGCAAACTGATGGACATAAATCCAAGTATATCCCTAATAACATTGAATTTGAATTGGTTAAACAATACAATCAAAAGAGAGAGGATGTCAGACTGGGTTAAAAAAAAAAAGTAAAAAACCAAGACCCAGGTGTATCTTGTATATAGAGACATTTCAAATCCGAAAATTCAAATAGGCAGAAAGTAAAAGTGATGAAAAAGATACATTATGCAAATGACAATCATAAGAAAGCTGGAGTGGCTATAGTAATATCAGGCAAAATATTTCTTTTTCACGATTTTATTTATTTATTTGACAAAAAGAGAGAGAGAGATCAGAAGTAGGCAGAGAGGCAGGCAGAGAGAAAGGGGGAAGCAGGCTCCCTGCTGAGCAGAGAGCCTGATTTGGGGCTCAATCCTGGGACCCTGAGACCATGACCTGACCTGAAGGCAGAGGCTTTAACTCACTGAGCCACCCAGGCACCCCAGGCAAAATATTTTTAAAAGGAAAAAGGGTTAATAGAAATATAGACATTAGGTAGTGATAAGAGTTAATCAGGAAGATAAATCAATTATAAATATATATGTACCTAAACCCAAAAGCCCAAAATATGTAAAGCAAAAACTTAACGAATTCAAGGAAAAGGTAGACAATTCAATAATAATATTTGGAAACTATAATATCCCACTCTCAATAAACAGTAGAACAACTAGAAAATCAACGAGGAAACAGAGGACTTGAAAAACACCATAAATTAACTAAACCAAACAGACATCTATGCAACACTCCACTCAATGACAGGAGAATGCATATGCTTTCCTTTTTTTTTTTTTTTTGAAGATTTATTTATTTTAGAGAGAGATAGTGGGGGCAAAGGACAGATGGAAAGGGAGAGTTACAGAACCTCGAGCAGACCTCTGAGCATGAACCCTGGGGTGGGGCTCTATCTCAGGACCCTGAGATCATGACTGAGCTGAAACCAAGAGTCAGATGCTCAACTGACCGAGCTCCCAGGCCCCCAGAATGCATACGCCTTTCAAGAGCATATGGAATATTCTCCAGCGTACCATATGTTAGGTCAAAACATATTCTACAGTAGATTTAAAAGAATTGAAATCATACAAAGTATATTCTCAGACCACGATGGAGTAAAATTAGAAATCACTAACTGAAAGAAAATTGGAGAATTCACAAACATGCATAAACTCAATAATATATTCCTATTTAAGAAACCACCAATTCACTAAAATTTATTAGGCACTAAATATAAACAGGATATAACTAAGTATGGCTTACTGCTAAAGCAGTGTTTAGAGGGAAATGGATAGCCATAAACCATGTATTAAGAAAGAAGGAAAATCTCGAATCAGTAACCTAACTTTCCACCTTAAGATACTAGAGAAAGCAAGAGCAACCTAATCCTAAAGCAACAACAAGGAATAAAACAATAGATTAGAATGGAAATTAGTGAAATACGGGATAGAAATTGACAGTATCAACAAAATCAAAAGTTGTTTCTTTAAAAAGATCAACAAAATTATCAAAACTTTATCTAAACTGACCAAGAAAAAGAGAGAGAAGACTAAAATTATTAACATCAGTTATAAAAGAGGAACATGACTTTCAGCCTAATCGTAGTAATGGATTATAAAGTCTAAAAAGATTGTAAGAGAATATTATAAACAACTGTATGCCAACAAATTAGATTAAATGTAAAAAAAAATTAGAAAGACACAAGAAAAAAAAATAGAAAGACACAAGAAGTCTTAGAAAGACAAAATCTAGGAAGAAATAGAAAATCTGGGTTGAACCTTTAACAAGAATGAGTGAACTAATAATCTTAAAACTCCCCATGAAAAAAAGCCCCTGGCCTAGATGCCTCACAGCAGACTTCTACCAAACATTTAAAGAATTAATACCAATTCTTCACAAACTCTTTCAAAAAATTGAAGAGGAGGAAACACTTTCCAACTCGTTCTGTGAGGCTGATATTACTCTAATATTAAAACCAGAGAGAGATATCATCAGAAAAGGAAACTATAGTTCAGTATCTCTTATGAATATAAACACAAAATTCCTCAATAAAATGCTAAGAAATTGAACCCAGCAACGTATATAAAAGATTATTCATCATTACAAAGTGGTATGTATCCCAGGAAAGCAAAGGTTCCACCATCAATGTCATACTCTGTGTGAATAAAAGAAAGGACAAAGGCATCTGATCCTCTCAATAGAGAAGAAAAAGTATTTGACAATATTCCACACCTCCTCATGTTTAAAAAATAAAAGGTTCAATAAACTACAAATAGAAAGAAACTTCCTCAACCTGATAAAATGCCTCAGAGCTAAGATTATACTTAACAGTGAAAGATTAAAAACACTCTAGATTTGTTCAGCAGTACCCTGGAGGTCCTACCCAGGACATATAGTCATTAAAAAAAAATTAGAGGTATCCAAATTAGAAAGAAAGAAACTTTCTCTATTTGAAGGTCATATGAACTTGTATATTGATACTTCTAAGGAATTCACAAAAAATATCAGAACTAAAAAATGAGTTTTAGAAAGATTGCAGGACATAAGACCAATATACAAAAATCAATCATGCTTTCTTTTTAAAAATTTATTTATTTATTTATTTATGACAAAGAGAGAGAGAGACCGCAAGTAGGCAGAGAAGAAGGCAGAGAGAGAGGGGTAACAGGCTCTCCACTGAGCCGAGAGCCTGATGCGGGGCTCGATCCCAGGACCCTGAGATCATGATATGAGCCGAAGGCAGAGCTCAACCCACTGAGCCACCCAGGCGCCCCAATCATATTTCTATACACGATTATCACACAATCTGAAAATTAAGTAAGCAATTTAATTTACAATAGTATCATAAACCAAAAAGTATGTGGGAATAAATTTAACAAGTTGCACTTGTGCACTAAAAAACACAAAACACTGTTGAAACAAAGATCTTAATAAATGAAAAGGCATACCATGCTCATGTTCCCAAGGGTTTAATACATAAGATGGTAAAACTCTGTAAATCGATATGTAGATTCAACACAATAAACACAGAAATCCCAGCTGGACTTTTTGGTAGATATCAACAAACTGATCCTGAAATTAGTATTTAAATACAAAGAACTCTAGACAACCAAACAATCTTGAAAAAGAACAAGGTTGAAGGATTCACACTCCCCTATTTCAAAAAGAGCTCTTACAACTCAATATTTAAGAAGACAGCCCAATTAAAATTGAACAAGAATATGAACAGACATCTTTCCAAAAAATGATATATAATTGATCAAAACGCATTAAAAAGAAACTCAAACCTATTAGCTAGCCAGTAAAGGCAAATCAAACCACAGGAAATGCCATTTCTACCAACTACGGTGGCTGGAACCAAAAAGACAGATAATAACAAGGGTTGGCCAGGATGTGGAAAAATTGGCACCCTTAGGCTGCTAATAGGGATTTACAGATGTACAGTTGCTTTGGAAAATAGCTAAACAGTTAGCTCAGACCCTTATTACATTATCATTCTAGAGACAAGGAGTTCATCTGAAGGTCAAACACAGTTTCCTTATCACTAATAATTCCACTCCTGGGCATGTACAAGAAAAGTAAAAGCCTATGTTCACAGAACAACTTCTATATAAATGTTCATGACAATGGTATTCATAATAGCTACATTATAGAGACAACCTCAATGTCCATCAACTGATCAATGGATAAATAAAATGGAGTACAGCCATACAAAAGACTATTATTCGACAATAAAACTGAATAAACCATTGATATATGCTACAACATAGATGAACCTTGAAAGCATGGTGCTTAATGAACGATGTCCTCCGCAAAAGACCACATATTACATGATTATGTGACATGTCCACAATGGGCAAATCTATAGAGACAGAAGGCAGGTTAGTGGTTGCTCGGGGCTGTTGGGGCTCAGGGGGGATGAGGCAGCTGAGGTACAACACGGTTTGCCTGCTAATGAATATAACCTTCCTTCCTTCCTCCTTTCTTTCTCTCTTCTTGCCTTCTTTTCTTTTCTTTCTTTCTCTCTTCCTTCCTTCCTTTAAATGACGTTTCTTTTAGTGATAAAAATGGCCTACTCTAAAAACATCGACTTGTACACTTTTAATGAGTGAATTGTGTGGTGAATATATCCTAATAAGGAAGCTTTAAAGAAGTACAGTACGACACGAATGCTTGCTCTGATGACGGAGTCCTGGGAGGGATGAAGAAGGGTGTTGAGCATCAAAGAGCTTACAGAGGAGGCAGAGTAAACCAGCCTTCTAATGTGCCTTAACATGGAAAACATCCTGTGGGGGAAGATAGCATGAACAGTTCCAGCTAGTTCAACCTCTGAGGGGCTCTGGAGGTGTCTCTGCACTAGACCTAATGAGCAGCCATCTTGCCTGCACTCTCCAGGAAACGAGACACACCTCTGTCTCTACCCTTGGCTTGCCCAGTTAACAGATTTTTTTCTGAAAAATAACAACTTACCACTCATCTGCATTGCCTCATTTTATTCAATTCACTTCACAAGTGAGTTAGGACGGGGGGACTATTTTGCAGATGATAAGACCGAGGCTCCAAAAATTAGCTGGAAACCAAGCAGAGAAGGAACTCAAACACAGAGCGTGTGATTTCTGGTTTACTGTTCCTTATGTTGTGCTGCTCCTACCTGCCTTTTAATACATATTGTTTATTCTCCATGATAGTGTGCTATTCAGCGTGTTTATAATTAAAAACTCATTCATTGCAGTGTGTATTTTAATTGATGGGCTCTGCTGATGTCAGAAACCACAAAACCACTGATTCATCAAGCTGAGTAGGAGTCCAGTCGGCTATGGAATTTATTAATCTGTCTTTGCAGACATTACTAATATTTTCCTTAAGCAACACATCCCCCCAAAGAGATGAAAGTGAAAAGCTCATCGCTAAAGCAAAAGAGGTGGAACCACCCCCAGATGAAGGTCATCGAAGTCCTTTGTTACATGTTAATTTTTCAGTAAATCTCTTGTGTCTTCTAGGGAGGTCTTCTGTTGCTACTCAGTTTTGTTTTGTTTCAACAGTATCATTGTTAGATGTGCAGTTTGCTCTCATTAAGTAACAGATTACTTTCTCAGACCAAAGAAGATAATTTATTCACATTTATTTCAAAATAATAAAACCCCAAATTTAGAGTCTAAAAGGAAAAAGAAATGTAATCCTGAATATAATCTCTAAAGCAAGGACTACATTTTGGGACCCTAGAACCTCCCCAATACCAGGCAAATATTAACAAGGAATATTAAATATTTGGAGTCCCTGTATTTATCTTTTTAACTGAGATCTTCTAATACTCTAGATTTGATGCATTGGTTTTTTACAGAATTTCCTAGGGTGCCTGGGTGGCTCAGTCATTAAGCGTCCTCCTTTGGCTCAGGGCATGATCCTGGGGTCCTGAGATCAAGCTGCGCATCAGGGTCCCTGCTCAGCAAGAAGCCTGCTTCTCCCTCTCCCCCTCCCCCTGCTTGTGCTCCCTCTTTCGCTGTGTCTCTCTTTCTCTCAAATAAATAAAAATCTTTAAAACAACAACAACAACAACAACAACATAATTGTACAGATGAAAAGTGGCATATGTGATCACATAAAGTTTGTCTCTCTCTTGTGGAGAGTAAAGGGTATATTGTTGACTGGCTATTCCCAGAAAATCTGGAAGAGAAAACTTAATTTTCTGAGCAAGGACTGAAAAAAAAAAAAAAAAAGACTAACTTGTTTTCAGGTTTGAAAATTAAGGCCCATTCCCGGGAATGAGATGAGATTACAACAGAGTAGTCTCAGCTCTGCATAGGAACTCCTAACTTCTCCATCCTCCCTGCAAAACCGTATTTAATGTAAGATTGGTGGGGAGGAGGCTGTCAGATACAGAATTTCTCCAGCTGTTAAGTCATTCCCTTTGCACTGAGAGAAAGTCTCCCCCTACAGGCTTTACCACCTCTGTTTTCCTCCTTCACTTGATAGATTACATCTGACTTCTCCAGGTCAAGAGAATGAAGGAATCCTCAACAGAAGCCACTTGTAAAGTAGTAGATTGATTTGGTTAGTTCATTATTATACCCTTGACCTTGATGTCCCAGATGAAGGCTGTTCTGGTTTTCTATTGCTGCATCACAAGCTTTCCTTAAACTAAGGGGTGTGATACAGGCATTGTATTATATTTCACGATTCTGTAGGTCAGGTGCAGGGGCAGGGCTCAGCTGGGCAACTCTTCTGTCGCATATGGCATGACTAAGGTCACGGGGTGGGATTCTGTGGGTGGATGAGCCACTCTGGAGGATCCAAAACAACGTCACTGTCATCACCTCGGCAGTGAAGGCTTGAGTCAAACTGTCCTATGAAAGCATATCTCTAAATAGAGGGTCTCAGGGTAGTTGGAATTTTCACATGGAAGCTCAGGATTCCTAGAGACCAAGAGACCCAGGTGAAAGTTGCAAGGTTTCTTAGAAGTCCCACTATAACAATTCCGCTGTGCTCTGTGGTCAAACCAAACACTAAGACAAGCCCAGATTCACTGGTTGTGTTACTACTTCTTCACCTCTCTCTCCCCAAGGGAGTAACAGAGAATTTGCCTCAATCCGTCATCTCCCATAAAGTCTGTCGTCATTGAGCACAGGGCGGGGCGGGGGGCGGGAGAAGCAGTCCTTTCCATTTCTATGGCAACACAGTGAACACAGTGAAAGATTCATACCCTTAACCCTCAGTCTGCCATCCCAACCTCCCATAGACTTAATTGCAGTAATTCCTTAAAAGCAGAGCAGTGTGAATGCTCCAGGTAACTTTCCTCACCCACCCTCACAAGTTTTGCCTCTGGAATCATCACCCCAAGCAGTGCAGAGTCACCCATCCTGTCTCAAAGACCCCTGCCTCAGACTTGTGGATAGAGGTCCCTAATCCCAACTTGGAATCCCAGACCACCGTTGGTCTACGAGCAAAGATAATATTAACAATTTTTCATAGTTTGTGCCATTGAACTATTCTGTACTTATATGTGGAACCATCATGCTTTGGAAATAAGGAAGGATGTTATCTACCCCAGAATGATTTATTTCATTTCTGGGGTGAAGTTGAGTGAAGTTGTCAGAGGATGAGGGTTATATTTATTAGCTTTCTATTGTGACAAAAAAATACAAAAATACATTTTTTGATGTAAAATATCGAACAATACAGTTCTAATGTTCCTGAGTCAGCTCAGGTTGTCATAATAAAATGCCTCAGACTGAGTGCCTTAAACAACATAATTTTTTTTTCTTAATAGTTCTAGAGGCTAGAAAGTCCGAGATCAAGATTCCAGCAGGTTCTCTCTCCTTGGCTTGCAGTCAGTGGCTTTGTCCTCCGTGGCCTTTCTTCTGAGTGCACGCAGGGTGAGCTCGGTCACTGTTGTCTCTTCTTCCAAGGACACCACCCCTGTTGGATCAGGGCCCCATCCTTGTGACCTTTTTTTGGACTTCTGTATAGGCCCCACCTTCAAATACAGTCACACTGGGGGTTAGGTCTTCAACATATGAATTTGGGGGTGAGGGTCACAAACTCAGCCCATAGCAGAAGTTCAGAACAAAATATTTAAGTCCCCCTTGACCTGCTCTCTTCCCAAGATTCACATGTAGCTTTTGTGACTCAAAGGCAGCTTTTGGAAAAAGGCAAATCTTGGCACACCTGTGAGTCTAACACACTGGAAAAAAGGGCTGAGGGTTCACTGCCTTGGGCTTTCAGAGTAAACACTCCATCATTCATGGCAAAAGCCCAGAAGAAGCTTGTGGTGTTCAGCATGTAACCAGTGAGATTTGCAATCACCTTTAAGTGTTTTAAGTATTTTCTTCATTTTATGGGGGGGGTGGAAGAGTTATATGGTGATTTAATCCAGCTGTAAATTTTCCGGGATCTTCAAAAAACCAGAGGTGAAATACCTTCTCCAGTTGAACGCTCTAAAAGCTGGTGTCCTTGTTACAGATGTGTCCTTGGTTGCAATGTAAGATGAAGAACTCTAATAATGACCAAGTCCTCCGGCTACAGAAGGCAAGAATGAGGGAGTTCTACTGGGGGATCAGAGACGTTACCAAGGTCTCCTCATTTCCGGCATGCCTCTAGACGTCATTAAGACTAATTAATTAAATAACTGATCAAGATTACCTTCGTCATCCGGTGCCTGAATCATAAGGTTTGGTCCTCAACCCCCCTTGGTGGTGTGTGCACAGACCTTCAGCGTGGGGGCGAATTCATTCATTGAATGAATTCATTCATTCAGCAATTTATTTCATGCCTACTCAATGCCCAGGGCCTCATTAGGCACTGAGATACAAAGATCAGTAAGATACGGTCTCTGCCCTTAGGATATTTAAAGTGAAGTCAGGAAATACATAGTAAGTTAATAGTTGAAATCAAGAGGTGCAGGCACTGGGGGTGTCTGGGTGGCTCAGTGGGTTAAGCCTCTGCCTTTGGCTCAGGTCATGGTCTCAGGGTCCTGGTATTGAGGCCCACATCGGGCTCTTTGCTCAGCGGGGAGCCTGCCTCCACCTGTCTCTCTGCCTACTTGTGATCTCTGTCTGTCAAATAAATAAATAAAATCTTTAAAAAAAAAAAAAAAGAGGTGCGGGCACTGAAAAAACTGTTGGGCTGGGCATGAAGAGATGTAAAGCAGAGAGCAGTGAACGCAGCCTCTTGACGTTATGCTTATAAAAGAAGCAACTCCAAATTATTATTAATGAATCAATCTGATCTGACTTTCTTATCAGGTTGTTGCCAGCCTCCTAACTCACTCTCCTGGGTCCAAAGAGTAAAGGCAGTATTTTCTTAAAAAGCAAGCCCTGGGACACAATGAAAGAGCCCTTTGCCTCAAGTAAATAAACAAAGACAAATTTTATCAAATACCAGGCTTTGTTTGACAGCAATAGATGTATTTGCTAGGAGACAATGTACACGCATAAATGTCAAATACTGTTTTTAAAGTGCCTTGAAATCCACGCTGCGGGCATGCCTATGATCGCAGCGTCTGGCCACTCCTGACAACTGGCTGGAATGTGAAATTGGAGGCTGATTATGAACAAAAGGACACGTCAACTAGGAAGTTAGTGTATAGAAACACTTTAGTGCACAAACAAAGCGTTACAATACAATGCAGCTCTCCAAATACCAGGGGGGCGATAAGTGCACTGAGGTCATGAGTCAACTTCTCAGGCAGCTGGAATGATTAGGAGCAGACTGCTCTCAGACTAACCATCATTCCCTAATGCTTCTGGATTGCTGCCTTGTATCCTCCTTAGTACACTGAAGTTGCAAAAATTAGAAGGATTTAGGTCATTTGCTTGCTTGTGGATTATCTTGCTGTGCTTCTAGAAGAAGGAAAGGGAACAGTATGCTGCCGGGGAAACAAACATCCTGATTTTGGCATGGACCATGTGGAGTGAATGGAGGACTTGTCTTGTCCTCAATACACCGAGCACTGAGGCTGGGACAAGTAGTGACCTTCTCCATAGGGGGTACAAGAAACTAGAGAAAACCAGGCCCACCACCTAGCCCCTAATGGTGCAGGCATAGAGGGTACAGCTCCTAATGCAAGGTGAAGATAGCAAAGTGGCATTCAGACAGGTCAGAGCAAACGATCTAACAAGAAAATCACGCAGGGATGAGCAACAATATTTGGTGAATACCTCCGCCAAGCTGATGGAGGAATGGAAGATGCAGGAATTTATACCAGTGGAGATATTCTTCCAGTGTGCAGAGTTCATGGACCCAACCAGGTGGGCTTGCTGTTGTTTTAGAGATAAAGACTGGATGGTTGAACAAACTGTCTAAGTCAGAAAAGCGTAACCAAGTAGAATCCCAGGAAAATGGTTTGGGTGTATGATTGGGTGACAGTGGGACCAGAACTGAAGTAGATCACTGACAGCCAAAACCTCTAAAGAGTACCATGACTCCCTCCCCTCACTATGCCATGCACATGTGGGTCAGGAAAAACGTGAAGATGCCCACTATCACAACTTCTGTTCAACAATGAACTGAGGAGTGTAGACAGTGCAATAAGACAAGAAAAAGGAAATAAAGTGTACAAGATTGGAAAGGAAGAAAGAAAACTCTCATTATTTATAGATGATGATTTTGTAGGTAGAAAATCCAAAAGAACCCACAAATAAATTTCTTGAATTTAAAATGGTTTTACAGGGCACCTAGGTGGCCTAGTGGGTTAAGCTTCTGCCTTCAGCTCAGATCACGATTTCAGGGTCCTGGGATTGAGCCCCACATCAAGTTCTCTGCTCAGTAGGGAGTCTGCTTCTCCCTCTCTCTCTGCCTCCTGCTCTGCCTACTTGTGATCTCTCTCTGTCAAATAAATAAATCAAATCTTTTTAAAAAATGGTTTTACAAGGTTGCCGCTTAGAGTCAATATACAAAAATCTATGGTATTTCTGTATACCAACAATAGAATATGAAATCATTTAAAAGATACCTTTTTAAAAAGATATCTTTAAAATGTGCTATTTGTAATAACATCAAAAATAGTTTTAAAAACATAGGAATAATAGATGAATAAGAATTCTACTAGAAAATTTTAAGATAATAGACTATTAAAGAAGAACAAACTTAAGGGAAGGAATCTAGGCTCATGGATTCTAAGTGTTAAAATTGTAAAGATGTCCATTCTCCCTATATCAACCCCAAGAATCACAGCAATCTTAACTAAAAGGCTTTTAAAAAATGTTTTTGCTGGTTTGGGTTGGGCGGGTGGCTTAGTTGACTAAGCATCTGCCTTCATCTCAGGTCATGATCCCTGCTCAGGGGGGAGTGTGTTTGCTCTCCCCACTGGCCCTTTCCCCCATGGGTGCTCTTTTTCTCTCTGTCTCTCTCAAATAAATAAATAAAATATTTTTTAAATGTTTGGGTTTTAGTACATCTTAAAAGTTCTCATCAAAAGAAAAAAGTTTTTGCAATTACTTATGATGAGAGATGTAAATTAGATGTATTGTGGTGATCATTTCATAATGCATACAAACACCAAACCATTACAGTGTACACCTAAAACTAATACAATGTTATATGCCAATTATACCTTAAGTTAAAAGTAAAAATAATTTTAAAATTTGAGGTTTTTAAAGAATATTTGGAACCTAACAAACAATCTGTTCTAAAATTTATATGGAAATGCAAAGGCCAAGAGTAGACAAGTTAATTTTGAGTAAGAACAAGATGAGAAGAATTGTTCTGCCAGAATTAGGATAGTGCAATATTGTGAAAAAATAGAAAAAGTGAATAATATGAAGCAAAATAAAGAGCTCAGAAACTGACACACATCCGATGGCAAACGTGGCCCTAATGAGCAGTATAGAAAAGCAGTCTTTTCAATTAATGATTCTAGAAAATTGAGTATCCTAATGGGGGGGGGGAACCAAACCTCATCTCAATTTCAGATGGATTCTGGAAATGGAGAAAGAGCTCCTATAAGACCTACCTGCCCATAGATAATAATCATGAACTTTAGACAAAATATAAAGGACAACTTCTCTGAATGCGTAGGAAAAAAAAATCAAAGGCAAACAAACACAAAGGGACACACTTGGAAGAGGGGTACAGCACCAGGTATTTCCCATTTTCACAGCTTTGTGCCTGTAACATTTCTTGCATGTGTATAATACACAAGAACAAGAATGCCTCTGGCAACCTGTTCCCATGGTTAAAAACCGGAAACGACCCGCATGCTCATCAACAGGAGAGTATAAGCAAATACACTGTGGTATATTTATATCATTGAATATTGCATCTAAGATGAATAAACTCAATGATATCCAGTACTATTGAATCCATACAATATGATTAAATGAAAACAGTTCATTAATAGATATTATATTAAAAATTAAAATTAAAATGTTCTTTTAATGGATACGTATTGATGAATTTTAAAGGATACATATAAATAAATGAAAAGCTATATAGCTAAATTTAAAAAAACAAATGAATGAAAATCGTTACATTGGGTTTGGGGAGGCAAGTACATAGTTCACTGGGGAGATCATTTGGTTTGATATAGGTTTACAGGCAGATTTTATTTTGAGTGGTGGATTCATTGTTACCTTATAAAACAAACAGACCATTGAGGGAGCAATCGGGCAAGCATGTCAAAAATCTGGTGGGAATTGCGATTATACCAACTTTGTGTACTTGGAGTTCACAAAAGCCAGGTCGAGAGGGATAAGGGAAGAAAAGAGGGAAGGAGAGAGGTAGGATGGACAAGGAACATCTCTTGTGTTGAGGAACAGAAAGACTGAGATTAGAGGTCACTGGTAGGGACTCTCATATAGCAATCCTGAGCCGGCCGTCAGAGAGAGGGTAGGGGTCTTTCTGGGCTGGCAACTGAGGGGTGCTTGTGGTGGGAAGCCCAAAGAGGGGGGAAGGTGGATCGCAGCTGAGACCCAATCTGTGCCGAGAGGAGCCAGCAAGACACCTGGGGAGATGACCTCTGAGGTGGATTTGGAAGTCTTCCTGGGGAAAATGCCACTGGGCACTCCCTCAGAGGGGCGGTGGGTCATGGAGGGAGTCACAGAAGGTCTGAGGAAGGAGGTGGAATTAGGATTCTGTGCCAGGAGGGGGCTGAGTCTCACGCCGGGTCTCAGATTGATGGTGCTGGTGGTGAGGGACATGGGCTTAATTCAAAGGCCATTCCTCTGTGTTGGGTCGTGGGACTTTGGGCAGGTGATTCATCTGCTCTGAGGCTCAGTTCCGCAATTGCAAATGGCGGTCGGTAGGTCTTACCTTATAGAGCTCTCCTAAAAAAGTGAGCTCGAAAGCAGACCCATCCTTAGACAGGAGACAGTCTCAGGGGCAGGAACACTCAGGGAGCACGTTGGAAGGGAGGACAGTAAGACGGCGAGTTTGGAAAGCCCGAAGCATGGCTTCTTCACCACGCCTCTGGAACACTTAAGGGGTACTCCCTCTCTCAGCTTTGTTCCTTCTGGAAAACAACCAAAGCCCTTGGGGTGATGAAGTTTACAAGTAGCCCCACCACACCTGACGGCAGTCTCCTCGCTTGCAAATGGGTTGGGACGAGATTTCATTACACAGGCCGCAGGGTCTGCCTGAATGGCCTCATTCATTTCTGGGTTTGTAGCCCGCTGTCTCCTTCATATTTCAAGAAGCTCTCGTCCTTAGAGGGGTAATTCTCTCTTTGCTTTGAAGAATGTCTTGGGATCTGAAATCAATACTTTGTGAAGTTGTCTGTCTTGGATTATTTGCATTGTCTTTTCCCCCCCTTGGGTGTTTTTTGGCGGGGTGCAGGGGAGTGGGAGGGTGTGCTGGTTTTGGTTTTGTTTTTCTTGCTCTGTCATCTAGCTGAAGCTCCTTTTGGAAAATGCTAGCCTGCCGCAGCACTGCTAAGGATGAGGAAAGGTGTCTCCCTAATTGACTTGTCTAGTCCCAGTTTCCAGGTATGGCAGGAGCGGTGAGAAGAAAGGGACAGACATCTCAAAAAGATGAAAATGTAGCAGGAGCCAGTGAAAGGCCACTTGCGCGGCTGTTGGCCCCTGCTGTGCCTGATCCAAGGCCTCTTTCATCTCCTTGGCTTTCTGTGGACTCCAGACTTGGGGTTTGCCCCCGTTGGGGGGCTGATGGGACAAGAGCTAGGGAGCCTGAGGACTGTGACAAGAGCCCAAATGAGGTAGCTTTTGTCACAGTTTGCTCATTTCTTCCTTAACCGGACAAACAGGCTGTATTACCTTTTTATGCAGGTCTGAAACCTTATGAATTCTTTCATTACACTTGCTTCAGACCAGAACCACAAAGTTCTTCCACTGTGGCTGCTAATGTTCCCAGGTGCAAAGACTTCATCTCTAACTTCCAGTAAAGGCGGCACCTTTACTGCTCAGTCACTTTCTTCTGCTCACCTCTTGGTCCCCCCACTACTGGACTTTCTTCGCTGTGGTTCACCAACTCCGTGGTTCTAGGAAAATGTGTTGGTGAGCCGGCTCTGTGAAAATCCAGTGTGGGAGTGGGGACAGAAAGGATGGAGGAAAATGATTTAGTTCATTCTGATCCCTTGTCTTCCTTTGGGAACAAGATATTCTCTCTTCTTTCATGGAAGAGAAAGAGAAAGAAAGCCAGTCGGTCTGGTGCTGCCAAGGTTTTGCTGTTTTTTGGTTTTGTTTTGTTTTGTTTTAATTTCCCAACAACCTCATTGCTGCCTCCTAGTGAAAGCTTTAGAACAGAAAAAAGACCATTGACTGGGGAGGACTTCAGGGGGGAAAATAGAAACTGAATTTATACAGACTCACAAACTTTTTTGGACAGAATTTGCCTCTCAGTTTCTGGCGAGACAGATTTGTGATCGCGGGTATGAAGCGGCCACAAGGAAAATGCAGAGCCCACGCCGCCTCTACTGCTCAAGATACAGGCTTCTTTGGTTGATCCCACTCAAGAGCAAACCATATAAAGCCCGCTGAACTTATAATTCTCATTCAGTATATTTCACCTTCACTTTTCACTCACACACACTATTTCCTATATGTTGGTATTTTTCATCTTTAGGTTAAAAAAAAAGAACAAAAATATAACCTCATCTCAATTCGAGCATACGATCTGTGGACTTTAAAACTGAATTTACATTTTGGCACGTAAGAGAGAAGATGGCATAAAAACTTTGTGAAAAGCTCAGTCAGATTCAGAGGAAAGGTGTGAAGGCTGGTTCATACGACCAGTGCTGCCTTGCCTGCCTTTCACTCCAGCTTACTGCGAGGGCCCTGCCTTGGCTGGGAAGGTCGTAGGCCAAGGCTATTCACCCTCTGAAAACCGAAATTGAAAACCAAATCTCTCCTCTTTTGACATGTGTGAAATTTAATTTGGTGACTAGGCAAACAAACACACAGAAACTATTTTCTTTTCAGGTATGGAAAGCACCTTTGTTTTCTACAGTTCAGCCTTCTTGGACTTAAAAACTTTCAAATTTGGGTCACTTAATATCACTAAACAGGCAATACTGCATGATTTATAAAACTATATCCAAGGAAGCTTATGTATTTTACTTTCTCTAAGATGTTCTAACATATAAGCACACATTTCAGTTCCATGTATGAACATTTTTCCCCCCATGGTAATAATTTATTACAATAGATTTTTTAATGTAAATTTGCAAAGAGCAGATTATAGTTTAACTCACCAATATAAATACCTTTTCTCAGTCCTTATCTGTATATGTTAAGATAACTTTCATTAGATTCGACTTTATCCACAATGTTTAGTGAATAACAGTTTTTCAAATTTTGCATCCCTACGCATATGTTCTTCATATGACAGTGTATAATATTTTTGTCTCAAACCTACTATACAAGTTGGGTTGAAAGCTCGGGGATGATAATTTTGTAGTTTATCATCACAAAACAGTATATTTAATATTCTAGTCTATGTAATTACACCTGCTAGTGTTTTAAAGTTACTCCACCCAGAGTCTGTGAATGACCTGGTGGCTTTATAGGGCTTGTAAAGGAAAATGGTTCTACAGAAATCAGCCCAATTGTTTCAGCAAAACAGCAATACAAGGACATAAAATGTAAACATACAAAGTAAGATACTGTAAGAAAAATACAGACTCCTATACATTCCACTGTTGGCTCACATTTCTGTATGTCACAGCAACTAAAATGAAAGCAATCATCATTATTTTTAAAATGAGTACTAAAACAAGCCTAACTTTTAAATATATCTGATGGCCCCAAACAGTTTTTATTTAAGTTCACAACTACAATCAGAGCCCTGTGTCTGTGTGTCTGGGTATGGGATGAACATACATCCCAGGGAAGTCTTAAAGAGTTAACTGCTTACAGAACTTCCTGCTTGTGTACACCGCATGGCTAGGTCCCATCCTAACTGCCATGGCTAGGTCTCATCCTAACTGCCAAAGAAAGAAGGCAAGCAAGTTCTCCCTGAAGGACAGGCCAACTTGTGAATAAAACCTCCAGACGAGTATGCTGCAGCATACCAAGAAGTGATAAAAATATGCAAACAAAATCATGCTATTTTTTTTTTTGGGCATCCTGTCAATTATGAGGAAAAAACTACTCTTTCTAAAGGAAACTGAGCTTAACACATAAAGCGATTTCAGTACAGAGTGACTGGTATGTTTCACTTTGTTCTTTCGGAGCGACGTTTGACACTTAATGATTCTGAACACCTTCCCCCTAGCTGTGCATTTAAGTGAGATAGTGTTAAGTTAACTGTACCTTAAAGAGATCAGCGTAAAGGTGGCTCTGTCGACCAGAACAGAAACAAAACAAAACACTCGGATTTTTTTCAAAGAGCTCAACAGTCAGCCAAAGATGCCTAGTCTCACCCTGGGCGAGCTCCTTTCCGAAAGGGTTGCCAAGAGCACGCTCAGTTCCTCCTGAGTTATTTTTCACTTCACTACCTCTGACTGGGTGCGTCACCAGCGCAAGAAAATGCGGGCAGCATCTGTTGCCAGTAACATCTGGACCTCCAAGGAAAATGAGCATTCTTCCTAGGAAAAGTCTCCAACATTTTCTAGAGCGCGTCCCCTCTTCTGCCATCGCTGGAGAGGCTCTCCTCCTCCTGCGCGCCTCCTTCCTCCGGGCAGAGGAGCCCAGAGCCGCGACCAGGGCCGGGGAAGCCGGGATGACACCAGGGGTTGCCAGCACCAAACAGTGCGCAGACTCCGCGGCGCGCTCCTAGCTCTCCGCTCGCCTCAACCTGCTCTCCAGTGAATGGGGCGGGAGGAGGAGTATGGAGGGGGCGGAGGGGCTCCAGTTTAATTCGCGGTCCTGGGGGTGTGGGAGCGGGAGGAGGCTCCGCTGGTCCCTCCTCCCTCCTGGAGTCTTGGGCTCCACCTCCTCCGCATGCCCCCAGATATACACACACTCAATCGCGGCCGGACATGCACACCCCGCGCCGGCTCCGGGCGCGTGCACACGCAGGTAGCCACACTCACCTGAGCCCGTGCACGGGACTCCTGCCGCCTCGGGAGCGGCGGAGTGGCGGCCTGGGCCAGCAAGGGGCCCCCTGGGCTACGGGAGTGGGGGAAGCGGGAGCAGCCCCAGCGCGGACCTGCGAATAGAGGTGATGGCGCGTTTTGCTTAAACCCCCTCCTCCAGCACCTCCGCCCGGCGCCCGCTCGGCTCGGGCCGGAGAAGCCGGGCGAGCGGGGCCCCGGGCGCGGCGGACACGCGGGCGCACGCAGCCAGGCGAGCGCGCCGGCGCAGGAAACTTGGTTGAAGTTAGTTGCAAGTGCCGGGCGGCGGCCGGGAGGAGCCAGGAGGGGACGCGGCCCGGAGCCGGCCCGCCGCGCCGCACCGCGGCAGCGCCGCCCTCCACGCCCGGCGCTCTCCGGGAGCCCGAGTCGGCCGGTGCCCCTGGAGGAGCTCAGAGCGAGCGGAGCCGGCATGGCCCGGGGGACTACGGGACGCGGCGCCTCGGCTAGCCGGAAGGATTTCCCCTGAGGCCCAGCGACCCCAGGCTTGCTCAAGCCTCCAGCCTCCTTCCCGGACCGGCAGCGGGAGAGGAAGACCCGCGAGGCAGGTGCTGGGGCGGCAGACGTCTTCCCCCCCCCGCGCCCCCAGCCGATCGGGGTGGGGGGGATTCCCACCGGCGAGCCCTGCCGCGAGTCAGGAAGACCCGCCGGCGCTGCTGTATTTGTATTTATAACCGTTGCTGAGCTCTGCGTTCCCTCGCTGCGCCCGGACCCTCCTCCGCCTCCCCCTCCTCTTCCTCCTCCGGGGCCACCTCCCCTCCTTCCCCACCCCCATCTGCTACTGTCAAATGAGAAAGTCACCGAGGAGAACCCAAACACTCCAGCCGCCGAGGGCCCCCTTTGGCACTTGGCAGCACGCGGCGGCGGGCTCCTCGGCTCAACTTGGTGGGGTCCTCGCGACGCAACTTTCCGAGCTGCGCTGCGTTTGAGAGAGAAAAGACCGAGGACGAGGAGAGTTCTGCGGGGCCGCGACTACCTGCGGGGAGTTCGCGAGCCGACGCAGCCGGAGAGGAAGGACAAAAAGAAAGCAAAGGGCCCACTGCCACCGTGGGGTGGGGGCAGCGCCGAGAAGTTCCTGTGCCCCCGAGAGGATCTTCCCGGGCGCCCGGCGGGAGAGACCAGGGAGGCCCGGGGCGCGGCGCGGCGCGGCCCTGGGCTCAGCCCCCAGCCCCCTCTCCCCAGGCGGGAGCGACGCCGGGGCGCGAAGCTGGGCGCGGCGAGCGCGGGCCGGCCGCACGGGTCCCCGCGGACAGCCAACATTGATTTCCTCCGGGCGGAGGGCGACGGCCCGGGCGGCGGCGGCGGGCTGCAGCCGCGGCACGGCGAGAGCATGTCCAAGCCGGTGGACCACGTCAAGCGGCCCATGAACGCCTTCATGGTGTGGTCGCGGGCTCAGCGGCGCAAGATGGCCCAGGAAAACCCCAAGATGCACAACTCGGAGATCAGCAAGCGCCTGGGCGCCGAGTGGAAGCTGCTCACCGAGTCGGAGAAGCGGCCGTTCATCGACGAGGCGAAGCGCCTGCGCGCCATGCACATGAAGGAGCACCCCGACTACAAGTACCGGCCGCGGCGCAAGCCCAAGACGCTGCTCAAGAAGGACAAGTTCGCCTTCCCGGTGCCCTACGGCCTGGGCGGCGTGGCCGACGCCGAGCACCCGGCGCTCAAGGCGGGCGCCGGGCTGCACGCGGGCGCGGGCGGCGGCCTGGTGCCCGAATCGCTGCTCGCCAACCCCGAGAAGGCGGCCGCCGCGGCCGCCGCCGCCGCCGCGCGCGTCTTCTTCCCGCAGTCGGCCGCCGCCGCCGCCGCCGCCGCCGCCGCTGCAGCCGCCGGCAGCCCCTACTCGCTGCTCGACTTGGGCTCCAAGATGGCAGAGATCTCGTCGTCGTCGTCCGGCCTCCCGTACGCGTCGTCGCTGGGCTACCCGACCGCGGGCGCCGGCGCCTTCCACGGCGCGGCGGCGGCGGCTGCAGCGGCGGGGGCGGCCGCCGGGGGGCACACGCACTCGCACCCCAGCCCGGGCAACCCGGGCTACATGATCCCGTGCAACTGCAGCGCGTGGCCCAGCCCCGGGCTGCAGCCGCCGCTCGCCTACATCCTGCTGCCGGGCATGGGCAAGCCTCAGCTGGACCCCTACCCCGCGGCCTACGCCGCCGCGCTATGACCCCGCGGGGCCGCCTCGCGAGGACCGGTGTGCGCACGTGTACATATGTATAGGTACGAGCTCCGCGGCCTCCCCGTGCGCCCTCCCGCGACGGGGGCCCCGGGTTGTATGTACATAAGATGTATAGGTGCAGGCAGAGGCGGAGATGCCAGTCGGGGCGCGAGTGGCAGAGCGCGCGCGTGCTCGGGCGAGTGTGCGTGTGGATTCACAGGATCATTTCAGACCCGCACTTCGGCAGCCCACTTTAAGGAGGGCGGTTGTATCCGACAGCAGTTGATGTTTGCTTTGCACTTCGGAACCTGTTGCGTTTGGGCCCAAGGAGGTGGAGGAGTAACTTTTTTTTGACAAGTTGGGCTTTCCAGTTTTGTTTGTTGGAAGTTAATTGTCGGTTTTGTTTTTGTTTCTCATTATCTTGTTTTTTGTTTTTGTTTTTGTTTTTTGGGAGGGGGGGCTTTCCCCCTCCTGGTCTGTGTCGCATGCACTCTGTTCAAGTGTTAGGTCTGAAATGGCTGGCACACGGGAAAAGCTGATCTGTGTCATTAGTTTCTCAGAGCGATATGGCTCTGAGCGGCCTTGCTCCCCATTTGTACTTTTTGACTTTGCAAATCTCTGTTCTCTCAAGCAGAACTCACAGACCGGATCCATTCTTGACCAGTGACCGGCTCCAATCTGGCCTTTTGTATGTGAGATGATCACGCTTTCTTTTGTTTATCACGTCATATGCAAATGAGAGCGAGAGCTCTTAAGAGCAAGGAATGCAAACAAGAAATCTGTGCGAGATCAAAAGTTGTCAATTCGATTTTATACCTTAAAACAACAACAACAACAGCTGATAAGTCTCCCTGAGTCCACTTGCTCGGATTTCTGACACAGTTTACAGAAAGATAAAAGGCACTGTTCCTATTTTCCCCTTATGGCTGAGTTCACCTTAAGATTGTAAATGTGTATATGTCCGTGAAAACATGGAGTCTGAAAATGTGTTATTTGCGTTGCCCTAAATTTGAGTCGGTTTTAGACTCTAAAGCATTTTGAGCAAATGTCAAAGTTAACTTTTAAAAATTGCGGGACTATTTCAGAATCGCAATTTTATCTAAGATTAAATCAGACTTTTTTCGTCTGAGTGGTAATGATATATTTATTATTTAGCAAAACTGGAAAAAAAAACAATTGTTTGACAGATGTCTCTGATTTTCAGCTAGCATTTCTTCACCAACTTGAACCGCTTAAATGTGTTTTGGAGTTCCTTCCCTAATTAGCTTATTTTTTAGATTACCTGCAATTAATTTGCAAATTATGATAAAACACATTTTAGAGAAAAGAACCTCAACTATAGCTTTTTGTTTCTTTTTAAATGTATATATTTTTGACTAATGTTTGTGAATGAAGTTGGCTAACATGTATTTAGTTTCATTTTGACTTTATGTAATATAAAGTTTTAAAAAGTTTAAGTATTGGTTTTAACCTTTATGTGTAAATGGTTTTCTTGTGTGATCTTCTAATTTAATATTAGACGTCTAAACTATATCTGTAAATTAGAATCCGACTATCACTCTGTTCATTTTTTTTGAACAAAGAGTTTAAATAAAGCCTGAACCAGGGAAAAGAGAAAATCCTCTATTTCTTGTTGAGTTCCTAACAAGATTTTTATCTGAATTGCCCTTACGTGCCTGGTCCAGGTGAAGTGTAAGGTATCCTCCAAAGGCAGCCTTTGTTTCACTTTTGAATAGATTTACTAGGAAATCTAAATCAAGCCATTGTTATTCAGAGCCAAAAACCTGATTTATCACATTTTTAATCGTGAATAGGAAAGAAGATAAAAAAAAAAAAAACCCAAGTAGTTGTATTATCTTGGGGGGAAAAAAAAAAGGGCATTCATGAACCAGTAGAACAGAGCCCATTGAAAACATCCAGACCGTTCAAAGCATTTCATGAGTTTCCAGTAACATTTTAAGAGAGAAAAGTTGCCTGACCACTTTATCTTGTTAGTGGGAGAGCCCCACCACGTAAGTCAGTGTAATGTGTTCACGTATCTTTGGCATATTCCTTGTTTACACCTTAAGATTTTATTTGGAAGGCTAATCACTGCTAACAATGATGTACAACTTTTGGCCTCTTAAGGGCTTTAATTCTGTCATACCAAATGACATTAAAATATAAGTAGTACAAATTCTGCAGGAGAAGGTTGAATTTCCAGGGCTAGACAAGTTTTCATATACAGGATTTTCATTTTAGAAAGGAAATGACAGGGCACCAGGAAGACTATCAGAGAAAAAAAAAAATTTTTTTTTTTTTAACTGTAGGAAGATCTTGATTTTCCGCCCACCAAGAAAGAAATTCTCAAGATACAGGACTCAACTAGTCCTAAACTAGTTTCCCCATTGACAGAGACCATCTCTGGGAGCTGCACGTCTTTATAAGCGACCCAACTCTTTAAAGTCATTGTTTTCCCCCAACGGAATAATATTTTAAAAACCATGAAAAGTTTTGGAAATGTGAGAAATAGGCTCTGCTGGTTTGACCCTGATTCACTAATTAAAACGATCCCTCTCCTGTTATTCCCTGAGCTCTTTGCAATATTATAAGTTAATTCATATGGTTCTGAGCGATTATGCAAAACTAATTTGGACTGTCCAGGGGTAATTATCCCTGACACGGTTAATTAAATCCTTTCAAGGCTTCGTCTTTCCCTTTTGTAGCAGCCCATCACTTCTCAACACGGAACTTCCTGCGGCTTGCTGGAAATCACCCCAGCCCTAAATCTTAGTTACCTCCCTGAGCCTTCCAGCTCTGGCCCCACCGGCTCCAAGATTCCCCGCCCCCCTCCCACCCCCTCCCTTTTTCCCAAAGATCAGCGCTTTCTGGGAGCAAGGCTCCCAAGTGCTGATGAATAAGAAGAGGACTGGAAAGATGAGTAAGAGGAGGGGGTAAGCGCTGGGGTTGCGCACACAGGGTCACGTCGCCAACAGATTGTGCGGCTGTTTGGTTGTTTGGGTATGTCCGCAGGCCCCACGGGGGTGACCAGGTTATCACCCCTCTGACTCCAGGATTCTTGCCAACAGGTTACGTCTGGAGAAAACCTCGCTCTGAGTTAGACTGTGCAGAAGTAAGTGGGAGCGACTCTGGGGCAAGCGCGTGGAGAAGGAGCTAGGTGTGCGCGTCCAAGTCTGAAAGTGGCCACAGATAACAGAGCGGGGACGAGGCCGCGCGCAGATGCGGGCTTGAGGTCTCTCTCTTTCTCTCTGTCCTCATCCTTTTCTCTCCTCCCTCCCTTCCTCTCTTTCTTTCCTCCCTTCTTAGATTTTCCTTTCTTTTTAAGGGTTAAAAAAGCCACGACGACATTTTTTAGGTAGGCACGGTTGCCCAAAGCTTTAAATGAGCCTCACCTCTGAAGGGCCAGGCGTGTCGCCTTTAGGCTTGGCGCAAACAGGTGGAATCCACCCCGTCCGAGCCGTAAGCCCCGGCGCTGGGGGCCGCAGCCGCGCGAGAGGCGGCTTCCGGGCAGCCGTGGAGCTGCCGCTATTGTCCCTTCTCTGGACAATTTCCTCCCCTCTTCGCCCCCTCCCCGCCCACCGCAAGAAACGGGAACAAAACAGCGCCGGTCCCCCCTCTCGTCCCCCGACTCCGGGCGGCCTCGGCGAGGGGCGCAGGAGATGGAGAGAGGATCCGACCGCCTGCCCCGAGCAGAGAGGGACCCGCGCGCCAGCCAATCAGAGCGCGGCTCGGCGCGGGCGCTCCCCGCCGCCGCCGCCGCCCCCTGCGGGCGAGGGAAGTTCCCCGCAACTCGCCCGCCCCCAGTGTCGGGGTCGGTCCTGCGCCCGCAGCGCGGCGGAGGCAGAGAGAGCGCCGGCCAAACTTTATTAATCTCTCCCCCGTTCTCTCTCCCTCAGCCCAGTGCATCTCAAAGGTCAGCCCTCTTCTTTTACAAGACTGATATTATTAATTCACTGACAACCTCCCCCCATTTCTTTTTTCTCTCTTGCAGGGGGAAAAAGGGGGAAAATCGTGAAAGAGCTCTCCCCCCATCCTTTTCCCCCCTTTTTTATTTCTTTTTCTTTTCTTTTTTTTTCCTTTTTCCTTTCTTTTTCCTTTTTCTTCTTTCTTTCTTTTCTTTTCTTTCTTTCTTTCTTTCTTTTTTTTTTTTGTCCTTCAGTGGGAGCGTTTAGACAGTCGAGGAGGTTTTGTCCGGGAACAAAACGCAGGGTTGGGAGGTTTTGTGAGAGTGTTGTTTGTTGAAGTGGAGCTAAGAAAAAGCGGCGGCTTTCTCCTCATTGTGAAGAAACCAATCAGTGGTATTTGGAAAACTGTTAGCATTGTGCACTTCTTCTGTGTCCATTGTGAGGCGTTTCTTTTCACAAGGTTTTTTTTTCAGCCGATCCAGCTGGCCGGAATGAATAGCGGTGCAATGTGTACACGCTTTGTCCCTCCGGCCTTCAAGTAGCCCCCATTGAATAGACTAAGTTGACACTGCGTGACAGTGAAACAACATAATAAAAAATACATGAGCCCCTGAATAGGAGCAGGCGCATAAATAAATAAAATGGGTGACCAAAACTGGATAAACTGAATGACAAAACGGTGAAAGGGGAACAAAAAGATATTTAACACGCTAGATTAGCATTAGAATGCGATCTACAAGGCAGAACAATTGATGAATAGGTTTACCGGCCAAGAAAGAAATGGACTAAATGCCCTTTGAATAGATATGCTTTTTGCAAGGGCTTTGAATAGATATGCTTTTTGCAAGGGTTGAATGGGAAAAGGTAAAGATGAAGCTATGCAAATGAGCGGGGGAACTTTTTATATATATTCTTTAAACACACACACACACTGCGGGAGGAGAGTGCTGCCTCGGGATGTTTATAGAAGCAATAATTGCCTTTATTAGCATTGTCTGCAGCAGATAGAAATTGAACAGGTTGGGATAATCTAGGGTAGCAGTAATTATTCTTCTAATTAATGGTGCTTTGGTACTTGAGAAAAGAAAAAAGGAAAGGAGAAGTAAAAGTTATGCAGAAGTTATGTTTCCTTGTGTCCATTTGCCCAGCGTTGGAATCTGGAGAGCAGCAAGTCTGGCGATTCCAAGATGCATGCTGATCTTAGAACATTTCAGGGAGCAAGTCCTTGGGCTCTGGGTTTGGGGCCTGATTTCCATTTATGCTGCGCTTTAGAGGGTCTAATACAGTGTCTGGTATCTGGTAGGTGCTGAAGGAAGAGTTGTGGAATGAATGAATATAAATTTAATGGGGGGACCCGGATCTCTTATGGATGAGGGGGAGGGGGAATACCAAGACCGATTAGCTTTTCGCCGCCCCCTGTCACCCCCCGCCCCCTTTATCTAGGGGTGGGAAGTGGTCCAGGAGGGATGATCGTCCCACTTTTCTGACGGTTCTTTCTTTGTCCATCTGGGCCGCTGGAAAAGATATTAAAAACCAAACAGGCCACGAGCAACTCCTACCCCCCCATTCCACCTCTGTCCTCACCCCTAAATCCACCCCAAAGGCAGAGCCTTTGAGGAGCCCCACCTGGCTGTGTAGAAACGTTGTTCCCACCTGTTCAAAGAACTCGACTACACCTAAAGCTTGGCTTTCTCTCCGTTTTCTCCCCTTACCCACGCCCCGTTTCCCTTCCTGTCTGTATGTCTTCGACCCAATTCCACAGGACTGGGGAAACTCCCGGCTGAACGGCCGGCGAAGGCAGGGCGCGAACCCGCCGAGATCCGGGCTGGCCTTGGATTTCTTGTGCTGCCCCGGAGGCAGGCGTCCGTAAGGGCCACTGCAGCCAACGAAGTCAATTATTTTCGATGGTTGACCACGAGGCCTGCAGGGCCTTCGGGCCACCCAGCCGTCGAGCTTTCCAGTCGCTTTCGGAGTTGCCCCTAACTTAAATGAATAATGCAAATTACAGACCGCGGAGCTAACAGGTCCCGAGAACTCGCCGAAGCTCCGAGGGCTCTCAGAACGCAGCTCTCCTAACCTCCCCGACGGCTGGCGGGAGACTGGGTTTTGAGAAGCAGTGACAACTGCTTCTGAATCGTGCTGACAGAAGGGGTTGGGGGTAGAATCCCAAACTCGAAAAGCAGTGGGGTTTTCCCCTCCTTCTTACTTATTTATTTTGTTTAAAGAAGCAACTGAGCCTAACCTAGCCACGGGGGCCGCGCAGAAGCCTCGCATATTTTAAAGTGTAACCTGAGCCTTCGCAGCTTCAGCTTCGCTTAAAACATGCAAATTCTTAGAAACCGAGATCTGAAAAACTTGCGGAGAGCTCTATCCCGGATAAACCCTTTGAAAGTCATCTTAAGGTGATAAAATTCACAGCGAGTGGGGGTGATGGGCAATTGTGAAGGAGGCAGCGACCTGTCGGATTGGGCTTCCAGGTTCAAGGTGGCCGCTGGGCCTTCCGCGACCTCCTGGACGCGAAGCAGGGAAGTGGTATCCACAAGGCAACCAGCGAAGGCCTCTTCGCTTTTGTGACCCCCACCGCCCTGTCCCTCTCCCCACCCCAACCCCTCACTGCACGCTTTGTCAGGTAGACTCCAGCACCTTGCCGCGGCTGCCCCATCATTCACACTTGACTGGAGGAAATAAAATCGGCTTTGGCTTTTTAATTCCTTTTGAAGATGTTTCCACCTGATTTCTACCTCCTTTGGGCTCCTCGCTTGATTGGGGGAGGGGTTATTTAGGGACTTTTTGACAAACAGCCGAAGTTAAGATACTAATTGTAAACACCCCGTTGCTCTCTTTGAATGTATTTATTATCATATTAGCCGAGCACTTGGAGACACATGGCCTATTACTCATTTCGAGCCTCTAGGCAAAGAATTCTCCTACTGAGATCGACCAGTAAAACCAGATTTCTTGGGGGAAATTACGAGGACGTCTTCAGCCTCTCTTCACGGAATGATATTACTGGATTGTCAATTTCACTGGCGCACCCTCCTCCCTTCTCAGCCCAGCCTTAGTATTTTATTTCGGGATCACCCCAAGGTAATTAGCCACTCGCAGAAAGCTTGAAATCTCAAAAGGAGAGGCGCAGCCTCGGATAACAGAGACCAAGTGAGGCTTTTCAGATCGGTTGTCTCCACTGGGGCTACCTTTTTCACGAGGTCAGGAGTGGAAAGAAGTCTGTTTGCAGAAGAGGGAATGCCTTTAAAAGGACTCTCAGGAACCCAGGGTGTGTGTGGCCCGGCGGGGGGGGGGGGATGGGGGAGGGGGAGGAGGGTAGGCCCAGAGCGGGCGGGGAATCAACCGTCCTAGAATGTCACCACCTCGCAGGGAGCTCAACCTCTCCTCCCCAGAGTCCCCTGCAAGTACTGCCACTGAGTTTGGGGAACTTTATAGCGCTTTCCCCATCTGCCCATTTCACATCCAAAAGTTTGTGTGCGCGGCGCGCTTGCGCGCACACACAGACACAGACATAGACACACCTGGTTTGGGGCGAACCCCGGTTTATTTACCACCATATTGTAAAGCCTTGGTTTGGGAATACCCGCCGAGATTCCGACAGACTGGAAATCTATGCGGGCGTGTATCAAGAGGCGGAGGAAATTGCGTGGAATTATGACCGCGCTCAAACACACGGGAAATCTGTCCAACAACGTTTTCGCGCGCGCTCTCCCCCACGCTCTCCTACTTCTCCGCAGTTTTGCTAAGGGTGTTGGCTTTAAACTGGATCACCTGCACGGTGGCCTACATGGCCTCACTCTGCCTGCATAGACCCGCTCAGTGGAGGAACAAGAAAACGCCCATAGAGCCTGGGAGAGGAGATGGGGAACCTTTTCAAGGAGGCAGCGGGACAAGTGGGTGCTGAGCGAAACGGAAGGAAAAGAGGGAGGATAAAAGAAAAAGAAAATCAGGACAGGAAAGATCATAGAACAGCGGCACCACGGACAGTCCCTCTTGCCTTCAGGGAAAGGTGCTGCCGAGGGCTGATGAGGGATAGGACGTGCCGAACAGCGGGAGGAGGTGGAGAACCCCAGACTTCCAGACGCCCCCCAACCCTGATTCCTCTGCAGGGGCCCTGCGGGTTCCCCCGAGTCTTAGAAAAGTGGCCCCATTGGGGAGGGCGGGGAGTGGGCAGCGAAGATCACGCTGGCTCTGACAGGTTCCGCGTGTAACTGAGGATCCGGAAGTGAGGGAAGGCCCCGAACGCCCCCACCCCCACCCCCACCCCAGCCCCTGCAACGCCTTGCTCTTCTGCTGGAGCCACATTTTATGAGACTGAGCCACATTTTAGAAAGGAGTCTCTGGGAGTGGGGCCAGCCTCTCCTCCACGAGTTTAATCCCTGCAGACCCGCAGTGGAAAACACATGATGCGCTGCCTGAAACTTATTTAGGAAAAAGAAATCACAGTTACGGTAGAACTTCAGAAGAGGTTCGGCAGCGATCGTGGGAGCTCCACAGTTTCTTGCTGGGAAGTCTGCCCTGGTGGCTCTGTAGGACAGCCTGGGAGCTCTTCCCGGCTCCTGGGCGAGAGCCTGGGGGCATAAATAAGGCCCTCAGCTAATAGCCCTAATCCCGCTTCTCAGCCACCTCCCCACGTCGGGCCGCTTGGGGACGCGGCTGCGGGACAAAGGCACAGGCTGCTTCTGCTCCAGAGCAAGGCTTCTAGAGCCCAAGCCCCAGTTACTGTTCCGCCTTTTCAGGGACTCAGTGTTCTCCTGCAAACCTAGACTTGAGCAAGTAGTTAGAGAGGTCGATGAATATGTATTCGAACGGGCTGTTTAAGGCTGCGTGAATAAACATGAGCTCGCGGTGGCAGCGCGCACCCGCTCCCTCTCACCTCTCCGGGGCGCGGGGAGCCGGAACCGGCGAGTCTCGCATTCCTGATACCGCAGGGGCCGTGGGTCGGCTGGTGCCGCACTGAGTCTCTTGGAGCCCCCACAACCGGCTACACACCCTCCCCCATCCAGCTGCCCGAGCGCACCTACTCCCCGGGGTCTTTGGACACGGTTTCCTTTCTAGAAAGCTGCCCTGACTTGTGTTACTGGGGTGCAGACTTTGCGAACCTGGCGTTGGGAGGTGGGAAGAGTGCTTCCCCCCCCTCTCCAAATTTGGGGCTAGCATTACTCAACACGAGTCTCTGCACAAAACTAGCGAACCCTGAACTTGTCCTCGGATGTAACTGATGGGTCGTGACCCACCTGCGGGAAAGAAAACGTCGAGCTGCGGATTCCGGGGAGGAGACGGCCCTCGGAGAAGGCGTTTGTTCTCTGTGGTCTGCGGGCGGAGGGGAGGCCGCGGGGAGGAATTACCCACCCACTACACTTCCAAAGCCCCCGCCACCTCCCGCTGGGAAAAGTCGCCCTTGGGCCTCTTTGTCTCCCGGGAGCCAGGGCGTCTTCGTCTTTGGAAACTGAGCGAAATAACAAAGCTGGCTGTAGGCGCCGGCCTCGGCAGCTTCACCACCCGCACCCGCCCGAGGCCCTCACGTCTCTGTCCCCTCTCAGGCACGCTGTGGGTGACAGGCCTGGGCCGGGCCCGAATCGGGCCTGCAGCGCTGCCCTGGGGCGCAGGTCCAGGCCCTCGGGGACCCGCCAAGATCCCAGCCTGCTTGGACCTTGAGGCCTGCTCCAAGCCTCGGACTCCGCCGGCAGCTGCGGAAATGCCAGCCCCCACTTCGCACCCAGAGCTGCCACTTTCGCCCTCACCTTGAGTGTAAGAGGAGGGAAGTCGGCTTCCGCACTTCGCAAGCGGAGCGCGGGGGGCTGGACCCCGCCCCGCGCAGAGCAGCGCTGGAGGTGGGTGGGGGGAAGCTCATCGCTCCAGCGGGCGGCTGGTTTCGGTGGGCGGAAGGAGGTCCCGACCCCACCTGGCTAGCGCCTGTCGGAGGTCGGGAGAAGGCGGATCTTGAGATAAAGGGCAGGGTGGGTCTTCCTGCTAAAGCTCCCCGGACCAAGTCGAGGCCGAGTTTCTACCCAGATCGTATGGTTGGAGGCTTTCTCAAAGTAAGGGCTTGTCCGCTGCAGTGGGCTTGGGGGAATTACCTTCACCAGTGAGGGGGACGTAAAGGCCGCTCTAGAACTCGACTGAAAATTCTTCTTCCCGCAGGAAGAACAGGGGCTGGTAGTTGTAGAAGTGTAGGGCACGCCTCTGGGAAAAGTTTGGAGAATTCAAATGGTTCTGTTGGCCAAGGAGAGCTCCTGGTTGGGGAAATGACAAGGGCCAGGAATGGGAGAGGACAAGGCACTTGGGGTTTTGGACTAAAATATGGGGGAGAGGGGAGGGCGGCAAGCGGGCCAGAGCACTTATCCATATAATAGCAAGGCAGAGAACCCCAAGTCATTTGGAGATGGCGATGAGCCACTGCTAACTGTTATTCCTGAATTCCTAATTTGTGCCGGGTGAGCCCCATCAGACGCCCAAGAGAAGGAAGCGTCACTCACATTGTATCCTGTGTGGACGGTGCCACCTTACCAACAATAAGATTTCCCCTTTACCATCCTTAAAAATCAAACCAGAAGCTCTTTGATACTACGCTGTTTCTGGTGTGCTGTACTCTGAAATTCACTTGATCATGACTGAAGATCCATCTGGCGATGCTCTTAGTCAAAATTAAAAAGTTTGTCTCCTATTCATGACAGCAGTATTTCCAAGAGCTGAGATAGGGAAGCAAATGGATAAAGAAGATGTGGTACACATAGTTATATATGCAATGGACTATTACTCAGCCGTAAAAAAGGAGGAAATCTTGCCTTCTGTGATCAACATGAATGGACCTTGAGGGTATCATGCTAAGTGAAATAAGTCAGATGGAAAAGGAGAAATACCGTCTGATTCGTTTATATGCAGAATCTAAAAAATAAAACAAGCAAATGAAACAAAATAGAAACAGACAAACAGATACAGAGAACAAACTGGCGGTTGTCAGAGGGGAGTTGTGTAGGGGATGGGAAAAATAGGGGATGGGATCAGAGGTATGAACATCCAGTTATAAAATAAATAAGACACTGGGAGTTCACGTACAGCACAGGGAATATAGTCGATGATATTGTAGCAACTTTGTAGGGTGACGTGGCAACGATACTTAGTGTGATTATGGCTTTATAATATATAGAAACATTAAGTCTCTATATTGTACACCTAAATCAATATAATATGTCATTATTCTTTAATTAAAAAAAAAGAAAAAGAAAAAAAATGGTCTCCCTTTTCTGCTTCAACAGAACAAACCACGGAGAAGGCTTATCCCTTGAACTGCAAATGTGCAGAGGCAAAGGCTTCTGGCTTAATATGGCTTTTGAAAAATGACAGAGCCCCATGCCTGAAAACCCAGCTGGGGAGTGAATCCCTCAGATGGTGCCACACCTCTTCTCTCCCTTGCTTGGTTCCTTCTCCTACTCATGCTTCCCTGTGGGTCTTCTGACATTTTTGTGAGTTGGAGTAAGTAAAACTGTTAGTGACTGCATCAGTTTAAGTGCATCACTGATAAGAATTGGAGAGGGAGAAACTGTGTTGTGCTAGACTTAGGATCCCAGCTATGCTGAGGCTACAGAGAGGAAGAAAGGAAGAGGAGCCTGGGTCATCTTCTTGTTACCTCCTGCTGTTCTCTCAGCGGCTCAGTGCTAATGAGTGGACACCCACCCTCCATGCCCACAGCCCCCTGCCTATCAGCTCTGCACCCACAGACGCTGCCTCCTTTCCTGTGACTAGAAATGGACAATCACAGGGAGGGCCAGCCTCTCTACTTGGGCGTTAGACCCCATCTCCTTGGTGGTAGGTGACCTCTCATGTACCCCGGATGATCCCCACTTCGTGGAATTCATGCCTTTGTAGAAACCTTTGAGTGTGGGCTGTGCCCAGCTAGCGATTTGCTTCTAACAAAAAGGGGTGGGAGGGCACCTTCCTGATGAAATTACAAAAATGATGACACCCCCCTACACACACACACAACCTTCTCTCTCAGCTCTTGCTCGGAGGGAAGTCAGCTGCCATTTTGTGAGAGGTTTCATAGAGGGGTCCCATCAAGACCTGAAGCCTGCCACCAACAGAGCAAGTGACATGGAAATGGCTCCCCTCCCAGTGGAGCCGGGAGATGAGTCTAGTCAGTCGGGGATGACTACTGATTGCAGCCTTGGGAAAGACCCTGAGCCAGAGACCCTGAGCCAGACACCCTGGGTCTCTAACCCACAGAAATCCTGAGATAGCCAACATCTGTTGTTTGAAACTGGTAAGTTTGGGGATGATTTGTTATGCAGCAGGAGATAACTAATACACCATGTGGCTCCAGAAAATCTCCTCTTTCTCCTTCAGTAGCACAATTTTCCCTCCCTACTGAACATTCGTACTGCACACAAATAAATGCTATCCTCTCTAAAAAACAAAACAATACAAAACAAACCTCTCTCGGCTCCATTTTCTCCTCTAGCTACCATTCCACTTCTCTGCTCCCCTTTACAATGAACTCGTTAAAGAAACAAGGGATGTCTATATTCCCTATCTCGAATTGCCTGTTTTCTCTTTTCCTTAAACTCCCTCCAGTCAGAGTTTGTCCTCCTCCCCCCACACTCCACCAACACCTGCCCTGACCCAGGTCACCGGCGACTTCATAAATCAAATGGTCAGTTCTCAGCTATGGCATTGGAGTTGGTCACTCCTCCCAGAAGTTAGTTAGCTGCTAAGATAACACATTTACCTGGTTTTTCGCCTACCTCATTGGACCCTTTTTGCTAGTTAGTCTCCCTTCCTGGTTTCACTTCTTTCCAACCTCTTCTCAAATTTTTTCAGGAAAGATCGCTCGATCGGGATTCATTCACTCAGTCTTCTGTGCTAGAGCTGAATGTTTCTGTTTCTCCACCCCACACTCAAGCTCGATTCTGATGTCAGCACGAGGGTCTTTGGAGGCAGGGATTTTGAGATGTGATTAGGTCATGAGGATGGAACCCTCGAGAATGGGATTGGAGCCAAGAGACTCCAGAGAGCTCTTGATCCCATTTGAGAACACAGCCAGAAGACAGGGGTCTGTGAACCAGGAAGCAGGTCCTCACCAAACACTGAATCTGCCGGCACCTTGATCTTGGACTTGCCTGCCTCTAGAACTCTGAGGAACAGGTTTCTTTTATTTATAAGCCAACCAGTCTATGCTATTCTGTTTTAGCACCTGGAATGCACAAAGACATTCTCCAGTCTTCAAAGGAACTGCAGTTGTCTTGGGATAGGATTTTAACAGTTTCAGTGGGAAACCATGAGAATGTCAATTACGTATCTTCACAACTAGGATACAGATTCGTCAGTTAGGATAGGCAAGAGTAAGCGGAAGTAACCTACAGACCTTTCATCTCAGTGGTTTAACACAACAAAGGTTTATCTTCACTCTGACCTGGCTTGTTTGGGGGATCGTGAATATCCAGGCTGACAGATTCCATATGGACCTGTTCCCCTGATGGCCTCAGCGGGGGACATACAGCATAACAAGCACACACTGGCTCTGGAAGTTTCTCACTAAAAATGATGCACCTCACTTCTCACATTCATTTAGCCAGAGTAAGTCTCTTGGCCACATGAACCTCAAAAGGGGCAGAGAAGTTCAATCCCCACCATGTGCCCAGGAGGTGGAGAGCCAGAAATACTTGGTGAATGGGCACTATTGACCACCTCAATAGGTTTTATGTTAAACATCCTCAATCTTAAAAGAAAACACTACCAACTGGTCTCCTTTGTATGGAGACAATGTTATCTGGAAGAAAATGTGCCTAAACCACCCCTGACTTAACCAGTGGTCTTTTTACCTCCCATAATTGAAAAGACTTCCTATTGCTTTGCAGGTGCAGCCAAATTTGGGAAAGCCTTGTGATGCTTGCAGCTCTGCCTTTCATCTCTGGCTTTGATTAAAAAAAAGGTCCATCTCCTCTCTGAATTCATAGCTTGCCAGGCAGTCTGTCGCTGCTGAGGATTTCTGGAAGGCCCATAACCCTACTGCAGGATTTGACACTGTACTTCTGCAGGGTGTTAACGAATTTCTTATTTCCTGCATTTGTGCCCCCCCACCCTGAAAAAGTCAAACTGTAGCTTCTGCTTTTCCTTCCATCTTACCAAACTTAATTCTACCCTCTCCACACAAACACATGCACACATACATTCATCCTGATACACACTCCCCCTCGAATGACTCTCTTTCAGGACCTGGTGTTGTAATTCTCCCACATTTAGCCTCCCTTCAAAGACCTACACATCATTCAGAGGTCTACTCAGACCTCATCTTTTTCTAGACCTCATACCCTGCCAACTTTTGATGCCATTTGGAATTTTTTCCCTTCTGTTTTTCATTGTATTTTTGTTGTTGTCATTTTTATTCTTTTTCTTTTTTTTTTTTTTTTGAAGATTTTGTTTAATTTTATTTGAGAGAGCAGAGTGAGAGAGAGAGCACACAAGTTGGGGGGAGGGCGAGAGACAGAAGGAGAAGCAGCCACCCTGCAGTGGAGCCCAATGCAGGGCTTGCTCCAAGAACCCTGGGATTATGACCTGAGCTAAATGCAGATGCTTAACCCACTGAGCCACACAGGCACCCTGTTTTTGTTCTTCTATTAGGCACTTACTGGCTGAGTTGAATTTAGTGATTCTCTGTATGTGTCTGTATCAATACAATTGTGTGATGTCTTACCTAGCTTTGCATATCAGCTCTGCCCCCTTGCCTTCCCGCAGTGCCTAGCTCAGATGCTGGTCCTCAGCAGATATTTGTAAAAATGTCCTCTCTCTGTTGGAATGTCTTCTGTCCTTCTGGACCTACCAACCATTGGATACACTTCCAGCTTTAATCACTCAGCTTTCTCTTCTCTCTGATGTTACTATGTGTGGTCTCACTATGAGCTCTTCAGTTAGTTCAAATCTAAATGCCAGATTTACATCAAAGAAGGCTAAATCTTAGCATTTAAATATGAGCTTAAGTCATAAATCTTCTGGGCTCAAATCTTGTTTTTCTTGTCTATATCTTGTGGGGCATGCAAAGGGCTGAAGGAAGGAGCTCAATGAATACACAGTATGAGAAAAACCTGTATTAGTTGGGGTTATTAATGTGAGTTGCTATAACAAAAAGAAGAAACCCAAAATCTCAGTGGTTCAACACAATTTTTCAGGCATATGACAGCCTAAGGCGGTACCTGTGGCTCCTTTCTAACAAGTGACTTGGGACCCAAAGTTCCTCCATTTTGTAGTGAGGCCATTGCCTCAGGTCGTCTGGATTCTCTGCATTCAGCTGTTTGACAAACACAGACAGCTCATGCCCTTACAGGGGTCTTTTGGCCGTGCCTGGTATCGAGGGCCATCACTTTATTCCACGTATCTCCAGCTAACATGTCAACCTGGTTACAAGGACTTCTGGGAAATATATATTACTGGCATACCACTAGGAAAGAAGGAGGACTGGTGAACATCTAACCCGCTTCTTTCAAAGGACCTAAGAAGTAATTTCTTCCTTGAGAGATATGGACACAGCACCCAACACTTCCCTGAACAGGGTGATAGAAATCCACATAAAGAGGGGAGAGGGAATTTCCCTATGACAACAATCAATTTCTACTCCTCTCCTTTTTCTATAAATCCCAGAATTTACTTACTCTAAAAAAAAAATAAATAAATAAAAAGATAGGTAGGGAGTCTCTACTATCAGCTATTGTTTTTCTCTCCTAGAATTCAGGCTACGAGAAGTGTTCTTAGGGAGTATTTCTCAACCCCGGTAGAGTATCAGAGTCAACGTGAGCTTTTGAACCGTTGCACTGAACATTACTCTCCTCCTAGAAACACTTCATTTAATCAGCCTCCAGGGCCCTTTCTTGGCTTTCCTCCTGTCTACTCCTTCCTACCTCCTTTTTCTGGTTTCTCTTCTTTCCACTAACTTTCAACATCAGGGTGCCCCAGGGCTCAGCCCTTGACCCCTATATTGTCTCTGTCCATGCTCATTCCCTTGGCTTTTGCTTTAGTTTCCTATTATGGCCTAATACATTAACCACAAACCAAGTTGCTTACAGCAACATCCATTGTCAGCTCACGATTCTTGTCGGTCAGAAGTCCAGGCATGTTATGGCTGGGTCCTCTGCTCAGGATCTCAGAAACAGAAGTCAGTAGGTCAACTGGGTTGAATTCTCATTTGCTGGCCCTGGAGAAGACTCTGTTTCCAAGTTCAGTCATGTTGTGGGCAGAATTCAGTTCCACGAGATTGTAGGACTGATGTCCCCATTTTCCTGCTGGCTTTCAGCAGGGAGCTGCCCTGGGCTCCTAGGGCCTGCCTGTATCCCTTGCCACATAGCTCCCATCCTCCAACTTTGAGGCTAGAGATGGAGAATTTCTTATGCATGTAATAATCCCTTTGGCTTCAGATTTCTCTCTTCTCCAGTCTCTGCCCTCTAGAGCCAGATTCAAAGGACTCATGGAATTAGATCAGGCTCATATGATATTCTCCCTCCATTTAACTCAAAGTCAGCTGACCAAACTGTTATGGACTGAATATTTGTGTCCCCCCCATTCAAATGTTGAACCTGCTAACCCCCAATGTAATGGTATTTGGAGATGGGGCGTTGGGGAGATGAGTAAGCTTAGAAGAGGTCGTGACAGTGGGGGGCCTCCATGATGGGCTTAGTATACTTGTAACAGATGCCAGAGAGCTTCCTCTTCCTCCCCCAAGTCACCTTCCCCACCACTTTCTTTCTGTCTCACTAATACAGAGACATAGAGAGACAGTGATCATCTATAAGCCAGGAAGAGACTTCTCTCTGGAAACTGACCATGCTGGCACCCTGATCTCAGACTTCTATCTTTCCAATCTGTGGCGTTTTGTTAGGGCAGCCCGAACAGACCGATACATACAGTAACCTTAGCACCTGCAAAATCCTGTTTGCCAAAATACTGTAATGTAATCTTAGGAGAAAAAGTCTCATTATATTCACAAGTTCCACCCATAGTCAAGGGGAGGAGATTCCAAAAGGGCTATATATTATATCAGCTGTAACATTTATCAATGTTAGAATGTTGTTTACCTCAATAATCCCATTTAGTCTCATGGCTTTAAAAATCACCTACAAAGTCGTGATTGTCAAATTTATTTCTCCAGGGTAGACTTGTCCCCAAACCTAAACTTATCCATCTACCTTCGAGACACTTCCACTTGGATGTTTTCCAAGCGTCCCAAGCTTCACATAGATGCAACCAAATTCTCTATTTTTCTGCCCCCCAGACCAGCTCTTCCCACAATCTTTTCACTTCCAGGAATGACAACGCCATCCTTCCTGTGCAGCTCAGGCAAAACCCCTTGACTCATTCCTGATTCCTCCCTTTCTCTACACTCTACCCATCAGGAACCCTCTAGAATTCAAAAGCCCATACCATCATCCTCTCTCATACGGATTATTGCAACCACCCCTGTTTTAATTTTCTATTGCTGCCAAACAAATCACTGCAAATTTAACAACTTAAAAATAACACCCACAACTTATCTCACAATTGTGTGGGTCAGAGATCCAGGGGCTTTGGGCAGACTCTCTGCTCAGGGTTTCTCAAGACTGAAATCAAGATGTCAGCTGGCTGGGGCTCTTACCTGGACCAGGCTCTGAGGAAAAGTCCCCTTCTGGCTTCCTTAAGATTGTAGTCAGGATTCAGAAGCTTCTCATGGTTTTCCTTTAACAACAGAAGACCAGATCTCCGTGGTACGTGGCCTGCTGTCTTCTTGTTCTGTGCCATGTTCCTCTTAACTCCAGCTGAAGAAAACTCTCTGCTTTTAAGGGCTCTTGTGTTTAGATTGGGCCCATCTGGACAATCCACAATGATCCTTCTTAGGTCCAGAAGCTTAATCGCACCTGCAAAGCTCCTTTGGCCATGGAATGTAACACAGTCACACATCCCAGGGATTCGGGCATGAACAGGTTGGGGGGCCCATTCCACCCGCCCAACCCTTCCCAACAGGGTCATCCCACTCATACACTTGTTCCCCTCCAGCCTATTCTCAACGCGGCAGACCTGCAGTGACGTCCCATCCCACTCAGCAAATCCACACCCTCACAATACCCCGGGTACCCTACACAGTTTGGACCCCCGTTACCTTTCTGACCTCAGCTCCCTTGGTGTCGCTCACACACCAAGCACGCTCCCTCTTCTGGGCATTTGCCCTTATTCCTTCTCTGCCCCACACTCTCCACCACCCCCATCCCAGTATCCGCGTGGCTCACTCACTCTTCTCCTCCAAGTTGAGGCCAAGATTCTACCTTCTCAGCAAGGCCTGTCTTGATCACCTATTTCAAACTGCAGCCTTCATCCTCCCCAGGACTCCCTTAGACCCTTTCCAGCCTTTAGTTTTCTCCATAGCTCTTTTCACTCCTGAATGTAATAAATATTTTATCTGTATTTGCTTAATGTAAGCCCCATACAGTAGAGATTTTTGTCCATTCTGTCCACAGCCTTATCTCCAGGGCCTAGAACAGTGCCTGACACACAGAAGGCACCCAGTCAATGTTTGTCAGACGACCGAATGCATGGGTATGAGACGGGGAGAGCAGCCTGCCCTGCGTGGAGGAAACGTGGGCTTGGGACCACGGGAGAGGAGTTGGACCTTCCATCTCATGGACTGCTGTCTACTTGTCAGACACAACTGTAAGCTCCCTGAAGTCCAGGCTGGTGTCCCATGAGAGGACCAGGCGCACAGCCGGTTCTTGGTAAATATTTGCTGAATAATGTGGATGTCCCAACTGGATTCTGCACGTACGTGATCTCCTCTGGTCCCCTACGACCTGGGAGTTATTAATTTCATTTTGCCACTTTAACCTTCTTCCCTGAATGAGCCAAATGAGACATTCCCATGGGACAGTGCACTGGCAGGTGTCACAGTATTTCCGGAAAGGAGCTTTGGGTCACCTGGGCCACCCCGCCATGCCATGCAGCGTTCCTCTCCACACAGGTGCATGCGTTTGAAAGCATTAATTGGTGGGAAGACAGCATGGTACAGCGGAGGAGTGTGGTGTTGGCAGGGTAAGGTATGACTAGCATCTCGCCGTTGACCGGCTGCATGACCCTAGCCTGATGATAAAATCTTGCTAATCCTCCCTTTCCTCTTCTTTAAAAAAATTGGGCCGGGGCGCCTGGGTGGCTCAGTGGGTTAAGCCGCTGCCTTCGGCTCAGGTCATGATCTCAGGGTCTTGGGATCGAGCCCCGCATCGGGCTCTCTGCTCAGCGGGGAGCCTGCTTCCTTCTCTCTCTCTCTGCCTGCCTCTCTGCCTACTTGTGATCTCTCTCTGTCAAATAAATAAATAAAATCTTTAAAAAAAAAAAATTGGGCCAGTCATTGAACCCGGTAGGGATATTGTGAGGATTCATGAGAGAACGCGGTGAAAGTGCCCAGTGGGACGCGGGCAGCCGGGTGGGCACGGAATCCTGCGAGTGGCCTCTCTTCCTTGATGAGAGCCCAGATCCGCCTCCGACCCTCTCACGGAGCGCGGCGCCTGGGAGCAGCCAAGAGTGAAGTGCCGTCTCCCTCCCACATGGCTTGGAAGGCGGTTATCCTGTTCTCCCTCAATCTTCTCTTTCTAAAGGGGAAAACGCTCTGTCCATTCGACCATCCCTTATGAAGCTGGTTTTGATTTCTAAGTGGGCACTGGTTTGACAACACAAGCTTCTAAAATGCGCTGTCTGGGAAGGGCTTCTGGGAGAACCCAAGGTCCTCGGAGGTGGATTTTTTTGTGCTTTGCTCCCTTTGTCCCCCCAGCACCTGGAGAAGGGCCAGGCACACAGTAGACCCTCAATAAATATGCATCTGTTTCAACGATGAGTCCGCAGAGGCCGTGTGCGTAGTTCTCTGTGGGGCTCAGACTGCTTTTAACGCCAGCCCTCCTTCCCACATCTCGATGGTTCTAAGTAAAGGAGAAATCCGCTTCAAACTAGTTTTTTTTTAAATTAAGATTTTATTTATTTATTTGACAGAGAGAGATCACAAGTAGGCAGAGAGGCAGGCAGAGAGAGAGAGAGAGGGAAGCAGGCTCCCTGTTGAGCAGAGAGCCCGATGCGGGACTCGATCCCAGGACCCTGAGATCGTGACCTGAGCGGAAGGCAGCGGCTTAACCCACTGAGCCACCCAGGCGCCCCTCAAACTAGTTTTTAAAGATAATTGCTTGGACAATATCCTCAAGGTCTCTCCACTAGAAAACTTGAAGTTTGTACTCCGTGATGCCCAGGCACCATTCCAATTCTAGGTTTTTGGTTTGTTGCCTCTGCTTCTTATTTTTGTTTAAATGAGATAGAGTTCACATCACGTAAAATTCACCATTTAAACTGTACAATTTAGTGTATTTGGTGTATTCATGGAGTCATGCCACCATCACCATCACCTAATTCCAGAACATTCCCATCACCTCCAAGGGAAACTCTGCCCCTTTCAGCAGTCAGTCTTAATTCCCGCCTCCTCCCGACCCCTGGTAACCGCCAACTTACTCTGTTTCCATGGATCTGCGTATGCTACTGCCAACATCCAGTACGTGGCCTTTTTTGTGTCCGGCTGCTTTCACTTAGTATAATGATTTCAAGGTTCATCCTTGTTGTAGCACGTGGTCCTTTTTTACAGCTGAACAATATTCCATTGTCCAGATATGGATATACCATATTTTGTCTATCTGTTCATCTGTTTTTTTAAAGATATTATTTATTTATTTGACAGACAGAGATCACAAGTAGGCAGAGAGGCAGGCAGAGGTAGGGGGGGCAGCCTCCCTACTGAGCAGAGAGCCCGATGTGGGGCTCCATCCCAGGACCCTGGGATCATGACCTGAGCCGAAGGCAGAGGCTTTAACCCACTGAGCCACCCAGGCACCCCATCTGTTCATCTGTTGATGGACGTTTGGGCTGTTTCCATTTTTTGGCTATTATGAATCATGCTTCTACAAACATGTGTGTACAAGTGTGTGTGGAAATATGTTTTCATTGATCTTGGGGTGTGCACATAGGAATGGAGTTAATGAGTGATGGGGTAACTATACGTCTAACCATGTGGGGAACAGCCAAACGGTTTTCCCCAGTGGCCGCACCATTTCACATTCCCAACAGCGATGTATGAAGGTTCCAGTTTCTCCCCAACCTCGCCAACACTTGTTAGTTTTATTTTTCTTTGATTCCGGCTGTCCTAGACAATAGGAAGCCGTATCTCACCGTGGCATCTGATTTGCTTGTCTCTTCCAAGTCCGAAAGCTCAAGACACTCCCTCCGATTGTGTATTGTCATCCTCTTCGCTTTAATATTAGCCATGTGTTTATTAAAGTTATTAAAATTAAGTTACATTTTCAACTTGCATTACTTCTTAGAGTAATAAGCTTGTTTCATGTATTCTCTGCCTAATATATTGCTTGCTTTTGTCATTAAAAAAAAAGATTAGTTCAACTTTCACAACTGCCTTAGTGGTTATCATCTATTAGTCGAGGGCTTTCATACTCAACCCCTCCTCACTCTTCTCGCTTTTGTGGACATACTTCTTCACGCTAGGGCTTGTCCCCTGAGAGTTCCGCATGTTTCAGCATCCTCTGGCCCTGGCTCTGGCCACAGGGACAGGCTCTGGGTCTGAACTGAGGTGGAAGGAGGGCAGAGAGGGGCTGGGGCATTTGATCCCCACGTCACTTTTTGCAGAGATAGAAGCCAAGTCCCTATTAAAGAGCAAGACTGGAAAAGAACTCTGGGATACACACAAATAATCCCGAACCACAAATTCACAGCGGGAAAACATCAACCAAGGGCCACACACACTTAATGTGACACAATGGCTTTCAGTCGGACTACTGTGCCCCACCCCAGGGAGCATCTGGCCGTGTCTGGGGACATTTTTGGTTGTCTACTGGCATCTAGTGGGTAGAGGACAGGAACACTGCTAAACACCTTAGAATGCACAAGACAGCTTCCAACTGCAAAGAACTCTCTGGCCCCAAATGTCAACAGTGTAAAATTGAGAAAGCCTGGTATTATAGGATACCAGAAGGGACTTTTCCCATCCTTGATCTTCAGCATATTTCACGGGCTTTGGCTGAAACTATTTGGTTCAACCTCTCTAGTTGAACCCCTAGATGACAGTGGAGAGTAGTTCAGATTTCTATACTCCTATTAACAAAGAGTGCTCAAAACTCCCCCAGTGACTGCAGAGAATTCCAGTCATATAAAAACTCTATTTACAGATTCCAGAAGGTAAGTGAAGAGATGGTGTACAAATAAAGATAGAGGCAATTCACACATACATATATGTACATGTATGTATTGTCATTATTAAAAAAACATTGTCACATAAAGAAGGGTATCTAGACCAAAGGGAAAAAAAGGGAAATATTATAGAGGTGCATCTGACAGTAAATTAAGAAGAATATTGTTATTTTCCTGTATGGGATTTGTCAGACTTTTAATTATTTATTTGTGTGTGTGTGTGTGTTTAACTAATCTCCATGCCCAAACTCACAACCCCAAAATCAAGAGTCACATGCTTTGCCAACTGAGCCAGCCAGGCACCCCTTGTCAGACTTTTTTTTTTTTTTTAAATTAAGACTTTATTTATTTATTTGACACAGAGAGAGAGATCACAAGTAGGCAGAGAGGCAGGCAGAGAGAGGGGGAAGCAGGCTCCCTGCTAGGCAGAGAGTCTGATGCGGGGCTCGATCCCAGGACCCTGAGATCATGACCTGAGCCAAAGGCAGAGGCTCAACCCACTGTGCCACCCAGGAGTCCCGCCTTGTCAGACTTTTAAAATGTAAAGTTTATTTTGTAATTTCGCATTCCAAATAGATGTTTACATTTACATCTAATTTTGCGTTAATTCTATATTGTCTTTCATTGAGAGAGCCTTCGGGTTGTAGAGACTTCAGGCCCACAGTCAGCCTTCAGAGGCGGCGATCTTAACCACGGCAACGTTCTGCCTTTCTCCCCATACCCGGCACAGACCCCGGTATCCTTAACCTCGGTCTGCCCCTGCGTGAGCCCATCCGAAGCAAGCTCAGTCCTCAGCCCTCCGCAGATGCTACTCTAGGGATTACCCACAACCTCAGTTGGCAAACCCAACCTGGGACAGTCCTCAGGCATGGTATGACCCAGTCCTCTCCGGCATCTACACTGTTGATTGCTCCCTCCGCCTCGCAACTTCTCCCTTGGCTGTCAGGACGCCACGCCCTTCTGGTTTTCTTCCTTCCTCTCTGCAACTGCTCTCCGGCTGATGTCACCCAGTGCCTCGGCTTTACATGCAAGATACGTGCTGCCGTCCTCCAGTCACAGCCCTGACGCTTCCCCAGAACTCAGATTCGTTTATCCAAGGCTTTGCCTGACCTTTCTCTTTGCCGGCACACCTAATAGGCATCTTTTAGCATCACGTCCCAAACAGAACCTTTGGTCCTCCCCCACTTTGACCTACAGTCCTTCCCACCGCAGTAAATGAGACACCATCAACAGGACCGAGTTGCTCGAGCCAAAAATCCAAGCAGTTGTCCCTTCTTTTAATCCCTAGATCCAAATGCACTAACAGCTTCTGTCGCTTCTTACCCAACACGCCCCGCCTCTATCCGTGTCTCCGCAGCGTCACTCTCCTCTTCCGTGGCTCGTGGCTGCAGCCTCTCCCCTACTCCCATCGCTTCCATTCTCGCCCTGCTGTAGTCCACACTGCACACAGCATGGCCAGTGGAAGTCACATCACGTCGGTCCCCTGTCTGTAGCTACCTTATATTCAGAATACAATGGCCCAGCCTGATTTCATCCCATCTCCCGCTTATCTGCAAAGCTCCAGCCACACGGGCCTTTCTCTGACCTGAACACACCAAGCTCATCCTGCCTGAGGGTTTGTATTTGCTCTTCCATCTGCCTGGAAAGCTCTTCCCCGTGATTTACTCATGGGTGACTCTGTCATTCTGGTCACCTCTTCAGAGAGGTCGTGCTAAGCAGCCATCTTGTCACTCGACCACATAGAGCTATTTTATTTCTTATTTTTTTTCATAAATCTATTCTCTCTTCATTGCCCTTAGTAGTACCTGTTACATCCTACTTTACTTTTTTATTGCCTTTCCTCCTGCTATAATGGAGACTCTAGGAGAGCAGACACTGTCTCGTTCATCTCTGCACTACGATTCAATACATGTTTATGAAAGTGAATGGGTGAATGAGTCCTTGTTTTACAGATAGGAAAACTGAGGCACAGAGAGTTAGGCCTTTAGACTGAGGTAATATAGCCAAGGTTTGAACCCAAGCAGTCAGGCCCCATAATCTTAACTATAATAACATCCTGCCTTTTCTCCATCCATCAGGCACAGACCTTGCTTATAATTAGAGACCAGAAAGGCAAGAGGACACAGGTTGGCTACTCTGTCTTAGATCCAAGGGTGACACCTTTGTGACACAAGGAGATAAAACAACCTAGTGGGTCTCTTCTTAAATACTCGAAAGTGAAATAAGAGTGGATTTCCAGAGCCATTTGCAATCCACTCATTGTCTTTCTAGAACCCGTCACTGGGTCTTCAACTTCGACAAACTTGCTCCTAAAGGCTTCCTACGGACCCTGAACAGAACTGAAAGTCACCCTCTCTTCACTCAAACCCAAAACAAAGCAAGAGAGAGTCCACTTCACAGCCGCTTTTAGGAGTAAGTGGGGTGGACCCAGGGGCTGCCATTTTGGTATTTCCCACTGTGGTCCCCTCAGGAGGTGAGCCACCCTTCCCACTCCCTGCTACTCCTGCTGTCTCCCGTTCCCAGCGAAAGGAATTTCCTTCTCCTGCAAGCAGCTCATGCTTTTAGAAAGTGGTCTCAGGGGTCCTGAGCCTGAGGTAATTTGTTTTTGCTGTATTTGAGGAAATATTGTGGCCTATTCTTCCCAGGGCCTACGTCACTTCCTGAAATGAAATTTGCCCACGGACTGGCACTGTCACACAATCAACGTATCGACACACGGCCCGGGGATTAACTTCTGTTCATTCAGATGTTTAACAGTATCTTCAATCCACCCCACCCTCCACTGTTTTTCCCTCAGAGTAACTTGTTGGTTATTTGTTTTTTTCTTTTTCCTGATACCGAGTAAAGTAAAAAAACTTCCACACATTGTAGACACTCTCTGTGCATTTCTTATTCTATGTATGACCACAGCAGAGGAAGAAGGAAAAGGTTACATAGATCCCTGAAATGGAGTCTTTGCAAGCTCATCGCTTGGAGAAATTACTAATCACTTTCGCAAAGGTTATTCATCTGGAATCATGTGATTTAAAAACACATTCCTCCCTTTCAAATGTAATTTCTGTGAAATCATAATAATTCAGCAGTTAGTACAAAGAGCAGTAAAGTCATATATCAAGATCACATTCCAGCCCTCTCCCATTTCTACTTCTGACACATAAAAAAGGGCAACATATTAATAAAAGAGAAATGCAGAATTTATTTTCAACCAAGAATGACTGAAAAAAGATTACTTTTTGACCTTTGTCTTTCTTTGCTGAAGGAGAGCTAAAACCAAACGATCAACCTTGGTTACCTTGAATTAGCCAAGATTAAAATTCTTTACATATTGTCTTCTTATACATCACTTAGAAATGAATATTAGCAAGCTAAAATATATATAGATGTGTGTACTTAATACTAAAATTTTTGAAAGTTGTTATTTGAATATGGAGAAAGTTAAATCTTAGGTAAATCAGAAAATTTGGGATCAACTCAGTTATAATTTGAATTGTGTGTGTGTGTGTGTGTGTGTGTGTGTGTGTGTGTGTTGTTATTCCCTATCTCTTGAGGGTTGGAAAAATCTAGCGGACATTTACTGAGAAGGGCTTTCCAAAGACAAGAGCTGAGGCCGTTGCTGGGGGTGGGGGGATGTGGGGTTCAGAAGCAGCATTTCCATTGAGTTCAGACCTATGGAAATGTGCAAGTATATTCATCTTAATCAACACTCATTGGATTTCAGAGTTGGGAGGACCCTTAAAAGTTATTTAATCCCACCCCCTTGCATTAAAAAAAGATTCTTATCATAGGAGGGGTGGAGGAGGAGGGAAATCCTCCCTAACCTAATCCAGTCTGCCTGGGTTGTGTCTAAACTTTTTGATTACTTAATATTTGTTACCTACCAACAAAAAGGGTTGATCATTAATAAAGCAGAATCTCTAAATGGGATTCTTCATTAATTGCTTGTATTCCACACATAAGATTGAGAAATTCGAGTGTCTGCTAAATTTAGATGCTTCTTGAGTAAGGAGGGGTTGGAGGTGGGAGATGGTAATGCCCAAGACTCCCCAACATTCCCTTCCAGGATTCCTGGGGTCTTGGGTGGTTGAGTGTGGGCTTCAGTTAAAAATCTCATGTCTTGGGGATGCCTGGGTGGCTCAGTGTGTTAAAGTCTCTGCCTTCAGGTCAGGTCATGATCCCAGGGTCCTGGTTTCGAACCCTGCATCAGGCTCTGCTCAGCGGGGAGCCTGCTTCTCTTCCTCTCTCTCTGCCTGCCTCTCTGCCTACTTGTGATCACTGTCTGTCGAATAAATGAATAAAATCTTAAAAAAAAAAAAACTCATGTCTTGTAGAAGAGAGACATCACTTCCTTAGTCCATCTAGAAATGATTCTCCTGGAGTGGTCTGTGGAACTTACCTCTGGATAAGGGGCAGGTGTAGGCTCTGCTGACAGAAATCACAACAGTAGACAGGATTTTAAGCTCTCTGGCCAGGTGATAACCAGACACCGCAGTTACAACTCCACTGACAGACAAGGATCCTGCTCTTGAGACACCTTTTACACACACACACACACACACACACCATGGAACGCCTACACTCAACTGCTGACATCAGAACCTTCAGATTCTGTCCTTGTAAGTTTCACAGGAGGGCAAGCTCTACTGATGCGCATACGTGAATTACAAGAGATCGGTCTTCTAGATTTGGAAACCAATTGTTTACCAGTACTTGATTTTCAGGTTAAAAAAAAAATGACGGGGCGCCTGGGTGGCTCAGTGGGTTAAGCCTCTGCCTTAGGCTCAGGTCCTGATCTCAGGGTCCTGGAATGGAGCCCTGCATCAGGTTCTCTGCTCAGTGGGGAGCCTGCTCCCCCCCCGCCCCGCCTACCTCTCTGCCTACTTGTGATCTCTCTCTCTGTCAAATAAATAATAAATAAAATATTAAAGACTTTCCCTTGATTTTCAGATAATGGCTGACTTGACGGACTTGGTCTCTTGAGTCTCCCAGTAAAACTCAAACAATAATCACTAGCATCTGAGTCGTGCGGGGAGGATTTTGGCAGCCAAGGGCACACACCCACGGGTGAAATCCAAAGCTGTTTTATTTCCACCATGCTCACACTTTGATCCATAACATTCTACATTTTGAAGGAGAGGTTCCACTGGCATTTCGTCTCGTGGAAGTCCACGGGGGCCATGTGCCACTGGTTAAGCAGCACACGCTAAAGGACACGTGGGCCTCTTCTTGCTGATTCCTTTTGCTAGAAGGATGCACTTTCGAGGTACATGAAATCTGGAAACCTCTCTTCCTTCTGATTTGCATGAGAGAATTAGGCAAAGGGCCTACGAGGATTCCGAAGGTTCTCCTATCGCTCATCGCTCATCGGGAGTCATAGCGCGGTCACAAATCTCCATGTCGACAGCGCAATCACCACCACATTCAACATGGAAATTATTCTGTAATTGCACTTCATTAGACACTAAAGCTGAATCTCCCTGAAGGAAGAAATCTGAACGATTGGGAATGTTATCTGGGAAATTTAACTTCAAAAAATATTCATTTGAAAGATTGGGCTGACTTATTAAAAAGTACTTTTCCAGAAGTTTAAAATATGCAGAGAATGACCTGGATTCTTCCTTCCTGTTGATATGGTTTAGGACGCATCCTTAAATATGTACTTTCTATCGTAATTGCTTAGTCATTGTATTTCAGTGCTTTTTCCGGAAAGGAGTTCGACTGACTTATAAAAGAGAGAGGTAGAGGCCCTCGCCTGGCTGGCCTCCAGAGTGTCAGTCCCGCATTTCCATCTACCTGCTAGACCTCTGAACCTGGCTGCCTTGTAGGTACCCCAGAGCGCAGCTAACTCAAGACTCCAGTCTCCCTCGATGCTCCCAAAGGACTTGCGCTCCCAATTCCCCTCACTGTGTCTGGTACCAGGGCTCACCGCCCCCTTCCTTTCCTTTGTCCCGAATATCTGTGAGTCCCCAAGGCTTGTTGGGCATTCCCTTGCACTATCTCCCACACTCCACCTCTCCTTCCAATTCCCTTTGCCCCCATACCCCTGCCGCTTCAAGCCTGGATGATTATAATAGCCTCCCAACTAATCGCTTACTTGTTTCTCCCCCTCCAATTCACTGCTGCCACAGTAATCTCCCTAAAACACCATTTAATCATGCCAAACCCTTAATTAAAAATCTTCATTATCTCTTCATTACCACCAGGATAAAGTCCAAGCGTCTTAGTTTCCTTCCACTATCTGGCCTCAATCCACATTTCCAATTTATTGCCTACGCTTTCCCCACAGTTTTCGTGGACTCCACTAAAACCTGTCTAGTCACACCTTTCATCCACCTGGAATGGTTTTTCCAGCCTCTCACTGGGATCTGTGGTCATTCTTTGAGGCCCAGGCCAAATTCTTTTGCCTCTTGTGAGGCTTCCTCTCCAGGCAACTGTGTCCTCCTCAGAGCTCCTGGGACAGTGGCAAGCTTACCAGAGTCGTTATTCAGTTTTTGAAGTGTTTGTGTTTTCTGCCTACTTGGACTACCTGTATCTTAAGATCAGGAACTTCTCCGGATACAAATTTATATCTCCCTCTTATTATTATCATCACCTCCGCCATTCATTACCCGCCATCCCCAATAAATACCACGTATGATCTGATTTGGTTATAAGATGTTTGGAGTTTGGTGGCCAAAGGAAATACATGGTGTAGTACGTCCACCTTGGTCCTTTTTGTTTGGGACAACCCAGCTGGGCGACTGGCAGGTCAGATTATAAAGGGAATTTATTTGGTGTGAACAGGTACTCAGTTAAATTCATCCAATCCCAAAGAGATCTACTAAAAGAAGGAGAATTGTTGGGGAAATGGATTTGTAGTGAAAACCTGTGCTACTCACCACCCCTAAGGACTAAGGAATACAATGAAGGAAAATCCCTTGTGCACAGCTACAGAATTGGGGCGGGGTGGGGGGCTGCAGGGAAGGCAGGCACATGGTGTTAGTGTCCAACTTATAATTTGCATCTAAGTGTTCAGAAATGTGTAGCTCTGCCTTGTTTGCATTTATGCTAGACTCATCCAGGAGGAAGCACTGTACACCTGCCAGGGAGAAGTTACCAGGTAACTCTACTGATTCTCTTTTGCATTTCAGTTCTGATTAGAAGGCAGCTACCTTGTCCTGAAAAGGCTTTCATAATTTAAAAAAGACAACCAGACCGTTAGCCTGCAGTGCATTTCACCTCAAGGACCTTTCCCTCTTTTTTTTTTTTTTTTTAAAGATTCTATTTATTTATTTGACAGACAGAGAGATCACAAATAGGCAGAGAGGCAGGCAGAGAGAGAGGGGGAAGCAGGCTCCCCATCAAGCAGAGAGCCCGATGCAGGGCTCGATCCCAGGACCCTGAGATCATGACCTGAGCAGAGGCTTTAACCCACTGAGCCACCCAGGCGCCCCAGGACCTTTTCCTCTTTTTTTTTTTTTTTTTTTTTTTTTAAGATTTTATTATTTATTTGAGAGAGACAGACAGAGATAGAGACAGAGAGCACAAACAGGGAAGAGAGGGAGAAGCAGGCACCCTATCAAGCAGGGATCCCGACATGGGGCTCGATTCCAGGACTCTGGGATCATGACCCAAGCAGAAGGCAGACGCTTAAGCAACTGAGCCACCCAGGCACCCCAGACCTTTTCCTCTTATACTTCATCTCAACTCACTGTGTTGCTGCAGGGTTATATGTCCTCCTCGTCCCATGGAGTTCTGAGACGGGGCGCTTATAACCTCACATGCTGTCGTCACAAGCGTGAAATTATTCCTTAGCCATTTGAGCAGAGAATGCCTCCTTCCCATCTTTCCCTTCTTTCTTCCCACTTTGGGGAACGAACCATGGGGGGAAAAAAGGCTTCATCAGAAAAGCAATACCGGATAGTTGATGTTGAGTTTTCTTTTTTTCTTTCCCTTTTCTTTTTCCCCCCTTTTGTTCTTCTTAAAATTTTTCTTTCCACTGGCAAACAGGAACCTGGGCTACTTGTGCATCAGCATTGTGATGAGAAGCCAGAGGCACAAATGGTCATCACAATTGTTGGCAGGACCCTGAGGACCAGCTAGAGGCTTTTCTGTGTTATCCATGTCCCTTACTGCTGAGCTGTCACTCAAAGGAGCCCCCAAAGATTAGCCGATGCCCTCTGACCAGATGGCCCCATGTTTCCCAAAGGGTCTTCTGCAAAGGCTTTTGTTTCTCCTAAAAAAAAATTTAAAAAAATATTTCAATAATGAGACCTGAGGTCACAGTATGTGTGCAAGCCTTGTCTTCAAAAGCTTGAGATCAGGGGCACCTGCGTGGCTCAGTCGTTAAGCATCTGCCTTCGACTCAGGTCATGATCCCACTGCCCTGGGACTGAGCCCCTCACTGGGCTCTTTGCTCAGCAGGGGGCCCGCTTCTCCCTTTCCCTCTCCTCGGTGCCCCCCCCCAGTAAATAAATAGAATCTTAAAAAAAAAATCTTGAAATCGTTTGGAGCAGGTGACACTCACATGACTTGAGGTTGTCCCTAGGTTAGGGTGACATATTGACAGTTACAAATACAAACACAATTGAGTATGTGGCTTCAGGAAGCTATCTGAGGTAGACGGTGCCTTAAAAGAGATAAATTTGGGCAAGATTTTGATGCACATTACATCAAGAAGTGGAAGAGAGTGGTGTACAAAATAATATGGAGGTGAGTCAGAGTAATTCTTATGGGGATGATGGGAGCTTGATCAAGAAAGAGAGGTCAGGACGAAAGTTCATCTTCCCAACAGGCTCGAAACACAGAATTAGTCTCATCTATCTTAGCATCCATGTCAACCAGGAAAGTGCCAGGCAGAAAGAGGTGGGCAGTAAATGGCTGAGTTAATGCATTAAAAAAAATAATGTTACCAGGATCCAATGGAGGAAATAAAAAGTTAGCTAGCATATTTCTAACTTTTTTCTATCCTGGTTTAAATTTCTTTTCTTCTTCTATTACTTATTGGGCTTCTTGACTTTCTGACAGAGTTGAGCAGTAAATGGAAATCCCTAGATTATTATTTTATGCACATCTGTAGTGTTTTCCTTGCCTCATGGTGGGTGTGAGAATAAGACAGGAAAAAGCACTTTGATCCCTTCTTAGCAGAGAAGCCATGTCCATGGCTACGGAAGATAAAACCCCCAAAGCATGTTTTAAAAAGCTTTTTGTTGTTGGATGGACATTAAGGTCTTCAGGGAAAGGGTGAGGGCAACTTGCAGATCATTCATGTGCTACAGGGAAGGTCTCGAAAGTTCTGATTCAACTGGTCAGTTGAATTTTCCCAGCTTTCATCCACAGGTCAAAGGAACACCCACAGTGACCTTTTCCTGCCTGGGTACCTCCATAACACACCTCTCAGTCTAGAGGAAACCACGACAATTTCACTCCACGTGCAGAGCAGAAATAAGAGTAGAACCATCATTCTTGAGAGAGGAGTAAATATGGAGGCCTTTGCCTCTGTGTGAACTGGGAGGTCTCCATAGTAACTGTGGCTAATTGGTGAACTGTGCATCCGCGGACAGCGGGGCGGGGCAACTCCCTCCCGGACCGCCAGGCACACGAGCGCCACCTAGTGAGAAAATCCCACTTGGAAACTTCCTGACCCAAACAATCCCAAATACTCATCAGACTTCTCCTTCTCCTCCTCCTCCTCCTCCTCCTCCTCCTCCCCCCCGCCCCCCCTTCTCCTCCTCCTTTGTTCTTCTTCTTTTTTTTTTGATTGAAGAAGATATTTTTAATGTTAAGTAATAAGCAATGACAAAAGACTCCATTTAATGCAATGGGAAATGAAAGGGCAGAGAATAAGATCCAAGAATTTGGCAAAAGAGTGCAGTTGGCGGGTCATAGGGTAGCTCTATTTTAAAATTTTTTGAGAAACCTCCACACTTTTTCAAAGTGGCTGCACCAGTTTGCATTCCCACCAACAGTGTAAGAGGGTTTCCCTTTCTTGACAACTTCTCCAACATTTATTGTTTCTTGCGTTGTTGGTTTTTGTCATTCTGGCTGGTTTAAGGTGGTATCTCAATGTGGTTTTTTTAATAATTAAAAAAAATTTTTAATGAACATATAATGTATTATTAACCCCCAGGGTACAGGTTTGTGAATTACCAGGTTTACACACTTTACAGCACTCACCTTAGCACATATGGGACTTCTTGAGGAAAGGTTACTTTAAGTTCACATAGATATGTATAACATTTTAACTATCTTTTTATTTTTTTTAAGATTTTGTTTATTTATTTGACAGACAGAGATCACAAGTATGCAGAGAGGCAGGCAGAGAGAGAGGAAGGAAAGCAGGCTCTCTGCTGAGCAGAGAGCCCTGTGCAGGGCTTGATCCCAGGACCCTGAGTTATGACCTGAGCTGAAGGCAGAGGCTTTAACACACTGAGCCACCTAGGGGCCCCACATTTTAACTATCTTAACAAAGAATTTTAACTTAGGACTCAAGAGACTAGTCAAGGGAACTGAGAGAAAAGCAAAGATTCAACCAATACTTTTATCACCATTTAAGATTTCTCTTCAACTGTGTATATTTGCAAAGTGCTGATACGTTATTTTTCAAATACAAAAAACATCTTCAGAACTCTGGAGGAAGACAAAAGCGATATGGATGAAGGGCTGGGAGTAGTGTCTAGGGGGACAGAAGCAAGACCTTTCACTCTATACAGTATTATGCCGTCTATTTTCAAATCATATGAATGTGTTGCTAATCAAAAAATTATATTAAAAAGAGGATTTGGCACATATTCACATTGCAAAGAAAATTTTTACATCAGCAAAAACAATATCACCAAGTTACATTAAATTTATTAATTTAAAAAAATTATCAATTTCCAAAGAAAAATAATGCCTTGTCTCCACAAAATGAAAGGATTTTCTCCAGGTAAAAGTACCCATCTGCTAAATGCAGACTGGTACATATAGGAACTTCATCTCAAACACACACATACGGTATGCACACACATCTCCTCTGAGATTCCTACATGTTAGGTGGGGGCAGACACCTCAACTCCCGATTTTTTAACAAAGATTTTATGTATTTATTTGAGACTGGGAGAGAGAGAGAGAGAACAAGATGGGGGCCAGGGCGAAGGGCAGAGGAAGAGGGAGAAGCAGACTCTCTACTGAGCAGGGAGCCTGACGCAGGGCTCCATCCAGAGACCCTGTGAGGACGACCTGAGCCGAAGGCAGACACTTAACCGACTGAGCCACCCAGGTGCCCTCCAACTATTGATTTAAAGAAGAAAGCAAACACTTAAGTCAATGGTACTCAACTTCTTTGAACAAGGTTTACAAAGAACTTTAGCTAATTTGATTCTTGGACACACAAACTAAAAAAACTAAATGGGTGTTAAAAGTTACAAAGCAAAGCTCATAGGACATGTCCTTCAGGTAGCCTAAGAGCAGAAATTATCTTCGGAGGCTTGGAGAGGAGAGACACATGGAATCCTGCACCAAATGCTGCTGATTGTCATGGCAGAGACACAGACCCAGAACACCAGGCCACCTGTCCGTGGTCTGTATGTTCTGGGGTGTGGCGGGGGGGGGGTAGGGAGGACAAACCTTCCATCACACCTCAAAAACTATGATTATCTGCTTTGAGCTTATATTATAATCAGGCCAAAGTGTCTGGGTAAAAAACGTGAAAACTATCGTGTAATCGTGGAGATTTTTTTTTTTTTTTTTTTTTTTTTTTTGCTCTGTTGCGGTTGAGTTTTTTCTGCCACAGACCACTTTATGGTTAGGTGAAAGACTCTGGAAACCTAACTGTTTCCACAAAATTCAAACAAAGCAACATACAAGCAAGCAGACAGCTTTTGTTGAGCAAGTGGATGCAATTTTTTCAACTTCATTTTGAAATTTTGAACCAGCCACTCAGTGAATAAAAACCACACCCCCACTCTATTTTACTGCTTTGCATTTTGGATGAGGGGAAATTCTGAGGGGAAATACATTCCTGCCATACTTAAAGCATAATCATCAAAAAAAAAGTATAGCTTTGCTATTTTGCATATTTTAGATACATGAACCACAGATTATGGCCTAAATACAATCTAATTTTTAAAAAATATTTTATTTATTTATTTGATAGACAGAGATCACAAGTAGGCAGAGAAGCAGGCAGAGAAAGAGAGAGGCAGAAGCGGGCTACCCGCTGAGCAGAGAGCCCGACCCAAGGACCCTGGGATCATGACCTAAGCTGAAGGTGGAGGCTTTAACCCACTGAGCCACCCAGGATCCCTTCTAATCTTTTTTTTTTTTTTTAAAGATTTTATTTTTAAGTAATCTCTACATGCAGTGTGGGGCTTAAACTCAAAACCTCGAGATCCACAGTCAAATGTTCTACCAACTATGCCAGCCAGGTGCCCCTATAATTTCATCTTCCTTGTGTTCACTGGTGTACCTAATTCCAAGCACTATCTTTTATTTTATATATTTTATATGGAAATAATAGACAACATTAAATAAATAATTTCAGCAATTATTAGATGACATGTATTTATAATTATTCCTTATAGTTGCTTAAAGTATTGCATTGAATAGAGGCTGAAAGTGGGAAAAACAGTTCAAGTGAGAGTGTCAGAAGATTTTTAGGTACATTCCTTTCTACCTTCTACTGTATAAGTTTACGATTTTAGCAAAGAACTACAAAATAGGGTAGAATCAGTGATGAGGTTATTATCTCTTAAAAATGGACTAAGGTGGGAGATTTTTATTTATCCGACAGTTGGTTTTGGCATTATTAAAAAAAAAAGGGAAAATATGTACAATTGCAACTGTTGAATGACATCCAATTTACAACTAGTCACATGGCTACCAAGCTAAAAAGCAGTGAAATTGAACCATTCGCCGGTAAATTAAAGTCACGCCAATATCCCATCTAAATTGTTGGCCCGACCATTCTCTTCATTTCATCCGAGTTGACCCAATCCTAACCTGTCCATTGTGAAGTTGTTCTTAGAGTGATTACTACATTCCAACTTTTAGTGATGGATTATTAAGTACGGGGAAGAAACAAACTGCACATCAGTCAGAATTGGATCTTGGATTCTCCATTAGAAAATATTCGTCTTGCTAGAGCTATACGTAGAATGAGAAAATTTTTGGTGTTTTTGTTTAGTTAGTTTTGAAGTTCTTTTCTCTAAAAGTGTGAGCCATTTTGGTTGCTTAGTTCTTTAAAGCTGGGGAGAACCTAACATCTTCTATGGAATTTTATCATTGTTTTCTTTTCTAGAATTACTGTATGTCACAGGGCAACTTTTACATGGACTAGACGAGTTTCTGTGTCCAAATGAATGAGTTATTTGCAGCTTATTCTTCAATTAAGAGATAGTAATGCTGATTGCTTCAACATGACCATCTTAACAGGTGAATTGGAGCTAATCAATTATTCAAAATTCTTTCTTAGGACAAATGGCAGATCTATTAGCAACATTACTTGAATTAGGTAAAGCCTATTAGACACTTATAAGCTTAATACATAATTCTTTGAATATATACTTGGTAACATGTAATCACGTGTTACTACATAATCATGTTACATGATTATATATATCTTTGAACATACCTATATAATTGTTTGAATATAGACTTTATGAAGTAAACATAACATCTACTTTCTAACATGTGATTACACAGTACATGACCTGGGGTACTTCAACACAATGCTCCACATATTCTGTGAAAATTCCATTAACTTCTTGAGGCCTCTCAAGAAGTTAATGTAAACCTTTTTAAATCATTAGTTAGTATACCAAATAAATTAACTGGAAAGGAAGCAAGATAAGGAATTCTCGGTAAAATTTTCCCTTCCCTATTCATTCATTCATTCATTCATTCATTGTAGGATTTCCAGATAAACAACAAATAATTTCTAGAGTGTTTTAAGTTTGCAGTATTTGGGATGTACCTCCACTGAGAAAGTATTTGTTGCCTCTCTGAAATTAAAATGTTTTGCTGAGATAAAATTGGCATAAAACATTATATTAGTTTCAGGTGTGCAACACAGTGATTTGATATTTACATAGTTGTGAATTGATCACCACAGACAGTCTAGCTACTATCCACCACCGGCCATAGTTACGAGTTCTTTTCTCTTGTGATGAGAACTTTTAAGATCTATGCTCTTAGTAACTTTCAAATACGCAATACAATATTGGTAACTATAGTCACGATGCCGTACATTATATCCCCAGGACTTATTTATTTTATTTTATAACTGGAAGTTTGTACTTTTGACTACTTCACCCATTTCATCCATCCACCACCGTCTGCCTCTGGCAACCACCAATCTGTTGTCTGTATCTATGAATTCTGTTATTTTTCTGAATTTTGAGTTCAACTAGGCATCCTGTATTTTATCTAGCAATCCCAGGTGGGTACCTGAGCCCAAAGCCAGTGGGAAGGCTCTGAGGTGGGCCGTGACCTGTCCACTTTGGACGAGGTGAGGTGGCGGGCATGGGGAAATAGCAGGGGACATGGCCGAGTTGAGGTCAGACAATCAGGGCTCATGGACGACCTTTGCTGACTGGCTGTCTGGGGCAACTTTCTCCTGGCAGGCTGAGGTGCCCTGCAGAGAGATGTGACTCAACTCTTGCCCATTAAAAGCTGCCCATTTCAGCCCCCCGAGGTCATTTCACATACACCTCTCTGGATAGCACCTAAAATTTAGTCTTCAGATCTTTGAATCAAGTAAAGGTATGAGATGCTGGTCTATAATTTTCCATTTGGTGTTAGAAATCATATTAAGAGGGCACCTGGGTGGCTCAGTTGGTTAAGTGTCTACCTTTGGCTCAGGTCATGATCCCGGGGTCCTGGGATAGAGCCCCGCATTGGGCTTCAAACTCAGCGGGAAGCCTGCTTCTCCCTTTCCCTCTGCTGCTCCCCCTGCTTGTGCTCTTTCTCTGTCAAATAAATAAATAAAGTCTTAAAAAAAAAAAAAGAAGAAGAAGAAATCCCATTAAAGTACACCCTCCCCTGCCATGTTTTCCCCACCCCCCGAAAGTGTATACAAATGTCAATAAGTCTGTTTATCCTACATTCTAAATGCAGTAACATTTGGGTGGTAGTTTTTTGTTAGTATACTATTAAATAATATTGCAAAGTCTTTTGCCCATCCCTGAAATAATCTAGGAAATAATAGAAAAAAAATCAAATTATCTCTGGTCTGCAAAGAACTAAAATAGAAACGAGGTGACCTTTAGCTGCTACAGAGTCACATATGCAGACAAGTTGTCTTCTCATATATGTGCATGTGTGCGTCTCCTGTGATTCACAAACTCAATATCGATAAAGTTCTTACTATGTGGAACACAAAGTATTTTCTAGAACTTTCAAACTAAAGGTCAAAGGGATCCTTATTAAATTTTCTAAAGAATTCGTTCATGAAGGGACCGTCATTTAAAAACCAAGCACAGGAACAAATTCCAGGGGTGTTTATCAAGTCGTATTTATTTATTTTTTTAAAGATTTTATTTATTCACTTGACAGAGAGAAATCACAAGTAGATGGAGAGGCAGGCAGAGAGAGAGAGGGAAGCAGGCTCCCTGCTGAGCAGAGAGCCCGATGCGGGACTCGATCCCAGGACCCTGAGATCATGACCCAAGCCGAAGGCAGCGGCCTAACCCACTGAGCCACCCAGGTGCCCCTATCAAGTCGTATTTAGAAATAAAGATGAACTAATACTGGAAATTCAAAGAAGAACAGAGTTTGGATAGTTACAGACCGAGGGTTACAAATGTCATTGAGTTTTAAGATGGTCCAGGGTGCCTTTCTCCAAACACATTGAAGGCCGGTGACCTCAAAACTGCCTTTTGCAAGAGAAAAGAGCAAACACACATGAAGGCATCCACACAAGGAAGGTTGCTTCCCTATTCCTTTTGGGAGGTGGGTTAGTTTCCTAAGATTGCTGCAACCAAGTAGCACAAACCGGTAGGTCTGTCTCACGGGCCTGGAGGCTGGCAGTTGTCGGTGGGGTTGGTTCCTTCTCAGGCAATGAGAAAGGATCTGTTCCAGCCCCTTCTCTCCCCCACACCGCCTCCCAGCTTCTGGGGGTGTGCTGGCAACTTCGGGCATCTTCAGCCCGTAGAAGCATCACCAGATCTTCTGTCCACACACAGTGCTCTCCCTGAGTCTTCCCACCTTCTTCTGACTGTGTCTGCCTCTGTCCAAACTTCTCTCCTTTATAAGGACACAACCAGATTGGAATAAAGCCATCACTGATGACCCCATCTTAGCGTGATCATGTGCAGAGACCCTATTTCCAAATCAGGTCACATGCACAGGTAGTGGGAATTGGGACTTCAGCGTCTTTTTGGGAATACAATTCAACTCAGAACTGGGGCGATGGGACAAATGGTCTAAATACTGCTGGGTTTACAAAAGGGAAGACTTGGGGCGCCTGGGTGGCTCAGTCAGTTAACCATCTACCTTCGGCTCAGGTCATGATCCCAGGGTCCTGGGGCCGGGCTCCCAGCTCAGCGGGGAGTCTGCTTCTCCCTCTCCCTGCTCATGCTTCCTCTCTCATTCTCTCTTTCTCTCTTTCAAATGAATAAATACATTTTTTAAAAAATCCTTTAAAAAATAAAAAATAAAAAAAGAGAAGCCATGCTACCCCGATTTTCCTAACCTGGATAGGATTTTATTCCAAGAGTCTATGTTTGAGTCCAAAAGCACCCTACTGCAGTCCCAGGAGGGTGCGTCACCCTGGGTAAGGAAACACAAGGCGCTTGAGAGCCGACGGTCATGGGGGAGTGGACAACAGCTCATTCTTCCTGACCCACCCACCAAAAATAAATGACCACAAGCTTCAAAAAGACTGATTTCAAAAATTACTAGGAGAGTTTGATTTTGACAAGTCAAGATTCCTTGTAAAGACAGGCTATCTAGCTAGGCCAGGAAAAGGGGCCCAGGACTGGGTAAGAGACAGAGTTCTACCTTCCAGGCATGATCTCTGCCGATAGCGGAGGGCTTTGGGCAGATCCTTAACTTTCTTGCTCTCAGTATCCTCATTAGGGGGTCGGACTGTGATCCCTAAATCCTGCCCAGACCTACTATCAGTCACCATGGAACTTTCCAGGGTGTGGTGAGATACGTCCACGCATCCCTGAGACGGGGAAGCAGCAGCTCTTTGGAATTGCCCCAGAGTAAGATCCGGACTGTCTCACACTGTGTGATCCACTGACCTAAGGGAGACCCGCCAACAAGTGTTACTTTTGCCCTCACACACAGTGGACCGACCGTGGGGTCATGAACTATCAAGGCCCACTCACAGGAAATGAAAAACCGAGAGCAGTTCCTAGTAGGCAACATGTCGTAGTGTTTTCCTCTCCTTTAATGACCACCTCTCTACGCACAAACACTAGGGAGCCACAGCGTGGACTTGGCTACAAAGGACACGCAAGCTAAGGCCTTTGCCTTTGAGGGACTTGTTGGTCTCTGTGGAAGGTTAACCAGTGGCCCAAGTGAACTTGAAGGAGCATGAACCCATGGGTACGGAGGAAGAGCTGCTCCAGCCTTGTTGGGTTGTGGACACGCCCACCTCCACTGGGGTGATTTAGCAATGCTTCATGGTGGGGCTGAGAGACTGAGTTTTGTCTTCTTAGAACAGGGATCATACAGAATACTTTATAACTCATGACAGTCTTTTTGTGACTGTGAACACACTATGGGATTTCTTATCAGAACTACTGCTTTAACAGGTTTCCACAAGAATTCTAGTTCCTACAGAATAGAAAGGCTCTTGTGAGCCTCAGAAAAGCCCCCCAAATCTGGCTTCCTTTTGAATCCTTGACTGCATCCTCAAAATACACAGAATAGAACCAGACCTACGTACCGCTGTGAATGAAAACTTGGCAAGACCCTCTTGTTTCCAATATCTCAGCCGGGCTAGTGCTAGGGTTTTTGTAAGCTCATCTAGAACACTGTGTCTTTTCACCTTGATATCCCCACACATCCTTTCCTGAGGGAGGGTAGATCAGGCTTCTTGATGGTAATTGCTCCAAAGGGTGGGAATGAAGTTAGGTTCGTTTTGGTAAATCTTTCCACCTTCCCAGAGGGGTTATATAAGAGACCTGGCTTTTATTTATATATTTTTAAAGATATTTATTTATTTAAATTTTTTTTTTAAAGATTTTATTTATTTATTTGACAGAGAGTAATCACAAGTATACGGAGAGGCAGGCAGAGAGAGAGAGAGGGAAGCAGGCTCCCCGCTGAGCAGAGAGCCCGATGCGGGACTCGATCCCAGGACCCTGAGATCATGACCCGATCCGAAGGCAGCGGCCTAACCCACTGAGCCACCCAGGCGCCAATTTACTTATTTATTTTGACAGACAGAGATCACAAGTAGGCAGAGAGGCAGGCAGAGAGAGAAAGGGAAGCAGGCTCCCCGCTGAGCAGAGAGCCCGATGTGGGGCTCGATCCCAGGACCCTGAGACCATGACCCGAGTTGAAGGCAGAGGCTTTAACCCACTGAGCCATCCAGGCGCCCCATTATTTATTTATTTTAGAGACAGAATGAACAGGGGGCAGAGGAGAGGGAGAGAGAATCTCAAACAGACTCAAGCAGACTAGGTGTAGAGCCTGATGTGAGGCCCGGTTCCCTGACCCTGAGATCATGACCTGAGCTGAAATCAAGAGTTGGATGCTCACTGACTGAGCCACCCAGCCGCCCCCAGAGACCCGCTTCTTTTTCTGGCAAAGCGCATTGGCAGAAAGGCTTTGCTGGGACCTCTCACTTTACAAGTAGTAACTGCTCTTTTCCTGTACAGTACCACATTTGAAGGGGCTTCTGTTTGGCCAACGGTCATGAAGCATTCCCGCGAAGGGAAATGATTCTCCCAGGCTAGGTGTGTAAACTGGCTGCTTGAGGACGAGAAGGGAGCGGAGATTTTTCTCTTGGGAACAGGTTGCTGGGTCCTGTTGTGTGAGACTGTTGGAGTGGGATGTCACTACTCAAGCCAGGAAGGCTACGATTGCCCAGTGACTTGTCCCTTGTCAGTCCGGGTGTACACTGGTGCTGCCGACGAGAATTCTCTGGCACGGGGCACCCTGCAGAAATCAGTGTTGAGCGTCTGTGTGTTTCCACCGAGACACGTACCATACTGTTGATAGAAAGGCACATGCGGTGGGGGGGGACTCTGCTGGGGACATCACTGCACTTCCTCTTCACTGAAAATCTTGACCAAATGCCCAGCACTATTGTGTCCCATGTGACTTTGGATTTGCACTAGGACTTCATGCTTAACAGGTATGAGGCAGAACCATGCCAATAGACAGAGGGGTCCTTTATGAGTCTCTGCAAATACAAGTCCCTGGCCCCATATTCTGCACAAGTCGATGATGTGCTTTCTTTCTTAGTTTCTTTCTTTCTTAGCTGAATTATGTTCAGCTACATGTGCGTGCACATTACCACCTAGCTTCCTCGACCATTCGGCTCACCGCAGCAAGGACTGTACCCGGTTCTAAATGCACTTACGGGCTTACTTATGGGTAGAGGTAGCAGCATACTCGGTGTTGCTTTAGGGAGGAAGAGCTCATGATCATTAATGGCGGTGATAACAGCACTGGTGTAAAGAGAATTCCGAGTGAAAGAGGAAATCGGCCTTTATCGCTAGCGGATCTGTCCTGTCCAGGATAAAAGGAGTCCTTTGGACTGTCCGGTCAAATCAGGTGTCCCCCTGGCTGCATCTCACCTCTTTCATGGTCCCATTGATCTCTTCACCTGATATTGTCTGTGCCTTGAAGACTCCCGTCACAATAGAGACTTCCAATAGGCGGGGAGGAGAATTAAGAGCTTATAGACATCGGGTGATAGGCAACTTGGATTTAGGCTCGGACGTTACAGGATCTCCATTTTAAAACATCAAAATGTTCATTTTGTGCCGTTTGAAATGTGACTTTCAGCGATGACCCTAATCTCAGGGGAGAGATAGTCTGTCGACATATGTGAATTTCACCAGACAGCCTGTTTTTGCTTCCCTGTGAGGAATTAAAGTAGATATGCTAAAAGGTTGTACCTTTTTCAATGCTGATTCTCCCCGTCAGAAAGTGTCGAACCGCAGTTGGCGATGGAAGGGCCGATAAGGCATCTAGTCAGTCACCGCCTCTGCGGGTGGCTGCTCTTTTGACACATCTGAATCCGGCGAGAGGGGCTGTTTGTCACAAAGGCTCACACGCGAAATCTACATGGTCAGAAAGGTTTGTAATATAACGAACGCCCTTATCCTCACCGGGATCTTTACAACAGCTTGGATGACTTTTTAATTGTGGCTTAATACAGTTAATTATGGCAACTCTTCCCCATTTTCCAGGATGATGAATTAATATTACAGATCATTAACGTTACTAAATTGGCATAATGATATACTAGATTGAACGTTGCAGTTATGTTAAGACCTGCTTTATAATTTGGCTCTTTTGTTATTTGCCTTAAATAGGAACGGCATGCACGAGGCTTGCCTGTGAACCGTGGGCTGCATGTGACCACTTGTGTCGTTTTCCTTAATAAATTATTGATATAGAAAATCCCAAATGGAAGACTTCTTCATCTTCAGACTGTATGTGAAGCCAACATTTTCTTTCTAATATCCACTTCATCAGTATAAAAGTTAGAAAGCTGTGACTCTCGAGCCAGGATTTATAATTAGACAAGACCGTATTTTACATCTGCGAAATACTCATGCTTAGTGGGGAAAAAAAACGAGAAACGCGATATGTTCCATTCTGTTGCAATGGTTATACCATTTTAATCTCTTAAGTTCAATATGTATCCTCTAGCAGGCTATACTTCTAGGATTTCATTTTTAGATCCTTAAGGCTGCATATATCTGTCAAACCGACATAATGAATTTAAAGTGCTAATGCCTAGAAGACCAGAAAAACATTGAAATATATCCTTGGTTGATTAAATTACCACCTCCAGCTACTTTACATCCTTATGTCCAAATAGATTTTCTTTTTACTTACCAAGTGCCGGATCTGGAAGATGTGGAAGATGTAATTTTATGGTAAAAACATGCACATGTCTTTAGACAAGAGCGTTTTATTTAAGCATCTTTTTTAAAAGTCTGTACAGCATTTCTGTGATAGGACTTGAAATTTGATTACGGGTCCTTTCAATTATGCTCAACCTGCAGGTTAACCGGTAACTTTCAAGTGTATTCTTGGAATGGGATTTATGTTTCACATCTGGAGCACCGGCATCCAAATGCTTCTGATGACGGTATTGCAAATCTGTGAACTTGTTTTGCAAAAATAAGAAGACAGAGATGAATCCTGAGCTTCGTGTTGCAAGTTGTTTCTTCAGGAACTGCCTGCATTGACAGACTGACAACTTAAGGGAGCAAAAATGACCCGGAGATCTCCCTCGCTCCTATATGGGGTTGGTTAGTTATCCAATCAGCCTGTCACCAAAGGGAGACCGGGTGGAAAATCTTATTCTCACTAGTAAAAGGTGCAGTCAAAATAATCCTAGAAATAAAAAGGCTATGGACCCCGGTAGGGAGAAAATATTGTTTTTCCACTTAAGTTTTACTTCTGGAATTGAAGGTAAAATCAAGGCTGAAAGAGAGTCATGTCTTTTCACACACGCCTATCATCGAAGACTTGTACTACATTGCCTTAAACAACTCCATACGCCCTTCTCCGTACACTTCTCACACGGTCCAGTTCATACACACACACACACACACACACACACGTGCACAGTCACACTCAATTACACAATCACAGAACTCAAGTATACACATCTTTCAGTGATCACCGTCACACAAAGGAAAAGTAGAAGGAAATGTGGCTGTAGTGTATGGGGCGCGTTTTCTATTGGAAGATGGCCCATTATGTGCATCCATTCCAAGATACCCTGCTTTGGCCATTTGGCTCTGGGAAGACCAATTCTGACCACATGTTCACCGTCCACGCCCGTCCAAACCCCGCCGAGGGTGTGAGGGAAGGAGTCCGCCATTTCGAGGTTAGAATTCTGGAACCTTGCAGACACAACACCCAAGGGAGAGACAGTGAGTATCAGTGGTTAGACACCAGGGTGCTGTCACGTCTGGGGGTGAAACTAAAGACCGCGATGAACGTGAAATAAAACGACAAGTATCAGAGGGAAATAGGAGCAGGGACCGAAGGCAAGAGAGCAGATTTGTAGTGCTTTGAAATGAAACGTTCTAATCCCTCCGACAATCCTGTTGACTATGAGCTATAGCACTAGGAGTACAACACAGGGAAAAAGATACATTGTGGGATAAACAGCTGCTTATAAGGTAAAACTGAATGGCCAAAATAGATGAATAAGGACACACAATGGAGAGAAAAAAAGAAATGAGTCCGTGGCAATATAAGAAAAAGGTAAAAGTGAACAGAGGACAGAAAGGCAGAAAAGAAAAAAAATGTAAATGCGTGAGACAAAAAAGCCAAAAGACGAAAAAGAAAAAGAGCACGAGAGGGGGAAAGAAGTAATATTTTCCTTGATAAAAATGCACAAAAGGGAAGATGAACTTTGTTCTTTTTCTGTTTCTACTCTCCTCTCTTTTTCTGCTTTTCGCCTCGCAGCACGCCAGCCTAGCTGAGAGCTGTAATGTCATTAAATTGCAAATGCTTTTTCATTTCCGACACACACTGTTTACTTATCTGGCAAAAACATATGTTGGAAGGAATCCGTTAAATTCTGCCCATTGCCTTGGGTAAAAGTGCAATGGAAACGGACCCACTGAGCGTCCTCTTTCTTCTTCTTTAGCACTCCCCTTATCTACAAGACGGCTTCGCAGAAAACTGGCTAGTTCAATGAAAAATGAAGATACAGCGGGAGATTAGGGAAGAACACTGAGCACAAAATTCCTGGAGAGAGGGTCACTCCATTGCAAATGATTTCACTCCTCTAGATCTGCATAAATTACTATTTTTAAGGCATCTCCAAAGTCTGTATATTTTTCTCACTCTGTCAAACATTTAATTTCACGCCCCGTGTTCTGAATATGCTAAAATGCATATCTCTGATGCACCTTTAAGCCAGAAAAACGAATGCAAAATTGAAGATAAAATGATGTGATTTGCACTACAAGCCTATTACTTGAGGTATTTACATATAGTTTACCTCTGCAGTTCTGAGGATGATTTATTAAAAAAAATCTGGATTAAGCTCATATAAATATGTATAAATCTTTGTTTAGAAAATAGATTTTGCAGCTGTTGTGTCAAAAAAGTTCTTTAAGATTCTGTGAAGAATTTTCCTTTTAGCATGCTTTAAGAGGGAAAAATGGGGGACAGAATTTGACATTCTGCTTGGGGGGGGAGCGCATTCCACCATCCGGCATTTATAAAGACTCCTTTATTGCCCTTTTTTGCCCAAAGCACAGCTTGGCCCCTCCTCGCTCTTTTATTATACTTATTTAATTTTCTTTTTTTTTTTTTCTTCCCCTTTTTGCTTGGGCACAAATAATGGTGCCCTGGATTACTAAACTCAAATTAAATATCGCTGTTTAATGACAGAAACAATCGTGAGCCTTTTGGACTCACCCCAGCCCCCTCCCTGGCCTTTCCCAAACACGCTTGTCTTCAAACCAACACACCTACCCAAGAGTCTTCTCACTGACACCAAGCCCTGGACCTACCCGGAGCGACTTTCTAGTTACTGATTTGGAAATGATGATTAACACACGGCAAGTAAGAGATCCAACCCACTGGAGAAGCAATTCTGAAAATACTGGCGTGTCCTTCAAACCATCCCACACGTGTGCCTTAGCGCCCACCAACCTGCCTTTTCTCTCTCTGTCTCTCTCTCAAATCTAGATCTTGCCCCTTTGTCTGTAAAATGCTTCCTTTACTCTGGCCCCTCCAAGGCCGCGCTGATCCTTGCCCCTCTGTGATCATTGTCGGGGGACTTACTCTTTGCTATTTTCTCGTAAGGCTTTGGATTTAAGAGAGTTCAGATGACAAAGTTGACTGTTTGGAGCCCAGCACACACCGGGCCCCGCAAATCTGCCCCGAGCCTGCGAGGGGATGGGGGCCGGGCCCAGCTTCGGGCCGCACCTGCCAAGATGCTGTGGGAACCGTCGCTTCTGGAAGCAGGTAGTGGGGACAGCGATTTCTTCAAAGCCGGCATTAATCCTTTCGCAATTAAAACAAGAAAGGGATGTTTACAGGCGTTTGATCACTTTTGGTGGCGACTTTGCTCAGGAAGATTGGATTCCAGTTCTGCCGGGCTGCGCCTGCTTCCAGTTGACGAATGACGCTTAGAAAGAATGAGACCGCAGTCATTTTCAAAAGTTAAGTCATTCTTGTTGCGCAAAATGGCTTAACAATCCCCCCTAGTGGTCTGTTTCCTGTTACTGTGATTTAGGAACACACTCCCTTTCCAAAAGGGCCTGTGTGGTTTGTTGACAGGTTCCTAGCAGAGGACCTGCAAAATGCCAAAACCAAAGCCAAAGCAAGACTAGAGCTGGGCTGACCTTCCGTTGATTCCCTCTCTGCGACCATACCCACGGGCGGCCTGGTTTCCTGCGTAGAGATGGGATCGCATCCTTCCATAAAGTAGCCTCCTCTCTCGAGGGGGCTCTCTGAACTGACCAACAACCTTGGCTTTCTGGGGTTCAGGGCCTCGTCACTGCAATCAGTGGATGGCTTGGGGGTACAACACGCTCAGGGTTTCTAATATCTCCAGTACTGGGTTTGGGTTTTTGAAGGCAAAAGGAGTGAATCATGGAAATGGTCTGTTCCCTTCTTGCAGGAAGGTTTGGCCCAAACTGGAGGGTATTCATGCTTTAGGAGAACTACACCTTGACATGATTAAAAACCCCATATGTGGGGCGCCTGGGTGGCTCAGTTGGTTAAGCAGCTGCCTTCGGCTCAGGTCATGATCCCAGCGTCCTGGGATCGAGTCCCACATCGGGCTCCTTGCTCGGCGGGGAGTCTGCTTCTCCCTCTGCCTCTGCCTGCCTCTCTGTCTGCCTGTGCTCGCTCGCTCTCTCTCCCTCTATCCCTGACAAATAAATAAATAAAATCTTTAGAAAAAAAAAAAAAAAACAAACCCATATGTTTTTCAAGTGTCCACGAAGAAAATGCCGGGTCATCGTCCCCATCCTGTATTCAAGCCTTTCCTCTACTCCGCACACTAAGGGTGGGAAATCCTGTCTCCTCCAGTGTTTGTAGCTGCCCTAAACTGCCGACCTTCTCCTCAACTTCCTTCTAGGCCCTTGCCGGCGCCAGAGACCGGCTAACCCTGAGTTGGGGGCACCTAAGTATTTCAAGCTTGGACCACTGAGACGGGGATATCCCATCCACCTGAATGCTGGCTCATTCCCCTTGACCTTGTTCCCAGTCATGCTCCTTTTCCAGACTATGGACACATGGAATCTAGCACATGTATTTATAATGGAAGAGGTTAGGTAGTGTTGCCCCTTGATAGCTCTAATGGGGACAGTGTCAAGATTTCTTTTTTTTTTTAATATTTTATTTATTTATTTGATAGAGAGAGAGGGAAAGAGAGGGAGAGAGAGAGAATAAGCAGGGTGAGGGGCAGAAGGAGAAGCAGACTCCCCCCTGAGCAGAGCCTAAGGCAGGGCTCGATCCCAGGACCCAGGGATCATGACCTGAGTCGAAGGCAAATGCTTAACAAACAGAGCTATCCTGATGCCCCTCAAGATTTCTTACATTACTGGGTATCTTTGTTCAGGCTGTTATAACAAAATATCCCTGACTTGGGCACCTCAGCAACAGCAGAAACCTACTGCTCATAGTTCTAAGGTTCTAAGTCCAAGATCATGGTCAGGTTTTGGTGAAGGTCCTCTTCCGACTGCTGACTTCTCACTGGGTCCTCACGTGGTGGGAGGGGAAAGGGTCTCTGTGGTGTCTCTTTATAAGAATGTTAATCTCCTTCATGAGGGCTCTGCCCCCACAACCCAATCACCTCCCAAAGGCCCCACCTCCTAATACCGTTCCACTGGGGGTTCGGATTTCAACCGAACCAGACTGAATTCTGATTTTATTTTGGGGAGACACAACATTCAGAGCATAGCACTGGAATATGGACGAAGAAAAATATTAGGTATTGACTAAATATGCATTTCCATAAAATAGTGCAAAACAATCTTAAAACCCTAAGCCCTGGTCCACAAGAAGCTTAAAATATCAGGAAAAATTAACAGATAAAAATGAATCCATTGCCGACTTCCATGCATTTCAGCTTGAAGTTCTGCAGACCTGTAGGATATTTCTCCCAAATAACTAGACTATTTCCCTCAGTAATGCCGGGACTTAGCTTCATTTCCTTCCTTGCAGTTTCTAGACTCCATCCAGGTGCCCAAAATCAGCATTTCTTGCTAGAAGTACCCGTGGAGTCCCTGTTCCTCTTTTCATTTATTCGTTAATTCCTTTCAGCCTCAGTAGCAAGGAATATTTAACTGTGCAACCATCCTGCTTGGGAATGTGCGCTGGTTCCCATCTACGTCATCATGAACTTCCTCTTCTTCCCTGTGAGGTCCCCTGAAGGACTGGCTTTTCAATCGACCATTTAGTAACATAATTGTCGCCTCCCTCTGTATGCTAACCCACAGGTAATTCAACCTGTTTGCTCCTCCTTGAAGCACAGTTTAGATTTTTACACCTACACATAGCTCTCCTGCAGAAACAAGTTCACCAAGACGTAGCGAGGCTCAGGCCTCCGGGCACATCCTCGCCTCTGCCATGTCTAAGGCCTCACGACAGACTTAGCACTCGTTTTCTTAAGGAGGGTCCCCCAGCGTGTAGAAGCTTCCAGCCCTACAAATTAGTACCTGCTCCAGCCCCTTTATGGTTTCACCCAGTGTGGACATGTACTCGGTCCAGAACCTTCTTGCACATATACCTGCTCATTCTCTCCTTCTCTCTGAATATATATGGTGCCATGTGTACGGTCAGTGTTAAGGAGTTTGAGGATTTTTTCCCCCTACAGTTGCATTATCTTTTTCCTTTAGGTGATGTAATGATACCACAGGAGGGACTGTCTCTTCTTTATATTCTGTACCAGAATATGAGTCCTAGTAAAGATTTATTTGAGAGGGAGAGAGAGTGTGTGTGTGCACCTGCCCGTGAGCAGTGAGCTGCAGAGGAAGAGGGAGACGATCTCAAGCCGACTCTTCACTGAGCCTGAGCCAGACCCAGGGCTCCATCCTGACCCTGAGATCATGACCTGAGCTGAAATCAAGAGTTGGACGTTCAACCGACTGAGCCACGCAGGCGCCCCAGAGCCCTGGGTCCATATTCTAAACCTACTAAACAAAACACTTGGACCAATTGCTTCTGAGGAAGTTTGAAAATGTTAGTTTGTTTATAAGTATCTCTATTAAAGATTATTAGTCTCCATACCAAGATCATTTAAATAAAAATCAAAATAAGCACCCATTCATGGAGCACGTTCATAGTTGTTTCTTTAAACTCAGCATGGGTAGGTCATAAATACTTCTTGAATTAATCATATGTAAGTCAGGCCCGGGGGTAGAGGGTGGGTATTGTTACCCATTGACTTATATCACTAAAGAAGCAAGGGGAATTTAATTCTGGCATGGGCTAGATCTAGAAATCAATCTTTCTGTTGGTTCTACTTCTGGGTTGGATTCCCTCTCAGGCAGGTCTAATCCAAGCACTCATATGACTTTTAGCCCCTCTAAAGCATCTGATTAGCTCAGAAGCCCCAGAGTCAGAGGGGGGGGGGGAAAAGCTGCTTTTCCCCAAACTTTCCACCCAAATCGCAAAATCCAGTCTCATGAGGCCAACTTGAGGCACGACTTGTCCCTCCTGCCTTGTACCTGGGTTAATGGACCAGAGCCGAGCTGCATACACTCTGGGGAGCAGGCAGGTGGAGAGGGGGCTATCTCCCACGGAAACCACGTGGGTCAGGAGAACAGTAGGAGGTGGTTTCCTAGCAGAAAGTTGAGGGAGCCACTTCCATTTCTTTATAGAAACATGTGAAGAGTGATTACAAAGCAGGGGAAATCTTTATAAACCGCTAGATGGAGAACAATTTGGTAGAACCTCTGTAAAAGATAGTTTGGGGTCACTTCGTGAAGTTGAACACATACATGGTGTGTGAGCTGGCAGTCCCACTGCTCGCGTCTGTGCCCGAGAGTGGCTTTCACACATGCGCAGTGACCTCCACAGCTACATGGCACAGAGTACCCGGTACTTACTTGGACGGGAAATGGTGAGAGTCTACCAAGAAGGCTAGTGGGAAGGTAGCAAGATTAAATGCCCAAAGGACACCTTCCTAAATGACTCTTCTCCCTTCGGAAATGTATAAGAATTTGAATATAATATAACTTGTCCAAAGTTACATCATTAAGTGATAGAGCTGGAGTGATCCTTGAACCTAAGAGTCCAATGTCTATCCGTGTTCTTTCCAGTAAGATTAAAACTGTTGTAATTTCAAAATATGTGAACTGTACACATGCCTAGCTCTCTACATACTCATCCTATACCATATATATACACATATACATAAATGTGCCTACACATGTACACATGTTTGTATGGACATAAATTCATATATACACACATATGCATATGTATACACATATCTATTCAAATATAAATAAGATAAAAGAGAATGGGTAGAGAGGTATGTATATAATTCACAGATATGTCTAATACATACATATGGCTGACACAGCTTCTTTGGGTAATGAGTCTTATATATTTACAACATGTTTTAACAACTTGTCTTTGAAGTATATGCCTAATAGAGATCATAAATCCAAGGACCAAGTTTTCCTTCCAGTCTTGAACCTTGTTTAATTCTCAGCTTGTACTCAAGACATGCTACCCTGTGACCATAACATTATAGGAAACAAAGAAAACAATTCAAAATCAGAATGAGGGAAAAATTAAACTGGCCATTATGGAAAACAGAGCCAATAATCATTCTATACCTCATCTCTTCTAACCAAGATAAGACTAGAAGAAAAAGAACTAGTAGATTACACACTACAGGAAGTATACTGATTACTATAATCCTTCTTTATATAGACTTGTAATAGGGCAAAATCTGGTCCTTACAGTATATGTTCCTGAGAGAGGGTTGGGCAACTTAATATTTGCATTTCAACTGTAATTTTAAATTTCTTATAATTCAAATATCTACTGGATACACTTTTAGGCAAACCTATTAGTATTTAAAATAAATTAGACCTAGCATCTAGTAAGCATGAGGACTCACTGTTGCAATCCAGCTAAAGCAAATGGTACTAAATTTTGTATTTTTTGGTAGATGTAAGGAGGGTGAACTAAACTTATACTTTCAACACACCATTCCACCAATGTGGAATCCAATGGTTGAATTAAAAATAAAATGAAATGAGACATATCTGAAAAGTAACTGCTGTACTTATGTGCTAATCACACCTCAAAGCATAACATTGCTTGTTGTTTTTTTTTTTTCAAGAGAAGCAATAAAATCCTATTATGGATTAATCTTGTGCCAAATTTTGTTTTTTAATCAAATCTATTTTGAGCTAAAGAAAATACGAAATGCAAATGAGGGGCCTGATCCTCCAGATCTTGTGAACATGTAAGGGCTGATACACTTCAAAGATTTGTTTAAAAACTCATAAATTAAAATCCTCCTACAACACAGCAAAACATACTTATTCGCAAACCTTTACATTTCATAGTCCATGTAAAGTTTCAACCTAATTAACGTCTTTGGGGGAGAAGATTTTAAAATTCCTAAAATTAGATGTCTATAAATAAATACTGGTCTAATTTAATTTCTTACACGTGTACCATATCCCTAGGCTGCAAGTGAGAATTCCGTTTCTCATGCCGTCAACAAAACCAAACAACAACAAGAAAACCATGTTGAAAAGAGTCAGTGTTCTCAAACACGCAGCCCCATCCTCCCCAGTATACACACCACTGGAACACAAAGGGTGGGTGAGCTTATGGAAGGGTTGCTTGTGTGGCATTCCCCTGTGTGCTTTCTCCATCTGGGATGAAATATTCATTAGCAGACCTAAACAAACTCTTTAGAACATTTTTATCTCAAAGTGAGAAAATGCTATTCAAGCAGGCACTAATGAAGCTGTCCACCATCTTGTTTGATGTTCTCTGGTTAAAGAGATCCCTGAAAGGCTTCTGGCAGTCCCTACTCTCTTTGGCAACTGTTTCAACTGCTGTGGGGCAATTGTGCAGCTATAACACAGACTCCTGTAAAATGCCAACCCACAAGCTTTAAATGGAAAATACAATATTCATGGACATCAACTATATAATAGTAGGTATCACATAAACTACATTTTACTACATGAGATCACACTCATCATAACATATCATTATGAGGGTGCTTCTTCTGAGAATTCAGAGCACAAGAAAGAATGTGATTTGGTTTCTGTCCTGAAGCCAGAGAACACAGAATATATTGGGAAATAAATGTATCCTGTTGATGAAATATGTAAAATAAGTCATTTGTGCATATCTATTTCATGGGATATCTCAACATGTTTAGCAGCAAATATGGGAAATAAGTTTATATGATTTTAAGATGTGAGTGTGTGTGTGTGTGTGTGTGTACACAGAACTGTAAGTAAAAGTGTGTAAAGTGAAAATTTTATACTATGGCTGTAATGATTCAGTCCAAGAAATCTTAAGATGTTATCATACATGATATTACTACTTTTGTTCAATTGGATTAGTATAGTCATTCAGAAGATGGTTTTGCAGTGCTTGTGCTAAGGTGAAATGTGTGCCAAAGCCCATAGGTATGTGTAGAAAGTCACTAAATATAGTATTCTACACCCAGAAGACACAGAGGCATTTCAAATTCGATATATTAAGAGATAACTCAATATTTAATCTCAGTAAAATTGTCCCTCTTCATGAATTTCGGTTTCAATTCATGACAAACTCTCTGTCGTAGGCAAAATTCTAAGATGTCCCTCAATGGCAACACCCATCAGTGTTTGGGTAGCGCCTGTGACTATGATGGGATCGTGGCAAAGGCAAAGGGATTTTGCGGATGTAAAGTTCCTAATTGGTTGACTTTGAGTTAATCAAAAAGGAAATGAACTGGGGACACGCTTGATATAATCGGGGAGCCCTTTAAAAGAGGGTCTAATAGTCAGAGAGCGTCTCCTGTTGGCTCTGAAGAAGTAAGCTACCATGTTGGGAAAGGACCTGTCAGAGGACCACATAGCAAGGAACTATGAAAGGACGCTAGGAGCTAAAAGCAGTCACTGGCTGACGGGTAGCAAGAGAACAGGACCTCAATCTTAACAAGGGCAAGGGACTGAAATCTACCAGTAACCCAAGAGTTTGGAAGAAGACTTTGGGCTCCAGAAGGGAACAAAGCCAGCTGCCAACTTGACAACAGCCTTGTGAGACCCGGGCAGAGGACCAGCCAAGCCATTCCGGGACTCCCCATGGAAACGGACATAATAAATGTGTGTGGTTGAAAGTTACTAAGTTTGCTGTAATTTGTTAAACAGCAATAGAAAACTAATATATTATCTCCCCAGTTTCCCAAGGCAAGGCAGAAATCTTGGGTGTCATCCTCACCCGTTCTTTGATCATAATTATTCACAGTCTTACTTCCAAAATATATTTTTATTCCTCTTTCCATTATTTTCTGTCAGGTCTGTAATATTTCTCACCTAGGTTGCTGTACTAGGTTCTCCAACTGTAGAGCCAAACCTCGATAACCAATGCTTCAGAATCTGAGGCCAGCATTCTCTTACCACAAAACTGATCAAGTTACCCTCCTCCAAAAATACGTTAGGATAACCTTCGTATTCTTAGTCTGATATGCAAAATTCCTTCTGATCCAACTACTACCCACCTTGCTAGTTAGCCTCATCTTCTGGCACTCTCCAGCTTGGGCTTCGTGCTCTCTGTCCTTACCAAATGACTGTGTTTCTCCCCGCATATTCATTCAAACCTTTGTGCTTTGAAACCACTTTGCTTGAAACATCCTTCCTTTCAATGACCACCTGGAAAACTTCCTTCCTGGGTCTTCAAGATTCTAATATCTTCACCTTATCCTTCATTTCTTCACTGAAGCCCTCCCTGGCCACCGTCCATAGATGTGTAATTTGTTTTCTTCTACAGTCTTTCTGTCACACTTTGGGCATAACGCCTTTACTATTGTCTCAACATGACATCATATTATTGGATCTGTCACACTTTGGGCATAACTCCTTTACTATTACCTCAACATCATGTCATTACTGGATTCCATGCCTATCCTTCTTCTGTTGTCTTTTATTTTTTAAGTAATCTCTACACCCAGTGTGGGGTTCGAACTTACCTTGAGATCAAGAATTGTATGCTCATCCAACAGAGCCAGCCAGGCTCCCCTCCATGTCTATCTTTTACCCGTAAAAATTTCCTGAAGACAGAGTCTCTGTTTCCTTTCACATTCCTTTATCTCTCCACCCCTAACACACTGCTTGGCACCCACCAGGCAGTAAGTAAAAATTCACAAATGCAAAAAAGATGTAATAAAACTCACTGTCACATGAATACTATTCATGAAACTTCCACGTAGATTTGGCATCATGCAACACGCCATGAAACACTTAAAAGGCACAATGAGTTAAAGTCATTACCTAATATTGCTGATGTAAGACAAATCACAGAAACACAGCAGGAAGAAGACTAAAACAAACTAAAAACTAAAAAGCAGGCATATTATTAAATTTGTGCTATGCACCAGAAAGGAAGAAAATTAATTTGGGCATTAAAATATGCAGATCTGGATAAGAAATATAGAACTTCACCCACGAATGGGAAAGACCGTCATCACAGAAACTTATTGTTTCCTCTTCTACACTGTGATGGAAAAGTCCCTGAGTGCCTACCATGTCCCAGGCAGGGAGACAGGGCACCAACAGAATAGTCTAGCAGAACTCTTAGTGAAGATGCGTTTTTGTTATTCTACCTTCTCTGAAAAGGACTGCTTGCCTTTACAAATCTTTAGGGACTAACTCAGCATTTTTATAACAATGAAGAATTGAAGAAACTCCAATTGTTTAAACCAATATCTAGGAATTGGTTAAATAAGAGGTGGTAGGTTCACACAATGGAATAACGTTCAGGTCTTTTAACTGATGATAAATCATTGTCTGGGGGGCTCAGTTAGTTAAAAGTCTGCCTTTGACTCAGGCCATGATCCCAGGGTCCTGGGATCAAGCCCTGTGTCAGGTTCCCTGCTCAGCTGGGAGTCTGCTTCTCCCTCTCCTCCTGCACCTCCCTTCTGCTTGTACTCTCTCGTGCTCTCTTTCTCTCTCTCTCAAATAAATAAATAAATCTTCAACTGATGCTAAAAATTAGTATATCCTGAACATGATGAAATGAGAATATAGTAGTATCCCATTTCATCTGTGTGTGGTGTGATTTTTAGGTTATATTTGACTGGAGGGGAAAATCGTTGAGAATATATACAATGGGTGCCTGGATGACTCATTTGATTAAGTGTGGGACTCTTGATTTCAGTTCAGGTCATGATCTCAGGGTTGTGAGATCTAGCCCTGGGTGAGGCTCTGTGCTGAGTGTGGAGTCTTCTTAAGATTTTCCTTCCTTCTCCCTGTGCCCCTTCCCGCTCTCGCTCTTTCTCAAAGAAAAATATATACAACTGTATTAACAGTGGTATCTGGTTGCTGGACATAGAGCTTTGTTTTTGTATGAATATTCATTTTTTAATTATATTTAAAACTTTTCTTCCCTTAAACTCCTCTGATTTTCCTACATATTTAATTTTGAAACAGAATATATTTTAAAAAAGGAATTTCTGATTAAAAAAAAAAACACACAACATGAATGGGATTGGCACCCCGGTGGGTCAGTCCATATGATTAAGTGTCCACTCTTGATTTCAGCTCAGGTCATGATCTCAGGGTTATGAGATTGAGCCCCACGTTGGGTTCAGCACTGAGCATGGAGTCGGCTTGAGATTCTCTCTCCTTCTCCTCTACCCCTCCCTGCTCATGCGCTCTCTTTCTCTCAGAAATAAATAAAATAACATGCATGCTTTTCTCCGTACATGCACACGGCCAGTAGGAGACCAGAGTTATTGCAGAGAAACTTCACCTAAGTGGTCATCATTCAACAAACATCTACTGAGTAGTTATTATGTGTTAGGCCTATTACTATATTTTGGCAATATACTGGTGATACAGTTCCTGCCCTCAAGAAGTTCATAGGGTAGAGTGGAGGAAGACACTTGAAAGACGAAATGTGTTGTAGGAAGGCAAGACCCCGTATATAGGAGCATGAAGCCTGGGAAGGGGAGAGCTGGGGAGGCTTCTCAGAAGAACCAACACTTCAGTTGAGCCCCAAAGACCAAAAACCAGGATATTTTTTAATACAAAGAATAACACCTTCTTTCCTCGCATAGTTCATGAAAACCAGAATGAATTAGGATGTGTACTGACTTAACTGAGGCCATTAACCTAAACTCTTAGATGCCCTGAGTTCACCAGTTCAAGGTTGGGGCTGCTGGTGGTTCTCCAGGTGCTGGTAGTTCCTTCTGTGTTTGCAGATGGCTCCACCAACAGAGAACTTTGAGGCTCCCCTGCCATGTTTTTGGTGGTGGGGGGAGGGGCAAATGTTCAATCACTAAATTCTTACTAAGTAATTTGCTCTTACTATAGTTTTGAATTACTGCATATCATTGTGTCATCTGTGAAATACAAAATAGCTATTTTCTCCATACAATCTCTCTTTTACTTACAAGGTTTGCTTGCTTGTTTATTTGTGTTTAAGAGCCCCCTTGGCCTTTTCTGGAACCCTTGTAACTGTCACTCCGTTCACCCTTCTTCATAGGACTAACTTCACCTTGCTTTAACTATGTATCTTCCACCCTCTTCAATATATCTGCATCCTCTAAAAATAATAAAATCCAATGGAATCTAACACCTAGACTCTGCAGAACAAAATATTACATTTCTAAGCTCTTGCATTTAATGCCTCTGCTAGACATATCCAGGTCTTGTAGAAGAAAATGCATGCCATTGCTTGGTCATATTCAATGGCAGTCCAATATGATTTTGCTTCTATATCTTATGTCTGCAGACATATGCCCCCATCTTATGTGAAGCAACTTTGTTAGCTACCTTCATAGCTATGAATACAATGCTATCTTTTAAAAACATTCTTTAGGTAAAATTTACATAGAGTAAAATGTATAGATCATAAGTGTACAACTTGGTGAACTTTTATAAATGTGTACATCTATGTAACAACATCCCAATCAAGATGGGAGTGTTTCTAGCCCAGAAAGTTCTTTTGTGTCTCCTTCTAATCAATTTTCACTGTTAATGTTTCTATAGCCATAGATTAGTTTCGCCCATTCTAAAACTTTATATGAATGTGAGGATACTCAATGTATGACTTCTGCTTAACATAATACTTTCGCGATTCACCTATGTTGTTGTGTATATCAATACTTTATTCCTTTTCATTGCTGAGTAATATTCCATAACATGAATATACTGTAATTTATATATTCATTCCCCTATTTACGGGTTTTCCCAGCTTTTGGCTATTAGGAATAAAGCTGCTATGAACATTCTTATTCAAGTAAAAATGTCTTATGGCTATACAGGATTTTTCTCTTACAATAAAGACCTATGAGTGGAATTGCTATCCTAGATCAGTGTTTTTTTTAACTATACATGGAACTGACAATACATTTTCAAAGTGGTTGTGTCAGTTTACATTCCCAAAAGCAATGTATGTGAGTCTGACCTTCACATTCTCACCACTTAGAAACTCATCAGTCTTAATGATTTCAGCCATTCTAGTGGATGTGAAGTAGTGTTTGGCTGTGATTTGTATTTCCCTGATGGCTAATGTTGTTGAGCATCTTTCTATGTGTTTATACATCATGCACATAGCTTTCATTATAAAGGGTCAGTTGAAGATTTTTGCCCGCTTTTATAAATTAGGTTGTGTTTTTTCTTATTTATTTGTAGGGCTCCTTTATTTATTGTGGATAAACTCCTTTGATGGATGTATGTATGGTGAATAGTTTCAGCCCTATGACTGGCCATTCATTTTCTTCATATTATCTTTTGAAAAGAAAAAGTTTTTATTTTGATGAAGCCCGCTTCACCAACTTTCTCTGATGCTTAGTGTTTTTTGTGTCTTAAGAAATTTTTTGCCTACCCAAAGGTCATAAAGTTTTCTTCTAGAAGTTTGGTAGTTTCAGCTTTCGTATTTTAGGCATACTATTCCCCTCAAATTAATTGTTTGGGTGTGGTATAAGAGAGGAGTCAGGGTTCATTATATCATTGGTTTTTTTTTTTTTTGCACATCTGTGCAGTTGTTTTAGTAGAATTCGTTGCAAAGATTTTTCTTTGCTTGTTTAACTGCCTTGGCATTTTGTTGTAAAGGAATTGGCTGTATAAGTGTGGGTCAATTTCTGGACCCTATCCTTTGTCCCACTGATCTATGTTCGCAGCAAGCCATATCATCTTGATTATTGTAGCTTTGTAGTAAGTCTTTTTTTTTTTTAAAAGCTTTTGTTTATTTATTTGACAGAGAGAGGTTAAGAGCACAAGCAGGGGGAGCAGCAGGCAAAGGGTGAAGCAGACTCCCAGTTGAGCAGGGAGCCCAATGTGGGACTTGATCCCAGGACCCTGGTATCACAACCTGAGCTGAAGACAGAAGCTTAACTGACTGGGTCACTCAGATGCTTTATATTAAGTCCTAAAATCAAGTCATCTGAGTTCCATTTTGTTCTATTTTTTCAAGATTATTTTTTCTACATGTTTAAAATTATATACTGTTTAAGGGCACCTGGGTGGCTCAGCTGTTAGGCATCTGCCTTCCGATCGGGTCATGCCTGGTCCCTCAGTCCTAGAATGGAGCCCCACCTCCGGCTCCCCGATCAGCAGGGAGCCTGCTTCTCCCTCTCCCACTCCCCCTGCTTGTGTTCCCTCTCTCGCTGTCTCTCTCTCTGTCAGATAAATAAATAAAATCTTTTTAAAAAATGAAATTATATACCCTTTAATATAACAAATACAGTCTTTGGGAGAAAAAAAGTCAATTTTAATAAATGAACAGTTCCAAGATGCTTCTTTTAGCCAATAAAACAATAACCAATATTATCCCTCTTTATCCTGAGGGTCTTGCCAAGTCTGTTTAAATAGATTAGCAGCCTTATATTCCACATTGATATTTGTACCTAAAACCATCCAGGGAATAGTGTGAATGGAACAAACACTGAGTCAAATTTTAGAATTTCACTTAAAAATATGTCAAAAAGCAGCCGTGATGAGAGAGTCCCACGGCGATGCCGACATGTGTCGCTGAAGGGAGCCTTTCATTGTTCTAACAAATGACATACCTCTTTGAGGCTACGATCAACCTCTTTAGGGAATACAAGGTTACATGTCTGCAAAGCGCTGTAAAGAATGCTGAAAAACTACACTTGTTAATAATGGGATGAACTAATGGACAACTTAAAAAGTAATAAAAAATGCAAGAAAAGAATCTAATTTTCTTTAACATACCTCAAGAAAGGGATAATATTTAATAAAAATAGTAAGAATGTAATAAAGAATGATCTGGTTGATAAGAAAGAGGCAATGCTACCAATAAAAATCAGACATACAGTGACCTGGGAAAATGGAATGGCTTTTCCCCTCCCCTCGCCACAAGCCCAGCACAAGAGTAGCAGGGACAGACTCCTCCCCTCAAGTGTTTCCCCTCCTACTTCTCTCCCAGAGGGGCTGTGGACATTCTGGCAAGTCCGTCAAAGTATCTCGTGCAAACACGTGAGGCCCAGGATGCTCCTACAAAGTACCTCACTCAAAGTTTGTTTTAATCACAAAAGAGGAGTGGAGTAGAGCAGCTAACAAGCTTTCGAGTCTGACACAATCTGTCACTTACCTGTGTAACATTGGGAAAATTCCTGAATCTATTTGAAATCATTTCCTCTCAAGGTTGTGGAGAGGATTTCATTAAATAACGTGCCCTTGGTAGTAATACACTTGGACTCCAAGGGATGAATAAGTCGCCAATGCTAGCTTCTTTTTCCAGATTTTCCCAAAGTAGGTGAAGCAAACACTTAAAAACATATACGCCAAAATAACCACCTGATTTATAAATTCAGGCTCTCAAAATTACTTAATGACCATAATCTTCATCACTTCCCTGAATGCCGGGAGTATGAAACAGCGGGGAGGGTATACCAGAATGGGACCCCTGGGCCTGGCTTCTATCTGGGCTCTGCCTCTATGTGACCATGATCGTCAGCAAATTATTTACCCCTGGAGGCTCTCTAGGTTCCTTCACCATAAAACGAGGGGGTTGTTTTAAGAGAATTTCTAAGACTTCTTTTCAAATCTACGATTTTAAGATTTTAGCTAAGCAATATGATTGCTATTGTGTCATCTCTGACAAGTCAAATGTTTAGGATAAAGTATCTCACATACCCTCATTCCAATTTAGACGTGGGAAAGGTGCCGAAGCTAAGGCAAAGTAGGCACCAGAGTCATTTAACCAACCTCAAAGCTTTGGCAGAAGAACTCTTGCTGGCTATAAGGCATTATGTTTAATATGGCAAAAACAAATGTCTGCAAACAGGTCATTTGAATGTTACTCAGACTAGTAGGAAGACCTGGTCTCTGAAAAGTCTCAGGTTCGCCCCCCTCCATGATAATATATTTATCATCATGTGGACTAAAGAAGTCTCCTACCAAATTATCATATGAAACCTTTCTTCACTAATCTCAGTTATAACATCTACAACTTAACTGCAGTGTGTAGAACAATCTGGATATTGAAGTTCAAATTCTGGATGGATTGGACAAGAAAGTTTCCTCATCTTCCTGTATTCTCACTTGAAAGAATAATGGCTGTGTTTCATTGATGCTAAGATATATCTGTTTTTCAAATTTTAAGATCTTGAAATTGGACGCATCTATAGTCCATGTGTTTGGAAAACACTGTATCATAATTTGATTAGAAGCACTTTTTTTTTTCTGAGCAAAATTAATGGCGAGTTTTAAAAGCAATGGAATCTTAGATTGAGTTAAATACAGTAAAATCTTCCAACTTAATACAGGGATTTTTGTAAGGCTCTGATGAAATTATCTTCAGAGTCTTTTCAGTTGTAAACAGGAGAATGGACCGACCATTGTCTAAAGTTCTTAGTTCCTAATGTCTTTAGGAATCTGATATGAATGTAAGATTTTATTATTAAATTGATCTCCCTATGCAAAGTGAGCAAATGTGCTAACACAAGCTAAGATAAAACCATACTGTTATGAGTCTCTCATTGACCAAAGAAACCCAAATCTGTAATATTTAGATTCTTTTTACCAATCTTCTCCCAAATTATATTTCATTCTCAGAGAAAAGTGAAATAAAAAATTTAATAAACTCAAATCAGTTATAAATCAAATCAATATAGGTATAAAAATGGATAAATATCTATTTATTTATAAAAATACAAACTTAGGAAATCTTATGTATACCATGCATATGTCCTCATCTAACAACATACCTTTGCAAACTATAGCTTTATGATTTTGTCACAGTTAAAATATTTCTCATACTCATCTATGCACTGTTTAAGAAATAATGACTATAAATTAATCTTTCAAAAAAGTTAAAGTTCTTTTGTAACCATTTTTTTATTATAAATAAAATATAATAATTCTGCTTATAGAGAATTTGGAAAATGCAGAAAAAGATAAATAAGAAAATTTAAATCTCGCCACATTGAAATAATCACCATTAAAATTTCAATATGTTTTTTAGTCTTTTACGTAGTACTATATACATTAGTGTAAAATCAGAATTAGAGAGTACTGTCATATGTGCATACATACGAAGTTTGTATCAATATTTTTTCACTTATGCTTACTTTATCATCACCACTTTCATATCAGTCAATATTTTTCAAAAGCATCTTTGAGAGGTGGATCGGGACAATTTGGAAAAATAAAACATTGGATCCATACCTGACTCTGCATATTGATTCTTGACTCTGGTTGAACATCACAAATCATTTGCAGAAATTCTAAAACAATGCAATGGTTAGACCCTACCCTCGGAGATTCTAAATGAGTTTTTCTGGACTGAGATCTAGGCATGATTTGTGTTTTCATTTTGTTTTGTTCTGCTTTTTTCTTTTTCTCGTATAATTCTAAGGCATAGATTGGATGCTTCATGCATAGAATGGATGAGAACTATTGCTTTACATTAAGATAAATTTCAAATAGAATAAGAAATGATTGTAAAAAAAAAAACCCGTGGCATTAGTTAATAAAAATATAGGTGTACATGTAATTTTAGGGTACTAAAGAACACCAAAGGCAGAAACATAAAAAAAAATTAATATATTCAACTACATAAAAACCTTTAAATTTCTGAATGCCAAAAAATATCACAAACAAAAGCAAAGAGCAAATTGCAAAGTAGGAAAAATATTTCCAATGTAAAGTACAGGTGAGGCTCTTAGGAAATACAAAGGAAAAGATGAAGAACAGAAAGGGTTAGGTATAGGTAAATCACCCAGAAAAAAAAGTCACTACATATCTGGGGATAAAAAAGCATTTCCTTCTTAAATGAAAAACAAGCTGATCTTCACTTCAGAATGTATTTCTCTCTTCCAGACTCTTTCCCTGCCGCTCATAACTCGGGTTATACAGCAGCACTTACATTCATACCCTGAAGCTTTACCTCATTAAAAAAAAATCAAACTCTCAGCAAATATATTAAAACTAAAATATGAATACATAAAGAGGAAAGTCACACTGACACATAAAGGTCTCATAAAATCAGATGCAAAGGAACACAGCACCACTTTATTACTGCCTGAGTCCAACTCTGCCCAGGTTCAACTTGCAATAAAAGGAAGTCTTTTCAATCTTCCGGAGTGACTTGCCCCTTATTAGAATGCATGCTCATTATTTTCCGATTACTCCTCTCCATCAAACATTCCATTTTGTACGTTGGTTTCCACACCCCTTGTACAGTATTCATATTTTATCTCTAAAGATTGTAATAAATCACTTCAAACACAATAACCCGTTTAAGAATGGGTTTTATAGGCAAAAAGGCGCACCTTTTCGCGCTGCGATTGCAATCTCCAGATGCGCGCGTCTCCCCCAGCCCGGATTCGCCGGTGTGCATGCAAAGGATGCGGGAGCGCGGCGGGGACTCTCACCCGCTGAACAGGCCAACTCAACCCAATGGGTACGTCCTGGTTGCAGGATGTCGCCATAGGAACCCTTCGAGATGTTTTGTTTTATGAATTTGGCTCCTTCTGTTTCTCGCAGTGCCAACGCTTTCAAGATAATGCGGTTTAGACATGTCACAGCTGTTGAAACTCAGAGCACAAGCTTACGCTGACAGCGGTGTATCATCAAGCCCCAGAAACACCAAACATTATGATAAAGAGCAGAAGTATGAAAGATAAGAAGAAGACAAAGGGCAGGAAATATTGCCTTACCGACTTAAAGCAGAGCCTTGGGGGGAAACATCTGGCTCAGAGCAAACAGGGATCCTCCTAGCGCGGTGAGGGGGTCTTGCTGGAGAGAGTGAGGGCTGACCACAGGTGGGCCATGGGGACCCAGAAGCTGAAAACCGGGCAGTGGGGGTTGTTATCTGGAAGGGAATTTGGGTATTTAAGGAGGCGAGAGATCTAGAATCTTGAAATCCACATAGGAGCCCTAATTTGCGATTTCTACTCTTGTGTTTAAAATCTCACCTGGGACCCCTGAATGGCTCAGTTGGTTGAGCCGCTGCCTTCGGCTCGGGTCGTGATCCCAGGGTCCTAGGATCGAGTCCCGCATGGGACTCCTTGCTCGGCAGGGAGCCTGCTTCCTCCCCCCTCTCTGCCTGCTTGTGTGTACTCTCTATCCCTCTCTCTGGCAAATAAATGAAAAATCTTTAAAAAAATAAAATAAAATAAAATAAAATCTCACCTATGTCAGGGAGCTTTCTCTTGGAGCTCTCAGGTTAAGTTTATGAACCATTTTATACACATTGAGGAACAATCCAAGGAAGACTCTCCAGGGTTTTAAAAAGTATTGTTAGTTTGGAATTATTAAACATTAACAACTACTGAGTATCACTTGCTTCTACAAAACCTGATGTCTTTACAAAATGAAATAAAGAATATTTACTGATTTCATGAGGAACTTCAGTCCTAGCAATTGGTGATCTGAGGAAAAACCACTTTTCACTTAAAAAATTCACCTCCCTCCCGCCCCATAAACCTTTTACAGACACTCTAACTTCTGGGTAAGTCTTAAAAACTTATCTTCTGAAAGATCTATAAAGCTCACAGGCTAGGCAAGAGATTTAAAAGTTTATTTTGTGTGGGTGTAAGTTGGAATGTAGTCGTGTGTAAATTAGATAGAATCTTGAACGTTTTCCAGTCACGCCTACTTTCTGTTCTAACCACATATGTATGATTATTTAAAGCAAACACTTTCATCTCATGGACATTTAAATATTATCTCCGTGAATGAATAGATTAGGAAGAACCTCAAGTTCACTGAAAGTTTTGCACACAACCTTCAGGTCTGTAAATAAAGACATTGTACTGAGTAGGAATGAGCACATGCATGATCTTTACAATAATCCCATGAGTTAGTAATATTAAAACCCATCCCTCACATCTGGCCATTCCTCACTCTATTCTGGAGGACCCCTTCTCTGTGCCAAAAGAAGCACTATTTGCTCCAAAACCAGATTACGTATGAGAAAATCATCGAAACATGGCAGAGTCAGGATTTGAAATCAGTCTATTGTGCCAAAAAGTTCCCACTCTTTCCAGTAGGTCATAATACCTCCTAAATATCAAAGAATTCAGCACAAGCTATACTCTCAAATACCCACTGGCAATAAACCTGAAATATAAGTGACACATAAAGCAAATATTCTAAATAATACAACTGACTTTAAATGTACTTTTCAGAACAAACACGAGTTTTGTTTTTCCAGAACAGTCTAAAGAAATGAGAGATCTGAATATTTTCATTCTCCAAACAGCCCAAAGTTTCTACACTTTTAGAGATCCCAGATTTTCATTTTTTAATTTATTTTAAAAAAGATTTTATTTATTTATTTATTTGACAGAGAGAGAGAGAGAGACCGTGCATAAGCAGGGGGAGAGGCAGAGGGAGAGGGAGAACTAGATTCCTTGCCAAGCTGGGAGCCTGATGTGGAGCTTGAGCCCAGGACCCTGGGATCATGACCTGAGCTGAAGGGAGAGGCCTCACTGCCTGAACCACCCAGGTACCCCAAGATTCCAGGTTTTTAAAAATCTTATCATACTGGGTGGTAAAACTTCCCAAAATATATTAAATGTTGATTCTAGATCAGGAAATTTGCTAACACTACTCACCATATTAATAGAACAGAAGAAAAATTGTTCTATCATATTTTTGGATGCGGAAAGGATTAGATAGCACATCCAACATCCATTTTTAAAATTTTATTTTATTCTTTAAATTATGACACAGCAAAATGGACTTTTTTGATGTGTAGTTCTTTGAATGTTAATACATGAAACCAAACCACAATCAATATAGGGAAAATTCCCATTACCCCTCAAGAACTCCTTGCTGTTACCACTTTGTTGTCTTACTTTCCTCCCACCTGTAACTCTTGGCAACTACTGATCTTTTCCATCACTAGTTTTATTTGAAAATGCCACCTAAATGGAATCATACAATATATGACCTTTTAAGGCTTAAAAAAAGATTTATATATTTATTTATTGGGGGGAGAGGCAGATGGAGAGGGAGAGAGAGAGAATCTCAAGCAGACTCCCCACTGAGCATGGAGCCTGATGTGGGGATTGATTTCACAGTCCATGAGATCATGACCTGAGCTGAAACCAAGAGTCAGATACTTAACCAACCGAGCCATCCAGGGGCCCCAAGACTGGTGTTTTTACTTAGCATAATGTCTTTGTTTATTCATTCAAGTTGTATAAACCAATAGCTTGGTTTTTTTTTTGTTTTTGTTTTTGTTTTCTTTACTACTGATAGTATTCCTCTGTATGAATATATTATACTTTGTCAATGCAGGACATTTGGGTTTCCAGTTTTTTATGATTGTGACTAGAACTGCCATAAACATTTGCATACAGATTTTTGTGGGTATATAATGTTTCACTTTTCTAGGATTAATACCCAGAAGTGGGACTGCTGGGTCATATATTAATTTATTTAACTTTATATGCAACTGCAAAATTGTTTTCCAAAGTGGCTGTGCCATTTTGCATTCCTACCAGCAATGTAGGAGAGTTCTAGTTCCTCCACATCCTTGGCGGGACTTGGTATTTTTGGTATTTTTATTTTGGTCATTCTAACAGGTACACAGTGGCCATCTCACTGGGATTCTAATTTACAGTTTCCTAATGGCTAATTACATTGAACACCTTTTCAGTGCTAATTCGTTATCTGTGTATTCTCTTTGATGAGTGCCTGGTGAAGACTTTGGTCTATTTTTTTTAAACTGGGTTATCTTCTCATTGTAGGATTTTAAGAATTCTCTATACATTCTTTATGTAAAGTCCTTTATTGGCTATGTGATTTCCAAATATTTTTTCCAAATATTTTCTCCCAGACTGTAGTTTGTCTGTTCATCCTCTTTTTTTATTTTTTAAAGATTTTATTTATTTATTTGTCAGAGAGAGAGAGCACAGGCAGACAGAGTGGCAGGCAGAGTCAGAGGGAGAAACAGGCTCCCCACGGAGCAAGGAGCCCGATGTGGGACTCAATCCCAGGACACCGGGATCATGACCTGAGCTGAAGGCAGCCGCTTAACCAACTGAGCCACCCAGGTGTCCCGCCTGTTCATCCTCTTAACAGTGTCTTTTGTGAGCCTAAGTTTTTAATTCTAAGGAAGTTGAATTTATCAATATTTTCTCTTGGGGTTTGGGCTCTTGCTGTCTAAGAACTCTTTGCCTAACCTTAAGTTATAAAGACTTCATCCTATGTATTCTTAAAGTTTTATAGTGTTATGCTTTACATTTAAACTTTGATTAATTCTGAGTGAATTTTTGTATAAGATGGGAGGTTGCAGTTGAGGTTCATTTATTTTGCATATGGATGTCCAATAGTTCCAACACTGTTTGTTGAAAAGGCATTCACTTTTCCACTGAACCACCTTTACTTTTTCTCTCCCTCAGCTTATACTTTTTGGAAGAGATTGTGTAGAATTGGTGCTATTTCTTTTTTAAATGTTTCAGAGAATTCACCAGTGAAACCATCTGGGCCTGGAGATTTCTGTTTCCAAAGGCTTTAATTCCTTAGTTGTTACAGGACTATTTCGGACATTTAGTTCATCTTGAGTGAGTTTTGCTACTTTGGTGTTTGTAGTAGTATGCTTGGATCTCAGGCATCCCTGTATGGCCTTTCTGGGTATGCTAATAATACAAAGCTCTAACCTCTGCTCTAATAATGCAAAGCTCTAACACTCCTTCTCTGGGCTCTTTCTCAGGGCTATGTCTGCAGAGAGCAGGATTAGGGGACATTTTCCTCTCAACACAGTGCCAGGGGTTGGTTTGTTTGGTTTGTTTTTTAAGAGAGAGTGGGGCGGGGCAAGGGGCAGGGAGAGAGAGAATCTGAGCCTAATGTGAGGCTTGATCTCATGACCCTGAGATCATGACCTGAGCTGAAATCAAGAGTCAGACATTCAGCCCACTGAGCCACCCAGGCATCCCCACAGTGCCAGTTATAAAAGAGATAAATTTCCAAACTGTGGTGTTCCTTGGGGGCTATCTGAATCTCACTGCACATGTAACATCTATCTAATCCCACTGCAGAATATACCTATTGGCCTGATGGATTTAGGAGTTATGTGTACCTCATGCCAACCAATAGGAAGCTCACGATATTTGCTATACGAGGAGTAATGAAGTCCTTCATCTCTGACCTAGGAGTCTCCTGTGCTCTGCAGCCTTTATGAAGCAGTAACAGGTTAACCAGTTAGCTTGTAAGCAAAGTAAAATATTGGACTGTACATAGTTCTTGACATACACATTCCAGAGAATTGGTATTCAATCTAAATTGTCATATTTACATAGAGGATTTTTTTTTTTTTGCAGTATTTCCTTATTGTCCTGTTAATGTCTGCTGAGTCGGAGACCTCCTCTTTCATGCTTATATTAGTAACTCATGTTACCCCTTTTTTCCTTTGTCAGCTTTGCTAGAGGTTTATTAATTTTATTGATCTTTTCCAAGAACCAGTTGTTGATTTTCTCCATGGATTTCTGTGATCAAGTTCATTGACAATTACTCTAATCATTATTATTTTCTTCCCCCTACTGCTTTAGGTTTATTTTTCATTTCGTTTTTAAGTTAAAAGCTTAGATTATTGACACGGAGGACATGGGGGGATGGAGAGGAGAAGGGTGTTGGAGGAAATTGGAGGGGGAGATGAACCGTGAGAGGCTCTGGACTCTGAAAAACAATCTGAGGGTTTTGCAGGGGCGGGAGTGGGAGGTTGGGTGAGCCTGGTGGTGGGTATTATAGAGGGCACGTTTTGCATGGAACACTGGGTGTGGTACATAAACAATGAATTCTGGTACACTGAAAAGAAATTAAAAAAAAAAAAAGCTTAGATTATTGAGTCAAGACTTTTTTTTTTCTCCATAAGTATTTTTGGTTGCTTTTTAATTTTTTTTTTAAATTTTTTATCTTCTAAAGATTTTATTTATTTGAGAGAGAGAGAGAGCACAAGTGAGAGGAAGGGCAGAGGGAGAGGGACAAACAGACTACCTGCTAAATGGAGATCTTGATGCAGGGCTCAACACCAGGACCCTGAGATCATGACCTGAGCCAAAATCAGATGCTTAACTGACTGAACCACCCAGGTACCCCAAAGATTTTATTTTTAAGTAATCTCTACACCCAAAGTGGGGCATGCACTTACAACCCTGAGATCAAGAGCTGTATGTTCTGCTGACTGAGCCAGCAAGACGCCCCTCTTTAGAAGCATTTAATGCTAAGAAATATTCTTCCTTCCATACATTTTGATATGACAATTTTACATTTCCTCTGTCCAAAATATATTTAGTAAGCCACAGTTAATTTAAAAGTATTTTTTTTAACTATTTGTAGATTTTCCAGCTATCTTTTTGTTATGGATTATGATCAGAGAGCATATTGGCATAATTTCAGTTTTTTTTGGATTTGTTATGATTTATGACCCAGGTTATGGTCTATCTTGATGAGTCGTCCATGCGTACCTGAAAAGACTATATTCTGCTGCTGTTGGGTTGAGTGCTCTATAAATGTCAAGTAGATCACATTGATAGTCTTTTTCAGTTCTATACTCCAGCTTATTTTCTACTAGTTCTATTGATGATTGAGAGATGAGTATTTAAGTCTCCAACTACAAATATGGTTTGTCTATTTCTCCTTTCAGTTTTGTCAGTTTTTGCTGTATGTGTTTTGAAGATCTGCTGTTTGATGTATACATTTAAGATTGTGAGGTCTTCTTAGTGAATTAACTTTTTAATTTTTCTATCCTTTGTTTATCCCTGGTAATTTTCATTACTCTGTAGTGTACCTTGGTATTCATATAATCATTCTAGCTTTCACTTGATTATTATTTGCATGGGTGTATCTTTCCTGTCATTTTACTTTAACACAATATTTACATTTAAGTGAGTTTCTTGTAGATAGCATGCAATTGGGATATTAAAATATCTATGCTGATAATCTCTTTTAATTGATAAATTTAGAACACTTACATTTAGTGTGATTATTAATATTTAGATTTGTGTCCATCATTTTATTATTGTTTTCTGCTTATTTTTGTTTTAATTCCTCTGTTTCCCATGTCCTCTCTTCTTCTGGGTCATTTGAACATTTTTTTTAGCATTTCATTTTAATTTTCATATTGGAATTTGACAAAAGATTGGTGTGTGTGTGTGTGTGTATAGCTGTGTGTAGCTGTTGCTCTAGGGATCACTATACATTTCCGCCCCCCAAGTCTACTTGGAATCACATCAATGAGGAACGTAGAATTCTTACTGCCATGTTACCAAAACTAATTAACATGGTTTTGAAGATACTAGGAATAAGAGGGTAAAAATGAGAGGTAAAAAAGAGAAAGGATAGGATAAATATGATCACTATATATATGAGAACCAGCTAGAAAATTATTACAACTGTTAGGAGAATTCAGTTAAGATTGGGAGCAAAATTAAAATACAGAAATCAACAGGCATAACATGTAAAATAACAGCTATTTGCAAGACAGAATGAAAGAAAACACTAAAATACCCAGAGAAAGGGCACCTGGGTGGCTCAGTGGGTTAAAGCCTCTTCCTTCCACTCAGGTCATGATCCCAGAGTCCTGGGATCGAGCCCCACATCGGGTTCTCCACTCCGTGGGGAGTCTGCTTCTCTTCCTCTCTCTCTGCCTACCTCTCTGCCTACTTGTGATCTCTGTCAAATAAATAAATAAAATATTTTAAAAAATAAAATAAAATATCCAGGGGATATCATGAAATGTACAAGGTCTATATAAAGAAGTCCTTAAAAAATGACTGACAAACACATGTTCACATTAAAGAAATAGAAAGGTATTTCATACCAGTTTCTTAGATCGCTGACAGCAACCACAGGTTCACAGTTAATGAAATGCCCTGCTAAGGAGCCAAAAAGATGAGCAACCATCTATGGACTGAATATCTAACATGTTAAGGAAGTCAGATCTCCCTAAACTGATATAGAAATTTAATTCATCAAACTAAAAATAGTAAACAAGACTTTTCTTTTGAAAATCAGAAAAGTTGATTCTAAAGTTCATGTAAAAAACCTGGTAGGTATAATCATAAAAATTATAAAAGAAGAAGAGCAAGAGTACTGAGTTAACTCTCCCCACCAGACAGTATGGCATATTTTAAAGCTACATTAACTGAAATGGTTAATGGTTCTAGATCATGAATCAGACAGTTCACTGGGACAGCCTTAAGTCCAGAAATAAACTAGCAACAAATCAATAAGGAAAAGGTAGAATACACAATCTGTGACACTGTAAAGGTGGGCAACTATATGAAAAAAAAAAAAAGTTGGATCCCTAGTTCATATTTTTATAGTAAAAGGAATTCCAGGTACATCAAAACTTTAAACACATAAAAGACCAACTGAATCGTTAGCCACAAGATTGAACTTAATCTCTTTGAGTCCCTCTTCTCTCCCCAGAGGGCAGGCCACTATCACTGTGACTCAAAGCCCCAACTCCTAATCAGATGGTTGGTCTTTCTGGTGTGGTCAGTCTTCATCCAGAGTCATCTCATTAGCATAAACTTCCAGGATCCACCATGAATAACAAAACTCTTCTTAAACTCAGATAACTTGGGAAGAGGGGAAGAGGGCCAGGCAAATTTTTATTCATTTTATTTTATTCCAGGTATTTAGAAGCTAACCAAAGAGTGGAAACCAACATTGTCCAGTGACAGAGAACTGATTTAAAAAAATTAAAATATACCCAATTAATGGGGTTCTATGCAACCAAAGAAAAAAATGGGGCAATTCTGTAGACAGGGAAACAGAATAAACTGCTGAATGTGCGTAACATTGTATATGATATACTATAATCTGTGTTTCATATACAGCAGGCCATCCAGAAGAATAAACAAGAAACTGATAGTGGAGGTTGGATGCAAGGAAGGGAAATGAATGGTTGAAAGAAAATTTTTTTACCCTTTTTGACCTTCTGATTTTTGTACAACATGCATACATTACCTGTTTAAGAATAAAACATTACAATGTATTTGCACATTTCTCTGAGGATACTGAACATAATGTATAATTTAATCTTTGACTACTAAGAGCCATTGTAATATAGCTCTAAGAGTCTACTCGGCACACAGGGTTGTTTTCATCCACACTAAATGATCCCAGGCTCCTGTGATATGAGTTAGTGCCGTTTAAAAATTTTTTTGACTTCTCTCAGCTACTTCTCACTACCATCAACCTTCTTCCTCTGGTTGACTCAAACTTCTTTTAAATGGTTGTTTTCATTGTTGTGGGTTAAGAAACAAGGCACATGGTACTAATACTGTATAGAGGGAAATCTCCTCTTTGACAGCTTGAGGAAGCCTCTCATAATTGGTGAGTTTTTGAGATCAAACTTCTTAACAACTACTTGACTACTCAAGATTTTTACACATTCTTGGTTCCATGTAACTGAATAAAGAACAGACAAGGCATTATTTTAAGTCATTACGGGAGTTCCTATGATTTAATTAATGCTATATTGTCAAGTACATATCTGAAACTTTTTCAAAACTGCTGTCAATCATTAATTGAGAATATATTTTCGAGCATTTAGTGTGCACCAGGGAATGTCTGAGGTTCTAGGGAAGAGCAATGAACAACAGAGACAATGGCCAAAGTCCTTCAGAATGTACACTCTAACTGGACAGACAGGCAGCAGGCAGAGATCAAGTGGTAAGTAGTGTAACAAAAAAAGGGGAAATGTGACAGAGCAGTTAGGAAAGGGCAGCAGCAGACAGGATACCTATCAGTCAGCACCTCATCAGAGAACACTAGGGAATCACACACACACACACACACACACACGTGCACACACCATTTTAATATATAAAATAGTATATAAAGTAAAGGACTATAGGAGGCTGTTCTTTTGGGTCAGGCAGGTGGGAAAGAAGATGGGTGTGAGGTGGGGGAAGCGAAAACATACTGGGACCTGCCAGGAGGAGCAGAACCCGCGGGGACTCATGCCAGTCTCTCATTGCCGCCAAGCCTCCAACTCAATGAGGGGGCCGTGCGGCGCAACCTGGCACCCTCAGTCACACCTGGCTGAGGAGAAAATAAAGGAGGTGATCCAGTAGGAGCTGCCGTTCCTGTGTGCCCGGTTGTTGGCCCACGGACCAAAAAGATAAGCCTGCTGATAAGCAATGATGTGGGTGAGCGGCAACAATGCATGGTCTGCTTGGACCTTTCGATTATAAAAAGAATCTGGATCCGGCTACTGAACTTCTGCTTTCTAAAGGTCATACCGCACATCTCTTGGGACCACACTATCCTAGAATTATGCAGGGAGAATTAAGAGGAACGTATCTCCAGCTTAGCCACAGTGGCACTAGGTAAAGCCACTACAGATGGTCAGAGGTCTCGGAAAGGTATTTGAGCTGAGAACCTGCGGTGAGGAGGATTCAGTCGCACAACCACGCCAAGATTTGGAAGAAAGTATTTCAGGCAGAAGAAACAGCTACTGCAAAGCCCTGGGGCAGTGATATAAATGAGGTATTTTTTAATGATGAGGCTGGAGTATGGTGAGAGGGAGAGTGGTATGAAATGAGATCAGAGATAGGGGTAGGGAACAGATCACCTGGGGCCTTGGAGAACACAGAAACGAGCAGGGATGACTTTTTTCAAAGTGCAATGGAAAGCAAATGGAGAGTTTTTAAACAAGTCAGTTTGATCTGACATATTTTTAAAAAACTTTATTTTAAAATAATTTCAAACTTAAAAAGAGGCATAAGACTACCATAGAGAATGCCATTATCCAATTAATTTCCCTTCCCTTTGCAGAGAATGGACTTCGGTGGGCAGGGCCACTCCTCCATCTCCTGGCGTCCTATGCGAACAACACTCCCAGAGGACAACAGGCACGATGCCATGGGGGTTGTGCGGAAAAAGCTGCCCAAGGACGGAAGCAGGAATATTCCTTCGAGAACTTCTGCAAGGAGTTCAGGCTACTGTGCTTCCACAGTAGTTTTCAGATTTCACAGGAAAACCGATCTTGTTACTTGTCTCAATTCTCGAATTCATGTTGGTCCAAAAACCAGTATGACCTCTTAGATCTAGTGTCAGATTGATTGGTTACTGCATTACTTCTCAAAACCAAACAGAAAACCTCAAAGATTTGATACCAGTGAAGCTATTCAAAGAGAATGTTATTCAAATAATTCCAGAGACTAGGCAGAGTCTCCTAAGGGAAACAGGCAGAAGGGCCACCGTTCATGTTACTGTATACGTTCCAGTCTCTACATTCCAGTTGGCCTTACACTTACAGATCTTGTTTCAACAGACTTGGCTTAAGAGTTCAGACCACAGAAAACCTTCCTAAAACAAACTCTTCTGTCTAGATCCTCTCTCCCTCTAGCTGAAAGCCAAGATTCAAATATTGACATGTGCTGAGGTCCATACTTACAGATAGATATGCAAGCTCATTTCTGACTTTAGTACAATTCCTTAAAGTCAACAGCTAAAATTAACTACAGATGGCCATGCATTTTCACTAAAAACATGCACACCTAATAGGTGCTCATTAAGTCATGAGGGTAAAAAGTAGAAAAGTGAAAGAGAAGTCTGGTGCTTTAGAGAAATCATTTTTTCTTATACTCAGGTAAAGGGGGGCTCTGCTAGCACAGCAGGGCTCAGTGACAAGAGGAAGTGCTCGACGCACAGCAGACTTTCAGTTAAGTAGGAGCTAATATTATTACATGTGTCAATAAAGGCAAATATTTTCCACACCTTCCTAAGAGAAAAAACAAAAATGCATCTGAAAAAAAGGAAAGAAAAAGAGCTCTGGACACAAGCATTCATCTTCTTTAAGAAAAATATAAAAATATATTTTAAAAAAGCATGCTCTGACAGAACAAAGAGTAGGAAAGTTTCGATCTTTAATGAGAGTTTGCAGTATATCCTTATCCCTCACGCTCCGTGCCGACAGAGCTCCAGGTAAACGTCCAGCAAGAGAACAGCGCACGCTGTGCCACGACTTACGGACTATAAATTTTCAGTTCCGATTACTAAATTTATTAACAATGTTTTCTACGTTATATGTTCATTATTAACAATCGTTTTCCTTCATTTAACAATGGCTCTTGAATAACAAAATAAATTATCAACAAATTCAACCATAAATTAAAAAATAATAAAGTAAAAAAAAAAAAAAGACCTCGTAAGTTTCATATACGCAAGACCAACAACACATCTCCTGTATTTGGATTACAGTTTCTATGTTCTTGGTGTAAGGTAACAGAAAAATTGTTCCCTATTTCTACGGGTGCCAAGTTCACAAAATTTATGAAAAGGTTTCCCCATCTTTGTTCTGTTTAACTCACAGGCAGTACCTGGGGTTATGAGTGAGATGTGGGAAAAGGAAAGGTCATGATCACACAGCAGATCATGAAAACCTAAAATAAACCTCAGACTTCCTAGAGATACCCTGTAGCCCTCCTTTATTAAATAATTTACAAAGACCCGTTAGAAGGAAGACTTCATGAGCAGGCTGACCTCTGTCACTCTGTCAGTTTGCTATTCATGAACATATATATTTTGCCTTTAAAATGAGACGGAAAACTGTTCATTTCCACGGAGACTAGGTGTAAGGTAAGAACAAAGACGAAGCCATAAGTACTTACAAGTTATAGTGTGTTGTTTTAACTATTTCATTAAAGACTTTAATTACCAGGTCAGTGCATCATTCCTTGCTTAAAAATGTAATACTTTGGAAGTAGATAAAAAATATTAAAAAAAAAAAAAAAAGCCAGATGTAGAAATGAAAAGGCCTGAACAGCACGGCACGCAGAGTAGTTTCCAGTCAGCGGCCACCAACGGGAATACTCGCTCTATACGGCGCGTATTGACATTCATTTAGCAATTCTTTAAACAGGCACTTGATAGAGTATTTCGTCGCTAGCATACTCAATACTGGGGCATCACATACACACAAAAATATGGCTTTATTACAAAGGATTCAAGATGGCAACTACTTAGAATCCAGTGCCAACACGGATTAGAACAAATCCAGTGAGTATTTTGTTTTTCAATTATTCATAGAAAATTTAATCCTGATTAAGTATCCTTGGGCAGGAATTCATGGGTAGTTGATGACTGAAACCAACATTTATGTGAAATGCTTCTGTTAATTTAATCTGTGTATACGGCTTAATTATGATTGGGGATTCAATGTAAGAGAAATGAATTATACCGGGATTAGAATTTTAGTACCATATCACATAGTACGTTTTTCTTCTTTCTTTTTAAACACGTAACCCTGCTTGTCCCTTCACCTAAGTGTTCAGATTTTAAAACTCTTTATAAGGAACAGCCAATAGTAATGTATCTAAGCTTTATTTTTCATAAATTATATGTCAAAAACCCTTTGCTAATCAAGCCAGAACCTGAACGACAGCCAGAAAGTGATAGAAGATGGAGAAGAACCCTACACACAAACAAAGAAACACTTACTCATTTAGCTATAAATACATTTTATATTCACATTCTGAAGTAATCTCATTTTTAATTCCTTTAAACTCCAATATGAAATGCATTTTCCTTAAAGCATAAAAAGAAGCAGTTTTTAACCAGTGTTACACTGATTTGGAGTCATTGGAGTTAGTTTAGATATGTACAAGCAAGTAATCATTTAACTGATTACTCTGCACAAAACTATCAAACCTGAGTTAACTATTGATATAAGATGATGAAGCATTACAAGTGGTGAATCTTTTACCAAAATATCATGTAATTCTTTTTCATCTTAATTTCCACAGAGAAACTGCATAAGTCACCTTAGAACAACACACTTTCTTGAAAGTTTATTAAACATATTTCAAAACATTTCATTTATTACCTTTTTTCAGTTTGCTACTGCTTAAATGCAGCTGTATAAATACCATGCTCTGCCTTCTGGGTTGTTTTTCATACCAAAGTATGAAAAAAAAAAAGTCACTGTATTTGGATCCTTATTGCACTCTGAAATCAATTCACTTTTCCTTTAAAGAAAATCAAGTATCAGAAGTGAGGCCGACTTTTGTGTCCAGATGATATGGTCAGTGGTAGTGTTACTGAAGAAAGTGAAGAAACTTCCCAGTATAGACTGTGGGACAGAAAGAGTCTGTAGAGAATAACCATGGAAACAGACTGGCAAAGGATAACACCTATTGTAATAACCTGGAAAGAAAAGAAAGGGAATGCTTTGACTGCATGCGGAAACAGACAAATTACATTCAATTTATCATGAGCCTATATCCGTCCCACTTACATACAGAACATATATACACGTACCCTGCTCTGTCCTCTGTCTTTAACATGGGTATGTTTTACCAAAGAAACTTTCAGTAAGAAAATACGACTAACATTCAGAACTGTCATCGTTCAAAGGCAAAATTTATTCAACAGTTAGTTTACAGACTCCAAAATAAGACACATTCGGTTTGCTAAAGCATTTTCCCCTCAGGGTGCACACACTACAGAAGGTGGGAAGAAAAACCAGGTTCAGGGCTGATCTAGTAGGCGGAGTAGGGCATGATGCACCTGAATCCTGAAAAGTATTCTAAAAGCTCTCTCAAAAACTCTCAAGTTGTGGGGCGCCTGAGTGGCTCAGTGGGTTAAAGCCTCTGCCTTCGTCTCAGGTCATGATCCCAGAGTCCTGGGATCGAGCCCCACATCAGGCTCTCTGCTCAGCGGGGAGCCTGCTTCCCTTCCTCTCTCTCTGCCTACTTGTGATCTCTGTCTGTCAAATAAATAAATAAAAAATCTTAAAAAAAAAAGAAAAATTCTCAAGTTGCTTCTTTCTGTCGACTACCTTCCTACCTATTTCCCCTTTGTGAACACCTCAGGCCCGAGAGCCATCTGTGTGCGTTCAAGGCCACACTGCACTGCTTGGGAGCGGTGGCTGGCAAAACGGCGGCAGCTACACAATCAGGTGCGGCATCCTTGTGCACGGCACTCTGGTCTGTGTCTTGTGCAGCCACTAGGTTGACTTTTCACAGATCTACCCTGGTTTTTAACTACTGTGTTGTAAAAAATTTTAATCAATTGTTCTTAACAAAGATGGATCATGAACAAATTTATAAAACAGTGTTACAAAATAGGTTGAGATAATAAAAATGATTCTCATCATTTTTTAATTAGCTAAAATTGAATGTTTTTCTTTCAAAGTTTTAATTTATATACTCACCAGTTCAATTATCTTGTTTCAAAGAACTCAGAAAACCTGGTACGTGGATAAATATGCTTTTCTACTTTAATAATTTGTTAATAAAGACAAGAAAAAACTATTGGGATCAGGTGTATTACTTACCTTATCTCTTTGGTAGTCACTAAAAATGACAGAAATACATGCCAGACCTGGATGGCATAAAAACCACAAGATACAGCCCTGAAACAAATGACAAATAAGTAAAATGAGTACAGCTGTGTGTTTATTTCCAGAATATGCCAGATAAAAAACATTACTAACCTCTTTAGGAGGTCCTGATTGACCTCAACTGGTCTTTAAAAGTTCTATCTAATAAAATGTAAAAATAAATTTGCTATTGCTATGATAATGTTTCGTTTCTCACCAAACGCAGACTTTAAATTTTATAAATCTCTTATATATACACATTTTAATATATTACATTGTATATATATTAAATATTTAAACATGAAAATGCATTAATAGAACATTAAAAATTAAAACATTAAAAATTGAGAAAAGCAAGGTACAAATGTGTAATATTCCCATAAAAAGAAATAAATACGAATTGCATATAGAGATACACAAAGAAATTCTGTAAGAATACCCAAAACACTGACTAATAGCAGTGGCCCGTTTGTGGGTTAACATATGAGAGTAGAACTGGGCAAGTAAGGATGGGATACTTTTGAACATTAAACTCTTCAAGCATCTCTTTTCTATTTTTCCAAGAGCTGCCATGTGTTTTCTTTTTCAAAATTAAATTTTAAGTAAAAGAATAAGTTAATAAAATAGTAGCTGTGGAGATGCTCAGTATGTTGAAGATACGGGAAAAAACATGATGCTAAAAAAAATGTGTTTAGGGGCACCTGGGTGGGTCAGTGGGTTAAGCCTCTGCCTTTGGCTCGGGTCATGATACCAGGGTCCTGGGATCGAGGCCCGAATCGGGTTCTCTGCTCCACGGGGACCCTGTTTCCTCCTCCTCTCTCTCTCTGCCTGCCTCTCTGCCTACTTGTGACGCCTATCAAATAAACAAATAAATAAATCTTAAAAAAAAAAATGTGTTTAGCATGCTACTGTTTGTGTAGATAAGGGAGGAAATACACAGGAATATTAAAAATTCTCTAGGAAGGTAAGTTAGGAATTAATAGCAGTGATTATATAAGGAGATAATATCTGAGTAGATGGGAGAGATGTAAAAAATATGTTTCTTTTTAAATATTTTCAGATGTTTGAACCCATTTAAAAAGTTAGATTGACACATATAAAAATAATTTTTTTAAGGTCAAGAAAAAGTTCAGAACAAAAGAGGAAATTTAGTTCTAAAACACCGTAAATATATGTTAGCTTTCCGAACAAAAAGCACTTCTGTCCCTGCGCAAAATTCAAAAGCGAAATGGCATTTTCTTGCCTGTCTGGTACACAGAAAGCTGACGTGGGTTCCAGGGGCTGCCTGAGCAGCTTTAAAATGCTCATGGCTGGGACAGGACGCCGGTGCTTTTGCCACAGCCGCCTTGGAAGGCGGAGCCCTGGCACTCTGGTGGGGGCGGGAAGGGGCCGCTGACGGAACAGCTGATCTGAATGCTGTTCTGAGGCACCAGGATGAAGGTACATGGATTCCCTCAACCTGACAGAGAACCAGAACCTTCTAGGGAGATAGGCTCCTGCGATGTTACTGCCCTGACTTCTCTCATCTTTTCCTTTGTTAAATGGGTAGAGAAAAAAAAAAATTCAATTTGCTTTGAGATCCCACCTGTACAAGAAGGACATAGAAAGGAGGAATAAAGTCAATGTGATCTCACACGGAGGTGGTGAAACGGCTGAAACACAGTATGTCCTCAGTCTCCCGCTTCATCTGCTTATGCCACAGAGAGCTCCTCGTGGTTAAAAAACACTGCCACTCTGATGGTAACAGTTCACAATTAAGAAGTGCTTTTTGAGAAATGTAAACTGTTTTCTAACTTATATTTTTAAAACCTTTGACACTACAGGAAAAAATGTGAAATTCCTATTGATAAAGAAATTATGTATGACCCAGGCAAAACTGACCTATCTAAGATTATATGGAACTACTATTTCATAGGTTCTGTAAAATGGGATAATAATATCTACATCTCATAGGCTGTAAAGATTAAATGAGTTAAAGAACACGAAGGGCATATCTTCGTGCTCTAATGTGTCAGAAGAGTTTAACCAGCATCAGCATGGGGTTGCTTAACCTTCCCAAAACAGCAGAACAAAGCTGATGATCAGAAGAAGCCATTTTCTACCCAAACCCATACTTTGGCAAACGTGATGTAAAACTCCCTTTTCAGCGTGCTTCTCTCCACTGTGATGATCTGGTAGAGTCCACAGCCTAATGACAAGGCTAGGCAAATCCTTAAAACGATTAGCAAGACCCCTGCTAAGCTGTGATGCGAATGGTAGCTGTGAGGACTGGTATCTTCGAACTGTTCCCAGAGCAGCAAAATACTCTGCAAAATACAATATTACATTTAGAGAAAAAAAAAATCTTGTCTACCCATATGTACTTTGTCAACTCTTTTCAAACATTCCCTTAAAGAGTATATAACCATTCCTAAGAGGTTCTAAGATTTACCGGACTATAAATGCTGCTGACTAACAAAGCACAGGTATTAGGCACAGACTTTTCCTCCCTGATGCCCTAAGCTAGAGAACAGGGATTTTTATCAAAGATCACATACAAAAGATAAAAAATGCAATTGGGACTACAATTCAAGTAAAACATTTCTAAAGATGAAAATAAGCTGGGGCACCTGGGTGGGTCAGTGGGTTAAGCATCTGCCTTTGACTCAGGTCATGATCCTGAGGTCCTGGGATCGAGCCTCACATCGGGCTCTCTGCTCAGTGGGGAACCTGCTTCCTCCTCTCTCTCTTTCTGCCTGCTTCTCCGCCTACTTGTGATCTCTTTCTCTGTGTCAAATAAATAAATAAAATCTTAAAAAAAAAAAAAAGAGAGAATAAGTTAAAACATTAAGAGAATAAACCTAAACTTTCTTCTAAATCTCTCTTCCTTCAGCACCATATTAGGGATCAAAATTAATTTTGAATTTTGAATACAAAAGTTTGATATTTGAATACAAAAATGTACTCAAGCCCATCACCTCAGGATAACTTTGAAATTATCTTGGTACCTTCTGTAATCCAGAAGTGAGTAAGTCGGACTTGTTGATTTTAGATGTCACTCCCCAGGATAAAGGGGAGAGAGAGAGAGAGAGAGAGAGAGAGGGAGAGACTGTGTATTTTTTTGTTTTTTTTAAGTTGAGAGAGAGAATGAGTACATACACACACACAAGCAGTGGAAAGAGGCAGAGGGAGAGGGAGAGAGAAACCCCAAGCAGGTTCCACATCCAGTGTGGAGCCCAACAGGGGGTTCAAACCGAGGACCCTGACATCATGACCTGCGCCAAAATCAAGAGTCGAATCTTCAAGTGACTGAACCAGCCAGATGCCCTAAAGGAGAGTATAGCTTTAATATTCACTCTAAGTACCCAGGCTATTCCTGCATAATGGCAGTTACTCATCCTTTTGTTTGTTGACCCCCCCAATATTGTTACCATTACAGTAGAAAGCTCAGCAATTCCTCATTAGCTCTTCTATTTATTGCTATTCAGTAGAAACACTTTCCTTCCATCTTTTCCAAACACAAATTTTCAATCACAAATTACTATGATGTTTTTGCCATCATAGTATCAGTAGCTCTGTGTATCCTTCATTTGCCAACTCAGCCCTCAGAATGGTTTTCAGTGGCTTCCAAACAATTGAGATCGAAACTCAGTCATTAAATCCAATTTTTAGACTTTACAGGGTTTGTCAGCAACCCCTTCCTCTTCTTACTCTCAGATCATCTATCCTGGTCTTAGACCTACCTGGGCTCCTCGGCCATGCTGCACACATGCATTTCCTCCTTAGGCTGAATATTTGCTCTCCATTACTGAAGTGTTAGTTCTTCACTTCCCCAAGTTACTATACCCATACGATTCCTTAACCTCTATTTCTAAACTTAACTTTTGCAGTGAAGAAGTGCTCTTGTACAACTACTATCTCCTGGTATCTATGTAGGTGATGGATATGTTAACTAGTCTGACCTGGGGGATCATTTCACAATGTATACATATATCAAAACATCAAGTTGTATACCTTAACATGTACAACTTTTTTTGTTAATTATACCTCGATAAAGCCAACAAAACTCCATCACTTGCCATGATTCACATTTGTACATATTCAAACTCTACATTTTCCTGATGTGTACACTAACATGTGACCTGTGGGAAATACGCATGTATTTATGTAGTCATGTGGACCTCCTCCGGGTGCGTACTGAGAACCAGCGCTGATATAAGCTCTAGAGCAGTGTCATCATCTCGGTTCTCAATTCATATTTGTCTAGGATAATGGATTCAAATTATAATGAAATAATAAAAGTTCATTTCTTAAGAAAGCTCTTTATTGAGAAATGAGAATTTGATGTTATTAACACTACTCTCCATAAGCCCTAGATTAGAAACAGTAAGTTGGTAGAATCTTGCCCTTATCTTAATCACTTCTAACACAGTGCCTTAGAAAGGCATTATTTCCTATCTAAATATCATTACTTGTGACATGATCTCTTTCTAACTCAATCATGAAATCCAATACACCTATTTCACATGGCACCTACTTTACTAAATACATACTATGAGTATAGAGATGAGCAAAGCACAGGACTTATCCTTAGTTAATGAATTTTTCACTCTAATGTATTAAGATTTAGATTATAATGTCCTTTGTAGAGCCCAGGTACAGATTTCATTTTCATCTACAGCTAATGATGGTCACAAACTCAGTATAAATTTTTGGTTATATTTTTCTTAATAATTTTTATAAAATCCATTGCACATAGGCATATGGAGATCCTAGAATAGAAGAAAACAATCAAAAAAAGGCCTAAGAGGACTAAATTTTCTAAAAGACTAAATTCGATCTTGGACTTGTTTTCAAAAACTAGATCCTATTCATTCTTATTCCATTTTTTGCTTTTTCATTAACCTCAGATTTCCTTTGAATTCTCTCATGTATAAAGTAACAGAACTGGACCTAAAAATCCTTGCCCATGGATGAATCTCAAATTCACTGATGCACTCATTTAAAATGTTAAGTTCTTACTATGTGTTAGAAATTATGAAAGAAAGCTATTAAGTAGGAAATGAAAATCTATCCTAATATTAAGCATTCTGCACATTTAAAATAAGCTGATTGAAAGCTCAAAGTCAAGTAAATTATAACTAAATTCTGCAATCAACATATACAGCACTCAATACTGTACATTATTTGATCTATCACTCTTTAAATTCATGCTTTAAAATGACAAATTCCTCATGGGTCCCGTTTCACTTTTCAAATGAGGTTTATGCTCAAGGTCACAGTATTGTATATTTGAAGTACAAACACTGAGCATCAACACTCACCTGTGTGACGACAATGAACACCGCAATGCCTGTGGATGCGGGAGTTGAATCCCACTGGAGAGGTCTGCTTTGAGACTTCTTCATTCTGACTATCGTCCAACCCATGCACAGACTCAGAAGCAGGTATAACATTTGAATTTGGGACGCAATGTCAAAAACTAATGGGAAATGAAAACCAAAGTCAACCAAGTTTTCATAATACAAAGGATTAGGTCCTTTAAGCATTGAGAATATAATTATCTTTTTAAACGCAAAAAGATAGGCATTTTCGAAGATTAGTTGATAAAATCCAATAATAAATATTCAAGTAGAACTCTAAAAATTAAAATGTTGCCACTAAGTCTGTAAACATTTCTGAAAATAGAACAATGGCAATATTCCCTTTCTCTCTCTCTCTCTATAGATATATCTTTATTAAGACCAACTTTAAATCTCCTTGTGTTTCCCATTTTTCTTAGCCTTTCTTACTATATAATACTGTTCTCTATAACTGACTGCTCATTAAAATAAATTTAAATAATTTTAAAAGTAATTTCTGCAATGTGGAGAATACTAGTGTCATTTCCAGGTCATTATTTTTTGATGGTTGAAATCTATAATGTGACCTCATCTTCTAAAATTACTAATAAGAAATAGCATGACAATAAAACACATGGCTACTGTAACATTCAAATTTGTTGGCTTTAGTGTTAAGTCCCGGGGTATGAATGAAACGCTCCGTGCGTTAGTGTGATGCGCCACCACGTGGCCGTCACCGACACTGCAGGGAAGGCTGCTACTTCAAAAAATGAGACCACCCATCCAGTTCCCCATTTGGAAAAGACAACACTCTAAAAATACCCTAAGTTCCACGCATTTTTATTTTGGAAACTAGTATTTATTGATTTAAAAAAGATGATCACTTTCTCATAGGGTATTCTGATGTGGATTTTGGAATAAACGTGATTAAAATTTAACAAAGTGAAACTTTCTTCAAATTGTCAGCTGTACCTTGGACATCTAAGACTTTCACTTCTTTTATATAAAGCAATTTTTGCCGAAACAGGTAAAAGTAGCTGTACTATAATATACTAAAAAGCTGCAAGCTTAAAACCTTTTAATGATACACCTTTTCACATATATTTTTTACCATTTTCCCTCTTCTCTGCCATCCAAATGAAAACCGGATACTCGACATTTATGCTCATGTATTTGTAACAGTGAATTCTGATAATGAATTGTTACTACACTGGAATAGTGCAAAATGCCATGGCCTTCTAGATCAAGCACAATTTTCTTTCATCACGGGTTGTAAATGACTGTGATGCCAATTATTTTATCAAACATCTCACAAATACATACTCAGTTACTTAAAGAACTCACTCAAAGGAATAGTCCTGCATAAGTTGCTAATTAGCAAAAACAATACCTGGGGGGAAAAACCCTGATGTTCTGGCTCTTTCCTTTGTATACTAAGACACACACTGACAGAATGCCGTAACTGTATGTATAGGTAGAACCCTGCTTACCTGTCACTGAAAAATACCCAGTTGTAGATAAAATATACACATCACACAAAAATCCCACTCTTTGTTATTTTATTAACAATCTTGGCATTTTAACCATTTAATAATCAAACCTGTTGTTGGAACACCAAAATTAATCAACATTCATTGTTAGTTTAATGAAAAGAAACCTTTTAACCTTTAACCTGCAGTGAAGATGCCAGACAGCCTCAAACACTACTCTGTGCGCAGCAGCACTGACAAACATGCAAAAGACCCTGGTTATAGTACTGGCTTCCACTGATGGGCTTTTGTGTGCTTTGCCTTTCAAAATACAGAAGCTAAATTATTTCTCAGGTTCTGTTCAGCTTTAAAATTCTATGGTCCTCGGGCGCCTGGGTGGCTCAGTTGGTTAAGCGGCTGCCTTCGGCTCAGGTCATGATCCTGGAGTCCCGGAATCGAGCCCCACATCGGGCTCCCAGCTCCACGGAGCGTCTGCTTCTCCCTCTGACCTTCTCCCCCTCTCAAGCTCTCTCTCTCTCTCAAATAAATAAAATCTTAAAAAAAAAAAAAAAAATCTATGGTTCTCTTGAACATCCTGAGTGACCGAAGAGACAAGAGCAGGAGACACCAGAGCTCTCAATACTGTTCAAAAAGGAGAAGCATCTTATTCGTGTTGAAGAGGTGACCAGCACACATCCTTTGCAGTAGAAAAACAAAGGTTCTAAGAGGTTTAAAATCTTAAAATAGGCAGCAAGATGATAAATGGATCTGAGATCACTACAGAGATGACCATGAGCTACCCTATTAAATAGAGATGAGACTAGAAGAGAACTATGGAAATATTTTAAAAAGTAAATCATAGAATGGTTTCATATTCAGAATCTCCTTTTTTAGAGTAAATCTTGACTATTTTTCTGGGACTAAAAATGGCATTATAGATTATGGAAACTTTTAAATATTTTCCCCATCACGCTTAGTTGGAAAATTACGTCATCAAAGTTCTTCATATATATAAAAGAACGAAGCTGTGAGGTCAGTTCAATGACAGGTATCATATGCGCTCTGGCTTTTATTTCTGTGTCAGAAATAGGAAGAGTCAAAAAAGGGATGAAAGTAGGAAAACCACCTTCAGCTTTGGGCTCAGAACACTTGGCTCTGACTTTGGTGTCTCCCACGCAACAGCTGCTGACATTGGGAAATGTGCTTCCTGTCAATGACCCCAGATTCTTTACGTGCAAACTAGGGATAAACGTCTGTACTTCACTGAGTTTTTTGTTTTTTTTTTTTTTTTTTAAAGATTTTATTTATTTATCTGACAGAGAGAGATCACAAGTAGGCAGGGAGGCAGGCAGAGAGAGAGAGGAGGAAGCAGGCTCCCTGCTGAGCAGAGAGCCTAATGCGGGACTCGATCCCAGGACTCTGAGATCATGACCTGAGCCGAAGGCAGTGGCTTAACCCACTGAGCAACCCAGGCGCCCCTTCACTGAGTTTTTATTGAGGTAAACTGAGAGAAGGCATATAAATATGCTCCCGAAACAATGAAGAAAGACACTTGTTACGTATTATCAAGAAGAAACTAAACAGGACAGATGGGAGCGAAATCTTTTCATTTGGGCTGAATTGTACCCAACCCTGGATAGAAAAACTGTATCAGGATGAACATAATTTACAAAAAAAGCAAAACAAGCCAGAAGCAGATAGCAAGTTTAGGTTTCAAAAAACACATCTCGGAAAGATACTCACATTCTGCCAAAGTTCCCATAAAAGGTATCCCTATTCCATCTTTGGAGTAACTGAGGAATTGAAGAGAAGAGTATTAGTGTAAATTACAAATGCGCAAAGATGGTTCATAATCAAAGCAAGCATAATTTTGGCGAACTAATTAGGATTAATTAGATGTAATGGTGAACACAGCTTTAGTGGTTTCGAGTTACCTGGAGAAATGAATATAATTAGCTAAAGCCGAGGCGGCTTGCAGCAGCAGCGCGGTTGTCAGAACCTTGAGGATCACGTGCATGGGCCCTCCTTTCTTGATAGCCTGCCACAATGACTGAGCGTAAATGCAAGCAAGCACAAAGTACACCAGGACTAGGAGGAAAAAGAACTCATGTAACCCTGTGAAGAGAAGAAAGGAGTTTGCTTCAGTACAACAGAGCCAGGGACAGTGTGGGGCTGTTTTCAAATCTTCCCTCAGTATATTTCTAGAACTTGGCATTTTAACTGGAGTCAATGCATTCACTTGTGTATGGAAAAAAAAAGGGAGACTGTTAAAATGTAAACAATTTTTTACTTTGGGATAAAGATTTAAATCTAAGAAGACGGGTTAAATGACAGAAGGTAAAGTCAATCTATAAAAATCATCGTGGTCGGGGGATAAGCCTGAAAACTAACCCTAAGAGCACAGTTTCGTTAGAAAACAGTAAATTAAAACCAGGATTTTAGCAGTTAGACATACTTTTTACCCCCAAAGTGGATTACATTAGTGTGAAACTCAGGAACAGATTTGGTCAACAATAGTTTAATACACCCTGACGATGCTTCTCAAAGTGCCATCCTGCGCCAGCAGCAAGGAACTCGTTGGAAATAGAAACGCACATTCTTGGGCCTTATCCCTGATCTGCTTTATCAGAAATTCTGGGAGAGGGGAGTAGCAAGCTGTGTTTTAATAAGCCCGACAGGTGATTCTGATGCAAAAAACAGCTCTGGAATGTACCATGACCTTACATTTCCGGTTGGACAAAGTTTCAAAATACCTGTTATGACCAGAGGCCCCTCCTGAAGAAAACTGTCAGCTCCTGTCAAGAGGAAATCCTACGGAGACCATGAGACTCCATTCCCAGTTGACTGACACTGAAACACCTAATCAAACGGCCACCACCCGAAGACCAGCCACTGCCCGCCGGACTAATTTGGTTCTCAAAGAGAAGTCAGGCTAATCCTCTTCTCTCAGGAAATGACACCACAAAACAGGGAGAGAATCAGGCAACAAAAACTGAAGCTGAAGGGAGCCGACGTTGGGACGGACCAAAGATGTCAGATCAGGCCACAGTGAAATAAATATTTTGAGTAAACAGGAATTTCAAATAAGCAAAGAGAGCTGGTTGATAAAGACAAGAACAAAGCAAAGCAAATGAGCAGACTCGATGTTAGAAACGGTGCCAGTCGTTACGTAGCCTCTAGTTCCTACTAACAGTTTTCCCGTACGGCGTTCATGCAACCACAAGATCAACACCCCCTTTTTTCTGCATTACCTGGAATCTTTTGACTGTGCCTTCATTTTTCAGAAGTTTCAGAAAATTTTTATCATGAACTAGAGGGTTAGCTTTGAGTTTACTAGCTTCTGTACATTGACTTGGTGACATCTACTGCTAGTTCCTAATATGAAGATTTTATATTGTATCTAAATACACCGGATATTGTATGTAAACACACCGGAGTGCAGCACGGGTGGCTGGGAGGGGAGCTGCGTCCGCTGATTCTGGGGACGAACAGTCCGAACCGCGATCACTGCCATCCGATCGCGGGCTCGGAATCGGCTCCGGTTTCCCACCCGAGCTAAACTCCAATCAACAGGCAGAGAAGGGAGTATTCATTTTGAAAAAAGCAATCCAGAAGATGCAAACAGTAGGAAAAACAGTCAATAGATGCTTCAATCTCAGTCATGTTTTTAGAATGGGTAGGAGTAAGACAGAGAGAAGTAGTGTTTCAGCCACTGGGTGTCTCTCCTGCTCTGCGTATATAAATGTCGCTAGTTCTCTCATGCAGGTGAAAAAGCATGTTTGGACTTCAGGAAGAGAAGATCAAATAACTGAAAAGGCATAATTTCTTTTTAAACTCGAGAGTATTCCAGCTTCAGAAATAATGGGACAATAAGCCTGGGATGATGACAGTAACGGAACAAGACAGAAAACACGCTAAACGTGTTATCACTACAGTAAAAATCCTTTATGAGGTCCTGTCTTTTGAATCTTAGTTTTTATTTTCCCTTCTTAGTATACAGAATTAAGTATGGCATTCTTTTGTTTTATTTACTTAAAACACTTTACAGAGTATCTATTACAAGATCAAGTTTCAGACTCCATCAGGTTACAAATCCACGACAAAAAGAAAATCCGCAGACTATTTACTGAATATTCAGAATAATGTAGAAAGTACTTGTGAAAAGAAGACATATGTCAGCAGCACAAAATAGGATTATTCAATATTAAATGTACCCTCCAGAAAAGCTAACATTATAAGCAACAAATCATTTCATTCACATAACACGTTAGGTAACTTGAACTAGCTCAGGACATCTGGGTCCCGTACTCCATTCATCATTACTCTTACCTTGTTCCTGCCCACGAGACAGTCTAGAGGTAAAATGCAGATTCTGCATGCACTGTTCTCTTAACTAAATCCCTTCTAGAAAAAAGAACTCTGTTCTTTTCTCTTCAGTGATCAGTTTTATTCTGTCACCACCCTTCACAAGAAAGCCAACTCTGTTCACTGTGAAATTAGATTCTACTTTTAAGACAGGTGGGTGGTAAGTATTAACTCTCACCTGTACACAAGGAAGAAAAATGCTGTCGAACGAGCATGCAAAGAGGTGGCCCACATGTATGCTATGAGGGAGCATGTACGCAGATTTTAAGGTGAACTTAAAGGAAGCAGCACTGGCAAAACTCAGCAGGAAGAAAACTTACAGGACAGCTTCAAACAACTCAGCTCCAGCTACATGACAGGAGAAAAAAGGGTAAGAAAAGAGGAGAGTCGCTGGGTCAGGGGAGCGGCACCGGAACACTCCTGCCGACCCCGAAGTCCACAACACCTGCAAGTGTTTCAAGATACATCCTGGGGCGCCTGGGTGGCTCAGTGGGTTAAAGCCTCTGCCTTCGGCTCGGGTCATGATCCCGCATCGGGCTTCCTCCTCCCTCTCTCTCTGCCTGCCTCTCTGCCTACTTGTGATCTCTATCTGTCAAATAAAATAAATAAAATCTTAAAAAAAAAAAAAAAAAAAAGATACATCCTGATTAGCCTCGACTGATCACAGAAATTCCAATGGCCCTGCCAGTAAGAGGTAAGCCTCACCCTTCACTGTGACACATTGGTCTATTCCTATCCCACTTCGGACCCTTCCACTTACATTTCTCTTATGATGGTGTAGAGTAAGGGCATGTGCCCCAGCTCTGGCCAGTGAAGTCTAATGAGGGAGTTTCTGAGAAAGGTTTCCTTGCTCTCAAAAAAAGGGATACTGAATCTCGTCATTATCTAGGTGTGACGCCCAAAGAGTGAACTGCGGTTACCCTTGAACATGAGGGAGCTAGCCTAAGGACAAAGCTGTCGGTCAGAAGATAGGAGGGTAGAGAGACGCTGAATAAACCGGGAATTCTTGTTATGTAAGGTAATTTCCTTATTGCAAGTGGTATACTGCTTGCATGAGAATTTTCCATTACTTTAAGCCAAAAGCATTCTAACATGTTACCAGGGCTAGTATCTGGAATCTTAAAAACAAGTGAGATAGCAGATGTTATAGAGAATAATATTATTCTGATGAAAACCAGCCTACTTTAGATGATAATGCTTTAACTCTCAGGATTCTGAGTACTTCTTTTGGTCTCTAACAAGAGCACAAATGTAGTCAATGGAGATTCTAATTTTATTAAGAAGCAGTTGAACATATTCTACCTTAAAGCACAATATTCCTATGTAGTATCTGGTCAAGTGGCATCATCCTTGCCTTGGTGTTTTTCTAAAACCTAAACCAATCTATAAAATATGAGATGAACCAAAGTTTGATAGATACAAAAAAAAATTTGTTTGAAAGAAAACAAAATTATAAAATCTAACCAGAATAACATGTAACATTAATTGCAGCTATCTGCACCAGGTTATTTTAATTCAAGTTCCTTAGACATACAGCTTAATCGTCAATTCTTAGCAAAAACCATAGCAAATCAATTTTCCTTACTCAGGGCAGAAAATTAAACAAATGAGCATAAGTTTCTAAAATGAACTAACTGGGGATTATTCCCTGGGAAGAAATTCCACACCTGAGGATACAGAATAGGAAGAATCCCTCTCAAGGCTCTACTGTAAAACTCCGATGATACCAAAACAATGTGGGATATGGACTTTTTTTTTTAATGATTTTATTCATTTATCTGAGAGAGAGTAAGAGAGCAGACTCCCCACTGAGCAGGGAGCCCGGTGCGGGACTCAGATCCCAAAAGCCTGGGATTATGACCTGACCCAAGGGCAAATGCTAAACCAACTGAGCCACCCAGGCGCCTGGCATATGGACTTTTAGATCACTGGTTCCGCACATTAGAATCAACTTGGAGCTTCGACAAACCACAGCTGCCTGGCTTTCACTTCAAAACCAAATCTATCTGAGTCTCACAGGGTGCACATCTGTCTTGTTTTTAAAGGTCTCCAGATGCAGAGTGATGGGCTGAGGACCACTGATTTAGACTTTGATGTAGAATTAATCATGTCATGGCAATGTAGGATTAATCATATTTTAAGAGTTTTAGGCACCTTAATTGAGAAAATGATGCGATGCCTAGGAATTAAGCCAACCACCTAACAACTATGAAGACTTTTGAGTATGGCTGGTACTCGTTAATAATCCATTCCCACAGATGAGCCTTGCACAGAATCATGCTTAATGAGCATACATACTGTAGTGAGGTTTTGCCCCTCATTGAAATATTGTTGGTGACATGACCAATGTAAATTTCTCCATTCTAGTATAAAACAGATTTTAGGGTATCTCCCTCTGACTTTCTCCCCTCTCATGCTCGCTCTCTCTCTCTCTCTCTCTCTCAAATAAATAAAATCTTAAAAAAAAAAAAAAAGATTTTAAACATGAACATGAGCATCAAATCAAAATCAGTCTTGGAGAAGGAAAGTCAAAAAGAGTCCGGACTAAGAGCTGAATTAAAATGGATCACGTGAACCCTAAACAAAAAGCCAGCCATAATTCAGGATGCTGGAAAAACACCGGAAGATGTGGGCAAGGTTCAGGGTGGGCCTGGGCAAGTATGGCTGACATTCAGTGGCCCAGGAGTGGCAGAGGCCACAAATGTGATCACTCTATGGCCTACGGTCAACGTTCAGATGTCTAATTGGGAATGAGGAAAGAGACCAAAAATAGGAGCCTGGATAAGGAAGCGAAAAGAAGTATATCAGGAGCTAGTAGAGTCTTGTGGATTCACACAATAAATAGAACAACCTCTTGAGCTCTACGCAAATTGCCAGGATGCCAAGAGGGGAAAGGGCTTTTGGACTCACTACACTACAGGCCCTAGTGTTTGCACACACAGTGAATGTAGCAGAGTAGTACTTTCTGCTGAGCCTTTACCAGTCCTAGAAATAACTGTCACATGAAGTAAGAGAGAGTTAGGGTTAAAAGGGACCTTACAAGCAATTTAGTTCACCTGTCATCCAATGCTGTCAGTAGACCTGAGTTTCACTAATGCCTTTCTAAACTACAGAAAATAAATGTCAACAACTTTTATAAACATTTAAAAAAATGGAGCCCCTCGGTGGCTCAGTTGGTTAAGCATCTGACTCTTGATTTAGGTCAGGTCATGATCTCAGGGTCACAAGATCAAGCCCTGAGTTGAGCTCTGTGCTGGTGGCTTGGAGCCTGCTTGGGATTCTCCCTCTCCCTCTTCCTCCCGCCCTCCCCACTCTAAAATAATAATAATGATGATGATGATGATGATAAAAGAAATGGTATGACTGTACTGACATCCAATAATGAACCATACTGATCCAAAATACTATTAAGTAAAATTCAACCCCCCTTTTTTTTTTTAAGATTTTATTTATTTATTTGACAGAGATCACAAGTAGGCAGAGAGGCAGGTAGAGAGAGAGAAGGAAGCAGGCTCCCCGCTGAGCAGAGAGCCTGATGTGGGGCTCAATCCCAGGATCCTGAAATCATGACCTGAGCCGAAGGCAGAGGCTTAACCCACTGAGCCACCCAGGCGCCCCGTAAAATTTAACTCTTAAGTTCGTTTGCATTCAAAAATAATTTGAGTAGCTTACCCTTCTGTCATTTCCTTCACAGAAAGAACTTTTAAACTTAACTATTTAAAAATGTTGGTCTCTCCGGTATGTCACTATGTAAATATTTTTTCAGATTACAAGACATAAAAATAAATTTATCTCTTCATATGTTAAGTTACTGGTAACCTACTGTCCATAAGACATGTTCCTTGAGTTACATTTCTAGCTGTGGCAATTTACACTTTGAACTAAACAATTGGTTTCATTTAATATAGCCTCAATTTCTTCTACCTGCACCCACTCACCTTGATGGCCAATGAGATTTAATGGGATTGGATTTTTCTGTAAGCAGATTGATTCTCCCAAATGGGTAATCATTAAGAAGTAAACTCCTTATCCTTTTGATAGCTGTCCTATAATCTTAGTCTTTATTCCAACATGTAAATTTACACATCTGCTATAATACTGTATAGGATGTTTATCATTAATCACAAGAAGTCATTTATTTCTGTATTTCTGTTCAGGCTAGGAAACTTACTCCTGTAGGGCAACAGGCAGTCAACCAAAAATTTGATGAAACATTTTATAGGAGTAAATCGGATTTTGGAAAACATTATAAAACTCTGATCATTCCTAAAATGGTTGCAAGCTCCCATGCAGGCAATCCCTAATCTCTTTAAACAACTTGGTGAAAGGCCAGCCATACAAAATAGTGCAGTTTCCACCTCACTTAAAAATGGATTTACCAATTTAGGTGGCTCAATTTATTGGCATTTTTCTGTTTTATGATAACTAGGTTATCATAAAAATAACAAAAAGGTTTAGAATGCATGGGGGAAAAAACCTAAAAATCCGTTATTCTACTACCCAAAATACAGAAACAATCTATTAGTATTTTTACACTTCTTTCTCAATTCTCTGCATTTTTTAACATACTTGAAATATAATACTTAGTGTTCTGCTTTTCTAACTTAATAGTATGGCTATTAAGATGCTATTAGAGGGGACAGCTGGTTGGCTCAGTGGGTTAAGCCTCTGCCTTCAGCTCAGGTCATGATCTCAGGGTCCTGGGTTCGAGCCACACATTGGGCTCTTTGCTCAGCAGGGAGCCTGTTTCCTCCTCTCTCTCTCTCTCTCCCTGCCTCTCTGCCTACTTGTGACCTCTGTCAAATAAATAAATAGAATTTTAAAAATAAACAAAATAAAATGCTGTAAGAAGACTCACTTACCACCTGCCTACTGTTGGACACTTAAGTTGTTTTTAAATACTCAAAAAACATATTTGATATGCACAGGCTTTTTCTATATTTAGGATATACACTTAAGTATATATTCTTACCAGATTCTCCAGCACTAAAATGATCAAATGGATTCCCTTCGGCATCCGGGTTTAGTAACATCATTTCAAATGGGATATCTTCCGCCTGAGAATTCTCATTGTCATCTTTGCACGTATACTTGTCTGCATAAAACACGTGCCATGTTTGTGGATATGGAATCTGGGACACGGTCAGATTATGTTCAGTCTGATTCATGGTCACTTTAAAAAGAAAGAAAATAGCACTTTGAAAGCAAAATTCTCAAACGTACTCATTGTTTCAGTCATAAATTAGAATTCTTTTGTTTTGTTCCTACTACCTTGAAAAGCGAAGCCCCGGTGTAGTACTGGAATAAGGCCTGTAAACCTTAAGGCAGGTAAGAATAATAATGTATCTTAACCAAAGGGATCACTACAGAGGTACTGTCAAACACCACAAATGAGCAGAATGGTTTCAATGAGATTTTGAATATGAATTTTAAATTTTAAAGTTTCCAAGTGGATTAGTAACATTAAGAATTTTTTATTATAAGGAAATATACATAAACACAAAAGTTATCATTTTAACCATTTTGAAGTGTACAGTTCTGAGGCATTAAGTACCTTCACAATGCTGTGTAACAATTGCAGTGACATTTCTGAAAATTATATTTGAGTTAAAATTAAAATGGAACACTCAATTCAGAGAATCATTAGATCTAAAAACAATGACCCACAAATACCTTCAAAAGATTTTCCAAAATCTTTTTCTCATTGATTATTCTTTAAAAAGGTACTGAAAGGAGAAGAGTAGAAATGACCAGAATATCAAAGTTGTTCTACTGGGTCAGGTCTATATAGTGGGGGGACGGGAAGCTCATGAATGTTGGCATCCCACAGATCTGTCTTTGAATCCTGGCTCCAATACTTACCTTTGGTGTAAACTTAAGTTATATGTTATGATACTTTTTCACCTGTAGAATGAATTCTTAGAGCAAAGAGCTGATGGAAGGACTAAGTTATTTGAGTCACTTACCATGATACCTGTCCTATAGTAATTGCTGAATAAAGACTGAGTCTCCTTTTTCTTTCTTTAAAACAAGGTAGTTATACTAATAAATGGCTCTTAAACCAGGGTAATCCTGCGGCCCTCCAGTACATTTGAAAATGTACAGGGACAGTTCTGTAGTCAAAATAGTTGAGAAGGTCCTTGGAGGGAGGCTGTGCTAAGCCTCATGCAATCCAAGGTAAAGTTTCATACAATAAAAACTTGTTCTGCCCAAAATGCCAAGAGCACCCCCTTTGAGGAACACTTAATGATGTCTAAGATGCCGCCCAAATCTGAAAGTACGATTCTGACTTAAGAGGCACTCACGAACACTACCAGGAAGTTGTAGGACAGTAGTGTCTCAAGCGCTATGTATAATAAAAAGAAGAGAAGAGTTAGAAGTCTTGGTGATGTTACTTAATAACCTTGCGACTCAACAAAGAAATTGCTTACCCTCTTGAGATGTGTTTCTTCAGCAGTAAAATTCAGATACCTGACTTAACTCAGAGTTCTTGTGAGGAGCAAATGAGACAGTATATGAAAATCCAAATAAAGAGCCTGATTCTCTACAAAGTTATTCTTTTTTTTTCCCCCAAAGTAGAATATTCTTAAAATATAAGATTATGATGGGCCCAGTTCCCAACTCCCCACAGCATGTCAGCTAGTCTTGATCTTTTTCTCAATGAAGAAAAAAAATGCTTTTTAATAAGCAAAAGATACTTTCTGAGATAAACATGGGGATTTGCATGGGGCCATTATGAATTACTCATTTTCTTAGATGTCATGATAGAATTGTTGTTATGAAAAAGTGCTCACGACACCCATGGCCTATGTCTAAGCCTCGATTAAAAACAAAAATCACACACATACAAATATGAAGCAAATGTAACAAAATATTAACAATTACTGAACCGAAGCAAAGGATACACTCATGTTAGTTGTACGACACTTTAAACTCATCTGTATGATTGGAGACTTTGCGAGTAAAAATTTTAAAAAATGCTATTTATAAATTATCCTTATAAATGAGATACACATTTATCTAGTCAGGATTCACATTTTGAGGACTTAAGACTTTACAACTGGGAATTTCATTAACAATAGTTCAAGCGGACAAGATGACTTTTATTAACAATGCCTCAGCATTGTTTTTTGGGCTATATTAATTTAGCTGACATTTATACTTTTGTTTTTGGTTTATTTATTTATTGTATAGCTTCTTGAAAAATGTAGCAAAGACTCTAGTTTCTGTTAAATATTTGAAGACCTTTAATAAGAATTCAATATATGACCAATAGTGGCTCAGAAATTAGGTTTTTGAAATGTGCAGCTCCCAATTACATAATCTGGACCTTATAACATAAAGGGTCTGAAATGTTCCATTTTATCATGATCACTTGCACTTTTTTCTTAGATAAAACAACATAAAAATTAACCACTGTATTTTTCACCAATATACTTCTGAATGTCTCATTTTCAATTATGCAGATTTATATAAAATAAAAACAGAAGTGTGCTTCAAAAAATGATATTGGCCTTCGATTTTTTGGCCTTGTGGCCCTTTTTAGCAAGCCTAGGAAACAAACATCTTGACAAAACTGTACGTTCATTGTTTTTGAGACAAAAGATTAGCACACAGCATGCATATTCCATGCTGATGTAATTAGTATCTCACATATTAACAAAATCTCACATATTAACAAAACTTGAATTACAAAGAATGGTGTTACATGGCTAGCTGCCCAATCATGTTATAAAAGAAAATACACAGAATAATAAAATACTGACACCTTTAAATGATTTATAAAATACATTAAATGTACAAAAGGAATTATTGTGCATATGGTATACAAAGACAATACTAAAAATGTTTTATAAGCAAAATATTTAGCTTTTGTAACCTGAATTTCCTCGTTATATTTTTTTTATATAATGTCATAATTTTCAGTGTTTTTAACTGTCTCAGTTGCTTTAAAAACCTTTACAACAGTTATCATTAAAAAAAAATCTGGTGTAGTATAGCTTTACTGAAAGAGGAAAAGGAAGACTAAAAAATAATTTCTCAAACACTAATTTGAGGGCATGTATACGCACAAGCAACATTTGACACCACAGAATTTTTCAGATCTGTCTTTGTCTTTTCATATCCGTCTTAGTCTTTTCATAGTTTCATAGCAGCAGTAAGGTTTTACATAGAAATTTGGCATAATTAATGAACTCATTACCAAGGAGGTGAAAGGCTCTTAATTCTGCCACATTAATGGCCAGGAAATGAGAATTATTTCTATAAGAAATTATTTAAAAATATATGGTACCACTACACTGTCATGAATTTAGGGATATGCTTTTTGTTTCAATGCACCTTAATAATAATATACTATACGTATGACAACTAGTATGTAAAAGTTGGAGGATATTTCTTAAGACTTGGCTTCTATTGCTGGGAAAAGAGTTGATGACATTTGCAGAAAGCAATATATATATATATATATATCACCAGTACTTAATTTAGTTCAGGTCCACCAATTTAACAAAACAATCTTCATTCTGCACAAACGCCTATTTCCTGAGATCTTCCATTCCAGTTATTCCAAAGAATATCCTTGCACTCAACAGAAGAAGAATAGAGAAGAGGGAAAAATAGTTTGGTAAGAAACAACTGCAAGAAGTTTTGGAAGTTGTAGCTTTATAAATATGCAACATCCTAAAAAGTTGTAATTAGAATCGCAGCAGTTTATGACTTTCAGGAACCTTAATGAAAACTTATCCAACTTTCTAGCTGTATGAATAGGTAAAGTGAGGCTCAAAGAAAACAAGCAGTGATTCTCAGTTTAGACGTCTCCACTGCACCGTGCTTTCCCCGTACACCTAAAGTCTGTGACTGAAGGTATATGACTAATACAAAAATTATGTTTTTGCAAGTGTATAGTGTATAACATTAATCAGGTAATAAAAAAACTAAATCAATTCCTACAGCTCAGAGCTTTAAACTGCCTGCTAAGTTTTTACTGGAAGAAAAAGACCAAATATAAAGCAATCAACCTAGCAACCAAAAAAAAACCCCTCAATCTCTTCCATAAATGGAGTTAGAAAAACTGGACAGCTACATCCAAAAAAAAATGAAACTGGACCACTCTCTTCTAGCATACAGATACACAAAAAAACACCTCAAAATGGATTAAAGACCTAAATGTGAGAACTGAAACCATAAAAATCCTTGAAGAGAGCACAGGCAGTAATTTTTCTGACCTCAGCTGTACACAACATTTTTCTAGATATGTCTCCTGAGGCAAGGAAAATAAAAGCAAAAATAGATTATTGAGACTACATCAAAATAAAAAGCTTCTGCACAGTGAAGGAACCAATCAATAAAACAGGAAGACAACAGGGGAGAAGATAGTTGCAAATGACATATCTGATAAAAGGTTGATATCCAAAACATATAAAGAACTTACACAATCCAACACCAAAAAACCACAAATAATACATTAAAAAATGGGTAGAAGACATAAACTGACATTTGTCCAAAGAAGACATACAGAAGGCCAACAGACACATCAAAAGATGTTTAACATCACTCATCATCAGGGAAATGCAAATCAAAACCACACTGAGATATCACCTCACATCTGTCAGAAATAAAAAACACAAGATGGTTGGTGAGGATGTGGAGAAAAAGGAGCCCTCAGTGCAGTTGCTGGGAATGCACACTCGTCCAGACACAGTGGAAAACAATATGGAGGCTGCTCAAAAAATTAAAAATAGAAATACCATATGAGCCAGTGATTTCACTACTGTGTATTTACCCAAAGAATACAAAAACATTAATCTGAAAAGATTTACACACCCGTATGTTTACTGTAGTATTATTTACAATAGCCAAAAGACGGAAGTGGCCCAAGTGTCCACTGACAGATGAGTGGATAAAGAAGAGGTGATACATACGAAATCTTCCATTTGCAAAAGCATGGATGGATCTAGGGATCATACTAAGTGAAAAAAGTCAGTCAGGGAAAGACAAACACCATAATCTTAACTAGAGAGAACAAACTGATGGTTTCCAGAGGGTAGATGGGTGGAGGGATGGGTGGGAAAAGCTGAAGGGGATTAAGAGAACATTTATCATGATGAGCACTGAGCAATGTACAGAGTTGTTTAATAACTATATTATACACCGGAAACTAATATAACACCGTATTAACTATACCGGAATTAAAATAAAACAAAATACCCTTCGAGCCCTAAGCTCTATGACAATTCATCCTACAAACATTTAGTAAAAGCTTAGCTAAGCACTAGGGTATTGTAAATTTTCATTCTCATACTACCATGTAACTAACATGCATAGTACTTAATCACAATTGTAATTTCGCATTTATTCACATCGATCAGATTCATTTCTGTCACCCCCACTAACCCTAAGGGCCAAAAGAGTATATTTTGGTCCCTGATTCATCACAAGGGCCTTGTCTAGTACATGAAGCAATGGAAATGAATGAGTAGAGCAAAACAGCCCTGCTGCTCTGACTGATTTTATAATAAATACATGAGATACAAAGTGGGAACTATAATATGTGCTATGGAAAAAAACTAGCTATAAAAACTCAAGTGTCAACTTAGTGTAGAGAGGGGCCAAAGAGGGAAGGAAGACCAAACAGAGGAAAAGTCTGTGCAAAGGCCCAGGATAGCACTGAAATAAAACAAGCCTACAGGTAAAATGAGCCAGGAGGGGACACTGCTGTGGATGGAAGTGGGGGGTAAATAATGGCTACACCACGACAGCTTTGCTGAGCAGGCCAAGGAGACCTGTCTTGGTCCTAAGCGCAAAAGAAAATGACTGGAGTATTTCTGGGTGTGGCAAGGAAGTGAATGCAACATGATCAAATCTGCTGTTCAGAAAGATCGCTCTGGTTAAGGGGGGCACCAGTATGGCAGCTGTGGCCAGGAAAGAGACTACTGCAACAGGCAAAAGATTATGACAGCCTGGAATAACATGGGAGGGGCAGAGACACAGAAAAACAGATGAATTCCAGAGATATTCAGAGGTCACTTACTGACAGATTGGAAGGGGACGGAGAGGTCAAAGCGAGAGTGTTGGAAGACTCCCTGGGTTCTAGCTAGGACAGATGGTGGTGCCATCTTGAAACAGGGAACACCAGAAGTGGAAGACCAGGTTTGGAAGGGCAAGATGATAAACTGGTTTTGGACACTGTAAGTGGAAATGGAAGGTTATAACTTTTTACCCATCTGTGGAGCATTTAGATGACGGAATTGGTATAGAAAGGAAAAGACAAATGATAATGAGCGTTTGACAAATTTCCCAGGTGAGTTCTGAAAATCCGGGCAGGGAAAATAAGTTTATGTAACCATCTCTTTGATACCTAAATCTAGTCATTGAAGACTTATTCTGCATCCTGTCATTGTCATCTCATTAATCTAGATAAGAGATCCCCACAAGAGGTGGCAGGGATTGTAGGGCTTCTACCCTTTTCTTTTTTTTTTTTAAAGATTTATTTACTTGAGAGAGAGAATGTGTACATGAGGTGGGGGAAGTGGGGAGAGGGAGAGAGAAAATCTCAAGCAGACTCCATGCTGAGCACAGAGCCCAGTGTGGCGCTTGCTCTTGCAACCCTGAGATCATGACCTGAGCTGACAACAAGAGTCAGATGTTCAACCAACTGAACACCCAGGCACCCCGGGGGCTTCTCCTCTTATCCCTATTCCTGCTGGCTGCCTTGTGAGGGACCAGAGAACTGCTGAGACTAAGACTGAAAGTTCAGAAAATGGCAATGTTTTACTTGACTAGATTAAAAGAAGATTCAGACTCACTGATCTGCAGAACATGGTAGGGGAAACAAAAGGGGGGAAAGAGAGGAGAGGAATAAGTCCTATTTTTTTTTTCCCGGGTGCTTCATATTCCTACAACCAATTACCTTCCAAGGCGTAGAATGGGTAGCATGGCATATGCGCTTCATTTCCACAGAAATTAAAAAGAGTTTCACTAATTCTGGATAATACATGCTAATACTTGGGACAGTGTTGATGAGAGTACAGGGGTTCAAAGATACAGGCAACTAGGATAACAAGAGAGCTTTTCCAGAAGCAAATCTAGAAGTTTACAAATGATGCGGTGCTGGTACATCCTAAAACGACACTGTGTCACCCTATCACTAGATCCCACGTTCCAATAACATGTTGCAAAACAGCATCACTTGAACGCGCCTGGGTGGGTCAGTTGGTTAAAAGCAACTGCTTTTGGCTCAGGTCATGATCCTGGAGTCCTGGGGTCAAGTGCTGCACTGGACTCCCGGCTTGGTGGGGAGTCGGCTTCTGACCTCTCCTCTGACCTCTCCCCTCTCATGATCTCTCTCTCTCTCAAATAAATAAATAAAATCTTAAAACAAACAAACAGCATCACTTGGGCTAAATCATACAATTAACTGAGATAATACATATTTAGTGCTTAGGTCCGTGCTAGCAGATAATAAACATTCAACAAATGCTATTATTCATTTTATGCTGCCACTAGGCCAAAATACATTTGCCATATTGGTATGAATTATGTGATTGACTTGTAAGAAGTCTGAATGAAGGAGAGTATGCCTTTTATATTACCTGGATATTTTTCACAAAATTTTAACAAGGGGAGGGGAAAGTCATTCTATCCTTTGATCAAGGAGAACTTCAGCTTAAAATGTTCTAGACAAAATGTCATCACAGTGTGATGTGTCATGAAACATGCTGATATGAAAACAAAGATTTTAACATTCAAGAGGGAAAAAAAAACCCACAAAATCTAATGATCAAAGAAAAGAAGATATACTCACTTGTCAACTGAGCTTTGGATAACTTTTCACCACAACTATAACCATGACTGCTCTCCTGTAGCTTTAGCCACTCCTGGGCTTGGAACAGGTAGAGTTTAGCTTCTTTTCCAACAGCTACTGCTATGTTGTTGATTCTGACACACAGAAGAGCATGGTCACCTTGACATTAAGACAAAAATTATTAAATTGTTTGGTCTTGTATGGAACTCACCTGATAAGACAATTCAGCACCTTTATTAATCAAAACAGGAATTTAAAAAGCATAGTATTTCCTTTTGCTTTTTAAAAATTTAAATTTAATTAATTAACATATGGTATATTATTAGTTTCAGAGGAAGAGTTCAGTGATTCATCAGTCTTATAGAATATGGGGGGGGGGTGCACTCGGTCCCAGGATACTGGGATCATGACCTGAGCCAAAGGCAGAGACTTTAACCCACTGAGCCACCCAGGCACCCATTCAGGTGCAAATCAAAAGACTATTCATATTAATTATCCAAATTAATGTGTGGTATCTCCTTACACTTCCAATGAAAAGTGATGCCATTTCACTGAATAAACAGCAACATCTGCTGTATTTGAACATTCACCATAAGAGAATTTTGGCCTCATTCTACAACCACTCCACATCTTTACTAGTTGTTCATAAACTATCTACAGAAATTTCCCACCAAAGTTCCTCTTGTTTTCTAATATAACTTGTGAGTTAATATACTTTTAATGTAAAAAATATGCATAGCTAATAGCAAGAAAGTTTAAACAAATGAGTTTGGAGGTAGACATTTTACACTTGATAAAAGATTCGACATCTTTGACTTTTACAAAGGAACTTGCAGAACAATAGATGTTGTGAGACATTATAAAATAAGCCTGGTTGTACACACAGAGTACACTGAAGGCCCGAACAGAAATGGCAAAAGTAGTTGCCTCTAGGGAAAGGGACTCTGGGTGAGAGGTAAAGCAGGAGACGGTTTTCAGTTTTCATTTTAAGATGTCTTCTCCTGTGCTGTTGTCATGTTTGTTATAATTATCACTTTGACTAACATTTTTTTTTTAAAGATTTTATTTATTTATTTGACAGAGATCACAAGTAGGCAGAGAGGCAGGCAGAGAGAGGAGGAAGCAGGCTCCGTGCTGAGCAGAGACCACGATGTGGGGCTCCATCCCAGAACCCTGGAATCATGACCTGAGCCGAAGGCAGAGGCTTTAACCCACTGAGCCACCCAGGTGCCCTGACAAAACATTTTAAATAAATTCATGTTAATATGTACCAAGGAATGTCCAAGTCTCCTACATAAATTGATTACATTATAAACTATCCAAAATTTTAGAAGTGACTTGAAGGCGTAACATCCTAAATCACATTCTGAGTTAGTTAATTATTTCGGTATAACTTAGTATTATTATTTTACTGAATTGAAATTCACGGAAGACTGGAAATAATAAAAAAATGTATATACATACACACAACACACACATACACAGAAAGAGCATGTATGTGTGTTAACGTACTTGGAACACTCAGGTCCTCAATCTTCCTTGAGATATCTGGATTATCTACCGAAGTTTCCCTCCATGTTTACCAAGGAATCATGAAATATCCGGGTTTTCTAAGTCCCTCTGCTACTGATAACCCACATCATAGCTTCCATATATCCCAGATTTTCTAGCACTGTCCAGGTTGTGTTATTTATTGTAGTGTCTTTGCTATCACTGTCAATATTCAAAGTACAGTTACAGCCAACTGATTTAAAAAAACAAAAAACAAAAAACTAAAAATGTGACCTAAAAAATAATAAAGTGTTTCTAGAGTTTCTTCGTCACCCAAGGTCTGTGCCACATAGGATATTGGAAAACTGGTTTGGGTTCATTTTCTTAGCTATTTTAAACACTTTGATTAAAAAAAATTTTTTTTCAGGTTCCCCTCCATTTACACCAATTCTGTAATTTTAGGATACTTTAATTCCTTTCCTACACCAAAATAGCTTCTTGTCTCTATTACCTTCTCTGGGACAACAGTCTGATATTTTATCTCTTAACGCTAAAAACTGTATTAATCAAGGATACCAGCCTCATCAGGGCAAATAATTATTTGGAATACAACACCAGTCAAATAGAGTACCAAAAGTACGAATCAAGAAAATCCCTTAAATTTCGAGAGTGCAAGTAAAGCAAAAATTAGAATGAACTGCAAATTCATTCATTTAAGACATTGATTTTTAAGGGAGACCAGGAAGTCAGAATCAAATGCAGTTCTCGTTTCAGAAAGGCCAGAAAGGATACATTTATGAAGAAGCTTCCAGAACACACTTACATGCATTTCTGTCAAGTGAATTCTAGGCCTCCTGATCCATGGTAAATCTACTCCTTTAGTAGTGGGGTAACCAAACTGTGCCCCCTCGGGACCACTAGATTAGCAAGTATTTTATTTGGTTTCCAAGACCTCTCTGCTTCGAGTAGGTTTTAGCAAAATTATCTTAAAAACAAAAACTAAACCCAGTAAATCTAAGTTCTGGAGCTTAAATGCATCCATAAGTACAGTGTCTTAGTGTATATAACCAGGCTGAGACAGGACTGAGCAAAGGATGCTTCCTTGAGGGAAGGATCTCGAAAGATGCAGCAGAGGAAGTCCTCGGTACTTTCGTCCGGGTGAGGAGGGAGGGGGAAACGGTGTTTCCAGTGCGGACCACAGTCACTAGTCGGGGGAGGGTGCAGACCAGGGAGGGGGGAGCAGTGGCTGCACGGCGGGCGTTAACGCATCCCGGATCCCGGCAGCTGCGGTCGGGGGCGGACTGCCGGCGATGCGGGAAGTCCAGGTGCAGCCGGGGCAGTCCCCCGCGTCGCGGCCACCGGCTCCAGGCCTCCCCCAGCGAGGCGGGGAGGCGCTGCCCGCGGGATGGGCCCACGCGCCTGCATCCCGCTCCCCGCCCCCCGCACCTACCATGGAACTCGAAGTGGCCGATGCTCTGGCCCTGAGCGTCTCGGGCCGCGGCGCTGCTGAAGCTGCCCCGCAGGGTCTTACCCTGGCTGCCCGGCGGCCACCAGCAGCAGGCGAGAGACACCGCCAGCAGCCGCAGGGCTCCCATCCCCCCCTCTTCCTCGCGGCACCTACACCCGGGCCCCAACCGCCTGCGGCCGCTTTCCCCACGTCGGCAGCCGGGGCCGCGGGAGGAGGGAGCAGAACCGGCGTCCCGGGCCCGCCCCCGGGAGACTGACAACCTATGTGGCAGGCCCCTCCGCCACGAGCCAAGTACACCCACCAATCAGAGGCCGAGATGGGCGGGACGTGTGGAGGCGCGCGTCCCATCACTCCCCAGCCTGCCGGCTAGTTCCCGCCTTTTTTATGGAGACTCGGAAGGATGGTGCCTCCAGTTACGGAAAAAGCCTAGACCTCCGCCTAGTCTCCGTGCGTGGTACTACTGCGCATGCGCCAGGCTCCCGAGGACTTTCCAGGGAGTTTGTAGGGTTCTGGAAGAACTGAGAAGAAGCGCACGATGGCACCGGTTCTGGTGAGCAAAAGAAAGCTCCCGCAAAGGCCAAGGTGCCTATGCAAACTACTGGACTTTTCCGTTTTACTGTCCAAAGACACGTAGCTGTAACTGTACATGTCCAAGTTTAATGCAAGAATTCTCTTGGCGCATCTAACCGATTTTAACTTCTTTGGTTACCTGTCTTCTTGAATTATATCGTCAGACAGCTGCGAAGTACAGCATACACCCGTACATCCAATTACCTCAATGAAACATATCTATTAGCCCCTCTTCTGGGAGGCGATGGTAGGAAGCAGCTGCCACTCTGGATATCCAGGCCATCCTGGTCTCATCTTACTTGTCCTGTGGCACAGTCTTAATTTTCTCCAGTTGGCCACACACAGCCCATCTCTACCCTAGAGCCACAGAAAGCTTTGGGAAACAAAATTTGACTGCATCACTTCCTTAAAGGTTTTTGATCACCTGTAGTACACAAACCAGACTCCAGACTATAGCTTTCGAGTCTCTCCAATTTCCAACTCGACTTTTCGTCTCCATTCTTACCGAGCCACTGTCAGTTCGCTGAACACCCCAGGTTCTCCTGTCTGAGCCTGTAGCACTCGAGATCCATTGTATTTAAGAAGTGAGACAGTATTATTAGATTGTGTGCACGTTTTCACTATTACATATAAACAATATTGGTGAACATATTTGTGTTTTTCTGCAATTATCTATATTATACATCATGGGATTTGGGAACCATAAGTTATGCGCATTTGACCTTTTCCTATATGTTACCACTTTGTCCCCCAAAAAGGTTGTAACAAATGATGTTCCCACATATACTGGGTATTCTCATTCTTTTTATACTTTGCCAACACATTATATGAAAAAAGAAAAAAAAAACAACAATCAGGATATTTATTTATCCATTCAACATTAACTTATCATTTATTCTGTGCCAGGCCTGGTCTCCCGGAAATATTATAGCAGGAAACAAAACAAAGACCCTGCCCTCTCTGGCCAGTACCAACGAGTAGTTCAACATAATGTTGATGACTGCTATGGAGAAAAAAGAAAGAAGCATAAAATGGTTCAGCAGGACTGCGGTAGAGCTTGCTATTTTAACTGGGGTGGTCAAGGAAGGACTCTCTACAAGGGTGACCTTCAACCTGAGAACTGAAGAAGTAAGGGTAAAAACTAGGCAGGCATCTGGGGAGAGGGCATCCAGGCCTAAGGGAAGTAGCATGCTTGACAAATTCAAGGAGAAACAAGGAGGACAGGCAGGGTGAGCAAGAACCGTAGGGGTAGGATCTAGGGAACCTCTTTACCAGGACTGCCAGCAGCCTGATTTGTCGGTAATGATATTAACACCCAAGCATAACGCATTTTGCAGTTGCGAACTCCCATTTCCACACTTTGCAAGCAGAGGACTTCTGAAGTTCTCAGCTCAACCGGTGAGTCATGTGTGGAAATTGTCCAGCAGTACAAGAATGAAACGAAGGTAATCGTTCATAACTTTGACCATCTGCGTACCCAGGTAAAGCCTGATCCATCTGGTATCACCTGACACCAAACATTCCAGACCCCACTTCCCAGCCACCCCAATTACACCTAACGGGCCCTGTTTGGGAAAGAGAAGAGTTACGGCTGCGCAGAAGCGTGGCGCTGCCCGCGCACCCGAGGGCCCCGCCCAGCGCGCAAGGGGGCGGGGATAAACGGGCCCGTCTCCGGAAGCTGCTGCCACCTTCCCCACTGACGTGTCGGGGCCGCGAGACGCGTCGCGCAAAGTCGCGGTGGAACTTCGCTGCGGTGTACAGATCTGGCGCTTGCCGCTGCCGGGCACTGCCGAGCTGGGAGATGTCGGCTGCGGGCCGGACGGAGCCCTTGGGTCCTCCCAGCAGCTTTGCAAAGCGGCTCCTGGTGACCGGGGGTGCTGGTTTCATGTAGGTAACGGCGCCGCTGGACGAGGAGTGGCTCCCCAGAAACCCCAACCTTTTCCTGCGCCTCTGCTTGCTCTTGGCAACTTGGAACCAGCTTGGGGGGTCTGATGTGGGAGGGGCTTAACGCACGAACAGCACCAGCCTGCCTTCTTCCCTCTCTCCCCGCTTGCGAAGTCTTCGTTCCTTTGAAACCGCGACTTCTTTTAGGCTCCTCCCCACCGAAGCTGAAGCGCGGTGGTGCTCTCTGCCTTCTTACCTGGCCGGGGATGCACCTGACCCTCTTCCGAGTGCCCCCACAGGGCGGTAAACTTCTCACCAACGGCCCCAGCCTCCAGCCCGCCCCCTCCGTACGCAGACAGGCCTTGTGCATGTAAGAGCCAAGAAACGATTTTTGGATTATAGCAGGACATTCATTTATTCAGCGGGCTATAAAACAACGACGACAACACCACCACACCCTCTCTTGGTGCTTTGGGCTGGACGAGTTGAGCGATGCCTCTTGCCCTTCCACACCCACATGCAATCAGAGAGTCCTCGTTCACTGCTTCCCACGCGACCACTTCTCGCCCCTTCCCCCTCCCATCCTAGTCCACGTTACTGGCTTCTGCCTGGATTGCGACTGTAGCTTTCTGATGGGTCCTACTGCTTCCCCCCTTGTTGCCTAAAAGTCTGTTCTGCACACAGAAGTCAGTTTTCATTAAGTAGATAAGTGCACAAAGTTTTACCCCAGTTTTACCCACGAAGTTTTACCCCAGCCTTTCAAACTTAGAATAAAATCCAAACTCTTTTGCATATCTAGAAGACTCAAGTGCCCCGGGGCCTGATCTTCCAATCTGATCTGCTATTCTGCCTCTTTGTTTTTCTGTACCTGCTGCAGTTAACCTTTTTGGAATTTCTGGAACGCATGAGACTCATTCCTCCATTCTCGAGGCCCTTGCACTTGCTTCCCCTTTGGTTAGAGCGCTTGCATCACTCATTTCCGATGGTTGCGTAGACATCATCTCCTGGGACAGGCATTACCTAGCCATCCTACCTAAAAGCGCCCCATTCCCAGCTAACACACTAATCACTATCTGAAGTCCTGACGTTGTTTTGTGTATTAATGTTTACTGGCTTCTTGCCTGCATCCCTGCTCTAGAATGTAAACTGGATGAGGGTAGAGACTGCTGTTCCCTCAGCATCTGTAAGAATGCCTGGCTTGTTCTACAAAGGTCTTCCGTAGTTTCTGAATGGATGAATGCACAGGTACCAACAGGAAACTCCCAATGTCTAGTGGAAGAGAACATGGAAACATGGGAATCACGCCCCCCATTGGCACATTAAGTCACCTCTTTAAATCTGACAATCACTTGGAGGAGGGTACCAGGCAGGCAGGGTTTATCTAATGAGAAGAGGGGCATGGCGGTAAAAGGGTGGTACTTGTGTGAGCGTGCTGGTCCCGGAAGGGCAGGTTCTAGAAAATGCTGTGAGAGGGCTGTCAAGTACAAACTCTGAGTTCATAATTTGGTCAAGGGCTGCCCTTATTCGTGGGAGCCGAATGTTTTGGTGTCTATGAGGAAATCTGGTGGACCATCTCACTGAGAGATGCCTCTGGTTCCACTCCTGGTCCTGGGAAAACCAGGAGCCAATATGGTTACCCAATTCAGGATGGCCTCAGCCATTATTAGCTTGGAAACCTCAGTTTAATCTAGAACCTCCCTGAATTTTCTAGTTAACACCACCAAATTCTTGCACCAGGAGATAGTAATTGCAGTAGGGTTACTGTGAACATAAACAACTGTGCTCATACTAACTGAAGTTTTGCACAGTTATACCCACGGTCTCTTTAAAGGTATGGTATAGTTTCAGTCCATCTGTACTGACCACCACCCATTGTACTTACCATCCTGCTTCACTCCCACACTCAAAGCACGTGGACACAAATTGTTTGGTTAAACAATTTTTTTCCTTATACCCAGGACCAGTAAATTCTCTTTTCTCCACAGTGCCAAAGGATATCGATATATCAATACCGATTATTGATCCTGTTGAGAAAGTTAGTGAAAAGTGGTGGGGGTGGAGGAGGGAGTGTATTCAGTGTACTTAATGTTATTTCTGTTATTTTGCAGAACCTTAAAGATATCTCTGAATAGTTTCTAATAGTCGACAGGTTAAGGTAACATTTAGGAAATGTGAAGAATTTAGGGAAAAGGTTACATCTTCTACTAACAAAATATACTTTTTTTTTTTTTAAAGCGCATCACATATGATTGTTTCTTTAGTAGAAGATTATCCAAACTATATGATCATAAATCTAGACAAGGTGAGTTTTATAAAAATGAACTTCATGCACTGATACTTATATATATTTTTTTCTTACGTATTAGAATCTTATCCCGCTGATATTTTAGTTTTTATTTGGTCATTTTGGCAACTTAGGGATGTACATAGTCATGTGATCATGCTATATTTAATCTTAGTCTTTTAGAAGTTTTTCATTATGATAGCCCATAAAGTAAAGGTTTTAGTGCAGTATTTTTACCAGAAGAATATCTTCAACTCTAAGTTCAATATTTAGTGTAATCTTGTGATTATTAATCTTTTTCTGGAATTGGGATACTTTGATTATTTGATTTTATTATTTTATTATTTGATATTATAACTGCCACCTTCTGGAAAATTACATACTTATTTCTTAAATTAAAACTCATTTAGTTTTGAGGATTTTTCTGTAATAATTGAAGTCTCCCTGAAGAGTCTGAGAGCCATGATTGGTAATCACTGGATTTTTGACTTGAAACACAAGACCCGGTTACCTTAATTTCATAAGACGTAATAGTAAAAATCTATAGACAGAATTATCTGTAGGTCTTACCAATTTTTGCCTGCCTTACTATCAGAGACAGTAATTTTTTCCCCCTCTGTACAGGGATTTACCAACAATTAACTCAGGAAACAGTGTAATGAGTTATAATATGCATAACAAAGGTGTAATTGTTTTCAAGTACTAGTTCTTTTGCAGTAAGAAATGGTAAGCTTTTCTGGTGGCTGGGGGCAAATCTGGGCCAGAAAATTTTTTAAAAGAAGGGTTTCTAAAAAGTAATTTTTTGTATTTTCAAACAGTAACAAAATTACATGGTTTTTGTTTTTTTACTTTCTAATATACCAGAGACTTCTAAAAGCAAAGAGCAAACACTTTAAGAAAACATGTTTTCGTATCGCGATCAGAATAGCTATAGCCTTTAAAATAAACTGATATTTTATAGGAAAAACTATTATCACTTTTTGTGTTGTTTCTCTCCCTCTCCCTCACTTACGTATTTTAAGCTGGATTACTGTGCAAGCTTGAAGAATCTTGAAACCATTTCTAACAAACAAAACTACAAATTTATACAGGTATGAAATTTTTCTTATAATTATATAATTTTTTGATGTGCCTATGTAGCCATTCAGACATTGTTTCTACTTGGCAAGCTTGTGTAGTGTGGGCTTGGGAAGCATGCTTATTGAAGACCTTCTAATTTCCAGAAGTACCATGTGCTACAGAGACGACTACTTTTAGATTAATACCACTATAAAGCTGCGTGTGATAGTTGGTGCCTTGGCAGCTCTGTGGATAGGTGACTGACCTTACATGGTTTATGATTTTTAGGTCCTCAATAGCCTTCTTAATGAGGTCTTGCTGGGTTTTAAAGAGATTGGTGTAAAGGGGACTGTTACTCAGGCCAGGCAACAGCCAAAGAGCCTATCATACAGCCCGTGGGCTAATGTTCTTCATTCAAAGTGGACTGATTGACTCTGGAAGGCCGGTTTACTAGGCACTCTTAGAAGAGTCCAAAGTATAAACCAGAGAGCCAGGTCATTAATTTGCAAAGGGAAATTTTAATGTCAAATGAAACTATTTAATGATTTATGGGGTTTTTTTTAAAGATAATCTATAAACTCTCCTTTTCACCAGAAATTATAAAGAATATACTGAGCACACTCTTCTATATGAAAGTGTTTCTTTCAGTCACCAAAGAATTGTTGAGAATACATATTTTTAGAAGAGTTAAATGTACATATAACATCGAAAGTCCTTTAACGAATCCACTTAGTTCACTCAGTTGTGGGGAAACACATTTTTAAAAATGCGGTTGTAAATGGTTACACTTACTTTAAATGTATTGCAATAATGGTTACCTCAAACTTTAAAAATATGTTTATAAAAATATCCCGTTAACATGAGGTTGGCAAAAATGTTATGGGAAAAAGCTAGCTTGGTTCTTAGTTGTCATTGGTGCTCAATAAAATACTGTTTTGGACACATATTTGCAAATAAGTATTTGGAACTGATTATCTCATATCCTCAGATGCTGGAGAAATACATCATTACTATACTTATTTGGCCCCTTGGTTGGCTTTTCAAGATAATCTCTATTAAAGCAGGGTGATGGGGGAGATTAATTTTTTTCTTATCATTGTTTTGGTTCATGTAGTAAAATGGCTATTACCAATTGCAGTATTGAGTGAAATTTCACTTTCTCCTGTTTTCTTTTTTGTATAGGGTGACATATGTAATTCTCACTTTGTGAAACTGCTTTTTGAAACAGAAAAAATAGATATAGTACTACATTTTGCTGCACAAACACATGTAGGTAAGCATTGTTTTATCTTACAGTTATGATGGGCAAATTTTTTTCCCGGTGACTAATTACCCTAAATCAAAGTCCAGTATTGAAGTCAAGCAAGTAGGGACTTAATATGTCTTTGAAGGAGCACATACCATACTCTTCCATGAAAACTCTGTGCTTTTCCAGTCACTTTTATTCATGTAGGTTGAAATATAACCTTGAATGCTATCTTAAAACATTGAGTTTAACTAAATGCAATATAGTGATAACTTCTGGGGAGATGGGCCTTCACCTATATTTTTAATGTGCGTGCGTGTGTATGTTTTTTTAAGCTGGGTGGGGGATACACAGTTGAACATTATATTATCCGTAGTCGTCTGTGCATCTGCGATATCTTTTAACTGTCTACCATTTTATATTGGGCAATATACCATACATTCAGAAGAATTTAGAAGTAAAGCTAAATGAGTAATGATAGTGTGAATACCCATATAGCCATCACCTACACAGAAGATAGAATATTGTTGAATCCTCATTAGTGGTATATTACTGCCTTGTTACTTGATTTTAAAATTATAATTTCCCTTGCTCTCCTCCATAGTATATTTAGGAGATTATTCTGTAGCAGAATATAACATATTCCTCGTTCCTTTTTATTTTCATATGCTCCATTATATAGCTGTACTCCATTTGTTTTCGTTTCCTGCATTTTGCTATTTAAATAGTACCGCAGTGGTTGGCTTCATGCCTGTGTCCTTGTGTATACTTGCCAACTGATGTTGGGTAGGGATTCCTAGAAGGACAAATTCAGGGTGGATTAGTTTGTTAGGGCCGCCATAACAAAATACCAGACACTAGGGGCTTAAACAACGGAAATTTAGTTCTCACCTTTCTGGAGGCTGGAAGTCCAAGCACCAGCAGGCCAGTTTCTCCTCAAGCTTCTCTCCTTGGCTTGCAAGTGGCCACTCCCTCTTTGTGTACTCGCACAGTTTTCCCCCTGAGCATCCCTAGTGTTTCTCTTTGTGTCAAAATGTCTTCTCTGAAACATACCAGTCATGGTGGACGAGGGACCTGAATGGCCTTATTTTTATTTAACTACCTCTTAAAGGCCCTGTCTCCAAATATAGGTACATCCTGAGGTACTTGGGGTCAGGGTTCCATCATGAATTTGGGGGGAGCACAATTCAGCCTGATAACCAGGGTGAAGAGGGAAAGGCGCATGTAACTCACTTGGCTATTGAGAAGTTTCCCTCCTTAGGGGTTGAAAACACTTTGCATTCTTACTTGTAATATATAAAGTATCTTTTCCCCCATAGCCTCACCAACAGAAGGTGGTGTCACATTTTTTAAATTTTTGCTAGGATCTGATAGGTAAGAAGTGGCATCTCTGAGATTTTGTTTTGAATTTTTCTTCTTGTAATTGAGGCTGAACATCTTCAGCTTAAGGACCTTTGCATTTCTTGTCTAAACTACTTGTTTATGTCTCCTACCCAAACGGGTTGTTTCCTTTTATATAACTTCTTTTTAGATTAACTATATTAGCCCTTTGTTTCTGATAAGCTCAAATATTTGTCCCAGTTTGTCATTTGTCTTTTTAAAAAAATTTTATTTTTTAATTTATTTTCAGTGTTCCAGAATTCATTGTTCATGCACCACACCCAGTGCTCCATGCAATCTGTGCCCTCCATAATATCCACCACCAGGCTCACCCATCTCTCCACCCCCCACGCCCCTCCCAAGCCCTCAGATTGTTTTTCAGAGTCCATAGTCTTTCATGGTTCACCTGTCATTTGTCTTTTTACTTTGTTTATAGATTTTCTGGTTGGTTGTTTTTTCTGTGCAAGAGCTTTGACATAGTTGAACTGATCAGGTTTTTTTTTTTTTTTCCTCCTTTTGCTTCTGGATTGTGAGCCATTTTTAGTAAAGTTTGCCTCATTCCCAGATTATAGAGAACCTATTCTTCGAGTAAATTTATTTTAAAAATAATTTATTGAACATTTGTTGTGTTTTCAACAATAACAGATTGATCTGAAAAGCCTTGCCATCTATGAAACTGGAAGTTTCAAGTTTTAAATTTAAGAACATTTTAAATTTAGATGTATCCTTTTTTTTTCTTTTTAGAATAAAAAAAAAGTGTTTCCTGCAAATTTAGCACCGATAGTTTTCTAGGTTCTAAGAATTTACATATGCTTCACAATTTAGGCTTAAAGCAATCATAAATAGCAATATGTTTTTGTTATTTTTTTTAAACTTTTGCAGTTATGGTGAGTGAAGAGACGTGAATAGAACTTTCCTTAAACCTGAGTCTACTGTTGAGTATTTGTTTTGTCCCCTGGGTGGAATTATTCTAGATTTCTCTCTCTCTCTTTTTTTTTAGATCTTTCATTTGTACGTGCCTTTGAGTTTACGTATGTTAATGTCTATGGCACTCATGTTCTGGTGAGTGCTGCTCACGAAGCCAGAGTGGAGAAGTTCATTTACGTGAGCACAGATGAAGTGTATGGAGGCAGTCTCGATAAGGTAAGCTCAGAAATGCTGTGTTTCTCCTCCTTACCATGGACCACGATGCAAATCTGTCTTCTTAAAACCTCTTCTGGGTTTCTTTCATCCCCTCATTACATACACTGTGGGACTCTCCAAAATGTTATTCCTTTGTGTCTTCTGTTCAGATCAAAGAATGTCACCCTGAATGACAACAACCACCTAGTCTTGGTACAAATTAATATGTAATTTGACTGATAGTATTTTGCAAGAGAGCAGAACATCCCACCTTTCTGTCCCAGTCCATATATGACAAATGTCCTTCCCACGGGCCAGGCGTAGGTAACTAGACTACGGCATACTGCCTGCTCACCTTCCTCCTCCCCTCAGGAAAGAGTGGAATGTTAAAGAGTGAATGTGAAATTAATGTAGGAACTGGCGTCTGTTCTTTATCAATCGTTTGTACTTACTGTACTTTTTATGCAAAAGATGTCTCCATTCTCATCTGCATTTTTCATCATCACTGTTTACAACGAGTGACCTCATTCTGTTTTATATTTTTACCAAAACACACACATGGCGAGAAAAAAAATCAAGCAATTTGAAACAACTTCTAATGAGAAAAAGCAGACCCTGACCACTTTTCCTCAGTATCCAGTCCCACCTGTGAGAAGCTATTATTCTCAGTTCTCATTGCAATTTTTGTGAGGTGAACTTTTTTCTTCTTGTACCTTTGTCACCCTACATCAGATCTGACACAGTAACCAGAATGATTTTTAAAATAAAAGTCAGATCATGACATTACTCTGCTCAAAATCTATTCATCTTGTTATACTGGCCTTCAAGGTTCTACATGGTCTGGCCGCCCTCCAGCTATCTGGCTTCATCTCCCATGTCTCTTCTCTCACATCAGCCACCTTGCAGTTCCTCTGGACACAATTCTGCCCCAGGACCTTTGCACTTGCTGTTCTCTCTGCCTTTCTTATAGGGTTGCTGTGAATGCTACTATATAAAAAATGCTTAGAAAAATGCCAGGGATGTAGTTGGGGTTCAGTAGTGTCTTTTAACATGTAGTAATTAACATTTCAAGTTTATTATATGTTTTCTTATTTTTTCTACTTAGAAACTATGCATAATATGTATTTTTAATGCATCTTTTTGAAATTAGGAATTTGATGAATCTTCACCCAAACAACCTACAAATCCTTATGCATCTTCTAAAGCAGCTGCTGAGTGTTTTGTACAGTCGTACTGGGAACGATATAAAGTAAGAGCTGATTTCAGAAACTCTGGAATCATTTTTCTTTTGACTTAGGTGATAAAACTCCAAGTTAGCGTTAGCCACATTCCATTTTTAAAGTTGAAGACATAGATTCAGGAGTTTATATATTAAGAGGTTAAAATATTTATTTCCTATATCATGTAGACAAAGTAGGACCTACTTTTTGTTTAGTTCACCACTTAAAGGAAATCGTTTTTATATATGTTTTCCCACTTCAGTGGTACATGAAGTATGACAGCTGTAGGGAAAAACCCTATTGGAGTATCCTGATTCCCAGAATCCTCCGGGGGGAAGCAGACAAAGTAGGGCAGATTCCGTGACCTGCACATGGTCCCCTCTGCCTGATTCACCTCTCTTGGCTCCTCATGAATGGGACTTGACATTTTCTTGCCTTTTGTGTTCCAAAGCATTGCCCCTTTGCCCTTTCATGGGAGATGGGATTTTTCACTTTCCAGCTCTTTTTATTTGTAAGCGTTGGTGCATCAGAGAAAGACAACGTGAAGTTTCACATCTAACCAAACCTAAGGTCTGAGACGCAGTCTCTGAAATCATCTGGTGGAAATTCCCTTGATTTTCTGCTCTCAAACCTAACCAACCTGCCCCCATCTATATGCATCCTGCTCTTGTCCCAGGAAAGAAAATATTCCTCTTCCGTTTAGGAGTCTCTGCCTTTCTCTGAGTCCTATCCTCTCCCATATTTTCAGGAACCTTATTTCAGAAAAAAAAAAACAAAAAAAACAAAAAAACTCTTCACTTCTGTCCTTGATGTGTGTGGAGTTACTTAGCTGCAAGTGCCCATTTTTCAGGACTTCTTAATCTTAGAGAACCATTACAATTGGACCTCTTACTGCATTAACGTTGACTACTCTTTTAAGTTTCCAGCTGTCATCACGCGAAGCAGTAATGTTTACGGACCACATCAGTATCCAGAAAAGGTACATTTTACTTGTGAATCCACACTGTGTTTCAGTGATTGTAGCTTCTTGTTATTTAAGATAATCTCTCGTCAGTTATTTGTCTGAAATATTTTCTGCTGTAATTATACATAATTATAAGCACTGTATGGGCCACGTGCAAATCTCGTCAGGTGTAGAGTCTGAAGACGTGAGTTGAGGTCTAAACCTGACATGGGCTGGTGTGACCTTACGCCCTTGGAACATTGTCTTTAAACTGGGGGATAGTGAAAATACTCAGAAGGGATTTTGAGGGGTCCAGTGAGATCACAATGTGAAAATGCCTGGTGCTCTTCACGAATCTGAAGCTCTACAGAGCATTCCCTTCGCCTCTGCCATGCCGCTGAAGACTCCTTCCTGGCTTGCGTCCAGGAATTTGAGAGCTAGTTAGAGAGTCCTGCGGGAAGCTGGTACAGAAATTTGTCTTCCCGTCAGCCGTCTCACTGTTTTCCCCAGCTCCTCTTTATAGTTGCCGGCCTGAATGTCTTCCAGAAAATAGTATGAGTTGTGAATAAAGAAATGTACTTAAAAGTCTGAACCAACTGTGCAGTTGGTTCTGTATCATTAAACCTAATTTGAACGAACCATTGCCTTCTGTGCTAAAAATTGGGAGATGGGATTTTTCACTTTCCAGCTGGTTGCATTGATCTCTTTGGCCAAAGAAAGGGGCCGTGTCATGATCTGTTGGTCTTAATGTCTCCTTTGCTTAATTTGGGGAGTACCTTTCAGAGGCGCATTATAAGGTGAATAATATATCTCACCCTGTTTAACATAACCTTTCTTTAAATTCAGTGGCACTGGAATTTACTTTTTATTAATTTCACAAGCACTGGTTGGGTAGGTGCTGTACACAAAGCAGAAAGTGGGCTATGATTCCTGTCCTCAGGAAATCAAAGGTGAACTTGTGATGAGACCAAACTGTTCACGAAGACAATTTTCTGAATTTTTACACTATTTGTATCATTTTGTCTTTATATTTGTCCAGCAGATGACTTGTTTTTGTGAAATAGGAGGCTATCATAGAATTCTTTCACTTATCAAAATTATAATAGCTTTTTTCTTGAAACTGATAAAAAATTAGAATTTATCTATATGCATATTTCTTAATAATCATAATCTTTGAATCTTATGATGAGTTAGATTCATATTAATGAGTGAATTTCCAATATCTGAAATGATATTTAAATATTCTTTTAGGTTATTCCAAAATTTATATCTTTACTACAACACAACAGGAAATGGTATGTTATTATTTACCTTTGTACCCATATGTTTTTCTGGTATGTGGAAAATATTTGGTGACAGCCTGTCTTGAAAATCATAAAGTCTTAAGAGTTGAAGACCATAGAATTGAATGTTTCAACAGATGTATGTATTCCTTGTACACTCAGTGTGATGGTTCTTTAAATAATTATAATCTGTTACTCATCTTTATGATTTACTTAGATAACTTGAATTTTTTTTAATAATTTCAGTTCTTAAATAATGTAGCCTAGAACTTGGAATTATCTCATTAAGATCCAACATCTTTATATAACTTTGCTTTTCCAATTCACTGAGCTATACATATTTCTTCAAAATGAACTTAAGGTAGAAAGTGGGTGAATAAGTTATTTCTGAGGGGTCATTTATATGTGTGTTACTTCCTTACTGAGTGCTGCATGAGGTTCAGGGGTCATTTAAGAATTATGGATAAAATTTAGAAAAGTCATGAGAATAAGTGTTTTCGGTAAAAGATTTCTAGGCTCCCCATGGAAATTGGCTTCTCTGGAATTGTATCCAGGCGTTGTGTTACCCTGGTTTGGGAGAGCTTTTTACACTCTATGATTCCCTTTCATTTAATCTTTCTAGCTGCATTCATGGATCAGGGCTTCAAACAAGAAATTTCCTTTATGCAACTGATGTAGTAGAAGCATTTCTCACTGTCCTCAAGAAAGGGAAACCAGGTGAAATTTATAACATCGGAACCAATTTTGAAATGTCAGTGCTCCAGCTTGCCAAAGAACTAATACAACTGGTATGTATATATTTTAAGAGGGTAGTGTTTTCAAAATGGTCCCTAAATCAGTGGCAGTCATCACTCATTTAGTCAAAATCAGTTTATAATTTACTCAATTAGAAGGTGAATGAGTAAAAAAATGAAAAGTACATGAAGATATATAATTATTGGAAGTTATATCACTCATTTATAACAGCTTTTCGGGAAAGTAAAAATCCTAACAGATTGGATGTAGAAACTTATTGTAATAAATACCTCAATGTTAGAAATACAAAACAGTGTGTGCTAATCTTAAGGACTGATGATATGGAAGTAATTATAGTTAGGAGTATATGTATGTATTAGTGAACATCAATTCTCAGTCTCAGGATTCAGTAGCAAGAGAGACTTGGTGTGTGGAAATACTTTCCTTTGCTTGGTTCTCTGAATACTCTGTACTCCAAACATGTGGGTTTTCCACACCAAGAAATTCTCAGAGACAAGCTGGGTGGCCTATTATTTAACTCAATTCTGACATTATCTGCCTAGAGATGGCTCCAGATCCCATAGACAAAAGGCTCAGACCTCCAGGGCTCTCCCCTGCTTCACGGGCCAGCCACAAAACCTGGTTGTCACCTGGGCTTCTGACTGACGATCAGCAGAGGTGCTTAGCCGGAGTGACTCACAGAAGTCAGAAAAACAGTTTATTTTCTAGATTATTGGCTCATTGCAAAGGATAGAACTCAGGAACAGCTAGACGGAGGAGATGCTGGAGCATGGACTGACCATGCACTGCCCCGGCCCACCGCTGACCCAGCACCTCCATGTTCTCTGCAGCTCAGAAGTTCTCCAAACCCCATCATTTTGGTTTTTCATGGAGCCTTCCTTAAGTAGGCATGATTGGATAAATCATTGACCACTGGCTATTAATTCAGGCTCCAGCCCTCTAAACACAGGCTTGGTTCCCTTGGCCACCAGCCCCCATCCTGTGGGGCTTTCCAAAATTCACTCATTAGCATAAACTTGGTGTGCTTGGAAGGAGCTTGTTGTGAATAGCAGAAGACACTTTTCTCTCACGTCACTTAGGAAATTCCAAGGGTTTTAGGAACTTGGATAAAGACCAAATATATACTTATTATAAATTACAGTATCACACTGAATAATAACCAAGAGCCAAAAAAATTAATATTCTCCCCTAGTTTATGCAATGTGTATTCTTTGTGAGCTTCAGATGGAATATAGGTTATCAAGCATGGAAAGTGTTCCTAAAATGTTCTTCATTTTAGCTGTCACCCCCACTTTGAAGGGGTTATTTTTCTTTTTTAAAGATGTATTTATTGGGGCACCTGGGTGGTTCAGTGGGTTAAAGCCTCTGCCTTCAGCTCAGGTCCTGATCCCAGGGTCCTGGGATCGAGCCCCACATTGGGCTCCCTTCTTACTGGGGAGCCTGCTTCCCTTCCTCTCTCTCTGCCTGCCTTTCTGCCTACTTGTGATCTCTGTCAAAGAAATAAATAAAATCTTTTAAATAAATAAATAAATCTTTATTAAAGATTTTTTTATTATTTATTATTTATTTTATTTTTTGTTATTTATTTTTTTTTATTATTTATTTTTATATTTATTTATTTTAGAGAACTAGAGATGGGGGAAGGGGTAAAAAGAAAGGAAGAGAGAATCTTCACGCAAACTCCATGGGGCTCAGTCTCATGACCCTGAGATCATGACCTGAGCCGAAACAGGAGTTACACGCTTAACCCAGCGCATCACCGAGGCACTCCAAAGGGGGTGTTTTTCTGGTCTCTTTAATCAGCTATTGAATACTTTGTTATTCTCTGATCTCACTTTTATAATTTTGACTCAAAAGCCTTCTCCATTTTGACAGATCAAAGAGACCAGTTCAGAGTCCGAAATGGAAAGCTGGGTGGATTATGTGAATGATAGGTGAGTAACAAGTTAAAGCCTTGGGGAAAGGTTGTGAAATCTTAGATACTTACGCAATTCTAAAATATATGGACTTAATCAGAAACTAGTATTAGTGCTCTTGATTTTTCCACTAAAATATTTTTTTCCTAATTGTGTATCAAAAGAATAAAGGTAACATTATTGCTTACTAGCTGTGTGACTTAAAGAAAGTTACTGACCTTTTCCAAGTCTGAGGTCTTCTGGAGTGTGAGATATGGATAATAATGTCTTGTTAACAGAAGTATTTGAAGGTTTATTATAACGTATATAAAGTACCTGATCTAGGACATAAGAGCCCTAATATATTTATGTAGACTTATTTATTCATTCATCAAACATTTAGGTATGAGGCATTGCATTCATACCTAGATTGTGGCTGAAAGCAGAAAAGGATGAGCCATAGAGAGGATTAGGCATCTGGGATTCCAGATGATTTTTTTTCAACGTGTACTTTATTTTACAAATTGTCATCAGGGAGAATTTTTTAAGAAAAAATTTGAATTATGGCAAAGGTTCATGGACAGACATTAGTTCTCTTAGTATTTAAATTTGTAAATATGTATCCACAGTGTCATTTTAAATCTTTTATTTTCTTTTTTCTTTTTTGAGACCTACCAACGACATGAGATATCCAATGAAGTCAGAAAAAATACATGGCTTAGGATGGAGACCCAAAGTGCCATGGAAAGAAGGAATAAAGAAAACAAGTATGTTATGCATTGATACTTTCTGGGGAGGGGGTGAGATTCAGAAAAATTTAAAGGAAATGTAATTTACTTTTAGAACACTATAAATTCAGTAGACTGTAGTGATGAATCATTTTCACTTTTCAAACTGTTACATTTCATGTATTTCCAGCAGCAACAGTAACATATCTCCTACAACATACTCCAGTATGTTGTATTTCACATACTGACTTCTACTCAGGCTTCCTGTGTCTTATCAGCATTTGTCAGATACCTAGTTCATTGGTTCTCAGGTGCAGACTTCTCACTTTTTTCCATATTCTTTAAAGGTGTGAATTTTAATGTTGCCGGTGTTTTCTTCTTACTGCTCTTTCCTTTCTTTCTTGGCAATATGTAAAATAACAGTCCATTTTAAGGTCTGTGGCATCTTCTATTTGAGGAGCGATCGAGTTGCCGTCTTTGAGTGTCTTAAGTCTTTTTATGTTGAAACCAACAAAATTTAGTATGTGCAGAAATAGCCATTAAGATGAATGTATATAAAATCTGTATATATATGTTAAAGTTTGGTTTAAAAATGTGTTCATGAGAAAAGATAAACTCACATGTAGAAGAGAAGTCTTTGTCTAGAGCTTGACACAGAGTACTTGTGTTGAATTTTTAAAAGCTAATTCAGAGATAATTGATCATTTTTTAACCCAAAAAAACTTTACCGATAGTATAGCCACATAAACTAATTTTACATATTACCAGAAGGAAGACCACAACATCGCTTCATACCTGTAATGCAGTATTGCTGCATTTACATGAACAAACTGTACATTTCTTTCTGTAACTTTAAAACCAGGGCAAATAACTTAATCTCTCTCCCTATTTCTTGAAATCAGAATGTCTTAAATACTTAACACCAGCAGATGCAGTATCGAAGGACTTTTGAAGTTAAAAAGAAAACAATAACTGATTTTTAAATCTAAGTTTTCAGGTATTGAGACATCTCGTGATTAATGACATTGATTAGTTCAGAATCAAATTGTTTTCTTCGTGAGGCACCCCTTTGGCAAGACTGATTGTTACTTAAATTAAAAATCTAGGTAAAATGAGCTGCGTAGCTGTGGGGCAGGATTTTTCTTACTTAGCAGAAGCCCAGTAAATGTTGGCTAACTGGTGTTCGGTGTTTTAATTTTATTTTTGTCTTTTGGTTTTTCCTATCAGTCGACTGGTACAGAGAGAATTTTCACAACTGGAAGAATGCAGAAAAGGCATTAGAACCCTTTCCAGTATAAACACCATTTGTATAGAAAGGACAGTTTTCAGAGAAAGAAGAAAATTATTCTACCTCGACAAATGATATGAAATCAAGTGACTAATGAAATGTCTTCTTCATATGGAATTGATCAGTGACTGTTTGTATAAAATTCAAATGCAAAATGCTTCAATCTTCAGGGTAGTTTTAGTATTGCCATAGGATTTAAATATCAAGGTTCTTTCAAAAACCTTTTCTCCTGAAAGTTTGGAACCAGGAGGCCTAGAAAGGCTTCTCTATAGGAGGGAGGCCAGGAAGGAGGGATCTCACGGTTCTGAGAACCAGGATGGGGAATAGCTCTGTGCAGGTGACAGCCTTGGCTGGACGGAACTCAGCTTCCCAGCCTTTCCCACTGCCCAGAAACTCTCAAGTTTTCATTCTTAGGCAATAGAGGATGGGGCATATGCCCTCATTCATCTTTTTTTAAATATCTGATGTTCTATAATTGTTTTAAAATGGGAACAATGGAAGCATATTTAGCACTTTTTAACTTTTAGTAATTTTGTAAAATTAAGTTAAATGTTTTTTAAAAGAAGGATGTAGTTTTTATATTTTCAAAGTCAGTTGTTGTACTATATATAAGTAACTGCATATGAGAGAAATGTTATGTATTTACCATTTAAAATGATTTTATTTATAAAATAACAGTATTTTAATGTATTTAACGTAGAATGTGGCTTTATTTTTAGTAAGGTATGTTTTTATTTTGCTGTAGAAAAAATTTTATATTACTTGATTAAATATTTTTAATTCCTCTGTCTCCTAAAGACTTTAAGACAACTTGAAAAAGCAACTGACTGGATATTACACTGAGAAAGGGAAAGGAGTCCAAGATTGTGCCCAGCTTTCTGGCTTCCATGCATGAGTGATGGCTTGTTTCCTCTGTGGAGTGGGTAACAAGGTCATTAACTTGGAGGTGGCTAAAGGAGGGGGATAAGACTGGAGAAGGGCCTTGAGGAGGTAGACATTGAGAAAAGAATAAGCAAATCCAAAGTTAGTAAGAGGATTTGCCAAACAAGAATGAAGCACAAACTGAATTGAACATTGTAATTCCAGAATTCCAAGAAGAATCAAAATAGATTGATCAGAGGTGGGCAGAGTTGGAGTCAGGAGAGGCGGACGGAGCAGAGGGCTGAGAGAGTGACCAAAGTGATGCCCACTGCTCCTAGTTGTGTAGGAAAGAATGTGCCTCTTGGGGGTGGCCCAGTAGCTAGAGGAAATAAAGCAGGGGAATGGGCACAAGGGTGTGGAGGTAAGAGCGTGGAGAGACAAGGAAGTTACAGGCAGAAAATGGGACCAACTGAAAGCAAATGGTCTTTGGTGAACTTTGGTCATTGAGGTAGATGACAAAATAAAAAACGTTTTTTTCTGTGTCATTTGTTTTTGCACATATTTTTGTGTACACTTTTATTTCCAACTTCAATATACTCAGTATAGCTTCACTTTTATCATTTATCTAGTCTCAGGACATGACCTTGACAAACATTAGGAACACATGATAATAAACCAGTTAAAAAAAACTTTATGTATAAAGTGTAAAAAATGAATGTTCTACATCATATGTCATCAGAGAAGTACAGATTAAAACAAAAATTAGATACCTATTAGAATGGCTAAAATCTAGAACACTGACAACACTAAATGCTGGTGAGGATATGGAGCCACAGGAACTCTCATACATTGCTGGTGGGAATGCAAAATGGCACAACCACTTTGGAAGATAAAACTAAACACCCTTAGGGTGTGATTCAGCAATCACACCCCTTGGCATTTACACAAAGGAATTGAAACTTACGTCCACACAAAAACCTGCAGATGTTTCTATTCACTTTATTCGTCATTGTCCAAACTGGGGAGCCACCAAGATGTCCTTCAGCAGGTGAATGGATAAATAAACTGGTGTATCCAAACTATATGAACTGTCAAGCCGCAAAAGGACCCAGAGGAAGCTTACCTGCCTATTACTAAGTGAAAGAAGCCAATCTGAAGGGAATATGCAGAAACAGACGGTCAAAGTTAACATCTGTAACGATAAAAGAAGGAGCAAGTTTGGGTACGGTGATGGTACTGGCTAAGGCTCTGCAGGCAGAAAGGGCAAATACGTACGGAAAAAGGATCATGAGACTAGACCACTGGCCCTTTCAGGCTGGAACGGACTCAATGAAGTTAACTTGCCACCAAGGAACTGGTTGGTTCTTCAAGGAATGGTGTCCTACTGGGGCTCAGCCTTTATCTGCTGCCAGTGGGTTGGGTGTGTAGCAGCGTCTGCAGCTAGACTGGCCTTGGTAAGTGAGAGTCCATGCTAGGGGGCCCAAGGGCAGGTTTCATCTCCACAGCTATGGTGAGTTCATTCAGGTGCCCATTGCGGCCATTCTGGGGTAGTCAATGGTGAAGTATAGCCATAGTTAAGTAACCTACTCATTTTGTCTACCTGATTGTTAAGTGCCGCTTCCACGGTGTTTGCTTTCTAGGGGGTATTAATACGTGACACATGGATCTTCACACTCCCCAGCCACCCCCATGTGGCCATTCACATGCCTCCAAGCCTGCCTTATCTCTGCCTCTAGTCTTTTCCTTCCAAGTCACCAGACAGGCTAACCAGGCCATTCACCGCTGCCCATGGGTTCATGTATTTCTCACTTCTGGTCACCTCCGATCCGTATAAAGCACAGGAGCAGGGACACTGCTCAAAGCTCTGCCATTTGACAGATTGCTCCTTTGCACATTTTTTAAAGCCAGCCTTATGTGGCTTTAATGCAGCCACCATCTGTTTGTGGCTTGTACACACATTACAAGCCAACTGGTCTATAACATTGGTTTTTTTTCTCTCCTTTCAGGAGGTTGTATAGGCCCTCCATGACCACAGGTAGAAGCTGAGAGAGGTAGGACCAAGCTGGTGACCTGTGAGTCTAGCCTACGTACTCCTGCAGCTTCCTGGTGCCCTCTGATTCTACCCAGGCTCAATCCCAATGGGCCATTTTTGTCTCACCATGCACTGCTACTGGGCCCACCTGACTTAATGACGAGTTGGGTGCATGAGTTTCTCAGAGCTGCCGTAACAAAATACCACAGACCAGGTGGCTTAAACAACAGAAATTTATTTTCTTGTACTTCTGGAGGCTGGATGTCTGCGATCAAGTCGTTGGCAGGGTCAGTTTCTTCTGGAGCCTCTCTGTTTGGCTTATGAAAAGCTGCCTTCTCCCTGTCTTCATGCAGTCTTCTCTCTGGGCATGCTGATGTCTCTGTCTAAATTCATTCTTGTGAGGACACTGCTCACCCCAGTGTGTTTAGGACTGAATTGGATTAGTCCCAACCTCCCCTTGACCTCATTTTAATTTAATTTTCTCTTTAAAAACCTTTTTTTCCAAATGGGGTCACATTCTGAAGTATTAGAGCTTAAGATTCCAACACATGAATTTGAAGAGGCAGGGTGGGGACTCAAGTTAGTCCATAACAGTGAGTCCAAAAGAACTCAGCATGTGATGGAGAGTTCTGGAAACATGGTCACTTGAAGTCCTCTAGTCAAGTATTTTGTTTCTACCAAGGCCTAGTAACCTGCCAGGAGCTGTTTTCTAAAATCATAAAGTTCTCCACTGTCATTGGAAAGTTTTCCCCCCCAGAACCCTAGGTGCATGCATTGTGATTCTCCCACTGGGGCTCACCATAAAACATCTCTGTCTATGATTGACATCTCCACTACCATAGGGCCCACCAGAGCATATGGCCTGAGTGGCAGGGAAACTTTCCCCCCAGCTTGGCCCTGCCTCAGGGTCCTTTCCCTGCTCCACACAGCCTCTGTGTCACCCAGTTTATGGGCTGGAGCCTTATCCCTAAGTGTGGACTGCATTGCCTCCAGCATCCACAGAGGCCTGCCAGCTTCGGTGCTTCCTTCTTTGTGGAAGGGGATGCAACATGCGGCAATTTGATTTTCACCACTGGACTCCCAAGAACTTACTGAAATGGCAAGCCCTGGATCTTCATGGGGTTTATCTTCCACCTTCTAGGCTGCATGTGAATTACCAAAGCCAACTGTGCAACCCCTTCTGCTAATTCTGCCTGACTGGCATGCGACCATCAGTTTAATAGATCAATGTGACATTCTGCAGGATGGTTGGAAGACCTGAGTCTCTTCAGAGAGCAGAACCAGAAACATAGCCCTGGGGTGAAACCATAAAGTTACCTGGTTTCTGATGTTTGTTTTTGATCGAGTTCAGAACACATTCACCAGGTCCATAGCTGGATACCATGTTCCAGGGACCTTGTAATCTGCTTTAGCAAAAGAGATGCCACAGGGGCATGGCCACTGCCATGGGAGCCACTACTTGATTGAGGGGGCAGCTGCCTGTGGCCTTTCTCCAAAATCCAGCCAGGCTGGTGAATTAAATGGAGACTTGACGGGGACCCGCCCTGTGTCCTTGCCACCCTTTCAGGGTGGTACTCATCTTCCTGGGCAGATCCAAGTTGTGATTTTTTTTTAAAAGATTGTATTTATTTATTTGTTTGTTTGTTTATTTATTTATTGAGAGAGAGAGACAGAGAGAGTGGAAGTGGGTGGAGGGAGAGGGACAAACAGATTCCAAACTGAGCGTAGAGCCTGATGTGGGGCTCTGTCCCATGACCCTGAGCCAAAATCAAGAGTTGGACGCTTAACCACCTGAGCCATCCAGGTGCCCTGCCATTTTGTTTTTGATGTACTATCTCCACCAGAGGAGGGGTTCAGGATGTTTGGGGAAACCTGGACCCCTATTTTAAGAAATAGGGCCCCCACCCTCAAATGTCATGTAATCGTTAACTGCCCTCAGCTTTTCTTCACCCACCGTGGGGCAGCCATGTGACTCCATAACAAGCAGCAAATTCTATTGTCCTCATATGACACGCTCCCTGAGCATTTTCAAATGTCCGAATGATTTATTGCAAATTTTGGCACTTGGGTCGCCACCTTGCGCGAGGGATGACTTGTGCCTCATGCCCCACTCAGGATGTCCTTCTCACGACCAGTCCGGCAGACAGTGATCTGTTCCCAAACCTTACTTACGACTTCCTTTGTGGCACCAACTCTTGGGACCCTCTGTATCAGTTGGATCCTCTGGGGACTGGTGACTGAGACAGAGGTAGGGGTGCAAGCAGTTTATAGGGAGGAGGGGAAATTCTTGTGAACGATGTGCAAGGGAGGATCTTATCTGGACAGGAGGGATCCCCAGGCTGCAGTGCAGGTCAGAGAGCTGCAAAAAGGAAGGGGAGGGGAAGGGTGGGCAGGGAGAGTCTCAGCCCATGCTGCAGATCTGTCCGAACAAATGGCAGCCAACTGGGGAGCTCCAGAGCAAAGATGGTTTGGCAAAGAAGTCTCCAACTGGGCAGAAATGCCACATGCCCCATTGTGCTCAGTCATGGGCTTGTGGCTGCTCTGAAAGAACTGAGGTGGATCCTGATGACTCTGCAGACAAAGGATGTCTGCTAACTGCTCTCTTGGCTGCTGAATGGCGAGCTCCATCTTGAAGGGAAATCCAAGTGGTGAGGCCGCCATAGCCGCTGTTGGGCTCTTTGCCATGGGGAAGGGGTCTTGGGTCTTATCAGCTCCCTGCAGACTTTCAACCAAACCACTTGCTTTTAAGCCAGTGCCTTACCCACCGCCCCCTCCCCTGTGCTCACCTTCCATGGCTCCCGTGCTCTGGGAGCCTTTTGTGAGGTCTGCCATGCCAACCTAGAGGTTCTGAGAAAACCTTCAGCAGATGACATTTGACTTGTGCTGTGTTTTAGAGGATGAACCACAATCCGTAGAGGAAACTGGGGAGGATCCCAGGCAGAAGGGCCGGCCCTGTGGAAACACCAAGCTACGAACGATACTGTGTGTTCCTGGAACAGAGATCCTCCATCGTCCTCTAGCACGGACATCCTCACAACATGTCGCTAGTCCAGCAGGAACATCAGAACTGTGATGCGATACCACGGAATACATTTTAGGATGGTATTTGAAAAAAGCAGAAAATAATAAGTAATTAGTAAACATTATGAATAAATAAATAAGTAAATAAATGTTGGCAAGGATGTGGAGAATCCTTGCCGGCGGGAATGTAAAATGGGTCAGCCGCTGTGGAAAACAGGATGGCAAGTCCTCCAAAAGTCAGACGTGGAATTACCATGTGACTCAGCAATTCCATTTCTAGGTATGTGCTTGATAGAGCGGGAAGTAGGAACTCAAACAGGTCCTTGCACACCAACATTCACAGGGTTATTCACAGGAACCGGAAGGTGGAAACAACCGAAATGTATGTCTCTAGATGAGTGGATAAGTAAGTCAAGGTATTCACAAATGATGGTGTGGTAGAATTCCACTTATACAAGGTACCTACAAATAGACAAATTCATGGACACAGGGAGTAAAATAGAGTTTACAAGGAGAGAGGGGAAGAGGAGATGGGGGTAAAATTGTTTAATGCCTTCAAGTTTCTGTTGGGAGGGTGAAAATGTTCTGAAAATGCCTAATAGTCATGGCTACCCAACATTGTGAATGCACCCCATGCCATTGAATTGTATGCTTGAAGGCAGTTATGATGGTAAATTTTATGTTGCGTCTATTTCGCCACAGTTATAATTTTTTAATGTGTTCCCCAGAACAACAACATCTCTCTCATTTGTTAAAAATGCCAGCTCCTGGACCCCACCTCAGACTTACAGAATCTGAAACTCTGGCTGGGGCCCCCCCACGTCTGAGCCCTGCTGCTCTCCAATGTGAGAGGGTAAGTGATGCCAGAGAGGAAGGAAGGGGCAGGGCCAGGTCCTCGAAACCCTTGTGTGTCCTGAAACAGTGCTTGGACCTCATCCTGCTGACAGAGGGATAACTCAAGATTTTAGGGCAGAAATTGACATTGTTATATATGTGGGACTAAACTTTTTCCCAATTTCAAAAGTCATCCGTGCTCATTGCAGAAAGCTTGGAAAGCTAAATCAATTTAAAAAAGGAAATTACCCTTGATCTACCACTGGGAGATAACCCCTAGTAACATTTTGGTGTATATTCTTCGTTTCTTGGAGCATATATACACATTTGGAAAGACAAAAAACCAAAACCAACATGGGATCATAATAGAGACATACTGTTTTGGAGTCTGCTTCCCCCCCCCCCACTAAGCAATATATCATGAATATTTTTACATGTTATGAGATCTTTTGCCATTTTTATTGACTGCAGAATTACGTTTTTGATAGCTCATTCTGGCAACAGTCTGGAAGATGAATTTGAGAATCTGGCAAGATTGAGCTCCTGCAGGGATCTGAGTTATGAAGCTGTTGCAATCAATCAGGCTGGTGATGATAAGACCGAAAGCACAGCGCCGGGAACAGGTGGCATCGGGACAGACGGGAGAACTCCTTAGATCAAAAAAAATGTGATTGATTATGTAAAGGAGGGGCACTTTCTTGATTTGGGTGGTATTTGAAGGTTTTGCATGTTGAATTGTTAAGAGAATGGTAAGTTACGTTTGGGGGAGATGTTGAGCTGTAGAGATCCATGGGCTTGATGAGGGAAACAGTAGGCTAGCTGAGGACAAAGCAGAAGCTGGCACCCTTTGCACTACACCCCCTTGTGACATGTGTGACATCCCTCAGGCATTCCTGGCTGCCCTAAAGGAAAAACAAAGAGTTAATTTATAGAGACCACAATCCTGCAAGACCGGAGTCTGCCTCCATTTACAAACTTCCTAGTGATTTACAAGGAAGAGGCTTTCTCATCAATAGCCTAACTTCCAAAGACCCATAAATCAATCTCTGAAGCCCTCACATCATCTTCCCCTCCGTAAAATTGAGGGAGGCTGAGGCACAGGGAAATGTAAATAAAGTTAAATTTCTTCTAAACCTAAAGCTCATCGATAAGAAGGTGTGATGGCAGGAATGTGACAGTCCTCCAGGAAGCTCCCAACCAGCTTACTGTTAACGCCTTATTAAAAGGAAAAACAACAAACAAACATACACAAAAGGAAAAACGACCTTAACTAGAGGGATAGCAAAGCCTCCAGTATCCACCATGTCTTCTTCAATACATGAAAGTTCTTTCAAACCCTCCCTTTTCTTTACCTCCCCCAACCCCAGAGTATATGATCAGCCGCCCCTCACAAGCCCCTCTTTCTGCCCATGAGTCCTGTCCCTGTGCTTTAATAAACCACCATTCTGCACCAAAGATATCTCAAGAATTCCTTCTTGGGGGGCGCCTGGGTGGCTCAGTGGGTTCGGCCGCTGCCTTCGGCTCAGGTTGTGATCTCAGGGTTCTGGGATCGAGTCCCGCATCGGGCTCTCTGCTCAGCAGGGAGCCTGCTTCCCTCTCTCTCTCTCTGCCTGCCTCTTCTTCTACTTGTGATTTCTCTCTGTCAAATAAATAAAATCTTAAAAAAAAAAAAGAATTCCTTCTTGGTCTTTGGCTCCAGACCTCACCCCACCAAACCTCACTTATATGCTAAAACTTCATCAGGACGCCCAAGCAGAGATACCTAACTGTCCAACTATGAATCTAGAGCTCAAGATGGTGGGCAGGGTTCAAGATCTACAGGTAGATATTAAGGAGTTAAATGTCTCTTAAAACCCTGAGAGTGGATGAAATCTTCCCAAGGAGGGTGCACAGAACGGCCAGGTTCTGATTCACAGACCAAGGGGAGAAACACCAAGGTCTAAGGTGTAGACAGAGGAACCAAGGAGAATATTTGGAAGGAATGACTATTTTAAAAAGGTCATTCAAAGACAAGCAGCGGGCCCGCTGAAGTTCAGGAAAGCAAAGACTTTTAACAGTGTCTGTTTTGGCAACGTGTGCCGGCAAATTTTCTAGTCATTTTATGGGGTGCTGGGGGAAGGAGAGTATTTGGATAATAAAAATGGAGTAGTGATTAGGGATCAAAGATTGGAGACACGACATTTCAACCAGTTTTTCAAGGAATTGAGAAAAATCAAGAAATGGCCAGCTTTGCGGACAACGCAGGGGTCATGGAAGGTGCGCTTTAAAAATATATTTGGTCTTTGTCCCAGGCTCTTGGCCCAGCTCATAAACCCCTAGGAATTTCCTGAGTGATAGGAGTGTCTTTGTTATTCATGATGAGCAGCTCAGATCACAAGGGAGTTCATACTAATTGAAGTGACTTAGGGTTGGGACCCCAAGCTAGCCTCAGGGCAGGCTGGTCACCAGAAAAATCAAGTATTTAGGGAATGGGATCCTTCAGCCCTGAGCACCAACCCAGGCAAGCGGCCCAGGGCCTGGAGATGAAGCTCTATAGAAAACTCTTGAAACTGGAGATTTGCTGAGCTTCCAGGCTGGCGAGCACGTGGAGTCACCCGGGGACTGGGGGTGCTCTGCACCCGTTATCCCACATCTTGCCCTGTCCATCTCTGCCATCTGGCAGTTGCTGAGTTGTACGCTTTACGATAAACTGGTCAATGTCAGTCACGTGTTGCCCTGAGTTGTGTGAGCTATGCCAGCAAATTATCAAGCCCCACCAAGGTGTCGTGGGAATGTGTAATTTTGGGTCAACTGGTCAGAAGCAGAGGGACTTGCCAGGGGTGTCTGAACTCGGGCAGTCTGGTGAGCCCGACCCCTAGTCAGGAGTGAATTCTGTGGGATCTGATGCTAACACCAGTTGGATAGTGTCAATGGAGCTGCATTGTTGGACGCCTAGTGGGTGTCCACAGAGGCCTGAAGAACAGCTTGGTGAGGGGAAAACCCACTCATTTCGGGACCGGAGGCATGAGTGTCATAATAATAGAATAGAGGAGGGAATCTAGTTTTTCTTCCAGAAGGGTTTTCAGAAGCTGCTCCATTTTGGTTTTAGGACCAAAGGGACTTCTGTACTACTCTAAACTGTAGGCTGGGCAGTAGAGGAGGAGAGAAAGATGACTTGGCCATGCGGGTAATTACTGGGGTCAGTGGGTACCACGAGGAAGGATTAGCTTTGAGTGGGGAAATGGGTTTGGTGGTGTCCATCTCAACCTCCTGGACCAGCGAAGGCAGGAGTTGAGAAGAGTTTGGATACAGAGACTTTAGGGAGGGAGCGTGAGGGGCGTCACCAAGGCCTCAATATCTTCTTGAGAGTAATGGGGGGAAGAACTGAGGAGAGAAGTGGGAGTTTTGAAAAGGCTCAGGGGTGCGTGAGGGCAGAAACTCTGCCACTGCCAATGGGAAGGTACAGCCAAGTCAAGGTCATGAGTCTAGAGTGACACCTGTTACAGCTACAGAAAACGGGGCTGTGCTGAACACCCCTGTACACGCCTCCCCACACAGGGACCCGCATTTCGGAAGGACGGATGCTGAGAACTGCTGTTTGGGGTCCAGAGGCGTGGAAAGGCACAGCTGAAACTGCCTGTCTTTCGGGGACCGCATCCGGCCGGGAAAGTCCCCGCCATTACAAGATGGCGCTTGGCTCACTGCCAGCAAAATATGCTGCAAGTAAACAACGAACTTTCTGGTGAAGCTTGCCTAAAGGAGGACATGGTCATTGGCTGTTTCAAATTTAATCAGCATAGTAACAGGACTCTCATTGGCTCTCCCCATTGCTTGGCCCCTTATTGGTCACCTTGCTCGCTGATTGGTCATGCAAACGTATATAAGTGTGTAGACTTGCGGAAATAAAGTGAGAGAAGATACACCAGAACCGGGGCTTCTTGTCGTCCTTGCGGGTCGAGGGCGACACCTGTCGTAGATGTTAACAAACCCTTTAATCTGTGCCAATTCGGAAGATACATTCTGTTGTTTCATTGCCCTTCTGTAACCTTTAGCTAGTTCAAGTCCTCTGTGTCTGTTTATGGGCCACTTATGTTCCTTTTTCTCTGAACTGCCTGTTTATGTTGTTGTTGGTTTTCCAGCTGGTGAGTTGGAAGCAGATCGTTTTTAGTGACATGATGATAAACATTAATCGGAGCATCTCCGTGGAGGGCATCTCCATGGACATGAGTTTCGGGGACCTCCAATCCTGTTCCCACCTCAGACCCCAGTCACATCAGCCTCAGCGGTCTGTCTCTTCATGTTCCATGTGGCTTCACAGCTCTTCCTAGTCAGTCTGGACCCCCGTTGTCTCCAGTGGTGTAAACGCATTCCCAGCTCTCTTCATTCCGCTGCCTGTGCTCCAATGTTTCATTCATTCATCTGTCCATTCATTTATTTATTCATTCATTCAGTCCCTACTATTGAATGCCTACTGTGTTTCAAGTATCTTTCCTTAGTCCAACGTTGAATGAACCTAACCTTTCTCCTTGCCTAATTCTACCCCTATACTAGAGGATATTGCTGAAGAAAATGTCTAAGTTTTAGGTATAGGGGTACTCAACCCCCAAAGGTTGGGGGGTACCCAAACTAAATAAGCAGGTCCTCAAAACCATAAGCAATGCTTTCATCTGTTCCTGCTTGCTTCCCTTCTATATGCCCCAGGGAAGGAGCTCTTGATTTTTATCCAATGTTGCATTCCTGATCCAGTTGGGATCTCACTCATTCTCAGTCCATTCTTTGGTTACTATTGTAGAAAAAGGCAAAATGATATAACGGTCACGAGGGCTGGAGTTGTGTCTCCTAGACCAGAGCAAATGTGAAAACTGGTGCTCACCTTTGAACATTCTTGAGTAACCCTGAAGCAGCTGTGTTCAAGCTCACAAAATCCTAGCCACCCAGATCCATCGGCACTACAAATTTCCTTCCACCAGTCCATGATTCAGGAGATTTTGGAAGAGGATCAGCCAGAGTGAGTGCCAGGACAACCATGCCCAGACAGACTTCCTTCTGGGCTGTCACCTGCTTGGAAGGACCGAGCAAGGGATCAGTCACACAGCATTGTACAGCTGGCAAGGTCTTGAGGAAGCCTACACCCAGCTGTCCAAAACTGAGATGGAGAACTTCAGTGTCCTAGGATCATTTTGTTAGCCTCCTGCTGGGTGTGAATAAAGTGAGCACTAGCGTTGGTTGTAAGGCTGTCCTGACCTGTTTCTCGATTTTGAACACTGCCTTTGAGCCATCCAAACAGGCAGCTGAAAGTCAGCAGCTGCAACCCTGAAACACCACCAAGCTCAGGAAAGCCCCTAGCACTTCCAAGTTCAAAGTCCAGTTCACCACTTCCTGCTTCTGTGATCTTCAGCACACTTCTTCAGCTGGGGCTCAATATCCCCATTTTACTGTGAATTTTAAATGGGGTAATGCATGTAAAACATCAGGATAGTGCCCAGAACATAAATAAAATGTATTTATTTTTATTTCACAGGAAAAAAATAGAGAAAACAGGAATCTCTGCTTCTTTGCTTCCTGTCTTGCCTCCTGTCTTGGTCTCCCTCCTCTATTTACCAACAGACTCGAGAGTGTCCTCCCCACTCCCCATGTGTTCACCTCGCGATCCCCTGACTTTTGCCCCATTACTTTCTGAGTCTGTTTTCACCAACTTTAGTCAACCTCCTAAACGGGAAGCCAAAGACCAATCTTCTTCCTGTTTCCCCCACAGCATGTGGCCCTCCTTATGCCCCATTTGTTAAAACTTGTTCTTCCTTGATCTTTGGAGACAACACTCTCCCATCTCACTCCCCATTTCTCCACTCTGTCCTCCTTGCTGGCTTCTTCTTCTTCTCCTTCTCCTTCTTCTTCTTCTTCTTCTTCCCATTCCCTAAATTGACATTTTGGGCTGGATCAGTCTTGGTTGTGAGGGGCTGTCATGTGCTTTGTAGAAGGTTTAATAACATCCCTGGCCTCTGTTCCTCCCGAAGTTGTGACAACCAAAAATGCCTTCGGGTGTTTTCAACTGTCCCCTGGTGAGCAAAATCACCTCTAGTTGAGAACCACTGCCCCAAGTGATGATGTTCCCAGAATTCCTTCCTTGGGGCCCCTCACTCACATGCTCCCCTGATGGGGCCTCATTCATTTCTTTGCCTCAACTCCTATCTTCATGGTGATTATGATATCACATTTCATTCTCCCAGCACTTACCTTTTTTCCTGGGTTCTAGGCTCAGAGTGTCTATGGCATCCTGGTCCCCCCATCTGGATTCCGGAAGATGGAATCAACTTCTCAGCTCTCACAGAAATACTGGAGAACCCCCCTCCTCCACAGTCCCAGAGTAGTCTGCCTCTTGTGTTCGTGGTCTTGAAAAAATATTGTCCCCATTCACCCTATTCAAAGCCACTAACTCCGATGCCATCATTGACTTTGTCTCACTGTCCATGTCTGTAGTTACTAAATCCTGCTGATTCCTCCTTGACCATCTCTGAAAAATGGCGTCTCTTCTAAAGCTCCCTCACCACCACCTTATACTTAATGCTGTTCCTTCCCCGCTGGTTTCCCCTCCAGACCCTATCCACTCAGACCTTTCCTTCACACTTTCCTGGACTTGGATTTTTAGAAATCAAACCACTTCCTGGTATAGAAAATATACTCTGGGTCCTCGATGCTCAGTGCTTCAGACCCCAAAGGGTGCTGGACACACAGGCTCTCCCGCCTTCCTGGCAGCTCCATCCGAGCCACCATCACATGTGGCCACGGAAATGTCATCTATTCCCCCAAGTTCCATCTGCCTGCAGATGCTGAGGTCCTGTCCTGTATATTACCACCGCTCTTTATTCAAATGGTCATGAATTTATGGGTATGTGTGTTCTACCAGTCTTGATGTGCCCAGCCGTGTAATCATCCCTGCATCCCACAACCTGGACATGCAGCATCTCTAACCGTCTATGGGGTTATAAAGGAGCAGGGTCTGTCATGTCTCTTTGTCTTTCTCGGTTTCTCTCTGCCTCTCTTTCCATCCAGCCAATCTCCTTCATCGTCTCCTCATCCTCACTCCAGGCAGAGCCCCTTGTTCTTTTCGTACTCCATGGACCACTTGAAACTCCCTTTTTCCTTGAACTGCACGAGTCGAGAGACCAACCAGTTTTGCAAGATGTTAAGAGACAAACCCGTTTGCCAAGTCTCATGCTTGCCACAGATTTCACGTATGTTCTGTAGTTGTTTAGAGGGACTGATCATTAATTCCCACTTTGGTTCTTCCTTGGAGAAACATATCTTCTGTGAAAATTAATAAAAGGAAACCTCATTTAGGCTGGAACTGGGGGGAGATGTGGTGGCAGGGGGCCTCTCATGCCAGCACTAGTTTTCAATTGCAGACCCAAGAAGAAGAGGGGGTCTTTTCTAATCCATTCTACTTTCCTATCCCAGCAGGAAGAAGGAGGAAGTTTTCTCTACCCTCTCATCCCCCACCTCCCAGCAGCTCAGCCCATGAGGGACAGTCACTGCTCAGACAACGAGAAGCTACTATACTTCAAACTCCCAGTTTACCCCAATGGACTTTTAGTTTATAAGAGCCCTCCCCCTCCCCCACCCCCTTTTTTCCTCTATAAAAGAGCTGTCCTCTCTTTTGTTCTTCAGAGTTGCCTACGGTTTGGCTTAGGCTGTGTGTCCAGGATTACCATTCCCTCTTATTCCCAATGAACCCACATTTGCTGGTAAAATAATTCGCAGTTTTATGTTTAAGGTTAACACGTTGAAAAATGGCTCTTTGATCTTTCCTTGGCTTTAATGGTATTTCTAATACTCTTATGTTTATAGCTAAACTCATTATGTTCCAAAGGACACACTCAAAAAGATGAGCTTTGCCCAGTGATGGAAAACCTTCTGCTTTATCAGTATAATCTTTCTATCCTAAATGTATAAAGTGGGAGCCCCCTTTTCATCATTCTGACTTAATTAGGTCAATGTTGAGGAGTAAAAGTAATTCTAACTTGTAGACTTCCTCCCTTGGTGCCAAACTGGTGGAAAACCCTTGAATTGAATGTCTAAAAATAGTTCTACACTTTGCCTAGTCCCCCATCTATGGACCTGGAGTGAAAATTTTGCTCACTTAATGAAGATAGCTGTGAGGATTAACTATAGGGATAGGAGAAGGGGAAAGCCCATTTTCAGGTAAAATGCTGAAGAAAATTTACAAAGTTGAGAAATAGTAAATAAAAGAGGACAAATAAGCCCTTGAGAAATGTCTTTCTATTTCTAACAAATTTTAAAACTTCGATTTATGGCTCTGAAGTTCTGACCTTCTCCCCTCCACCACTTTTTTTAATAGAATAAACTTAGGTGAAAATATAAAGCAATTTTCTTTGCCCAGAAAAAAGCCTCCAAAGTAGAATGTTCATTTTATCTCTTTGGATGTTACATATCAAGTGAAAATTCCATGTGTTAACGTTTAGAAAATACACATTTCCCTTATATTAATCTGCTACTCTGCAGGTTTTCCTTTTGCCTTGGTAACGTTCTAAATAAGTGTGCTACCTCTGACTTACTCAACTATTTCAGTTATCATTAAAAAAAAATGAGTGAATCACATAGCTAAAATTAAATCAGTTTAAAATTCTCAGGAGTTGAAATTACGGTTGCTTAAGTTAATGGATTAATCAAACCATAGTTTTAGATGATGTTTCTGCAACATTCTAATTACTATAATCTGATTTTCCTTAGTAATTGTGAAGGTCAAAACTGAAAGCCTGATTCAAAAAGGAAATTAAAAGTTAAGAATAAAAGACAAGGAAGACATTTTTATTCCCAACATATGTCATGATAGATTATTAAGTTGACCTTGTAAAGCAAAAGAGAGATTTTGCAGTAAATCACACTGGAATTAACTGTAAGATATGGAAACTGCATTCCGAATCTTCTTGAAACAGTATAATTTTATTTAATTGTGTTATTTTTCCTCTGAGAAAGGTATTATATATTAAATATTATTATATATTAAATATCATTATATATTAAATTAAAAAACAACATCTATATATGTTTTGGTTCTTTGCTTTGTAAAGCTTTCATGAGAGTAAAAGCAGAAGTAAGAGGGAGACATCCTTTGTCAGACCACATTTCCTGATTTGGTGATTCCAAAAATGTGGTTCTTATGTGTATAGTACAAATCTTAGCAATAGATGGACAAAAGGACTGCTTAGATTGATTATGGATTTTAGGAAGGGCTTCTCTTGTTTCATAAAATGTATCCCTAAGTCACGTTCTCATACCGAAATCCCATTATTAAGGAACAAAGTTCTTTGATCTTTTGTGAAAAGTAGCATGATATTCAGAAATTTCTAGGATCTGTGAGATTACACTAATATTTACCTTTTTAAATGTTTATTTATGAAAAATTTAAAACATGCAGAAGTGAAAGAAATATTTTCTCCACTTGGCTTCATTTTGCTATATTGATTTGATTTGTATGTGTCTGTTTGACACATTTGAAAATAAGGTTGAGACTTTATGACATTTTACCCAAAATACTTCAGCATAAATCTCCAAAAAACCCAAAGCATTTTCCAAAATAATGGCAATATACCATTTCATCCTTAAGAAAACCAATAGTTATTTCCTAATACATGTATTTACATTTCTCCATATTTCCCTGAGAATTGGCAGAATATGCCCCCCAAAACAAGCCACTTTGGCATAAATAAAGATTATTTGGAGCTGAAGGCTATTGACAAGAAGCATAGACAAGAAACTCTCTCCCTTCCCATTATTTGCTTAAAAGCCAGACATAAATTTGTGAAGATGCCCCTTCCCTTCTTACCAGGAAGGACACAAATTAATCACCAGTGACAACAGGACACCCTAATCAGCTTACAAAGGGCACCAGAGGAATCTGTGTAGCCAACTTCACCAACAGACCTTTTCTGCCATTGGTTTTCTATACATTTATCTTCCCACAATTTGCTGCCCTAGAAACTTGGTCTTCTCCCTTGGTCTTGTCACTTCTTTACAGATTTATCGTTCTTTTGTTAAGATGCTTGAATTACTCATCACTGGGCCCTCCCACCTGTGTGTGTACATCCCAGGTTAGAAAATTCCTGTTTGCATTTCTTTCCTTAATCTGTCGTTGGTAGTCTAATTTCTAGGGCTTCTGCTGAGAAGCTAGGAGGGTTTCAGAATTTTTTTTCCCCTCCCCTACAACCTCCTAAGTCTCTTATTTAGAGCTTGTTTTTTTTCCCCCCATGACAAGATCCAATAAATGTCCACACATTACTTTTGGTTACATTATCTTACCCTCTTAAATAGAGAGATGTTTTTATTTGTTTTCATGATGGTGACATTCTGAAGACGGCAGGCCAGATATCTTAGAGAGTATCTCATACTCTGGATTCATCTGGTTATTTCTTCATGGTGTCATTTAACTTCTTTCTGCTCTCTCTGAATTTCTTATACACTGGAAGTTAGTTCTGCTTCGGGACTTGAACCGTTTCAGATCAAACATTTTTTTTTGTCAAGGAGACTTCATAGGTGATGCTATGCCTATTACATTATAATACAACAGGAGGCCCATAAAAATGGGGAGAGGGATTTCTACTTAGAGTAAGATATAAACAGTTTCTAGCAGGTCCTCAGAGCAACATTGGAATAAGGCTTCTTCATGGGCTGGGGGGAATGAGCCAGGTTAGTGTAAGTGGCAAAATTCAGTGCCGAGTAAGGTCAAGAAGACCATTTGCCTCAAAACCTTAATGTCCCCAAAGTGCATGTGGATCGTAGATTGAAAGGAACTGCCGTATTTTGCAAAAGCTGGTCTAAGATGGGACAAGCATGATGCCAGGTGGCAGCTCTGGCCTGGGAGTTGAGGCTGGGCTGTCCCATGTCAGTCACCAAATAGCTGTGTGATCCTGGGAATCGTTAACCACTTTCATCGACTCACATGAGGGAGAGGCCACTGTCCCAGTTGATTGGAGGTCACTTTGTAAATACGATGTAGGCACCAATGTGATTGAATGTCAGGGGTTCCTTCTTGTGAAGACAAGTAACAACACTTTGATTTTATTTCTTGCATTCTGCAGGGGACAAGAAGAGAAGTGTCAGTCACACCCCCTTATCCAGTCATTGAGACAATCATTGCTCAGAGGCAGTATGTGCCGTCTGAAGAGGTGCTTCTGTCTGGTGGGATTGGTTCCAGCCTGCCCATCCAGGAGGATCTGTACTGTGGGAGTACCACAAATGACGGTGTACGGGAGCTGCAGCTTCTCAATCACAGGAAGCCTTATGTGTTGGCAAAGACCCGGTGTGGTCAGCATTTCCAGTTGTCAATGATGGGAAAGGGCTGGATACCTGAGAGGTAAATCTGGTGTCAGGAACCTGCTTTCTGCCCTCGAATTGAGGCGATCCCTGGAAATGTGCCCAGTTTTAAGATGGAGGAGAGCAAATTCCCTGAGTCTCCTGCCTCACCCGGGGCAGTCCTGCCCAAGTCTGGACTGCAGCCAACCCACTGTCCCTTGCTCTCAGCCCATCCCACCTACCCACAAACACACTCTAAAAAAATCTCTGGCTTGGTTGTGCAAGGACGACAGGGAGGAAGGGTAGAGACTTCCCCTGACCTGTCGCCAAGGCTCCTGAGTAAAAGCCGGTGGGTTAGGGATTGGCCAATCATGGGACATGGAGTTGGGGTTTAAGGGTACAAAACAACAGGACTAGAGAAGTGGGTGAAAGCAGTACAGAGTCAAGAAGCAGAGCTGCCGGGAAAGTTGGAGGCACATCGGGACCAAAGAGCACAGGGGCATCTGTGTCCTGGCCTCCCTTCCTGAGTCTCTGGTCATCGTACGCCACCACTTGTGCATGCTCATGGAACACAAAGGAACACACGGATTTATTTCTTGTGTCTGTTTTGTTATTATTATTATTATTATTATTATCACTATCATCATCATCATCACCATCATCCATCATCATCAAGGGATTTAGAAAACTCCTGTGCTAAGTTCATTTCCTCTTACTTCTTTGGGTAAATTATCAGGCTTTATCCCTTAGTTGCCGGGGCGGAGTGGGGAGATGGGACAGAGATACAGTTGGGAGGCTGGCCCATTTCATCAAAAAGGAGGCAGGCAATTAAGCTGACAGTATTTAAAAAGCACCCAAGCCTCTGAAACTCAAGCTCTGGAATCCAAGTTTTCTGGCCTGTAGGGCATTGTGCAAAATCCACATGGGTAGTTAGGCATTTGTCTGATGGTTGTGGGAGGATTGGATTAGAATGTACAAAAAGCTCGGTAGGTTGTTCTTGAGTATAATTTACTTGATTGTTTTTGGCCTGGTAAGTACGCCCAGAGGCTTTATACTGATGTATGTGATTCAACAAAAACAAAAAACAATAAGGTCTTTATAGACTTGTGGTTTAATAGCTTTAAATAAATTAACTTCTTTTGGATCAATTCAATGCACTGATGATATTTACAATCTATTAACTATTTTATACTTTACCCCTAAGTTACCACTTTAATATATAACTTTGGAGAAACCGCTTTATATCCCTCAAGCAAATGTATTATTTTCTACACACAGGGAACTTCAAAATACAGAGACATGTCCATAAAAAACCATCTACCAGGAAAAGCTGAGCCCTAACACCAGATTCCTGTTTCAGATGTGGATGCTCATGCCATTTTTTTTAACATAAATTTTATTTTTTTTCTTTAAAAAATTTTTTAATTAAATACGTATTTAAAATTTAAATTCTGTTAATGAACATATGGTATATTATTAGAGTAGAGTTCAGTGAATCACCAGTCTTGTATAGCACCCAGTTATCACCCACTTACCCGATTTCTCCCCAATCCCCTCCAGCAATGCTCATTTGTTTCCAGTAATTAAGAATCTCTTATGATTTGCCTCTGATTATTTTCATCTTATTTTATTTTAACCTCACCTATGTTCCCCTATGTTCATCCGTTTTGTTTCTTAAATTGCACATATAAGATAATATAATAATTGCCTTTCTCTGATTGACTTATTTCACTTAGCATAATAACCTCTAGTTCCATCCACATTGTTGCTGAAAATGGCAAGATTTTATTTTTAACAACTGAATAATATTCCTGTGTGTATGTGTACATAAATATATATATATATATATATATATATATATATATAAAGAAGATGTGATATGTATATATCTCAGATGGACATCTGAGCTCTTTCCATGGTTTGTCTCATAACAATTTTTTTTAAGATTTCATTTATTTGACAGAGAGAGATCACAAGTAGGCAGAGAGAGAGAGAGAGAGGATGAAGCAGGCTCCCTGCTGAGCAGGGAGCCCAATGTGGGGCTCGATCCCAGGACCCTAAGATCATGATCTGAGCCAAAGACATAGGCTTAACCCACTGAGCCACCCAGATACCCCTGTCTCATAACAATTTTTAATTGAAATAGGAACTTTCTTCAAAAAACAATATTACAAGCATTTGGAGTGAGCTAAAGACTATGCTCTATAGGTCAGCAGTCAGTGCAGCCCCTAATTAATTGTGTCTGGGGGGAATAGAGTCTCTTCAGTCCCAATGCATATGTTGAATACGTTTTCCCCATTGTGACTGTATTTAGAAAAAGGGCTGGGTGATGGACACTGGGGAGGGTATCTGCTATGGTGAGGGGGAAAAAATAAAAAAAAAAAAACAACAGTTTAAAAATAACAACAAAAAAAGAAATAGAGCTTTTAGGAGGTAATTAACGTAAAAGAGCTCATAGGGTAGGGGCCTAGTCCAATAGGATTGGTGGCTTTCTAAGAAGGGGAAGAGAGAGGTTTCTCTCTGCACAGGCAGCAAAGAAAGGCTGTGAGAGCATGCAGAGAGGGAAAGCTGCCTTCTGCAAGCCAGAAAGAGCTCTCACCAGGCCCCTAATCAGCTGACACCTTGATCTTGGACTTTGCAGCCTCCAAACTGTTAGAGAATAACTTCCTGTACCCCACTGATGGTACTTTCTTGCAGTAGCCCTCTCTGAAGGTAACCTAACCATTATTTATAATGCCTCTGGGCCTCAGTGTTCTGATAAATGTGTGGATCAGGCTGACTCAACCTGAAATTCTCTTCCATTTCTCGTATTCTAATCTGTGATTCTAACTGAAATTGTCTGGCTCCATAAAAGTACCACACTTTTATTTTTATTTTATTTTTTTAATTCTGAGTTTCCAACGTTCAGAACAGTTACAGAATGATGCAGAGAAGCCCCATGTATCTTTTACCTAGATTCACCAACTTTCAATATTTTTCTCTGTATACTTTTTTATATTCTCACATATTATTTGATTTTGTGGGCCCACTTAAGGGCCCACTTGAGATTGCAGATATGATGTCTCTTTATTCCTTAATTGTTCAGTATGGTTCCTGAAAACCATGGGTATTTTCTTACTTAACCGTGGTTGCCAACTCGAGGAAATTTCACATCGATATAACACTTCTATATAATCCACAGCCCATGTTCCAATTTCTCCAATTTTTCCATTAATATCCTTTAAAGCATTTTCTCCTTCCAGATGGGAATCAGTCCAGGATCACATACTGCTCTTTATCACGCTGTGGTCATGTCTCCTTCTCCCTCCTCCATCTGGAACTGTTCCTTGGCTTGTCTTCCTTTTCCTGAGTGTGAGTTTTGAAGAATGCAGGCCAGTCATTTACTAGAATGACCTTTACTTTGGATTTATTTAATGTTGCCTCATGATTAAAGTCAGGATGTACATTCTTGGCTGGACCACCATGTAAGTGACGTTGTATCCTTTCCAGAAAATCACATTAGGAGGCACATGATATCTGAATGTCCTTCATGGGTGATGTTAATCTTGATGACTAGATCAAGACATTGTCCAGTTTCTCCATGGTATATATAGTTTCTATTTTTCCCCTTGCAATTATTATGGAGAGATAATTTTGACACCGTGCAGTGGTCCTGCTCATCATATGACTTCCCCTAGACTTAGCATCCATTGGCGATTCTTGGCTGAACCGGTCTTTACGATGATGCTTGGACCATGGAGATGTCCACTGCTACCACTTTCTCCACATCTATCAGTCCGTGCAAGTCATTCACCTGTAAACCAGAACCTGTAGTCCTCTCCCCTCTATTATTGTCCCCGTGGATCTTTATTTATCCAAAGTGTACATAATCTATTAATTTCTTTATTCATTTTGATGTTCTGATTAGCCCAGATATGGTCAGTGGGAGCCCCTTCAAACTAGCACTTACGTCCTTTTGATACATTCCCAGCTTTTTAACGCTTTTGAGAAGTGTTGATTAAAATCTCAGTCCATCAGAAAGGATGAATACTCAACTTTTGGATCAACATGGATGGGACTGGAGGAGATTATGCTGAGTGAAATAAGTCAAGCAAAGGGAGTCAATTATTATATGGTTTCACTTCCTTGTGGAGCATAAGGAATAACAGAGGACATTAGGAGAAGGAAAGGAAAAGTGAGTTGGGGGAAATCGGAGGAGGAGACAATGCATGAGAGACTGTGGACTCAGAGAAACAAACAGGGTTTTGGAGGCGAGGGGGTATGGGGATGGGTGAGCCTGGTGGTGGGTATTAAGGAGGGCACTGATTGTATGGAGCACTGGGTGTGGTGCATAAACAATGAATCTTGGTACACTGAAAAAATTAAATTAAATTAAAGAAATAAAGACATAAAATCAGAGGCAACTTAAAGTAAGTGCTCTCTGTGTGTGTGTGTGCATGCGCACAACTAAGGACAAATTATCAATTGACAGCAGCTCAAAAACTTATTAGGCACTGTAACTATATACAACATATTTTCTTTAGTTGTATTATTCTTAGGTCTTCCAGTTAGTTGTTGTAATTAGTTTTCATAGTTATCATAGGTAATTAGATTGGACTGCCAAAATCCTAGGGCTAATTTGGAAGATAGGACTGCAGCCTACGCAAAACTTCTTTTCAACATGGTGTCTTCAACGTTTTATCTTCATTTGAGTGCCAATGTCTTTATCATCCGTCCCTTATTGTGATGTATGTGCACAGATTTTCACTTTGCTTTAGCCCTTGGCGCTTGGTCTCTGTGGGATTTCTGATGGTTCTTCCTGCCTCTGCAATCTTACTGAACAAAGTCACGTTTTCTCCCAAATTCAGTAATAATTTCATTTCTGCTATCAACATTAAGGTGCTACGCAAGAGGTCTTCAAGCTTTCATGATACTCTTAGAGTCTCCGTAATTTTTTCCGATGCCCCCAGACCAAAAGAAATCCTGAACAGTTCCTTTTATTAAATATTCAGGCCCAAATAACTTATTAAATATTTATGACCAAAAGCTTTGTAATTGTTTGGCAGAATTCTATACATAAATTGAAAGAAAGTTACATTTTTATTTCATCCTTAAATAACCATCATTACTTAACAATGGTGTGTTTGAAACAACAATCAGTAGTGCACAATTTCTCATGCCTTGAAGCAGATGGGAAATCACCATGTCTATTTCCTAGAACACATTTATTTTCGTGAGCAATTACTTTTTTTTTTTTTTAAGATTTTATTTATTTGACACATAGAGATCACAAGTAGGTAGAGAGGCAGGCAGAGAGAGAGGAGGAAGCAGGCTCCCAGCTGAGCAGAAAGCCCAATGTGGGGCTCGATCCCAGGACCCTGAGATCATGACCTGAGCCAAAGGCAGAGGCTTAACTTACTGAGCCACCCAGGTGCCCCTGTGAGCAATTACTTTTTATCAGAACTGCTAAAAAGCTAGCTTTGCAGAGTGATGACATCACTGAAAACAGTGTAGACCAATGTATTGCCGAAACTATGACCTACTCAGTAGTTCGAGCAGGGTCGCAAAGGTGGCCAGTTATCACCATAGGGAACAATGACCCTATAACCTGGAAACCTTCAATCTCCTTTGTAAAAGAGCAACAACAAATATGGAGCTGATGTTAAAAATCTTTTCACGCATGGTGAAACTGGTAGAGTTCTTAACCCAGCATCAAGCTGTGGGGTCTTTTCGCTGCTTATAAATTGGATGATGCCATCGTTCATTTCTCCGGTCACAGGAGACTTGTAGGAGTGAAGGAGGTATTTCTGGGACAGAGTTCTGAGAGTGTCCTGGGCACACAGAGCTACATGGCCACCCCATTCATCGTGACATACATCCCCAAACCTACATCCGGAAATCCACCTTTACTCAACGAATGATCACTCCTACAATGTAGTTGCTCTGATCTTGTAATTTGCCAAAGGATCTGACCACATCAGGTTGTGAACATGTGAAGCTGATTGGTGGTGCTCTTCCTTCTTTTCTCTGTCCTATCCTTCTTCCTCCATCTCCCCTCAGATGCTGGACCTTTTCTTCTCCCAGACTCCCACCTCAAATCCCATCAAAAGTTACCAGCCACTTCCCCAAAATGGGGAAGTTTTGAGGACAAAGTCAAAGGTAGCTGCATTTATGATGCTCAAGTCCTCTCTTCTTGTGTCTTTATGTAGGATCTGCTGCTCCAAACTGCCCCTTCTTCCATAGTAATCCCCACAAAGCCTTCACAGATCAATGTTGTCCGCAAGTTTTTTGGGGTCTCCTTCCCCTCCTTAGCCATGTGGAGAAAGGGGAACCCTCTTACACTGTTGGTGGGAATGTAAGTTGGTGCAGCCTCTTTGGAGAACAGTGTGGAGATTCCTCAAGAAATTAAAAATAGAGCTTCCCTATGACCCTGCAATTGCACTCCTGGGTATTTACCCCAAAGATACAGATGTCGTGAAAAGAAGGGCCATCTGTACCCCAATGTTTATAGCAGCAATGGCCACGGTCGCCAAGCTGTGGAAAGAACCAAGATGCCCTTCAACGGATGAATGGATAAGGAAGATGTGGCCATATATACTATGGAGTATTATGCCTCCATCAGAAAGGATGAATACCCAGCTTTTGTAGCAACATGGATGGGACTGGAAGAGATTATGCTGAGTGAAATCAGTCAAGCAGAGAGAGTCAATTATCTTATGGTTTCACTTATTTGTGGAGCATAACAAATAGCATGGAGGACATGGGGAGTTAGAGAGGAGAAGGGAGTTGGGGGAAATTGGAAGGGGAGGTGAATCATGAGAGACTATGGACTCTGAAAAACAATCTGAGGGGTTTGAAGTGGCGGGGGGTGGGAGGTCGGGGTACCAGGTGGTGGGTATGACAGAGGGCACGGATTGCATGGAGCACTGGGTGTGGTGAAAAAATAATGAATACTGTTATGCTGAAAATAAAAAATATATTTTAAAAAATCTCAAGCTCTTCTCTTATCTGGATTTGACACAAAAAAGGAACTCAGAAGGCGATTCTACACCTTAGCGATTGCAAACGCTTCCAATATTCAATCTTTCACATTCGAAGGCGCTCATCCATGCATCTCTTCAAATTGCCTGCGAAGGTTCCACTTAAACGCAAAGCTCTAAGGGGGGGACTAAAAGGCCGTTACGGTAATCGCTGCTGCTTTTAGAGAAATCACAAATTAATTAGAGAGAGAGAGAAAAAAACCCTATAAAACAATAGGATGTTTGGGCTTTGCAGAACGTCTGTGCCTGGCACGTAGCGAATGCTTCGGACACATCTCGTCTACCGGCGTAGGAAGCAGCTCTGGCGCTGGGGAACCGTCCCTAATGAGCACCACTCGGGGCGCCCGCGGAGTGCCAGGCCGACTGCGTGTAAAGTGGTTGCAGGTTCAAGGGGCACCCCGAGGACCCAGCATCCCGGGGCGGCTACGGTCCTGCCTCCACGCCCTCGCGCGCTCCTTCATGTCGGTGATGACACCGGTGCACGACCACAGCCCGGCGCGGGTCGGCGGGAAGGACCTGCCCCCGGGGGCAGAGGACCGGCCCGGGGCACCACGCCGCGGGGGGAGACTCGCTCGCCCGCGGGGGCGCAGAGGAGCCCGGCAGCCGGCGCCCGGGCGCGCCCGGGATCCCTGTTCGTAATTCAGTCAGACATTCGGATGACGTTGAAGAAAGTTAAGGAACGCGCGGGTCGCGTCTAATCGCGGCTGAAGAGCAAGGCGGAGCTCTGAGGTGACCGTTTCACAGGACCAGGAAGGAGCGCTCCGAGCGGCGGCTGAGCAGAGACGGAAGGGGCGGACGCACAGGGTTCAGTAATAGTCTAGTCTAAAGACAGTCGAAAAGGCGCCGAAATAGCTCAGTTGGGAGAGCGTTAGACTGAAGATCTAAAGGTCCCTGGTTCGATCCCGGGTTTCGGCAGCTCTCCTTTTTAGTCCGGAGGGAGTCCCTCATCTCCGGTCGCAGGGCTCGCTTGAAACCAAGAACGTGAAGGAAAGGCGAGCGAGCACTAGAAGCGGCCGCTCTCGGCGCCCCCGGGACAGCGGCCCCCCCGCACTCCCACTTCCGGGGCGCCGTTTTGGCGGGCGTCGGAGGCGCTGCTGCGCATGCGCGTTGCGGAGCCGGGGGGTGGGGGCAGGGGGTCGCTCCGCGCGGAGTCCCGCAGCTCCCGGCGGAGCCCCTCGGCTCTGGGCCCCGCGCGCCTGCGGCGACGGCGGGGCGATGCGCGCAGGGGCTGGTGTGAGGAAGCGCTCCTAGTGTCTCGCGGAGCGAGAAACACAATTTCAACGCAAATTTCACCCCCGGGAGCAGCCCGGCTTGAAAAGCAAGACCCTCTGTTGAATCGAGCGGCCCCCAGCGGGCCTCGCCCCTAAGGGAACTTGGCGGCTCCGCGTTTCCGGTTAGAGGCGCCCGCGGGGCCGCCCCGGGGCCATAATCAGGGTCACTTACCAAAAGGGTAAAGCCGCGGCGGCCTCACAGCTCTGTTAAATTAGTGCCTCGCACCTAAACTACACTATTGGGGTTCTCCAAGTGCGGCCCCCGGACCAGCAGCCTCTTCTGGGCCCCACCTCCGGTTTACTGTCTCAGAAACTGGTTTCCAGCCTTAGGTGTTGTAACAAGCCCTGCGAGGGAGATTCAAGAAGCCGCTGAAGTTGGAGGATCCCCTCATTCTAGACGTTCCTTTGTATTTCGAAGAGAGCCCTTTCCTCGTCTGTTTCTGTGAACAAGCTTTTTCCTTTTCCTGTCTTTTAGCCTGCAAGTCTGAAATAAAACTCCGACACGTGCTCGACATACATCTTTTTCGGAGCGTTTGGGCTTTCATAGTGAGTGTGCGTGTTGGGGGTGTGATCAGCTCTCGTAGCTGATCCTAAACCCTCCTGTTTTGGGTGGGATCCTGGGAGCTGAGCCGGGACCCCGGGCGAGCAGTTGCAAGGATGTAGATTTGACTTAAGCGAGGAGGAAATTTCGACCTGTTAGGCCACTAGAAAAGGAGTATGTGGTGGTGCATTGCTGGTCCGCACGTGGAAGACAATCCCTCTTGGGATTTAGGGGGTAGGTCTTGCACATCTAGCTCTATTGTTTTGGAAGGGTACTTCGGGTTGCTGAAGTACTGTGTGCTCTCAGGTTATTAATTCATTCATTAACTGAGCATTCTTTATTGACCTCTCACTATGTGCCAGAAAGTATTAGATCTTCATAATTCCCTAATAAGGTATGCATCATTATCCTTATTTTACATATAATCGTCCTTGTAGGATTGCAAAGATTAAACCTAATGTACTTCAGGCATCTAACATCTGCTACCTCTTAAAGGTTACTGCACCTGACGCGCTGTTGTGATGTTTGGTTAAGATGTGTGCGTAAGAATGAGGGGAGCTATAGGAAGAAACTAAAAGCCTTCCCTGGTTAATCCAAAAAGGCATTATGGAGAAGTAGGTCTTGGCTGGGCCCTCAGAGGAAGATTTCTTGGACGAGGGGAAGCCCAAACTGGGGCGCAACCCGTTCTCTGCAGGTTTAAATGCAAGGGGCATGATGTGCACACTGAAATGAGAGGGGTTGTTCATTTCGGACAACCTGAGGATTGGCTACCTTGCAGGGCAGACAATAAGATTAGGTATTTGCTAGTGGACATTTGGTATTGGGGGAGGCCAGAGACACATATCAGGTCCAAAGGGGGGGAAGGTAAAAGGGGGAACCATTTGGGCAGACCCCCACTGGCGAGTGGTCCGAAAGGGTTTTTGCTGGCCTTGTGGGAGCAAAGGATGAACACAAAGAAGATAGAGAGCACTTAAAATATTTTATGTGTGTATGTTTTTAAAAATAATTATATAATATCTCTATATATTTATATATTTAACCTTAAGAAGTAAAGTCTAAAGATGTAATCTGATCACTTTAATTGCTTTTCATTGATGCATGAAGTGCTCTGATGGATTTCAAGCACTCTTACTTCCCAGAGTGACATCTGAGCAGGACCCAACATGATTTGTCGCCTAGGGAGCCCCTGACACCTGCACTGGGATAGCTCTTTGGGACCGAGGAGGGGGTGAAGGGTGAGGGCTGAAGGTACAGAGTCAGCCCTTACTTTAGAAAAGAAATGCTTTCAATGGAAGAAACGTGATCGCGTCACACATTTGTCAGTTAATGTTCAGCCCCAGTTCTCTACGGGCAACAAACAGGTTTTGAAAGTCCACTCTTGCTTCAGACCATTTATCCAGTGTGGGAAGGGAAAAGCATCTTTCCACATTTCCTTGAAAAGGTTTTGGAAAGAAACCTGGGACATCTAGTTCATGTGACAAATTTCTAAGGGAGCCACAAGCACATTGCTCAATGACTATTTATTCCCTAATTATCCTGGATACAATATTCATTTTAGGGCATAATTAAGAGAGTGAAGCTGATATACTTGTTTTATATGCAATAAAACTAGATGGGCATTTAATAATTCATTGGGGTCCTTCTGAGTAATCAATATGTACATATATTAATACTCATTTTATTAGTTGGGTTATGGGTCTACTCTTTTAACTGTATAGTGGCTTATAGCTGTTTAGTCTTCTGTTGTATTTGTTGTTCTATCTATTTAGAGGGTGAGCCTTGGTCAGAAATACAACTCCTGTTTGCATTTCCCTCAGATTCGAGGAACGTAGGGTTCCTACACGATAGTCCTTAATATGTGGTGTCAGAATGGATTACCTTGTGTAAGTGTAGCTCACTGATCTAACTGAAATCGTGGAGTATTATTTGCAGGCTTAGGTGTGGGTGCAGAAAATGAAGTAGGACAATTTGAGCAGAGGCAATGGTCTTCTTCATAACAGACACCCAAGTCACTTATTACTTCCATAAATTCCAATTTCCGTATATGAGTTGTCTTACAGCAGAGTGCACGAATATTTGACTACTCATTGCTGAAATAAATTCTACGGTGCATTTTGAGCAACTCCTCTCTCTACATACTCATTGACTCTTTATCCAGAATATCCAGAGTTAGCATTGCTTGAGTGCTCTCTATGTGCGGGGGAATTCTGATGAGCGTGTTTCATGCATAATTCTACTAAACTTGTCAATAACTCTATCAGGTAGGAGACAAAGTTGAATTCAAATTAAAAAAAAAAGCTACATAGGTGTGTCATTGTGAAAAGTCAGCATAATTCTGAGATGTATCAAAATGAAATATGAGCCATAAAAATAAAGGAGTAATTCTTTTATACAGTGCGTTAGTGCGATTCATGCTGGAGCATTTTGTTCAGTTTTGATTAACTCGGTTCAAAAGGAAAGGGTTAGCAAAGAAAAGATAATTAATAGAAAAATTTGGTTTTATGCTTTTTACAGAATGAAGCCCTGATATGTTGAGCAGGTTAAGCTATATTGATCAGGCAGGAATGAAATACAGGTAGGTATACAGCAGCATGGAAACTTGGAAATGCTTGGAAACATGGAAATGCTTTTAAGCATTTTCTTAGGTCAAACTGGTCAATTATTCAGAAAAAAATGTAATCGGATTTTGTTTATTGTACATCTTGTTCCTCTAGCGTCTTTTCAAACTCACGGCCATCTTTCAAACTGTCTCTCAAGTTTTGCTTCTGTATGAGACCTTTCCCCCAGTGGAAGCAGATCTGGATCTCTCTCATTCCCACCTCCCAGAGAGCACACTATTGGCCGCTCACGGGGGGTGGGGAGGGGGTGAGGGGGGGAGTGGGGGGATGGGGGGTGTGACTCCAGTCCCAGTCCAGCTTTCACTTTCTGTTTTGAACGTGTGCTCATTTCCTTATGGCAACGTGCCCCCTGCTCCAAACAGTGGCTTTGACTTCAGGAAGAGATACCTCTGAGTTTCTATATTCTGGCCAGAAAAATGCTAGTATTATTGAGTAGTAGTGGGGGCTGGGAGAGGGCACGTGGCCTTGAACAGCTGGAAGGGCAGGCGCTGGTCACCCTGGAGGATGGTGGAGGGGGGCTGGGCTCACAGAATGAGAGGAAGAGGGCAAAAGCAACAGAAAGAAGGGACCAGGCAGGCGGGAGCAGCGCAATCAAATCCTCCCTCCTGCGGTGGGGAGGGTCAGGGTGGGAAGCAGAAGGGCAGCCCTGACAATTGATTTGGGAAGTAATAGCCCGGAATCCTCAGGAGAGAAGCTTTGATCTCGGGTACAGAGAAAAACTTCAAGACAGCTTGAATGTAACTTTATTCCTTTTGTTCAAAGATTTTATGCATTCATTTGAGAGAGAGAGAGAACAAGCAGGGGGAGCAGCAGAGGAAGAGGAAAAGCAGACCCCGCTCCAAGCAGAGAGCCCCAGGGGGGTCTAGGATCATGATCTGGGCCAAAGGCAGTCACTTAACTGACTGAGCCACCCAGGGGCCCCAGTTTTATTTCTTTTACACCTGGGTTCTCAGCTGCATGCATGGTGGGCGTTGGACGGCCTGTTCCTGCCAGCCAGCCCAGCCGCGGGATCTGAGCCGTGGCTCATTCCAGCAGTGCGTGGCTCAGAGCCTTAAACTCTCACGCTGTGAAAACAGGCCGAAGGGACACCAACGCCGAGAGTCTTCTGACTAACCCCGATACAGACGAAATGCATCCCAGCAGGAGAAAGAGAGGAGAAGGCAACCAAGTTCCCCCTGCTTTGGCTGTGTACCTGCAGGGCAGGGGTGGGGAGTGGTGGGAGTGGTAGGGGTGGGGGGTAAGAGGGGCAAAGGGGGTGAGGGGTAGTCCGGGGCCCGGCCCCCTGGAGGCCAGTGCGGGAGCTGCAGCTCCGACTGCACCTGTTGGCCGTTTCTAAGTCTATAATCCTGCTCAGTTTCAGTCTCTCCGGCTGCAAAATGGTGAAAAAAGTAAATAACTTCTTTTCTTTTTTAAATTTTTTTAAAAAGTGACTTATTTTCTAGCCCTATGGTGAGAAGTAAGCTCAGCCCGTAAGACAAGCGCTGAGCGCCAGGCACGTGGCGAGCTCGGTAAGCCTCACTCTTCGCCGGGGGAAGCGGTGCCCGCATCCTCTCCTGGCTCCTCAGAGAGGCTTAACTGTTCCATCGCATCATCTTGTCCGTGTAACCGTCTAGGTAACATTTTGTTGAATCTCATGGGTCTTTGTTCCTTACCGGTTCCTGCTATTTCTTGAAGACCTCCATCCATGTTCCCAGCGAGAACACACAACAGGTACTCAATGCCTGGTTATTCCACAAATCACCCATCTCCTCCCCTCACAAGTCCTCCCCTCCCCCCACCGAAGGTGACTGACCACCGTGTCTCAGCCCTGGGTGTATGTGTTTTTATTATGTTTCCTACCAAGAGAATGAACCCTTCTGAGGGTCCAGACTGGGGTTTCTGTTCCTTTTCTGTGCCTTTATGTCATCTAGCCCCATACCAGAAACATTACAGATTCTCAAGGAATGTCTCTTGACATGTATTGCTTTGACAAAAAGCAGCTTTTTCAGAGAGACTGAAAAGGTGGTGTGGCTAATCCAAGATTATGGATGATTTTCAGTTTTTTGTTCATCTGCCTTTGATAAAATTTCTCGCTTGCAATAATTTAAGAAACAGGGTGCAAAAATGCTCTAAACTTTCAACATAGCAGAACAGAAGAGTGGGGAGTGGGGCCTCTTCGTTAGGGCTCTGTAATAAGCATGCTTGGCCTTGGCGTAGCAGAGACAAGTTGAGGCATTTTGGAGACCAGGATCTGCCCGAACGCTAACCCAGGTTAATTCAGGTCACCAGGAGCCAGGAGCCAGGATCACCGTCACACATTTCCTGGTGTTTTTCCATGTAATGACATTAACAAATATCTTAACAACAGTAGCATTCTCTCCATCTTTCAACTCAAGATGTTCCGACTGCTATTTTTAAAAGTAAGATTCAAATAACTTTCGAGATAAACACGTGTTAGAAAACCTCCCAGGTGTAGCTGAGAGATTAAGAGCTAAATAAAGGTTTTGTGCTCCGGGAGCTAGAAAGACAGTATAAACAGTCCAACACAAATAGAAACGTGTCTTGATCCTGGAAACGGCTTCCTTAATTCACCAATTATCACTTTGCTCATTCGTGTGGGGTTACGAGTCGGCGCAGGTGTTGGTCGTCAGAAGGTGAGCTTGGGAGGTCCCCTTTGAAAAGCAGCTGCTGGACATCACGGGCCCTGGCGGCTCCCAGACATTATTCCGTCCACTGTCAATGTCATATCATCAGGTCCGGGCCTTCTGATGAAAAGATTCTTGAGGATTCTGGATCCTGGACCGTGTCTACCACTGGACCTTGGAGGAGCTGCTACACTTCCGTGCAGTTCCTTTGGTTCACTGGGGCTTTTCGATAAAGGGCTTACTTTCTACGTAGAAGGATTTTGTGTCCCTACCAGCTTCTGAGCTGGGGGAACAGCCCAGCTTTTCCCTGACATTGAGGGCCATGCCGTTTCCAGAGAACACCTCTTTGGGATGCCTGCCGCGGTGCTGAATGGACTTCATAGAGTGTCCGTTGGGGTACAGGCGGGTATCTTCCCTGGAAGAGGGAACCTGGGTTGTCGGGGTGGCTCATTTGCCGAAGTGTCGAACTCTTGGTTTCAGTTCAGGTCATGGGATCAAGCTCCCACATCGGGCTCTGTGCTCAGCGGGGAGTCTGTGTGAAATTCTCCCTCTCCCCCTCTTCCTTTGCCTCTCCTCCTGCTCGTGAACTCATTCTCTCTCTCTGTCATATAAACAAATAAATATCTCTGTCAGAGATAAATAAATCTTAAAAAAAAAAAGAAAGAAAAAAGAAAGGCAACTGAGCCTCGTCTCTGCCATTTCGAAGTATTGATATACTATTAGCTCTTCTTTGCGATGATGCTGTGTAGATGGGGTCACTAGAGTGGTAAGAACTCGGAATTTTCTGGCATTTGCCCCAACTACTTATTCTCAGCCATCGGAGAGAATCTTGCTTACCGGCCTGGGGTTGTTTGATGGACTTTTCACAAAAAAATCTCAGTTTTCTGGGCACACCCGTTGGAACTCAGTCCATCAGGTTTCTCTCATTTCCTGCTTGGCCGTGTGGCCCCTCCCGCGGTTCTGCTGGACACAGACATGGGTACATGGGCGCCTTCAGGGTGTGGCGTGTTGCTGTGCTCTGCACAGGAGAGCGGCCGGTGGCCTCCAGATCTGCCGGTCTTACATATAAAACAACCCACCAGCAGTGGGCTGGGAGTGTGTGATCATCCAGTATTCAGGACATGGGGCTGGGCGGAGATCACTGACACCTGGAAGGAGGGGCTGCCTTCGAAACCCCACATTCATGCCATTAATTCTGCTTGCAAGGTGCATGGTGGTTCAGAGCCTGGATTCTGGTGCCAGACTGCAGCCGGCTTTGACTCCTGGCTTGGCCCCTGACCTTCTAGAGGATGTCCTTCAATCTCCCCTTGCCTTAGTTCCTTTGCCTGCTAAGTAGGGATGATGATGATGATGATAATGATGGTATCCCCCTCATAGGAGAACTATACACCCCTAAATTGCTAATATATGGAACCAAAACAGAGGCGAGCACATACTAAGCTCTAAAAAGGTATTTGTTATATATATTACTGTGCCAATTATTGGTCACGTGAAAGGATCTCGTCTCTTGGAAAATTTAGTACAAAGAGATAAATGGAATGAAGTTATTAAAAGGAAACATCGTTTTAGTGTCCTCAGCTGTGCAGAGGCCTCTAGAGTTGGGTTTAACATAACACACTCCATCTTCTCAAAGAGTCCTGCCAAAGTAGAAACAGCCCCCCCACCCCCAATACACACACACACACACACGCACGCACACACACGCACACACACACACACACACACACACGCATACACACAGGAGACTGGAATCAAAGAGGCAGGTTTCCCTGTGACGTGAGGGGAAAAAGATAAGATGCGGTGGGAATTAATGCCAAAAACCAAGGAAAGGGCCCTGTATTCATTTGCGGGGGCCGCCATGACAGTGTACCACAGACTTGGGGGCTATCATCTCACAGCTGTGAAAGCTAAGAATTCCAAGATCGAGGTGCTGGCAGGGCTGGCTCCTCCTGAGGTCAGAGAGAGAATGTTCCATGCCTCTCACCAGGCTCCCGGTGGTTTGCTGGCAATCCCTTGGTGTACAGAAATAGTGCCCTACTCTTGGCCTTCTTCTATACATGGTGTTCTCCTTCTGTGTGTATCTCTGTCCCAATTTCTCCCTTTTCTGAGGACACCGGTTGTATCAGGTGATTACCTCTGCGACAACTCTAGTTTCAAACACAGGGACATTCTAGATACTGGAGGTTAGGATTTCAGAATCTGAATTTAGGGGGAGGACACATGTCAACCCGTAATGAAATTCTGCTGGGGATCTCCAGAAACAACCGCTGAGGGCGAACCAAGGGAAGATTCCATTGTTTCTTAGGAGGAGGAGGAAGACAACTGAACAACAGGTGCTTAAATGGAACCAAGTCTCTTGTCATCCCAGGCCAGGGTCACCGCGGACAGGGTGACCCCCCCCAACAGAGATGCCGGGTCACCTTCCAGTCTCCCACCTCAGGGTCCCGGAGTTCCAAGTCCGTGTATCTCAAGGGCCCCAAGGCCATTTGCAAATGACACTGGTGAGGGTCAGGGCTGAACAAGGACGGGGGACTGTGAAGCGTTGTTAGGTGGTGGCAAAGGTCGCAGGCTTGCTGGCCCGGGGTTCTCTGTAGCCACACATCCTTCTCATGCTGGGTGGACAGGAGGCCACGTGCCCAGCGACTTCGGGGCAAGCCTGCCAAGTTCGTGCCTGGCATTTCCTTATCCAGCCGTTCTGAAGGCGCCGCAGCCCACTGAACTCCCCTGGGCCCGTGAGGAGCTCTGATGGGTTGACCATGACTTTCAAGAGAAGTGAGTAGCCCACAGTTCTTGTTACAAGACTTCTAGCCCCCAGTAGAGCCGGGTTTGAGTTTCGTGGCTCAGAGTCTTTCCTGGGTCCAACAGCCTGGTAGGAGCTCACCTTGTGCTGGTATCAAGTGGGGGAAGGAGGGCAGTCATAAACTCATTTTACTGAATTTAAATCCCCAGATGGATTTCAAACCCTATTTTCTTTCTGTCTCTCCCCTCTCCCAAAGTGATTTCCAGATTTTGTATACATACCCAAGCACACTAGAGTTGTGTATATAAATGATTATTGTTAACAAATCGCTTTGATTTAGGCTTGGGGAAAATAAAAGACAATTAAAGAAGAAAGTTCTCAGGGCACCTGGGTGGTTCGGTTGGTTAAGCTTCTGCCTTTGGCTCAAGTCATCTTCTCAGGGTCCTGGGGTCGAGCCCCATGTCAGGCTCCCTGCTCAGCCGAGAGTTCGCTTCTCCCTTTTCCTCTGCCTCTCCCCCCGCTTGTGTTCTTTCTTTCTCTCACTCACTTTCTCTCTCAAATAAATGAAATCTTTTTTTAAAAGTTCTCAGAATGTCTTGTGAAAAGTAGAATAATTTGGGGTCATTTCTCCCCAGCCAAAGGAGCTGGACAGTTTGAACAGTAGGAGGGAGCTGGTGATTGTACCCGTTTGCAGCAAAGCATAGGAATCCAACTGGGGGTTTAAATACAGAAGGAAATTCCCCTTTTCCCCTCAGACCAGGCCGAGTGTGTCTCTGATCACAGCGGTACTGCTGAGAAATGGCATCGTCCTTGAACCTCAACTAGGCACTTAGCCAGGGGCAATGGGAAGATAGAACACTTAACAAGGGACCTGTTGTTTTGCTTCTCAAGGAATGGGTCAGCTCCAGCAGAAGCCACGATATGATAAATGATAAATTCACTTTGAAGTTGCAGAGCCAAGATCCCCTCCCCCTTGCTGGTGACTCCATTTCGTGTGTAAGTAGAGGTCACGGTGAAGAGCTTTCATTGATTATTGTCTCTCCTTCGAAGACCCGAACGAAACGTGTACTCAAAGCTGTGGATCTTCACTTACCCGGGTTGTTTGACTGGCTGGTGCCCACCATGTCTCAGCTGTATCAGCAGAAGTGTGGCCTCTACATAGAATGTCTGAGTTTGTGTCTCAGCTCTGCCCATTACAGTATGGCCATATGATCTTTGCTACGACCTCTAACTTCTTTGAGCTCATCTATGAAATACAGGACATCTGCCATTGGGATTGTTTTGAGCTGCAAATGAAATTCAGTTTCAAATGAAATCATATACGTCAACGCACTCTGTGGGCTAGAAAGCAGCTCTGTATGGATGAAGGTTGATATTATACATTGTTATGATTTTATTATTTACCACTGAATTTACAATTACTCTATCAAGGAAAAAGAGCAATGGATAAGCAAAACATTAGTATATTCATATAAGAAATCACTGCGCAACCAGAAAAAGGAACAAAGTCCTGATTATGCCATAGCATGGGTGAACCTTGAAAACATAAGGCTGAATGAAAGAACTCATTCACAGAAAGACTACATACATATCTCATGATTCAATTTCTGTGAAATATCTGAAATGGGCAAATCTGTAGAGACAGAAAGAGAATTCGTGGCTGCTTAGGGCTGGGACAAGGTTGTGGGGGGTGATAACTCATGAGTAAGGAGTTTCTCTTCGCAGCATTGAAATGTTCTACAATGTGATTGTGGTGAGGGCTGCACGGCTCTGACAATCTACTAAAAACCATTGAAGTGAGCACTTTAAGCAGGTTAATTATGCCGCATATGAATTATAACTCAGTAAAGCTGTTACCTAATAAACAAACAGCGATTGGAATTAGCAGTGAGTTCTTAATGTGAAACATTATCTTTCTTGGTACTCATTAAAGATATTCGGGATCCTTTATTGACAATAATCGTAGCTAATCTTAATGAACACTAGTGAAGGGTCAGGTTCTGTGTTGTAAGCTTTCTCTGTTTCATGCTCACAGCGCACGTTTTTGTCCTCCTTTTACAGATACGTAACAAGAGCTCAGAGAGGTTAAGCAGCTTACTATAGATCACACAGCCAGCGAGTTTAAGAAAGCGGGTTTGAAAGCAAGCAAGCGGATGGACTCCAGAGCCTCCATTTTCCCCATGTGTCCTCACGTCTTCATTGAGAGCATATGTTAAACTGTTTTGGACTCTATTCTGTCTCTGTGACGTTTCTGCTAAATTTAAATGAATATGGCTAATCTTTTTAAAATATTTATGATCAGAAAGAAAAAAAAAAAACCAAAATCTAATTGGGGGGGGGATAATTATTCCAGAAAGCCCAGTACCAGCAACTCCATTTGACTTTACTGCGAGGTGTAAATTTCAATCTCGATATCATTCCAGAAAGGTGGGAGTTTCTTTGCCTTTTCTTCTACCTCTAGAAAAAGCTGGAGCTTCAAACATTATTTTGCGCCGACACATGTACCCATTTTCAGAGGAAAAAGGAAGGTGGGTCAGGTCGGTTAACTGGGGAATCATTTCGCATTTTTGTTAAGATTTGGGTTGCTCGGTATGGCATTGTGCTAAAACTTGTCACGAATGCGCAAGGCTACCCGCCACGAATCCGCGGTTTCTCTGCACTCAGAACTGCGTTCCCTTTGTTGGGGGGTCAGAGGCTGCTCTCGGGCACCGTGGAAGCCCTTGCCACCAGAATAGATTAATTTTGTCATTACCCTTTCTCCATTTCTGTCTTTAACCAGAAAAAAGAGGTTAATTGTGTGCCATTTCTCAGGAGAATGAGGTATCAGCATTTTAATTCCTGATATTTTATGAATTGTGGGCAGCTAATTAAAACTTAAAGATTAGAGGAGCTATTTTGGCTAAGAGGCCATTTGCAGGCTTGTGAAATGAGGAGAACAAAGGGCTGTCTTTTCTTTTTATTCCCACAGTTTAAATGAAGTTTCATGCTGAAATAGAGCCTTGGATTGTTTTTACAGACTGAGGATTCATTGTATCGATTCTAATTTTCATTTTGCAGCAAGAGGAGCGGGATCTGAAAGCAACTGAAGGGTTAACGTGAAGATTATTGGGAATGTTAAATAGCGAGATCTGTGTTTGGGGGCCCCATTCGACCCTTCTTGACTTCTAAGAGATGTCTTAAAGTCGGAGAGGAATCACATTCAGATTCTGTTAGATGTCCTTAATTGCCATGTCAGAGCTCAATATGGAGTTGGATCTTCTCTTCTGTTCTCCCTCCCACTGAACTGGTGGAGTTGCCTCATGGTAGGTTAATGGAGCGGCACCAGCCCTGCGCTTTGTCTCGCTTCCTTTCTTATCTGGTTGACCTTCAAGTTACTCCATTTCTTTGGACACCACTGAAATCACCAAAGGGCCCACATCTTTAGGATGTGAATCAGGAAACCATTAGTCCCAACCCTACTTTATGCAAATGAGGGGGAAAAAAAGCACATCTTCAGCTGGGGCAGTCCAACTGTTGCTGGAAAGTCAAGGTGTTGCTTGGAAAGTCAAGGTGTGTTTTAGCGCCTATCCACCTCCTGACTGTTCCCTTGAGCAGGGCAGAACCCACACAATGGATCACAGTGGCCATGATTCCAACAATTCTTTCCATCTTAAATTTCTTATCCATGTGTCTCAATTTACTTCTGGTTGTAAAACAATTTCTTCTTTCTGAGAAGGGGTTAAGTTGGATGAGATTGAGCAAGTGTCCAATGCAAACTCGTTACGTTCAAAACCAGGCTACCATTATCCTCTCTGTCCCCAGCCTCCTAATTTTTTCCTTCAATCTAAATTAAATAAGCAGTAACTAGGGCTAAGAAAAAACCAGCTGGTGGAGGGAGTGACGGCAAGCAATGGGGAAAAGCTATTCTATCCGAATAGAAGAGTGTGGATGGAGACTCTGGACCTGGGAAGAATCTGGTATGTTCTGAGAATTGAAATAAGACAGAAAGATTGAAGCTTGGGGATTAAGGAGAGGCAGAGGGCAAGATGAAACTGCAGGGAAGGGAAGAGGCCAAGTCTTGGGGGGTCTTGAGTCCATGCTAAGGATTTGGGACCTTCTCCTAATGAGGAGCTGGAATGTATTCAGATATTTAGTTTTAAGCAACAGGCATAAGATGATCATACCAGTAGTTTAAATAATAAAACCCTAGAGGGGAATGAGAATAAATGTGGGGGTCTGTACAGAGGTTACAGCCTCTACTCAGGCAATAGACAACGTTGAGTAGAACATGGCACTGGTGAAAGGTAGAGACAAGTGAACAGTTCTAACAAAACTTCAGGAATAAAATCAATATTTGATGATGGATTCACCATGAACATTCTTTTTTTCCTTTAGGAGGAAAGGAGGAATTTATTGGAGATGAAAGCCCAGATACTGGATGGGTGTTCACACGGACCTTGAACTGGACAAAGGCAGAAGTGACCATGGTCAATTGTCGGAGTCTTCAGAAAATGAATAAAAGTGATTGGAAGTTGGAAAAAGACAGGAAAGGGAGAGATGTTGGTAGCCCATGGAATAAAACTCAAAGAGTGGAAGAGAAATCATCTGGAAGTTACTTCCAACCCATGTTATTCTCCTTGGTCCCCTACTTCACCACTTGCTCTCTTGTGATTTAGCAAATGATTACAAATTGAAGAAATCACGTATTTGGTGTGCTTTGAGATATCTTATTTGCAATGGTGAATCTTTGTACAAACTTTGTTTTTTAGAACACACTTTTGATATGGATTTATTTTGCCTTTCCTTGAGCGATCTTATATGCATTACTCGGTTGGTAAACATGGATTGCATTTAAACATGTATTCTTTCAAAAAGTTTTTTTCTCCCATGACGAATGAGACAGACCATGAAATCTTTAGCACAAAGAAGCATTGCTTCATTTATTTGCTTTGAATCATGTGGTTTTCATTGGACGCATTTCCCTTCTGGGCTGCAGGTATAGAAGGGTTTAAATTTAATGTAGAAAATGTCTTACCCAGCTGGTACCTCAAGCCCTAATTCTACCCCTCTTCCTCCTCACCCACCCACCAGCATGTGACCATCATCTCACTCTACTTCAAGCTAACTGGGGCTCAAAATACTCGCCAGCACACTGAATCAGCAGGTCCGATTCCATGATCAGGCGTGGTCAGTAGAGCACTAGATAATGGGAGACGTGGGACATGTAGGAACCAGACCTGGATCTGGGGCAGAGTCTGCTCTGTAGGATGGAGGGATTCCTGCTGTTCGGCAGTGGGTGGCCCACATCGAGAAGCTTGCTCTTGGGCCTTATATCTAGGCCAGTGGCGGAGACTGTCTTTATTTCTCACTTTTCTCTCTCTGGTCTCTCTGGGGGAACCTCATTTTCGAGCCCCACAACTTTCAAATCTGTCTTCCCAGCCATGACCTCGTTCATGCTGTCTGGAGGCAGATATTGAACATCACCCTTGGTTAGTGAGGGTGTGGAGGGTCACACAGTATTCCCCATCTCAACTTTCCGTTCTCCGGCTGAACTCCCAGAGGAGACCTGACAGTGGTGGTCTACACAGATGTTGGCTCCTTCTTGGCAATTGCTTGCCTTGTTGCTTCAGCCTGAGGGCCAGGCTTTCTAGAAATTCTTGAGATTTGAAATAGTTTTTCCTCTGGACAGCAACCACTGAGCTTCTGAGGACCACTGCTCGCCCTTCTGGAGATTTTGTAAACCCCCCATTCCTTGTATGAAAACCCTCCGTGCTTGGAATACATCAGGCAGTTCCTGACCAGTGCTGTCCAAGTCACTAATTGTTAGTGGCCTCCCACCCTCTCCGTTAGCTCAGGCTGAAGCTTGGGGGTGGTCCCTCACCTCCCCATCCCTCACTTCCCACATCCAGCTGATTTCCACATTCTGTTTATTCTTTGGTGCCTCCTTAATACAACGTGAATCTGCCCTATTGTCTCTGTCCCAGCCTGGTTTAGAAGCTGATTTATTTAGTGCTTGGATTATTGTAACAGGCTCTTAACTAATTTTATTGCCTTCTGTATCCCTTTGAACCCAGTCCAATTCTGCCCCCCCCCACACTGTTGCCTGATTAATCTTTCTAAAATACAGATCTGATTGTTTTGCCTAAGTTTGTCAAGCTCCTTGCTGCCTTCAGTGTACCAACCACACTCCTCTGCTTGCAACCACATTGAAGGCCTTGAGAGCACCGACCTTACTTCTTACTCCTTCTCTGTGATCTTCCCTTTGCCTTTTTACTCCCTGATTTGCTGAGTTAACTCCTATTTATTGCCGGTAGGCACAGTCTTTCCTGACACTGCCCTGGAGTCTGGGTCACACACCCTCTCCTACATTGTTAGTCCTGGGAATGCACAGAACCTTCCAGCAACTCCACCCAACTAAGAGGTTCCCTTGGGTGACCTTCTGGGAGCTAGCTGTTGACTTTGCTTACCTTAAATTCTGCATGGTCAGCCCAGCCTCTACAGGCAGGAAGCATCTACAGAAACAAGAGGGTGAGGTTCAGAAAGTCAGCTTGAGTAGCTATACGTTGAGTCCTACCCACCCCTCCTATTTTCATCGTCTATTCTGAGCACCAGAAATTTGTCATGAAATTCATATTTTACTCCCTCCGCTTCCTCAGGCAGCCTGGGAGCTTGCTGTGGTGTCATATCTACTCTCCTCCTTTATGTCATCAGGAGGGACATGGAGGAAGCAAATGTGTGGCACAGTGGGCAGCTGGGGGTGTGTCCCAGAAGATTTTATCTATCTTCGACCTTTTAATCTGGATCAAGAAGAGGGATCACCAAGGCCATCCTGCTTTATCCTTCAGCCTAGGCCCAGTCGGTGGGTTTAGGGTCAGGCTTTGGCTGCCCCTGCTGGTTTGATACCCTAGAATGCAGCACACCCCAACAGTCTCAGGCAGAACATGTTCTACCCACAGTTTCACATGTTCTTCCTGAGAAATAGATGGTCAGAGGTTATACAAATTACTCGGTGTGCTAAATTTACTCTAACCTCAGGATTGTTCCATAGATGTCAGTAAGACAGTACCAGACAAGACCATTGTTACCTGCCCTTTCAGCAGTCTGTGAGACATTTTGCGTGGAGAGGGGAATTTACACGCCTGGGTGGAACTAGTGGGCAAGCCCACCAGCCAGCAGAACAGTTTGTGGACTGTGGGGTCCCCTGCTCTCCTCTCCCTGCTCTTAAGAAGTTTGTGGACTGTGGGGTCCCCTGCTCTCCTCTCCCTGCTCTTAAGAAGTAGGACAGCATTGCCTTCATTCTCCGACTGTGCTATGTCCTTGGGAAGGCTTGGAACTCATCAGAAAGGCACAGCCCTTCACCCTGCACCACGGGTTGACATCAAAGCCCAGACAGGAGTCCAAGGAAACGAGGACAATGGTCTTTTGTAGTTTTTAAAGACACAGGTAAGATTTAATCTCATGGAGGAGTCAAACCAGCATTCTCAGAACATGCTCATGGCCACTTCCAAGCTTTTGCTCATACTGTTGCCTCCACCTTGGAAAGCTCCTGTTCTGCCTTTCTGTGCATTCAATCTGCTTCAGTTTCCTCTTCCGATCTTACCACCATAGGAAGAGTCCCTGGTTCCAGGAGCCCACCATTTTCTCTCTCTATTCTGAAGTTCTAAGGGTTCAGAGACTTTGTTTGGCCTTCATGATTCCTGTGTTTCTTTTCTTCTCATTATTTTCATATGTTATACATAGACATACAGACATACAGGTACATGTTTAGAGAAATTCACCACCACACCATTCCATACATATCACATAGATTGTTGAATGGGAAAACTAGTAGGAATTATTTAAGATTGATCAGAAGCATCCCATGCTTAGCTAATGTTGGTGAGCCAAACCATATACTCAGTAAGGTTGATTTCACTAAATACTTTGCATCCTTTTCTTATTTCTGGTTTCTCAAAGGTTCATAACCATTAGAATTTATACTGATATATTTTTATCTTTAGATGCCAAGAACAGCTCTTCCTTTAATAAACTACAAATTATTTGAATGATGTCTTTCTTTGGGTGGTGGTTTTGTCTGGAAGGATCATGCACCTTTATTGTTACCCAATTGCTTTTTCAGTTCCTTTACAGAATATGCTCCTTTATGGCTTTTTTAGTCTTTCAGAGTCCTGGGCACATGCTTAAGTTTTATGGTTTTAATAAACGTGAGAAAGTTTTTTGTTTTAAGATCTGTTTATTTATTTGAGAGAGAGAGAGAGTGTATGTGTATGGGAGTGGGGAGGGGCAGAGAGAGAGTCTCAAGCAGACTCCCTGCTGAGCGGGGAGCCCATGTGGGAATCGATCCCATGACCCATGAGATCATCACCTGAGGTGAAACCAAGAGTTGGACGCTCAACCAACTGAGCCACCCAGGCGCCCCCAACTTGACAAATTTCTTACTGAAAGTGACAATACGTGTGGAACAGAGAGCATAGTTTCTGATATGCAACAATTGCTCAGTCCCCATTGCTATTATTATTATTGTTGTGATGATGTTCATGTTGGTGATGATATTATTATGCACTGGGCACCGAGTGAGACACTGGAGATACAAAGATGTATCAGGAATGGCTATTGCTTTTAAGGTGCTCATCATCTGATGAGAGAAGTAAACAAGGTAAGAAGACAGCACCGTGCCCACTGGGGCATATGGTGGAAGGAGACACAGGAGGCTGCGAAAGCCCATTGAAGGGTTGGGTTGGTTGGGGAAGGCTTTGTGGAGAGGAGCTTGGGAGTTCTGAAGGATGAGAGCTATCCATATCAGGGGAACCTGAAGAACGTTCCAGGCAGAGAGCACAGTTTGGATAAAGATCCAGAGTCCTGGGAGAGTGGGGTGCATGGGCCCTATCCATGGTTCAATAGAGCTGCAGGGGCAGTGCCAGGTGGGAATTGGGAAGAGGCAGGTGAGGATGGTGTCCTATCTGAAGGCCCGAGAGAATCCTCAAGGTCCCTGGAGGCATGAAGGGATGTTTGAGCAGGGGAGATCTGAATTCTGAAACATAGGTCTATTGTTGGGTGTCTACCACAGCTTAGAGGGAGGTGAGGAACTTGGAGAGCCAGCTCCTACCAGCAGGGAAGGCAGCCACAGTGGACATGCAGCACAGTGGGAGTTCTGAGAGAAAGTGAAGAAGTAGGAGGGTCTGGAGTTGGAGCCATCAGGAAGATGTGAGGAGAGAAGGAGCCAGGGAGGCCTTAAGGGCTTCTGGTCTGCCCATGGGGTACACGTGGCTGCAGCAGGAGGAGCAAGAACAGATTCTGTGAAGAAGATGTTGAGTTTGGGTTGGAAGCGCAACTCTGAAGTTCAGAGAAGAAACAGGTGCTGGAGAACCAGGGCGGAGAGTGACCTTGGCACCAGCAGTAGAGCCGTGAGAAGAGTTGGAGTCATTCGTCTGTGTGCCAAGCAGCTCTTCCTGGTTGGAACAGACCATAGCCATGTGTATGATTTAAAATGTTCTAACAGCCGCATTAAAAAGGAAAAAGAAACAGGTAAAATTAATTTTAATGACATATTTTATTTAACTCAATTATCCAAACTCTCGTAATTCCAACAGGTACTCAATAGAAAAATTATTAACAAGTTGCTTCCCGTGCTTTTCTTCATTCTAGTCTTTGAAATCCACTCTGCGTTTTATACCTACAGCACATCGTACTTGGACCCATCAGAGTGCTATGCTTAAGGGCCATATGTGGCAGATGCCTCCGTGTTAGACAGGGCAGATGTTGAACCCTGGTTCTTTATTTTGGCTTGATGAGCTTTTAAATATGCTCCCAGGTGCATGGAGTCCGGTTACATCAGAACCCTGGGGGGTGGAACCCAAGCCTTAGTATCTTATCAGATCTTAGGATCTTATCAGGATCTACCCAGTGGCTCCAGTCTGAAGAGAACCAAAGCGCTAAGTCTGCAGAACAGTACTGATAGTAAGGGATGGAAAGAAGATCTGGAAAAGGGATTGCAGAGGGGCCAGAGAAGGAGGAGGAAACCAGTCTAGAGAGGTACCTTAGGAGGCAAAGGGAGAGTTTCGAGGAGGAAGCTGACACTAGAGAGGTTACAACTGAGTATTGTTCGTGGGCTAACATTGGCTGGGGAGGCATCATTAATGTCCTGGTCAAGAACAACTTAATTTACATTTACAACAAATTTTCATTGAGTGCCTGCAATGTGCCAGGCCACATGGCTCTTGATCTGATGGAGCTTATGGTGTAGCGGTAACAGAAGAGGACATTTCTGAGCAACTACCCAAGCCAGGCGCTGGGTGAAGCACTTTGTAAGCATTAACTCTCTCCCTTGGTGCCCATAGCACTCCTAGGAGATGAGGCTGCTCTTCTTCCATTTTCTGGATGGGAAGCCTGAGGCTGATAGATGTTAAGTAAGAGACAGAGCCTGTGTATCACTCGGGGGAGACTAGGTGATGCTAAGGTCACACCCCCAAATCTAAGTGGGTTTTTCTCACTCACATTGCATGACCATCAGGAAAGGCTGGAAGCTCTGGTCTACACTGTCCTCATTTTGAGACCAGGCTGCAAATCACAGACTGACTTTATAGCTTTTGGGTCACTGGCCAGAGTGAGTCATGTGGTGAGGTGGGGGATGTCTAATCCCACCACACAGAAGAAAAGATCTGGAAATACTGGGGCAAAGAGTACCACATATCTACCACATCTGGAAATACTGGGGCAAAGGGTACCACCATCTCACCACCACAGTCAGGAGATGGGAACCGGGATTTATACCCAGGCAGGATAGCTCCAGAGATGATCTCTCTCTCCCTTTTAAGATCTATTTATTTATTTGATAGGGGGAGGGGCAGAGGGAGAGGGAGAGAGAGAACCTCAAGCAAACTCCCTGCTTGTCTGGAGCCCAAGGCAGGGCTCGATCTCATGATCCTGAAATCATGACCTGAGCTGAAATCAAGAGTCAGACACTCAACTGACTGACCCACCCAGGCGACCCCAGAGATGATCTCTTATTCACCTTACTGCATAGCCTTCTACTTACAGGTAAGGGCTGATCAGGACCATGAGGGACAGAGGTTCACAAAAGCGAGTCTTCCAAATTTTAGAACCTACACAGATCTCTCTTGGCTCTGAAAGACTCTGACATTTGTCCATTGGTTATCTAAGTTGGCCTATTATCCCTGAATACTATTCCGTTTCTTCTCCACAATCAATGTACAAGCAGACTAGATTCATGACACCAAGAGCAAGGAGTGGAAGTTGCCATCTCACAGAAGGATCTGATCCAGTAGCCAAGAGGACGCTTAGAATTCCTCCTGGAGCTTCTTGGCTAGAAGAGACGTTCAAGGTCATCTAACTGAAGCACCAATCCCTGTTTTTATACTTCTTCTTTGAGGGCTGGACATCCAGTGTCCTGTGGAGCACCCACCAGTGCCAGGAGCTTGCCAAGTCCTCAAGCAGCCTCACCCGTAACTGGACTTCGAAGCTGGAAAGAACTTTTGATAATAAGCTGAAATCTGTCTCTCTAAACGTCCTTCTCAGACCACGCACAACAGTTGAATCCCACTTTCCCAAAACAGCCCTTTACATTTTTTAAAGATAGTTTCCTATTACCCTCAGGTCCTTCTCTTCCAGTAGGAAACTTCTTGAATTTAAAGCACATGAAACGGAATGTTCCCCTTTTTGTGACAACATTGAGATTCTTCATACAATTTCAGATGTTTCTTTACTATTTTCCTTCCTTTCTTCCTTCCTTTCATATCTCCTTCCGTCAACTCCTTATTCCTCCCCCAATAGCCCTAATGCTAATAGAGTAATCTGATTTAAAAGGGGTAAAAGGGGTGTCTGGGTGGCTCAGTGAGTTAATCATTTGACTTGATTTTGGCTCAGGTCACGATCTCAGGGTCATGAGATCAAGCCCCATGTTGGGCTCTGTGCTGGGTGTGGAGCCTGCTTAGGATTTTTTCTCTTCCCCGCCCTCTGCCCCTCTCCCCTTACCCCTGCACCCCTTAAAAAAAAAAGAGAGAGACATAAATAGAAGCAGATTGATCAAATAATGGATTCTGCCTGTGCCAACTCAGTCATTTCCCCAGAACAGAACTCCCACAGGGCCCGGTGCACACCCACCCTGCTCTTTCTCTGAAGCCAGACATTACTAGCAAATGTATGTTGGCTGTCTCATCTGTGCCTACCTCAGGGCTATCGAAGGAGGAAAGGAAATAGCCCATAAAGTGATCATCTCCGTGTCCAATATGCAGGAAGAGTAAAATGTGAGTTATTACGAGAAATAATTAAGGCAATGTCAGACAGCTTCTACCGCCAACATAACACAAATAATGATTGGTAGATCACTTTTTCCTCAGATCATGATGACATGTGGCATGCTGTGTATGTTCTGAACACACTTATAAATAACTGAGGTTTGACTAAATAAGTCATGTGAAAAAAACATGTAAAAAAAGGACTGAAGAACAGTATACAAGGACCTTGACGTGCACATTTTTCTTTTGTGAATGATTTGTATGAACACTTCTATCATTAATGATTTGAAAGACAGAGATGAAAACCTGTAGATTCTTGACTCTATAAAGTTAGAAGAGATTAGTTAAAACTGAGCTCATGTCTTACAGGGATTTAAATTAAAATAATCAATATAGCAGAAGAGCAAACTCCAAACCCTATTTAAGAGCAGGGTGTCCTTTGGTATGGGTTGATAGAAATCAACTAAGGAGAAGCTCCTTTGCAGCTTAGAACAAAGATCTTGTACCTATTAGGTTGTGCTCTGAGGCCAAAGACCATAAAAATCCCAGTCTTGGGTTAGCAGGTGGAATTTTTTATTTTTAAACCCTGTACTTTGGAATAACTCTAGGTCTACAGAAAGGTTGCAAGACTAGGGAGACTTCCCTGATACCCTTCATCCTAGCTTACGCTTATGTTATCATCCTGCATAGGTTACCATCCTGCAAACAAGGAAATACTGATATATACTTAATAATCATTTTAATATTTAACAACTTAATATTTAATATGTAACAATTAATTGATACAAATATACTATTGACACAATGATGTTAGCTAATCTACAGATCTTATTTGAATTTTACCAGTGTTCCCTGATGTCCCTTTTCTGATCCCACATGGCATTTCGTTGTCATGTCTCTAGTTTCCTCTCTTCTTTGAAAATCTTACCATTCTTGTCTTTCATGGCTTTGACATTTTAGAAGAAAACTGACCAGTTCAAACCACTTATTTTCCAGAAAAAGAAACTAAGACCCAGAGAGCGCCATATAGTCAGATAACAGTAAAACTCTCAATATGCATCTTATTTTTTTTTTCACAGTAAATTGAATTTGGGGAATTTTGGCAAGTATACCACCAAAGTGATATTGAAGTTTTCTTTACTGCATGATAGATATCAGGAGGAGCTACATGATGTTTATATATAATGTCTTCTTGTTGGTGATGTTAAATTTGATCATTTGGTTAAGGTGGCATTCAAGGTTTTTCCAGTCTTCCCCCAAACTTTGTAACTAATAGATATTTTATTTTTAGACTATGTCAACTTACCATCTCTCATCATACAACAACTACCATGAAATTTGTCTTTGTTTATTTTCTATTTGTATCATTCTTTCCATGTTTATCAATTAAAGTCTACTGTCCCCTTTTCCATGCTTATTTATGTTGTGCAGAGTCATGAATATTTATTTTATTCAGTGTGTTATAAGACATTATTATCTTTTGTTTTCTTGCTCACCTTGTTCTAGGTTGAACACTGAGATCTCTTTCGAGTTGGTTCTTCTATTCTCTCTCTTTTTTTAAAAGATTTTATTTATTTATTTGACAGAGAGAGAGAGAGAGAGAGAGAGAGATCATAAGTAGGCAGAGAGAGAGGGGGAAGTGGGCTCCCCGCTGAGCAGAGAGCCCGATACCGGACTTGATCCTAGGACCCTGAGATCATGACCTGAGCTGAAGGCAGAGGCTTAACCCATTGAACCACCCAGGTGCCCATTATTTTTTAGCACATCCTTACTCTTTGGCACCACAAAATGTTTCAGGATCTGCATTTGCTTTTTCTGCCCCAATGCAGGAGTCAACTATTTCTTAGGAGTCTACTTCATTTTAATGGAAAAAGCAAGATCTGGATGGTAGGTGACCAAACAGAGTTTTAGTCAAAAATAATGGAAGCACCAGAGGGAAGAACGAAACAATCACTGGCATTTAGTGCCAGGTCCCAGAGTACATGTGATACCTGGGGTATTAGTCATCTATTGTTGTGTAACAAAACAGCCCCAAATATAGCAGCTTAAAACAACACACATTTATTACCTACCTGGCAGTTTCTGTGGGTCGGAGGATGTAGGTATGGGTCCTCTGTTTCAGGGTTTCTAACAGGATGTCATCAAGGTGTAGACTGGCCTATTGTCATCTTAAGGTTCAACTGGAAAAGAACTGACTTCCAAGCTCATGTTTTTGTTAGCAAGATCTGCTTCTTTGCGAGTTGTTGGCCTGAGGGCCTTGGTTCATTGCTGATTATTGGCTGGAGACTGCCCTCAACTTTTTGTCACATGGGCCTCATGAGCAAGGCAGCTTGCTTCCGAAAATGGTTGAAGCTGAGAAGGTAATAGAGGGTTTGCTAGCAAGATGGAAGTCTGTCTTTACAACTGAATCACAAAAGGCCTAATATTTTTGCCATATTCTCTTCCCTTTTCTTTTGTGCCATAGTAATTCTCTTTCATCTGTGACTAGTTAAAACATCTCTTGGTATTCTGCCTTTCTTACCCCAGGGCTGGCAAGAAAATTCTGCCATGGAAACCAAGGTGACACAAGACCACATAGATTACATTCTAGAGCTACTTACAATTTTTTTTTTAAAGGTAGTTTCTACAGTGGATGTTTATGATATAAATATGATAATGGCTGCTGTTGGAAGATTAGTCGAGAATTTTGAATTATTTGCACCTGACAATAAAGCTATAGTGTCTTGTCTTGATGTGCTTTATCTATATTTAACAAAGAAGCAGAATATTTGAAGCTGAAAAAGACCTTAGAGTAATGCAGACCAAACTCCAGATCTCCTTATTCTCCAGCTGAAGAAACCAAGAGTTGGTAAGATAATGGTAGAACTCTAGGCCAGGATGACAAATCCTGTGTTCTATCCCAGAGAGTACTTCAGCAACAAAGTGGGTGCTTTGTTCTTATAAACATTTTCCTGAACTTTTTGGTTTACTAAGGTTTCATTCCTTCACTTATCAAAGCGAACAGGGCATTCATTCTGTTCCTGACGTGTTCTGGGGATATCAAGTTGAAGGAAGTGTGTCTCAATTCTGATGTGACACAGAGACTAGGGGAAGAGGGATATGTGAACACACCATCTGATGGGAAAAATGTCCAAGGGAGTTATGAATAAGGTATCTTGAATACAAAGAGAGGAAGCCAATAGAAGCTACTTTTTAGTATTTTTCACACGTGTTAAGACAAATGGCCTCTATTTGGCATGGTACAAATGTTGCACTGGAAATCTAGGTCAGTGGGGGTTATGGACATTTTGAGTGGGACAGCCTTGGCTCCTGTCCACTGAATTCCAGTAACAAGTACCCCTTGGATCAAAAACAAATGCACCAGGACTGCCAAGGGTGTGGACTGCGTTGGTTGAGAACCTTTGCCCAAGCTAACAGACAACAAGCATCTACCTGCAGTAAAGCCACTGAGCTCACTCTCAGAAACAAACAAGCAGAATGGTGCTTTCCAAATGGTTTGAAGCCCTAAAAATAGGACTGTAAATTTGGAGCAGATGATTTTGGCTCATGATTAATTACATTAGCCCAATGCAAACACAAGCACTGCATTCTATAAAAAGAGCAAAGATCTCACCGTTCTATAGTTGTATCGTATTAATTCCACATCTCGAAAACTTGGCTTTGGATTAGGACAGGCTCACGTTTATTTTTGCTTTGGCTTTGATAAATGAGTTCCCTAAGCAGAAACATAAACAAACAACAGAGAAAGAAAATGTTTGCCTCGCTTCTGCACAATCAACATCACTTATTTTACAGGTAAAAACCAAACATATAACTCGTGAATGATTCTAGTCATTAGGGAAGCTGGGCCCTCAGTTTGATAATTATATGAACAATTTTAAAAAAGGAGAATAATGAGTATGTATTAGTTTGCTAAGGCTGCTATAACAAATGACCACAAACTGGGTGGTTTACAACAATAGGAACTTGGTCTCTCCCAGCTGTGGGGGCCAGGAATCTGAGATCAAGATGGCGGCAGTCTGCTCTCTCTCTGGAGGCTCTAGGGGAGAGGCCTTCCTCATCTCTTCCAGCTTCTGCTGGCTCCAGCCTGGTCCTTCACAAACTGTTTCCTCTCCCAGCCCTATTACAATGACTTTGTAATACTGTTCCTCATGCTTGCGACACCACCTTCCTCCTCATCCTCGAGTTCTGATGTCCTTGTCTGTGTTCCACAGCCCCGTCATTTTCTCGACTTCAGTGTGTCCATGTGTCATGGAGGCAGAGATCGTGGCTTTTCTTCATTATTGTCAGCCTGGTACCTTAGTGCTGTGCCCGGCGTACAGTAGGTGCTCAGCAAACATATTTTCAAGGAACAGATCCATAAGGAAGGGAGGAAGGGAAGAAGGAAGGAAGAGCAACTGGAAGGGTAGGAAGGTCAAGTTACTTTCTTGTACTGGGTGTGTGCTAACTTGTTTAAATTTCCCTTTCACCTGATCACATAGCTCTTATGTGTACCATCTTCATTTTATAAATGGTTAAAAAAAAAAACAGAGGCTCAGGAAGAAGAAGGTGCCCAAACTGCTTGAAAACCTTTTTGGAACAATCATGCAGAAAGAAAGAAACTAAAAATGACTCGTGTGAGGTTGGCAGTGGCAGAAAAATCTGGAAGGAGTGTCACCCATTGTTAATAGAGTTATCTTTGAGAGATGGATAATATTATTACGTTTTTGCTCTCCTTGCTGATTTAAATGATTTTTTTTTACAATGAAATAATATTTAGCAGGTGAAAGGGAACTGCATTTGAGTATGTATTAGTTTGCTAAGGCTGCCATAACAAATGACCACGAACTGGGTGGTTTACAACAACAGGAACTTAGTCTCTCCCAGCTGTGGGGGCCAGGAATCTAATCTGCGTTAGAGTGCAGGGGGTACAACAGCTATGATGGAAAGGGTGCAATTCTGGAACGCCAGAGGGACGGGCCAGAGTTGCAAGGAGAGAGTCGATTAATATACTTCAGGCTCCATTTTATTTATTTTTTTCAATAAGAATCAGAAATGTTCTGTGCGTTTCTAAATCATGCAGCCAGTTTTGCTTTTGAGCATCCCGAAGAAAATGTTGTTTTCTCTGCTGTTGCCACCAAAAGCCACTGTTTCATGCCTCAGAGGGAAAAAAAAGTCCTTTCTCGGTACTCTAACTGCTTCTGGAGCGGGAATAAATATCTCACACTTTTAGCTTTCTTTATGCTTAATTTTATTCAGGAGGGGAACTGTACAGCTCTCGAGCTTTTCTCTTCGGCTCTGACTTATTTATTTATGTTTCTTTGGCAATTTTAACTGTGGGAATAAACAGATAATCAGCAAGCTCCCTCTCATTATGGTGGGCCTGCCTGTCTTCTCCAGCTAAGGGGTTCAGCAGGGCCCTGAGTGTCCAGAGGGGTTCCGCAGACACTCACCTACCTGCAGCTCTTGATATGCCTGACTTGGTGCTCTGACTCATTCAACATTGTTCCCTTCCTGGGAGGGGATAGGGAAGCTTGTGATTGTCTTGCTGTTGTCCTCCATCCTCTGTTTGCTTCCTGAGTATAACAGCCTTATTTGGGTCCCCAAAAGATAGCATTGTTCTTATAATTTTGAAATTGTCCCAAATGAAAAGTATAGAGTAAGTGCATTAGTCAGGGCTCTCCAGAGAAACAGAACCAATAGGATGTGTATGTGTGTGATTGTGTGTGTTTATACATGTAGAGAGATGTTTGTATCTCTGTGTGTGTGTGTGTGTGTGTACACACACACACACACACACACATCTATCATCTATCTATCTATCTCTCTGTCAAGAGATTTTAAGGGATTGGTTCATGTGGTAATAGAGGATGGCAAGTCTAAAATCTGCAGGGTGGCCAGTTGGCTAAAGACCCAGACCCAGGAAAAACTGATGTTGCAGTTCAAGTCTAAAAGCAATCTGCTGGCAGAATTCCTTCTTGCTCAGGAAGGTTAGTCTTTGTTCTGTTAAGGCCTTCAACTGATTGGATAAAGCCCACCCACAATGTACAGAATAATCTACTTTACTCTAAGTCCACCAATTTAAGGAGACACTTATTCCTTATTTTCCTCTGGCTTATCTGTTGAGGTTGTTTTGCTATCTTGTGACATGCTGCAGTGAAATTTAGTTTTAATTATGTTAGGGTCTGCTGTTTCTCTTTAAAATTACCAAGGGAGCAGGAGGATATAATGTGGAGAAAATTGCACTGTAAGTATTTTATTTTATTTTATTTTAGATTTTTATTTATTTTTGAGAGAGAGGGGAGAGAAAGAGAGAGAGAACAAGCAGGAGGAGGGGCAGAGGGAGACGTAGACTCCCTGCAGAACACAGACCCCAACATGGGACTCGATCCTAGGACCCTGGGATCATGACCTGAGCCACCCAGGTGCCCAGACAGGAAGCATTTATTAAAAGAGTATTCAGAATGAAACAAAGGAAACAAAAGAAAAATGCAGGCAATGTGGAAGTCCGGTTGGCCCCAGTTTTGAGACCATTCCTGTTCTGGATAATTTTCTTTTTTTTTTTTTTATGTATTTATTTGACAGAGAGAAATCACAAGTAGATGGAGAGGCAGGCAGAGAGAGAGAGGAGGAAGCAGGCTCCCCGCTGAGCAGAGAGCCCGATGCGGGACTCGATCCCAGGACCCTGAGATCATGACCTGAGCCGAAGGCAAGGCAGCGGCTTAACCCACTGAGCCACCCAGGCGCCCCTGGATAATTTTCTTAAGCTCTGGTCCAGCCCATGTCTTTTCTTCTCTTTTCCATCAGATTTTCTTTTCTTTTTTCTTTCTTTCTTTTTTTTTTTAAAGATTTTATTTATTCATTTGACGGAGATCACAAGTAGTCAGAAAGGCAGGCAGACAGAGAGAGAGGGAAGCAGGCTCCCCACCAAGCAGAGAGCCTGATGCGGAGCTCGATCCCAGGACCCTGAGACCATGACCTGAGCCGAAGGCAGAGGCTTTAACCCACTGAGCCACGCACGCACACCTCCATCAGATTTTCTAACACTTCTGCAGCTTTGAATCATTCCTAAGAGGCTTGAGAGTTTTCGTTTGTAAAACTGGGGTTTTTAATTCTATTTGGAATCTAAAGGGTCAACCTATGTTTTGGCAAACAGCAAGCCAACAACATTTGGGCTGGGCATTTTGGAGCCTGCTTGCCCCAAGGCGCTGGAGATCATGGAGATCTGGGGTCGTTGGGAAGCCAGCCTAAGATGATCTGGCTGGCATACGACTGGTCATTCCATTGAATTGATGACCTTTGGAAATTTCTGAGCAGTAGTAGGTGGCGGTACGACTTTGGTTTTATACTGATAACTGACGACTAACCGGATTTCACACAATGCTGCCGTCCTAATGTTTTGGCAGCTAAAAAGGGATGCTCAACATATTGAGTCCAAAATACACTACATGAAAATATCTCCTCTCCTTCACAGCTCCTGTTTCCATGCCATAGCATATTCAAATTTCATGCCTTACCACCAGCCCATACTTGGAGAAGATCCACAAGATCCAAACGTGCCATCGTAACATCTCTGAGATGGGCGAAAGTGTTGATAACATGCCAGAATCCGTTCCAGAAACAACTAGCATAGAATACACCTCTTAAGCTCTGAGTTGATGAATCTGGATTACACTTTACAGGGTTCAGAACAAGGTCAGAAGATAGGGTTGGGTAAGAGTAGCATGTCCTTGAAAGTAAGTGGATGTTGATGACAGACTGAAAGCAGAATGAGAAAGGCAGACAGAAGAGTCAGTTGGTAATACCCAGAGGCACGCAAGCATGTTACATGCATCTGGGAAGAGCCTGCTGTCTAGGTTTCTTTCATACAACAGACTTGCCAGGCAAGGTTCCTGGGCTTTGTCTTTGTGTGAATTCTAAGGAGGTGCTGTATTACATTATTTATAATCAGGTTTAAAAGAAATTCCTCATAATTGAAATATAAAATGATGACATAAACCTCTTATGACCTTAAAAACTGTATACAGTTAAATCACGTTTCCGTCTTGCTTTGAGCCATGGTCATATCTTCTATTCTCTACAGTTCAAGAGCCATTGATATAGAGTGGGTAGCAATTAGGATTTAACAGAAATACTGTTTTGGGACATAGTCCACAAGGTCTTATGTTAGATTCTTATCGTCCCTCCAAATTTTTGCATCTTATATTTTAACAAGCCCTTCCCAAGCCACTTAAGTTTAAACTCTGATGTGTCCTTTAAGGTTTGGCTTTAATGATAAAATCACATCTTGGGCACTTGTGCACTCTGCTTTTGGGAGTAGAGATGGTTCAGTCTTTCCGGAAGGTAATTTGGCATTACAAATAAATAAGTACTTCAACACCATAGTTGGACTTCTAGAAATTTAACCTGTGAAAATGATAGGAGATGAATGTAAAAATGAATTGACAAAGATGTTTGTTGCAGAGTTATTAATACAGGTGAAAAACTGCAAATAATACTGAATGGCCAAAAATAGAGGCGTTGATTAAAGCAATTAGAATAACGTCACAATTACTTATTGTGCAGTGAGTTATTACATAGCCCTTAAAATCAGATGAGAAAACGTGCATAATATATTGTTCAATGGAAACAAATTATACCAAAGAACGTGATAATGATCACAATTTTGTTTGAAATTGTGTTTATGTACTGAAAAAAGATTGAAGGTACGATCATCAAAATGTAAACCATAATTATCTTTGAATAAAGGAATAATGGGTGAATGGCTTCCTCTTTGGCTTCCTTGAGACATTATAATCTTTCTACAATGAAAGGAATCATTCCTTCACCAAAGGGCAAATGTGAGGTCAATGGTAGGGAAGACCCACGAGAAGCCAAACAGCAAAGGTCTAAATAAGATTTCATGCATGAATGCCCTAATATTCTGCACAGGGGAGAGTGGGTGCGTTTCCTCTATTGTTCAACACCTTACATTAGTTTCCCCTATTGTTCAACACCTTACATTAGTGAGGTACTTGTATTGCGATTGACGAGCCAACATTGATACATTATTAGGAACTGAAGTCTGTAGTTTACATTAAGGTCTGTCTCACTGTGTTACACATCCTGTGGGTGCTGACAAGTGTCTGTACCATTACAGCATCATTCGGAATAATTTCAATGTCCTAAAGATCCCCTGTGTCCCACCTCTTTATCCTTCTGTCTCTTCCCCCAAACCCCTGCCCACCACTGACCTCTCTACTGTCTCCGTTGTTTTACCTTTTCCACAATGACATGGAGTTGGAATCGTACAGTTTATAGCCTTTCCAACTGGCTCTGTTCACTAAGCGACATGCATTTAGGTCTCTACATGTCTTTTCATGGCTTGATAAAGCTTTTTTTTTTTTTTTTTTTAAATATGTGACCAGATTTCCACTTTAGGGATTTACCATAGGGTTTGTTTAGGCATACATCTATTGAAGGGCATCTTGGTTGCTTCTAGCACTTTTATTTGTTTTTATAGCTTTATTGAGATATAATTAATAGACAATAAACTGCACACATTGCAAGTCTACCATTGGATGAGTTTTCATGTACTTACATGCCAGCAAGACATTGCCAAGATCAAGGTAATGAATGTATCTACTGCCCCGAAGTTTCCCCACTCCCTTTTATAATTCCTTCTGCACACCCTTACCTGCCGCCTCATCCTCAAGCAAACACCCTGATTTATGTCACTTGAGATTGGTTTGCATTTTCTCAGAGTCGATATAAGTGGAATCATTCAGTATGAACCCATTTTGTTTGACTTCTTTTATGAAGCACGATGGGGAGACATTTTCTCCTGGATTCTGTACAAGTTTAAATTTCAAGAGGTTGGCAAGTCTTCTGAGGGTGTCAACTAATAATATGTAGCCAGAGATTTGTCCTAATGTCAACTAGCCCCTCATTAAATAGCTCCTTATATTTGTCTTCAGTTACGCTGAAAACAAAACTGTTCTTTCCTTCAGAGTCATGTGCAAATGAGTCTCTACTCTCTTTGGTACAGACACGAAGCATTTTCACAATCTGATACAATAAACCTTCCAAGTCTAATGAACCCTTGCCACATTTTGATATGACTGACAGGTTTTTTTTTTTTAATATTTTATGTATTTGACAGAGAGAAGGAGAGAGAGCACATACAAGCAGAGGGAGTGGGAGAGGGAGAAGCAGGATCCCTGCTGAGCAGGGACCCCCCATGCAGGACTCGATCCTAGGATCCAGGGATCATGACCTGAGCCAAAGGTAGATTTTTAACCAATTGAGCCACCCAGATGCCCCATGACTGACACTGTCTTAACTGAGTGAAGCTTTCAGCTTCTTTAGCTCTGTACTTTGACAACGGCAAATTATGGAAAAGCATTTTCATTGTATAATTAATTGGAGAATAAAAGTAGATTATATAAATGTGTGTATTATAATTCCAATTTGATTAAAAAGACTACTGAAGGAGTGAAGACTTATATTCATCTGCAATGATAAACAGCAAAAGATTAATTATAATTTTTTCTCAATGGTGCAATGATGAGTGATATAAGTTTTCTTCCTCATCCTTTTCTGTGTTTTGCAAATTTTCTAAATGACTTGTGTATTGTTACCAGAAAAGTGTGAAAAAATTTAATGTTAAACTCCAAATTTGGGCTTTTGATTTGCAAGAAATCAGCAAGTTATTTGGAATAGTTCCCATTTCCAACTACCTCGAGCCCTAAGGCAATGAAAGTCAGTATTTATCCATCATTCATTCGCTCAGTTACTCCTCCAACAAACGTTGTGATTCAGCTCCTACGTGCTAGGCTCTGTGTTATAGACATACCTTTTCCTTGGAAAGATCCCTCTACAGTTAGTTTTCTGGCTCTATTCACTGAGTTGAATGAGTCAGTCAAGGCGAGTGCTTAAGATTTCAACAGGAAGTAGGCCTTGAAAGAGACAAGAAATGTGCTGTTCTTGGTTCTCAAATGTGAATCCATTCCAATGACAAATGTCATTCTGAGTGATCTTATGGCGCTTTCATCAGTTACTGCAAAAACAATGAAGGACTTTAAAGTACTTTAGGACCTGGAAAACGGCTGTTCTTACAGGGTGCTTGCTGGCTCCATTTTTCTAGAGCTTTTGTAAAGTTAATGTTTACTTTATGATAGTTGTAGACTCTTACGCAGTTGTAAGAAAAAAGACAAAAAGATCCCGTGTATCCCTATCTCTCCATGTATCTTCCATGTGCCTCTTCACAGTACCACCTTTCAGAACTGTAATACAGAGCACATGTTCTGGAGAATTTAATACTAGAAAAGGGAAGAGAAACAGCTTTGACTTCTCATCAAACTTCAAACATAGTGGTCACCTCTCCCTTTCTTAGCGGGATTCTGCAACATTGGCGCTTCCTCTTACACTGTCTAATAAAGGCCTCCCTCAAGATAGGTCTTTCTTTACATCTTAAAATATTTAAATATTTCCTTAAAGGGTGATGCGACAATCACCCTAAATCTAGATTATTTTCTTGGATGAAGGTAACGTAGAAATGCACAAGGACATCAGGCTGTGGGGACTCTGGAGAGAATAACTTCACCTGAGAACATTAAGTCTGTTTGTAGGAAGAAGGCTGACGGGAGGAATACTCCTGAAGGAGATCATTCAGCTGTGCCTAGTCTCAAAGGAGCCCTGACCGAGGCAGGAGGAGGGAATGCACTCTCCAGCTTCAAACAATTATGGCGGAGCACCCAAGGGGGCTGCTCCTTCCTTTGTGAGGACAGACACAGTCACACGGAAACTCTGAAGAGTTCAGTTCAGGGGAAATATTTTGGAGAGGAAGGGGAAAGTGTTTTCAAGAGGAGCCCAAGCCACCTCTCAATTCAGAAGGAGATAAAGGAGTTCCTGGGGTCTTTTCAAAAGCAAGTCAGTCAGGAGACCACCTGGAGGTTTACTTGGAGTTTATCCTTAAAAGTGCAGTGCTTCCTTGTTCTTCTACATAAATTCCTTTAATTAATAAATAAATAAAAATAATTAATAATAATAAATTATAAATAAATAAAATAATTACTAATAAAAAATAAATAATTGAGCGCTTGCTACCTATCCACTTCTCGATGCTGAGTTGGCAGAGAGGTGAGAATTTTTTTTTTTAAAGATTTTATTTGATAGATAGCGAGGAAGAGAGAGAATGCCCACAAGCCAGAGGAGGGGCAGAGAAGCAGATCCCCCTGCTGAGTGCAGAGCCTGAAGCAAGACTCAACCCCAGAACTCTGGGATCATGACCTAACCTAAGGCAGAGGCCTAACTGCTTAACCAACTGAGTCACCCTGGTGTCCCAGAGAGATGAGAATTAAGAATGACTTTTAAACATGAGATGCTTAGAAAAAGATGACAGGAAAAAAAGCGTCCCTATTAGGAAATAGATTTCTCATATTTTACTCGTCCCGAGTGCCTGTTGTCAGGAAAGCACTGCACTGTGAATCAGGAGACCGAGGCTTTGGGGCTGACTAGATGGGTGGACCTTGGTTTTTCTCAATTGAGAGCCTGGTCTAAATGATTTTTAAACTTCTTGTCCAGATCTATAATTTGTGCCGTGATATAGGTGGAGTCAAAGGAGCTCCTGGTAATTGCCTGGCACAGGCTAACCTTCAGAGAAGTGGGCTCCCCTCCACCCCATTTGGAATTTTCCATGAGATTAAGCAGAGTTCAATGTATCACTAAAACTACCCTAAGGCTTAGAGGATGGTGTCTCCCTGACTTCTCTTCAGTCTCCTCCCCACCCATGTGACCCCACACCCTCTCTCCTCCTATACGCAGCAGTCTGAGAACGTGGTGAGTGTGACCTCCTCGCAAAAAGACAAAAAGCTTAGGAGCTTCGATGCCCAGGTTTACCACTTACCATCTTTTATGGGCTGAATTGTGTCTGCACCTCCCACCCCATCACCAAATTTATATGTTAAAATCCTAACTCCAGTACCTCAGAATACAGCCCACTTTGGGAATAGGGCCATTATAGATCTAAGTAGAGGTAAGACGAAGTCCTCCTGGACTAAGGTGGCACCGAAACCAATGTACTCCAGTCGTTATAAGTAGGAGAGATTTGGATACATATGGGTTCACGAGGGGAAAGCCATGTGAAGACTAGAGTTGTGTGACCACAAGCCAAGGAACCCACCAGAAACCAGGAGAGAGTCCTGGAATAGATCCTTCTCTACTGTTTTCAGAGGGAGGCTGGCCCTGCTCCAACTTCCAGCCTCCAGAACTAGGAGAGAATCAATGCCCGTTGTCCAAGCCACTCAGTCTGTAGTACTTTGTGTGAAAGCAGTCAGTCTCGGAGGAGGCCATTGGCTTGAGGTGGCTCTAAAGGGTTGGTGGTCTGTGTAAGCAAACCAAACCCTAAGCCAGAGTGAACTCTGGGTAGAGGTTAAGAACAACCAATCACAGACAGCCAAGGGTCCCAAAGAATGCAACCACAGAAGCTATAGCCAATCAAATAATTTCCTGGCTTTGTTTCTCCATTTTCTGTGGAAAAGACTTGCCCCTACCTCCTGTTGGGGGAGGGCTCCTAATCACTTCTGAATTGGGTTCCCGATTTGAATGGATGTTTACTCAACTCTTAAAAATTTCAAATGCTTCAGTTTATCTTTCAGTTCCTCACGACAGCCATAGCAAACTAATATACCATCTGTGCAGACTTGGGCAACTCACACACATTCTGTGAGCTCAAGTTTTCTCAGTGGAAATTGAAGACAGGGAAGGTTTTTATTTAAAAAAAAATTTTTTTTAACTCTTCACCCTCCAAGTTTCCCAGTCCCCTTATGCATGAACTTTGCTTTTCAAGTACAATTTTATTTTTGCTCAGGTCTTCAGTGAGGACAAACACGTTTCCACTGAGAAGAGGGCACACCCCTCCATCTTTTCTGCATCTTCTGCTGAGTTCTGACCTGGCCTTTGAACCACCCTGCTCAGAGGGAATCCATTTCCACAGCATAAATTCAGTAGCTTTTGTGACTGTACAAATATTACTTTATTATAAGCTTCTTCTATAACAAAAGCTAGACCAAAGCCTCCATGAAATTACCTTGTTTTGCCCATTTTTCTCCTTCTACTAGAACACTTTTCAGAAATGAAAAATTCATAACAGGGAAATTTACATTCGGCAGGCAGCTGTCTGCCATGATTTGTAAGAACATATTTCTTTTCTATGGCTTATGAAATGAATTAAAAGTTTAGAGTTATTCTTTTAGGCTGTGCGTGTGTGTGTGTGTGTGTGTGTGTGTGCACTTGGCTTATTAAAAAGTAACTGACTTAGAGCAGCTGAGATGAAATGAGAAGGAGTCATTTTTTCAAAGAAAATATCAGACATTCACCATGGTTAGATGCTTTTTGACAACAGTTATAAAATAATGAGCTTCATATAAGGCACCAGATTCAGATCAAATCATTTTTGAAGATTTATTTTATTTTTCTATTTTTAATGATTGCCTTCATTTTTGTCAGCTCTTAGAATGAATAAAAATGGTTTCAAATCTGATTTATCCATAGTCTCTGTGGTTTATTTAAGCTTTGTTTGCCCATGTCTTTGTTATAACTGATAGAGATTCCTAAGTTCCCAATAGTATACCTATAAACATATCATTTAATTAATCTTGCAGAGTCTAAGAAAGAACAGTTCCAGGGTGCCTGGCTGGCTCAAAGGAGTGTGTGGCTCTTGATTTCTGGGCCATGAGTTTGAGCCCCAGGTTAGGTTTAGGTGTAGAGATTACTTAAATAAATACAACTTAATAAAAGAGAACAGTTCCTTTCGTTTCTAGATAGTAACATTGCATTATGCATGAGAATATTTTCCATGTGCCAAAGTTAGAAGCACTGATTTAGTTCCCAGAAGGAAGCATATTATAGAAAGTACTTATAATTAGGTCCTTGGATCAGGTGTGTGTATGTGCATAGGTATGAATGTGTTTGCATACAGGTGTGCATGTATATGTGTGGATTAATTTTTTTTAAGATTTTATTTACTTATTTGACACAGAGAGATCACAAGTAGGCAGAGAGGCAGGCAGAGAGATAGAGAGAGAGAGAGAAGCAGGCTCCCTGATGAGCAAAGAGCCCGATGCGGGGCTCGATCCCAGGACCCTAAGATTATGACCTGAGCTGAAGGCAGAGGCTTAACCCACTGAGCCACCCAGGTGCCCCATCCCTTATGTGTGGATTAATTAATAAATCTTGGGATAAAGATTCATGGGGGAGGATTTTTCAGTATCCTAGTGGAATTCCCTCCCCCCTCCCCCTTCTTGGTTGTCTGTTGAAATAGAAGCATTATGGGTTACTGATTAAGAAGGTAATGGCTCTCCAAACAAATAAAAAATAAAATAAAGGGTCAGACTAATGATTTGCCAGTACAGGAATCTAAAAAGCTGACCGTGGTGTCACTGGATTCTTTTATGGAAATAATAACAATTATAGTCTCACTTCGCTGAGTACCTGCTATGTGCTAAGTTCTGCTAGGCAATTAATATTTGGTTCCATATTTAACCCTTAGAATTAAACTTTGTGGATATTATCATCTTGGACTGTTGGAATGGGAAGCTGGAGCTAACAGAAGGTAACTGCTTTGTCCAAGGTCATCGAACTAGGAAGCAGCAGGGTCAAGATCAATAAAACCAATCTTGAGTTGTGCCAAAGCCATAGTTTACTAAACTAGCAGAAAAAGTTTCTCTGCATAATGTCATCCTCACAAATCTCATTCTAAATATTTTTTAAGAAGATTTTATTTATCAGAGAGAGAGAGCAGAAGCAGGAGAAGGAACAGAGGCAGAAGGAGAAGCAGGTTCCCAACTGAGCAAGGAGCCTGAAGCGGGACTTGATCCCATGACCCTGGGATCATGACCTGAGCCAAAGGCAAATGCTTAACCAACTGAGCCATCCAGGCTCCCCTCATTTTAAATTTTTTAACTTAAAATTTAAAAGGATGATTAAAAAAAATAAGTACTGCATATGCATGGTCCAAAATTAAAAATGTATGAAGAGTATAAAAAAAATAAGTCTCCTTTCCCATCCATTTACAGCCAGCTAGATAGACATGGCCTCTCTCTCTCTCTCTCCCTCCCCCAACCCCCCCCCCAACCAAACAATTCTAGCCACACCTTTATAAACTCTGGTGGATCTCTTAGTATTAAAGTCCTGAAGAGTTTACATTTTCAGCCTGTCCGATTTCTTGCAAACATATAAATGATACTTGCTTAGATTGATCAGAAGTGGGCACAAAGGGGAGGGATTCCTTTCTTTCCACACATCCATATTTTGAAGGAGGAGTACCTGGATGACCTACCCAAGTGAGTCGTTGAAATTGTAAGGGTACACATAAAAAAAAAAAATTAAATTGAAAACCTGTTCCCAGGGTGGAGGATAGAAAACAAAAGGATAAAATAAGAACTGGAAGGCAGCAAAGAGCTGAGGTGAATATAAAGCTGAGTGATGCAAAATTTGAAATTAAAAAAAAAATGCATTTGATGTATAAACACAGCCCTAACTGGCATCAGACTATCCCAAAATGCAGGCAGGAGGGAAGGGTTGCCTCCTACCGAAATACCAGAAACCACACAGCACATTCCTAACCCTTTAATTCCTCTGATTAACAATTTACACCACCAAGAAAAGAAAAGCTCTTAGATGTAGAAAGCAAAATCCTTATCAGGACTGATGCCCAGTATTTAGAAAACAATTTGGACAGGGGTTGGGGGGGGTGGGGGGGGAAATAATCTCTTTTCCCCATGATGTGGCAGCAAAGAATAGATCAAAAAGCATCAGGCAGAGGAGTCCAGCAGGGACTAGAAACGGGGAGGATTTTCACATTCAGAGACACGGAGAAAAGAGCAGGCAACTGACTGACAGGCAGAAGAAAGATGTAAATGATTTTTTCTGTATTAACCTTAGCAACAGCTCTAAAAAATTTACTGCCCCATTGGATTGTTTATTAGGCTTTGAGCCATGTTTTCTTCCTTTGAATGTTGGGGAGCCCAGGCTGGCACCCTACCTGCAAGGTTTTGCACGCCCGCCCTGTACCATTCACTCACAAACTCCCTGATCTGATTCCATTCACTCCCAGGAACACTCACTGAATCCCTCTTCTGTGCAAGAAGGTGCTAGGTGCTGAAATGCAAAATGGAAGTACGCAGAACATTCTTTTTATCAAGATGCATCCCTCTACTATAAAACAAATCCCTTTCTAATAAGGCACTCTCTACTCTCAGGTTATTTAGCTCTGTGATACCCAGCCTCTTCTCTACAGGGTTCCAGAACCTTTCTTAGAATAGCCTATGATTTTATGGCTTCCGCCAGCCACAAATAGTCTCAATCTGCCCATGAGATATCTCTTCCTGGATTCTACTCTTCAGTGTCTAGCAAAGACTTTGGCTTTTGTAAATAAGGCAATATTTAATTACAGCTATGCTCACGACATGACATCTTTTTAGCTTTTCTTGGCTTGGTTCTTAGATGTCTGATTACTTGCACCAACTTCTCAGGAATTTTTGAATTATTTTCTAACCCTTGACTTGCTATATATTATATATATATATATATATAATATTTAGAGATTTGAGATAGGCTGGAAAAATGCATAAATTTGCAAAAGGATAAAATAAGAATCACAGAATCCAGGAACATGTGGGAAAGAAAATATCAAACTAGATAAGTAGTGTGTAAATCTGTTGCTTGACATGGGGACTGCGAATTGGCTCTAAGCTTCATAACTGACCAAGGCAAGGAAAGAAACACCATTGTAAGATCCGTGGGGACTAAAAGTCCAGGCCAAGCTAATTGCTATGTGGAAGCATAGCTTTTCTGGGTATTGAGCCCTGTGAGAAATCTCTCCCCTGGGTCCTCAAAAAATGGCACTGTGAGGTGTATTAGATAACATAAAAAATGACTTGGGAAGTCCCACCTGGTGGTTTCCCATGACACACCTTCCTATTGGCAGATGGCTTGATATCAAAAGGTAACCCTAACTTAATAGAGACAAAAGTAAACTCATGCTTTGAGCCTGTTATGGGCTGAATCATGTTCCCTCAAAATTAACATGTTGAAACTCTAATCCTCAGTACCACAGAATGTGACTGTCATATGGACGTGGGGGCATTTCAAGAGGTGAAGTTAAAACAAGGCTGTTAGGGGTGGTCCCTAAGGCAAGCTGACTGGTGTTCTTACAAGAAGAGGAAATTTGGACACATGAGGAGGCATCAGGGCTCGTGAGAACAAAAGAGAGATCATGAGGAGAGGCAGCAAAAGGACAACCATTTGCAAGCCAAGGAGAGATGCTTCAGATGAAACCAACCCTATCGGCACTTTGGGCTTGGACATCCAGCCCTCAAACCTGTGAAAAGTAGATTCTATATATTGTGCCATTTTGTTATAGCCACCCTAGCAAACTAATACAGACCCCAAAGGCAAGTCCAGAGGAAAGAAATAGGGAATGGAGATAGGAGAGGCATTTGACGTTGATGAAGCTTCATGAAAGCTTTATGAAAGAAGAGGAGGGATTTAAGTGGATTTAACATGCAATAAAATACTTGCTGACCCTCCCTGTATGGTTCTCTGTACAGAACCCCTGTCTTTGAGAGCCACAGTCTTGGCCATGAGATTTGCATTTGCCAATAGAATGTGGGCAGAAATGAGCAAGGTATACTAGTTTCAAGCAGTGGCCCATTGTTGACTTCTTTATTACAAGATGAGAAGTATCAGGAGAGTAAGGAAAAGATGTTTCTTTACCCTGAGTCCTGGGGAGAAGGCAATGTGGAGAGTAACCGGAGCTGATGGGTGGTAGACATTGTTTCACAAGCCAATGAGATTTTGAGGTCTTAATTGCTACCTGACTTAGCTTAAGCTAACAGATACAAAACTGATGAGTGATGTGGCTGTCAGGCAAAGCTCATGAGCTAATTTTTCAGTCATCTTTACTTAGGTTGTATCAGGAATATTGAATTAACTTAAAGGAAACATGAATCATGGAGTCAAATGGCAAACTGAATTTTCCAGAAAAAGAGAGTATAGGCTAAAGGGAGGATTTAAAATTAAGGAAGAATTTAAGATTTCCTTCACATGAAGGAAAAATGGAAGGTACTGAAGAAATTTAGTCTGAAGAAGAGGGAAGATAAGGAAGAAAATTCTGTGGAAAACGGAGCATACCCATTTTCTGGGTGGGGTGGGGGAAGTTTCCAAGGGTTTTTGCTGGAAACATCAGTGAAGGAAATTTTCACTATTTATATTTAAATTCAAATTATATTAAATATTAAATGCGTGTTAAAAAGGAAGAATTTCCTAACTGTTAGAACTGTTTCTTAAAGGAATCTCCTTATTAGAGGTGCTTAACCAGACGCTGCTAACATCTTATAAGAAATAGGAAGGAATTTGTTGTTGCTGATAATGTGGTGGGGGTCAAATGTGTAGTGTTGGATTGGACCAGTAATTTTGAAACACTTTTAGTAGTGTGACAAATCTTATAAGGAACCCTTAACATAATAGTGGTATTTAGTAGTCTAAATTTATTTTATATAGCCAAACTAATAACACTTAATTTGTATAGAGTCATTCCCTATAATGGTGAGACTCTTCAGATGAACATAAAAAAAATGAACTGAGGTTGTTTACTCACCAACTGTTATCATGTAGCCTCTCTTTGCTTCATACTGTTCTTAGCACTGGGAAAGGCTACATGGTTGTTTCTTGCTCTCCTAAAATTTATGACAGAATAGAAGAGACAGACTTTCAGCAACTAAACCAAGAAGTAGGATAATTTTAGACAGTCATAAGTGCTCTGAAGAAAAATAGCACAATGTGGTGGAGAGTAGGTGGCTGGGTGTAGACATAGCAGAGTGAGTGGTCTGGAACGACCTCTCTCAGGAGCTAACATTTGAGCTGACCCCCAAGTGACAAGGAGGATTCTGAAGAACATTCCAGGCAGAGGGAATGACAGAAGAAAGACTATCATGGAAATGAATGTGACATGGTTGAGTACTAGAGTCATGGGTGTACTCTGTGGTGGCAGAACAAGAGGGAGAAAGAGGTGGGTAAGGCACAGATCATGGAGGACCTTACATGCCAGTTCTGCTCAAACTATCCATGGTGAAGAACTTAAAAATTAATTAGAAAAATTTTTTCAGCCACAGGCCAACATGCAGTCCAGTGGTATTGGTCTGTAGCTTATGCTGCTAGGTCATGTCCATGCAAGTCTGACAACCCCCTAACTAGACTCTTGTTCAGTGAGATGAGTCCATTGATCATGTGCTTAAACATTGTGGCAATGCTATATCGCCATGATAGTTTCCAAACGCTGACTCTCAATTTCTCTCCTTATTGTATTTATTTTGATGCAGACCAGGAACACATGGCTATGGATCTGGGGCCCTCACTTTGATTGGCGCATGGAAATGACCTTGGATTTTACTCTAAGTGCACTGGGAAGCATATACAGGGTAGGTGGGAAAAAGAAGAATCAAAGACCATTAATAGGATTGTGGTGGTTCTCTTCCCTAAGAGAAGAAGACTAATGGAGAAGAAAACTGGGTGGAGAGAGCAAAACTTTACTTTGAAATGTTAATCAAGAAATGTCTAAATCTCCAAGTAAGAAATCAAGTAGGAAGTTGAATATATGCATTAGGGGCTCACGACTGAGGTCAGGGCCAGGGTTGTAATTTGAGAGTCATGATAGCCTGCAATTAAAGCCACAGGCTTGTTGAGTTATTATGAAAGCATTGTTATGAAAGAAAAGTAATCTTAGGACCTAGGCCTGGGGCTATTATGACATGAGAGTCATTGACTCTGTCAGTGACATTATCCAAGAACTTTGAATCTAATACTTATGGAACCAGGACATCACAACACATAGAACAGAATCCCAAAGCAGCACAATGTTGACAGGAACTGGATCAGAAGGTACACAGGGATTGAATGAATGGGCTCCAAAATTCCCTTCCAACACTGAGCTATTGCAATTCTGCTATCATTCCAGTTTTACACCCACAACATGGGGTGGGGGGTGAATAGTGGTCTCCAAGAAGTCATGCCCATATCTAGAACTTGTGAACGTGATCTTGTTTGATAAGAGGGTCTTTACAGATGTAATTAACTTAGGAATGTCAAGATGAGGACATTCTGGACTATCGGGGTGGGGGGGTCTACATCCAATGACCAGTGTTCTTATAGGAGACACACAGAAGAGAGGCAGAGACATAGGAGGAGAGGTTATGTCCCTATGACAGAGATGGGAATGATTCTGCTTCAACCCAGGCAATGGTGGCAGCCACCGGGAACTGGAAGAGGCAAGAAGGTGTCTTCCCCAGAGCCTACAGAGGGAGTGCAGCCCTATCAACACACTGATTTGGCACTTTGGCCTTCGGAATTATGAGAGAAAAGAATTTCTGTTATTTTAAGGCATTCAGCTCATGGTGATTCAGGAAATGAACATACATCCATCTTTCAGCTGACTCTATTCCAACATTTCCTTTGGAACCCTGCTTTATTTTAACCTTATGGTTCTCAGCAGTGGCTGCACATTAACACGGCTTCGAGAACTTACAACAAATACAGAGATTTTGCTTCTCTGGGCTTGGGTCTCAGTTGGCATCAGAGCACAGTCAGAGATGAGAACTGCCATTTAATGAGTCACAATAGCTTAATGCCATGGGGATGACATAGATGCACACCAGGGAGGAACATCTATATGAATGTTTCTTTAACCTTACGAATTTTCTTTGGAACATTCTGCCTTTATGCCCAAATATATTCTTGGAAACCGTCTGGCATCGGAGCACGTCGGCTGTCTACACAGACACTGATGGCACGAAGTCAGGCCTGTTTCCACCACGAAGGGGTAAAGATATGCTCTAACAGCAGCCATCACTACCGATCAGGACGCTCCCCTCGCTGCCTCCAGAAGCACCAGGGTGGGGAGGGGGGAGGCATTGTGTTCTAGACCAAAGCCTGACAACATTTAACTTTAACAGGAATCAAAAGATGTCACTTGCAAGGTCTTGCTCCCCATGGTCCTACTGCCTTCCTTACAATCAGATAATTATAATTTTGAATTTCTGGTGGCAGGCTACCCTGGGTAATTAAAAAAAAAAAAAATCTACCGCCTAGATGAGCTGAGTAGGAGAATAGTGCATTCTCGTTTGGAGGGAAGAGGGCCCTTAATTGTGGAACAAAGCAATTCCTTGTACGTTGGCCCTAAATAAATGTTTCTTTATTTCTGAAGTTGTGTGACCTCCTGCAGTGGTCTTTTTAGCACGTCAGGGAGCAGTCAGGAGTGAATTGTGGTTAGCAATGCACGCTTGTCTGTAAAGGCCTTTTAGCAACAACGAGGAGCTCACTGCGTCCATTGACTCCCTGGGAAGTCTGAGGTCACAAGCTTGGCTGGGGCACATGAGCCCAGATAATGAAGATGGTTTTGCCCTTTTGAAACAAAGCCAGCAACTGTATGTACTTCATTATGCCCTTTGGGTCATGTGCTAACAAAGAGGGTTTCTCTAACACTAATCCCCCTAATGATGGCTTCTCCCAGCCCTTACACAAACCCCACAAGGCCCCGTGGTTTGGCAAGGCAGACAGAATAAAGGCAGCACGGTGTTTGGCTTTTGAACTGAGTTCAAGGCAATTAAAGTTACGGGCTAAGAAGGAAAGGAGGGGTTTAGAAATACCAGTATAATAAGGAGTATGACTGCAGTACCCTGTAAATTATCGCAATTAGGCAAAGCCTGATTTAACGGGGGAAAGATGGTGAGAAGCGCTACCCTCGTTAAATCTGGCTGTGAGAGGCTCTTGGAATGGCATTAAATTTGTTTTAGTTGTTTGAATCACATAAAATAGCCCATGCGTGTGCGAGTACACACGTGCACTCACGTGGGTTCGGTGGATTTTTTGCATTTTTTTTTTTTAAAGGGGAGAGGAACAGAACGCAAAACCAAACAGTATCAACTCCTCCACCCCCCAAACCAAAAATCCACTGAACAAGTGTTCAAGAGCTCAGGACTGGAAGAGGAGGAGAAAGGCAGGGCGGAATCGGGGAGTGGAAAGGGAGAGGAGTTCTGCTGACAAAGCCATGTGCCCTCTGGGCTGGGGGCTCGTGCTCAGTTGCCTGGGCTGCGCACTCCTGCCGGGAGCCCGCGCGCAGTTCCCCCGGGTCTGCATGACCGTGGACAGCCTGATGAGCAAGGAGTGTTGCCCGTCGCTGGGTCCCGAGCCTGACAACATCTGTGGCTCCCAGGAGGGCCGGGGCCAGTGCACGGAGGTGCAAGCCGACACCAGGCCCTGGAGCGGTCCTTACGTCCTCCGCAACCAGGACGACCGAGAAGGCTGGCCCAGGAAGTTCTTCCACCGGACCTGCCGGTGCACAGGTGAGGGAGGCGGGCAGAGCCGGCTGTGCCCTGAGCCAGGTGGGGAGGCCCCCGTTGGGAAGGGAGCCCCTTCTCAGGACGAGAGGAAACTCTTAAGACTATCAGACGAGGCTTTCCGTGGCCCTCCAAGTTTGGTTTTCACAGGCAGCAAACTGATGATGCCTTGGTTCTACGTTTCGCACCCTCTGGTCCACCAGACGAGTATTACGTGGGCCAAGCGCGGTTATGTGAACTCATGCCAACATGCCATTGGCTTGTTTGTTGGAAGGGGGAAGCTAACGAGCTTCAGAGCAAGTCCTTTCAAGATGATTCCGTGGCCTCCCCTTCTGAAATGGGTTTGCACTTGTAGAAGGGGGGAGGGTGGTGCGGGGAGCCTTGGCATCTGCAAGACAGGCGTCCAAGGCAGGGGTTCCGCGGTCCTAGCCTCAGAGTTTCTTGTGTTTGGAAGAGGTCTTGGGCAGAGTACCTCTTGCTAGTTCACGATATGCCTGGGTTGTCACTTTGCCGCAGTCGGAGGGCTGGGGTGGGACAGGGCGTCTGGGAACTGGGGAGGGAGGGTCCTGGCAAAACAATGGCTTTTTCTGCTCTTGCCTGGGTTGCATGTGGGCATTTGGACGTTGGCTCCTTGTCCCTCTTTCAGACCTTGGGCTGTCTTATTACTCGTTTCTTTGAAATCCCTGTGCCCTTTTTATGCCTGGAGCTCTTCTGAGCCTTCTCAAGTCATCTTCAGTAGGGCCTGCCTGGGTTCAGCCGCCACGCACAGGGGCTGTAAACCCTCAAATCCTGGCAGGGCATTTGACGCACAGAAAATGCCCCCACAACTTTAGCAAAGCCGTTGGCCTCTCTTCTACATATAGCAGCTGGCTGCATGCCAAGTGTTCTTTTTTTAAATTATTATTATTAGGGGCATCTGGGTGGCTCAGTTGTTAAGCATCTGCCTTTGGCTCAGGTCATGATCCCACGGTCCTGGGATCGAGTCCCACATCGGGCTCCACGCTGGGCGGGAGGCCAGCTTCTCCCTCTCTCACTCCCACTGCTCGTGTTTCCTCCCTCTCTCGCTGTCTCTCACTGTCAAATAAATAAAATCTTAAAAAAAATAAATTATTGGGACGCCTGGGTGGCGCAGTTGGTTGGACGACTGCCTTCGGCTCAGGGCATGATCCTGGAGTCCCTGGATCGAGTCCCACATCGGGCTCCCAGCTCCATGGGGAGTCTGCTTCTCCCTCTGACCTTCTCCTCGCTCATGCTCTCTCTCACTGTCTCTCTCTCTCAAATAAATAAAATAAAATCTTAAAAAAAAAAATAAAAAAAAAATTATTATTATTATTTGCTCATGTTCTCATAGGATGCCGGTACATAGGGAATACAGATAATGGGACTATGTAGGGATATAAAAAGGTGAACTTAAGAATTGTACAAAGGACTGCATGTTGATGTAAGAATGTGTTAGTTTTTTTTAACATGCAGAAAATTCTGGCTGTATAAACACTTTGCAGTCATGTTAATTCTGCGATTCGAAGGAACTGTTTGTTTTGCATTGGGTAATCATTGTGACAGAATTTTAAATAGCATACTGAACATATACTATCCATTTTTTTCTGAGCTAATGGAGCATTGTCTTCTATAGACATTATTTCTTGGATTCTCCTGGCTTTTGTCTGAGAAGCAGCAGGTTTCATATTACCTGTGTGATTGAAACCACACTACACAGTAACTTATTTGTCTATGACTCAAAAATTATTCTAGAACACTTACTTCCAGGCCAAATCAATGATAGAGTGCTACCACTTACAAGGGTTGGGCCTCTCCATTTATGGAGTCCTGGGGTAGACGATATTAAGAAATCAGACTAACTTTTAGCTCTTCTTATCATCATCTGCTTTATATTTTGACCTGGTTAGCAAGTTTGTTTGTTTGATTTTTCCTTTTGTTTTTTAAAGGTGAGGATGGAGAGAATAGAGAATGGTCAAATAGAAGGGATAATTATAATCTCCCTTCCCAGAAGGCGCCTATAATATTTCTCCAGAAGTGACAGGAAGTTAGAGTCACAGTGACCTACTTCCTTACATGAAAAGGGATCCCCCCTGCTCGGAGGAGGATAAACACATTCCTAGGGCAAAGTAGGTCAGAAAGAGGGTTTGACCTGTATGTCCAGACTGTTAAGGATATCACATGTCTATAGGCCAGTCCAAGGAGGCAGAGCTTTCTCAGTGCCTATGGTCTCCATTGCCAGCCATTGTCAAGGCCATGGCTGCTCTTGAGACCAACTACCAGCCTATGGCTCTCCTCCTGTCCTCTATGATTTGGTCTGTGTAAACTCATTCAGAATCATAGCTTTTTCCATACCAACTCTGGTGGGCTCCACTTATATCGGCTCAATGGTCTTATTCTTTGAGTCTCAGGGCATCTGACCAAGTCGCAGTGGCCGAACTGGAAACCAATTTATTATAAACAGTAATCACAATTCTGTGATGTGTCGTGTGCCCCAAAGCAAGACATAGGATGTTCATTGAGCTTATTCTCCCCCAAAGAGTGAGTTGCTTGCCTTCCAAGGGTAGCATTTCCTGGTTTGAGAAGCAGTTTTCAGAATTTAAACCTGATCTCAAAACCTAAACCCCAAAGCTCTCCTCTATGTTATCCTCATATATATTTTTTTTTCAAATAGGGCTCCTGGGATTTTTCTAGGTCACCAAAATTTATTAAGGAAGAGATATAATGATGACCCTGAGTTTTGTTAATGCAATGGAAAAATAAACAGACATTTATCCATCAATGGGCATTAAGATTGTTTCCACATCTTGGCTCTTGGGAATTGTGTTGCCATAAACATGGGAGTGCTAACATCTCTATGAGATCCTGATTTCAGGTTTTTTTGGACAAATATCCAGAAGTGGAATTGCTAGATCATATGGTAGTTCTATTCTTAATTTTTGAGAAAGCTCCATACCGTGTTTTTCCATAGTGCCTGGGCCGTTTTGCTTTTCCACCAACAGTGCACAAAGATTCCAATTTCTCCACATTGTAGCCAAGTGGTATATACATCCAACTGAATACTACTCGGCCTTAAAGAAAAGAAGGCAGTCGTGTAGTGGGTGACAACATGCATGAACCTGAGGGGCCTTACACTGAGGAAATAAGTCAGTCACAGAAAGACAAATAGGGCATGGTTCTACTTATATGAGGTATCTAAAATCAAATTCATTAAATCAAAGAGTGGAATGCTAGTTACCTGGGGCCCAGGGAGTGAGACACAGAGAGTTAGTAATCAGTGCACAGAAAGTTTCAGGTAGGCAAAATGAACAAGTTCAAGAGAGTTAATGTTCAACGTGGCACCTAGAGTCAGCAAAGATGTATTGTACATTTAAAAACGCATGAACACAATAAATCTCATGTTAAATGTTCATACCACAATAAAATAAAATACCCCATAGTCTTCATGAACTTGAAGTTGGTAAAAGACATTAGCCTAACAAAGAGAAATAACAAAATCTGGAGGGGAACTCCCCCCCCCAACACACACACAAATGATGGGCTCAAATCCTCTAGAGAGAACTTCTCTGTTCTCTGGAGGGATAAATTGGAATCCAAAACCCACTGACCTTGATTGTCAGGAGGACCTGAATTTCAGGAGACCTTGGCATTAGCTCTTCGCCTTCTATGTCTCCCTTGCCAGCTGGCGTTTCTGAGAACATACCAGTTGCAGCTGTGTTTTTGGACTTTTGGAAAACATGCACAGCAAATAGTTTTTGAACAGTTGTCGGAGAGCTTCTTGTTTGTACAAGTGACTAAGTGCCTCCATTTTTCCAATCTCTGAAATGGGGATAATGATGAAACCGCACTTGTAAAATCTTTTTGAGCTCGGTAGATGAAAGGCTCCCTGTGAGTATAAAGTATTGTTATTAAAATAATAGAATCTCTAATTAAAAGGAATACACTATTTAGAGCTCCTTGTAAATTCACTAATCAGTGGTCCTTAAGCTTCTTTAGTCTAATAGCCTTCTGAGGTTGAGCTGTTACAGTTCATGTAGGAACGTGTACGGCTTGGCGGTTCTCATTCTCTTTTCTAACCCTAGCCCAGTCCTAAGTAGGTTTACGAATTTGTCTTTTTAAATTTAATTTTTGCCCAAGGACATACTCAGTGGTAGATAGATTGGTATCTCCAGATCCTTTCATTTTCTTTCTCTCCCCATTTTCCAGTAAGAAAATGCCATTTCTGCTAAGAGGCCATCTTGTATTTTATGATGCTGCTATTGGTAGGTTAGGGGAATAAATGGACTCAGGTCAAGTTGATGTAGGGAACCACCTGGGAATCTAAATTAGAGAAATAAGCGTTTTGTGTGCTGGGCTTTCATGTTGTTGCACTTTTCTGTTGTCTGCAGCATTTTCTTGAATACTTTGGACCATGTTTAGAAGCTCCAAAAGTAACAGGGGCTCAAACGCAGAATTTTTGGAGAGATGCTGGAAAAGGATTTTTTTTTGGGTACATTTCAGGGTCATAGGCGAGCTCACATGCAGACAAATTTTTTTTTTAATTTTTTGAGCTATAACTGATATATAAGATACAAGATATAAACTAAGACATAAGATATAAACAAATATAAACATATAAATAAATAAATATATAAGATATAAACTAAGGTATTATCTTAGCTTCATATGTACAAGTCAGTGACCCGACATTTGTATACACTGCGTAGTAAAAGTTCCTACCTAATAGTGTTGGGCATATCCCTTATACTTTCCATTACATCCCCATGACTTATTTATTTTGTAACTTAAAGTTTGTACTTCTTTTTTTTTTTTTTTAAAGATTTTATTTATTTATTTGACAGAGAGAGAAAGATCACGAGTAGGAAGAGCAGCAGGCAGAGAATGGGGAGGAAGCAGGCTCCCCGCTGAGCAGAAAGCCAGATTCGGGGCTTGATCCCAGGACCCTGAGATGATGACCTGAGCCAAAGGCAGAGGCCTAACCCACTGAGCCATCCAGGTGCCCCAAAGTTTGTACTTCTTACCCCCTTCCCCCGTTTTGGCTCCTTCCCTGTCCCAATTCTTTCTTCTTAGCCCTTCTATGTTGCTTTTTTGAGGACAAGTATTGTTTTGTAAAATGAAACGTCTTTGGTCAACGTAATTGTGAGGCAGCTCTGGTCTTCTGAGTCAGAATTAATTGTTTTGCCTTTTGTCTTCTGTGGTGCTTGGTTTATTCCTCTGTTTTCACTTCTCCCCAGAGTTAGACCTGACTGGTGGTTCATGGCACACACGTCTGTCATCTCCTGGATGAAGCCATGGTGCCTTATATCTGCATGTATCTTCTCATACCTGATGCCTTTTATTCCATTATTCATTGCTTCATTTCTCACGACCCTGACTGACGTTTATTTAGGCCTAGTGATGCTAGCCCTTCAGGTACAAAGAGGGGAAAAAACACAACATGGTTTTAAGGAGTCAACAGTGTAGTGGACAAGGAAGACAGCTGAAAACAAATATTTAAAATCCTGCTTGAAGCTCCTGGGTGGCTCAGTGGGTTAAAGCCTCTGTCTTCGGCTCAGGTCATGATCTCAGGGTCCTGGGATCGAGTCCCAAGTTGGGCTCTCTGCTCAGCAGGGAGCCTGCTTCCCCCTCTCTCTCTGCCTGCCTCCCTGCCTACTTGTGATCTCTCTCTTTCGGTTAAATAAATAAATAAAATCTTTAAAAAAATAAAATAAAATCCTGCTTCCAAGTGGTATCTAGTAAAAATAACAACACTCAATATAGAACTTATTATGTACCAGACACTGTTCTAAGCGCTTAATACGTTAACCTGCTTGTTTTTCGTGTTAACTCTGTGAGGCAGGGCTCTGATCCCAGTCTGACAGGCTTGAAAGAGTGAAATCCAAACCTACAAGCATGGAAACTTCTCTGAACAAAACAAGTGGGAGCACAGAGAGAGGCACGCGGAGCTTTGACGGCCCTTTAGGCTGTGGGTGCTAATAAATTATCTGTTGAATTATCAAAGGAGGGAGATAATTAGCTATTGATCATTTTGTTTCTAGCAACCGAAAATAATTGTGGTAAAGGAAGTGAAGGAATATTAAAACTCATGACATAAGTTACAAATTACTCAACCTTGACAAAATCCGGAGACAAGTTTTACGCATTTACATGTAGAAATGTATTGAATCGATCATTTTAAAATTGGGGTGTACAATTTCTTAGCATTTGGAAGAAGACCCTTACTCTCTTATTGTCAAGCTGTGGCTCTGTATTCACCTTCAGTCATCTGGCTCTAGGGAAATGGTGGACATTTGGGTACTTGGTATTGGTTACTTGGGTACTGGTTTTTGGGTACTGGGTTGCTCAATAAATACTTATAAATAATTTCTATTCTAGTAGCTTCCCTCTAATAATCAATGTCGATTTTAATGTTTAACTGAAACTGTTCCAAAACATGTTTCAGTCTTGGGACTAGTAGAATTTTTTCCTTTTAAGTGTTTTTTTATTACATTCTGATATGATGTTAAAACATAGAAGACTGGGGTGCCTGGGTGGCTCAGTGGGTTAAACCTCTGCCTTCAGCTCGGGTTGTGATCCCAGGGTCCTGGGATAGAGCCCCGCATCGGGCTCTGCAGGGAGCCTGCCTCTACCTCCCTCTCTGCCTGCCCCTCTGCCTATTTGTGATCTCTGTCTGTCAAATAAATAAATAAAATCTTAAAAAAAAAATAGAAGACTATAGCTGAGTTATGTGAGGACAGGTAGGATATTTTGAGTGTTTTGAGGAGCATAGAACCCAAATAAATTACCTTAAGAAAATTCTTAATCATGATATTTTTAATGACATTTTCTTTAACGATCCAAAAATCCACTGGGTTAGTAGAAAAGGAGGCCTAGACATTTTTCTTTACATGATACAAATGCTAGTCATTTTGTTTCATGTTATTGTAATATTTTCTTTGTAGAAATTCAAATAATCCTCTCTTTCCTGTGGTCATAGTATTTTTTTCCTTACCTCTGCTTTGGTATTTACCATTTATCAAAATTATTTACAGGACCGGTTTTCCTCCTAATCCACAAGGATAGGGAGAAAGAGGAAGAAGAATTTTTCTGTCTATTGGATTATCTGTCACATGCTTTATATGTTTTTGTTTTTAGTTAATTTTTCAAAAAAATTTCAGCTCTATTGAGGTACGACTATGAATAAGAATGTATAATTTTTAAGGTGCGTATCATGGTGACTTGGCTTTATGTTTCTTTTAGTCAGTCAACAAATATTCATTTTGTACAAGGCCAAGCACCGGCCTAGACAGTGGGATAAATGCTTTCTGGTTGCCCGTACCTGAGACAAGTAGATAATTACTGCTAGTGTGATGAATCCAGCGGAGGGGGTATGTGAGGGACTGGGGAGGCTCAGGGCAGGAACACCTGACCCTGACATGTAGAGTCAAGGATGACCTTGTGGACCACCCATCGTGAGGCTGAGAGCAGGAGTGGTAACCCAGGCAAAGCGGAATTTAAGGAGATGATGAGGAAAAGTGCCGTGGACTGAAGTGAGAGCCAGTAAAAGGGTCTGGGAGGAGAGGGACGGGGAGGAGGGGGAGAGAGGCAGGAGAGGAGGAGAGGGTAGGGGTAGGAAAGGAGAGGAGGAGGGGGAGGGGAGAAAGGAGAGAGGGAGGAGGGAAGCAGAGTTGGTTTCCCATGTTAATGCTTTAAGTAACCCCTCTAATCCCCTGGGAGATGAGCATTACCGACCCTGTTTGCTTCAACATTTTGCTCTAAAAATATTTGAATGTTTACTCTCTAACTTATCACCACCTAGGGAAGGAGGGGCTGGTCATGCCAAAAGCAGTAATCAAGGCTAAAAGGGGAAAAGTCCAGGACAAGCTGAAATAATTCCCACTTTAGATGCTAATCAGGAAGGAGCTTATTAGTTCATAGGGCTAGTACTCCTTCCCTGGGCTGATAAAGCAGGGACATTTGGGCCGTGGACAAGGGAGCCCTGCAGTGATTTGTACTTCCTGAGACTGTGGCAGCTAATTCACCTTTATGACCTGCCGGCCTCCATCGATTTTTGTCTTAACTCTCTCTCCTTTGTGAAATAAACCAGCTTTTGTATGTCAGATTTCCCCTCAATCCTTGGAAATCAGCCCATTTAGTTTGGTTCCACCTTGAGCTTGGCAAATGTTCTCTTCCTCTTCTAAGTCAATCAGCCACTCACTCTGTGTGGGCCCTGTTGTGTGGGCCAGAGAGAGCAGGGCTCAGCAGCATCGCCATCCCAGACTGCTGGGGAGCCCGGGGGTCGGGGTGTGGGTAGGAAACAGAAACTCATTCTCTCCAGTTCTGGAGACCTCAAGGCCCAGGTTGAGCTGTCAGCAAGGTGGGATTCTCCTGAGGCCTCTCTCCTGCTTTGTTGGCTGCTGTCTTCCCCCTCGGTCTTCACATAGTCTTCCCTCTGTAACTACTAGTGTCTAAACTGCCTCCTCTTGGAAGGACACCCATTGGACTGGATTGGGGGCCACTTAATGACCTCATTTTTAACCTCATTTTTAACCTAATTTCCTCTTTGAAGACCGTAGCTCCAAATATTGTATCTGACTGGGGCTTAGAACTTCAACCTGCAAATTTTGAAGGGACACGGTCCACCCATGACAGCTTGTGACACCTTTCCTATTGTTTTCTTGCTGGCAGTATTTCAAAGGAACTCTAGTACCCATCTTGGAGATTTCAAGAGGAGAGGAAGTGTAGGAAAATGGCTTCCTTCGCCTTCCTGCAAACACCTTCCTCTTCTCCTCCTTTCTAGCCCACACTTCAAATTCAGAAATTTCTTCCAAGCTACATAAACTGACTCCCTCTTCCATCCCCTCCCCCACTTTTTTTTTTCTTTTAAAAATAAACTAGGACATTTTGCTGGCTACAACTGTGGGGGCTGCAAGTTTGGCTGGACTGGCCACGACTGCAGTCAGAGGAAAGCCCCGGTTATTCGGAAAAATCTTCATTCCTTGACGGCTCAGGAGAGGGAGCAGTTCTTGGACGCCTTAGACCTCGCAAAGAACACAACGCACCCCGACTACGTGATCACCACCCAGCACTGGCTCGGCCTGCTGGGGCCCAATGGGACCCAGCCGCAGATCGCCAACTGCAGCATATACGATTTCTTCGTGTGGCTCCATTATTACTCTGTTAGAGATACGCTATTAGGTGGGTTATTTCCCTCAGCCGAGGGTATATTATTATAGTTTGGGACTGTGGGGGGATGGGTGGGGAAGTAATTTCGGGCAAGTTAATTAACAAGAGAACAACACCAAGAAGAGTTAGGCTTACGAAAATCAGACGATTATCCAATGCTGCCTGAAGCAAGGAGGAAGAACATTCTACCAGTACGTTGGCTGACATTTGGGAAAATATTTTCCCCTGGAGTTGGTGTGATGGGTTCAAAGTCTAAACTCTCCTCTGTGAAGCTATTAATCTTCAAAGGCAAAGTCTGGTGAAGCGGAGGCAAATTCCTTTTGATTCCAGAAGAAAACATGTCTAAATCTGGCCATGGAAGCCCTCTCTGACATTTTCCCTCAAATTAGAGGAATTAACAGAACATGTGCTAAAGCACATGAAGCTTCTTTGTGCAGAATTAGAGGGTTTGTGTGGAAAGTGCGTATCTCATTAAACATGCATGTGTTAGTCTTTAGACTTTTGCGTCATCATTCAGGGGGCCCGTAAATGGTGTCTTGCTTTTCGGATCCTTGGGTTTTTTTGGAGTTGTATTGTCACGGAAGAGCATTAGCTGCTCTGGCAATGTAGAATTCCTCCTGAATTAGCCCTTGGAACCGTTACAGTGGATGCCTGAGAAAATGGTGCCCTGCCCTTCTAGATCCCCCAGTCAGGGTCTGTGTAAGACTTGGAATGGGGCCTTGTTTGTTAAGAACTTCATTCATCTTGTAGGACCATCTATGCCCTCAGATATGTCTCAGTCAGGGATCACACAGACGTCAGCTCACTCCAGAGGGACGGGAATCCATTCCTGGGTATTCTCTGGAATCCTGAAGCTTTCTTTGGCTATACCTATTATCCCCACCTTTGGGGTCCCTTGTTGGAGCCAGGGTGAATGAAGACATCAAGCTCCCTTTGAATAGTCAGATTCTCATTGGAATTGTCTGTTCTTGTGTTTATCACTGGCTCCCCATTGCTTGATTTTGCCTCATTAGTTCATTTGGGGAACAAATGTTTGTTCTGAATTAAAAAGGACTACATAGCCACCAGCAAGTGATAGCATGTCTTTCCTCAGTGCGAGTCCTTAAAAATCTTGCCTCTCAGGTAAGCATCTGTCTTTCTTTATCGACAGATAAGGAAGCTTTTCTGGCTGTAAACCTTTATAGTTTTCCTGTCATCACTCGGAGGAATTTTTGCTTTATGAGAGGGTTGTCTCTCAGGAGGGAAGGAAGACTATAGTTTCTGGTCATACCTAGGAATTAAACTTATATTCGTGTCTGTTCAGCTGTCTGAAGTTATTATAGGTACTTTGAAAAAGAACTAAAGTTAGCTAAAGTTTCTACATAACCATCGAAAGCTTTTATGAAAGCAGAAGAAGGATGGAATGGGCAGGAAGGGGGTCATTAAATTGACCAAAGCTTTTCACTAAAATTGGCGGTTCCAGTGGCCAGCAAAATTGGTCTGAGTGTATTTTTCTCTGTTCTAGTCTTGGCGACCATGCTTGTCAGCTGGTGATTGTAACTGATTGATGGTGGAGGCAAAATCCATTGAAGTTCTTTTCAGTGACAAAAATGCCTGAATGAGGACTAAGAGCAGCCCAAGTTGCCTTATTATTAATTAATCCCTCCCTTATAAATGTGTGCATCTGCAAGGAGTAGGTTAGAAAATGTTTTTTGAAAACATATTTCATTAAGTTCTTAGTGATCTAATCCTTTGGATACTCTTATCTCATCTTAATGGAATGTTACTTAAAAATTAAGCATTTGATAGGGATTCTCAAAGTTGAAAGTGACCTAGAGGTGTCTGGATCTCTGAGGACAATCAAACTTTCGAAAGGTGGAGAATTTACCCTAGAAATGCTAGTTGCTTCTGAAATTGTTTTGTTGTTGCTGTTGTTGTTTTCAGAGCGATAAATGACAATTTTTTTTTTTTTTTTAAGTTAGAACAGCATGGATTTACTGGTTCCGAAGCTACATCCCACTGGGGTAAGATCTCACATTTAAAAAAATATTATTCCATGATCTTTAATATGTTTCCCAATTGCTTTAGGACCAGGGCGCCCATACAAGGCCATAGACTTCTCACACCAAGGACCTGCGTTTGTTACCTGGCACCGGTACCATTTGCTGTGGCTGGAAAGGGATCTCCAGGTTGGTCAAAACTCTGCATTTGGTATTTTTAGTTTTGCGTTTGGTCAAGACCCATATCAGTATTTATTTTTATTATTTTATTATATGCTTTCTTATTGTATTTGATATCATGAGATAAGTAACTAGGCATGCCCTTTGCTTTTAGCAACTTATTGGCAATGACTCCTTTGCTTTGCCCTACTGGAACTTTGCCACCGGGAGGAACGACTGTGATGTATGTACCGACCAGCTGCTTGGGGCAGCAAGACAAGATGATCCAACTCTCATTAGTCAGAACTCAAGATTCTCCAACTGGGAAATTGTCTGTGATAGGTAATGGTACACGTTTACCTGCAATGGAAATCCAGAGGCCATATTATCCTACGTCTGAGAGAAGGAAAGAGGCTGTGCATGTCTGTTTCCAGTGCCTCCTGGGTTCTTTTTACATGTTTCTGAAAATGATTTTCCTGAGGGAAGTGGGATTTAAAAAAAATTCTAAGCCCTTTTATTAAAAAACAAAACAAAACAAACAACCACCACCAACAACAAAAAACCAGAGGCCTGGAAATCACACTGGTGAATCGAATGGGCTTGGTTATCATTTCTAGATCAACTGTTTTAAAGCTAGAAATAGTTTCTACATTGGCCAAACCTTTCTTACATACTGATTGTATTCCAGGCAGTGTAATAGTACTGACAATACAAGAATGAATAAAATAGAGCTTCCCTTTTGGATATCGTTTTATACTTACAAAGGCAGATTGCTTGTAAACAAATTACAATACAATGTGAAAAGAATCATGACAGGTCTAAGTGTGAAGCCAAGAAGGGAGTCAAGAGAAGTCTCTAAGAGGCAGAGGCATACACCCCAAGCAGAGAAGTACTGAAGAACATATAAGCAAATGACCAGCCTTGCAACCCATGGGAAATTCTGTCCTCAGTGACTTTAAATTTCTTCCTTTTTTTTTTTTTTTTTTGGGGCACATATCTCAAAGAAAGGTCCCTTAAGAGGCTCTGCTGCTTTCCTTTATTATCTATCTATCTATTTATTTTTAAAGGTTTTATTTATTTAGTTGAGAGAGTGAGAGTGAGAGAGAGAGCATGAACCAGGGAAGGGGCAAAGGAAGAAGGAGAAGAAGGCTCCCAGCTGAGCAGGGAGGCTGAGGCGGGGGCTCCATTCCAGGATCCTGGGATCATGGCTTGAGCCAAAGACAGATGCTTAACCTACTGAGTCACCCCAGTGCCCCCTGTGTTCCTTTATTTATCTGTTTCTTCCAAATCATACTGGCTCCAGCTCCCCTGTCCTGTGTCTTTGTCAAGCTTCCTTGAACACACCTCTCATCTGCGTGTTCATGTGTTTGCAGGGGTGTAGGCCAATCTAGCAGGGATCCTCTCTTCTACACACTAAGTTTTTCCTACAGCCTTCTGGATAGTGCTCCCCAACATGGTGGGATTGATCACTGTAATAAAATTTTCATCATGACTGAGATTTTGATTGGTTGGTTTGGCCCAAAGTTATGACACTATTCACAAATTAAAGCATTCCATTTTCACTCTCCATACAACCCTTAGCCTGGATGACTATAACCGCCGGGTCACCCTCTGTAATGGGACCTACGAAGGTCTGTTAAGAAGAAATCAAGTGGGACTGAACAGTGCAAAATTGCCAACTTTAAAAGACATACAAGATTGTCTCTCTCTCAAGAAGTTTGACAGCCCCCCTTTCTTCCAGAACTCGACCTTCAGCTTCAGGTTGGTGCTCTGAACTCTGTTAGATGACATTTTAAAATACTTTAAGATTTTCATGCCTGTAGTTGTAATGAACTCGAAGGAAATCCGGATGTTGGGAGTCATGTATAAGGTTAAGTAATGCAGAAGGGCTTGACAAGTGAGGATAACAAGGAACCAGTGTTAGGAAAGTCATCAACCACCCACTATAATGAATAGTGTCATTTTAATATTTTCTAATTAGCTATTCAAAACCATAGGTACAGTGTTCAGAATCAGGTACTTCATTAAATATCATATTTAAAAAAGTACTTGCTCATGTTCTTTCTTTTTCTTTTTTTTTTTTTTAAAGATTTTATTTATTTATTTGATAGAGAGAAATCACAAGTAGATGGAGAGGCAGGCAGAGAGAGAGAGAGAGGGAAGCAGGCTCCCTGCTGAGCAGAGAGCCCGATGTGGGACTCGATCCCAGGACCCTGAGATCATGACCTGAGCCAAAGGCAGCGGCTTAACCCACTGAGCCACCCAGGCGCCCCTCTTTCTTTTTCTTTTCTCTTTAATGTATCAGCCATAGACCTTAATATCAAAGTCCGAGATCCCAGAGAAGTATTATAGACCAAATGCAGCTCAAGCTACAACACAGCAATGACATCACAATACTTAAAATGGAAAGGCCAACTAATAAATCTCTCCCTCTAAAAAAACTTTCAGAATTGTGGGAAATAAGTACGGATGTAAATAAGATTTTAAGCAAAGATGAATGGGGCTCCCGAAAGACACGATGGATAGATTCATGGTCTTCCCCCAAACCAGATTCTCTCTATCCTGTGTGTAAATCATACAGCTGGTGGGTTATTTGGGGGGGAGGGAGGTAAACTGAAAAATGCAGAACAGTGCCAAGTGCAGCAGAATTCAAAGTCTGTGTGGGGATTGGACACAGCTCTCAGAGTAGTGTCAAGGATCATATAAAGGCTGACATTTAAGATTGTTTGAAAAGGAACATATGTTTGCTTTTCATGGTAGTAAAAATGCTATCGAAATGGAGCACAATCTTCTTTTTTTTTTTTTTTTAAGATTTTATTTATTATTTATTTAAGAGAGACCGAGATAGTGAAGAAGAGTACAAGCAATGAGGAGAGGGAGCAAGGAGCCTGACACAGGGCTTGATCCCAGGACCCCAGGATCATGACCCGAGTCAAAGGTAGATGCTTAACCAACTGAGCCACCCAGGCAATCCTAAAATGGACTGCAGTCTTTATTGATTTAAGGGAGTGGTTATGGAAATGGGGGGCCCAGATCACCATAACCGGCTGCTTAAAAACACAAATTGTGAAGACCTGGCCCACACCTTCTGAATCAGAAACTCTGAAAGTAGGCCATGATTCCCATGTGATTTCTCCTGTGATCCCCACGAACGCTTAAATTTGAGGATCACTGAGTTAGGAGAAGGACAGTTTGAATTTCTGGAAAATTCAAACTGGGGAGGAGAAAAAGATAAGGATAAGGATAAGAGGAATATGGGGATACATTTAGAATGCTGAATATATTATAGTCAAGCTGAGGTCTATTTAGTTGAGAAACGGGAGTATGTGTTAATTCAAAATATATTTTTGATGGCAGACCATGTGCTGGGCATGGCACTAAGCTCTGGCAATAAAAATCGTGAGAAAACACAGTCTGTGTTCTCTAGGACTTCAGAATCTGGCATGGGAGAGAGATATGAAGGTAAAGAATTGTCACACAGTGTCTAAAAGAGGTATGATCCAACTGAGCAGGTGCAGAAGTAGCATTGATTAAGAGTTCCCTCCCTTTCTAGAAGATCAATGAAAGTTGGGACTAATTTGTAGTTAATTAGCTATGACAGTGCTTTCCATGTCCCTATCTCACCTCAAGTCAGAAGACTGTTATTTAGGCTGGAAACAATAAAAATAGATCTTTATCAGTTGTAACTGTTGTCACTGACATATTGATTTTCTCTCAGGAATGCTCTGGAAGGGTTTGATAAAGCGAACGGCATCTTGGACTCTCAAGTGATGAGCCTACATAACTTGGTTCATTCCTTCTTGAATGGGACAAGCGCTTTGCCACATTCTGCTGCCAACGATCCTATTTTTGTGGTATGTTGAAGGGCTCAGAATAGGTGAAAAATATTCTATGCAAGATGTTGGATTTATTTGTTTTTCGGTATGATTAAGGTTTGGTGTGTGTTTTATTCTCTTTGTGGACAATGGGATGTATTCAAACGTTAAATTCATTTTATTCTATGCCCTAGAGTTGGTTAGACAGCATTTAAAGTCTCCTTTTCAGAAACCCATGCTTTAGAAACGGTTAGTTTTGCAATGACACCAGTCAGGAGTTTATAGCCTAGAGTTGGATCCATAAGTTAGTAATAATGATATTATAAATTACATCACAATTTAGCATAATTTATATAATAAATGAGCATAATGATAATAATTTTTCAATAATAAAATGCTTGATGTTGAAGATGAGTGGTGGAACCACGGTGACCCTCGCATGAAGCCCAGCCACCTGGCACTTTGGAACAGCACACGAAGCCCACAGCTCTGTTGGTGTTTGGTACTGACCTCCTCACTTCCCAAAGCATTCTGCCTAAAATGGAGCTGCTCCTGCCGTCCTAATATTATTGTGTCCACTTTGGACTGAATCTTCCATGTAGGACACTTGTCAAAAGATGGTGTGGACCTCCCTGGTTATACAAGAGCAGGCTCTTTTATTCCTTCTGTGTCTAGTTGTTAATCAATGTAGCTTTAGCAGAATCCGGTCCTTACATGCTTTCATGGTTAGGTACCACCAAGTAACAATTTTACTGGAGATAGTGAGGACCACGGCCAATACCCACCCCCAAGGGCAGGAGGCCACCATGTGGAAGAGAACCTGGTAGTGCAGAACAGAAAAATTGGTTTGGATCGGTTTGCAAACTTGCGGGTATATTCATAAATTTCTTTTTTGTTTGCAAAGGAATAGATTCTACCCAAACTAATTTAGGATAAAACAATTAATTTATTGACTTAAATAACTGGGAAACTGAGGAGTGCTGCTGCCTTTAGGTATTGCTGAATCTGGGGGGCTCAAAAGAGGTCAGCTCTGTCTCTGTCTTCGTGGCAAATGAGCTAGCCACTTGCAGCCGCAGATGTGCACGCTACCAGTGCAGCACGTGAGGCAGGGCTGGAAGCAGCCATGTTACCATAGTAACAGAGAGCCGTCCCAGGATTGGCCAGGCCTGGATTACCTGCCTTCTATGAACCAATCAGTGTGGCAAGGGGAGTGAGGTGCTCTGATTGGCCCGAGCAAGATCACATGTTCACCTGCTGTCCGGGCATGCGTGAGGACCCAGCACATACCATTTTGGGGAACTCCCTGCAGGGAAGAAAGTTTGTGTTAGTCCGAGGAGGGATGGAGCGTGGGGTAGGAGGGCTGGACAGAAAAAAATGGCAAATGTCTTAAGTTAATAGAAAAACCGCATTTGATGTACCTTAATTTATTAACTGGCTTCGCATGTCTGAGAGGAAAGACAGCCAGTCCAGAGGGAGCGAGCTGGGGTTGGCACGGAGAAGCCTCACAGCTCTTCAAAAATCAACGTGGGATGAACTAACTCTCTTGGTATCTCTCCTGATAACTTTAAAAACAGAAGGAAAACCGGAAAGGAACTCGACCATGGGATTGTAAATGTTGGAGTCCCAAGCTCTGTTCACCAAGGCGCTCTCTGGAGACTAACCAAACGGGGGAGGCGCAGGCCTGGGCCGTGCTGTCCCGGCTGCCTTGGTCAGCCCCCTCCGGCCAAAGACCGCCAGGAACCCTGGGAGAGGACCACGTGGTTCCAGGGTTCCACGAGACCGAGGAGGGTGTATTCCCTGTCGTTGGGACGGACTGGGGAACCATGGAGTGGCTCAGGGGTAGAAAAGAATGAAGGGATTTGGGCTTGTGCTAGCTGATTTGGGGAGGGTGGACGGAGGCAGGGCTTTGCTCTGGGTTGGATGCTGTCAGGAAGCAGGGGCAATTCCATGACTTTGTACCCCAATAATCTTTAGTAATTGGTAGAGCAAAGGCAGTTGCTTGTATTAGCTGGTGGTAGAGCTACTGTTCATGTTAGGTGTTGTAGGGTTTGGACAATGTTCATATTTTGTCTACATTCAGGCGCAAACGTGGAGTTGTTTTGTTTTTGTCTTGATCCATTAGGATCATAGAGTGAGCTTGTTTGATGTTGGTGTTGCGTGATTGTTTACCCCGGAGCAGAACACCAGGGTAATCGTGATGATGGTGCCAGGCCAGCTCCAGGATGTCTGGGGCTGCTTTTTTCCCCCTTAAGTACAGTTCGCCAGAGTTGGCTTAGAACCTTTAGACGTCTTAAACATTTGTATTTCAACTGCTAAACCCCTACAATGTCTCTGCTTTACAGATACCTAACTGATTGACTACTATTTTAACTTTGTCTGTCTTGAGGGTTGTGTGTCTTGGATGGATGGTTTCAAACTATTTTAACACTGTTTGTCTTCAGGGTCGTGTGTCTTGGGTGGATGGTTGCAAAGCAATTCAAAAACAAAATTTCACCACTGGTCACTTTTTATTTTGCCAGCATTCTGAATTTAAATTATTATCTAGTATAGATTGTATTGTAGCAAGCAAACACTTTATGGTTTTTTTTTCTTTTTCCAGAATTTTCTTCACCTGAATATTTTAGTGGTGTATCTTAGTCTACTCAGGTTGCCATAACAAAAATAACATAGACTGTTAAACAACAGAAATTTATATTTCACGGTTCTGGAGGCTGGAAGTCCAAGATCAAGGTGCTGAGTGACAGTGGTTCCTGGTGAAAGCTCTTTTCCTGGTCTACAGACCACTGCCTTCTTGGGGGTGTGTCCTCACATAGTGGAGAGAGAGGCAATGAGCTCTTCGGGGTTTCTTCTTATAAAAGTACTAGTCCTATTATTTCAGGGCCCCACACATATGACCTTATGTAACCCTAATTACCTCTTTTGGTATCTAAAATCTCTGAATACAGTCGTGTTGGGGGTTACAGTTTCAACATATGAATTTGAGGGGATCATAATTCAGTCCATACCATCAGTTTATAGCAGTCTGTTCTTCTGGTCTCTTTGGGAGGCCACATGGCATGGTCAAAAAAACACTGTCAAATAACTTCTTAATTTAGTCCTGAATTGTGCAGTCTTGGGAGTCTCGTCAAACTGTGTGAATCCTCTGTTTCCTGTTCTGCAAAGTGCAGGTCACAGATCTTGATCGGGTGTTGGAGGAGAATGGTGTGCTCATTAATGCAACACTAAATAGATTAGAATAATATGAAGTGGCTTCAGAAACTGCCAAGTACAATACAAAAGTTATCATAAGACAACAATGTGTTTTATGGTAGTTGCTGGGAAAGAATCAGAAAACTATATGTTGGCTTTGAATTTCCAAACCTTAATTAAGTTTTCTTATCTTGTTCTCCATAACAGACAGTTGTGCCCTAAGGCAATTTTACTGACAAGAAATCCTTAGGTATTTCAAAGGGGATTTATTACTTTTTACTCCACCTAGTGTACACAAAAAGGAGATATGAAGACGGAGGGTAAAGGTATAGCTCACAATGCTCTGAGCTTGCCTGGTGGTGTGAAGGTCTGGGGAGCTTTCTGGATTCCCAGATAGATGAATGCCTGGCCAGAGTGAGCTATGGGGAATCCATAGATAAGGCAGGAGATGAACTATTCCTTTTTTATAAAAAGCATTTCTTCCCTCAGATTTGTGTAACAAAACATGGAGTCATCAGAAATGTGGACTCTTGATCCCAGCCTCCAGCAAGGTGGGGGCTTGCTTACATGCAAGATCTCCACAGCCATCTTGGTTCTTCTGTCGGATGCTTGCCCTCTTTATTGGTTCTAACTTGATGTTTCACATCTTTTTTCTAGCTATTATCACAGCCATTAGCTTATGCCAAACAGTACTTGTGTCTCCCTTCTCTGCCATCTACCTTTATGTCTACTTACCTATATTTCTCTAAATAAGCTTTTGTAAAACATAGGTTTTCAACTATCAAATTTATACACACAGATCACATTCATGAGAAAAAATGTTAAGTACTCCTTCACCAATACCCCAAAATATTATGAGTAGGACAGCAGAATTTTCTGGCAAAATCAGGATTATATGCCTCCACACAACCTTTCTCTCCTACTATAGAAAATAAGGGTGATGCTAGTGACTTGCTTTTCAACACCCTAAGTTTCAAGGATTGTTACATCTTATCTCTGTCTTTGGAGGATACCCATTTTGTGTGTAGGACTTGGCAACAGTTTTCTGTGAATGACCAGATAGAGCATGTTTTAGAGGCCAAATGATCTCTGTTGCAATAACTCAGCCTTGCCACTGTGGCATGAGAGCAGCCATAGACAATACAGGAATGGGTGAGTGTTGTGTTCTAATGAAACTTTATTTAAAAAACAGGTAGTAGGGCCTCCTGGGTGGCTCAGGTGGTTAAGTGTCTGACTCTTGATTTTTGGCTCAGGTCGTGATCTCAGGGTTGTGAGACTGAACCATGAACTGGGTTCCAAGCTGAGTGTGGAGTCTGCTTGGCATTGTCTCCCTCGCCCTCTGTCAGCACCCCCGCCCATGCTCTCTCACACACTCTCTCTCTTGTTCTCTCTGAGAGAGAGAAATAAAAAACAGGTGGTGAGCTCTGGTACACAGGCTTTAGTTTGCCAACTCCTGCTCTAAGGAATTAATGTCCCTTCTCTGCAGTATTTTGTTTCTCTATCATTCACGTTTCTCTTCCTGCTCTAGGAGAGCTCATGTGACTTTATGGGTGAGGAATTCTGTGACTTGCATGTAGTTCAAAATACTAGATATTTAATCATCCTTGCCTTCATTACTTTTTAATACCTTTAATATTTAAAATTTTGTTCTTCTTTGGTATAAGTTGTCATATGCAAATAAATAGACAAAAAGCCACAGCCTTTTTTTTTTTTTTTTTTAAGGCACGAAGTGTTTTGGCACTAGTTCCAGAACTCACACTTAAGGCTATTTACACCGAGTTTCACATTGAAGCCAATTCTGGCTTAAATAATTTTTGCCTATATTGAGATCCAGGTTACAGTATTTCGTTTAAAAGACTGATAGCTCCTGGAATTTCAAGTTCACAAGGCAATTTATGCAAATATATTGCATACAACATTTATTAAAAGTATTTTCCTGAAATCTCTTCAAGCAAGAGAGGTACAAAGTTGTATCTGATCACCATAATGAGTAAAAGATATAATGTTAAAATACAGGAAAAACTCTGAACCCAATCTCTGAAGTTCTAATAATTCATAAGATAATTAAAGGATATGCACACATTCATCACAGAAAATACGATTAGGTCACAGAAATGCTAAGTAGTGCTGTCTTCAGTATTGAATTTAGGCATAATCTAGGGGAGAAACAAAGGAAAACCAATACAGCCTAAAGTGAGAAACAGTTGAGTTAACTGCTGAGAAAGAAATTATGTTAGAGATATTTTCTTTCCAATTTCAAAGCAACTATTCTTAGGGCTGTATTTGGATGTTATCCTTTTAGAAAGGTACATTTGGCAAGTTCTCATTCTTTCAATTCCTAAGGGACTGGGAGATTCATAGGTTGTATGACTAATATTCACTGCATAGCTCGTGTTTTTGTCACCTTATACACTGAAATTCTACATGGAATGAGGTGTACATACAGTGTTACCATCATTTGTATTTCTTAACAATGACTAATAGTTGGGTAAGATAGCTCCATAAATTTAGGGGGAAAAAAACAAGAAAAGAAAAAGTGAGTTTCTAAAAACTAGACTAATGGAACTACATAAAGTTAATTCCCTTCTGACTCTACTGTTCTAGGCTATAATAAAATTAGTAAAATTAATAGGTCATAATAACAAGTATAAAATACTTGTGAATTGGTATGAGTTTAGTTTAAAAAATCCCAAAAGAAGAATATAGGACATTGCTTCTCTCCCCCCAAGAGTGAAGCACTTAAAAATGGATCCATTTTATTTATCTTTCTTACAAAAGAAAAAGCATATCAGTCAGTTAAGTATCCGACTCTTGATTTCGGCTGAGGTCATGATCTCAGAGTTGTGAGATCAGTCCTTGCATCAGGCTTCTCGCTCAGCGGGGAATCTGCTGGAGATTTTTCTCTCTCCCTCTAACCCCCCACCTCACCAAAATAAATAAATTTTAAGAAAAAAAAGAAGAAGTATAATTAGGCTAATACCTTGAGTATTTAAATTAGCCTTATTTTATGTTAATTTTTCATTTTTAATAGTTAAAAATTTTTTAATGGTTTCGAGTTATAGAAATATTGGCAAAAAGATTTTAATTGTAATTCCATCTGAACTTTCTGCTTATTTCCTCTCATATTCTATGCTTATACAGTTGTACTTAGAATGCACACTTTTTAAGTTGTTACATAGTTTCCTAAATATATTTTCAAAATTTAAAAATAGATAATGCAATAAGGAGTTCAAATATAAAAGGCATAAACTGAAGTCTCCATATCACTACCATCTCCCAGCGAGTTATTATCATTTCCCCCTAGTCTTCCAGGTTCATTTTATAAGTATACAAACAAATATGTTATCTGAATGGCAGCATACTTTAGACTACAGAAGTCTGTGGCTTCGTTATTCTTATTTGTATTTTTTATTTTTTCTAAATCATTCCATATCAGTTCATGAAGGCCATTCTCATCCCTTTTTTATGGCTATATGGTATTCTATAGTGTGGCTTTATCCTGAAATTTTAACCAATTTTGACAGTAATATAGGTGGTTTCTAATCTCTAGAATGGCAGACAGTGCTTACATGCTTGACCATGTAGAGTAAATCAAGAGAAGAGAATTACCAGCTCAAAGATGAAATAAATACATTTGAAATATCTGTAGATACTGCCAAACTGCCTCCGGAAGGTTGAATAAATGCTACATATATTTATTTATTTTTAAACAACTGAGATAAAGTTAATAATTCCTAAGGAATGTGACACTTTGGTGAGTTTTAAAAGAGCTGAGGTATTGGAGATGGTGGGTGGCCACTGCTTGGGCAGAGAGTCCCAGGGTGGCAAGATTTCTATACTCTTGGCCTAGGGGATAGTTTGGTTTTTTAACTTGGCATGGGCTAAAGGGCCCCTGAAGAAATTCTTTTTTTTTTCTTTAAAGATTTTATTTATTTATTTGACAGACAGAGATCACAGATAGGCAGAGAGAGGAAGGGAAGCAGGGTCCCTGCTGCAGCAGAGCCCGATGCGGGGGCTCCATCCCAGGATCCTGGGATCATGATCTGAGCCGAAGGCAGAGGCTTTAACCCACAGAGCCACCCAGGCGCCCCCCCCTGAAAAAATTCTTTCCAACTCTAAGCTTTGTGAAGATAGACTCATGCTCTATTGAGAACAACTAAACCTATGCTAAGAGATGAACTTCATACTCTTCGTCACTGATGAAATTAAGTAGTATAAAGGCAGACCATATTTATATACAAATCTAAAGTGGCTATCACATTGATTTGGGTTCATTCCTCCTAGAGTTTTGGTGATTCCTTAGACATGAATGGACTGGCAGTATCTCAGTTCTTATCTAGAATCTCTTCTGACATCCCCCTGGTTCTCTCTCTCCCACTTGCTTATGACATATGCTGACCCGGTGAGTTCTTTTAAAGCTGCCATACTAATAACAGAATCTCTTATACTCCTCTGCTTTCAGGTGTTCAAAGTTTAATCCTTAAAGTATAAGCTTTCTTCGGCATGGACTCAACTGATATTTCTTTTTTAAATTGAGATATAATCAACCTGTAAAATTAAGTTAGTTTCAGGTGTATAACATAATGATTCAATATTTGTATATATTGCAAAAACAGTCATCATAATTAGTCTAGTTTCTGTCTGCCACCATACATAACTGATCTTTCTTTTTATATACATGCTAATATATCTTACATACAATGTATTGCATATATTTAATGTATACTTTTGTATACAATGCTTTTATATAAATTTATGTAGAAAGGGTGCTTTTTATTTTTTTCTTTTCTTTTTAAAAAATATTTTATTATTTATTTGAGAGAGAGCATGAGCAGGGTGGGGAGAGGTAGAGGGGGAGGGAGAAGCAGGTCCCTTGCTAGGCAGGGAACCCGCTGCTGAGGTGGGTCTTGATCCCAGGCTCAATCCCATGACCCTGGGATCATGATCTGAGCTGAAGGCAGACACTTAACTGACTGACCTACCCAGGTGCCCCTAACCTTAGTTTTAAATGGACCTTCCCTATGTGGCTGGGTGTGTATTTATGTGATTTCCAAGTGATCACATGTGAGTTTTCAGAGGGGCAGAACATTATCATATTAAGACTCTCTGACCATAAGAGATGTCTTCTGGGTAAGAACACATGAATTCAAGTGGTGAAAACCACAGTGCACTGGTCTTTGGTGATGTACTGGTGTCTGTGGTCATTATGGCAGGAATCTGATTGTGCAGACATCTAAGCTTAGGTTAAGTTTGATAGTAACTTGATTCTCTAGTGATCCTGAAAAAGATAAACATGATTTCCTTGTATTTTATTCAAGTTTCTTTATGCCTGCAAGCACAAAAGCCATTGGTTGATTGCTTTTTTCTGCAAGGGTTACATTAGAGAAACTTTACCTTGAAAGCCCATAGAATCACATTTTCTTCGATACCGCCTCCAAGGTGGAAGGTTTTTTTCTTCCTGTACCTTTCCTTATGTAGTTGGAGCAAGAGAGAATGGGCTTGTGAAACAAAATTTGTAACCTCATTTCTGAAGCACTCAATTTTTAATGTCCAGATATAACTATGTATCTCTATAGCAGATATAAGGCAACCACAGTATTCTGTTATTTTACTTGTGCTTTTATTTATTACCCTCCCATTACATTTAGCCTTTACAGAGACATTAACTGAGCTCATGTTTGACTCATGTCAAACAAAGATACTATTAGGTTTCTCAAGAGCAATTCAAAGTATCTTGTTTCGGAACAATGTTCACAACTCTAACAAAAATACCTATTCTGCAGGCTGCACCACTTCTCTTTATGGCTGTGGATACGTTATTGCTTGCAGCATTTTGTTTATTGCATTCTTTGCATCTTCTTGGCACACACTTGCCTCTTTTACTACATTCTATAAATTGGGTGTTCTGTATATGGTTCCTACTAGAGCATTTATTGTATAATGTTTTATAGCCCTTTGGAGACCTATAATCTCTCCTTATTATTTTTCCCTCTTCTTTTATCTCTCCAAATTATGAATTGCTGCAGAGTCTTGTCCCCTCCTTAATTATTTACACTTTGCACTGGGTGAATTCTGATGTTTTCCAAAAGTTATTTGCCTCTTGCAGCACTGAATCTGGATCTTTCTGTGTCCTGAATGTCCCTTGTCTCTTTTTCTAATCACAATTTGATCTCTGACTTGAACTCACACAGTCCCTAAATGCTCAGGAGATACTGTGTGACCTTCTTTGGAAAATACACTCTGGAACACCCCTAGATACGTTTTCTGTGTATCCCTTAAGATTTGGTTCCTCTGCTTTGTACAGAAAACCTGTTATAGAAGCTTCCCCTCATAAAAGAGAGGTTTATTTTTCTCTTAATGTAAAAGATCCCCAGTGGCAGGCCATCCAGAGTCACCACAGACAGTCATCATAGACCCTTCTGTGTTTTTGCTCTACTAACCTTGGTGAGTGCCTTCTTTACCTAAGTTTGTTAGCAATTAAGATGGCTGCAACTCCAGGGGGGAGGGGGGTTGGGAGAAGGGGGGTAGGGTTATGGACATTGGGGAGGGTATGTGCTTTTGGGTAAATTGGAAGGGGAGGTGAACCATGAGAGACTATGGACTCTGAAAAACAATCTGAGGGGTTTGAAGTGGCGGAGGGTGGGAGGTTGGGGTACCAGGTGGTGGGTATTATAGAGGGCACGGCTTGCATGGAGCACTGGGTGTGGTGAAAAAATAATGAATACTATTTTTCTGAAAATAAATAAATTGGGAAAAAAAAATAGATGGCTGCTGCAACTCCAGCCATCACACCCATGTTCCAGGAAACAGCTAGGATAAATGGAAAGGGAAAAAGGACCACTTTTAAGCTGAGACCACCACCTTAAAGAGCTTTCTTAGGAATCCCACCCAGTGACTCCTAATTCAATCTCAGGGATAGTTTGATACATTCCTTCACTCAAAATATGAAGGAAGTTACAGAGAAAGGAGAGTGGATATTTGGTAAGCAACCAATAGTACATACTGTCCTTAGGCACTCAGCCTCTATTGCTTGGGCTCCATGCTTGTGGCAAAAGTTCTGTTCGAAACTGGCAGGCTCCCCAGGCTTTAGCTTGAGGATGAAACACAACTTTCTTGTCTGGGAGCCTTCTAACCTTCTCTGGAGTTCCCGGGATTCTGGACACAAGATACCTTTTCGGTGACTTACATCAACAACTAACAGTCAGTTCTTTTTCCAGGGCTGATCCCTTTTTCTAAGCTCTCCTTATAGGAACCATTGATCATTTACATTATCACGTGTCTTCCCAGGTTGTTGCTTATGCAATAAGCGTTATACCTCTATTTCTTTGGAACTTCAATTTTGTTAGTCAAACTTAAGATTTTAGAATTAAGAAAAAAATCTTTAATGTCTGCAAAAGCCCAGGTCTTAAAATTTGATGTTTTTGTTTTAAGATGATTATCTCTGCCACGAACTGTAAAAATCCATTTGGGAAGAAATTCCTTGAGTAAATCACTCAGTTCCTTTAACTATCCTATATGTAGCCATGTGAGACAATATAGGTAGAAAGTTCTTGCTGTTGCCTGATAGGGGTAACTAACTACAAGGAACCTTGGGTAAGATTTGAAAATAGATATTATCTAATAAATAAACAATAGCTACATAAGCCAGAAGGGCAATGCCCTTAAAGGGTTTGAGAAGTGCAAAGAGCTTTGAATTTAGGCTGAGAGAAATTAGGGAAAATGCTTCAGGACGAGGACCATTGTATTGGTCCTTGATAGACGCCAGAAAACAGAAGAAATCAGATTGTAAGCTGAAGAAACAACACCAGATAGAAAGGGGCCTCTTTTGTTGAATTGTACAGAAGACAAAACTACTTTGCGTGGCACTGTCTTCAGGCAACAAATCCTTATTAGACATCGACTCTGCCCAGGTTACATGCTAAGCTGATGCTTCCAAGGTGAAAAGACCCCATCTCTGACCTTTAGGAGTTAGGGTGTTGTTAAGGAAAATAGATAAATATGGAACAAGTTATAGAAAGAAACTAAAAAAATAAGTAACAAGTCATAGTATAATTTGGCCAGGGCTCTAAATGGAGTATAAAGAATAGTGGCGATAGGGTGAATGAATTCGTTTGAGAAGCATTTTTTTTTTAAAGATTTTATTTATTTATTTGACAGAGATCACAGTAGACAGAGAGGCAGGCAGAGAGAGAGAGAGGGGGAAGCAGGCTCCCTGCTGAGCAGAGAGCCCGATGCGGGGCTTGATCCCAGGACCCTGAGATCATGACCTGAGCCGAAGGCAGCGGCTTAACCCACTGAGCCACCCAGGTGCCCCGAGAAGCATTTTTTATTGGGATAAATACCTCCCTACCCCCATGTGACAGGCTCCGGGATGACAACACTTGGGACCCAGGGGAAGAGAAGGGAACAGTACCCTTCGGGCCTTGAACTTACAGTCTAGGGATAAAAGAGGAACCCAGCATAAAAGTTGGGCTGAACTCTCACATTTATGTCGTGTTGCAAAATTGGGGCTATAAATGTGGAAATTTTGCTGTTAATATTTTAAAACATAATAATTGCTGTATTTGAGAAGTACTTTAATAGCTTCATTGAGAAAATAAAAATGAGCACTATGCACATCACAGCATTTTTTAGACTTTCTTTTGCTGGCATAAGACCGAAAATTTAAATGAAAGTGTTATAAAATGAGTACCTAAAAGAGCCATCCCACTGAGAAAAATTTGAAAAGCCATTTTGGAGATTTCCTTCCTTCCTTCCTTCCTTCCTTCCTTCCTTCTTCCCTTCCTTCCTCCCCATCCATTTGTGTTTCAATACTGTTAAACACAATACTGTTAAACACAGCCTCTTCTTTCTCTTCTGTTAAGAACAAAATCAAAGATATCTATCTTATCATACTTGCCTTTCTCCCCAACTTAATACTTAACACTCACATATTGAAGGCATCTAATATTCTCAAACCAGTGTTAAATCTGCAAGTGAAATTTCATTTATTCACTTGACAAAGCGGTTGATGATCCTGTTTGGAGAGATGGCATGAAACCTTGAAAATGTTAACTAAAAATTTCAGTGCTTATGTCACTAAGATATGGTTGGGTATGGAGAAGTCCTTATGCCTAGAAGAACCCCAATCCACTCTAGAGAAAGCTTCAATCAGATTGACCTGATTGGGACAGACAGATCAATGTCCAATGCCATGTTCAATTTTCTTGCAGGTGCTTCATTCCTTTACCGACGCCATTTTTGATGAGTGGATGAAAAGGTCCAATCCTTCTGTGGATGCCTGGCCTCAGGAGCTGGCACCCATCGGTCACAATCGGATGTATAACATGGTTCCTTTCTTCCCTCCAGTGACTAATGAGGAATTCTTTTTAACTGCAGACCAACTTGGCTACAGCTATGCTATCAATCTGCCAGGTAACAAATACAACTTCTAAGGGGATAATTCCTTTATCTTCTGAAGAACCTTTCTTTCTTTTCAAACATGCAAACCAGGACCTTAAATTCAAGTATGCAGGTCTAGTTAATTTTATTAGTGATTTTCTAAAATATTTATATTAAGCAAAATGAGCCTTTGCACTACCAGCTAAACATCAGAAAAGGGACTGGTTTGATGATTGAATTAATAAATAATAGCATATAATAAATATATGAAAATAATCTGAATTATTATAAACCTGGCTATGGTTTGAAATGTCTAGCCAACAAAATAAAAATGCACTAGCCACACATGGATGGGGTTCATCAGGACTTGGAGAATCGTTACCTGAAGGAAGGACTTGGTTTATTGTGAAGAAAATAAAGCACTTACCGTGAGCATGAAGTTTAAGGGGAGACTAAAAAAACTCAGTAATTGAGATAAATAGAGTAATGTACTATTTTTAAAAAAATCAAAATAAATGCAAAAAAGATGAATACAATATCAACACTTTAAATAAAGACAGGCTGTTGTGATCATTGTTTGTTCACCCCTCCATTATTTTGTAATGAGACCAATTATTTCCAGTTAGCCCATGCCAGCCCTGCTGGGTTGCTTTATGAGGTTGGCGTTAGCCTGCCAACAATTCGGGCTACATGGGGCTGCATGTATATGTGTTCTTAATTAAAGTTCTTTAAATCATGCTTTTACACTGTAGATATTTTAGTAGCTTTTTCCATTTAGTTGAAAATGTGGGAGGATGTTTTGGTAAGTATATATATATGGCCACATATCTTTCCATTTGCTCAGGCCCTAATATAGCTCCATGGGTCACTTAAACAATTAGGACGGGCTGAGAAAGAAAAGGTAAAACAATCAATAAATATCTTATTTTGTCCAGAACTCAGAAAAACACACAGCCCATCTGCTGGTGAGTTCACCCCATGTATCTCTTCCATCTTCCCGAAATCTCTGTCTGTGGTGTAATCGTAATGACCTGTGAGCTCACATCTCTCCCTCTCTCTCTGACTTCAGAGTCTTCCAAGCCCTGGAATCTGTCCCTTGCTTTTCCTTCTTGTCCTGCAACTTTGCTTGTTTTCCTTACTGATTTGAAGTTTCCTTTCTCTGGACAGCTGAGATATCTTTTAAAACTTCATTCTCTTTTCTCTGGAATCAAACATAGCAACAATCACAAGGTTTGGGATGAGCATTTGCCCCTACGTCCATTCCTCTGACACCAGCCAATTAACAGGTATAGATTGAGAGTCTGAATATGCCCAGAATGTGTTAACTCCTCAGGAGACACAAATTCACGTTTCACGTGTTGGTCTGCCACAGAAACTGACAGTCTTGTCTGGGGAGACGTAAGTACGGCAGAAGGTTGAAGAACTGAGTGGGGCACTTGGGAAAGGCTTCCAGAAAGGGGTGGGTCTTGAGTCTGATTCAAAGAGATGGTGAATCTTCTGTAGAGGAGGTGGAAAGAAGGGAGCATTTTAGATTGAAGGAGGGCAGGGCTTTCAGCGCTGTGAAAGGTGTAGTCTGTATAGGGGACTGCCTGAAGAAGCCTGGCTGGAGAGGAAGGCTTGGGCAGAAGATTACCTGAATTAAGTCCAGATCTGTGAGAAGAGCCTGATTACAGAGGGCCTTAAAAGCTAGGCAGAAACCACAATGAGACACCGCTTTCCACACATTAGGATGGCTATTACTGACAAAACAGCAGGTAATAAGTGCTGATGAGACTGTGGGGTAATTGGAGGCCTCGTGCCCTGATGGTGGGAATGCAGAGTGGTAGGTAGCCTTTGTGGAAAACAATATGGCAGCTCCTCAAAAAACTGAACATCAGATTACCATATGACCCAGCAAAGAACTGAAAGCAAGTACTCACGTAGATTATTTGCAAACCTCTGTTTGTAGCAGTATTATTCACAATAGATGCAAGAAAGAATTCAACATCCATCGATGGCTGAATGGATAAACAAAGTGAGGCATATGTGCACAATGGAATATTACGCAGCCTTAAAAAGGAAGGAAATCCTGTCATATGCTATGACACGCACGAGTCTTGGAGATACACTAAATGAAAAAGCCAGTCACAAAACAACAAAAACTGTATGATCCCCCTTATATGAGGTGTCTAGAGTCGTTGAGTTTATAGAGACAGAAAGTAGAATGGGGGTTGCAGAGGCTGGAGAGCTGGGGCACTGGGGAGATCTTATGTCAGATTTGCAAGATGAAAAAAAGTCTGGCGGGTAAGTGGGGGTGATGGTTGCTCAAGCGTGTGAAGCACTAGGCCCCACACCTGAGCATTTCAAAAGGATTATGATGATGAAACACACGTTTCACGTGTATTTTACCACAATGAAAAGAACAATCATCTTTGGTTCCCAAACAAAGAAATGTCAGAATAAACATCTGCGTTTGAAGAAGATGGTTCTGGCAACAGATGTTGAATTGTCACAAGAGGAGAAAAATTACTATGATCTTGGAGGAATCCCTGCAGGATAAGGAGAGGGCCTTCTGGGGAATGGAGGAAAAACAAGAAGGAGGATTTTACATTTAGCCAAGTATAGGGTGAAGAACAAGAAACAGGTCAGAGAAACTGAATTTAAGGGCAGCTGGCCTAGGTGCGCCTGGGGGACTCAGTCCATGAAGTGTCTGCCTTCTGCTCAGGTCATGATCTCAGGGTCCTGGGATTGAGTCCCGCACGGGGCTCCCTGCTCAGCAGGAGGCCCGCTTCCCCCTCTCCCACTGCCCCTTCCCCTGCCCCTGCTTGTGCTCTCCCACCCCTCTTAAAAAAATAAATAAAATTGGGGCGCCTGGGTGGCTCGGTGGGTTAAGCTTCTGCCTTCAGCTAGGCAGAAACCTAGGACATGATCTCAGGGTTCTGGCATCGAGCCCTGCATCGGGCTCTCTGCTCAGTGGGGAGCCTGCTTCCCCCACTCTTTCTGCCTGCTGCTCTGCCTACTTGTGATCTCTCTCTCTCAAATAAATAAATAAAATCTTAAAAAAAACCTTAAAAAATAAAATAAAAATAAATAAATGAAATCTTTGAAAACAATTAAAAGAAAAAGAATAGCTAGCCAAGGATAAGGGAATTTTTAAAAACATGACAAATAGGCATAAGTATATTAAAATGAAATCCATTAATTTGTGGAGAGCACTTATAAAATATATCTGAGTAGAGAACTAGATTTATCAGGTGCAAGATTCAGATTTTATTCACGACTCTTTAAATGGGTACAAATTTCATCAGCTCCTGCTATTGAATGTCTCCTATTATAATAGCCAATCTGATCTGCCTTATACATTTATCATCCTATAAAAAGGTAGAGACAATAGTGGAATTTCTCCATCTGGGGCTTGTATATTTCCAGTTCCCCAGATACTACATTAGCATATAGCTTCACAAATGAATTTCTAACTCACAAAAGTAGTTATATACTTCCTTGGAGGGTTTATTCTGTGTAAGTGTGTATTGGAAGAAATTTAAAACATGCAATCAGCTGCATTTAAATAATGGAATGCCATTTCCTCAAGAAAACCAATTGTGGGTATGACAAACTGTTGGTGGGGGAAGAAGATAAATTTTATCCTAGCCAATATCCTGCTCTATCAACAAAAATGTACGCGAAAAGCAAATGAGTTCATTCTTCTCTTCTCTGAGAGTCTTTAGCTGATGAAAATCCCAACTGTTGACCCTTCTTTTCTGCTTTAATTTCAGCTGAAGAAACTCCAGGTTGGACCCCAACCCTCTTGGTGGTCATGGGAATACTGGTGGCTTTAGCTGGTGTTTTTGTGGTGCTGTTTTTCCTTCAGTACAGAAGACTCCGAAAAGGCTACACACCCCTAGCAGAGACACATTTAAACAACAAGAAGTACACAGAAGAAGCCTAGAGAGCTCACGGCTTCCCCTGGAGAGGCACCAGAAAAGCCACAGGTCTGACCCTGCCGATGAACGCGCTATTAGTCAGTTTCTTCCTTTAGCAGACGTTTGACACGGTTGCTGCTACTGTGGTGCTCGTTCTCAAGACAGAGGATGTGCAGCTGTAGTCGCTGGTTGACTTACTGTTTAACAAGCACAAACGGGAATGTTTGAGGCTATCTTGACCATTAGACAAAGGCAGAGCTGACAATTTGTGGTATCTGATAGTAAGTCCCTGTATTAAGCCTCCTCCTGTTCTGAGAAGACACACACAGACACACACACAGGCACGTAACTGATAAATAGGATTCATTTGATTTGGGAGGTCACTGTAATTTGAGACCTGGGCAAAATCATGGTTCATTTTTTCTTAACCCAAGTGTGTTCCTTTGTAAAGGGGCAAGCAAGGCGGGAGTGGAAGATGCTTCCTGCGTCTCCGTGAGCTTAGCTACAAACATCCGTGCTTCTAGGTGCCTTCCTGATTATCTTCCGGTGGCTTACTTTTCTTCTCTCTGTGTCTTTTCTTTTCCAGCCGTTAAAACAGCCTTGAAGATGAAAATAGGCCTTATTTTCCGAAGAGGATGGAGAGTAAATGAAGGAATGAATGATCCGTTTGGTTCTTTTTTGCAAATTCGACTTTCCAGAACTTATCAGAATCTGTAGTTCTTAACAGATATTCAATAGCTAGATAAACATTGATTCTATAGTGAAAAATAGATGAGAGATTAAATGATAGAGTTTTCTAGTTAATTAATATACTGTTTTAAGTCTCCTAACGTCTATAGAATCACTTTTCCCAGGAAAGGCTGGCTGGAAAAGGTTGTGGGGCTAGACCCCTGACGATCTGAGTAGAGTTTCATTGCTTTGAGGTCTCATTTGGCTGATCCTGAGCAAATTTCTTCACCAGGTAGCCTCAGATGGAAAATTATCCGCGTGTATTTTTAGGAGTTGACTTCCGATTTTACTCATGCTGTGGTGTTCTGACAGTTACTTAGGAATGCTAATCAGTTAAGCCTTATCATTTAAAAGCAAACCATCCATACAAAATATAACATTTCAGAATTAAATGGTTATGTTTCACTAAGTAATCATCATATCATGAGAGGTAAGAATGAAGCTATCTTTATTTACTAAGATGCTCAGACTTACCAAGATGATCCCTCCTTCTGAGAAGTTAGCGGTTACTGAGATTGAAGGTAAATTTCATCTGCTCATATCTGCTACCTGTGCTTCAGGGCTGAGTCCAAAGTTCTAGAAGGTAGCCTATCTGTCCACGCATTTCAGCTGCTGTCTACTGGGATAGATGTGTGCGAAGGTTGGGTGGGAAGGGGATTCTTGGAGCCAGCTGCTTTCTACATATGGGGGAGGGGGCTAGATTCATCAAAACAGTGTTATCCCTCCAAAATAAGATACCAAAAGCCGGAGAAAGGGACAAATCCCAGTCAGAACCGAATTGGAGTCTGAGCGAGCCTCAGAAAGCTATGGACACATCTGAGTGTGGGCTCAGCATGTGAGAGTCAAGATAGCCCAGGGTCCTTCATGGGCCGAAGCCCTGCTTGGGTCTCTAGCCACCCCCTACCACACGTAGATCTCAATTCCTGCCTTTAACAGTATCTATGGAAAATTCGGCAAAGTTTGATGAACGTACTCCACTCCAGAAGGTTTATGCTCCAAACTCAGGATTGTTGGGGATCACAGTTTTACACCCTAATTTTAAGCCAAAAGAGATAATAATGAAATGAAGATATAGTTGTGCATGGTAGGTGTGTTTTTGAAAAGTTACATTTAAATTAATTGCATGCTAAAAGCAGCAGGAGAGAGGACCCTGGATGGCTCAGTCAATTGAGTGCCTGACTCCTGCTTTCGGCTCAGGTCATGATCTCAAGGTCATGAGATGGAGCCCTGAATCTGGCTCTGCCCTCCCCTTCGAGTCTGCTTGAGATTTTCCCTTTTCTTCTGCCCCTCCCACTCATGTTCTCTTTCATTCTCCTGCTCTCTCAAATAAATAAAATAAATTTAAGAAAATAAAACTAAAAGTAACAGGGAAAATGACTTTTTATAGATGAACTATATGAATAATTCCATAAATTCTCTTGTCTCTCTGGTACATCAGAATTTTCATTCATCGTATTCCTAAGCAATTTATTTAAAGCCAGATCTATTCAAGGTAGAAATAGAGGGTAATCATTTATACTTGGCTACTTTTTTCTATAGCAGATGCAACTTCTTAAAAGGTACTGTTTTATAATGCCTTCCTAACAGAAATGATTTCCTAATTTTGTAGTTCATAAAAGAGGAATAAAATTTTCTAACATTTCCTGACATTACAGTCAGTTAGCGATGAATGCCTTTTAAGAAATTTAAAGGTAGAACAAACCTGTTAGGATGAACAAGTTAGTTTGTATTTACACTGAATCTCATGGAAATAAACTCAGAAAATACCATGAAGCATTGTAGAGTTGGTGGTATTTCTCAATGATAGGGGGAAAACTTCAACCTTGAAGAAAATGAATAGATCACTCTACATGCTTCTAGCCTCAGAATTAGAAAAACTGTATGTCTATGAATTACTGTTTCAAAAGAAATGCTGTTAGGAAGCTAACATTCAGAAGTGACTGAAATCTGATAGCCTGTTTCCTTTGTGACTTAAATTCTCATCTAATTTTAAAATTCTTTGATAGTAATTTGTGTCTTGCTTAGGATTTAACATTGTTAATTATAATAATCCTAATGAATAATTTTAATCTCATGTTAACAAGAAATAAAAAATGTATTAAAGAGGAAAATAAAAATAAATGTTTTGCTGATTATTGTTCAACTGTTGGAGGCTATTGTTTTTTAATTTGTGAACATCAGTTCCCATCTTTTTGGCACTCAGTATGCATACATGAGAATATATGTATATATATAATACATAAATACAAATGTATACATATAACCATATATGTATATACAAATATATATATAACATACATAATTACAATTTCAGTTTTGAAAATAAGGTCTTAGATAAACGGAGGCTTCTACTTTCTTTTGAGTTTCTTGGCAATTGCTACTTCCTGGCTCTCAGTTTTACAGGCAGAAAAACAAGACAGCCCTCTCCTCCCAGGCACGGAGTTCCTTTTGATGTCCCCACAATCTAGAGGCTGATCTTGGGTTGCAGGATGGGGTGGGGTGGCTACTTCAAGTCACTGATCAGGGAGGCAAAGTCCCACAGCAGCTAACTTGCTGATTCTCCTGGAAGCTCTCCAGTTCAATCATTTCATTGGAGACCCCGGAAGAAAACAATGAAGTAATGTAAGTTATGTGGAGTTTGCTTCTGCATTAAGAACGGAAGCTTCCAGAGGTCAGTTTAGACACCTCTCTGTACAGTTCCAATGCCATGTTATCAAAGCACTTTAAGTACCCAGAAAATGGTGGTGGTTAATCGATACAGGGACATAAAAGAACCAGTTCGCTCCCCAGGGGAGACATAATTATTGTCCCCAACGCAATGGTCAAACTCAACGTGGAACTCTTCCTATTTCTGCAGAACCTTACTCATCCTGACTATTTTATAAATATTCTTTAAGGAACGAACTGATCTCAAAGGAAAACTTTTCATTCAGGGCCTCTGGCATCTGTTTTAGCATTAGCAGGATAAAACACAAGAGAGTGGGGTCTTCAATTCCCGCCATGAAATTAGTAGCAACCCGTCTTTCAGTTCTGAGTTGTCTGGACACTCTGTGGACATTTACTCCATGCAAACTAGTGCAAGGGTACACGGCCCGCTATCTTCTTCTTCCCACCAGCGGTAGACCTTCATTCTACCATGTGTAGGGACTAAGATAGAAAGGGAAGACGTCATGACATCATTTTAGGGTCCTCCACTATCTGAAGTCTTAAAAGCCTGGTTTCAGGGGAAAGAGTTGGCGGCCAAATTATGAAGGCAGGCAAACCAGTGCCTTTCTTATGGAGAGGGACCCAACATGTTTCTTCAGAAACTGTCCACCGATGTCATGATCATTTGGCTTTAGCTACAAGGGTCATTCAAGCTGAAAATAACCCCTGTGAATGTGATTACGCGTTGGCAAGTAGTTTAATGAAATCTTGAAAACAACACACGAGAAAATTGTGAGCAATAGGATAAATTGAAGTTTCCCAGAAGAAAATAAAACACAACTCAAGGTTCCTATTCAAAGCATGTATGCTTCATACAGTCTCATCAAGACTGTGTCTCTTTGGCAAAAACCCTTAACCCACTTGTGTTGTTTTCCCCATGGACTCAAGTCAGACTTCATGCATGTAATATGACTGAATTTGGTGCTCTCTTCCAACCATTCTCTGCTAAAACTATCATGGTGTCTCCCAGGTGCGATTGTGTTCTGTGTCGTAAATAACGCCTCATAGAAAGGCTTACACTTGTCCTTCATTAAAATAGCAGAGCGTTCGCTGCCAGAACACAGTCTGATGACTCATTCATTTCCTAGGTTATTAAGCGTTTCTGGACCATCCTGAGGAGGAGCAGAGTGGAATTAGGCTTACAATAAAGCAAACCCTGCCCTCTTGTGTTTTATTAGAAAATTGCGCCACGTGGTGAAGTTCTTAGAGCTGTTTACCTCTATCCTGGTTAATCGCCTAGGTTGGGGAAACAAATACTGAAAGATTTGCCGTGAATTCAGAAATCAGAACAGATAAAGCATGGCATTTAGGAGGAAATGATTTCCTGTGCAGGCAAGGTAGTCATGATGAAGGCTCTTAGAATTTCCCTTTTAATATATTTTGGAAATGTTGAATGTTCAACAGCAAACCATTAAAAATTTGGGGAACCATTTCAGCCTCCAGGCAAAACTCTTTTATGCTTGTCAAATATGCACAGGGGATAATTTATCACACCATATTATTTAGATGCTCATACCATAGCTGGAGGTTGGGGAAATTTCTTTTTCAATTAAAAACTGTTACCAAGAAGCTGGTAAATTTTGAAAAAGTTTTTAAAAGTTTTCTGAAAAAATATGCTGGATCAGTGAATTGAAACCAGGTCTAAGTGTTTGGGTTCAGCTCAGGGGCTGAGGAGTGTTAGGAAATGTCCTTCACTGTGGAAAATTCACTTTTCAAGACTAAACTATTAGCAGGATGGTACTAAAAGCAAATAATTATTTGGGTGCCCAAGGTGGTTTATCTGATATTAGGTGATTGAAAAAGGAACTCAAAAAGTAAAAAAAGCATGTTGTCTAACGTTTCTCCTTCTAGTATATTTATCCAGGTAAAGATTAAAGGGGGAAATACAGGCAAGGGTTTTCTTTTTCTTCTTTTCTTTTTTTTTCTCCTTCCTTCCTCCCTCCTTCCCTCCCTCTCCTCCTTCCTTCCTTCCAAAAGAGAGAGAGAGAGAGAGAGAGAGAGAGAGAGAGAATGAGCAGAGGGCAGAGGAGAGGGAGAGAGAGAATCTTAACTAGGCTTCATGCTCAGGGAGGAGCCGGATATGGGACTCCATTTCATGACCCTGAGATCATAACCTGAGCTGAAAACAAGAGTCCGATGTTTAACTGATTGAGCCACTCAAGCAAACCCCGCCCCCTAACCCTTTTGTTTTGTTTTGTTTTGCTTATTCTGAGATGTTGTCTTTTCTTTTTTTAAAAGATTTTATTTATTTATTCGACAGACAGAGATCACAAGTAGGCAGAGAGACAGGGGAAAGCAAGCTCCCTGCCGAGCAGAGAGAGGGATGCGTTGCGGGGCTCAATCCCAGGACCCTGAGATCATGACCTGAGCCCAATGCCGAGGCTTAACCCACTGAGTCACCCAGGCACCCCTCTGAGATGTTATCTTTACGTGAGAAAAATGGATGCTTTAAATTTCCCATCTGGATCTACCTGTTACTCTTTCTCTGGTGGTCATTCCAATGTTCACTCCAGACATGGTAATGGTAGTTGTTTGCATGGAAAGTAGGAAAAAGGAAAAAAAAAACCAACCCCAAAATTCGGGAGTCAGATTTGAAGCACTTAGAATGCTGTCAGAAGATGAAGCCGTCTCTCGAAGGGAATCATTAATATATTCCCCACCGAAAGACATATTATTATATGACACACTTTGCAGATAAGCTAATTCCCAAAGCAGTTAATTTCTTATTAGTGTTTCTACAGAAGGTCTCATTTTCAGTATTTTTATTTGCTTCTTTAAATAGCAAGGGTTGACTTGACCATTGCCAGGGATCGGTTCTCTTCTTAAAAGAATATTTGTGTTTCAAAAAGTCTTGTGCTTGACACCAAGGAGGTACACGCAGCTCAAACACACGTGTGTCCGAGCTCCAAGCTGCAGACCTACTTATGCAAGCAAGTGATCAGCCTTGAACACGGACATGTAATCTCAGCCGTAATCCTGTGGAACTCTATTGTTCCCCTGTCTCTTCTTTGTGACACGCCTACAACTTCCAACCTTTTCGGCTCCACAATTCTCATTTGAGCTGCACGTTTTCTTTTCCTTTCAGGCGTTTTGCAGTTCCGAGGCTTGTAACACATTACAGACTCAAGGTCGTTTTCTTTCTCTCTGTGCACTTCTCGCCTCTTGATATCCTCTTATCAAGATGCCGGCTTCTTTGTGTTTCTAACACTTTTACTTGAGATAGACCCAACTCTTTGATCTTGTGCAGACTCTAAATCGTTTGCTGTCAGCCTCCGGGAGCGGAGATCTGCTGCGTCCCTGGTGCCCTGTCTCCTGTGCTTGACAGCATCATCCGGCATCTCCAACCATCAAAGGGCTCTTCCAGCCCAGTACCGTGCAAATTTGTCCCTTTTTTGCTTCAGTATGTCACAGTCTGCATTTTCCAGCTTAGCGGTGACAAGAGCAGGCCCGATAAAATCATTCTGAAATTGACACAGGCCGTCGCGGATGTAAATTCATTGTTTTTGAACTACAGCTGCTCAGAACGTCAGATGACAGTGAACTCACCTTGCAGCCATTAGATGGCTGCCTCGGACCTGGTTTTCCACTTGCCGGTGACAGGATGCAACGGGCGTGGGTTTTATCCCAGAGCAATCGGCTCACCTTTGTTGTAGCTGTCAGAAGGCAAGAGCTTCACTCTCTGGAGGGCTTGGCTGAGACGTCTGCGTGTGAACCTCACTATACTTAGACACAGGACAAAACAGATGCTGCAACTCATTTTCCATTTACAGCTGGAGCTTGTTCCCTTCCTCCCTATGCTAAAAAGTGCCACTGGAAAATATCTGTTAAAAAGCCCGCTATTTTTTCCCATTCAAACCACCAGTATGAGACTTGACCTTAATTATCTCCCTGTGTGAAATATCTGGCAGTCTAAGATAAGGGTTCTCTGCCCCCATGAATAGCACGGTATTTCCTGAGCCCTGTCAAAGGCCAGTGTTCAATACAATCTGAGCATAATTCTCTGTGTTGACGTTTGGCAGCTTTCCTTTAATGCCCGTTGGCCCTGGCCCTGGGTCAGTGGCTAGGGAAGGTTCCCAAGGGCTATTTTCTTTTCCTTCCTTCCTTCCTTTTTTTTTTTTAAATTTAATTTTGATTTTTCTTCAGTGTTCCAAGATTCATTGTTTATGCACCACACCCAGGGCTCCATGCAATACATGCCCTCCTTAACACCCACCACTGAGCTCACCCAACCCCCCACCCCTCTCCCCTCCAAAACCCTCAGTTTGTCTCTCAGAGTCCACAGTATCTCACGGTCCATCTCCCATTCCCCCAACTTACTTCTCCTCTCCAACTCCCGATGTCCTCCATGTTATTCCTTATGCTCCACAAGTAAGTGAAACCATAGGATAACTGACTCTCTCTGCTTGACTTATTTCACTCAGCATAATCTCCTCTAGTCCTGTTCATGTTGATACAAAAGTTGGGTGTTCATCCTTTCTGATGGAGCATAATTCCTCAAACTCAACACACACGAAACAGATAATCACATCAAAAAATGGGCAGAAGACATGAACAGACACTTCTCCAAAGAAGACATACAAATGGCTAACAGAGACATTAAAAAGGTTCATCATCATTAGCCATCAGGGAGATTCAAATCAAAACCACATTGAGGTACCACTGTACACCAGTTAGAATGGCCAAAATCAACAAGACAGTAAACAAGTGCTGGAGAGAATGTGGAGAAAGGGGAACCCTCTTACACTGTTGGTGGCAATGCAAGTTGGTGCAGCCACTTTGGAAAACAGTGTGGAGATTCCTTCTTCTTCTTCTTCTTTTTAAGATTTTATTTATTTATTTGACAGAGACAGAGATCACAAGTAGGCAGAGCAGCAGACAGAGAGAGTGGGGGAAGCAGGCTCCCCGCTGAGCAGAGAGCCCGATGCGGGGCTCGATCCCAGGACCCTGAGATCATGTCCTGAGCCAAAGGTAGAGGCTTAACCCACTGAGCCACCCAGGTGCCCTGCAAGGGCTATTTTCAATGGCAGAGGGGCACTTTAGGGATGAAATACCAACTGGCTTCAGCTGACATGCAAAGGAAATGTATTAAGAAAGTTTTAAATTTTATTCTCTAGATTAATTTTTTTGCAGTGAAATATAGATAACATACAGTTTGTTGTTTTAACCACGTTTAAATGTCCAGTTCAGCGGCATTAAGTACATCCACAATGCTGTACACTGTCACCACCAATAGTTTCCCGAGCTTTGTGGTCATCCCAAACAGAAACCCTTTGCCTGCTAAACAATAATCCCTCATTCCCCCCTCCCCCCAGCCCCTGGAAACCTTTATTTAACAAGTTATCCAGGAGTCTCTCCCATCTCCATCCTGAGACCCTCAGCTCTGCGTTTTGGTTGGGAAACTTATTGTCTTAAGTCAATGACTCTATCCCATACCTCTGGCTGCAGTGTTCCAGCCACGAATGTAGAACTGAAAGCCTTAACATTGGAAAGGAATCTTTGCTGGTTTCTGGGAAGTAAAGCCCAAAGACAAGGTCTTACGCCAGAGTGTTATGGTGTGAAGACATGAAGTCCGGAATCACAGCAGCGATTTTGTCTCCTTGAGGGAAAGTTTGAAGGTGAGAGGGCACTTTTTTTTTCTTTTTCTTTTTCTTTTTTTTTTTTAATTTAGGCCAGTTTAAGCTTGAGTTTCTCTTACAATATGAAGATAAACTCATCATCAGGGAATTTTTAAAAAAGATTTCATTTACTTATTTATTTATTTGAGAGTGGAAGGGAGAGGGAGAAAGACTTTAAAGCAGATTCTGCACTGACTGCAGAGCCCACTGTGGGGACTTGATCCACAACTGGGAAATCATCACGTGAGCTGAAACCACGAGTCAGATGCTTAACTGAGTGAGCCAAGCAGCTCCCCATTTTCCGGGAATTCAAAAATAAAGTGAGAGGAGCACCCGGGTGGCTCAGTCAGTTAAGCATCTGCCTTCTGAGTCAGCTCCCAGGTTGGAGGATCCTGGGGTCCTGGGATAGAGCCCTGCGTCAGGCTCCTTGCTCAGTGAGGAATCTGCTTCTTCCTCCCCCTCTCTGCTCCTGCTCCCCCCACCCCCACTTGTTCTCCCTCTCTCTGACTCTCTCTCTCTCTCTCAAATAAATAAAAATAAAAATATTTAGAAAAAAAAATGAAGTGAGAAAGCAGAGGAGCCGGTGTCCTTATTTTCAGACACCATAATTATGCCTTTATTGGGGAAAATTTTTTTCTTTGTTCCTTAAAGATTGCAAGAAAGACATTGGTGGGGAAGCAAGGGCTCCTCTTAAGGAGCCTTAAGGTAGGATCCCGGGCGAGTTGGTTTCATGCCACGACTCTCCTTGGCTTGAAGACAACTGCTCTCCTGCCACTTCTGCACGCGGTCTGGTGTCTCCCTTTTGGTGTCTACACTTCCTCTTCCTCTAAGGACACCAGTCCCATGGGATTAGGACCCCCAATTGCCTCATTGTAACTTAATCATCCCCTTTAAATGCCCTATCTCCACATTTGATTCTATTCTGAGGGACCCTGGGTTGGGATTTCAACATATAAATGGGGGCGGGGTATAATTCAGCCTATAACAGCCTGGAACAGAGAAGTCGCTCCGTCAAGGTCGAAGTCATTTGTCAGGTCTCTTTGGAATGCCTGGTGTGTGACACCCGTGCTGCCGGTGAAATCCCACGGATCCAGCTCCGCGATTGCAGCACCAAAACGCAAAAGCCGGCTCTGCGGGGTCTAAGAAGTTACCCGCAACACTAAGCTGGCCTCTGCTGGGGGCTCCTTGCTCTTTCCCCCTGGAAGGTTCTGTGCGAGTTCTTGGTGCTCCGTTGGGGGCCGGGTGTCACTGAGCCACAGATGGTTTCAACTGGCATGAAGACCTCTCACCACTGAGTCAGGAAAGAGCGGAAGGGAGAAAGCGACAGAGAGGGACGCTTCAAGGAGGCCAACCGTCCCGCTAAGCCCCAAAGGGCAGCACTGCCTTTTTCACTTGGTGGAGAGAGAGCAGGAATGTCAATGGTGTGTGAAATGTTAAATGTGAGTGAACTTTAAGCAATTGACATGGTGCTTCTGCTTCATTACCAGTTTCGTATTTCCCCCTTCTGAAGCCAGAGCAAATGTTCCCAGTTTCCTGCTCTTTTCTGAGACCTGAACTTGACTGGCAGGCTCAAGTTGGATTCACCGCAGACAGAGCTGGGATCCTCAGACCTGCCCTTTCCTTAGTTGGCTCCTTTGGTTTGCTTTGAGGTGGGAGAGAAACAGAAGGGGACTGAACAGTGGGGAGGGAAAGGGTTGACTACCTCCCACCTGTCTGGGTCTGGAGCCTGAGACCTTGCAGACCACGCCTCCTGCTGATCCACCTGTCCCTCCTACTTGCACAAGCCTGGATATTTGAAAGTTTCAGTGTATCATTTCAAATTTCCAGAGGTCATTTTTTGTTTTTCCATATTTTTTCTGTGTCTTTCACATACCTGACTGCTGTAGAACATTCTTCCCCAAATCATGCATCGATACCCTTAGACTGCCTTACATGGGATTTGCCTATATGGTCATTGAACCAAAGGAAATTGTGTGCCACTTCATGTGGCAGGGGAGGTGGGGCAGGGGCTGCCAGGCACCAGCTCAGTTTCCGCAGACTTCTTAGGTTCTTCTCCCTGCACTATTTGTGTACTGATTTGAATATTTAATTTCATATTTACTCCTTAATATTTTAGCAAAGTGAGTGGCAAACAAGAGCAAACAAACAAACAAAGAAATGAACACCAGTGGTAAGTTTCACAAGTGTAATACACGTGGGTGAAAGATGGAAATCAAGTGGGGATAGATAGATTTAACCCCAGCAGGACATAAGCTGGTAACTGTGGGTTTAGTTGCAAAAGAAAAGAATGGAAAGAATAATAAAAACCCTGAGAATACATCATCAGACATTATGTGGAAATGGTGAGGTGTTACTTAAAATTTTTAGAAATACGTTTCACTCCCTGGGAATGTATCTTTTCTGCTGGGCTTTCAACTTTAGCCTCTTTGGACATTTATCATCATTAGAATTAGATTTGGCTGCTATCAGGTGAGCAGTATTTGGCCAAGGCTCGCTATCTATCTATTTATTTATAAAGATTTATTTATTTAGTTGAGAGAGCGAGAACGAGGAGGTAGGGGCAGAAGGAGAGGCAGAAAGAGAATCCCAAGCAGACTCTCTATTGAGTGTGAAGCCCAATGTTGGTCTCAATCTCACAACCCCCAGAGATCAGGACCTGAGCAGAAATCAAGAATCCTCTGCTTAACTGACCAAACCACCCAGGTGCCCCTGGCCAAGGCTGAATTTAACCTGCAATTCTAGCCCCAGACTATTCTGTTTCATTAGGCTCTTCAGTCTATCAAAGTAATGTCCATGTATTTAAACTGTTAAATGTAAGAAAATAAACTTCATCGCAGCCCATTATATACTTACTGAACAGAAATTAAAGAAACAAAACAAATACAACTTGACTCCTTTATAACTCATCACTGTTACCAATTCAATTAACAGATAGAAATTATATTCCTAACTTTATTAAAAAGCCTCTTTCCAAAAATAGTAGGCATGACTGAAGTTATAACCTCGGGGTCCAGCAAGGATCATGTTTCTTTTTTTTTCCAGTTATATGATATGACTAACTAGTAAGAAATTCAGGATTTCCATCTCGGGCTTCTCCCCTTCTTGAATTGCTCAAAACGGCCAGGACTTACATAGACTTCAGTTTGACTTCATCCCTGAGGGAGAAAGCACTGGCAATTTGTTAATTGTTTTTCCTGCTGCTTCTCAGGATTCCACGTGTGGATTTAAAAAAAAACTGGTTGCAAACAATTCAGCCAATCACGCTGGCCCACGTTTTTTTAACGTTACAAAAATATTTTTGAAAGTTTTATTAAATGTTTAAAAGTAAATACAAATTTGACTTTTATGTAGCTTTGACTTAAATTTGAGTTTAATTAATAACATATTTATTTTTTAAAATCTGACACATTTTGAGTATGGTAGAACAAAAAGTTTTTAAAACAATATAGGAAAAATAATTTAAAATTCTTGTTTACTTTGCAGTTTTATGAAAATTTGTGAAAATATTGAATATTTTAAGTATGATTATATTGTACTTTTTAACCTTCCAATCTTTACTATCAACGGAACATAAATTATGTGAAATCGAAATGATAAAACATTGACTTTCCTAAAATTAAAAGAAAACAATTTTATGGAACATATCAATGGATGATTTATGAAATAAATTTATAAATTTATTACATCTTTATAAATTTTTTACTCATCCAAATCTTGCTGGCTGCAAGACCAATCATTTAAAATCATAATTGAATTTAGTTGTCTTTTATATTTTATTTACTTTCCATTAGATAAAAACCACAGTTTTACACATATTTTTCAATTTTGTGGTAATAAAACCATATTTGTTGTTTTGAGGAAGGGGTCTGGAAACTTTTGTCAAGAGACAGATGGTTATTTCAGGCATAGTTGGCCAGATAGTTCCTGTTGTAACTACTTGACATTTTTTCCCCCTTTTCTCAGGCTCCATGTCCCCCCCCTTTCAGTTTATTGAGATATTATTGGCATACAGCACCATGCAAGTATAAGGTGTACAGTACAATAACTTGAGTTAGACATATTATGAAATAATTATGAGTTTTCTTAGGACCCATTTTCTCATATAGAGATCTAAAAAAAAAAAAAGAAAAGAAAAAAAATGTTTTCTTTCCTTGTAATGAGAACTTTCAGGATTTGCTCTCTTAGCAACTTTGAAATAAACCATAAGGCATTGTTATCTACAGTGATCATGTTGTATGTTACACTCCTGCCACTTATTTATAACGGGGAGCTTGGACCCTCTGACCACATCCTGGCCCACTCTTTATTGAAAGGATCTGTGCACCCTCGTCCACTGTTGTCTTTTGAAGGGCTCCCTCCCTTTTCCTTTGCATGAACTGAAGTTGGGTGCTAGTCCTTTGGTAACACATGCATGCCTCTCCCCGGGGACCAGCTGTCCCAGGAATGAAGGGCTGGACATCAGACCAGTCTTGTTTCTGAACTCCCTGTCCCTTTCCCTGCGGGGGGAGGAGAGTGTTTCCCCTTTACAAGCTTTAGAGCTCCAGGTGTCCGAACACAGTCTTTCCTGGGACAGTGGCACCACCGACTTTTATTTCCAAAAGAAGCTGAACTTGGCTTTCATGGGGCCCCACATCCACTGCCATGGAGGCCCACATTCAGTGACTCATCTTCCCTAAGGAAGATGACACACAGATGTCACACAGGTGACGTTCAGGCATCCCTTTCTTTGAAGCAGAGAACACGAAATCAACCAAACAGAAGACGACACTTTGAACTTCTGGTGGGACATCTGGTTAGGTAACTCAACCCAGATGTCTGGTCCAGACTCTCCCAAGATTGTCAGAGTCATCCCCACTTTGTAAATGCTGGTTACTGAATTTCTAACAAAATTCCTTTGACTACTACGACAATAGGCTTTCTTTCCTGGTGAGTTCTTTACATAATTTTTCCCATCTCCCATTTTCAGTTAAAATGAGAATACTTCACAGCATTGGAAGATAGAGGGAAAGAAACAAGTTTTCCTTGTACCTAACTTTTTGTTTGCTTTCTCATCCTGGGGAGTAGAGGCAGAGGGATATTAAACATTCAAGTCTGTTCCCATGTAGACTGGGGGAAAGTCTGTGACTCGTGCTGTTTCTGTCTTTCCCTATTTCATTCTCCTAAATTTTTAATCATAGGGAGTAATTGTTGGCGATGAAAAGTAAGAGATAGAACTGTTAGTCACTGTGTTAGCAGGTAGTTTAGGTAGTGATCATGAATCAACGACCTTATACGGGACATAGATACCTCAGGTTGGGGCTATAGCTATGATGACCAAGTAGGCATAAGGAATGGTTCTTATCAATAGCTCATATTTATGTCAGAATAAGAACTAAATCTCATCAGATTTTCAGTAGGAGAAAGTTCGATTATATAATAAGCAGAGCTTGGACGGATGACTAGTCATTTGGAAAATTATAAAATTGGTTTCCTAATTGTATTCCTTTCACCCAAATAGATGGCAGATAGATGAAAATTCAAATTTAAGAAATGGGATTGTGAGAGTGATAGAAGAAAATGTAAGTTAATTATCTTTAGAATGTAATGGTAAGGAAGACCATTTCTAATTACCCCACCAAATTTAGAAAGTATTTTTAAGACTTCGCATTAATTTAAAAAATTGTACAAGATCAATAGGTTTGACAACTTTCAAGTGTTAAGCATTTATTTTTTGACCAATAAGTTTGTCTGATGTTGTTCTAGACGTGAATAAGCAAGTCCTACTTTCACTCTCATCCCCTTCCAGTCTATCCCCATACTGTCTATCATGACAGCAAGCCCCATTCAAAATCTTCCATTCACACCCATCTCACTGTGAGTCAAAACCTTACAATGACATATGAGACCCACAAAATCTGTCTCTTTCCTTCCCTCTTTGACTTCATCTCCTATCACTCTCCCTGTCTTGGTTATTCTATGTTAGCCACATGGGTTTCGTACCTGTTCCTAAAATAGCACCCTCTGCCTCAGGGCCTTTGCACTTACTGTTCTCTCTCTTTCTTCCTTGACACATGCCTGGTTTGTCCTCTTACTTGCATGATTTTACACCAAAGTCACCTTCTTAGTGAGACCTCACTGTCCGCCGTGTATAAAATTTCAGCTCCCCATGTTGGCACTTTATATCCCTCTTATCATTGACTTTTTTCTGTGTAGCTCTTAATGTTATCCAACATACATTCAGTGTCCGTCTCCTCCCACATTAGAAAATAAGTGCATAAAGGTAGAGATGTTTGTTCATTTCCAGGGCCCAGAACAGTGCCTGGAACAGAGAAGTCACTTAGCAAACATGGGTTAAATACTCGAATGACTAGGTGATACAGTTTAATTTCCTAAAGTCACTAATTTGAAGAGTCCAAGATGGAAGTTGGCACTCGGGAGGAAGTTCAGAGCTGAAACTGCTGGTCTGGGAACTCATCTGCAGGAGGTGACCACCAAGCCACTGACGCAAATGTGACAGAACCTGCAACATGGTCCAGAGGTCAGGAGGATGGGAGGATGAAACCACCAGAGAGGACACACTTGCTCCCTAGTTCCTGGGGGTCTGGAGGGCAACAAAGCATGGCTGGGGCTTCTGCTCTGGCACTCTTAAGACTGCCATCCAGGTCTGAGCCACACCCGCAGAAACGATGCAGTGATGACTGTGTGCTATTTTCTGTGTGGGTGTTCATTTGTTACGCAGTAGTGGATGACCAGTACATGGGTTCAGAACTTCAGAAAGCTCACCTTTGCTTTTACAGGTCGTAGAGTTTATGTTGATGCTGAACTGGGGGAAGGCTGGCTCCACTCTCTTGTCCTCAGTTCCTCACCACCCCCCACCCCTTACCAACATGCTGCTGTTTCCCAAAGCCAGCATGGGAGAGAGACCTTCCACAGGACAGACATTTCGGTCCTATGTAATGTGATCTCACATATGCAGCCATACACTTCCTCTCACTTTTGTTGTTTCCTAGTGGCTAGAAACACATCACAGGTGCCACACACACCCAAGGGAAAGGGAAGACGCAGCTGCATGAAACCAGGACCTGGGTATCCTGGGGATGACCGTCGCGGTGCCTGGCAGTCGGTTTCAAATAGAAACACAAATGATCTTGGAAAGACACTTGAAATCTGCAAACCTGAACCCTCATTTAGTAACCATTTCTGGCTCCCTTGCACACAGGCTTCAGAGTCCCCTGCCAACATGCTCCCCTATCCTCTCCCTCACTCCCCGCATTCACTGTTCCTGGCAGTTGACTTCCACTTATTTTCTTAAAGTTTGGACTCAGATTCCTGCCTTCAGAGTTCAAACAACAGTATCTTACAGATAATCTATCTTCCCTTCTCAAAGGTACTCCCATGGCTGCTTCCAAAACGGGATTTTTCGCTCCTTTCTTCCTTCTCTTGTCCTCTTTACCAGTTTGCTCCCACTTCAGTCAGGCATTTGAGCTGTTTTCTGCTGTGCCCACTGGAGATCCCCTTTTCCTCAAACCACTGCCTATAGGCCCCGTGGGTCTTGAAAACCTTGCTCATGCTCATCTCTAAAGTATTTCCAGCACTGAGCTCATCTGTGTTTCTCCTCACTCATACCCAGACCTCAGATTTTTTCTCAGATTTCTTTCATTCTTTTCTTTCTTTCTTTCTTTCTTTTTTTGTAAAAGAGATCATCTCAGTGCCTTCTCAAAGGACTTCCTGAAATTCGCTCTATGAACCCTCAGTTAAGGCCCAGAGCTTCCTTTTTGTTAAACCCAACCAGACTGGATGACCACATTCATTATTCCAAGGGTTCCTTATTCTCCAGGAAATGGGTCCTTATTTTCACAACTTCCCTGCCTGGGTAGTGAATGTCTTCCATACATAACTCTAGAAGCTGCACTTGGCCTAGCCCAGTCTGGGTGCACAGGCCAGCATCATGGGTGTGTGACCTGTACCCCACAGGGTCCTGTGCTCTGAAGGGGCCCTTGCTCACTTCAATGCTCTGTTGTCACCATCATTGAACTTGAGGTTTGTATGTGAAGTGTGATGGGAGGGCACAACATGCACAGGAGAGAGGCGAGGCATGCTCTGTGTGTCTGCTGTGCCTTGTCCCTGATTTCTCATATTGCCTTGGGGATGCCCCATGAGCACAAACTTCCTGTGTCCCCACTTGGAACTCAGCAAGACCCAAGGTGGGGACCCATAAGCATGAGACACCCTGGGACTGGTGAATCGGAGCCCTGCTGGCCCCAAGGGCCACACCTTCATTTGAGTGAGAACTCGCTTGGAATGCACAAAGGGGGTGATGGTGTTCTAAGTAACACAAATGGCCAGGGAACCTCTTCATAGCGTTTCTGACTTGCGTTACTTTGCTATTCGGCAAGCACTCACCCTCACGGGAGGACCTGGAAGGAAAGGGAAGAGCAGAGCCACCCATAGCTCCTTTTCCTCCTGGCTTTCCTTTTTGCCAGGAAGCCGAAGGTAGAGGATGTTGATGGAAGGTGTGAGAATCAAGAAGTGAAATGGAGGGGAGTCGGGGTGGCTCAATCGTTAGGCGGCTGCCTTCGGCTCAGGTCACGATCACAGGGTTCCTGGATCGTGTCCTACGTCCAGCTCCCTGCTCAGTGGGGAGTCTGCTTCTCCTTCTTCCTCTGCCTCCCCACTGGCTCATGTCCCACAGCCCCCACCCTGTCAAATAAATAAATAAGATCTTACAAAAAAGAGAAAGAGAGAGAGAGAGAGGGAGAGAGAAGTGAGATGGAAACAGTTGAGTTGGTCTGGTGTAGTGTTTTCTCTGTCTCGGTAAGAACAGATTACAAATATACCAACTAAGAAGTACAGATTATCTAATTTCGATGGTTTCCACATGAGAGTGAAATGTGCTTGTATTTTCATTTCAAACTGTCAGTGTACAGTAAGTATAAAAAGGACCAATAAAACTCATGCTGTATCTTAATTCGTTTAAAACTAGGAACAACATTCAATAGCAAAATAAAAAACAAAACAAAACACCATGATGAGTTGGGACAGAGATCATGGAAGAAAGGAAAACCGTTTCTATTTGAGCGCTGAGAGCTGTACCTTTTCCATGCATGAGGCATCCCACGTTTTCTCTGTGTAGTGGACCTGGCACATTCCGCAGCTGCACCTGCGGGGGGAGCTGGCTGAGGTCGGAGACAGATCCGGTGTTCTTCAAAGGCACGCAGGGCATCAGTGGAGTCTGCAGGCCAGCAGGACCCTAGAAGAACATGTTCGAATATTCCTTATGATGGTTCACTTCTGTCTCTCATATGCCTTAGAGCAGGGATAGAGGCAAGCCAAGGTATTGATTTTCTCAGCCCTCAGGGCTGTGGGTCTGGCCAAAGCTTGTCAAAAGCCTCAGGCAGGGCCCCCCTGCACTCAAGTGGTCTCAGGTACCGGCATCAGAACACCACATGTTATGGAGGGAAAGTTGCCTTAGAGAAGCCCGGTTGTGGGCCAGATCAAAAGACATTTTTAAAAATCTGTGTCATCTCAGATGTCAGGGAGCAGGCTAGCAGGATACCCCTTCCCTAAAATGGGTGGGACTTCACCTCAGAACCGCTGCCGTGTTACCAGCTTTAGTTCGAGCCCGCTGAGAGGGGAGAGTACAAAGTAAGCAATTCTTATTTTGGTTTGATGACACATACCTGGAAGTGACCAACCACAACAGTACGGCTGACCGCCATCTTGTCATGTAGACATCATGAAAAGAAAAAAAAGAAAGGAAATATTTTTTTCTCCTTGTGCTCAGAACTCTTAGGATTTCCTCTCTTCACAGCTTTGCTTTGTACATGCAGCCATACAAGTTGGACATTCTATACTTAGTACTTACTTATCTTAGAACGGGAGGTTTCAACCTTTTGACCACTTTCCTCCACTTCTCCTTTCCACCCTCCATCTCTGCGAACCACAAGTCTGAGCTCTGTTTCTGTGAGTTTCATTTTGTTTTTAGAGTAAGTGAGCTCATACAGTATTCGTCATTGTCTGATGTATCTTACTTAGCATCGTGCAGTTGAGATCCATCTATGTTGTCGCCAACGGTAGGATTTTTTTGTTTTGTTGTGTTTTTTTGTTTTTTTTGTTTGCTTTTGTTTTTTTCAGCTAGGATATGCTCTGGTACAGATAAAACACAGTATTTATCCACTGATGGAAATGAGGGTGTTTCCATGTCTTGGCTATTGTAAATAACACTGCTAAGATCACGTGAGTGTAGATACCTCTTTGAGTTCGTGTGACTGTTGCCTTTGGATATATTCGCAGAAGTGGAATTGCTGGACTATATGATAATTTTCTTTTTTCTTCTTCTTCTTCTTCTTTTTTTTTTTTTTTTTTTTTTGAGGCCATTTTGTACTGTTTTTATAGGGACCTCACCAATTTCTAGTCACCTCTAAGTGCACCGGGGCTCTCTTCTCTCCACTTCCACACAGGCTTCTGTTATCTTTTGTCTTTTTGATGATAGTCATTCTGGCAGATAGGAGGTGATGTCTCATTGTGCTTTTAATGTACATTTCCCTAATGACGAGTGATGTTGACCATCTTTTCAAGGATCTATTGGCTTTTTGTAGATCTTCTTTGGAGAAACAGGCCTTTTGCTATTTTTAAATTGAATTATTTGTTTTTTTGAGGGGGGCTATGTGGGGTTTTTTTTGTTTGTTTGTTTTTGCTTTTGAGTTGTTTATATGTTTTATATATATGTTTATATGTTTTATAGTTCTTTATATGTTTTAGATATTAATCTTTTTTTTTTGAAGATTCTGTTTATTTATTTGATAGACAGAAATCACAAGTAGGCAGAGAGGCAGGCAGAGAGAGAGAGGGGGAAGCAGGCTCCCCACTGAGCAGAGAGCCCGATGTGGGGCTCGATCCCAGGATCCTGGGATCGTGACCTGAGCCAAAGGCAGAGACTTAACCCACTGAGACACCCAGGTGCCCCATAGATATTAATCTCTTATCAGATATATGGTATGCAAGTATTTTCTCCCATTCTATAGGGTTAGGTTGTCTTTTTACTTTGTCAATGGTTTCTTATGCTGTGCAAAAGCTTTTTAGTTTGATGTAGTCCCACTTGTTTATTTTTTATTTTGTCATTTGTGTTTTAGGTGTCATATCTAAAAAATAATTGACAAAACCTATGTCAAGGAGTTTTTTTCCCCATATTCTCTTCTAGGAGTTTCACTGTTTCATGTTTAACTTAAGTCTTCAATCCATTTCGAGTTAATTTTTGTGAATGGTACAAGATACGGGTCCAGTTTCATTCTTTTACATGTGAATATCCAATTATCCCATGACTATTTATTGAAGAGACTGTTTCTTCTCCATTGAGTATTCTTGGTTCCCTTTAAAAATACCAGTTGACCGTATATGCTTGGATTTATTTCTGGGCTCACCATACTGTTCCACTGATCTATTTGCCTGTTTTTATGCCAGTGACATACTGTTTTGATGACTATAGCTTTACAGGAAAACTTAAAATCAGGAACTGTAATGCCTCCTGCTTTGTTCTTCCTTTTCAGGATTTCTGTGACTACTTGGGGTCTTTTTAAGTTCTATGTAAATTTTAGGAGTGTTTTTTCTACTTCTGTAAAAAATGCCTTTAGAATCTTGATAGAGATTGCCCTGAATCTAGAGATGGTTTTCAGCAGTATTCACATTTTAATATTAATTCTTCCAGTTCATGAACATGGGATACCTTCCCATTTCCATGTACAGATCTTTCACCTCCTTAGTTGAATTTATTCCTAAGTATGTTATTCTTTTTGATACCATTGTAAATGGGACCGATTTCTTTCTCAAAAGTTTAATTGTTAGTGTATAGAACTGCTACTGATTTTTATGTTAATTTTGTATCCTGCAACTTTTTTGAAACCACTGATTAGATCTAGCAGTTTTTTGTGAGTCATTAGAAGTTTCTAAATGTAAAATCATGTTGTCTGCAAATAGAGACAGTTTTACTTCTTCCTTTCCAATGTTTATGCTTTTTATTTCCTTTTCTTGCCTGATTGCTCTAGCTAAGACTCCAGTACTAAGTTGAAGAGGAGTGGTGAGAGTGGGCACCCTTGTCTTGTTCCTGATCTTAGAGGAAAAGCTTTCATTCTTCCACCATTGATGTTAGCTGTGAGCTTGTCAACATTATTATTAACTGTTATTATTGTTAATAACTGTTATTATGTTGAGATGTGTTCCTTTTATGCCTAATTTGTGAAGAGTTTTTATTATGAATGGATGAATGGATGTTTGGATTTTGTCAAATGCTTTGTTTCCCCCATCTTTTGAGATGACCTATGATTCCTTTCTTTCATTCTATTAATGCAATATATCACATTGGTTGGTTTGCATACGTTGAACCATCCTTGCTTCCCAGGGATAGATTTCATCTAATCATAGTCCTTTTAATGTGCTGCTGAGTTTGGTGTGTTAGTATTTGGTTGAGAATTTTTGCATCTGCATTCATTGGGGATCTGGGGCTATAGTTTTCCTTTCTAACAGTGTTTTTTCCCTGGTTTTGGTATCAGGATAATGATATCTCATAAAATGAGTTTGGGAGTGTTCCCTCCTCTTTGATTTTTTGGAAGAGTTTGAGATGGATTGGTATTAATTTTTCTTTAAGTATTTAATAAAATTCACCAGGGAAGCCAACTGGTTTTGAGCTGAAGTAAACAATTCTCATTATATATAGTCAGTTATTATTCATGGTCGTTATGTTCTACAAAATTGCAGCAAACCCCGAATTAGGGAAAGCTGAATTATTACCTCTGGGGGAATACAAGTTTAGATTCCTACAAGCCCCTGGCCACAACATTTTCATCAATGGATCTATATGCAATTTTGTTTTATGTGTGTTTCTGCGTTGAGACATCTTATTCAATATGAACTGTTGATTCATTAACCTCAAACTCACAGTCAAAAACACTACAACATGCCTGAACGAAGCTTACCTAACACATGTTATTTTTTCTGGAAGACACATCAAAGACTTCTTGAGTCTAAGAATGTCACATAGTTGGGGCGTGGGTGGCTCAGTGGGTTAAAGCGTCTGCCTTCGGCTCAGGTCATCGAGCCCTGCATTGGGCTCTTTGCTCAGCAGGGAGCCTGCTTCCTCTTCTCTCTCTGCCTGCCTCTCTGCCTAATTGTGATCTCTGTCTGTCAAACAAATAAATAAAATCTTAAAAAAAAAGTCACATAGCACTTCAGCACCATGAATCAGAGCCATTTAAACAGCAAAATCACCAACAAAGAGCACAAAAATGTGAAAACACAGCACTAAATAGACTGCGAAAATGACACTCGTTTTGAGTAGGAGAGCTGATAGGAAAAAAGCAGAGCGTCACCTTGTCCTTCCTCACGTGGGATGCATATGTCCGTGTCTCAGTATTTTCACTGATTGGTACATGTGCACGTCTGTGAACGACCATGGAAACACTTCAGTGCAAATTCAGGGGTTACAGTAAATTTTAGCAAGTCGGTAAATTTGCAAAGAATGCCATCTGCAAATCGCGAGGGTCAACTGTGCGGGGGAGAAGTGCAAAAACACCCGTTATGTACTTAATTCTGGTATTTAATATCGGATTTCAAGCCGACAGATTTTGCTGTCTTCACAGAATAAAATGTCAATCAAAGTGGAAAGATAAACAGCAGGCAGCGCCAGGGCGGCGGGGCGCCCTCATGCCATCCAGTTCTCCTGAGGATGAAGTTCAGGGTGAGATGGGAGAGCAAAGGTTGTTGTCCTCGCTGTCCTCGCGGTCGCTAACAAGCCGCTCCATCACAGTCAGTCTAACTCGGGACGGGCACATTTTTCACGGCGGGGAGAGGCGCTTGCAACAAGGCGAAAGACTGTTCCAGAGTTAGTTCCTAGGGTTGGTCTCGGGGTTGAACAAAGAGGAGGAAGGACTCCCAGCTTACTGGCCTGAAGAGAGAGCAAGTTTGAGTTGCCCTTCTTCTCCGGTAAGCTCTGGATTTGCCAGGGAAGGAGTTTGTGGGGAATCGGAATCCTAGGGACTAGGAGGTAGGTTTAAAGGTTTAGGTGCTCACCTTTTCAGGGGTTTTAAAGGGAAGTTTGCACACTGGTTTTGGGGAGGGAGATTTCGGCTCTCACACTGTCTGCTTCACCAGCTGTGTGTTGATGACTACGACCTCGGAATCCCGCAAAGAATGGGGTCAGGGGAAGGCGGCTCTGGCCCCTTAGTGAAGCTGGGGACTTCCCTCGTGCCTGACACCCCGTAGTTCTCCTGGTAGCATTTCCTTCCTAGCCAAGGAGGCAGTCCTGCAGACCACTCCCAGCAGCCAGGGGGCTAACAGATAACAGAGTGAAGCACCCCACTGCCCTCCCCGTACCCCCCACCCCTAGACCGGGGCCAAAGCAGGGGGATTTTGCTGTTTTTTTCTGCCTGACTCACGGCCCCTTACACTTGAGCTTTCCTGAATTTGGATCTTCCTCTCCTGAAATACAAAAAGACTTCTTAATAACAGCAATAAGGCACATTGAGAGGGAAATGAGATGCCCAAGGATTTAGGGGTACTTAACTCTTTTCCTTTTTTTCATGCTTTACAACTGTGATTAACTCAGCACAGACCACCCTCCACCATCTCTTATTGCTTAATTAAGAAACATCTCAGAATTTTCTCCCTATTAGTTTCAGGCAGATTAGAAGGGAAAAATATTTTAACAGATGCTAAAGAGTCTTTCCAATGGTTTGAAGATTAGGAGAATGCCTTTTATAGAGCTCCCAAAGTGTTCTCTGGCTGCTTCTGCCAGAGTTGAAAAGAATTTAGTGGCTGGGTACTTAATGAAAAGCCACAATGCTCTGACAAGGAACTCCTGGGCAAGCATTACTCTGGCTCCAAAGAGTTATTGCAAATTAAATTTTATCCTTGTCCTTTATGATCTATATCAGGCAGCAGGTGTAACAAGATTGAAATATTCTTGTCTTACACCGTTAATAAAAGCACCCACTCATTAATATCCGTGCCAGCAGGAAATAGGACCCGGTGTGCTCCGGTGGAAAAGCTGGGTACCGCATTGGCAACTTTGTAGGCAAAAGGCAGGGTAAATACAATTTGAGTTTGGGGACAGGGTAATTACTGCTGCCATATGGTAACACGTTCTTTATCAGAACTCAAACCTCTTATGGGTTCTCAGTACTTAACGGGGCATCTTGCTAGGCATCCTAATAAAAGATGACTTTTTAAATGATACCTTGAAACCTTTTCGAGACTGCCTTTGTCTAACAACACAATAGCACATCTGGCGGGATTTGCCATCACCATAAAGCCAAATCTTTTAATAGTGTTTATAAGTACTTTCCGAAGATGCACCATCGCCCCACGAATTGGTGTTAATAGAGAGTCATTAGCTCAGCCGTCAATGTTTGTGGGAAAGGCAGGCGCAGCAAGAAACACATAATGAATGTAAAACAAATACAAAACACAACCTCCCCCCGCTGCGAACTCCTTCCCCTGATGGATGGGAGCGCCCGCATTTCACAGTCTAGCTGCTTGGCCATTTGCACTGGAGCACTGTCTCTAAAATATCTGGCATGAGGTATCATGAAATAAACAAGCACAAGGAACACAGCAGCTAAAGGGAGCCTTATGGGGAGAAACAGTATTTACTTTAATGACCATGGCTTAGGAAATTGCCATATTCCACGCTGGGTTAATACAGGCTCGGGAGAGGTGGAGAGTGAACCGGGCTTGTCATGCTGACCAAGAGCAGGGAAGAAATGTCCAGCACCTTCTTCTAGTTGTCACTGAAACATCAGATCTCTCCTTCCCCCCAACCCATGGCCCAGAGTGGGCAAGGTAAGAAAAGAATTGTGATTAGGGTAATATGGCAGCTGGGAAGGGTTTTTTTTGTTTTTGTTTTTTGTTTTATTTCCTGACAGCACTCTAGATAATGGAGTGCTGTACATAAGGTAATAAATAGAAAAGGGTAGGATTATAAAGCTGTAATTCAGTCAAGAGGTTAGATGAGCTCATGAACAGCGCAAAGCCACTGCGGTTTATCTTGATGTCACCCAGATTTTTAAGATTGAATGAGAACTTTGTGAGTCAATATTTTGCCTTGTTTGTTTCTGTGGAGTATAGGGAATTGGGGGAGAAAACCCAGATCTCCGTATGATCAATTATTCTAACCCATATATATTTATATGCATGTACATATGGCTTTAAGCATATCCTCCTAGAGCTATGTATGTATTTTTCCCCAGACCCCAGGGGTACGTGCAGGAAACACGATTTTTAAAATCCTGGCAGAGTAAAAGCATATATGGAAATGAGATGATTGTTGACGATTTTTCACATACTTTGCAGGCAGTGGAGCCCCCACGAGATCATTATTTCCAGAAGGTAGACTTCCTCCTTCCTTTCTGCTCCTGAACGGCAGGCAGAACTTGGCCTCCACTCATTCCAAGCTGTGTACCTCTACAAGGAGCCACACAGTTTCTCTGGCGATTTCAGTCTTTTTCTTTCTGCCTTTCTTTTTTTTTTTTTTCCCCCTGACTTTATGGAGGTATAATTGACATACAACATTGTGTAGGTCTAAGATGTACAACATGTTGATTTGGTACAATTCTATATTGCAAGACAATGGCCATTTTATACAGCCTTAGCCTACAACTCCATTGTACCACATTCCTTCTTTCGTGTTGACAACATTTAAGATCTACTCTCTTAGCACTTTCCAATATAGGATACTGTATTAAGTGTAATCACCATGCTTTCCATTACATCCCCAGAATTTGTCTTAAAACTGGATTATCTTAGATCTTTGACCACCACCTTCCCATTTGCCCCAGTCCCAGCCCCTGGTACCACCATTCTACTCTCTATCAGTTCCACTTTTTTAGATGAACCATATTCTATCTTGTACTGTACTTGTCTTTCTCCGTGTGACTTCCTTCACTTAGCATAATGCCCTCAAAGTCCATCCACATGATCACAGATCACAGGATTTCTTCTTTTCTCCCAGCTGAACGATAGTTCACGCCTCCTTTATCCATTCATCTGTTGCTGGACAGTTCCGTATCTTGTTAGTTGTCAATAATGATTTCAGGATTTTTAAAAAATATCTTCTAATTTCCAGATACATGGGATCTTGGGGAGTCATTTAGCTGTGCCTTGGTTTCCTCATCTGTTTTCATTAGGACAATAATAGTACCTACTTTTTTAAAGAATATTTTATTTGTAGAATAAAATGAATGAATATATAAGAAAGGCTTAGAACAGTTCCTAGGCATTGTTACTATTGGTGTTGCTTTTGTCACTATTTTGTAGTACATGCTATTATTTCCTCTTAGGAGGAAGGGTGATATGTCTTAATTGAATATATGTCTTCCCAAGTATATGTCATAGTATAAACATATGAACTGAATTTAGATGGCTGGCTAGATTTTGCAAGTCTTTTTTTTTTTTTTTAAGATTTTATTTATTTACTTGAGAGAGAGAGAGAGAGAGTGAGAGAGAGAGCAACGAGAGAGCTGAGGGTCAGAGGGAGAAGCAGACTCCCTGCTGAGCAGGGAGCCCATTGTTGGACTTGATCCCAGGATCCAGGATCATGCAATGAGCCGAAGACAGTCACTTAACCAACGGAGCCACCCAGGAGCCCCAATTTTGCAAGTCTTATATAATATTTTTTTTGCATAGTGTTTTTAACTCTAATAGAAACTTCCATCTCTGTTTTGTAGACAGTGCAAATCGACACAATTATGCCCAGCCATTCTTTAAAGAATGTCTTCAACAATAAGTGCTTCTGCAATAATGGAGCTTGTGGTACCTTTTGAAGGGCTAAGTGACTTAATCAAAGAGTAAGCTTCTTGCTGCCAGTGGCCTTTGATCTAAGAGGTATCTTTTTATATGTTGGGTATCAGCAGGTGGCACTCTTTATTTATTTTATCTATCTATTTATCTATCTATCTATTCTACTTTTTCAGTGTTCCAGGATTCATTGTTTATGGTGGCACTCTTTCTATTACACTTTTTTCTCTTTGGAACATGGCGTCCCAGATGTTAAACAGAACAGAGCATGGTTTCATAAATCTGAAGTAGGAATCAATTGGAAATTGCTCCAAGGAGTTTGTTATAAAGAAGAATTGAATGAGTAAAATTTATGAATGGCTGTTAGTTGGAGTGAGCTCCTCAGTAACCCTATGATAGCTTCCTTGCCCTCTGGTATGTTCATTTGAGCAGTGGGGTTGCATTTAATGCATAGGAAATTATTGGTACCACTTGGTGTGATATCACGCATTCTGCATGCTGGGGCTGAGGGAAGTTTGAGAAAGCTGATCTGGATGGCCAAGTCAGCAACAGACGTCAAGACTTTGATTGTGCTTGTGACTAAAAACAAGGAAGAAAATGATTGTAGCTGTTACGGAGCTCCTAAGATTGGCAAATGAAGAAAAACATGCCTCAACTCATGGCTTTCCCGCAGCAGCCAATGGGACCAAAATACAACTTCTAGGCCAGCGCCAATTGGCCTACCCAGCAAAATTGCTGAAAAGCAGGAGGAGTCACCTGTTCCAAGTATGGCCCACTTTGAGAGGAAAGCTGCTTAGTATTCAGGGCTGGACATTTGCTAGTTGGGATTATACAGCGCCCTTGACAACATCAGAGTTGCTTTGGAGTTTCGATTCTGATTCCAGATGTTTTTCGATACAAGTAGGCAGAGTGGATTTAAGTCAGAAGTTTAGCAGTGCATAACCTCACCCAGTACTTCCTCAGCGGGATGGGTATTTTGAAAAATTATAAGGTGTCATACACGTTTATGTGTACATTAATCTTGTGGACAGCCATTATTCAGATGTGGGGCGACCATATAACTTATCATTCAAACCAGGGGTACTGTTAATTGTTGTATTGAGACAGCAGGTATAACTGGACTGTGTCAGACAATTGGGGATGTACAGACTTCTTATTTATACCTTGTGAAGGGAGAAGAGTATGTATTCATATTTAGTCATTCAATGTACCATAGTTTCTGTGTGATTTCTTTTTCTTTTCCCCCATTTCTTTTATCTTTTGTTAACCAGTTCTCTTTCCATAGCACCCCTTTGATTGTCTCTTCACTCCCACGGTGCTCGCTGGGAGCCCTTGGCACCATGCTCATTATAGTGATTTTACAGTCAGCCGCTATGAATTTGTTTGGTATTCCCCCCTTTATACGAGACCCTGCACTTCTTGGGAACAGGGTGTAAGTATTCTGGTTTATTTACTTATTTATCTTTATTATGGTAAAAAAATACATAGCATAAAGTTTACCATCTTAATAATTTTTAAGTGTACAGTACAGTAGTGGTAACTCTACGTGCACTGTTGCGCAACAGAACTTTAGAACGTTTGCAAAACTCAAACTCCATGTTCGTTGAGCAACACTCTCCTTTGCCCTTCCCCCAGCCCCTGGCAACCAGCATTTTATTTCTTGTTTCTAAGAGCCTGACAGAGTTAAATGCCTCATAAAAGTAGATTTATGCTACTTATTCATCTTTTTGCGACTGACCCATTTCACTTGGCATAACGTCTTCAAGTTTCATCTGTGTTGTAGCATATGACAGGACTTTCTTCTTTTTCTTTCTTTCTTTCTTTTTAATTTAAATTCGGTTAGCCAACATATTGTTTCAGATGTAGTGTTCAATGATTCATCAGTTGTATATAACACCCAGTGCTCATCACATCACGTGCCCTCCATAGTGCCCGTCGCCCTGTTACTCCATCCCCCCAACCACCTCCGCAGCCCTTGATTTATTTCCCAGAGCCAGGAGTCTCTCATGGTTTGTCTCCCTCTCTGATTTCTTCCCATTCAATTTTTTAAATTATTCATTCATCCATTGAGGGTCACCTAGGTGTCATCTACCTCTTGGTTATTGTGAATAATGCTGCAGTGAACATGGGAGTATTAATATCTCTTCAAGATCCTGCACTCAATTCTGGTTGGTATTGCTGAGTCATATGTTAACTCTAAGTTTAGTTATTTTAAGGAAAAAATCACACTCTTCTTTCACAGTGTTTTCCATGGCGGGTCTACCATTTTCCATTCCTACCAACAGTGCACAAGGGTTCCAACTTCCCTGCATCCTCACCAATGTTGTTATCATCCATTTTTATTTTTTTATTTTTTTTGGATAGTGGCTTCCCTGCTCATGAGGTACAAGGAGGGGAAATATCATAGGATTGTTTCAAAGGAAGAAACATTTTAGATGAAAGAAAGTCTTCTTTACTTCTTTCCTAGAGAAATCATTTTGCTTGTACTTTCTTTATGGCTCATGCTCTCTATCTATGGACATAATACTCAAAATAAAATTTTCTCTTTACATTAAAAAAAGAAAAGAGATATCCTTAAGCTCAAAAACAAACAGATGCATAGAACCTGGGCTTATCTTTGGCATAGAAAATTTGCCTTAATGTGCTCATTCACAAGAAATGTTTCAAATAAAAAGCAATAAAATCAGTACCATGTCACTAACAAGCTTTTAATAAAGCCATTCTTGTGACATAACTTTGGCTTAATATAATTTGGGGATATCTAATTTTTCATGTGCAGGAACTCAGTCTGTGCTAAATTACAATTTGTGATTCAGGATAAGAGATGAATTGGAAGACCGTTAGGGTATCATCCTACCAGACATGGGTTCCTGTGGCTGAGCTACTGGGCTGGTTGTGTAAATTAGCAAGAGGCGGATAAAAGGCCAAATGATTTCCATCAGATCATTTAAGATTTGGGTGGATTCGGTGTGAGACAAAGTAAAAGAGAAAAGGGTGAGTAGACCTACTGAGAAGACCACAGTAGCTTCTCTGATCTGTAAAATAAGGGTAGTAATTCCTGCCTACTTCATGGAAGTATGGAAAAGATTATGAAAGAAAATGAGGTAAAAGTGCCCTTTGGGGTGAAATGCTTTATGTAAACATATGTAAATATCTTGAAAGAGAAATAGAGTTTTGTAGACAAACTTTGCTCTGATTTGACATTCGCCTAGCTTCAGGAAATGTCTAAAGAATACCTTTTTAAGAGGGATGAAAACCTGTCATCAATAACCCCAGTTCTCTCAGGGAAGGGGGGCAGGGACATGAGGTGGGATCCAACAACAAAAGGAGTTTTTCTTTCTCCTTCCATGAGGAAGAAAGGTACAAGGTGCCCAGTGCTTTGGTCTTAACTGTGAACATGATCACCAGGACTTTGATTAGGTTGTATCTTCAATGTCATAGACTTCACAAGACCTTGCAGCTGTCCGTGTGGTCAACAAAACAGCACAACTCGTGGTCTGTTTGAACTGACTAGTTGTTGGATTGTTTTGGTTTATGTTTAGGGTCTATTTGATCATCTGAACAGATAAATAACTGATAGAGAAAACTAATGCATGGGAGGAACCCCTGAGAATTGGATGTGGAGGACTTGCTTTCTGGGAAGGTGATGCGTAAGCCCAATCGACAAACAAAGGGAAAGCAGATTTGCTACCTTTCTTCCTCCTTAGCACCAAACTTTGGTTCTCGCTGGCCTTACGTTCAAAACTGTGCAGGAACCTGGAATCACTAATTTATTTACTTTGGATTTTAATTTAGAAAAACAAACAAACAAACAAACAAACTGAATGTCCCCAAATGGCGCTTCATCTCAGAATAAACTTTTAATATATAACCTCGGTGCAAGTAAACATAAATGGATTCCTGTTCCCACACTTGTTGCCAAGTCTCAGAACACCCTTGGATAATTTTCTTGTACTTCTAATAAAACACCCAAATTATCCTTACATACTGCCACTTTTCTGCCTAGTTATTACAGATCTCGGTTCTTTTGGCCTCACCTAGGTGACTAGGCAAGTTAATTAAGCTCACTGAGATTCATTTTATTCAGCATAAAGTGGGCATTATTATTCCTACATCATAGAAATCCTATAAAGATGAAGAAGATAAAGATCTTAGCCTAGTTCCTAGATAAAAGGTGCCTTAAAATATTCCTAAGTGCGACCCACAGGGTTGCGGCTGTAGGGATGAAGCCTTTTAGGGCTCTGGCTTTACAAGGTGGTAAAGGATCATGACTTTGGCCATTCAGCTTAAGATGGCTGCCATTTAGCTCTTCACCCTTCTCCCACCACCGACAGCTCACTTACTAGTCCGCAGTCACATACGAATATCCCAAAACCATTCCTGCACAGAAATCTTTGTGTTTGCTTGTTCTCTGCACCCAGGTCTGCACATGGCTGTCTCCATCCTGTCATGAGGTCACAGCTTGAGTATCCCCTGGAGATCCTCTCTTACAGACTCTCCCCTTAGTCCCTATCCCATTTCCTGTATTAGTTCCCTCATGGCACCGCTCCTTTCTGATGTCATCTTGTTTATTATTTACTTGTGTGTTGTCTGTCTCTCCCCTACCAGGATGTAAGTTGTCTGAGAGCAGAAATCTTGGTGTCTTGTCAGAACAAGAATTATTGCTCATCACACATCTTTTGAAAGAATGGGTGACTATTATTGCATAAGTCAGTTTTCCTTTTTTTTTTTTTTAAATCCACAGACGCTCTTTTCCCGCTGAAGAGCAGATGGCTTTGTCTAGGGTAAACACTCCAGTGCTCGCCTTGAATCGGTTTGTTCGTCTTTCTGCTTCTCTCCGAACATGAGCCCTCACAGGGTAAAATTTCTATTTTCTTGCTCGACTTTATGTTTCGAGGTAAACAAGAGAATGAACTCCTGAATCGAGCTATGAAGGCAGGCATCTAATTCCTCCTGGCTTCACTGTGCGCCCCATTTATGAGCCAACAAAATATGTTTGGTCACATGTTTATGGAAACAAATAAATATGCCTATGGAATGGAAAGGCATCCACACTAAATGAATTGTGAACGTCTGCTTGAATGGACAAACTTGTGGGTGCATCTTTCTAGCTCTCGAGCCAGAAACAATAATCCATGTCTAATTGTCACTACTTAACAAATGGGTATTTTACAAAAATTAATGCCATCTTTCATATTTGTGAGTGTATTTTGACCATACCTCAGTCCATTTATTGAAAGAGCAAATTAAAATAAATATTGTTGTTACCTGATAAAAATCTCAGTGGTGGTTTTATTATTATTTTTTTTTTCCCCAAGACCATTTCGATGTTTTTCCTTTCCGTGAAATTGGGTTCAGTCAAATTCCAAATGAAATTTGTTATATTCTGGTTTTCTATATGGAATTATTCTAAAGTTTCTTAATTCTTTTGGAGAAATTGCTTTTCTCATTAGATATCAAAATAGTAATAATGTGAACTAAATTAAAATATTGCTTATGGTTAAAGATTGTAAGTCTTGATAAATTTATTTATACGGTTTCCTTTATTTAAAAGAGCATTCTTGAAATAAGTGATGTATTTGTAGTAACCATGGTTAATTGTTGTAGAGAATGAATCATTTCCAACTGGTGGTTTTGATAACCAGTGATCAGCACCTTGAGCAGGTTAAGCACAGAGTAGGAGTTTAATAAATATCTGTTAAATGAATCTTTAGCATGTCATACAATATTTAGCATTCCTGATAGCATGGAAACTTTCAGAAATAAAAAAGTCAATGCAATTTGCTGAATTTGGAAATGGTTAGTCTTTTCACATATTATCTTATTTTTCTCACCTCATTGCTAAAGTATTGACATCAGTTCTCAAGCCACTAAATTTTATCTTTGAGAAGAAATCAATACAAAAGGAGAAAGATAGAGTATCCTCCAGACACATTTGGGAAGGTCTTAAATGTTTCAAAGTTCTAAAAGTTCATGATTTCAAAAGCCAAGTATATTTAAGAGAGTGGTGCTGATTTAATCTATGGTTCTTTTTCTTTCTTTTAATATTGCAATTTCTAACAAGCTCTCAAACAAAGAGAAATTCAAAAACTCTGAACTGTAAGCTATGACAATAATTAAGAAAATGCAGAAAGGGCACTGGTAGATTTTTAAAAACTATTTTAATACAAGATTAATAGCAATTTTCTATCCAAATCAGAAATGAAAAATCTTAACCCAAGTAATATCCATTTGACAGTCACATAAAATTTTAGGTTTAATTGGTGCACACATTTTTTTTCCTGCATATATATTATGCATATGCACACAGAGACCTCACTGTTATCCGTCTTCAGGTGTCTTCTCATGGAAGTACCTCATTACAAGGCAATGTCAAAGATTCCAGTAACTATTCAACTTTGAATGAGATTCATATTGCCCCAGGCTAGGCTGAATCCCACACCATGGCAAACCGTGACGCAGCAAGGTTCCAGAATGCATACAAATCAATACTCTGTTTGTATAACTTGGCCTGAAACTAAACACTGGCTAATGTCTCCACCAAGGAGAACACGTTGCAAATGTTTAAGTCATGGTCTCCTTTACTCTTCTCTTGGCAAAGCTAAACGGTTCCCCCCACTCCCCCCAGATACCCTCTTTTAAGTTAAAAGTCAGATCTATTAGTGACTGTAAGTAAATAAAAATGAGTTTGTATTTCTGCAAGTTTTGGAGAAGTCAAAACTTATATTTGCTAATACTTCCACCTTTAATCAAACCACCTGATAATTAGCCTTGCAAAGAGAAGCAATAAAAGAATCACAACTCAGGAATTTGCTGTTTCTATTCCTCCTTGGGGACCTTAGCTGGTGTTCAGTGTGTAGCCAAAACATGTATGTAATGGCTAAAGCATTAAAGTAGGCTAATGTCTGCAGCAGGGAATATAAATTAAATATCAGGGTTCTGTGTCCAAAAATATTTTCAATGTGTTTGATTTATAGAATGTTACTTTTACAATTACTACTTAATAGTGTTTTTCAGTGTAGACAAAGTCGTATTTCTTATCCCTTACAATGAAAGCAGGTAATACCAGTTCCTTCTCTGGGTCAGTCACCGTAAGAGAGTCTGATTGCTAGAGCTAACGTTGTTCTACGATGGCGGTCATCACAGTACCCCCTCGACCGTCATTAAGGTGACAGAAATCTGTCATGGCTACCCTTCGAAACGGAACCATAAGCAGAGCTCTAACTCATGAATTTGCAACTCATTCTTCTCTGCTAAAGACTTTAGCCTCTGTTTAGCTTTTGCTATAACATATACAAAGTATAATATACACCAGTTACAGACGTGTATTTCTGTTAGAAAAATACATATTATAACTAAGGAACATGTAAAGAGAGGCACTTCAATAAAGCTAAGTGTTTGCGGTCATGTGCGTCACCCAACAATTTCTAGTGTCTGATTTCAGTGAGCCCATTCCTCCCTACTCCTAACAGAGGTTGTGATGTGATGAGAGAATTTCGGGGACATCAAAGTAAATGAGGGCAGATTGGGAGACATAACGGAGCATCGTTTCATCCCCAATCGCTATGTTGAGACAAGAGAAATTAACGTGGCAGGGGGCAGGGGAGAAGAGGAATGTTGGGGTACTTACCAAAATGGGATAACTAGATTAACTAGATTAGACTAAATCCCTTAGGACAGAAAACAAGCCTCACGTTACATTGGTCTGAAAATCATACAACATAGTCGGATGATGATTAAAAACTAGGAAGTGCAATTTGAATAATATTTTGACCACATCCATGCAGGGGACGAATATTGTGGCATCATTAACTGAGAGTCATTTCAGCTCTCTGCCTGGCTCGTACAGATCACTGTATCTCATCAATAGGAGTAATATCGATCATGAAGGTGTTGAGACAAATGAAGCAGGCATGTATATGTTACCTGTGTGTTTAGTGTATATGGAGCATGGGTTCACATTCATTAATATAATGTGTATTTATACACTTGCACAAAGCCTTTTGGGGGTGAGAGCGGAGAGGAAACAAGGCATTCTGATCAATTTCACAGAAGACAATGCAGAACTATTGAAAAAAGGAAAGACTTGGAGTTTAAAGCCATAAAAATAAGTTATTACTCAAATATTCCGGAAAATCAAGATTGATTTAATTTGTATTGCACCTTATTTATTAGAGAAAAGACAATACTGATTCCTGAACAATGAAATGGGCAACATAAATGATTGGTCCTCCATAGAGATCTTTTCTGAGTGATTGGTGATAGGAAGCTGAAGTCTGGAGGTGAAATGGATGGTTTTCTAGAGTATGCAATGCTGAATAAGATTAGGTGTTAATTTCATGAAGATTTAAATGAAAAGATGCCACAAAGTCTCTCAGAATCCTACTTCTTTTATTTCTTTAGGCATCAAATAGCCCTAGATGCTTCTAAATACTTTGAAGTTTTGCAAAAGTGCTCAAATGTACTTAATACTATTGTGCCACATGTGTTCTACTTAAATGTGACGACTAAATCAATAACTAATTATAATTTTGATGAGAGTGAAGATCGAAAAAAATACCATTTACGTGCCATTTCTGCCAATGGGTTAAATAAAATGTGACTGGCATATGGTGGTGTCTCGAAACATTACTTTTCTCAACCCCAGATCATCATCAAAACCAAGAAACACATGGAGAGCCAACTGTGTGAATAAAGCCCCAGTTTGGTTTATTTTGCTTCTATCTACCACGGGGAGCATAGGGCCTGGCTTTGGTATACTTGGAGGGTCAGTTAGGCTTGTGGCTCTAAAGTGGCCTCTTGAGTTAGGTCCCATGTCCAAGTGCCAAGCAGGAATCCTAGGCTGAAGGCGTCTGTGGAAGCAACGGTTTTGCACGTACACCACATTCTATGGTTTCCATTACCAGGACAGTCCTGCATGCCCATGGCTCCCCCCGCGAGCTCGGTACCATCTGGAGTACCCAGGACAAAGCACGCTCATGCAAAAAAGGGTGTGCCCTGGCAAACTTTTAAGAAACGGACAGTTAGATACGTAAAAATTTCTCTTTCTTGATTCTTGGTGCTCACAGATCGTTGAGGAATCCCTTCTCTGAGCAGCACAAAACAAGAAGAGGTGGTTGACAAAACATTTTCGTTACAAAGGTGTGTCAACCCTGAGCTTGGAATTAAGAAGTTAAAATCTGTGATTTATATATATAGAGATATAAAAATAGATGATCATACTAAGACTAAAAAAGTGAAAGAAATCTCCATGTCAATACTATATATATATATATATTTTTTTTGACTTGATAGTTTTTGTTGTGAGTTATTTTGTAAGAGAATGCCCTTGTGATGCAGAAACCAACTGACACAAAGCAAACCGTTAAATATGAAAACTCACTTATGGATCTAATTGCTTCTAAGTTCATCAAAAGAGCTCTTATTCGGAGACAGTAATGAGCACAGGAACAGAAGCGTCAAATCAATGTCCAACCTGTGACTAAAGCAAAGCCATTGTATCACTGAAGATGATTTCCAATTCAGATCCTTAAGGAAGATGAATGGATGGGAACATCCACTAGTCCCTGGAGATGGAAAGAAAAACCTGTGCCAATTGGATACAGGGGACAGACACTAAGAGAATTAAGGAAAATGGTGCCATCATTGTAATTGACATTGGGCAAGATGAGAGAGAGGTGCTGGGTCGTGGCAATTTTACTCTCCTATGAACGATGGAGTTCTAAATTTAGTATCGGTGCCCGCAAATCAGTCTGGTATTGTGTGGCTAGAGTGCAAGATGGTACCACCAAGACAACACTGTATTTTCACCACATTTAAAAAAAAAAAATCTCAAACTTTCTCCCCAAAGCATTTCGTAAACCCGATTTATCGCAGAAAAGCTTACACTGGGAGTCGGCGGGCGATGCTGAACTTAACAGTGTTAAAGCTCTTTTGTTTTTCTCTCTTGTTGGCTCCTTTGTTGAAAATGCAGTTGTCTTGGGGGGTTTGGCCTGATTTACAAGGAAAATTATTTTCTTCCTGCCTTTTTCTTTTTTTTTAAACGGGAAAAAGAAAAAAAAAACTCACAACGCGAGATTCCTTTACTTACTTCTGCAGCATAAAAGCAAATGAAGGTAAGAAAATCTCCTGGTACGAAAGATTTGAGTAAGAATTCTCTAGAATAAACAAGGTCCCCACAGAGAGCGGAAGGAAAGAGGAAGCAGTCCAGTCTGGCACCCAGTACTCTTTGGGCAAACAGAAAGGGAGGCAGAGTGCAGTCCTGTCTCTTCTCATAGAAAACATTAAGTTTTTGTGGCATGGTCCATTGTCCGAGAGTGTAAGAAAAGAAGTGAGTTGGCCATTCGGATAGCTAAAATGCAGTTTCATCTGACCAAAAACCCAGGATTATCTGCACAGTCTCTGCAGTGCCAGGACGACGCAGACCAGAGATCCTGAGAGCAGGGAGGGGCCGAGCTGGGCTGCCGAAGAGTCCACCTCTCTCCGGTCGGGGTCCACCGCGGGGGCCTCTGTTGTGACGAACTCAAACTCCGTGGGACATACGTCATCCATGCACCCACTGCCACTGCCCGAGCCGCTGGATTCATCGCCTGGCGGGGGGGGGGGTGCATTGAGAAAGAGAGTTAGACCAGGTCTAGGTCACCAGATTTGGGTCTGGTGGTAGAAAGGGACATCCCACCACCCTCCCAACCCTCACCCCAGCGGGTCCAGTGTCAGTGGGCAGGTTTGTGATGGGTGGGCAGAGCCGACCAGAATCAATGTCTGAGACACAGAGCTATGCATCCTGGACCCGATGAGGGTCCATCCCTACCATGTTGGCATTCGAGAGGTATTTATTCTGGCTAATGTTTAAGTTGCTTTAAGATACTCCGTCCCTCGCTCTTTTGGTACCCTGGGGCCATTGTCGTCAGCAGGTAGCATGCTTTGCTCAAGGATTTTGAAATGAGGTTTAAAGCAGAGGAACTCGGCTAAGTAGGCAGTCTGAGCCACAGGAGCGTGTAGTTGTGAAAGGCACATATTATTATGACTTTGTGGATCCTTGATTCCACTTTTGTTCTCCTCTAAGAGTGAGGATGAGTTCTGTCTCCACCGACTTCTCCCTCTGACCCCTGGGGTTGGCGACTGTGACCAGCTAGTTGTATTTGCTGGGGCCATAACCCAAGAATGGCTTTTACATTTTCAAGTGCTAAAAAAAAAAAAAGAAAAATTAAACAAGAAATTGTATTTTGTGATGTAGGAGTAGAGTGCGTGCGAAATCGACACGTCAGTGTCCGTGGGAGGCATCACACTGGACACGGCCACCCCCACCCCCGCTTCTGCAGTGTCTCATTCTGCGTTCAAAGCTGAACATATTGCATATCTGGCTTTTGACAGAAAACATTTGTCATTCCTGCTTGAAAACTTCTAAGCTTGCTCTAGTCCCACCTCTTACTGCTTGGTTCCTCCCTGTTTCACAAACCCTGTGTCTCAGACCTGGGTCCCAGTTTGGTCTCCATCAATTTCTAGCTGTGTGAAAAAACTTATCACCATTTGCAATTGTTGTGTTTTTTTTTTTTTTTAAAGATTTTTTATGTATTTATTTGACAGAGAGAAATCACAAGTAGATGGAGAGGCAGGCAGAGAGAGAGAGGGAAGCAGGCTCCCTGCTGAGCAGAGAGCCCGATGTGGGACTCGATCCCAGGACCCTGAGATCATAACCTGAGCCAAAGGCAGCGGCTTAACCCACTGAGCCACCCAGGAACCCTGCAATTGTTGTATTAACTTGCTTGTTTTCCTGTGTCCCCTGTGAGAGTGGAGGGTAGAGACTGTGTGTGGTGTGTACCGTTCACTTCTGGATCCCCATTGCCTTTAGCGGACCCTGGCATGCAGCAGGTGCACGAAAGTTACCTGCTGAATAATTAAATGTGCTTTGGGAAGCTTCCTCAACTCTTGTCTGTTTCCTTATCTCAACAGATGCAGACAATAGCATTTACAGGAAGAGTATGTAGGAAGCCATTGCGGTGAAATGCGTGAGGGCACCAGACCCACCGCTTGCCATGATGCCTGATGGGGGAAAAATATGGTTCCTACAGCAAAGAGGACCTAGATTTTAACCTGCCATTTTTTTTCATTAAGTGAACGAGGGCAAGCTGGTTTCTTTAGGTGAACGGTGGCTCTGCTTCCTCAGCTGTAAAAATGAGTGTTCCTATATGTTTCACATTATGGTTAGGACTTATAACAGAAATAATGTGCCTGGGAGGAATGAGGAAACTATAAACCTGGGAATGACAATTTACTATTTCCTCCACTTGCTCAAAGATTCATTCAATAGACCTAAATTCCTCCCTGTTGGCCTGAAACAAGGATGGGCTTGTTGCGTGCCCCCCAGAATACTGGCGCCATCTTGGGCTCTAGATGTCACGTAAGTGAGGCCAAAGTAATGCAGGGTCTCCTCTACTGTCCCCCTGAATAAGCAAGGCACAGCTCAACACAATTCTTCTTCTTCTTCTTTTTTTTAAACAGGACATCTAAATATCAGGTAAGATCACTTGAATACACTACAGCAGGTTCTTAACATTTTCTCAGATTTATCGTTAGTGGCCTTTACAAGGGGGAAAATGCCCATTAATTAAATTCAGAGATACCAGAACTGTTGAGGGAATTGTTCTTAACACTGGTATTATGAACAAGAAGTAATATAACCTTTACAAAGATATTATTAAAGTGATTTAGAATATTAAAACTGTGGTAAGCAAATAATGACAGAAGATTCCAGCTGAGGAAAATAATGGCCCTGTCTCTTTCTGAAAAGGAGTCAGAAAGGCTGGAGTTTCAGGGGTGATTTTTTAAAATGCCAAAAGCAGGAACAGTGATGATGCCTGTAAGATGTGATAATGGTTTATAGGGTAGACACTGTCCTAAAATAAAGGACCAAATACAGGGCTTGGGTTAGAGCTAAGTGAGGCTCTTAAATGTTGTTAATTTTTATTTTTCTTGTGGGGGGAAGTGGAGCACGATCTCTCCTCAAGGACATTCCCTAAGCTTTGCAGACTGACATGTATATAACCTCTTTAGGTCAGAGAGAAGAGAGAACCAAGGCCAACCTCAACTAATTCTTACATTATCTTGAATTATTTATTCCTATAGTCATTCTCCAGATAATAAAGCATTTCATGAGATAGAGAGGACAATGCTGCTCTCAGAAGAGCAAAACTAAGGAGTGAGCAGGGGAGAAGCAGCAAAGGCCCTTGTGGAAGGTTCTCTTCTGAAGAGGGAAGATGAGGTTTCGTGAAGAGGAGAAATAATAGGAGAAATGTGACAGCAATAAAGTCTACTGGGTTGGCAATTATCCTGCTTTTAGAAAATTAATTTTTGAGTTATTTAAAATGGAATGAAGCACTAAAAATTTCTGCAGGGGACAACTTGGTAGGCTGATGGCTAAGACTTGGATGACTTAATGTCTTCCATCTGGAACTTGTTTCTTTCTATCTCATTAATTCAAGCACACAAGCATCATCTTTTGCTTCAGTGACCAAATTACAGACTCGCTGGTGACTGCACAACTTATGTTCAAGAAATCTTTTCCCAAGAACTCTGTGTAGGGATACATATCTTAAAAAAAAAAAAAAATCCCAAAACCATAAAGCAAAGTCTCCCCAATTTGTATAGTTATACATCCTAAAGCCACTTACACAACCCCCAAATTTCATTTAATACTCACTTAATAGTCTTTCCAATCACTTCTGATATTTTGTGAGGGCTAATAAACTAGTCATGGGTCCTACTGCACTGGCATTTCGTTATTTCTGTCAATATGTCTGATATGAATGTCCATGGCTCATGCACGTGAGGGACTGGATAGAGGGAAAGCTCACGCAGTTGAATCCAGAGCACATGAGATTTTATCTTGGGTCCTTCACAGATGGCCCCAAATGAACTTCCTGAAGACCCGGCCTCACAGGCTAGAATGCTTCTCATTCTATGGAAGAGAAATCTAAGACTCAAGAAATAATTTGCTGAGGACCCCAGACAGTAAGTGATAAAACCGAGATTCCTGCCCCGCCTTGTCTGAGGAAGCTTCAGAACATTCTTCTTTTCATGGTTGGGGGAGAGGACAAGAGTTTGGGGCAGAGATATAAATGATGATGGGCGAAGGAGAAGATGAGAACATTGCTTCGTGGCTTGACCATGAATAGATCACCTGGCCAAGGAGACCCAAAGTTAGTTTGGGGAGTGCCGAATGTAATCCAGTGAAACTATTCCTTAAGACCAGTTATGATTTTAGTAGAATCCTAAGTTTTGTGGGTCAGAGCTCTCTGTCCAAAGGACTATTAATAGCTCTGCAGACCGGGGAAGCAGGACACAAGATTAAAGGAGCACACTGCTCTTGAAGAAAAAGTGGGGTATCATCGACAACCTATTTCTCACTGTGGAGGTTACTGGTACCCATAAAGACTTCCTTACTCGTGTCCTGGAAGTTGACGTCATTGCCATTGTACGCGTTCTTTAGTTTGTTGGTCATCACACGTAGAGCCATGATCTGCTGCCTGATGAACGTGTCGGGCCGTGTGATGTCCACGTCAACCTCAGGGTTGTTAATCTGGTTGGTCAGCCCATCGTTCATGATCTCAGGCAAGTATCTGCAAGGCCGACAGGAAGAGAACAGATTAGCGTGAGGCAGGAGGGGCCCCGGTACCAGACTGTGCTGTGCTGTCTCTGATGGAGGGCCAGGACATCCGTACAATGGAGCTCGATTCCTGCAAAGAAAGACCAAAAAGTGAAAACAAGGAATAACTTTTCTCAGAGGGAGCTGTGGCTAAAAAGATGGTTTTGGGGTGCTTCTTAAAATGGTACTGAATTTGTAGGGAGGCTTGCCTATGAATGAATGTTCAAATGGGGACTTAGAGAAATTGTTTCTTAAAATTAACTACTTTCCTCCTCTACCCCAAATGGTAGATACTGAAGTCAAGGGCTTGCTAGCTTCCTCTGTTCTCTGGTTAATTTTGCTGAGAATTGAACTTGTAAACCACGCGTGATCTTAGAGAATTCTCTTGTACGAGGATGCTCTCCCTCAGCTGAGGAGGCCTTACCTCTGACTTTAATCAGAAGAAACTTCTGGATATAAAAAACCACTTTTGGCAATTCGAGGTGTAGGCAGTGAGCCCTGGAAAGTCTGAGGTGCCCATTAGGGTTTTTGTTTTGTCGCCGCATGTAACAATATTTGATATTGGGCAAAACAGAAGGATAAAATCAACGAATCTTTAATTCTTATGACTGGCAAATTTAGATTCATATTCTTTTAACTTGTACTGAAATTTTAGAAATGTCAGTCCTTCGAAGCCAACTGCCCAATCTGCCTGTGTGCGTTTATGCCAGTGGAGACTATAGACGGCGGGAAAGTGCCTAGAGCCCCCTCTGACCCCTCATGCTAACGACCCGCCCAGTCATAGCCCTCTTCTCTCCTTCTCCAAGAAGTCCCTGCCCCTGATGCTTCTATCTCATTTCCTGTGGCTCTCCCGGAGTGCAGAGGGCACAGCGGCCTCACACCGACTTCGGGGCCTGCCTCTTCCCTCCCAACGCATCCTGCACCCATGATCTGACGACTCTTCATGAGCTATGGCTTTCATCATATGACTCTTCTGTTGGAAAACTTGGTGATAGTAGCTGATATCTCCTGAATATATACCCTCAGGCCCTGTGATCAGCACTTCACATGTATTTTAGAATTCAGCCCCTTAGTGAATCCAAGAGCTGTGTGCTATTGTATATCCATTTTGCAAAAGAGGACACTGAGGCTGAGAGAGGATGGGTAACGGTGCAAAGTCGTGGAGTTAAAGGATGGCAAAGCCACCATCTCAGCGCAACAGGTCTAGTGTTAGAGCCCACGTGTCCAAACTGTGCACCGTACCGTCTGATTGATGACAAATGACAGTTCACATTTTATAGCTCGGCAGTTAGAGCCCATTTCCATCCCGTCTCTACTTTCTTAGGCCGCAACCATCCCTCCAAGGGGCCCATCTTGCCCCGCAGAATCTAAAGCCTGTACACAGCTTATATTTACCTGTCCCGCAGGCTTTCCTTGCCTGAAATGCACTTTCAAATTCAAGTCCCAAATATCCTTAAAGACCCAGGTCAATCTTGGCTTTGTCTTGAAGATATTTTCCAGCTTTTAGGGACCTATGCATCCTTTTGGAGGGCTGCCATGTTCATCTGGGCTTTTTTTGGTGCAGTGCACAAAGTCACCCGCCGAGGGAGGGAGTTGGGCTGAGATCCAGCTTGAATTCTCTGCCCACAAAGCGATGTCCCTGCAGGGCACCATTCACCCGAAGGGACACAATTTTCTTTTCTTTTTGTTCTATTTGTTTTATTTTCAAAAATTTCAATGCATACCAAAGCACAAACAACTGTATAATGAACCCTCAGGTACCCATCTGGGTGTCTTTTTCTAATTCTTACAAAGGTGCTTTATTTGTCTGTGTCCTGGTAAGAAACAGATGGCACCCACAAAGAGGTAATAAAGAGAGTTTGCAAGGAGAGACAACTTATGAAGGTGAGAACAGGGAAACCAACGCGGGGTGGCAAAGAACCCCAAGACTGGCCATAGCAGGAGGGCCGGAGGGGAAAGAAGGGTCCCCAGTTATGCACAGGAATTGAAATCCCAGCTAGCAACCAAATGACACAGCAACAGCCAAACCAAGGCCTGTCAGGAAGGGAGCCGAGAGAATGATACCCTGACTTCCCTCGTACCTCCTTCTGCAGCCTCCCATCAGCGGAAGCCAATGGAAGACAGTGGGCCAGAGGACCCAGTGGATGGAGTTTGCAGAGATCCTCATTCAGGGCATAGACCCAGGTGGAGGGTGAGGAGTGGATCTCAAGGGGAATCAGGACATCCAGAACAGGGTCCCGACCAGCCGGGGACAGCCCCACCTAGAGCTATATCATCATTCTTCCACTGCGTTTACTATGATGGTTTGCAAGCCGAGAAAACCCCATTCCTCTATTTTGGCCTTCCTATTTACCTATACTTGTACGGTATGCTTATGTTTACAATTCTTCCCCTTCTGCGGGTTATTTTCCACGTTCTGGAAACTGAAGGCTCTCTATCCATCAGCCTCCAAAAGAAGAAATGGAAACGTACAGAGATTTTTATATTTAAGCCATTTTTCAGTTATTGAAATCTTAGGCATGATGTATTTGTGTATGAATTGGTTTATCCACTTTAAATCAGAGGTCCTCGGAACAAGCCCCTTGTCTTCATCTATATCTTAAACAAGATCGACTTCACCACGTTCCCCACATAATGAATAATAAAACACGCAGAGTGCATTGCACATTCTTTTCCATAAAGCTTCACGGTATTTGCTGCCCTTAAAAAAAAAATAATGTTCAAATGGAAATTTTTAAAAGTCACAGGACCGTCTCTCTGGAGTGTTGCCACAAAACGTAACTTCTGCACTGTCTTTCAATATGGCTGATACATTAATACATTCTTGTTGGCTTCTGGGCTTGACTTCGAAAACGTGACATTGGGTTGACTGTTATTGACATCAGTTATATGTGCTGGGCTCCACGAGCTCTACTTAATTACTAGAGCTCATTGGTATGAGCAGCAGCGAAGGTGGGCTAGCCTTTGCTGCTAGCCCGGGAGTTGAGAGTGGCTGGAAGGGTCCCTCGACTCTTGGACAATGATTCCTGCAGCTGTACCTAGGCCAGGTCAGAGGAGGGCTTTGTTTCTTTCAGATGCTGCGCGCACTGCACGGCTCGCCGAGACTCATTTATCAGAAGCCGACTGCGAGAGCTTACATAGGAATGCTGCCCCTGGGAGTCTGAGCATCCAGGAACAATAAGAGACTGCCAAATCCACCCAGCCTCTAACTGTGCCCACTGATGCTCGGCCGCCTGCAATAAAAACAAGGAACAATGCACCCGTGTCCTCAGGAAACTTTTCTCCTTTCGCTCTAAAGGGTAACTTTAGAGACAATATGGAAACTTAAACCGCAAGCACAGTTGAGAAAGAGAATGGCCATCTTGTCACTCCAGAGGTACACCCCGAGGCCAAGTCTATGGATATCCAAAAGGCAGCTTGAGGGATCTGTAGAAGCCCAGGACTTGTGTTTGGTCTCTTTGTATAATGCTCGTGTCCTGAAGACACGGACGCCTCTTTGAGCCCCTGCTATTGTTTATTAGACTTTGCATTGACTTCTTGGCCCAATGGCGTTCTGTGTTTGTACCATTACAGTTTGGGGAGACACGGGAAGGAAGCAGGATCTCAGCACAGAGAAGCCAGCTTCCCAGGCTGGATGCACATTTATCAGGGGCAGGGAGAACCCAGAAATGAGCACAGATTGGAAGGTTGAATGGGGTGTCATGTTCGTCAACGGTTCATGCTCAGCGTGGTGAGGGGAGCCATCCATGAACATTCTGAACCCATCCATGAGCCCGTTCTGGCTACCTTCTAATCTGCAAGAGAGGTATAGGAGCTAGACCTTCAGTAGTTTTGCAGAATTACTTTTCTTCACATCTGTTAGGGGCTGAATGTTTGTGTTCCCCTCAAGTTTACATGTTGAAAATCCAATGCCCAAGGGAATGGTTTCAGGAGGTGAGGTGTCTGGGAGGGAATCTGGGCATGAGGGCCCAGAAAAGAGACACGAAGGGCTAGCTTAGCCCTTGCATCATGTGAGGACACAATGAAAAGTGTACAAATCTGCAACCTGAAAGAGGGCTTTCACCGGACCAGGCTCACACGCTGTCGAACTTGGACTTCCAGCCTCCAGTTCCTAAGCTACTCAGATGTGGTATTTTGTTACAGCAGCTTGCATGGACTGAGACAGCATCTAATTTCATATCATGGACATAGGCATCCTTGATTACATCCACATGTTACAGCTGATCAGGGTGGTAAGTCCTGTAGGAACTGGGGGTTGGGGGGACTTAAATGTTCAACCTCCTGAGAGGCTGCAGGCTCTGTGCTGGGGACTCTCACTGCTGGAGTTGACATCTTCTGTCACCCTCCCGTCCCCCAACACCCCAGGAAGTTCTCCCGACCACGCACCATGTGTGTCATTGCCACCACTCAAAATCACTCCTTTCGGGACACTTGGGTGGCTCAATGCCTTCGGCTCAGGTCATGATTTCAGGGTCCTGGGATCGAGCCCTGCATCAAGCTCTCTGCTCTCAGCAAGGAGTCTGCTTCCCCGCCCCCACCTGCCTGCCTCTCTGCCTACTTGTGGTCTCTCTCTTTCTTTACTGTCAAATAAATAAATAAAATATTTTTTTACTTTTTTTAAAAATCACTCCTTTCAGTTGTTAGATGAATGTGCCTGCCAGGAGGACCGACGTGTTGACCTCTCTGTACTCTGTATTTCTTATCACCTCATTAATGCCGGTGGTTGCTCTGACAGAAGGAGCTGCACAGTGGGAGAAAGGGACACACACGATCTAATGGCATTTAAAAGCCAGTAAAAGTCTGAAAATTGAGACACCTGTAAGGAAGGGTAGCCTGGTGGTGACCAGTGGGGTTGACAGGAGTCCAGGTGGAAGCTGAGGCAGGAATGGGGAGAAATGGGGTCCCCAGGTGCTGCCTTGGGTTTGTTTTAAGGTGACAGATGCTTCTTCCTACTGCTCCTGCCTCAAGGCACACTGAGCAGAGAATGCAAAGCAGATTCCATCCTGCTTGTTGCCCAAATGAGCTGCATTCAATACATGTCTCTCCAGCAATTTCCAATTCTAAGCTACATACTCATTCCTTCCCGTGGGAGAGTTTTACTAATCTAAGAAGTATGACAGTAATACAGGTCCCAAATTTCTTATCTGCAGTTCCAAAATTTAAGAAGTTTTCCAAAGTTTTTCTTTTCTTTTCTTTCTTACACTCCTCTTGTTAACAAAACTTGATCTGATCCAAAATGAGGCTAATCAGAACTCTCATTTTTCCCACTTGGTGGGATTAGCAATATATCTTGCTGCAGAAATTGAATGTGGTTGATTGTGAGTTACAATTCCAGACATCACCCACTGGGAGTATTATTATGTAGTGTATAGTATCAGCCCTGGGAAGACTTTCTAAAAATCAAAAAGGAGTCTGAAATCTGAAACATGGATGGTCCCAAGGATCTCAAATAAGGAACTGTGAGCTTGTGGTACCCATAACTTCTTTCCCAAGCTTTTTAAAAATTGAAGTTCTAGACTTCACACCTGTTAGAGTGGCTATTATTTGAAAACAAAACTAAACAAAATGACAAGTGTTGATAGGGACATAGAGTGGAGTCTAAGTCCCCAGCATTAAACTTCTGATTGCCTGGACCTCCATTTCAAAGACAGCATCTTGAGCTAACGCATCGGCGGCCACCTGAAACGGCCACTCGTGGAAGAGCCAGAGAAGAAACTAGGCTGTTTCCACCCAGAAGGGGCCCCTTTCAGAAAGCCCTGGAAAACCTGGGACTGCCTGAGTGCCCCACATCTCCTTTCCCATGGCCCAATTCCTACTCTTAGGTTTTGTATTAGGACATCAGCCAATTGGCAGTGAATCTGAGAAATTTCTGGCGCCCTACACTCGACCTGGAGAAAGGCAAAGCCCCAGGCTGTCTCTGCGACCCCTGATCTTGCTATGTGGTCACTGAGCCTGCCATGAGCTCTCCAGGTCCCCTGAGTCATAAATCTTATTCCTCAAGATTCCCTGATGGTTTCCTGCTGAAGTGCATCCCGTGATCATAACAAGAACCACAAGATCTAACCTGGTCATAAGTAGGACGCCCTGCTTAGGGGAAATGTCTAGAGGGCTTGAGGGCTTGCTATGAGTGATGTGTGCCCAGGCCAGCATGGCAGGTGTCCCTAACCGAACATGCTGCCATCAACAGGTTTGGGAACACGGAGAAACTGGAACTCTTGTGGTCACTATAGGGAATGTAAAATGATGCAGCGCTCTGGAAAACAGTATGGCAGTTCTTCAAAGAATTAAAGTCAGACATACCATACGATCTAGCAATTCTGTTTCTGGAATTCTTAACTCCAAAGAATTGAAAATAAGTATCAGAACAGGTATTTGTGTGCTTCCGTTCATGATGGAATTATTTACAATTGCCAAAAGTGGATGCGACCCCTGTGTCCATTGATGAATGCACAGGTTCCTAAACGTGGTATGTCCAGACAGTACATCCAACCTTGAAAAGGAAGAAAATTCTGACTCGTGCTACCACATGAATGGACCTTAAAGACAGGCAAAGTGAAATCATCCAGACACCAAAAGACAGATATTGTACAATTTCACTTAGATGAGGTAACTAGAGGAGTCAGAGTCATAGAGACAGGAAAGAACTGTGGTTGCTGGGAGCTGGGGACAGGGAGGAGTGAGGACTGAGTCTTTAACGGATTCAGAGTTTCAGTTTAGGAAGATGAAAATGTTCCGTGGAAGGATTGTTGGTGACGGTGAACAGAAATGCCAATATACCCACCGGCCGCTGAACTGTAGCTTTAAAGGTGGTAACAGTGTTACATTTGACATTATGTATATTTTACCACAATTTAAAAAAAAAAAAAACACTTTTAAGTGTAACTTTTCTAAGGGCTGATATCCAAGGTCTATAAAGAACTCCTCAAACTCCACACACAAAAAGCAGATAATCATGTCAAAAAATGGGCAGAAGACATGAACAGACACTTCTCCAAAGGAGACCTACAAATGACCAAGAGACACATGAAAAGGTGTTCATCATCATTAGCTATCAGGGAGATTCAAATTAAAACCACATTGAGATACCACCTTATGCCAGTTAGAATGGCAAAGATTAACAAGGCAGGAAACAACAAGTGTTGGAGAGGATTTGGAGAAAGGGGAACCCTCTTACACTGTTGGTGGGAATGCAAGTTGGTGCAGCCACTTTGGAAAACAGTGTGGAGATTCCTCAAACAATTAAAAATAGAGCTACCCTATGACCCTGCAATGACACTACTGGGTATTTACCCCGAAGATACAGATGAAGTGAAAAGAAAGGCCATATGTACCCCAATGTTCATAGATGCAATGTCCACAATAGCCAAACTGTGGAGAGAACCAAGACACCCTTTAAAAGACAGATGGATGAAGAAGATATGGTCCATGTATACAATAGGATATGACTCAGCCATCAGAAAGGATGAATACTCAACTTTTGTATCAACACGAATGGGGCTGGAGGAGATTATGCTGAGTGAAGTAAGTCAAGCACGGAGAGTCAATTATCATATGGTTTCACTTATTTGTGGAGCATAAGAAATAACACGGAGGACATTAGGAGAAGGAAAGGAAAAGTGAGTTGGGGGAAATCAGAGGGGGAGATGAACCATGAGAGACTGTGGACTCTAAGAAACAAACTGAGGGTTTTGGAGGGGCGGGGGGTAGAGGGTTGGGTGAGCCTGGTGGTGGGTATTAAGGAGGGCACATATTGCATGGAGCACTGGGTGTGGTGCATAAACAATGAATCTTGGAACACTGAAAAAATAAAATTAAATTAAAAAAATTTTGATATAGGTTACTTTTTCCCTTTCCTTTTTTTGGGGGTATGTGTGACTGGAAAATGGAATTACTCAAAGCATACTGTGGATTTATACATTCTTCAAGACAGTTAAGCTGGAGTCACCTGTGATAGGCACTTCAGTGGGATGTGACCCTATAATATGGTCAAAGGTGAGAGACTGACCCAGGACACCTGAGATTCTCTGAGACCCAGCAGGGTGATCATGGGCAAGCCCCTTAACTACTTTATGAGAATATATACATATACATATATATATATATATATATATATATATATATATATTTGTATATTTATATGAATAATAGTATGTTGTTTCATAAGCTGCCATATTAAGCTAAGGTATTCATATACCTTATGAATACCTTATACATATATGTACATATATGTACCTTATACATATATTTATATGAATATACATATATATGTATATTTGTATATTTATATGAATTTATATGAATAATAGTATGTTGTTTCATAAGCTGCCATATTAAGCTAAGGTATATGAAAATGCTTGAAAAATCTAACACACTATGCAATGCATTCTTATAAAAATGAAGTTGTTAACATGGCCCTTTGGATGCCAAACTTGTTTCTTAGGAGCAGCCGAGGGCAGTGGAATTTGGACTTGTAAAGCCTGGACTCCTGTAGAGAGAATGATTTGTTGTGGCTTTCCTCCAGCTGGAGAGCGCATGGCATGAAATGGTTTGGGGACCCCTGGAGGACACACAGCCCATTGGTTGCCGCAGTGAGCAGAAGCTAAACTCTTTGACTTGGCCTCCTCACTCCTTGGCAGGATCCCCCTTATCCATCCTTTCTTTGTAGAACTGGAGGCAGCAAACTACAAAGTGGATGGGACAAAAGACCTAAGGAGCCAGCTCCGGGGTGCTGAGTTGTTGATTGCGACACCCTTCTTTCCTACTTCCGGTGGCTGCACTTTCCCCACTTTGCGGGAGTGCACGAAACCTCCCTCTCCTGCCGGACAGCAGCCTTCCAGGGCTCTTCCCTCCCACATGTGCACAGAATGGAAAGATGTGCCTCAAGAATGCTGCTCTGACAGCTTCTAGTGCCTTCCTAGACGGATTCCCCACCTTCCTGAATGCGGCTGCCTGGCTGGGTGTACATCAGATCCTTTACAGTTCTCTAAAATGCAGCCAGAGTGCTTTGGGACATATCCTGCAATCAGACTAAAACAATATTGTCCTGGCAGCTCCACCAAGTCCCTGTCTTTGACAGATTTCTCAACACCATGCATCATTTCAACCCTCTTCCATCTGCTCAGATGTACCCAGTCATGCCTTACTGCTTCTTTGCTTAGTCAATCCACTTGGTGGCTGCTGAGAGGGACTGATGTACTTCCTAGATTTTTCTACTTTTCCTATTTCTTGCAATTTACTGTATTTACCTCCTGGCCCGAGGAAAGATTTCCTCGGGGACCCAGTTGTTTCTGTGAGGATCGAGGGCCTTGAAAACCAGCAAGGCTCCCTGCAAACTCGCTGTTTCCAACCCATCTGATTAACCCTCGCCCTCACCCTGTGTCCTGTTGGACTCCCCCCAGAAGGCATTCTGAAGAAAGGACATGGAGAGGGCTAGACACTTGGCTTATGGAGGAGTGGACTCCGGAAGCTGCTGGCCGGTTTTATGGGAGGGGGAGGAATCTGGAAATCACTGAAGAAATCTGAGACATCGGGACCACGTGTGCCCCGTCACAAGATCCACGTGCTGTTAAAAGTGGCCTGTCACAGGGTGCTTTCAGTCTGCTCTTCCCGCCTGTCCCATCACCTCCCATGCTCGTCCTTCCTCTTTACCCCATTCCGCGCCCACCCCCCACCCCGTGGTTTTAGGGAAGAGGAAACAATCCTTAAGGATTGTAATGATGTAATTTGATATAGTTATGGCCTCAAAAAGCAAGAATCTGCCTCTATAGGAGCCCAAACGTAAGAGCCTATAGGAACAACGGGAGGGTTTTATTTTTTCGGTGGCTGTTATCTGCCCAAGCTCTAACCCGCATACACTAACCATATACAAGCTGGCTCTCCTTTGGAGCCCGCGCTTTCCTGCCTGCATCTTATTCTTCTCCCGCTCCCTACCCACAGCCCGTCCCAGCCACCTGGCTGCCCACAGTGCCCTTTTCAGGGGTGACGGATGGCCGCACATGTCCTTCTAGTGTCTCTGGGTTCGCCCTGGGTGTGTTAGGAGGTCTAGACTTGTAACCCACACCGCCCTGCTTTCATCCCCCCCCTTGGCTTTCTAGATTATTATCGACTCCCCCCATCCCTTACTTACTAGCTTCCTTTCGATTCTGATTTGTCTGAGTTGAGTCGATGTTGCCGTGTCTTCTTTCATTTCTCTCTAAGAATTTGCTTACATCAGTGAGACAGGCGAGAAGTTAACCTTGCAAACTTACTTTCCTGCTGGTCACTGAGGAGGCATCCTAGGCTGCTTACCTTGACTGGCAGACACTGCTAAGAATTCTGAAGAACGTTCCTTATTGGCTGTTCTGATAGCAGAGGATGTGAATCTGAGTGCTAACTACTGTAGACAGAATTTATGTCTTCCCCTCGCAAGATCCATATGTTGAAGCCCTAATTCCCAATGTGATGGTATTGGGAAGTGGGGCCTTGGGGAAGTAATTAGTTGTAGGTGAAGGTGAAGGTAGAGCCCCCACCCCCATGAAGTTAGTGCCCTTAGAAGAAGAAGGGATTAGAACTCTCCTTCTCTCTCTGTCCTCACGTGGCAGAGAAGAGGGGCTGTTCACAAGCCAGGAAAAGGGCTGTTACTGCAACCCAAGCCTATTTACCCCTGATCTTGGACTTAGAACTTCCAGACCATGAGAAATCAGTTTTTGTTGAAGCCACCCAGACTCTGGTATGTTTGTTTGCAGCCCGAGCTAAGGCATTAACTAAGCCAAGCCCCGGCCAGGGAATCCAAGGACCCATCCTCAGCCCCCCCAGGCATCCCAGCTGAGACCAGAGGTTTGTGCGGACAAGACCCTGCGTTGTAAAGGGGGTGCAGAATTTCCAACTTAAAATTCTCTCTTGATGCACATGCGAAGCCTAAGCAATTCATTGTTAAGGCGGCTTCCACTTAGCCTGTGTTCCGGTTCACTTTAGGGGCTGAGGGTATACGTACGCCACGTGACCTCCTCAGCCCAGTTGCTGTTGTTTTTGGTCTAAGGAAAGCCCCATTCAAGGAAGCATCAGGGTATGCGTGGAGGCCGAGGGAAAGCCACAAATTGTAACATGCTCCCTGTGTGTGTGGGAACTGAGAAGGGGTGTATCTTACATGTTAATAGCAGCTTAAACTAGGGCTGCCAGATAAAAAGGACGGGATTGCTGGTTATATCTGAATTTCAGATGAGCAATGAATCCTTTTTTGAAGTGTAAGTGTGTTCCACTGGGCGTCTGGCATTATGCGCTACACTTGGCAACTCGGTCTTAGAGCCTTACTGCTCCAGGTGTGGTCCCCAAATCCTCAACCGCTGCATGTTCTGGAAGCTTGTTAGAAATGCAGAATCTCGACTCCCACCCCAGACTTACAGAGCCGGAATCTGCCCTTTTCAACAGCTCCCCAAGACTGTAGCCTGCATGTTAACATTTGGGAAATGCTGTTTCCCAAATGGGTTTCCCAAAGCCCTATTCCCAAAACAGGGTGGGAATTTTCATAGATGTAATTGCATTGGTCTTTAAATTGTCCCGGTAGATTGGCAAGGGGAAGGGAAACCGGAAAGAGCTGCTCCTGACAAGTCTTTTTGACAGAATGGAGACGTCAATGCTGATTAGTCATCAGCATCCCCTCAATTTCCCCCCAGAAGGGCACAGTCTCTTCCTTCCAACTTCCCTCCTGTTTCCAGACCTGCATAGCTCCTGAAGCAGAGGGAGCTCTACCAGCCATGGCTGATGGTGGGAGCAGGAACTTGAGGGCAGATCCTTATTCTAGAGAAGACACTGCTCCCAGGCCCTTGGCCCTCTCCACACATCAGACCGTCTCCACCGTAGCGGGCACCTCTATGGTCATTCTGCTCTTTCTGTTTTAAGTCACCATCAACAGGTGCCATTCATTGAGTTATGGCTCTTTGGGAAAAGACGATACCCTGGAAGAATGGACCTATCCCTGCTAGGAGTCATTTTGATTTCAGATATGTGAACACATGAAACAGGTATGCTCCTGAATCCACGAAGTATGGTAACGAGCTGCAGGGTAGCATTCAGAAAATAGCAGGGAGACATGTGGGTGTTGGAAGACAAGCCAGATCAAATACTTAGGTGGGAGGAGAGGGCGATGGGAGTGCGTGTGCATGGGAGCAGGTGGTTGCAGGAGTCCGATCCGATGGCTAAAACATAAAGGGAGGAAGAACGGTCTGGGCAGTCGGTGGTCTCCTGACGCAGGCTTGAGTTAGGAACTCCAGACCGTGACAAGCTCTAGTCATGCTAATGGGCCCCTCTGTTTCACAGTCCATAAACACTTGTTGATAGAATTTTTCTTTTAAGTCAAGGTTCTTGTTCTTTGAAACGAATAACCTCTTTCTTTATTTTTTTAACAAAGATCCCAAATTTTAAGAAGGCCTATTATCTGAAAATCCATACTTCAAATGGAGGGAAAAATAGGTTATGACCTGCATTATAAGTGGACTTTTCAATCTACAAAGTAGTTCAGTGGAATTGAAAAAACTTCTCTCACGTGTTCCTGGATCAATTAATATTTGGGTGAGAATGAGAAGAAAGCTTCAGTTACATTTAATTCGGTGAGTCTTCACTGGTTATCTACTGACTATGCTATTAAATATAAAGTTATTAAGATTTCGTGGCAGTGGAAGAATTTTTAAAAAAAGGAACTTAAAGAAATGATAAAATTTTAATTTTTCAATGGGAATATAATTTGAGTTGTAAATATTGGCCAGCCTCATTTAAAAAAAAAATAGTATACTTGGGTTAGATTCTGGAATATCTTTGCAAATAATTCTATTGCCCTACATTTGATAATTTCAGCCACCTGCATAAATTTCCATAATGGGTTCCCACTGACATAGGATAAAATCAAATGTGGGCCCTAAGCACTGATCTGGGTGGTTCTCCACTTATGCCATCCTTTCCCAAGCCTACAGTGCAGCAGCGCGGCCCTTGAAGTCCTCTCTGCAGCCACTGTACTTCTCTAGGTTGGCGGACAGCACTGCTATCAGAGAGAGTACTTAAAGCACGGAGTCTTGCAGAGTGCTGGGGCGGAGGGAATGTTTAACAACATTGCTGATGGTTGGAGGAACTGAATGAATGAATGTAGATTCACTACATCTTTTAGAGAGCTAAAGATCTGTGTCATTTGTTCTAACCTTTGTTTAGAGGCAGGAGGATATGGATATGGAAAGAATACTGGGCTAGGACTTGGGAGATTTCCAGCTTTCATCCTTGCTAGTTGGGCAACCTTAGACTAATAGTTCCCCCGCCTGGGTTCCTGATCTGCACAGTGAGGAATTTGGCTAGCCCCGGTCTCCCCTAGCTCTAACTTTAATGGTCGTCAACTTCCCATTTTTTTCCCTAAGGGTATCTAGTCCCCTCCTCAATCCCCACCTGCAATATTTCTTTATCTTTCCTTTTGTATATGTGCTAAGAGCCAGCAACCTGTGTAACCATAGGAATGTAGTTCAAAACACAGCCTTCATTTCAGCCGAGGCTGAAAGGTAAACACAGATGGGTAACAGAGCAGCTCAGAAAATCAACCACTTTATTCATTAGGCCATCTGGTCATGCTTTCCAGTGTCTTTCTGTACAAGCATGAGGAAAAGACACATTAGAAGCTGTTGAATTTCACAGCTGAGTTTGCTGGCCAAAGGTCTCCTTCTTGTAAGGCCAGACCCTGATAAATGACGAAGCATTTTTGAGGGGCCGGTTGTTGAGATGACAAAAAGCTGTCTACCCTCGTGATCTAGGATTTGGACACTGATATTCTGGAAAGACTTGAAATGATTACAGCTCTTTCTATAGCTGTCCTGTTTTTGCCTTGTTAAGCTCTCCCCAGTATGGCTAATAATATCATTATCAATAGATGCTAAAAAATTCAGCTCAGCAGTGTGAGAGAGAACATGTAATAAGCACCTCACTTGTGCCCTGCTTACCTTCTGCAGTTTCTTCTGAACTTAATATCCGTGGATCTTCCTATTTCCTTTTGATCACAGCTGCTTCATCTGCTTGAAAAGGCCCACTAAGACCCAGAACACAGCCCCGCCCCGCGCTTATCTCCTCCACCTGCTGATCAATCCCCAAAGAGTCCTTGAGTCCAACTCACCAGCTGCTCTGCCCACCTGCACCCCTGCTGAGGCGTGCTCGGGCAGCCTCCTCTCCTGGTGTCCTTCCCTGCTCGCCAGCTCCCAGCCAGTTCTCCCGTCCAACTCCTCCACCCTAGGAAAACTCGGGCCAACCCCATTTCTGGGCTGAATCAAGAAATTCAGAAATTCCATATTAAGGGGCAGCCGCGCTGGGCAGCCCAGCAGCGGGTTGAGAACAGAGCCATTTCTCATCCGGAGATCCTGGCGGGGGTAGGGGGTGCTTCTCGAGGCAGGGAAACTATGAAAACACCTTTTCACTTGTCCCTTGGTGGTTTCCTTTTCCCCTCACCCTTCCAACGAGCCCCTCAAAAACCGTTTTTCTCCGAGGGTGAAAAATATTACAGTTGAACTTTCACTTCCTGTTTAACGTGTGATGGAAAGAACAGTGAGTCCTGCCCATTCGCTATGGATAAAAATAGCTCTGCTGTCTTCAAGTCATTAAGTGAGCATAAAAGGCGCTTTGTGATCTCAGGATATCCGTAACCTGGCATCTGTCACCGTTCCTCTGTCCTCATCCAGAGGCGAGGCACTCAGAACGAGGATTCCACGCTTAATGGCACCTTGAGAGTAAGTGTTCCCAGGTGCCCATCAAACCTGTCACCCTGAACAGCTGTCGCTAAGTGACGACGTGCCCCTCCACTCTCCGTGGCTTTGTGCATCACCAGGCCCGTAGAACCGAGCCAGCAGAGCCTTCCAGGGCTGGCTGAGCAATGCCCCGACCAGAAGAACGCGAGTCCCCCTCACCTGGCTTTGCTGTGCCCATTCCAACACTCCTCTTCGTTGGCCGCGCCTGCTGTCATGCTCTCATCCTTGCAGATGGTGTAGGGCAGTGCCGACCAGACCTTTTTAGAGAGCTTCAGTTTCTCTTTTATGTCTGTGACCTGACCAAGAAAGCAAGGAAAGACTGAATATTCTCCCCAGCTGTTGCCCACTTCTACACAAGGACACGACACAGGTGAAGGTTAGAGAACCTGTGATAGGACGAGCACAAACTCGATCAGTTTTCAGAGAGAGAGACACCATGCTGCAGGATTTGCTGCCCGGGCAAGCCTCCCCACCTCCTCCCTCAATCTTCCTCCAGCTCCTGGCAGAGAGTTCGCAGGTAATTGGCTTTTGTTTTCCATCTTTTCTGTCCTCCCATGCTTTGAATTAAAAACTTACGAAGCATCTCAATGGCTTCGGGTCCCTCGATGGCTGGGAGAAACAGGTGTTCCCTATTGTAGATTTCCTTAAATATATTCTTTAGAATTCATTTGCTTAGATGTCAGATAAATGCACAAAATCAAGGCACCGAGAGATGAAATGCTTTCCCCAATTGTCTATTTGTTTCTGTAAGAAATAAATATTGTCGCTAATTCTACTGCTGGTAACCTCTGCTCTTAACCGATGGACAGGTCTATACAGCACACGCATGGATGGTGAGTAGCAACCCAAACCCACTTAAAAGTCTCTACAGCAGGAAGAAAAAAGTCATTCTGAATATAGCTAAGTGTAAAATCCGCAGCCCTATGGATGGATGGTGGGGAAAAGCTTAGTAACCCCATCTTTAGTGTTTTCAGGCTTAGCACTGACTTTTCACCTGAAGAAAGAGTAGAGGCAGGAATTCAGTACCATTTTGGTTCCATAATTAACGTCTAGGCTCCTGCAGTCACAACTCCGATTTTCTATTCTATTCCCCGTGTGAACATTGGGAATTGAAATGTATCTGTTGTAGGTTGAATCATGTTCCCCCACATTCATATGCTGAAGTCCTAACACTCAGTCCCTCAGAAGGTGAACTTATTTGGACATAAGTTTTTTGTCTGTTTTCTTTTGTTTTAACAGAGGTAAGAAAGTTAAAATGAGATTATTAGGATGGCCCTCATTCAAAGGAAAACGTTGGATACAGAGGTATGCATAAAGGTAAGACAATGTGAAGAAATGTAGGAGAAGACATCTACCTACAAAACCAAGGAGAGAGACCTGGAAAAGATCCTTCCCTTACAGCCTCAGAAAAAAACCAATTCTGCCTACATCTTGAGTTTGGACTTCTAGCCTCCAGAGCCATGAGACAATAAGTTTCCATTCCTTAAGCCACCCCATGTGTGATATGTGGATACAACAGCTCTAGGATACCTATACAGCCTCGTAGAAGGGACAACCACTGAGACTTAATGGCATTATGTATTTGAGATTGATAGCCTTTGGAAATAAAGTTTATGTTTACTGTGGATCGAGTCTAGAGTTTTAGAAAAACAATTCCAGAGATCTTTTATCAGTTATAAGAGTAAAAACAAAAGAATATGCGATCTCTGTCCCAATCATGTTTCCCAGCTGTTGCAGAATTATATAGTCTTTGGCCCTTGCTTCTCTGTGATTCTGATGATGACAAGAGGCTTCAATACTGTGAAATGTTTGCTCATGCATAAGGGCTGAAGATGACCAGAATACTGAATTGGAGAATCTGGCACCTACCCTAGGTAGTGTGATGTTACTTTTGTTTTGGAGTGCGACGAGAATCCATGAGTAATGACATTCCAAGAAGTCACTTACACACAACAAATGTTCAGGATGGCTTGAGACCTGCCTTCTCCGATTTCCCGCATTGATGCTGACTTTGGTCCATGGGCTACCTTAACCTCTGGCTCTCTTTCTGGCCAATCTGCTTGGCTACAGAGGTTTGCAACAAGAGTCCATCCTTTTCTGCTACTTTGGGCACAGACGTGTGTGCATGTTGTTAATTGTTTTCTATTTTTGGCTTGAAAGACATGTGGCCATTTCTATCTGGCTATGGGTGGACATTCTGTTTATTGATTATAAAAAAACACAATCCCCCAAAGCCAACTAATAAATGTTGAAAGAATGACAGAAAAATCACCATCCTGCAGCCATCCCATGATAATTGAATCTCAGCAAATATTTCCTATAGAGGCTGATGTGGGTTGAATTGCATCCCTCCCAAAAGATACTGAGTCCTAACCACAGGACTTGTGAATGTGATTTTATTTGGAAATGGGTTGTTGCAGAAGATCAGGTTAAAATGGAGTCATTAGAATGGGCTCTACTCTAATATGACTATGTCCTTATTAAAAAGGGAAATTTAGGCGCCTGGGTGGCTCAGTGGGTTAAGCCGCTGCCTTCGGCTCAGGTCATGATCTCAGGGTCCTGGGATCGAGGCCCGCATCGGGCTCTCTGCTCAGCAGGGAGCCTGCTTCCTCCTCCTTCTCTCTCTACCTGCCTCTCTGCCTACTTGTAATCTCTCTCTGTCAAATAAATAAATAAAATCTTTAAAAAAAAAAATTAAAAAAAAAAAAAAAAGGGAAATTTAGGCACAGAGACAGATATACACAGGGAGAATACCATGTGAACATGAAGGCATGGATCAGGGGGATGTATCTACAGTCCCAGGAACATCAAAGATTGCCAGGAATCCACCAGAAGCTGGAAGAGAGTCATGAAACAGATTCGCTCTCACAGTCCAAGGAACTGATCCTGCTGACACCTTTATCTCGGACTTCTAGCCTCCCAACTGTGAGACAGTGAATCTGTTGTAAACCCCCCACTTGGTAGTACTTTGTTACAGCAGCCCTCACAAGCTAGTACAAATGCAAAAAACTTCGGGTGAAAGTTGGGTAGGGAATAGGATATTTACACAATCTCAGAGTATTCCCTACAGATTCCTCATTAGTCCAAGGGGAAAACTGGTCACTCTATAGTGCAGAAACTGGGCCGGCCCCCACCCTAACCAGGTGATCAAAGTCGTGGGACACAGTGATTTGGGGTGCCTCCAGATGTGAGGTGACAAGAGGGACACATCACTTAGGTGGCTAAAATTTGTAACCCGGATCCGATCATAAGGACACATCAGATAAACACATGTCCCAGTTAATGGACATTCTAGGAGACGATTGGCTTGTACACTTCAAAAATGTTAGTCATAAAAGACAAGGGAAAGCTGAATACTTGCAAATTAAGAGGAATAGGACACATGACATTCAAAGGCAGCCTATGATTCTGGATTGGGCATTAGGTTGGAAAAATAATTGCCAGAAAGGATATTATAGAGATAGTTGGCAAGCTTTGAATAGTGACTCTATATTAAATAATACTGTTTGGGTGTTGAATTTTTTTTTAAAGATTTTATTTATTTATATCACAGACAGAGATCACAAGTAGGCAGGAAGGCAGGCAGAGAGAGAGAGAAGGAAGCAGGCTCCCTGCTGAGCAGAGAGTCTGATGCAGGGTTCGTTCCCAGGACCCTGACCATGACCTGAGCTGAAGGCAGAGGCTTAACCCACTGAGCCACCCAGGTGCCCCAGGTGTTGAATTTTCTGAATATGAACGCATATTATGGTCATATGGGAGAAGGTCATGTTCTTAGGAGATATATGATGGTCTCTTTAGAGTGTTAACACTATTCAAAGTGTTATGGTTTCCACAACTTATGCTAGAATGATTCAGAAATCTTCATTGTCATTATCACCATTACCACATAGATGTATAGAGATAGAGTAAGATAGCAAGATGACGAATTTTTTTTTTAAAGATTTATTTATTTATTTGAGAGAGAGAGAAAGAGAGAGTACATGCACACATGAGAAGGGAGAGGGACAGAGGGAGAGAATCTTAAGCAGACATCCCCCCTGGGTGTGGAGCCCGATGTGGGGCTTGATTACATGACCCATGAGACCATGACCTGAGCGGAAACCAAGAATTAGGTGCTCAACTGACTGAGCCGCCCAGGGGCCCTGCAAATGTGTCAACTTTTTGATGGTGAATGGATCTAGATGGAAGCATGCAATTTTTTTTAAAAAAATGCCCTTTTTCAGTGCATTTGAGTTTTTTTCAAAATCAAACATGTCAAAAACAAAATCCTTCACTTCATTTGCTCTGCAAGGTGGTACATTGCTGCCTCTCACCTTTGCAACCTGGGCCACCACCCCAGGTTCTCACGGTTCTCAAACACAAACTCCAGAAAAAGGAACAGGCATTACTAATTCAGAAAACTGTCATTAGCTTCAGTCATGAAGTATTGTAAGGTATATTCTGTCCCATAATAAAGTACAGCAGGAATGACCATTCTCTTTTCTGCTTATTTAAGGTTAAGTTCCCACCTTTACAGTGTGGGAATCTGAACCAAAGATACATATTTTGGGACACAAAGAAAGAATACAGTAGCCTGGTGTCCTATCAGTATCTTTGCTTCTCCTCTCCTGAGACTTGAAAAATATAACTGTGTATGTTGTGCTCCTTATTCTCAAGCATTGTCTCTTTCAAGGAACATTCTCTGACTTCCCTATTAGTTAGATTCAACTTTCTGGGTTCATGGTGTCCTGTGCATGATTTTAAGTACTGATAGAATATTCTAAGTTTTTGTAATTGGCTTACTTTTCTGATTCTAAGACCACCAGCTTCTTGACACAGGGAGATGGTCCTTAGATGGACCAGGTGCAGGTGACCATCCACCCCAGTTTGCCTGAGACATGGGGGGTTCTAGCACATGCCATATTTTCAGCACTAAAACTGGGAAGTCCGGGCAAACGAGGATGGGTTGGTCACACACATCTTAGCACATGGTAGGTAGTCAATACATGTCGACTGGGAAAATAGATTTAATTGTCCCAATCTATTACAAGGCCATGGATAATCTTGCTAACACACAATAGTGTCCTCCACAACATGCACTCATGTCAGAAGGGTAGGAGGACTGGTGGGTTGTATCTGGCTAAGCAAGGAGCATGGGGGTTGCCTCTGAGTCACCACATCCTGCATGGAAACATTGGCCAATTCACTTCCAGCTGCGGGGGCCATGCAGACAAGCTGCCAAAACGGGACCCTATCAGCCACCAGGGAGGCTCACGCCTTTGATTCCAAATAACAACCACACAAATGCAGTTTGTTTTCCACTATCTTGCAAGGTTTTCAATCCTTCCATCATTTAGAGATATTTTTCTTATTTTTATTTCTGAGTAATATGTGTGACCACTTTGCGGTAGCTTGAGACCTGAGTTGTTTTAAAAAATTTTCTCCCTGGAAACTTACATGCACACAACAGTGAGCTAAGCTTCACACTAGCAAGAACCGGTGGTCAAAATGTGTTGCCAAGTACAGGAGTCCTGATTCCTTACTAACACAGACCTGATGGGAACAGAGGACTGGGATCAAATAAGGAGTTTGCAGCAATGTCTTTCTGCTTCTCACAGGAGCTGTTCTAGGACAAATTAACTTTCTCAAGTACTTGTACATTATAGTTACCATTTGTCCAGTGTTAAGTTCATAATGCTGTAATATTAGTAATACTAGTTATCCCCGAGTAGTAAATGTTTTGCAGCTACAACACTGAGAGATTCTGGAAGTTAACTTCCATTTTGTCTCAGGCCTCCTATCCAAATACACACTGTTGGGGGCTCCAGGGAAAACATGGCCCTCTTCTAGAACTTGTCTGGAGTTTATTCTGATTTAAGGACAATTTCAACTCCGGGGTCCAGGAAAAGCATCAACTCTTTGTTGAAGTCTTGTCAGAAGGTCCATGAAAACTTGACTATGGGAAGACGCAGGTGCCATTTTCATGCCTACCCTTCAGAATCGCAAAACCAGACAAGAGAAGGAGGAAGTGGACAAGGTAGAATGATTGCAAAAGCAAAGGGATTAGCAACACCAAAGAGCAGAAAGGATGATTGACGTACTGGGTCTGACAATCTCATTTAAGAAATGATCTTGTCCCAGACATTGAACGTGAATTTCATCAAGACTCTGAATTGCCAAGTTTCAGTTTACAGGGAATACTGGGGCTACAGGTACCACAAACTAAGTAACCCCACAGAGAAATGATCAGGTCAGGCACATTCAGTGTGTGGGATATTATATGAGACAACTAGCCTTGACTCTTCAAAAGAGGTAAAATTGGCCAAAACATGGTAAGACTGTCCTAGATGAAAAGAAACTAAAAATGTAACAACCTAATGCTTCGGATAGACCTTTACTGAATCCCGGACTTGGAAGAGGTAATTACCCAGTTATAAGAAAGGGTTTTGAGATAATTGGAGAATTTCAAATACAGAATGGATGGTAGATGATATACTGAATGACCCATAATATTCTTAAGTGTAATCACGGTATTGTGTTTACGTGGGAGACTATCCTTGCTTTTCAAAGACTGGCGTTGAGTTATTTAAGAATGAAGTATCATTTTGTTTTTTACTTACTTGAAAATAGCAGAAAAGTCAACCATCACTGAGCCTACCCGACAGCATATGGATGTTCATTTTATTATTTTTTTTCAACCATTTCCGTATTGTTTGAAAAAGTTAAAAATAATGAAAAGCTGGGAAAAGAAATGCGATTTTATTTGGGGGGGCACATGGTGTTTGAGACCCTTGCTGAATTCAGCACAGGGCACTGTAAGCCACTCTAAGCAGTCGGGGGCTAACGGTGAGGTGTCACTGGCCTAAGACACTCACACGCAATCCTCAACTCTGTACTGGTCATATATGATCGTTATCCCCTTTTGCAATGGGAAACGGGGTCTCTGAGAGATGAAGCAACTTGCCTCGCATCTAACAAATGGTAGACATGAGATTCAAATTCAAGTGTAGGCTTCAGAATCGTTACTCGTCACCAGCAGGCTTAAGAGGGACACGTCCTATAGTCGTGGTCTCCGGAGTGTGTGTGCTGGGTTGGCAGTGGAGGTACGTATCCATGGCGTGGGCAGGACGATGCAACGTGATTCAGGATGAAAACATGAGAATTTCTATTTTTTACTTTTTAAATATAAAAATATAAGAGGAATTAAGCTTTCCTAATATTTAATCGATCTACAGATGGATATGTCTCGTGATGGGTCCATAGGGTGAAGGCCATTTCTCAATTATCCTGTAAGACTTTTCCAGAGTGGAATGGGCTGGTAATGGCACGTCTCTCTTCCATTAGCTTATTCCTGGGGTACTGACATCTATTGCGGTTCACATGTTCTGGTTAAATGCACTTATGGATTAGATTATGTGGTTTTCACTAACTCATTAAATGGACGAGTGACTTAAAATGACTTCGGCAAAGAAACTTGAGATTTCTTTTATTTCAAACAGTGCAAGTGCAATTGAACCACCATAAAATGTCAGGCTTCTGCTGAATACACCTGCAACATCACAAAATAAAACAAATAAAGATTCATTGCTTTACCTCTTTCTTCAAAAATTTGTACCTTTTGCATACCTTTCATAAGTTACAGAAAATATATTAGTTCAGTATATTAGTTCAGACTTTTTGCTGATAGAGAGGTGAAATCAAAACAGTTTGGCACTTGCCCATCTGTGGCACAGGGATTGACCCAATATATTATGAATCGGTGACTTAGCCAACAAAAACATGCAGTGAAATCAACTTAATGAGATAGGAAAGTGTATTCTAAGTGTTTTATAATTCAGGTAAAGTTCCATTGCATTGGTTAAATAAGGAAAAAAAGCTTTTGTTGCTAGCATTCATTCATTAAACACTTCTTGGGTTTTATGCTTCAGTCTGGGGATACAAATATGGCCAGTACGTACTCGCTACCCTTGAAGGGTTCCTAATGTCGCGCTGTAGAAGGAGGTAAACAGACATGAAGCAAATGTGATGGGATTAAGCAAAGGGCTTTGGGAGCACAAGTATCAATTTGTCTGAAAATTTCTGGGGAACACCACAGTCCCTCCGAAGAAAAGACATCTTTGCTGATATTTGCTCTTTTGTGGCCACTGAATCTTGACATGGGGACAATTAGGAAGCTGGACATTTAGTCATTTCTATTCAGAGGGGTTAAAAACAACAACAAAAAAATGCTTCATGGTCCTCCAAGTTTTCACTTCCAACAATGGGATGATGTTATCTATCTAGAAGTCACTGCTTTTAGCCACAGCTCTGGGTCTTCGGCTTCTCCTTTTGCTAAGAGCCCCTGTGCTTTCCTGACTCGCAGGGAATATCTGTTCTGGCAGAGCCTCAGTAAACAGGTGCTGTGTGTATCCTGGGTCCTTAAGAAATATTTGTTGAGTGAATAAATACATGAGGAGTACTACCGATCATCTGCTAAGGGAAGTAAGATTTCAAAAATGATCGATTATCTGCCAGCTAATGCCTTCTTGGACTTCCCTTTGGAGAATAAGGAAATTCTGCAGGCCTTCAAAAAAAAGTGCTTTCCCTTGACCTGATTATCCTCTGAGTGAGAGTGAGGTCTCAGATGGCCCCTCCAATTCTTTAATTAGGATTCTAGTCTCCTATCATCTCAAATGTCATCCTAGGTGTCATTTATAAATGCATGATGGAAGAGCCTTGGAGATCTCAAAGGCAATGTTGGCTTGGGGAAACACCATGAGAATTTAAGTAAAAATGGAATGAATCTCATCCTAAGCAGTCTTTATAATCCTTATAAAGCTCTACCATTTCCAGTAGCTTCCCTTTGGTTTTCTAAGCAAAGTTTCCTGTGAAATACTGATTTGGGGGTGTTTTTGAACTATTATTACCTTTGTCTCCTCTGTGGATCCTTTGATGGGGCACATTTGATCTCTTGCAAGAGATTTTGCCCATGGCTATCTATCTGCCTACTTGAGGCCCAAAGTCCATCTCTACTGGACTTTTATTTCTCCTGGATCTTCCCTGTGAAGTGTGAGGCATCAAATGTGAGAAGGCCACCTGCTGTCCTCCGCCAATCATGCCCACACCAGAATTCACTTCACTGGGCACCTGTTGTGTGCACCTGGCCAGATGCCCTATTTGTTCATGGTTTCACAAAGATTCCAATGTACCTATTTCAACTGTATGAAAACATAATGTAGCTGGATGTAAATAATATATACCATATCTTTAGAAAAAAGATGGTTAATATTTAAAGGGCTATACACTAAATAATACATATTGAGGGGGAAAAACAATGTGAATATTTTATAGGCTGAAGGTCATTTGTTAGCTTGGGAAAACAATCTGTTTAAAGAAACAAAGTCAGCCTCACTTTCACCTCATGGACAAGGCTACTTTACTTGGTCAAGTTAAGGGAAATTCACGATAGATAATATGATTCTTGCAACCCGAGAGTTTAATAACCCAGTTTCAGAGACCGTGACCTTGTCCAGCTTTACTCTAGAGAACATGATCTTTTATTACACCACCAGTTCGTTCAATTCACGGTGGGAACCTGTATTAGAATTCAAGTCGTGTATATTCCTTCAGTGATCAAACAGAGGTCTGTGAATGAACCTGTTCACAACTTCTCACACTCACTCGAAAACATGTATAGACAGTGTAGAGTATTTAAGGTTCTGAAGTCTTGGAGGGAACACTAACTCACCTGATGTGGCCCAATATCCGTAAACACAGCCCCCATAATATCCTTGAGGAAGTTGGGGTTACTAATGTCAGGTAACAAGGAAGCTGAAGACACAAGACTTACCCAATCTAACCCCTTGATTTATATTCAAGTCTGGACTCAAGTCCCTTCTGCTGATGTGGTTTTCAGCATACAATTCATGAGAATTTCAACTTCACATTTCTTTTGAGTATGTGAAGCACTTTGGAGTTATTTTTCATGTCTCAGATTGTCTAGAGTGTAATGTTTGGGCAGGTCCTGGAATGTACGAAGCCACTCACATCTTTCCTTTTAGGAAACCATTAGCTGAGTCGTGGGAATGACAATAGGGTTCTGTCAAAGAGTCTGTCAGTGAACCCAAAGTAGACTTCGCCCACATGACACACTGAGTGTGTGCTGAGGGCCTGGGTCATTACATAAGCTAAAACCAACCTTACATTCTGGGCTTTCTCAGACATTCCCAGAGAATCCAGTGATAAGTTCTAGTCTATTATCATGTTTTTCAAAATATTACCATATTTTAAAAAATATTACATATGTTTCCCTGTGGTATGGTACTTTTTACAGTTTTCCCCAAGGAGACAAACACACATGTATTTTGTAGGAAAAACTGAGAAGGATGAAAAAATCAACAGGAAATGAGAGAATCCTTGCAGGTTCAAAAAGACAATGCTTAGTTTTGTTGAGTTTCTCCGGGGATTAGGAAGTGGATGAAAAATTTAAAGTCTGTGTCATCCCGCCTGGCTTCAGGCTTGGGGTTTCTTGACTATGTGATGATGTTATAGTAAGGGCATGGTCCTGAAAAGACAGATGAGGTCTTTTTCTGGCAAAACACTGGTCCTCATAGTGGAATAAATAGAGAAAACCAGAAATACCTTCCTATGCTGTTCACGTCAGATGTTTGCAGCCTGTTTTAGGAAAACAATCGAGTTTCAAATATCCGTGTTTATACCTAATGTTCTGAATGTGCCTATGGTATTAGATTTTAAGCAAGTGAGGGTAGTAAGTATTCTATACACCTTGGAGATGATACGGTCTGACACTGAACTAACATTGAATTCAATAGCGAGAAGAAAAAGACAGGGAGACATTAGGTCTGCAGAAATGCATATGCAATCAAAGTATTATTTTGCACAGTGGGTGCCTGGATTGTGGTACTCTTTACTTCTCAAGTGTGAAAATAGAAATAATTTCAAGGAATGATGTTGTTATCATTGAATCATAAAATTTGGAGACTCAGCAGAGTCTCCCATTGTCCAAAGCTTCTAGAGCATTCTTGACAGGTACTCACCTAGACTCCATTTAAACATTTCTAATGACAGATATCAATGCCTATCATAAAGAGGACTTGAGATTTTCTGCCTGACCTAAACGAAGTCACCTTCCCTCAGGAGCAGTTCTGGGGATCTTCACGGACAAGGCTTGACCACAAAACATAAGCATATTCTTGTTCCTCCTCCTCTGACTGACACTGAGACTGAGCCCCCAACATTTTTGCTTGTTTTGCTTTGTTCTTTGTGATCTATACCTAGTTTCAGCTGCTAGAGTGGATTCTGTTTTTCTCTGAACATCAGCTGGTAAATTCTCCTTTTGCTTCATTTCTGACTCTGGGTCTATCCAGTCTTTGCTCTCTCACTCTCTGCCCTTGGCCTTTGAGGTCAGCTCTATCTTCCTTGGTTGTAAACATTGTTCTCCGGTATTTCTCAGGCATTAGTTTGCGTGGGTGCAGACATCCTCTGGGAGCTTTCCCTGATCTAGAGCATGGATTGTGACAAGCGCTGATTCTAAATTAGGTTATTAGAAATGCTGTCTTTAACTATCATATGATCTCCCTGATATGAGGAAGTGGAGATGCAACATGGGGGCTTAAGGGGGTAGGAGAATGAATGAATGAAACAAGATGGGATTGGGAGGGAGACAAACCATAAGTGACTCATAATCTCACAAAACAAACTGAGGGTTGCTGGGGGGAGGGGGGTTAGGAGAAGGGGAGTGGGGTTATGGACATTGGGGAGGGTATGTGCTATGGTGAGTGCTGTGAAGTGTGTAAACCTGGCAATTCACAGACCTGTACCCCTGGGGATAAAAATATATGTTTATAAAAAATAAAAATTAAAAAAAAAAGAAATGCTGTCTTTATATGGCAGGATAGGAAGATCTCGGATCCATTCTCAAAAGGAGAGAAGGAATTCAGTATTTCTAGCAGTTACATAAGATACCTTAAGGCCATTCGGATATTTAATAACTGATCTATGTTCCCACACCATCTATTCTATCACTACAGAATGAAAACTTTTGGAAGTTCGTTGTGGTTTAAAGAACAGATTTCCTCTACTCCCCCTCAATTACCTAATGTAGCCAATAAGATCATGGCAATGGCCTGGCATTGATCACTCTGTATAGGATTGACCTGGAAATTAGCACTAATTTAGAAAACTGCCAGACAAAGCTTATATATTTCATAACCTGATTTAGCCAAGTGAAATAAAGTTTGATGTTCTGAACATCCAGTCTTGGTGAAAAAATTCTGATTCTTTGCCAACTATTATTTCGAATGTGCAACCTCTTCCTAGGGTCTTTGACGATACTCAGAAAATCCATACACAATTTCTACTTCTACCTGTGACCAACATAATGCAATGATTCAGTTAGGCACATAACCACCCGAAGTTACTTTTAAAATATTGAAATCTCATCTTCAGGAAATGAAATCCGAGATATTAAAAGTATGTCTGCTAATGTAAAAAAAAAAAAAAAAAGTGTTGGAGGGAAGGCACACACTTTAAGTAGTCCTGAATATTTTAGAATTCATCATTCAATCCCAAATGTTTGAGGCTGTATTCTTTCACACCAAAGCTGAGAGATAGATGTGCATTTTGGTCTTTTTCTCTGAAGACTCTGTAGGTATTTGGAACTTACCAGGGAATGAGAAACTTTCTTTTGCTCACCTGAGGTTGCTGTAACTGAGCAGGACCTTCTTGAGGACGGCATCGCAAATGTGATTCCATCCATCAGTGAGTGCACTTGTAAACATGTTCACATATTGGGAAAGTAATTTAGATGCAGTAGAGAAAATATTCAGAAACCACATGTATCGGAATTCTAAAGCCATTTAGGGTAGAGATGGGTTGTCCTGAATGTCTTATGCAATAGGCAAACAAAAGCACATAAGTCTCTTTTGGGCATGTGTGATTTGATTTATACTTAACTATGTAGATTTGTACTATGTGTTATAAAATAAATGGTATTTTTGCATCCATTGTGTTACATTTGTGATATAACACAATGTTCTGCCTTTTCCTTCCTGAATCTAATTAGGAATTGGTTCAAGTTTAATTGCCAGTGATTTTGGCACGAGGGAGTTTGAGCAACAACAAAATGAGACACTAAAAAATGCACCCAAGAATGTAAATCACAGGACCCAAGGATGTCTATGAATTCTACCTCAAACATATAGTCTATACATTGGGAAAAGAAGAGGGTGATTTAGCGGATAATTCCTTCCGTGAGTCTCAACTCCAACATTCCTCCTCTAAGACTCCTCCTTTGACATCCACAGTCACTCTCCAGTGTGAGCTCCGAGAGATCCCTCTGGCTTTTCCTGTCCTGCAGATGTCCCCATTCCTTGTAATGGGTCTTCCCGTCCAGACTGCTGGTGACCAAGGAGCAGGGACTCTGTCCTTTGTGTTCACTGCATCCTAGGAGATGAGTTGGATCTGGCACAGGGCCTGGTTTATAGTATGGTCAATAGACAGCAAATGAATGAATGAGTAGGTAGATAAATGAAGTAAAGCAGGCAGAGGGTAAATGTAAATTCTGAGACTTCAAATAAATTGTAAGTGAAATTTAAGTTCTTGGTGCTCTTACTTAGAGAATAACTTACTGCCATAAGGATGGACATCTCTCGTAAATGTCCCTATTTTATGGAGAAATGGTTGTTCAGGGTTTATTTATGCATAGTCAATGCAATTACACACACACACACACACACCCCACACACCTGTTTAGTGTCCACAGTGTACTGGGCACACAGTGATAGATACAAGATGGTCCTGTCTTCAAGGAACTTACTACCTAGTAGGCAAAGGAGTTTTACATGTAGATAAGCATAGTAAATCTCATACTTTCATGGGTTATAGGGCAGAATATAATCAGTGTCTTATCAATGGGTCGATGGGTGGGTGGTAGAATCAAGGGGAGCTCCAAGAAAGAGGGGACATTTGAAATGGGACTAAAGGATGAGTAGCATTTTGTAGATAGAAAAGTCCGGAAAAGCTCTTTTTGGCAGAGGGACTCAGAGTGGTAAAAACTCATAGAAGCCTCTTCGGTAGTGGAGAGATGTGCCCAGTACATGGAGATATGTTTACTTTGACTGTAACTTTGGCAAAGTCATATAATTTCCCTACAAACTGGTTTCTAAATGGAGAAAATACCACTTCCTGGACTATATTTTTAAAGATTTAATAAAGTTTAGTAAGTTAATATTATTGCTAGGGCACTTGGAGCTGGAAGTTCTTAATGCTTAGAAATATCTCCGTGGGGACAGATGGCATAGGGTGACTAACGTGCACTCTTTCTTGGAAATCAAGTTCTTATCCCTGTGAGGTAAATTACCTTTTCCTGGGAGCCATCTGGTTACCTTCAAGATCCAATTTACCCCATGGAGCATCAGTGAGGGGTGCCATTTACTCCTCTTACGATTAGACTCCATGATATAATTGTTCTTGACTTTCACCTTTCTATCTTAAGCATTCCATAACCTCAGTAGACTCTCTTAGTCTCCCACAAGCAGCAAGGACATCAGAGAGCACCCTTTTTAGCTCTGGTGGGAGAGGAACAACCTGTGAAGTGGCAGAATGGCCTTTCTGGGCCAGAAAGCAACGAGAGTCTAAAACAGCCAATGCCATAGAAATAGTCTCACCTACTATATCCAAAACATTATCATTTCAACATATAATACCTATGAAAAAAGTCTTCACGAGATATTTCACATTCTTTTTTTGGCATTCCTCTTCAACATTCAGTGTATGCTTATAGCCCGTCTCAATTCTATCTCTAGACATCTGCGGTGCTCAGCAGTCACAAGTTGACTAGTGGCCACCATGCTGGATGGCACAGGTCTCACAATGTAGTGTGGTTTTTGTACTTACAGCACATGCCACGTATGTCTATAGCACATCTCAAGTGCTCCATGGCCATATGTGGCTGGTGGCTGTCGTACTGAGAATGCAGGGGTAAGGTCCTTCCTGAGCATATCTGGAGTGGGGGCCAGTGACAGAAGAGTGGCTGGATTGTTCCAGTGAGCTGAAGGCAGGCTATTACCTTAACATTACAGCATTCTGCTTGTCCTTCTGAATTCTTTGGATGGGCTTCCCTTCAAATCAGCAGAACTCATTTGTACATCTTTCCTTTGATGTTCTTCTCCTGTTGGCCACTCCCTCCCTTTAATCAATTACCCAAAACACATCGGGAAAGAACTGAATGGGAGTTAGGTTATATTTGAAGTCTGGCTGAGATCCAGCCTAGAATTGTTTCCATTTAAATAAATGGGAACATGCTGCATTCAGCTTTGTGACATCTGCCAATATTTTGCCTATGTAACAGAGATTTTTTTTGGCTTATGTTTGTTTATTTTTACTAAAATATAACAGTCATCCAAAAAAATATGCAGCTCATATATGGGCAGTCTGAAGAACTTTTTCTAAGATACCCATAAAAAATACCAAATATTTTTTCCCCCAATATCCCTTTCTTTTCACAAGATTTCTTCTCTTGAAAATTGATGGCACCACACCATTGACATGCAGAAATTACAGGTTACCAGAGAGCAGAGAGTATCTTATTGATTTGCTGTAATTTTGAGTTATAAATTGCAGATTGTCTCTGGGCATGTGCGTGCATCTTAAAGACAAAAGGCTGTCAAAAAGTTGAAGAAAAGAAATCAAGTTCAAGGCAGCCCAGTACCATCACACCTTGTCCTTCAAGAAGTACAGCCACACCTGTAAGTGGTTAGAGACAGGCTTCCACAGCAGCCACCAGATGGCAGTGTTGTCCAATCTTTCCACCCCTTCTGGCGCTTCCCACAGGCTTCCCAGAAAATAAAATTGTAGATTGTTCCACTGCATATAAAACTGACAACCCTGTTATTTTAAACTTGAAACTGACAGGCTGTTATTTTAATGAGGTCTGCCAGAGCCAAGGTTAACCAAAGCTTTATTTCCCTACAAAATGTTAAGGCCATAGTTCTAAAAGGGGGATGTGAAATTTTATGTTATCGATACTTCCTGTGACTGTATAAGTTTTAAGATATTTTTTGACAAGTAAAGTTACATGACGAATATAGACACATTTATATATCGCCAAATTATGCATTGAAATTGGTTCAAATTTCTCCCCAAAGTTCCTTTTGCTCTGCTATACTTTGCAAAAATTAAAAAACAAAAAACAAAAAACCTTTTCCAGAGTTATCCATTTCTGCCTGTTTTGAAGAAAAAGTATATGTTTTTAGCACCTTGGTTTTCTATCTTAGTGAGTCAAAGGAAAATTTAAAGCTATTTTATCCTATTAATATTCCAAAATGAAATCTAGTATTTGATTCTTTATTTCTATGAAGCAGCTTAAATTAGAACAATAAAACTTAGTTAGAAAGGATTTTCTCTTATAATAGGTACTTCAATAACGAGTGGTGGTTAATGGCATTATAATTTATTTCCTTTCCCTTGAAATGCTTCTTTATGTTGATCAAGAAAGTATTTAAAGTCAGTTGCTAACTTTGCCAATATTAAAAACATTGGTAATCCCGTTTTCTCAAGTGATTCTGCTAATGCTTTTTCCATGTTTTCAGTTGCTCCACAAATTTATTCCTAACATTTAATGAATCTCCCTACCTAAAGTTATGAATGTACCTCCTGCGATGGCTTGATCTAGAGCTCCACATCTACAGAATTGTAATCGCGACTCTTGCGCCTGGCCGAAGGCCGGTCTTAAAATTAGAGACTTAAACTCAGGAAGGGCTGTGATTTCTGAGAGCCGGCCTCCAATAAATGAATTCATGTTCACTTACTCATTGGTGACCATGCCGGTTCGATTCGTAGACACTTAACACAAACCTACTCCGTCTAACAAACTGCTTTGTAGACGAAGCTTACAGATCCCAGTAAGAACCTGTGTCCTCAAAACAAGCTACATAATTTGCGGAGCACGGTGCAAAATTCAAATGCGGGGCATCTGGTTGAAACGTGAAGAAGAATTTTAACATCGGCAGGAGCAGACCATTAAATCAAACGTGGGCCCTTCTAAGTGTGGGACCCTGTGCAATAGCCGTGAAGTTGCCCCTGAGGGTCCCAGTGGGGTTTCACGGATACGTACAACCAGGAGACGAAACAGATGCTCATAACCACCATGGAAGCAGCGATGGCTGCCGTACCTGTTAGATGCCAGCAAGCCATATTACCTCCAATTTGCATGAACATGTTGAAGGGTACCTTCACTTTACAGCAAGATGACTGGGAACGCAGCTCTACTGTGACCTCTTCATTTAGTGAGATGTCATCTACGTGGTGGACACCCCTGTACACGCATCATTCACACCTCACGGTGTAGTTCCCGTGACCCCACTTGAGCAGAGAAGGTCAGGACTGTGAGGGGTGACATCACTTGGCCTCAGTCACATGGCCCAAGTAGCAGGGCCTGATAGGAAACCCTGACAGACGGCCTTGGGATCCTGAATTCGCCATTACAACAGAACTGGCTGGCTGGAATGTCTTAACACTCTCTAAAAGCTATGTGGCCTGTTGGTAAGTCTAATTCATTTCAGAAAGGATGAACAGTAGAGTGGAAGAGGGGGAAAGTGCTCTGGAAATCTTTATGCAACCCTCAGTTTATCAGCCTATGCTACTTTTCTAGCCTTCCTTTAACACCACTATGATTCGAGCTGCCTTCCAAAGGATTCCCTATTTACAAGCCTTTTACAATATTACCATGATGAGAGTAGCCCTTCCAGTTAATTTCCTAATTTTCTAGGTCTTTTAAAACAATGTCCATAGGGGCGCCTGAGTGGCTCAGTTGGTTAAGCATCTGCCTTTGGCTCAGGTCATGATCCTGGGGTCCTGGGGTGGAGCCCTGTGTTGGGCTCCCGGCCCAGTGGGGAGTCTTTTTTTTCTGTCCCCTCCCCTCGTGCTCTCTCTCAAATAAATAAATAAAATCTTTTTCAAACAGATCTAATATTTTAGACTCCCCTAGGAGGTCGAAAAACAGAAAAAGAACCCAAAGTTGTTTGCCTGGTTGTTCTTCTGGTTATGCACAGAGGTAGGTTATCTTGTTCTTGAATTTATGTTTGTCTGTATCTATCTATCACCTGCCTTCCGACCTCCCTACCTATCATCTATCTTAATTATTGGCAGAAAAAATACTTTTCAGGTTGGGCTAAGATCATCCTAGAGGGGCACCACCATAAAATCTAGGCCTTTCCTCTAACATACAAACGTGGGAGAAAAAAAAAAAAAAAGTCTTAAAAACCCCTCTTGGCTTTAAATGGAAAAAGTGTTCTTGTTCTGGACTTTTTTATTCATAGGACTGCGTGGACCAGCCTGTCCCGTGGGTGTCTATGACAAAGAGAGGATTTCCCCATAGGGCTACATATAGAGGTTGGAAATCCAGCCCTACATACTTAATGGTCTGTACCTAACAACATTGCATTTGAAATCCTCTCCTGGAGACGATTTCTCTTATGAAATGGAAAGTAGTAAAGAAAACAAAATTTCCACCACCCTGCCACAGAAGTCCGTGGAGACCTGAAAGAGCTTTGCCTTTTCCTATTACACCGTACTTGGGAATTAGGTCGGGAAACCAGACGGTAAATCTGATTCAGCCAAATCCCAAGCACTCGGAGGAATCGTCTTTTTATTGCAGATACGTATAAAAACAGTGGTGGAAGCACAGTGGAATCCTCAAGATAAAATGCCAGGGGTTGTCTGTTAATGGGTTTGGTAGCTCAGCAGTGGTACTTAGAGAATAACCCCTCGTCTCTTCCAAAGAGAGGAGATCTCAGCCCCAGGACCTCTGAGTGTGAATAATTATGGCGGTGATGGTGTCGAGTTAGCCTCTGTCTCAGGTTCCTTTTCCGTTCTTCCTTTGAGGAATTCTGTGTTATCCCGGAGGCGTTGCCCGGCACTACTTTCCAGTCTTGCACCTGAATGCCAATTTGATTTTTGGTATTTTTTCTCATTAGCGATTTCTGAATTTTTATAATGTGCCACTGTGACCCATAAATCACAACTTCCAACATGCTTCGTTTTCTTCCTTCTTTTTACTACAGCAAAGGGAAAATTAAACAGCCTTTTGAAAACAGTTTTCATTTCCATACTTCAATGTCTTTTCTTTCCTTTTTTAAAAGAATGTGTTTATTTATATGACAGAAAGAGAGAACCAGCAGGGGGAGGGGTAGAAGGGGACGGAGAAGCAGACTTCCAGCTGAGCCCCGACGTGGGGCTCGATCCCGGGACCCGGAGATCGTGACCTGAGCTCAAGGCAGAACCTTCACTGACTGAGCCACCCAGGTGCCCTTCAAATTATTTTCTATGTGGAAAACCAACTCTCTTCTTCAAGTCAAAGCAAAAGTCTTAGATATTTTAATACCTTCTTTTACAGACATTCAAAAAGGCCCGACCCATGTTCAATTTATTTCCTTTTTGAGTAGGTGGGGCTTTTCAAAGGTTTCCCCAAGATAGTCGAAAGCAGGGTATGACTGAAGGCAGCGCCTGAACGAGGTGTGTCACTAAGCTCCCTTCATCATCTGTGTGGTTGAGACAAAAATCCAAACTTCGAAGGAGCTGGGACTTAGGCTCAGAACTTAATGTTGGTCTGAAGAAGTGACCCTTTGCATAAGAAGCTGGGAAGCCTACTCACTTTTGTTTGATTTTTTTTTTTTTTTAAATAGTCTTTCCTGAAGACAGAGCCATGAGTGACGGGCTTACCAAAACTTGACTAAAAAAAAGGATTTTAGGAAAATATGATGAATATTCTGCGCTATTTGGGAAACTCTCTGTGGTCTTTAAAAGGAAAAAGAGCCTTTCCCTGATCAAAAATGGGTAGGACATATGGGTGTTGGGGTCACCTGTACCCAGGGGCTTGCTCAAAGCTCCAGAAGCAGACCTGACCACTAGAGCTGCAGCCTGGTAATTTGCATTTCTAGTGACTTCTCTCCCCCCCCCCCGCACCCCACCCATCCCACCCACGGATTCAGAAACCAGAAAGCTGGGACGCAGAGCACTAAGGGATAGACATGGTGATATCGACAGGGGACAAATTAGCCCAGTGACTTGAACTCTGTTTTCTTGCTCCAAAGCATCCTCTCATTTTCAGATTTAACCTAGCTTTTTACATCTACCTTTTCTAAGATGGTAAGTCAGGGTCCACTGAGTTCTATTGCAGTAATTAAAAATATATGTATTTCTTTATGTTTTTATTCATTTACTTTTGTGATCATGCACTGCTACTACCATAACTTAGTTCGTGGTCCTTCCTCTCACAGGGCGCAAGGCACGGCTGTGTCGGTGTGCGTGTCCACACATTCCGTCCGCAAGCATGTATTAAGGACTGTCGTCCTGTGTGAGAAGCACTGGGGCTACAAGGAGGAAAGGGACACTGAGGCTGGCACCTTCAGGGCCTGGGTATCTGCACTTGTCTAATGATGCCACAGGTGCCCTTAATTAAAGGACTCCTCACAGGTGTGTCCACACCCCGTCTTACAGGTGATACCTGCTGCTCGGATGGTGAGCATTGCCAGAGAAGAGGGAGCAGATAGCGGGGAGCTACGGAGAGAAGGTCCTGGGTCTGCCAGCAGCACTGGGGTCTTGGAGAGGGGTTCAGAGGAGGCTACGTGGCGCTGGCTCTTGAAGACCAGCAGAATGAGGGGGGTCAGGCCCCTAATCAGGTGGAACAGCTCCATGTTTGCAGGCTCACAGGGACCGAGTCCAAACCAAGGACCCAGACTTCGGAAAGTAGTTTGGTGTGAATGGAAGAGAAAGTGCATGTGTTGGAGAGGCGGGATTTTTGGCCAGAGAAATGGGCAGATGCCAGCAGATGCTATGGGGTTTTATAGCCTTCCATGAGCAGTCTGTTTTCTGTTCTGGAGCATCCGCTGAAGCATGGTAGAAGAAGTCCAGGTTGGGTCAAGAACGTTGTACTGGTTATGTGGTGGGAAAGCCAGTGTGGCGTGGGAACGATTTGGACTGATGACAAGGGGCCGTTGGACTATGCTTCCTACTGAGCTCCTCTCCCTTCCCCTGCGATCAAGCCTTTGCCCACGTTATTTCCAGGAAGTAAGCTTCCCCCACCAGGAAAGATGTCACTCTCTGTCTCTCCACACCCTCATCAACCTTGAAGGCAGAGATCACACAGAGAAAGAAATTAGAGAAGTGGGCTGAGTTTGTTCATTTATCATTCATCCATTCATTCATTCAACATCTACTATGTTCCTGGCACTGTCTTAGGTACAAGATTTGAAGTTATGAACAAAAAATAATGAAAATAAAAATTTCTCCCTTCATGCAACCTATGTTTTCACTAGAGGATTCCACCAATCAACAGATAAACTGGTAACATATTCGATACATCAGACAGGGTTAAGTGTTAAGGAGAAAAATAAAGTGGGGAAGGGGGTTGCAAGTCTCCGTGGAGGGCGGAGAGGAGAAGGGTTGTAGTTTTAGATTTAGATGCCTGTGGAAGGTCACACTGGGGAGGCAGTTGACAATATAAGGAGGTGATTTCTATTCTTTCATTAGACACTTTCAGATTAATATTGATGGCATAGAAATTCCTTCATTTTTCTAAGAGATACTCTCTCACGTTTTCTTTGAAACATGAGTCCCTCTTGAATCATCATTTTTCCACTTTGGAGAGTATGTATATGGAGAAATATTTCTCTTACATAAGAAAACAACAGCACAGGCATGGAAATCAAAGGCTCCTGACCCCTGGCCTTGGGTGGGGAGACAGCTGAGAGAGAGGATGGAACGTGGGCCAAAGTGGGGTGACAAGACCCCGAGAAAGGGGAGGCACAGGGACCCAGAGAGGCAGACCTTGCTTTACAACAGAAATACACAGATTTGAATGTGGAGTCTCTTGACTTTTACATTCTCCCTCCTCCTCCTTCCTGTTGATCACCAACAACACCTCCACCATCACAATCATCATCATCATCATCATCATCATCATCATCATCATCATCCCACTGCCACTGCCATCACCACCAACGCTGGGTAGGTTGAGTGGAACACATCTGCATAGTTGGATTTACTTTGAAGGATGACAGTTTGCAACCTCTGCCTTATGGTTTGGTTTGAGAGTCGTCTCTGCTCTGAAGCCTCTTTAAATAATGCCAATTCATTTCACTTTCTACATCCTCTACATTTTGTGCTCATTCACTTACTTACTCATTCAGCGCCTACCCAGAGCTTCCTGGGTACCAGGCACTATGCTAAGGATATTCTCATGATTAAAATAACACCTTCCAGAACCTTTATTAAATTCTTCTGCTATTATTTGTGCTGCGCGTAGAATTGGAGAGTTTCGGAGCTGGAAGACACTCTCAGAGTGAAATTTATTTTGATCATCCTATCACACAAATGAGCATTTTATTTTATCCGTATCTCGTGCATTTGGCTTGTTTATTGTTTCATTTGGGATGCGTTGCCTCCATAAAACATCTTTACGCCCCTGGTAAGGAACAATATCTTGTGCATTTTGGTATCTCCTGGCAGTTAGCTGAGTGTTGAACACATGGTAGATGCTCAATAAATATTTTTTTTTCACTTGACTATTGGATTATGGAAAAAGCCTCATAGTTTTTTTTAAAAAGATCTTACATAATGACTGATGTGAAGTCCAGCAGAACTTGCTCATTCCGTGCAGAGTAAAAATTTGAGCAAATGATTATGTGGGGAAGAAACAGACTTTTGCATATGTTATTCTGTACAAGATGCCTCAGAAGCCAAGCATCTGGGAGAAAAAATCCACTGTTCTGATGTTGCAGAAAACCATTATATTGCCTTTAAAAAGCCCACATGGCCATGGGTGCAAATTCATTTGCCCTTCATGCATGTTTATTACTGTGTTTGGGCAGTTAAGAAGGAAAGGAAGCATATTTTCTTCTATTTAGACTTGCTCTTAGAGGTGGCGTTCTTTCTTTAGGATCACTAGATCAATTATATGGAGCTCCGTAAAACTCTGAATCCCACTTTCTGGAAGGGTAACCAAGATGACATCATGGTTACCTGTCTCTTTTCACAATACTTCAATTTTTGAAGCAAAAATAGTGAGGCTATGGCTTCAGTTCCATAATTTAGTAAATACTAATTAGCAGCTCAGTACACTTAATTAGTTGTATCAGGTGACTGGCTGAATTTTCAGCCTTTGCAGCTTCCCAGAATTTTAATTTTCAGTATGTGCGATTACTATTCCATTTCGAGGGGGTAAGTGCTAGTTTCCTGAATCTGAAACGATGCCATTGAAAGAGGGATATATATGTTCCTTGCACACGCCTTTCACTCTTTTTTTTTTCCAGGAAAGTGTTAATTAGCAGAGAGCCCTACTTACACTGAACAAACAGGCTTTCTGCTGACCTAGATCTAGATTGTTTTATTTTCTCTCCCAAATTCCCAAATGAGGTTCAGCATCTCATTTTCACAAGGGTCTGGGGATGGGGGAGGATAAAGTAATCTCACGTTACATCAAACACTCATGATTAAACATTAAATTCCCCCAAATTGGGTTTTGGATTAAATGATGAAAAGCATCTCCAGGAAATGAATGCAAAGAGAGCTGCACTCAGTTTTGCTTATTGGCGGCTTCTGGGCTTTAATGCTGTACACAGCACGTTCCCATTGCTGGGTGGCTCTGGAGAAAGAGGGTCACATTTTGTTTTTTTTTTGTTTTTTTTTTTTTTTAAATTTTATTTATTTATTTGAGAGAGAGAGAGTGTGAGAGAGAGAATGAGCGAGGAGAAGGTCAGAGAGCGAAGCAGACTCCCCATGGAGCTGGGAGCCTGATGTGGGACTCGATCCCGGGACTCCAGGATCACGCCCTGAGCCGAAGGCAGTCGTCCAACCAACTGCGCCACCCAGGCGTCCCGAGGGTCACATTTTGTGATGGGAGGTGGCTCACAGAGGCAAACTCATCTCCACCTCCTTTTCTTTCCAAATAACTTATATCCACTTCCTTTTCTGTCCTTATCACTCAGAAAGGAAGGGGATCCCTGTGTGACCCACATACTGTAGCTTCCTTTCATGGCCTGCTGCAGCACTACTGTTCTTCCTCAGGAGCTGTAAACTGACTTTAGACCAAGAGAGAAGAATTTTCATTTCCCTCAGTTAAGGGTCACCTGGTCTTCCAGGTGCCAAACAGATTCTTCCAGTGTCTGAAACTCTCCGGTAGCCATTTCTGGCATCTTTGGTATTTCCAGACATTTCCACGTTAAGATGGATGCCTCAGTAGCCTACCCACCTTGAGGACTTCCTCACATTGAAACGATGAAGGTACGACTTATACTTGGTCTGTTGGAGCTAGAAGGCTTTCTCGGTTGGGTCTTGGAAGAAAGCAGACAACGCAACTCCCCTTGGGTGACTTGAAGAGGATTCAGTAAGGAACTTGATAAAAAAGCGAGAGCAGGTGTCGGACAACCATAAGAAATAGCACAGAACCCAAGCTTAGCACCGATGGGGCTGAGTCACCACCTCCAAGCTTAAAGGACTGAAGTGTGGAGGGAGGGAGAGAGCTGTGGGGAAGACAGGCTGAGAGGAACTGGGACCTTGAGTTGAGGTGTTCAGCCAGTCAGCAGCCGCTCCTCAGGGAGGAAGATTGAGAATGAATACTGGGGTCTCACTTCCCCCCAAGAGCTCCTGTGGTTGCCTCCCATTGACCAAGCCTGACTGGAGCCTAAAGATAAAGAAGCTCAGCGACAAAGTCCATATCGTGTGGCTCTTTCAGAGCCAGAGCAGCCTGGAGGAGAGGGAAGAGCAGATCTGCAGGGGCACAGAGAAGACATCCAGACAGCAGTGTGGTAGCATTTGAGGCGGAAGAGGGAGAGCCTGGGAACTTCCGCCTGACCCCATCCTTGCTAGCTCCATGCCCACATTGCCCTGCTCCTCTGCTATCCAAATCCAGCTCAGCAAGGTCCAAGTCATCCTGGGAGCTGGCTGACCCTGGTTCACACCATGTTCTCTGTGCCTCATTGCTTTATGCATGAGGGAAAGTCATGCCTCACTTCAGGAGCTTCCGTAATGCAGCCGGGGTGGGGTGTGTAAGATGTGTAGACGAACATGTCCAGGACCTCAAACCGCTAAGGCGGGACCTTGGTTTCCTGCCTCTTTGCTTTGTTTTCTTTCCTTGCCCTTTGTTCTCTGTTTGTAAGCCGTCCTGATGCATGCGGTTTAATTACCAGTCTGCCCTTGCCTCCTTGAAATCATCTGGAATGTTTCTGAGACATCCACCGCTGACTGAAACCCATAAGGGAAATTCATGAGGATATGCTACCAGGATCCAATTCCCTTAAGTAATAGCCCCTTTCTGTTTCATGTCTAGTTAATTTGCTTAAATCCAAGACAAAAGATTTAGGGTGGGGGGGTTAGGGTCGCAGAAGGGAAAGCAGATCCTTGCCATAGCCACAGATCTGCATTCCTGCAGAAGTGCTGATAATTTAGCTGAGACCCCCGCTTTCCCCCCCCATCCCCCCATCCCCCCCGCTCAAAGCAAAGGATGATTACTTAGTTTCTGGGGAAGGGGAAGTAGCTTCCTCAGGGAGGGATGTGGTTGAGAGAACCTGAGGTGCAATCACAGACCCAGATGTGTCGTCTTATCTCTCTGGAGCCTTCCATTATTCAAGTCCTTTTTTACAGCTTTGTTTTTTCCACAAAAGGCTCTGGTGCACCAGGAAACCAGTCTATTTCAATATCAGCATGGAGTAGGGGCAGCTTCATAAATTACCACCTCATGGGGACTCACTCTGGGTGTATTTTGCTTTCAGAGATTCTCATTAGGCAGAAGAGTATAGAGGGATCGCTATGGTTCTCTGTCCCCAGGTGGTATTTTTTTGAAAGCTTGGGAAAAAGTTATATATATATATATATATGTATATATATATATATATATATATATATATATATATACATATATATATATATATATTCTTTCCCCAAAACTTTTTATTTTTACTGGGTTCCCTTTACCTTAGTTTCTTTTGGCTTTGACCAGATGCTGCTAACCTTTTCATTTAGGGATCTGTCAGTTTTGTTTTCAAGGTTCAAGAAGTCCCAGAGAGCGGAGACTCAGGAGACTTAATCCCCTCCTGGGCATCCCACTCTATTTACAACTTTTCCTTGTTCCTTACCTGTCCATTAATTTTTAAAACTCGAATTTCAGACCAATTTTTACCAACTTCAGGGACTCAGGACAGGGTCAGCTCTGGCCAACCTGAAAAGGCCGTGTTTGTCAGGGGAGGTCCAACCCTGCTGTCAACTTCCTTTTCTTTGCACCCCAACCCCTCCCCGGCATCTTCTACTGACAGATCAGATAGTCCCACTGTGCCCTCTGGCTTCCCAGAACCACCTGTGACGATGCCCAGTTCAATGTGTATGTGTATGTGCTCCTGACCTTCCTTCCCAGGCCCTCCTCTTCCACAAAAGAGGATTTGCTTCTCATTTTCTGCATAGCTGGAGGATTAGTGAATTATTCCTTCCAGGAAACATATATATGTGTTTTAACAATGCCAACTGGAGACAATGCTATAATCCACAGGAAAATTCTGCTGGCTCACAGTGGGAACCACAACGGGCCACCAAGGATCTGGGTTCAGATCAATGTCCTTCAAATCATCCCATGTGCTGTGGCTCCTCTTTTGCCTCTCCCTAAGACTGGGCCTGGGACCAAGCTCTTCCTTAGCATAGTGATTCTCATATGGGAATCGTTTGGGGAATTTAAAAAATTTTTTATAAATAATCTTTTTTTTTTAAAGATTTTATTTATTTGACAGAGAGATCACAAGGAGGCAGAGAGGCAGGCAGAGAGAGAGGGGGAAGCAGGCTCCCCTCTGAGCAGAGAGCCCGATGCGGGACTCGATCCCAGGACCCCGAGACCATGACCTGAGCCAAAGGCAGAGACTTCAGCTTCACTGAGCAACCCAGGTGCCCCAGGGAATTTTAAAAATTTTGATGTCTGGGTCTGGACCACAGAGGCTGTGATGAAATTAGCCTACTTGGGGTGTATTGGGAGCAGTGAAGTTTTTCAGAACAGCCAAGTGATTCTAGTATGCAGCCAAGATTGAAAAACACTACTCCAACAACAGCCTCTGAAGGAGGAGGATTCTACTGGCCGGTACACCAACAAGATTCAATCATCAGTGATATGCAGGTGGAAAGACTGCATATTCTGAAGCTGCTGAAGAAGTAATGTTCACTGATAATTTTTTTCTTGTGCATATTCCATGCGTAGGGCTCAGGGTTCAGCACCAGACACACAAAAAAGTACATTTCCATCATTCCAGTCAACAAACCCAAATTGTTGAGGGTTCTCGTCTTCGATATCAAGGAATTTTACTAGGCACTGAGTGGGCTAGATAAGTATAGTCTTAAAATCTAGTGGAGGTGAAGACAGATAGATACTTAAGTAATGATCATCCAAGACTGTATAATCAAGTACAAACTAAGTGCTATGGGAAGGGTTACTTATGAGTGAGGAAGGTTTCTTGGAACATGGCCTTTGAGCTAAACTTTGAAGACACTTTCACAGTAGGAGCATTAGGGGAGCAGCCTCAAGGCTGAGCAAAGGCTAATGGAGGCTGGATTATGGACGTGTTCATTCAACTCAATGCTATCATTTCATAGGCATTATGGATTCATCCATCTTTGTGAGCTCCGAAGTGCCATGATCTGATGGACATTTCAGGACAATGACAAATCCAGGGTTGTCATGAAGTTAAGTTGGAGGTGAAGAGGCTGAAACCAGGAGGCTCCGTTGGGAGTAGGCAGGCAAGTACAGTCCTCAGGGTTAGAGAGGATGAGAACATTTCTAGGTCAGTGGCAAGAAGCACAGAAAGGGGAGGAGTGCTTGTGTGTGAGATACGTTTCAGTGGCGGAGCAGAAACTTATAATAAATTGGATGAATGTGGGTGGTGAGGTAGGAGGAAATAAAGATGACCCTGTAGTTTCTACCCTGGGTGACTGAGTCTCCAAGAAGACAGCCTTTTTAAATTGTGGGCAGCTGAGGCTCTCCAAGATTCCATGGGACTTCAGACCAGCGTCAAGAGGGTGCACATCTGCTCCATTCGCCACCATATTTCTAGTGCCTGGCTCATAATAGGCACAAATATTGCTTATTGTGAATAAGCAAGTATCTGTTGAATAAATAAGCATTGCTATCTGAGAAAGAAGTAAGGTTGGTTGGGCAAGTTTTCTGAGTGGAAGAGGTAGGGAGTTTGGTTTTTGCCATGTTGAATATGGAGTTCCAAGGTAGTTAAATTACAGATCTGTGGTATTAAAGCCAGGAATAGACACATGGAGACTGTTTTCAAGGGGTTAAAATCTAACTGGGGATTTAGGATATATACATAAAAAAGCTGCTAAAGATAAAGTTAGCACAGGCAGTGTGCCAAACAGGTGGTCCAGACCCTGTGTGCTACAGGAGTTCTGAGGAGGAAGTGTTAGTGATGTCTAATTCCCATCCTTGATCATGTGAAGAAATAGGTACTAAAGCAAGATTTTGAAAGATGAGTACATAGATTGGAGGATGAAAGAAAGGGGAGGAAATTTGAGTGTGAAAGAAGAATATGAACAAAGCTATGGGGGCAGGGATACATGGGGCATTTTCTAGATCCTTGCTACTCAAGGGAACTAGCAGCATATCTAGCAGTCCATTAGAAATGCAAAATCTGGGCCCCAACCCTGCTTCCTGTGCTAAAAACTGTTTTTAAACACAACGATCCCTAGATCGTAGGTGATGTGGAAAAACTGAAGTTGGAGAGGGGTTGGTTTGGATCATGTTAGTCATAATGGAGGATTTATGTTGTGGAGTGTGTCATGCAGGAGGAGTTAGAAGAACAGCTGAATGGGAGAAGGGCCAATGCCATAAGATGTGCTCTTTTGGCAAGATCATATTGGTAGAGATGTAGGAGGGTCCTAAGGACCTTTTAGGCTACAAGGGACCTGTCAACCAACCAGTGAGACAGAAGTTGTTGTAAAGTAAAGTGGGAGAATGTCTAACCCTACGCTGCCGTTCATGATGGGTTAAAATGGCCTTCCTGGTACTTGCCAGCATTGGAGGACGGCTGCACAAAACCACAACAGCCTAGGCAGGTAACGGGTGCTGGGTGACATGTGTCTGCTTTTTGTAACACCATCTGCCTCTCATAAGTTGGGTCCCCTCCCTCTTTGGTGAACAACTGAAACTGTTTAATGGACCTCTTCAAATATCCCCACACCATCTCAGTTACAGCTCTTACCCAAGAAGGTAGCTTGATCAAACTATAAATTAAAGCAACATTAACATTAGACTATATATTTCCAATGAAGTTTTTTAGATTTAGCTTTATATATTCCATTTAGTTTGATATGAGGTTCCCATCCAAATATCTTCATGTAGGTTTGAGAACAAGGTGCTTTTTTTTTTTTTTTTAATCACTACTGAATAAATCATCAAGTAAAGAAAATGGCAGCATGGCAACTATCTTACTTTCTAATCACCTTATTCATATTCCTAAATTACTCTTAAATTATTATTAAATTATGTCAGGTCAATTCGTGTCTTAGGTGATTTTAAAAAATATTAGTGGATTGGCTATTACCTCAAAGGAAAATTTAATTTCCTGGTTTAGCATGAAATTATTAGCCATGATGTTTAGTTGGAGAACTTCTGAAAGCAAATTATGCTGACCACAAATCTCTCTGTCAGGAATGTCATACTCCATCAAAGCATATACTACCAGGAAGTTATATTTGACAATCAGGAGAGTTTTCAGGATGGTGGTTTCATTTTGATCTTTCCTACATGCAGTTTAAGAGGTTTTGGCCTTTATCACTTAATTTCTTTCCAATTGAAAAACAGTAGGACTCCCACAAGACCATTATGGGTACGGAAAGAAAAGGAGAGGCTGTGATCCACATAGAGGTTCAGAGGGTGGGGCTTGGGAACTCTTTTAATGTGCCCTCTGAAGTGCTCAGATAGAACACCATCCCCCAGCTCTCTGAGCTCACCTACCACGAACAAAACGAAGTGTAAACAAACTGGGTATTCAAGAGGAAAAAAGGAAAATCACACTGATCATATTCTTTCTCTTCACCTCTGTGGATAAAGAGGCTGACATGAGAAATAATACACTGGATCAAAGTGTAGGGTGCTGAGCAGTGAGGCACAAAGTTTATAGGGCTTTCCCACCCAGAGGATGCTTCCCATTTCCTACTTGCTTTGTGTTTCCATCCTTAGCCTCCTCCTCCCTCCTTGATACCCTCTAATTTATACCCCCCTCCACCTGTGTCCGACCTGTCATGCGGATGGTTGGTGTATGTATTGCATTATCCTTGTTAGAAGTGATGCTTCAGAACATCCATCCATGTTGAGCAGGACAGCACAAAGCCAGGGCAACAGGGAATGTGTGATAAGAGTAAACCCTAGTGCTCCTCCTACCCTCAACAGCACATGAATCATTACCTGTTGTGTTCTAGAAAAACATAGGTTGTGTTCTAGAAAAACATAGGTTGAGCGAAAATAAGCTATTGGGAATGCATCAAAATAAAAAGCTTTTGCATAGTGAAGGAAAACATCAACAAAATGAAAAGGCAACCTACTGAATGGGAGAAGATGTTTGCAAATGTTATATCCAATAAGGGTTTAATATCTAATACATATAAAGACCTGACACAACACAATCAAAAAACAAATAATCTGATTAAACAATGGGAAAGGACCTGAATGGACATTTTTCAAAGAACACATACACACGGCCAAGTGGTGCATGAAAACATCACTAATCTTCTTTAAAATGCAAATCAAAACCACAATGAGATATTACCTTACACCCTTCAGGGTGGCTGGTATCAGAAAGACAAGAAATGTCAAGGTTGGCAAGGATGTGAAGAAAAAGAAACACTTGGGCACTATTGGTGGGAATGTAACTTGGTGCAGCCACTGTGGAAAACAATATAGATATTCCTCAAAAAATTAAAAAGAAAACTACCATATGATCCAATAATTCCATTATTGGGTATTTACCCAAAGAAAATGAAAACACTAATTCAAAAAGATTAATGCATAGCTATGTTTATTGTAGCATTATTTACAATAGCCAAGATACAGAAGCAAACCAAGTGTCTATGATGGGTGATGGATAAAGAATAAGTGATATCTACAAAGATAAACTCGAAATGGATGAAAGACCTCAATGTGAGGCAGGAATCTCTCAAAATCCTAGAGGAGAACATAGGCAGTAACCTCTTTGACATTGGCCACAGCAACTTCTTTCAAAATATGTCTCCACAGGCAAAGGAAACAAAAGGAAAAATGAACTTTTGGGATTTCATCAAAATCAAAAGCTTCTGTACAACAAAGGAAATAGTCAATAAAACAAAGAGGCAACCCACAGAATGGGAGAAGATATTTGTAAAGGACACTAGAGACAAAGGGCTGATATCCAAAATCTATAAAGAACTCCTCAAATTCAACACACACAAAACAGATAATCATGTCAAAAAATGGGCAAAAGACATGAAGACACTTCTCCAAAGGAGACATACAAATGGCTAACAGACACATGAAAAAATATTGATCATTAACCATCAGGGAGATTCAAAGTAAAACCACATTGAGATACCACCTTGCACCAGTTAGAACGGCCAAAATTAACAAGACAGGAAACAACAAGTGTTGGAGGGGATGTGGAGAAAGGGGAGCACTCTTACACTGTTGGTGGGAAAGCAAGTTGGTGCAGCCACTTTGGAAAACAGTGTGGAGATTCCTTAAGAAATTAAAAATAGAGCTACCCTATGACCCTGCAATTGCATTACTGGGTATTTGCCCTGAAGCTACAGATGTAGTGAATAAAAGGGCCATCTGTACTCCAGTGTTCATAGCAGCAATGGCCACAGTCGCCAAACTGTAGAGAGAGCCAAGATGCCCTTCAATAGATGAATGAATAAAGAAGATATGGTCCATATATACAATGAAGTATTATGCCTCCATCAGAAAGGATGAATTCCCAACTTTTTTGTCAACATGGATGGGACTGGAGGAGATTATGCTGAGTGAAATAAGTCAAGCAGAGAGAATCAATTATCCTATGGTTTCACTTACTTGTGAAGCATAAGGAATCACACGGAGGACATTGGGAGATGAAGAGGAGAAGTGAGTTGGATGAAATTGGAGGGAGAGACAAACCATGAGAGACTGTGGACTCTGAGAAACAAGCAGGGTTTTGGAGGAGAAGGGAGAAGAGTTGGGTGAGCCTCGTGGTGGGTATTAAGGAGGGCACGTATGGCATGGAGCACTGGGTGTGGTGCATAAACAATGAATTTTGGAACACACACACAAAATTAAATTAAATTAAATTAAAAAAGAAAGAAGAAGTGATATCTATCTATGATCTATCTATCTATCTATCTATCTACTTATCAGAATGTTAGCCAGCCATAAAAAAGAATGCCATCTCGCCATTCACGACAACACGGATGGACCTGGAAGGTATGATGCTGACTGAAAGAACTCAGACGGAGAAAGATAAATACCATATGATTTCACTTTATGTGAAATTTAAAAACCAAAACAAATGAACAAACACACATACAAACAAAAAAGCAGAAAAGATCCACAAATGCAAAGAACCAACAGATGGTTAGCAGAGGGAAGAGGGATGGGGGAAGGCAAAATGGGTGAAGGAGAGTGGGAGACACAGGCTTCCAGATACGAACTGAGTAAGTCATGGGGATGAAAGATTCAGCCGAGGGACTACAGCCAATGGTATTATAATAGGGTCGTAGGGTGGCAGATGGCAGCTACACTGTGGTGAGCATAGCATGACATGTAGATTTGTGGAGTCACTATGCATACACCTGAAACTAAAGTAACACTGCATGTCAACTCTATCTGAATAAAAAAAAATATTTTTTTAAAAAGCACAATGCACCATCCCACAAAAACAAACAAAAAAAAATGGCAACGAAAAACAGGTTGATGTCCTCATCCCTGAAACCTTGGCAAGTGGCCTTGTTTGGAAATAGGGTCTTTGCACATGTAATTAGGTGAGATGGAGTTACACTGCTGTAGGGTAGGCTCTTAATCCAGGATGACTGGTGTCCTCCTAAGAAGAGGGGAAGAGAAACTAACAGGGAAGAGAAAACTAGCAGCATTCAGACCTGTAGGAAGAAGGCCAAGTGACGGCAGAGGCGGAAACTGGAACGATGCTTCTACAAGCCAAGGAATGCCAAGGCTTGCCGGCAGCTTTGGAAGCTAAGAGAAAGGCATGGAATGGATTCTCCCCTAGAGCCATCACAGGGAGCAAGGTTCTGCCAACACCTTGATTTCAGACTTGTAGCTTCCAGAAATGTGAGACAGTATACTTTTAGTGTTTTAAGCCATCCAAATTGTGATAGCTTCTGATGGCAGCCCTTGGATACTGATGCAATGCCAGCCAGCAAAATTAATAAAATAATACTAGTAATAATAATAATAATGTCAACCACCTGTCATGTGAAGTTTTGACAGGTTGAGTTTCTCAAGACAGATAGCTCTCTTAGATGACCCCTCTTGAACCCCAGGGCTGGGTCAGTCTAAACACATAGCAAACATAATTAGACGCGAGTGTGTCTCATTAAACATGTAGATGGCACTATATTCCTTTTTGATAAGGACAATAACTTTGCAATGGGTTTGTTCTCTCTAAGTGCAGAAGCCGAGGCACCCGAAATAAAAGTAGGTGAATAGGATGTTCTCTGCTATGCACCAGTAATGTTTTGGTAAATTGAATCATATTTTAAGCACTCAGAGGGAACTTGCTATTTAAATTAAATTCTTTTGCAAAGCAAGTATGACCTCCTCCCACCCCCCCAAAATCAGATTTCTTGATATCAGCTTTCTTAAAATAGGGAGCATCGCCCTGTAGTAGATATTATTAGGAAAAAGAATCTTATTACTTGGTGTCAGGCTAAGTAGGATGAAAAAGATTGACCTGAGGGTGTTTTCCTAGACATGAAAGGAAGACAGATAGAATAATTTTACTAAGTGCTTTTCAATAGCAGATTCTAAATTGAGAAATACAAGGAATTCTATTCTCTACTTCAAACATTGGGGATTCTGTAAGTAGAGAGAAGTTAATGCATTTTTGAGATTTGGTAAATATAGGGCAGTTAATATATTTTCTTTATAAATGTAATAAATACTAGTGCTAATTTAAGAATACTTTTTAGCTATATCCCAGCCCTGCTTAGACAGCTAGGAGCCCCCATTTTTCCAAAAAAAAAAAAAAAAAAAAAAGGAAATTCTTTGGAATGTTCTGAGAGTTTAAAATAAAAAAAGAACAAATTTAGTTCAACAAAAGAAAAAACCAAAACAGAGGAATTTACAGTGATCTCATTAATTAATTCGGAATATACATGTACCATGTGCTTCTACTGCATAGAATGCTTTCCAAAAGCAGAATTCTTATCCTTAAGAAGGAACAGTTGCATCCCCGAGCCAGGACATAGGGACAAAGAACGGGCTGAGTAAAGCTCTAGGGAACTGCGAGTGACCAAACACTCAGTAATTACCCGTGTTAGTGGGGCCCACACATTCCCGGGAACGAGCTTGAGCTCAGCACTCAGACACTCCCTGCAGACACAGCTTTAACTCATTTTAGGGCAAAGAACAGTCAGGAAGAGCATAATTGTCAGAGCCCCGTAGTTTCGGGATGATCTTGGGGTCACAGAGTGACAAGCCAGCATTAACCACCGCAGCAAACTTTCAAATTTAAAAATCTTGAGAAAAGGAGGGTCTGGGAATTGAAAATCATTCTCCTTGCGTTGATGGTAGGACTGTCTCCCAGAGATGCCTGGTTTCCCTCCAGGCTCAGGAAGGAGACACCCCCAACAACCACCGCCCCGCCCCCACCTTGTTCTGAGGGACTGTCCTTCAAAATCACTAGGAGTGAAAACCTGAACATGCACATCCTCCTCTTAACAAAACATCTTAAAAACTTCTAAAGGCTCCCACTGAGCAGGGTCCAGGGTAAAGCCAGAAAGGCACTTGTTTTGGACACAGAATTTAAGGTGGGGGTTGGGGGGGCACTCAGACACTCTGCAACGCAAATAAATAGTATCTTCATGCAAATTTTTAAAAACGTGCAAAATGAATGCAAAAAATTCTGTGATGAATAAAATATCAAAATTATAAATGAAGACAAGATCGATATTCTTGGTTTCTTTCCTTTGGCCTCGGGCTGGGTTTTAGCAGTGCGTTTCCATAGGCGTGGGAGAACATCATCCATAAACACAGGGCCAGCCGCGGCTTCCAAAACTTCCTTAATTCCATTCGGAGGATGAGAAGTTCCCAGTCCGAATAACAATGATGTCACGTTTGATGTAGAAACCAATACTCCCAATCCATTCATTCCCTCCCTCTTGAGTTGATACAGATCCCAGGCCTCTCCAGTGTCCCCAGCCTCTTGCAATACGTGCGACCACCACGCACATCATCAAATCCTGTTCCCGCTGTTCTATTGTCCCGTTTCATGCTCGTCAACTTCCATTTTCTTACTCCCAGTTTTGGTCATGAGGATGCTGACAGATCCAATGAACGGTGTGGGTCTCTTAATTCGTTTTTTCCTGACTCCCCGGATCTGGATGACTCTACTTTGGAAGCTCACAGGCCTGTGTGGATTCGGAGTCAGAGCAGGGCTGGGCCCGTGCAGCGCGAGGCCATGCTCCTCTGAGTGGGGACAGAAGCTGCAGGCTTTCATTAGAGAGAGTTGTGAAGGGGACCACCACGCTGGTGTCACTTATGAAACGGCAGGCTCTCCTGGTAAACGGGAAGCCGTTTATAGTTCACGGCTCCTCCTGGTGGGTTAAATACTGTAAATCCTTAGGAGTCATGCAGGAGCCCGTGGAATCAATAAAAACCCCAATGACCTTCGCTGGGCCTGCCCTGTCAGTAGATGGTCCCAGAGGGACTGATGCGCCACGGGCTGCACGGAGGAAATGGAATCCAACCAAAAGGACAAGGATCCCCTCTGCGCTACCTTATTCTCTGCCTTTCCGGGCTTTTGAATCAGTTCTGGCTGAGCACGGGGGGCTCAGGTATGTTTTCAAGTTTAATTTTGAAAAAAACTTCATACTTTCAGGTGACCTCGGCCATCCAGTGAATTATGAAATCCCTCCAGGCTCTGCTGGGAGAGTGGGGGCCAAAACCAACCCCAGACCCCGGACAGTTCTCTCCAAGGTACTGAAGGCCCAGCTGCCACTCAGGAAAGGAGAAAGGAGAGGCGGGAGGAGGAAACCCAGGGCAGGCAGAGGCAGCGGGGGTGGTCCTCAACCGAGGTGCTGATGCAGAATGGGAGAGGCCGGGGTAGGGGGCGTGCAGGTGGAGATGGGGAAGGGATTCCTCGCCACCTAGGTCTTGGCTTTGTGTCTGTGCAGTTTCCTGGGGCTGTCTGCCAAGGACCATGACTAGATGTGGTAAAACAGCAGACACCTCCTCTCTCACAGTCTGGAGGCCTGAAGTCTAAAAATCAAGGTATGGGCAGGTTTGGTTCTTTCTGGAGGCTCCCCTTTGTGCCTCTCTCCTAGCTTCTGGTGGTTGCCAGCCGTTCTTGGCATCCCTTGGCTTACAGCAACATCCCTCCAACCTCTACCTGTCTTCACATGGCCTTCCCCCTCTGTGTGTGGTCTCCTCTGTGTTTGGGCTCAAATTCCCTTCTTATAAGGTCACTAGTGATATCGGCTTTAGGGCCTACCCTATTCCCTTATGACCTCATCCTCACTTGGTTATACATCTGCAAAGAACTTATTTCCAGTTAAGATCTCATTCATAGATACTAGGGGTTAGGAACCAGCATATCTTTCTGGGGGACACAATTCAATCCACAATGGGGACTTTTTGTATTAAATAACAAAAAATAAGTACATTTTCATGTACTAGAATAAAATAAATACAAGCTTCTCAATTTTAGGAAAGTGTCTATTAGCTCTGAGTGAGAATTACCACCTGGGTGTTTGTTGAAATGCACATATTTGACTCTGAGAGTCTGTGATGGAGGCATGATTTGCATTTTAACAGAATCCAAGTGATTTGGATGTAGGTGACCTGGAGACCCTACTTTGAGAAACACTGTTTTATATTACACCATAACTCTCCCCAAATGATCAGTGCCTTGCTGTTAATTCCCAGATATTTTCCACATTAGATAATTGTTATTTATCTTTGGCTCAGTTTTATAATGGGATGCATAAGCCATTTCCAGGGTCAGTCCTAATTCATTATTAATACCATTCTTTAATTGGCGGCCCATGAACTGAGACCTCATTTAGGGAAATCCTAAGTCATCATAATCCTTACCGGTTTTCCAAGTTTTGCTTGAGGACTACTCAAATTTAAAGAAGATATTTTCATCTGAGTTCTTAAAAAATCTGCCGCCATTTTGTTTGGCAGTAGACTGAATTTGATAAAAACTCAAGAGTCATCTTGAAGATATACCTTTTAGTATGGTAACAACCTTTAGCCCAGTATTAAGAGTATCATTTGGAAGCAAGCTAAGTGGGAAAAGGAAAAACCACTGCTAGCCTGAATTGAGACTTCTGATGAGTTTTCTCATGTGCACAGAGGGGATAATTACAGAACCTGTTAGTACAGGAGAGCCTGGGAGAGAGTAAACATTCAAAAAATATTAGCTATTAGCTATTATTTTATTTAGTCATTAAATAAGATACCCTGTACCTTTGGAAAGGATTTCCTCCCTTATTTTACAAATGATACCTAAAAGGCAAGAGGTAACAACAGAAGATAAATCAGTGTTGCATTTTTCCATTGTTTTCCAAATGTTTATGAATAATGAGGCCAGAGGCATCTCTTTAAGTAGTATTTAGTTATGTGAACAGGAATGTATATTAAAACCCTTTAAATGTTCCCATTAGCAAATATTTGCACACCTGGTAATCCTTTTTGCATTTTTCATTGTGAACCAAAAGAAACCAGAGCTTTCTTTTTCTCCATTGATCAAACTGTTAATATTTATAATTGAAGCTTAAGAGAAAAAATTTTATATGGTGGTTCAATTTGAGTACAGTGGCAGTGTGAAAAATCTCTTATTTACATAGAACCATTCTCTGGCTCTATATACATAGTGATCTACATAATTGCATATTCATGTGATGTATCCACATGTATAGATCACAATGTATATATGCCTTTGGAGGTGTTTAGCATGAATGTAATTTTATAGCTTTCTAAAGAAAGAAAAACTCTCAAAGGTCTAACGGTTGTGTGATACCTTTAGAATTTTGGTCTTTTCTTTTTTTTTAATTTCTTCTTCTAAAGATTTATTTATCCACTGGAGAGAGATAGGGCAGTATGAATGGGGTGGGGGGGAGGGCAGAGGCAGAGGGAGATAATCTCAAGCAGACTCCCCCCTGAGCACTGAACCAGATGCACTCAGGGCTGGATCTCAGGACCCCAAGATCATGACCTGAGCTGAAACCAAGAGTTGGATGTTCAACCAACTGAGCCACCCAGATGCCCCACAAAATTTTGGTCTTATGATTTGCAGAAATATAACTGTAGGCGTGGAATGATCTCAGCTTAAGCTCTAGGACTTTCCTTTGGGCTTTTAATTTATGTTCTAATTCTCTGGAAATTGGGGGATGTATTTTTTTTCTCGGCTGCTATGTGGTTTGCGGTTGCACAGCTAATAAGCATGCTGCCTGCTCAGCAGGGAATTAGTAATCCTGACCTAGGGTGGCCTGTGGGATGTCAGGCTGACACTGGATGGACGGTTCATGTCTAGGGAGGCTAAGGCTTAGATTCAGACTTTACGCAGAAGGAGCAGACGAAATCCTCGCTGGAACCACAGAGTTTGCGATAGAAGACCCGAGGCTGGTTGGCTTCCCTGGAGATCTCCTCGCCATCAGATCCTGCCCTTCCACTCAGTTCTTGTCCTCCTCCCCCTCTTTTTTTTTTTTTTTCCAATTTATTTATTTTCAGAAAAACAGTATTCATTATTTTTTCACCACACCCAGTGCTCCATGCAAGCCGTGCCCTCTATAATACCCACCACCTGGTACCCCGACCTCCCACACCCCCGCCACTTCAAACCCCTCAGATTGTTTTTCAGAGTCCATAGTCTCTCATGGTTCACCTCTCCTTCCGATTTACCCAAATTCCCTTCTCCTCTCTAACGCCCCTTGTCCTCCATGCTATTTGTTATGCTCCACAAATAAGTGAAACCATATGCTAATTGACTCTCTCTGCTTGACTTATTTCACTCAGCATAATCTCTTCCAGTCCCGTCCATGTTGCTACAAAAGTTGGGTATTCATCCTTTCTGCTGGAGGCATAATACTCCATAGTGTATATGGACCACATCTTCCTTATCCATTCATCCGTTGAAGGGCATCTTGGTTCTTTCCATAGTTTGGCGACCGTGGCCACTGCTGCTATAAACATTGGGGTACAGATCGCCCTTCTTTTCACGACATCTGTGTCTTTGGGGTAAATACCCAGGAGTGCAATTGCAGGGTCATAGGGAAGCCCTATTTTTAATTTCTTGAGGAATCTCCACACTGTTCTCCAAAGAGGCTGCACCAACCTGCATTCCCACCAACAGTGTAAGAGGGTTCCCCCCTCCCCCTCTTGATGGGAGAACCATTTCTTCTCAGCCTCCTCTCCTTCCCTCAGGTGCTCACTGTTGATACTACCTGGATGTCCTATCAATGCACAGTCCCTCTGCTGTCTCTCCTGCTGTTAATAAGTGCATGGTGTTCTTAGGAGCAAACGTCACTCATCTTTGACTTCTCTTATATCTTGCTTCCTCCTTTCATTCTTTGCTCTCTCTGGCTCCCTTCTTGCCCTCCTGATTGTGTCTCAGGCCCCAGCAGTCCATCTGAGTCTTTGCTCCCAAACATAACCTTGAAAACGAACCTCCTCCCCAAACGTCCTTCTCCCTTCCAATGTTCTGCCAGAGGAATTTTCTAGAGCATGGTTCTACTGAAAAGTCTTCAGTGAGTCCCTTTATTTTAGGAGTAAAGTTAAAAAAAATGGTATATTTAAGAGGTTCAAAGAGGTATAGAGCAATGCTAAGTGCAATGTGGGAGCTTCATCTACACAGACACATCCCTTATGTTAAAACTCTGCCTACTCAGATGACCAGCAATGATTTTCCTGTTATATTTTGAAAATTGGTATAAAAATAAAACTTTGTTGATTTCTGTGAGACAGTCACTAGCCATATTGGGGCACATACATGACTATAAAACCTAAGAAACCCAGAGAATGAACGTGGCAACTGTTACATAAAGTTAAAAAGAATTCATGATTCTTTAGACTCAGGAAGACAGATCTATGAATCTTGTAGGATCATTGATCAACTGGAATTAAAGCAGCAATGACAATCAAATTTTAATTTTTCTTGGTATTATAAAATATGTAAAATAATCATAAAATCCTCCTATGATTTTCCAGCAACATGTGTGAGAACACTTCACAATTGAAATGATTTCCTCAAACTTCTAGATCCTGCTATCACCATGACTTTCAACTTTACTTATATTCTCACTCTGCTGCACCTATTCCTGGGATCCATTTACCCAGTTCTTGGCTCTTAGGACAGCTTTAAGCTACCGAGTTGGTATCATCGTAAGGAGAAATGAGAATTTTCTCCTGGTTTCTGTCTCTTGTTTTTGCAAACTTAAAAATTATGCAGACCTTAATTTCCATAGGTCTTTCTTAGAAAGTTTAGAGCAAAAGTACTAATATTTCACTCCACGCCTGTCCACTTTTATTTTACTACTTGGACCTGCAAAGAGCATCCTTCTTGCATCCTTTGGATCTGTTTTCCATGCATTCCTGTTCTCAGGGTTCCAATAAAACACTGACCCTAAGATGTGAAATAGTCACATTAAACTTATTTTTCCCTGAGCAGTAAATGTCTTGAGGTTGTAGCCCTGACTGACTATCACAAGCCCCAAGTGAGTAGTCCGAAATAAGTTACATCGTGCTGATACGTGAATGACAGCAAGTGTTAGGAGGCGGGTGATCAGGAAAGAAAACTCCTAAAATAATATCCCTGTGCTCTAGGCCCATCGTAACCACATTTTATTATGGATACAGGGTTTGCACAGCTGGGTCAATGGTTAGAGCACAATGCCTCTAATGTTTCCAAACAGAGATCATGGCCTTCCTCCCTTCTAAGCTAAGGGCAATGACAAGACATGAAGGTTAACCAATTAAATATTAGGGTCAAAACATTTCCAAAACATCAGCTGTCTCCTACTATGACTCAGTCCCTAAATCAGTCTCAAGTGTGTAATATGGAAATCAATTCCTGGCTGGGCCCTCCTCGAGGCAATTTACATGGGTTTATTACAGACTTCTGAATCTCGTGAAATTTCCTCTGGCCACTCTATGACTCTACTTCCTCATCTGTAAAGTCTGGGGTTGCTATCCACATAGCAACACAATTCATTAAAGGAATGAATATAGGCACGTTAGTTTTCAACAGAGGCTGGCCATTGTCATAGGACTTCCTCTGGGCACTGTTGTGGGGTCCAGTGATGTCATTATGTGACACCTGGAGGAATGTGGATGGCCAGAAAACCCCAGGACCAAGAGTAACTAAAAACAGGCTCTGCTGGATCCAACAAGTCTAGCCTCAGATAGAGGGAAGCAGACAGGCAGAGTAGCAGGCAGTTTCTGCTCAGCAAACATGGAGCTAGCAAGCAGCATTTGTTAACTGTGTTCCTGGTTCTCCGTCCTCTTTTGCATTTTGTACTCTTCCCCAAACTTCCTGGTGGCAGCTGTACCCAGAGGCAGATTATACAAACTGTAGGTGAAATCTCCTGAGTGGTCTAGGAGTATCCTTCAAATCCCTGACCCCAAAGAGAAAATTGATCATCTAACTGATTTCCATCTTTTCAAATGATTGCGGCTAATGAAGAACTTCAATCATGGTACCGTTTTGTGGCATGAAAAGAAATCCATTGCAATACAGAGATAATAGGTCAACAAATAAAAGGACACAGTAGCAATAACTTGGGCAGAAAGCATTAAAGGCACACGAATCACCCTTGTCCATACTTATTGTGTGCCATCGACGGTCACAGAACGCATTGGGCACTTCAGGAGAGAGAGGTGATGGGGCAGATCGGACAGGGAGTAAGAGAAAAGAAACTGGTAACAGATATTTACAGATGCTCACTGTGCATCAAGCCCAGTTGTGAGTTTTCTTTATCCTATCACATTTACACCTCATCAGGTATCAATACCATGGATTGCCCCAACCAGGTTCATGTCCCCACTCTGCTCCTAACCAGGTGTGACTTTAGATGAAACATGGAACCTTCCCACATCAGGTATTATTAACTTCTTCTTATAAATGAGAAAGCTAAAACTCTGAGACACGAAGATCATTTCCTGTATGGGTGAGAACCATCATATGAACTCAGGTCAAAGTCTTTTTCCTTCCTATGGTATAACTGGAGAGCTGTCATAGTTCCTTCTTATAAAATATGGGGAGGAAATATGTCAGCTCAAAGTTTCATGGGATGGTGAGTAGGTGGCCACAAATTTGTCTTCAAAGGGAGTGGAAGTAGAAAGGGTAAAAGAACTCGTTTCTGGGGCGCCTGGCTCAGTGGTTTAAGCCTCTGCCTTCAGCTCGGGTCATGATCTCAGGGTCCTGGGATCGAGCCCCACATCGGGCTCTCTGCTCAGCGGGGAGCCTGCTTCCCCCTCTCTCTCTGCCTGCCTCTCTGCCTACTTGTGATCTCTCTCTGTCTATCAAATAAATAAATAAAAATCTTTAAAAAAAAGAACTCGTTTCTCCTCATGGTACTATCCATCTGGCGGTAGGCCTCTATTCCAATCCATAAATTGTGGGGAGACTGCCCTTCTATGAGCCTTTATTTAACCCAGATATCAAATAAACATATTCAGAAGAATCATCCAGAAGTTTTAGCACATGTGATCCTAACTTATTCATACTGTGGATTTCTTTTTTATTTCCCAAGGGACTGAGATTTTAGAATGCAATAATAACGTTAGTTCTAAGCATGCTTTATGGATGATTTTTTTTTTCCCCTTTGAAAACTCAGATTCATTGCTTTTGGATTTTTCTTTTTGTACTTTCCCTGAAACATATTAACATTGATTCTCCCTGTTTTCCTGATTTTTGTTGCAGAGAAAGGAGATATTCCATGACCTTTCTTTCACGGAAGGTCACTATATAACACACCGACCCTTTATTCAGATTTCTGAGAAGTTTTCCATCCCAGGAAGAGCAACAAATCAAAAGACCAGCATCAGTGTGTGGATATTTTACTGCCCAATCCAGTGAGACTCTGCAATTTTCATACTGAGAAGTAATATATGACCTAGACAAGACCCAGACATAGGCTCATGAGAAGACTACGGGGCTTTAAATTTATTGCCTTGATCATGGAAAAGAAATATGAGTAATCACTGCCATCCACCAACTCAGGATGGTCTTTGGGGGCAATCAGTGCTTGAGAGAATCAAGGAACATCTGGAAATCAGCATATTTTGAGCTAGTTCACACCCTGCTCTGTTCATATTTCAACTGATCTGTGTACGAGGCAGTTTGGCTGCTCTGAGAAAAAGCAGCCTCGATGTATCCTCTGGGGTTAGGAAATTTCAGCAAGGCTAGAAGGGGAACACAGGAGGTAATCCCCCCTCACAGGACTCCAAGTGCTATACCTGCAGGGCTGGTGTATCATGGCTCATTTTAACCCACTTCAATTTTTCCCAGCAGCTTTCAGCAAAATGCTTCTCAAGGCATTTTACTAACAAAAATGACTATCTACGGTACATAAGAAAATGTCTAAATAACAGTGCTCAAGACTTTGTCCAAGTAAAGAATGACAAACCTTTCTCTGACCTTGCCTTTCCTCATCTTGTATGCTGCAGATGAACCAAAAGAGAAGAAAAAAAAAAATATCACAACATCTGAGAGAGCAGGGTCTTGCACTTAGACAGGAAGGCAAGAGAGGGAGTTTTCACAGCGGTGTTGACTTTGGCATCGGTATTTTCCCTAAAGTTCAGATGGTAACTCTAGAGACCACATGTAAGACGGTTGATTTCTGAAGGCTCTTTATGTTAGAAATATTCAGTTCAATCCACATGTTTCTAACACAGCAGAGACCCTGAGACGTTTCTTGGATTTGGTCTCACAAGAACTCAAGAATCACCACACTGTGTTAGATCCTGATTCTTTTTAGTACATTATATCCTAAAAGAGGTTCTAAGGGATATTTTATGTCAAATCTACAGGACTATAAATTTATCTCCAAAGCATCCCAGTTTGTCTTAGGAACAAATTATGTGTGTTCTTCATAAAGGTGTCTAGATGTTTTTTGAATACGTTTGTGAGGGTGGTTGGTGCTACTTTTTGACAGGTAATGTATGTCAAGGGGTAGCAAGGAGCATAGCTCCAAGACAGCTAGAAAAATATCCCCGGGACGATTCATTGCTCTCTTTGCCTACTTTAAACAAGGTGTGTGGGTCTGGAGTGCATCCTAACAGCCTTAATTCTAGCTGCTTTCATTGTTTTCCTAGGATAGTGTCTCCTTCATTCCCTTGACTACCTAGGCACCTTGTTCCAGTCCTGCGTTTCTCTGTTCAGGGCTGCCTTGTAGTTCAGAAAAAAGAATCATCATAAGGTCAGAAGGATAGACATCTTTCTAGGTTACATTTGATTGTAACCCTTTGGGTCAGAGCAGCCTTCTGGACCAAGAACCAGGACCAAGCCCATGACAAACAAGTGGATACCCTTCCCCCTCAGTACAATTGCAATTAATACTTTCCTTTGTGGGTGCGCTTGATAGTATTTTTATTACCCTCGAAAACATCTAATCACTTAACCACCATACACAACATAGAGGTCTAGATGATAGTTACTCTTTCCAAAGATGGAGACTCTGAGGCTCAGGGAGGTATGGTAAAGAGAAGAAGGGGGCCTGAAGCTACATTTTGGAGGTCAGATCTAGTGCTGGCTCTAGAACTTAAAACCTGATTAACCGTGAGGGAGGGGCCCTGGACCAAATGCTTATCCTCTAGGTAGACCTGTGATTCTCAAACTTGAATGTATGTACTTCAGAACCACCTGGGGACTTGTTGACATGCAGATTCCGGGCCCCATTCCCTGACTTTCAGATTTAGAAGGTCTGGAGTTGGACTTGGGAATTGGATTCCCAACAAGTTCCCAGGTGATGCTGAAGTCGCTTCCTCTCCTAGGCACTGTGCTTTGAGAAACCCTGTTTTAGAATCTAGGTCAGTGGCCCTCCATCCTGTTTTGACACGAGAATTTCCATGGGAAGCTTTAGAGATACGTACTGATGGCTGGACCTTACTTCAGAATGCTTCCACTGTCATAGGGAAGCACTGTAGGAAGGTATTCGTTTTACTTGTCCCTAGATCATTGTAATGTGCAGTGATGTTCCAAAAAAGGCTGGAAGCCATTGTTTAAGGCAGGGGCCTGCATGCTGGGGGTTCCAGCTGGCTACTGTTTTCGTGAATAAATTTTATTGGCACACAGCCCTTGCCATTTAGTCAACGACTGCTTTCACGCAATGATGATAGAATTGAGTAGTTGTGACAGATACCATTGACCAGCAAGGCAGAACATACTCACTCCCCAGCCCTTGGTAAGTAATAAAAGCAAAATAGAGGAAACCATAGATGATACTCAATACTTTTTTACTTTCAACAAGTCTTTCCAAATCCTGATCAAGGCAATGTGGAATGTTTGGAAAATAGGAGAGAGGCTGAGCTTTTCTATAAGAAACTTGACTCAAGGTTGTGATCTCCTCTTTTTAAGTGACTTTCCACTCTACTTCTTTATTTCCTGTACATTCATTCCCCTTTCCCACCATCTGAACACCTTGTCTTCTTTCAGCTGTTCAATTCCATGAGCTTCTTCATCTTTTTTTAAAAATTAACTAATTAATTAATGTGAGAGAAAGAGAATGGGATGGGGGAGGGAGAGGGACAATCAGACTTCCCATTGTGCACAGAGCCTGATGTGGGGCTTGATCTCACCAACACGAGATCACGACCTGAGCCAAAAGTAAGAGTTGGCCGTTCGACCGAGTCACCCAGGTGCCCTGACATGGGCTTCTCGATCACACATTAGAATTCTGCTTTGCTGGCTACCTTCGTTTCATGGTCTTCACTTGGGTGGCATATTATAGTAGAAAAGGTATGATATTTGGAGTCACAGGATCTGTATTTGAATCCTATCTCTGCTACTTAGTGATGAAATCTCAGGGAAGCTTACTTAGCTTCTGTGAACTTTGTTTTCCTGAACTGGTAAAATAAAGATGATAATACCTCACTTGTTGGGTTACTGCAGAGATGAAGGAAGGTTAGTCCAAGTGCATTGAAAACTGTAGAACCCCTTACACATTTCATTTACTATTATTGGTCACAAGTTCTCTGGAGAATACAAGAAGTGAATTGCAGTCCACTTCATTGGTGTCCTTTTGGGATTCACCAGGAAGGGACAGAACCTGTCTAGACTCTGAAATTGGGTTTATCCTAGTTTGACAAGGTCGGGGGAGGGGGTCCTGGAACTTCTCAGCTGCAGTTTTCATGGTTGACTCAGAACCCCAGGATTAGATTTCAGAGCCTACATGGACAATAAGACGCAGCGCAGGGTTGCCCTAAAATGAGACTTATGGTCATGACAGCAGGGATTACAAAATCTGGAAAAAGGAAAAAAAATGAGTCAAGAAACCAATTACCTAAAATTTTAAACTTATAACTAAAGTAGAAGAAGGATACAGTAAAAAGCTAAGGGAGGCCCTGACTATTTTACAGCTAACTTCAGTGGCTCCTACAACTTTCTGGCTCAGTGCTATATGAAGAGGGTAATGCATACGAAATTAATTCATAAAGCATATGAAGAGCCTGGAATCCTTTCCATTCCTGATGCACAGACCAATTTCATCCCTAAATCCCTCATCTGTTGCCTGTGGGAATATCTTGTCATGTACTCTTATCATCTCCTTGCAATGATTTCCAGAAACTTCTATGTAAACATACAGAGAAAAGAAAATGTTAACCTCTCCCATAACTCACATGCAGTGGCCAAAGAGGAAAGTGTCTTTCTTGTAAACATAGATCTTCACATCTGTTCCTTCTCTTGCAAAGTCCTGACATCAAATTTACTCACAGCAAAACTATTACTGGTCAGTTTAGTGAGAACCACCAAATGGATTCTATATCTATCTATATCTATTTATATCTAGCTATCTATCTACCTATATCTATCTATCTATCTATCTATCTATCAATTTATATCTATCTATCTATCTATATTCCAGAGTATTAGAAGAAAAAAACCTTTGGGAAAATGATTAACTTCTTGCAATGATTTGACAGAAGGGCATCACTTTTTCCATCAGCCATTATATATCTTTTAAACTCTATTTTTCTAGTTCCGCTCTGAAGACAGAATCAGCCACATTTTGGCATCCCTATGCCAGAGACCAACAGATGAGCCAGCCCCATGCCAGAGAGAGCAAACTGGCAATGCAAACTATGTACAGAGAGATTATGCAAAGACTTCAAATCTTCCATTTTGATAAAAACTTGCAAAATGAAACAGCGAGAATATAATTAGAACAATCTGTTAGACCCAAGACTGTTGGTATCTTTCTCTTGCTCTTTTTTTTTTCCCACTTGGAACTTTCACTATTTATCAACCACTGTAGATCTAGAAACACCAGTTGGGTGGAATTAGGCAAAAGCTAATTGCTACACTTCAGTTCAGTCCCGCTGCTATCCATGGGCCTCGTTAGGCCCTCTAACAACCAGCTTCTTGGCCTCAGAGTGCCTACCGGAAGAAACAGAAGCCCAGCTTGGATGAAAGGAGGGACCCAAAAGAATTATCAGAGAAATAAATGCTAAATTCAGAAATATGAAATAGAGTCAAAGGAACATCCAGTTTCAAGGACCCAAGTTTGGAAAGATCCATCCTGCCGACTTTTATCCGTCTTTCCTTTCTTTTAATCCTGTAACACCAAGAAAGCATGACTGTTACATAGTCGGCAACTACTCGTTCTCAGGCAGAGAGCAGAAATCAAATCTGTTGTGACTCCTGATTTTTCCATAGCCCACTGAAGAGAAAGAAAAGATAGGAAAGAACATATGCTTTTGTTTTAGGAACTCTGAAATAATTCAAGGTTTGCTTGATGTCTGTGGTTCTAAGAGTTTGCAACTTTCCTAGAGGAGGGAATTTCTTGCTTGAAATAGTCTGGTAACAAATTTGTTTACCTTTCGTTTCTCCTAGGAGACACTTCTTTCCACCTTGACTAGAGATCTTGTGTTTCTCTTTTTAACTCGGGATCTTCTTGTGAGGCTCTTTTCCATCATTATTTTATACGGCATTTACTGGGAACATTTCCGAAAGACGCTCAAGCAAAACTTACATCAACTTCCATATACAACTTCCAATACTTCCATATACACAGGCCTTGTTCTCTTTGCTCCTTTTTGTTCCCAGAATGCACATAAGTCTGTGCTGGAGGCTCCTCTTGGCCTTGCTGTGGCCACACAGCTGCTCAATGTCTGGTTGGGATTAGGGGCATAGACTGGGCCACAGAACCAAACAAATAAATGGGCCCAGCTGGCCAGTGAACACCCAACCTTGGCCTTGACACTTGCCCTAAACCAGGAACAGGCAAACTTTTTCTGGGAAAGGCTAGTGGAACGTAGGCTTTGGAACACAGATGGTATGACTTGGGGTTTTAGAGGCCTTATGGTGTCTCTCAGGGCTACCACTATTGTAGCAGCCACGAATCGTAGTCCTAATATGGAGTGTGAAAGCACATAAAAGATACCTTGAATGACTGAATGAGTGGGGCTGTGTTCCAATAAAACTTTATTGACAAAAAACAGATGCTGTGGTACGTGGGCCATTGTTGGCTAAGCCCTGAAAACAAACCTGCCTGATCAGTTTGAATGCAACTCGTTCAGCTTCTCTTCACCAATGTAACCAATCCCCACCCTGAAGACCCTTAATACTGTTCCTCAAATGAGCCTGCTAGCTGGCGTTGATTTATAATGCCCAAATCAGGGACACCTGGGTGGCCTCAGTCAGTTAAGCAGCTGCCTTCAGCTCAGGACATGATCCCAGCATCCTGGGATCGAGTCCCACATTAGGCTCCTTGCTCAGCGGGAAGCCTGACTCTCCTCTGTCTGCCACTCCCTCTGCTTGTGCTCAATCTCTGACCAAAAGAGGGGCAAAATATATATATATATATATATATATATATATATATATAGAGAGAGAGAGAGAGAGAGAGAGAGAGACACACACACATATATAATGTCCAAATCAAACTAAAGTGTGATGGAAAAAGAAGGCAAAGTTTATTAAATTTTGGGGAGGGAAATCCAATTTCTAAGATCAAAAGGAGATACTAAACTTGTGGAACCACTTTGCACATTTAAATGTGACTATCAGCCTTGTAACCAACCACATTAAGAGAAATAATCACTGCGCCCCAGAAACCCACAACCTCACATACCAGGGCTCTGTGAAGCGGGCTACAGTCTCAAGGCCTATATATGCACTCTGTCATCTTTCCCTTTTGGAGATCACATGGGGAAAAACACATAGCAGACAGCTTGGCACACCATGAACATTACTATCCTCTATAACAATAAGGGATCGGAGCCTTGCTTCTCTTCCTCTGATGTATCTATGAACCACCGTGGGGTCTTGTGAAAAATGCAGATACTGATAAAGCAGGGCTGGGGCGGGGCCCCAGGCTCTTCATCTCTAACAGGCATCCAGGTGAGACTGGTCTAAGAACCTCACTTTGAAGAATAAGGACCTAGAGCAGTGTTTGTCAACGTGGGCTACACACTAGAAACTCCTGGGAAGCTTGTCCAACACCCAGGCCTCATCTAGACCCACACCGCATAGGTCAGCGTCCACAGGGATGGGGACCCCGACGTAAGTACTTTTTAAAGTTCTCCAGTGATGTATTTGTAGACTTTCAAGACTGAGAGTTGCTGAATAGAGGCTCCGAGAAATTAACAGACTTGCCCACTGGCAGTTGACTTTAAATGACTTGAACATTTTTGCTTGCCTGGTATTTGAAAATGGTCTTGAAAGTCATCACTAGGCAGGGCACAGGCAGAGTAGTTTCAAGGATGACAGCAGAGATGGAGGGGGCAGGAGAGGAGGAAAGAAGTGTTGAATTTATTCACACACACTGTTATCCATACTGGTCAAGGGAACGCAGATAAAGCAGGTAGCCCTGCACATTGCTTTGTCCCTATGTGAAAATCCCTCTTATGCCTCTTTCTTTCTTCATCAAAGCAGCAGGGCAAAGAGCCTCTCAGAAGGGATATTTAAGTTCAGAACTGTGCAGTACCTTCAGCTCCTTTGATGAATCACACCATGATGAAAGCCCAGAGTCTGAGTAATCACATTTGGCTTCTTTTCTGCCTCTCGGGACATTCAAAAAGTCATATTTATGGGACGAGGCAAAATTTCTGACCCAGGGATTTCTGTCTTGAATAAGATCGAGCTAAAGGAGGAAGGAGAAGAAGAAGAAGAAAAAAAAAAAAAAAACTTGCGGGGGGGGGGGAATGAAGGGATAACCCGGGGTTTTGGGGGTCTCCTCAACGCATACAAACCAACATTGTGAGTGTAAGGCCATTTTCACCTCAAAAAACATACGGACTTGAGTGATGTTGACACAGTTGTTTAGCCAAGGTTGTTCAAGACCAGATCCGTTTTCTTTCTCTCTGCAGATCCGGTGGAGAACAACTGCCCCCACCCCCTGGGCTGAAGACCTTGGCTGTGTCATTTGGGACATCCTATCTCAAAGAGGAAGTGCAAATGTATGGGAGGAATTGGACGTCTCCCAGACTAAGCAGATGGCAGCTGCCGAGGATACAGGAGGTACAGATGTACTCCTGGGAGCCTCATCCTTCCAGGTAGAGGATGTGAGGGGTCTGGGGTCTGGTGGGTTCTGGGAACAACGTGAGCTCATGTGAAAATTCACAACACTGAACATGCAGGAAGAACTCAGCGTTTTGCCAAATGTTTTCAGTGGCTTAAATTCAAGCATGACATTCCCTCCGTCTCCATTCCTTTGGGATATTCTCGTGGACATTTTATTTAGTTTCTTTACTTTGTCCCTCTTTGACTCCTTTTGGACAACAAAGAAACATGAATCATGCCTGAAAAGACATTAGCCAGATGTTCTGAAAAAGAAATAAAACTTGAAGGGCTCCAGTTTCTGTGGGAAGCAACTCGCCAGCCTGAGTTCAACTGAGTTTTTGTCCCCGCAGACTTCTTTCTTCAGGAGTTCCCAAGGGTGATCTGAACCTACAGATCAGTGACCGGTGGGGTCACGCATTCCACATTCACAGAAGCTTTGGGATTGTGTCCTAGGAAGGGACTGTGGAACCACTGACGTCCAGCCATCCTCATTTTATGGATGAGTAGAAGTGAGCAGGGCAAGGTCATATAGCAATGCTGGGGCAGCAGTGGGAGCCCTGACTCCTGAAGCAGCAGCCCCCTCCCAGACCAGACCACCCCTCTTCTCAACTGAGCATAGAACAAGGAGCTGCAGTGAGTTCACTTTTGCTTTCCAGAATCAGAAGATACCAACACAATGAGTTGGTAAGTCACAAAGAAGTTCAGAAATATTCGCTATGAGGCTATTTAATTTATATATAATAAGCTCTTTCTAGAAAGACTTCCAGGAGGCTGGGCTGTGCAGCTGGCTATGTGGGGCCTCTCTTTCTATTTGCTTCTGATAAAGAGCAGTGATACAAGACTGTGGTTGATGTTAGTGACATCCATGAGACCAGCAACAGGGACAGCCAGGAAGTCTTAGTTTGGATTTTTCTCTCTCTGCAGGGAGTTCACTGTAGGGTGAATCCTTCTACATGTGGGCCAAGAAGTCATCTGTACACATCTAATGGGGCAGTCATTCTTCCAGGAAGCGTACATTGGACCCTTTGGTAGTGGGGATACAGAGGGAAAGGCAGATAGATCCTCAAGGGTCAGGAAGACAGCGGTCCATGTAGCATGTAGACATCACAGATATCATGATGAGAGATGGACTTCAGAATCACCTGAGAGCATGTCGAATGGACAGATTTTCTGTCCTCCAGCCCAGGTATGGCTGATCTGGTGTGGTTCTGGCTTGGATCTCAGCAATTTTTTAAAAAAATAAACTTCAGAGGTAGGTGATCCTGGTCCCATGTATTCACAGATGCTGGTTTAGTAGGAAGAGGTCCTTCAAGACAGCAGCAATAGATCTTTCTCTAACTGCTAGCTTTGTAGTCTATCTCCAGGAAGGATGAAGGGTGACCCTCTGCTCTGTGTGTCCCAACAAAGTCGGGGGGAAGAGATGAGGAAGTATGTTTGGATGGAGAACTTAATTTTAAAGTGCCCTGGAGTATACGGAAGCCCTCCTTCTTCTCACATTTAGGGAACCTCTCCACTCGCCTCCTTTCTCCTAAGAAAAGAAGGCACTGAAGCCATCTCGGGGAAGGAAGAAATGTGTGAAATGACTTGCGCTTAGATTCAATTTTATAAGAACCAGTGATTACACCCACTTACTAGGTATCACACATCCCTTTAGCGAGGGAAAAAAAAAAATAGCACATACAAAAAAACCTCACAAAAGAAAATGACCGAAGCACTGTTGAATCAGTATTTCCAGAAGATGTGGCCACCTGGTGTTCCTAGAACAGCAAGACTCTTGGAAAGGGATCTGAGATCATAGTGAAGCACCAGCGTAGTGAGTGGACGTTCTTCCCAAGTGCTTGGCATTTTGGGAATGTCTCGCTTTTGTTTTCGCTCTGACCTCAGCAAATTAACCGTGATGTGAAGACACCTTTTTTCTTGTGTTGTGCCTAGAATACCATGAGAGAAGCCACAGCTGTGGGACGCACGGGGCGAGGGGTAGTGAATGCAAATGGGAAGGATGGAGCGGGAGAGCGAGACGGTGGCTTCTCTGGAAGGGGAGATGAAAGAGGGACACGAAACAGAAAAACAGAACATCATGATAAGATGCTCCATGATGAATCATGTCCATGAGATTCCAAATGGCCCCAGCCCGTTCCCCAGCACTTCTTTGGACACAGAGGGAAAGTCACACTTCACAGCACAGTGAGTAAAACATGTTATAGCCACGTAAACAGCAGGCTCCGGCAGAGGCAGTGGGCCCTTATTTTTAAAAATTAGGCATGGCATCGGGCTCCTGGGTGGCTCAGTGGGTTAAGCCTCTGCCTTTGGCTCGGGTCATGATCTCGGGGTCCTGGGATCGAGCCCCGCACTGGGCTCTCTGCTCAGCAGGGAGTCTACTTCCTCCTCTCTCTGTGCCTGCCTCTCTGCCTGCTTGTGATCTCTGTCTCTCAAATAAATAAATAAAATCTTTAAAAAAAATTAGGCATGGCATCATACATGTGGAGAAAGAAATGACAACTTTGCCTCTCTATGCTTTGGTATATGTGAGCGTTAGAGATAGAATGAGGACTTTTGCTGCCTTGTGGATGTTGGTAGAGGCTAAATCACAAATACTATTTTGATGTGAGAGTCCCCAAAAAAGTTATCATTGATAAAATGGCAGTGAGAGCTGGAGGTGGACCCTCCTTTCCCACCCCATTCTAGGTAGTTTCACAGGAGGAGGGAGCAAGTTACTCTGCGTACTCAACTGTCATTCCTCCCAGAATACTAGTGTTTGAAAGGTGGAAAGGATCTTAGATACTTATTACTCTTACCCAGCCACTTTGTTCTCCTCTCCCCATCATTTCAACTGAAAGAGGAGAGCTGGAGGGACTCACCCAAGGTTCTAGTGCTTTGTCCGTGTTTTCACTAGAAAATGGCACCATTTCCGAAAGGATTCCTCTTGCCAGCTAATCTGAAATCAGCTTGGATGGTCAATGTAGTTTTATCAATCTTGACGAGCGTACCACTCAGACGGCCTCATATCTGCTAGAATGGTCGTCATCAAGAAGGGGAGTGGAGCACTGGCAAGGATGTGGGGAGGAACGAAGCCCACTGCAGGGTCAGTGGAGACGTAAACGGGTTCAGCCTATGTAGAATATGGTCTGCAGAACCTCAAAAAATTAAAAATAGAATAGGGATCCAGCAATCCTTCTTCTGGGTATTTATCCAAAGGAAATGAAAAGACGTCAAAAAGATATCTTCAGCCCCATGTTAATTGCAGCTCTATTCCCAACAGCCAAGATAGGGAAACAAGCTAAGTGTCAACAGACGAGTGGGTAAAGAAGATGTGGTATTGCACGCGCGCGCGCACACACACACACACACACACACGTGGAATATTATTCAGCCATGAGAATGAAGGAAATCCTGCCATTTATAGCAACACAGATGGACTTTGAGGGTATTATGCTAAGCAAGACAAGTCAGACAAAGGCAAATACTGTGTGATCCAAAAAGCCAAACTTGTAGAAACAGGAAGCAGAATGGTGGCTATTGGGGGTTGGAGGGCAGGACAACTGAGGAGATGTTGTTCATAGGGCACAAACCCACAGTAAAGAAAGATAACCAGGTGTACCACTCCAATAGGTTGATAGTGCAGGAGTCTGTGTCTGTGTTGGGGCAGAGGGAATGTGGGACCTCTCTGTGCTTTCCATTCACATTTTCTATGAACAGGAAACTTCTCTGACATATATAAGGAGAAGAGAAAAAAAATCCACATTTTTTTGTGACAGTGAATTCAACAAGTTCAATTTACTTTAATTTTCTTTGTGATTGTAATTTGTGACTTTTTAATTCTAGTATATATATGTATATACTCTATAGATATATAGCTATATATGTATATATATCCTATATATGGGCTTACTACAACCAGCATGACATTATTTTGAAAGATGCATTACTGGATGTACGGCTTGAATGAATAGAAGTTGAGAAACAAAGAAGTATCTCAGCCTGAAGCCAAAGGGATTTTCGCATCAGCCACACCATCTTTCTGGGTTCCAGGGTCTTCAGTGGCAAAGTGAAAGCATTGGACTAGATGGAGTTTAATGTCCGGGCACCCAACCCGAAAGATCCCTGAGTGTTGATCAAATGTTTTGGCAGTGATGGCGAATCTGCACTTTGGCTCAGAGCTGTCTCACTGTGTCCTTGTGAGACCCTCTGGAGGAAGGTGGTCCAAGTATATGGTGAGGAAAGAGGCCTTGGCCAGCCCTCGTAAGGATCAGGACTTAGACTTCATTTGAACCTTTCCTAGTCACCTGACCACATGGTCTTGTTTTTAGGGTTGGCATGAGCTAGCCCAGTGTCAAGTATGACTTTGGTGTTTCTGGATAAATCACAGTCCTGTTTGCGTCACAATGACTCAAAAGGGCTGAAAAATTGATGACCACAATTCAAGATAATGCAACTCTTTGGAAGACAAAAGTACGTAATAAGGATGACAACCAAGTGAGCAATCTTGGAGACACTTTATACACTCCTACAAACATTTAAGTAATATGCTGAAAATCTCTTATCATTTTAAATCTATAGAGCCATAGCTTTAACTCTTAATCATCAATTTGACCAAAAATAATTTCCTTCCTCATACTACTATTGTTTAGGAAGATCTTAGAAATGAGGATCTTGAATTCCAAATCCCCATGGTCAGCAGCCTTTGAGAATTTTTCAGTGATGTAAAAGAAAGCAAACTTAGAAGGACAGTTACTCAAACACTCTATAAACACTGACAATAGTGACCATCCAGAACCGCCCGTCTCCTCAATTTTTTCCCTCACCTTCCTTCGAGTGAGCAATGCATTCTTCCAAGCTTCATGTGGAATTCTGAACACAAATTCTGTGTTCTGGGCACCCTAAATAGCCTTAAGTATCAGAAAACAAAAATTTTCCTTCCTTCCTTCCTTCCTTCCTTTTTTTTTTTTTTTTTTTTAAACAGAGTATCTCATGAAAGTACTATGGGCAACAAAAAAGAGACAAAATAGCAGTAAACCCACAAAAATGCCCGTGTACCTCTTGTTTGACCTATGATGGTAGAAGAGACATTACGGACACCAAGAGCATTGTAGCATCAGACCCATGGGAAACAGAAAGCCAGCCCTGGAAGCCTCTTCAAGGGAAAAAGCAAATAGCTGACTCCTGTTGTTTTAAGCTTTACAAACAAGGTACCCTACGTGAACACCTTTGTCTATTTTTTTTTTTAAGATTTTATTTATTTATTTGACAGAGAGACATCACAAGTAGGCAGAGAGGCAGGCAGAGAGAGAGAGAGGAGGAAGCAGGTTCCCTGCTGAGCAGAGAGCCCGATGTGGGACTCGATCCCGGGAGCCGAGATCATGGCCCGAGCCGAAGACAGCGGCTTAACCCACTGAGCCACCCAGGCGCCCACCTTTGTCTATTCTAAAACACTCCACAAATGCCGACTTTTCTTTGCTGACCCAGGATAGGCGTTAGGCAGTTCCTGTATCCATCTGGAGCTGTGATAAATTTCGTAAGCTAGGCAGGTGGGACAACTTGGTGGACATAAATCCCAGGTAGCGGTAAGAAGCCTGGGTTTGTGCCTTTGTTTCTCCTTTTATTTTTAGAGGAGAGAGGTCAAGATGGAGAAAGAAGAGCTGAACGATCCTTCCTGTCCTTCCCCATTGTCAAATCTACTCTCCAGGCACCGATCATTTTACAGTTAAATTATAGCCAATGGCTCATTTCTTTTTTTTTAAAGATTTTATTTATTTATTTGACAGAGACAGATCACAAGTAGACAGAGAGGCAGGCAGAGAGAGAGAGAGGAGGAAGAAGCAGGTTCCCCGCTGAGCAGAGAGCCCGATGCGGGACTCAATCCCAGGACCCTGAGATCATGACCTGAGCCGAAGGCAGCGGCTCAACCCACTGAGCCACCCAGGCGCCCCCAATGGCTCATTTCTGTGTTCACCTTCAAGTGAGTTTTTTCAAAAAGGCTATTTCAGATGCTATTCACCTTTGCATTGGATTCAGCTGCTTAATTTGGGCTGATGAGGTCCTCTGCCAGTACTTCTTCCTTGTCTAGCTGGAGTGCTGTTAACAAGAGCCTTTCTCTGCTGGTCCTCGGTGGTGGCGTGAGGCTGCGAGATGTACGCAGAGCTCAGGAATAAGTCATGGGAGACGTGGTGGGTCCCCCACTCTGTACTCCATCATTCCTCTGGGTAATTCACATCCACCATTTAGCTGTGTGCTTCCCAAATACTCTTCTAGAACTTGACTCTCTTATCATCTTCCCTAATGTTCAGCCTGGGACTTTTTTTTTTTTTTTAAATTTTATTTTATTTATTTGGCAGAGAGAGAGAGATCATAAATAGGCAGAGCAGCAGGCAGAGAGAGAGGGGGAAGCAGGCTCCCTGCTGAGCAGAGAGCCCGATGCGGGATTCCATCCCAGGACCCTGAGATCATGACCTGAGTCGAAAGCAGAAGCTTAACCCGCTGAGCCACACAGGCGCCCCCAGCCTGGGACTTTTTATTGGAATCTTGCTCTGTGGCCATAGCTTAGAGAGAAAGTGCCAGGGTTCCCAGTCTTTGACAACCAAATGGGAACCGTGGTGGCTCGCACTTACTTCCCCGTTCATCTGAGAATGCCAAAACCTGCAGCCTATTTCTGTAATGAACAAGAAGCCCACCTACAGCCTGTGTGTTAGAGCCAACCTCGCAATGAATAACTGAGATTTTTGAAATTAGACGTTGCTGTTTATGATTAATAATAACAACATCTGTGCCTAATCTAGCAAGCGGCAGTGGCACCTGTCTGTGGAAGGGTAAAGTTTAGGGCAAGACATGACGGGAGGGATAAGGAAGACCTGGAAATGGGTGGTCAGATTTCATTCACAATGACGTGTCTTTGAATTTTAAAAAGTAGCAATGAATCACAGACTTTCATATAAAAGTATCAAGCTTCGACTACCATTTGGTAAATAACTGTAACAATCTCTGGGTTGTTCACTTATGACTATTGGACACAAGAAGATTATCATAATTAAAAAATAAACACACACACACACACACACACACCCATGAGCCTTCTCAGTTATACCATGATCCAAATTATCCAAAGTCCTTCTCAAAAAATATTCCTAAGGATTCATTTTACTTCTCAACCCCCCAAAACTATTTATTTATTTATTTATTTTTTTACTGAAAAACATGTGAAGGGCTTTCTGTTTTATTTATTTTGTCAAGAAATCCTGACAAAAGAGAAGAGGAAGCTTTCTTTGCTTGAGCCCTCACCATTAAAATCCTAATGAAATATTTCTTGTTCCTTGAAGACTGTTGTATAAAGAAGATTTGATTTTCCCGAGTAACTGGAAACATCTTCACGAGGACATGTCTTGCACTAAAGATAGCCTCTGGGTTTTTGGATTTTATGTGAGGAGATCAATTAAGGCAGTTTGCTGCCTTTATGTTTTCTTCCCAAAGCTAGTCTAGCTGCTTCGTGTTTACCCCTTTTCTCTAGCACTCAAGGAGCTGCAAGAAGCAGGCAAAGGAAATGCTGGGCTTTTTCAAGTGCAGAGATGAGTGCTCTTAGCTGAAATGAATGTAGGCTGCTGTGGGGGAGTTTTCTTAGGTCAAAATCCCTCAGAATAAAACTTACAAAGTCATTGTTTTCTTGCCTCGTTACACACAAATAATTTATGAATTTATATTGTAATTTTTCTTCCAGCTGACTCAGAGCACTACCATTTTATTTACAAATAATTCCACGAAAGCCAATGGCGCACACATTCCTGAGACTTTCATTGCAATCAATAAGTTTGCTGTTGCTGTCGGCCTGTGCAATTTCCCTGATTAACCTGTGAAAAGTGTTCTCCTTCATGAATCCTGTCCAGCAATAAACAGATATCGTAAAAGAAGACAAGGGCAGGTTCCAGAACTCGAATTCTTGGTGATCTTAAATGATGATGTATGAAAGAAAGAGAGAGGGAGAACACTTTGATTTGCTCCAACTAGGTTGACCCAGAAAGGAGAAGAACAGAAAAATTGCTTTGCCTAAGCAAACATGGCATCAAGTCAGACAAGAGCAGCGTTCCCCAAATGCAATTTCGAGGCTTTATTTAAAATATATACAGTCTGGATTTGAAAGACACTTAAATGTCGGTAATAAAAAAAGTCTTTGTTCATTCTGTTTTTCTACTGCTATTTTTCTACTCCTCGTTGGCAACAGCTTCTACCTCCTCCCTTGAGATACGGTCCTAAGATTTGGAGTGGGACTCCTTTGCTCTGGTTGAATTGTGACTGAATTCAAAGTTCAGATCTGCAAAAAAGCCAACTGACACTAAAAATCAAGCTGACTTCCAAAGAATGCTGGTTTTCTTGGGCCATATAGATACCCCTCTGTAACAAAGACTTAGAATTCTCTGAGAATTCTAAAATATTTGGACACATTCTTTCCCAGTAGCTAATCTGTGTGGAATTAGAACTCGCTTTGTCCGGCGTCCCTCAAAGTATCGCGAGCTCCTGATCATGCTCTAACCACTCATCCCTGGGTCAAATTAGCACACAATAAATATTTGTTGAATGAATGAAGGATTTTCCTCTTCTTTCTCCTGTAAGGTTTGTCTTCGAGCTGGAGAGAGTATGAGGTCGATTTTTATCAACTTAAAAATCTCGTCTTGGTCATGCATGTTTGTGGATGACAACATTACCATTCACTTGTTTGTCCATTTTCACTCTGTGTGAGAGTCCCCACCTTTCTGACAGAAGGCTTGGTCACGTGACCCCCTTTGGCCAATGAACTGTGAACCATGTGATGTGCCCCCTCTGGGTGGAGACTCCAACGGTTGTCTTTGTCACATTCTCTCTTTCTCTGCTACCATTAACAGGTGAAGCTCCAGATGATGGTTGCACCCTGGGTCCTGGCGTGAGGGTGATGAGCACGTGGAGCTAGCTGACCCACAGAAAACCCACAAAGCATACTGGGCTTGAACGAGCAATAAACTTGTGTTCTTTGTGAGCCATTTTGGGGGGTGTTCACAAGTGCCACGTTGCCTAGCTTAGCTTATCGGGATCGATAAAGTATTGGCAAAGCTCCCAAAGATAGAACCCAAACCCAACTTCCACAAAATTATTTGTTCACTGGCAATATCGTGGTGCTGTTGCAGCTGCTGGTGGTTCATTTACTGTCAACTTTTTTTTTCCCCTCTTACTAATAGCTTGGCCAGTCTTTTAAGTGTTAGAAAATACCCATGAAGTTAGAGCCTCTGACAATAATGACCATGAATGAGCTTAAGTAATAAAATTATTGTGTATTGCAGATATCTTTCTACCTTTAACATTTATGAAGCAAAGTCAATTTTCACTCAAACAGGTTTCTTTTCATCTGGTTTTCTCTACAATGTTTATGCCTGAGGTTTATTGCTAGCAGTAAAGAGTGTCCAAGTATGTTATGGGAATAGCCAAATTCCCAGTGCTTTAAAATGTATTCCATAGGCCCCAGAGTCAGTTAAAAGCTGATTGATTATACAGCAAATACATCAAAACTGGTATTTATGAAATATCCCATTTCTTCAGCTCTCTCTCTCATAAGTCTGAACATCACATTTGGGAGTTGTGGCGCGAATATCTCAGACAGCTATGAGAAAAAATTACTGCAGATTTTCCATGACAAAAACAAGGTTCTTTAAGCTCCTCAATAAGTTAATAAAAGATCTATGTCAACAGGTGTGTCTCATGAACACATATTTTAAAAGGTGTGGTTTAAGTCGTTTAGTATGGCTTGTCTGTTCAGAGTTTCATATATAAGTTACTAAAACATTGATTTCATAGCTGGATAAAGAGCAAATACACTGAATGATAGGCAGGAGGGTTTGCTTATCAGACTGGTTCACAACTGACCAGAAAGTTTCTGTTTAATTTGTTCAAGATATGGACAAAAAGTTCTGGCTTAAGAAGGGTGAATGACCGGGCACCTGGGTGGCTCAGTGGGTTAAAGCCTCTGCCTTCGGCTCGGGTCATGATCCCAGGGTCCTGGGATCGAGCCCCGCATCAGGCTCTCTGCTCAGCGGGGAGCCTGCTTCCTCCTCTCTCTCTCTGCCTGCCTCTCTGCCTACTTGTGATCTCTCTCTGTCAAATAAATAAATAAAAAAATCTTTAAAAAAAAAAAAAAAAAAAAAGAAGGGTGAATGACCTATAGGATAGCCTATCCCAAAGATGCTACAGATATTTTAATGTTTTCTGTTTGCATATTTGGTCAAGGATAACTCATTTGTTAATATATTTTCCATGACTTCTTTAGTGGTGTAATCTATCTTAGATTACAAAATCAAACTCCTATTTCCTATATGCTAACATTTTATGGACTCTGTATTAGATATTATCCCCTAGAGGAGAGGGAGTGTGTCCTACAGATTTGATAAGCTATGCTTTTTTTTGCAAATAGTAACTCTTGCCTTTTTGATGACGCTAGCACTACACCACGCTATGATATAGCTTGCACATGGTTGCTAGTTTTACTAAGTGCTATGCAGTGGAGAAGAAGCCAGGACAAACGTTGTCGATTGACGGATGCATAAAGGACGCATCAGTTTGGGGGTAGCTGCAGTGTAGGAATTCTGAAAGAAATTTTCATGTCTGAAAGGGAAAGCAAGCCTATCAGCATAGCATCAAACCGATAGAAAATCTGTCCAGCCGTATTCGGTGTCTGAAAGTATAACATTTCATGTTTATGACATAGTCAGAGGACACCATAGCTCTAGCCTAAATATTTCTGAGGACAAAGGACAGTTTAACAGAGTTGAAAATGGTTTAGTTGGTCAGATCCCCCCCCCCGCCCAAAATGATTTTAAGGACCACTTATACCTAAATGGTGCATAAGTCTCCCCCCCTCTTTAAAATGGGTGGCATGACTTTATCTCATTGTTATTTCATCGAGAATCCATGTGATTCTCTGAAAGTGTTTGTAAAGCAGTGGGGCAGAATGGGCTTCTGCATCCCCAGGGAGGATCTTGGCCAGGGGGGTGATTCCTCTTTCTCCCCGAGGCATACAAGCCCAATGCACTGTCCACTGGGTGCAAATTGAAAATTCCACACGAGAAGCAGGCATTGCATCTGGATTCCTAACAGGACATACCATTGAACTCAATCTGTGCATCCCCCAAGCCCGTGGATAAGCAGTGTGTCCTGCGGATAAGTCATCATTTTCCACGTGTGTCTTATGCTATTTCCCCCACCCGGGCTTCCTCAGCCACAAGCCCCCTAAATGGAAAGGAGCCTGTGTCAGGCCGCTCTCCCAGCTCCTGCATGCGGCTGCAGGGGCCCAGAGAAGGGCAGGAGCCCAGATCGAATGAGTTGGGTGGTGGTTTGGTTTGAGTGGTTTGTATTTTCTCCCTGCTTTGAAAGTGCACTGTATTTTGCCGCTGTTATTACCAAAGGTTCGTTTTGACAATGGACCCGGGGTGTCTCAGTGGGGTTTTGCAGTAAAGAGATAAAGCAGGTTTGGGCAAGACTGGGCAGTTCACGATTTGAAGGGGACAGAGTGGCAGCCATTTGTTTGCTGGGGTGAATGGGGCATAATTTATGCAGCAGCAGCAGAGGCTGAAAGCCAGTCTGGCCTTGACCCATTTATCTTTAGAAAACTAATTAAAGTGGAGAATCTGGTTTACTGTTGTTATTGAGGTTTTAGTTTTTTCTGCTCAGGCCAAGCAAAGACTGAGGGTGTGTGTGTGTGTGTGTGTGTGTGTGTGTGTGTGTCTGGGTGGAAGGTAGGAAATATCAGTTTCGCCTAAAAACAGTGGCTGAGGCTCTAGATAATAAAGCAGTTTCTTAAATACAGCCTGACATCCTTTTGAAATGCAAAATAGTGGATTTAGCCGGATGCAGGATCCTTTGAGGTGACAATGAAATGCCATGGCAATTTAAAACAAACAACAGACAGTTTCCCTGAATCCTTACAACCAAGACGTCCTAAATCACACCAAAATGGCCCCAAAGAGGCAGAGAAGAACATTTTTATGACCAGCGTTTTACTCTGAAACTGGTATTAACCATCAGGCAGGAATGATACCCGAAAGTGAGCTGCTTTGTCCGTTTTGTTTCAGAATAATAAAATAAAGTGCATAACTTGATATTTTGCAAGTTCTTACATCTATACACAATAATGTCAATAATTCATGCTTCGTACCAATGGCGAACCAGTGAATTTCCAAAGTAGCTGTAATTTTGGCCCAGTTAAGGAAGATGGTAGAGGCCCACAGGGAAGGCACGCAGGCAGAGTGGGGGTGGAGGCTGATATTCAATGAAGTCCTTCCTCTTGGAGGGAAAGCTAAGGGGCCCCTGATAACCCTAAGATTAGGAGATCTGACTGGCTAAATGGCTGGAAAACTTGGAGATATCAGGACAATGTTGTTGAGAAGGGCGGGCACATACTATCTGAGCTGGAGCTCCTCTACTTTTGTCAAATGGCCCGGACCAAGAGAACCCTGATTTGTCCTACCCATGACGTTTGTTCCCCCCATTTCCCATTTAGCATCAGGAGACCCTAAGCCATCTGTCTTCCCTGTTCCTTCCCCAAGGTTTCCTTTTCCAGGGTATTCCTGTTCTAGATTTATCTCAACTTTCTTTTTCATTCAAACTGCCCTGAGCTCAGAGAACTGTGATGATGAATGGGAATATGACTCAGGGGACAATTCCCTTGTAAAAATATGAATGTTAACAGAAGAATTCACTGCCTGAATTTAAGGCCAAGCAGACATAGAGCCCTATGATGTCATAGGTGGGCTGCATGAATAAATATGTACCCTCCAGGTGAGAGAGATCTTTATTAAAATGTATTATCAGCATGGAATGTTAGTACGAAAACCAGATTAGAAAACTTAACTATCTGATTAGTACGGTTAATATATAAAGTCAGGTAAGATATCCTTGGTGCGCCGTCCTCACACAGACCACTTTGTGGTAAAAAAAAATCTCCAGGGTGCCCTCCCTGAAAGTCCTCTGAGACTTCAGTAAATTCGAGAAGGAAGAAAAAAAAAAGGAGTAAACAACTCGTAACACAAACTATTTCTTAACCCCTACATTCTCTGTCCTCGCTAATGGAAAAATTAGCTCCTTATGCATGAGAGCTGATGTTGGTTTGTTGTTATTATTAGCGAGGCAATTATTCGCTCAGCACAAGAAGAAAAAAGCCAATATATTCTATCATGGAAGAGCTAGTTTTTCAGGCAGACTACACATAGTCTGAACATTGGGACAGAATTTAAATCAGCCACCAAATGAGTTAGTCTAACACAAAGCTTAGATTGAAAACCTTGCCATTGGGAAAGAATACCAAAACGGCTGTTAACCATAAATACCAAACAGAGAGGAATCCTCTCAACCCATCGGTCATGTGCAGTGATCAACGCGCTCTAGACAGTCAGGAAAGGGAGAGCGGAGGGGAGATTTCTCAAGAACTCTCTGAAATGACCGTATGACGACAAATGAGGATAAGAGTAAGAAAAAAGAAGACCAAAGCTTACACTATGTTGCATTGTCCTCCACACAATCCTCTGGGAAGCAAGAGGAAAACAAATTTAAAGGAAAAAGAAAGAAAGATTATTCTATACATAATAGCACAGCACAGGTATAACATTTAGCTTTGCAGGCTGACCGTTGTTCATCGGTTTATCATCTGATGTCAAATGATAAATCTGGCTGGCATTCCACCCACCCCCACCCCAGACTCCCTCAGAATGACCAGCAGAATACTCAAGAAGCCTGTACAACACAGTCCAATGTTGAATACTTACTGGAGGTTCATTGGTCTAAATCATCACCAACTTCATGAATTAACTTCCACATCTGTTATTTTTTTTTTCTTTGAAATCTACTTTTATAAAACACATTCTTCTAAGATACACCATTTAAAGTATATTTTGTTCTGATGAGGCCCTGGGGTATGTAACAGACACTCCCTGCCCTTGTGTCCAGGAGTTATAGAGCACGTTTAATAATCTGAAATATCTCTGTATTCTCAGATCTTCACACTCAAGCTCTTTTTAGGTTGAGGTATTTTTAACAGTCTGTACTTCCAGTGACATTCCCGTGGAAGTTTTTTTTTTTTTAAAAAAAACTCATAGTTTCATGTCAAATTATGTAAGAGAATTCATGAAGTATAAACTTAAGAAAAAAAATAAGAAAAATCAATCTTTTGCAAATAATCACCGTTGGCCTATTTAACTGAAAATCAGTAACAGTAGGTGGAGACAGAGGGCCCCTAGGGTGGGTGTTGGTAACAGGAAAGACATGTAACTGTAGGAGCAATCTGTTAACCAAAACACTTGATGGCATTTGTATCTTTAGTAAACCAGGGTTGCCGTCAGGAAGGACTGTGATAGTCTTTGATGAGTCAGCTTTTCATCAGCAGCTGAATTTATACAAATGTGTTCATTCATCATTGGATAATAAAAATAACTTCAGGGTAGTATGTCTGAAAGCCACTGATGACCTAAACTGATTTTTATGCCCATATAACTTTACAGGAACAACGGGAAAAGCTTCCTAGTGATATAAAAGAATTTACAAGGTCCTTAAATATCTAATAGAGGTCAAATGGTGGAATTGGTGTATTTTTTAGAAAGAGTTTTATTTTAATTATTTTACATGAGTTCTAGCAGCAGCTGGCCCAGGTTGGGATTAGGAGCTTTACTTCTAAAACAATACCCGTAATTAATTACCAGTTCACCTAAAATATAAGAACACCGACCAAAAGATTCCCAAGTTAATTAAAACAGGTACTCATTTTAAGTGGTAGTAAGAAGCAACTCCCCAAGGCCTTTACAGTTTAGTTATTTTCCCTTTGGCAAAAGCAGTGGGGTGACTGGGATATTCTTCTGATGCTGTTCTTAAAGCATTTTCCCCTGCTGAAACACTCTGACAAATTAAGGGAAGTCTTTCCCAAATATCCTCCTTTTCTGGGACACACGCTTTGTATAAATATTTAGGAAACATCTCTTCAGAAGAGAATTAAAGCAGGAGTAGGTAACATGAGACTTGTTTATAAACAGTCAAAATAAGGGGTAATATATGGCAGACCCATTAAAAGAGGTCACCAACGCATGCATCTTGAAGATGATTTGGACTGTTGACATATAAACTGTCATGTAAACAGTTGGTCCGAGGTAACTGCTTTATTGTTCCACTTTTCAGAAATACGTTGAACCCTCCAAGGGAAGAAAGCCTTGGGGGAGCCAAGGGCTGCAAAGGAAGTTTCTGATGTTAGCTTTGGGCCTAGTCTGTGTTTTTCAAGAATAACCTTGTATAGTTCCTCTTGATGTGGAAACAGCCCCTTGCCCTTAGGGACCGGGGAAGTGACTCCAGGTCACTTTACGGCTGCTTGTGAATTACAAATCACTAATTCGTACAATTTGGGAATTTCAGTCAATAAAACCTTAATAAATCTGCCATTCTCTCTTACAGAGCCCAAAGCCACACCTACGAGGAAGTTAAGTACTACGTGCTGTCAGAGAATATTTTAGAATAAAACTGACTTATTGATTTAAAGTCCTGTGCACTGAATCTGGCCCTTATGCACCCAGTCTGGTCTTCGGTTTTTACCCATGATCATATGATTAACCATGACTGATCCTTTTCAGAAAAAAAATGGATTAAAATATATTTTGGGAGGGGGTGCCTAAAAGTAGAAGAGCCTAAATCAGTTTGTTATTTGCCAGTACTCTTCGAGATCTTTGCATTGGGGGCATTCTGAAGATCATCAGTGAATTTCCTTTCTAAAAGAGGGTTCAAATACTAATTTCCTTATCTATCAGATATTACACATCAGGTGACAATCAGAAAGCATTAATGCTTTATTTAGGTTGTGCTAAATTGCATACACACTGCAAGACAAATATTTTTCTTGCTCTCTCTCCCCTGTTAGAGTGTGTGTATGTGTGTGTCTACCTCTCCTGGGGAGGAGAGAAAAGTGTGCTTGTTTCAAAGGGAAAAAACATTAATCAGTAGTCATAGATACCATTATATTGATCCAATTCAATGTAATTTTAACTAAGTGCATAATGCACCCAAATTGTTTTTAAATTTTATTTTATTGTGGTAGGAACACTTAACAGGAGAGCTACTCTCCTAACAGATATTTAAGTGCAGAAACAAGATTGTTATCTGTAGGCACAATGTTGTACCGCACATCTCTATGATTTACTCATGTGGCACTGTGCCCCAGCTCTTAAATTAGAACTTATGAAAACTCCAAAAAAACCTGCATTATTCCAATAAGTAAGTTAGAGCCAACTAAAGTGGAGAAAACAAAAAAAAGAGAAAAAGAGAGAGAGAATGAGAGAGAGAGAGAGAGGGAGGGAACTCAAACTCATACTCACCATTTATGCTCTGGTGAAAAGGATCTTAACAGACAGAGTTGGTAAAATGAAAACTCAAACATGGGCTGCCATGGCAACCATGCAGTCTTTAAAACTATTGGCTAGTGGTTCAGGGGACTCTAATTGGCTGTTTAAAAGAAGAAAGGTGACTACTTTTAAACTCTGCCTGAAACTGGGAACAGAGAATAGACAGGACCAAGGTAACATAGAAGGTGGAAGCCATACCCAGACGAATCCTTTTTCAAGAGCTACACTGGAGAGGGGTTTTATTTGCTAATAAACAGGAATAAATTATAACATAATTTAGCAGCTAATGACTTCAGTTACCCTTTCACTTTGGCTCCTCGTGGTAGGCCTTTCTGCTGTAAGTACATGTGATTTTTATAGACTGAGATGCTGAGATGTACTTACGTGGAGGCCACACTCAACCAATTTAATCTTATGAGTCCTACGCTGCAGGAGGATAGTGACTACAATGATAAAGTAATTTATAACAGTGACTAATAAAAGTATTTTCATAACCAGAAACCCTGGAGATCTGAGTTTATATGACATAATCAGATGTGGTTCAAGTATTTTATGACCTTAAGGTTTTATCTGTTAATTTTACATCAGGATAATTGGCAAGGCAATGTGAAACGTGCTAACAATTACAGGTATATAAATTGTTTATAGTGCTATAAATTGCATTGAAAGTAATCGGGCAGTATTTCTTGGAAATTATGAGCTTTTCATTTTTTATAGCAAAATTTGATTTTTAAAACACATTAAAAAATGGTGTTTACTATGTTTATGGTGGTATTCTCCAAGTGAATTGCTTTGCTGGTAGATATCGTTTGGTCCCCTGACATACATTTTAGTGGATCAAAGAGTGACTATTTTTAAGTCTTCCAACATTTAAAAGATATACAAAAAAGAAAAAAAAATAGTAGTAACATTGACTTGGGATCTCTTGGCAAGGTCTTTCAAACAGAAAACTTTACACACAAGAAGGCAGAACAAAATCACACTATAACATAACTAAATAAGTAACAGAAGCAGGTGAGGAAGAAATGTGCTATTGCAATTATATCTCTGGAAGATATAGTAACTTAGTCTTCAGATTAATATTTCAGAAGATATATGAAGTTGAAAATTTGGCCACCGCATGAGTGGATTAATAGTGATAAGATGCCTTAAATAATCTAATTCATGACCTAAAAGGAAGATCTCATTATTTTTCAATATTCTAATTAAGACCCGGAGCAGATATAAGAAGGAGATGACTTTTACAACCAACTTTTTCAGAGTCCTATCACGTCTCCTGAAGAATAACCTTGGTAACAGAAAGCGCCCACGATGGCCATCAATCTGAGAGAACTCACCAGCCGGTCCAAGCTCGTGCCTGCAGCAGTCGTGGGTCTCTCCTCAGGATTGTAAGGCCTGAACCGCGTATTAAAATTTTCAGGAGCTGAGCGAGCAGATCGGAGGGCTGGAGCCGGTTTGGGTTGGCCACACCCCTGAAAGACCTGCAAGAACCATGGAAAGGTTAAGGCAGTGACCCCGGGAGTTTCTTCATGAGATCACGGTGCAGAAGCAGGCAATGCAGTGGGTGTCCCATTTTTCACGGGACCCTATCTCCAATAAACCCTAATCTCTAAATTTAAAGGGGGACAACTGCGAGTATAATAAGAACCAGCTAAGCAGATGTAGGCTGCCGGACTCGATGCCTTGACTCTTACTTTCAACACACTGACTCAGTCCTCGTTATTTACGGATTCTGTATTTGCGAATTTGCCTATCCGCTAAAATTACTTTGCAAGCCCCAAATCCATAGTCATGCACTTCTGTAGACGTGGGCCTCCGTGTAAAGTGGCCCTACATGCACGTCCCAGCTGAAGCCGAACGAAGTGATTTTCCGCCTTCTTGTTTCGGCTGCCATCCTGAAAATAAGCGTCCTTTCTGTGGCCTCTTTTGTGCCCGTCTTTCGCATTCTTGTGCTTTTACTCGGCAATGCCCCTGTTTAAGATGGCCTCCCGAGCTCAGTGCTGAAAGGTTGTCTGCTATTCCTGAGCACAAGGTGTCGTGCCCTAGGCCCTGAGTTCAGTGTTGATGACTCCACAGTACGTGCTAAATAAGGTGTCTTTGAGAAGAGTTACATATACGTTGCCTATTGGTTGGTTGATGAAAAGGAGGCTAAAAACTTGCAGGAGCCTAGCCCTGTCTTTCCAGCAATTCAGTATTTGCTAATTCCGTATTTGCAGCCAATTTATGAAACATAACTACCACAAATGATGAACATCGACTGTAGTAAAAGTAGGAATTGCGATAGCTACATGTCAGGACTAAATGAATGTGACTGAGACGTTTTCACGTACTTGAATCTGCCATGCGGCAAATATCCAAGTGGGATTCCCGTGACGGTGACAGAAGTATTTCGTGTCCAGCACCCAAGGCCAAATAACCTGGGCGGCCCCGCTGTGGATAAGGAAAACCTGTACTTGGAAGAGTTCTTTGAAAATACTCTTTGGAACAAAGTTGTAGAAATAGGACAAGCCAACATGGTGAAAAATCCCTAGAAGGACAGCTCCTTCTAATTTTGTTGTTGACAGCTGTTCATGTGACAGTTGGGTTTGCTGTGGGAAATCAAACATTTTTGTGTAATGATCTTAGGGACCAAGCAGTCAGCTCTTTCCCACAGTGATTTCACTCAGGGTGGGGTGGGGACACTTCCTTGGCTGTTTTTAGAAGCTTCCTACTCTCTGCTGATTATCAAGAGATAATACCTTTACTAAAAGGACAAAAACTCTAGTTACATTTTCAGGAACTTTTGATGAAGTTGAACTTGACGTTTCCTCCATTTTTCTACAGGAGGTGGTGATTCTACTCTTGGCTACTTATTTTGGTTAGCTTTCTGGAACTATTTGTGTTAGCTAAATCTTTTTTTTTTTTTTAATATTTTATTTATTTATTTGACAGAGAGAGAGAGAGAGAGCAAGCGCACAAGCAGACAAAAGGGAGAAGCTGGCTTCCCACTGAGCAAGGAGCCCGATGTGGGACTCAATCCCAAGAACTTGGGATCATGACCTGGTCTGAACCCGCTGAGCCAACCACACACCCTGCATCAGCTCATTCTTAACCTGCACGTGTGTGTTTAGAACGCATGCATGCCTTTCAGTTTAGTTATTTAAATCTGCTTTACTCTAAAATAAGCATTTTTCATCAGGCATATTATGGGATTCCACTGAAATACACAGAGCGCTCTCTGGGTGCCATTCCCAATGACAAGTTCCATCTCGAGACACAATCCATTCGGTGTTACCACTGCAGCTAATTTCTCTTCGGTCGTATTCAAAAGTTCTCCTTCAACTCAGCATTTCAGGGAGCAGGAGCACTTTGTCTTGGCATACTTCGAGATCGGTCTTAACACACTATTGATTATTCTTCTCTCACACAATTTCTGAAGCTGATGGTGTAAACCAGCATGATAAAGATAGTGGGCCCTTTTCTCCCTAGTGCCTAAATCACTTCCCAGTGGCAAGGTCACTGCTGATGGAGGACATTAACATTTCCAGAGCTCCAGGGTTTTGTTGAGTGTGCTATCAAGGCTTTCTCCAGATATGACAGCTGACTTTTAGAAAGTGGAAAGCCTAAGGCAAAACAATGCTAATGGCCTTGCTGGGGATTTCTTGAAGTCAGGGCACTGAAAGAGTTAACAGACCTTCTTAATTTGCCCTTTGGGAAAAATCTGGCTCCCCGGTTTAAATTAAATCAAAGGAACAAGAAATGCCCGGAAAGAATATTGAGGCCCAGGGGAGATAACTCATCATAACAGAAAAACCTTACCACGTGTGTTTGATTTTTTTTTTTTTCTTTCGAGAGTGTTAATTATACAGAACGTGAGCTAAGTCAATATAACCTAGGAGCCTTTTGTTATTTAGATCAGGTCTGGATTCTTCTTTTTTTTTTAAAGATTTTATTTATTTGACAGACAGAGACCAGAAGTGAGCAGAGAGGCAGGCAGAGAGAGGGAAGCAGGCTCCTGCGAGCAGAGAGCCCGATGCGGGGCTGGATCCCAGGACCCTGAGATCATGACCTGAGCTGAAGGCAGAGGCTTTAACCCACTGAGCCACTCAGGCACCCCGATCAGGTCTGGATTCTTAAGGTGGCTTGAGTGCAGACACTGCCGAGAGTATGATCCAAACGGAAGAAAACACTGCCTTGTAATCATGTTGGAAAGGACACCTCACCTCAGAATCAGCGGGAGACCTTCGGAAAAATCCGTCATATGTCAGGATATGAACCTTGAAGATCCCTCAGCAGATTCTAGTTCACCCTTAGGCAAAAAGGTAGGTCGTAAGGAGACCCTTCCCTGTGGAAGGGGCACTCCAAGGGGTCAAGAGTTGGTTTTCGGAACTTTATAGGATCTGAATGAAAGCGCTGGCGAGGAGACAGGCGCGCCCATGTGCTCAGGAAGGATGAGCAGCCCTTGTCTGATTCTCACGGCGGAGGCTGTACCGTAAGCAGCCTCTATCCCCTCTGTCTGTCTTATTACTTAGATGAGTCACAAACTGAAAAGCAACACCTCCATGAATCACACGTGCAATCTGTTAGTTAGACAACATGTTTTTAAAAGCTGGGGTTTGGGCACCTGGGTGGCTCAGCTCGTTAAGCGACAGCCTTCAGCTCAGGTCATGATCCTGGAGTCCTGGGATCGAGTCCCGCATCCGTCTCCCTGCTCAGCAGGGAGTCTGCTTCTCCCTCTAACCCTCTCCCTTCTCATGCTCTCTCTCTCTCTCTCAAGTAAGTAAATAAAAGCTTAAAAAAAAAAATAAATCCAACCTGGGGTTCATGGAATGGATGATGAAAGGAATTCTTACGCAGGACATTTGGATCGTCTCCGACCATTTTCTGAGCTTCCTGTAGCCGCAGTATTGTCAAGACAAATCTCTGTGGCTTGCTCTGAAGGACCAATAAGCCTTTTTTCCTGGTGGTTTAGAGCACCCTAATATATTGTGTTTTGAATAAGGGAAGAAACAGATGAGGGATAATGTGGGTCATTTAGGTGAGAGGTTTAAATGAGGTTAGCTTCCATGAGAATCAGGAGATCAAGATTCTCTTCTGAGGGGTGGTCAGGGCTGGAGACGTAGGTCTGAGACACTAGCCTAAGAGGGTATATAAAGCCCCGGGGCAAGTATGTGGATGAGTGGCAGGTGCGGTTGAGGACAGCCCAGTGCCATGCCAACATTCAGGTCCTCCCTGAACCTCAGTTTCCTCCTCTGTCAAACGGGTTACTAATATCATTCCCCACACTGTGATGATAAAATGCAGTATGTAAGGCAGGAAAACAGAAACCAGCATCTGGAAAAGGAAGGGCTTCACAATAATTAGCTATTTACGTTATTCTACAACCGTTTTCTTTCTAGAAGTTTTATTTTCTGACTTAGGACATTTGAGGGGGAAAAAAAAAACATCCGGATTGATGTTTCTTCAATGTTTTCCATAAAATAATATTTCCAAAGGGTGTTAACAGTTGCCCCATGAGCAATAAATTCCATGCATCCAAATGAAGTTGGCGGGACTTGGTCAATATGAATGTGTGTTCGGACTCATCAAAAAGGAGGTCCTTTGCAGTAACTCGAAGTTTGGCCACAGGCTCCCCAGAGGGGGCGGGAGTTTCTCCCCAGATGGGGTCCCAGGGATCACCCTGCGCTGCTCTGTGAAGTCTGCTCTACCCCACCAAGGGAAGTGGTTCACATTCAGACACATTGACTTAGAGGAGTTAGTGAATCCATTCTACCCTTTGCTGCGTTCTTTCTCTCTCTTTGTTTAGATAAAACAATTTTTTAAAGTTGAATTATATTTGACATATGTTTTTATATTAGTTTCAGGTGTACAACATAGTGATCCGATATTCTTACCCACTGCAAAATGATCACCTCGATAGTCTAGTTACCATCTGTCACTATAGAAAATGATTACAGTATTATTGACTATATTCCCTATGCTGTACTCTATATCCCTGTGACTTTTTTTTTCTTTTAATAACTGGGCATCTGTCCATCTTAATCCCATCCACCTGTTATACCCCCTTTCCTTCTGGCAACTGTGCTTGGTCTCTGTTATCTATTAGTCTGTCTCTGTTCTGTTTTGCTTGTTTTGTTTTCTAAATTGCACATATGAGTGAAATCATATGGTATTTGTTTTTCTCTGTCTGTTGTATTTCACTTAGCATAATCCCTCTAGATCCCTCCATGTTGTGGAACATGCAAGATATCATTTTTTTTAATAGCTGAGTAATATTTATATATATATAAATTTATTTTTATATTTATATAAAAATATGTATAAATATAATTTATTACACATAAATATAACATATAGTTATATTTATATATTATAATAAATTATATATACTATATGTTATATTTTTATTATATATGTGTATATATATATATACACATTTTCTTTATCCATTCATCTATTGATGAATAGTTAGGTTGCTTCCATATCTTAGCTATTGTGCTGCAATAAACATAGGGGTACATCTATATTTTCAAATTAGCGTTTTTGTTTTCTTTGGATAAATACCCAGAAGTGAAATTCCTAGATGGCATGGTAGTTCTATTTTTAATTTTTTAAGAAACCTCTGCACTGTCTGTAGCGGCCGCACCAATTTATATTCCCACCAACAGTGCTTGCGCCCTCCACCACTTTTAATTCAAGAGAAGAGACACAATTTTTAAGACACTAAAGGTCTTTTCTTTACAACAGAACAGAAGTTTCTGGAGAACACAGTTGCAGGCAAGCCGCCTCATTGTAGGAACATATCATTAGCTTTATTCCTTGAAGAAATAGGATCAGTATTATCTTCTGCCTATCTTCCTCCAAGGGATGTTGTAAGAGATAACTAGATGCAGTGGTCCGTCCCCTTTATTCACAGGGAATATGTTCCAAGGCCCTCAGTGGATACCTGCAACCATAAACAGTACCAAGCCCTATATATATGATTTTTTCCCTATACATACAGACTTAGGATGAAGTTTGATTTATAAATTAGGCACAGCAAGAGATAAACAACCATAGCAGACAATAAAATTGAACGATCATAACAAAATACCATACTACAAGTTATATGAACGTGGACTCCCTCTCTCTCAAAATAGCTTATTACGGTGCTCACTCGTTCTCTTGTGACGAGATGAGATGTAAAAGCCTACACGAGATGAAGTGAGGTGAGTGACGTAGGCGTTGTGACACGGGCATTAGACCACGGACGACCTTCTGATAAAGGAAGGTATGTCAGAGGGAAGAGCATCTATTTCCGACCACAGCTGATCGCAGATAACTGAGACCACGGAGAAGGGGGAGGGGGGTGCCGCTCACTGTAACCTGGCCAAGGAGTTGGCCTTCCCACTGTAGACAGAGGCAGCAAATGCACTACGGAGTTATCCTTCCTGCTTAGTGGGCTTGCCAAACCTGTGGGTTTGGGGAAGATATCTGGCTCGTGAATTCTCTCTCTTAAGAGGATTACTAAAATGTCTCAGAAGTGTGCTGGCATTTTGAGATTAGAGAAGCTGACATTAAAGATACAGAGTTCTGGAAGGAGAGACATTTTATTGTTCCAGAGAGGTGAGAAAGAGAGGAAGGTGTGGTGATAACAGGTTTGAGTGCTGTGTCTTAGGTTTTTCAGTATAAGACATTTTCCTTTAAGAACATCTCAGCATCTTAACATACTTCCCTTAAAATAAAACAACGTAGTGTGCACTTTTTCGCAAGTCCCCATAGCTTCATGCCTATGTGTCTTTGTCTTCTGCGTGTTGATTATACATTCACAAAAGTCATTACTGGCAAGCCGATAAGCAGTGGCTGCAGATCAATTTCGTCTCGGCTCCGGTATTTAAAAAAAAAAAAAAATTCTATCCTTTTACTTTCTACTCAGTGGGTTCCTATTGTGGCGGGATATTGCTGTTCCCATGTATCATTCTGAAATTTGCAAACAGAGGTCTCATCTTTTATATTAACATGGGTGGCAGTGAATGCTACCTAGATTTAATTGGACCTGATATTTTGAGAGTAAGTCATGTTTTATTTACTTACTAGATTCTAATTTATATTACAGTGTTAATGAGTGAACTATCTGTCAGATGACCACTTGGGGAATTCAAATCTATCCCGTTCGTTCCCAAGGAAACAGAAGCGATCATATCTGCATCAGCTCTGTCTCTGTTTTGGCCATTGTTTGCATGAGAGACAGCTGTGGCATAAGAAAAAGGTCATGGGCAGGACTCTAAAAGCCTGGAGTACCACCTTCAGACCTTCTCCTTATACCTGTGTGACCTTTGGGTAACATGTTCTCCCCAATCCTCAAGGATGCTGGGAAGATAAAATGATACGACGCTTTGAAAAGACCCTGAAAAAAACCTGAGGTATAGAAATGTATAATCTTAACTAACATAATCTGTAATTAAATAGCACAGTAATGAATAACAAATCAGATCTATGCATGATACAGAGTGATGCATGAATCATTTTTTATGAAGAATTGGGTCTTTTACATTTTGTTCAGGCTATTGCTGAATCTCAGAATCTGTAAGATTTCCTAGCATATAGTATGTGCTTTAAAAAAAATAGGGAGGGGCGCCTGGGTGGCTCAGCGAGTTGAGCCGCTGCCTTCGGCTCGGGTCATGAACTCTGAGTCCTGGGATCGAGCCCGCATCGGGGCTTTCTGCTCAGCGGGGAGCCTGCTTCCTCCTCTCTCTCTGCCTGCCTCTCTGCCTGCTTGTGATCTCTCTCAATAAATCTCTCTCCAATAAATAAATAAAATCTTTAAAAAAAATAGGGAGAGGGGCGCCTGGGTGGCTCAGTGGGTTAAGCCGCTGCCTTCAGCTCAGGTCATGATCTCAGGGTCCTGGGATCGAGTCCCGCATCAGGCTTTCTGCTCAGCAGGGAGCCTGCTTCCCTTCCTCTCTCTCTCTGCCTGCCTCTCCGTCTACTTGTGATTTCTCTCTGTCAAATAAATAAATAAAATCTTTAAAATATATATATAAAAAATAGGGAGAGAAAGATTACAGATAAATGAAATTTTTAGTTATAATTTCACCCTTTTGCAAACATTTATGGAAGGCAATTAGCAGACAGATTTGTGTAAGGCAGGATCAGAAAGAAAAGAGAACTTAACACTTATTCAATGTCCACAATGGGCCAGACATTGTACTGCGTGTTTTATGTACTCTATTGCAAAGAATCAATTACCTCTTCAAAATCAATGTAACATTTCTTCCTTAGGCTTCAGAAAAAACAATGAATCATCCATCTGCATAAAAAACTCATTTGATATTTCCCTTACTCCGCTTACTGTGCCAACTTAGAGAAAAACTAAATCAACAACTTTGTTTAAACTGATAAATAGATCCAAAAAAATCCTGTTTCTTGATCATTTGGTTACAGCTACCCACTGTGCTTGAAAAGCCAATTAGAGAGCCAAGGATCCTGTGTATAAAATAGTCAAACTTGGCCCTCTGATGGCTGGTAGACGAATAGAGTTATGGGTACTGGAGGTCACAACTCAAGCAATGGCTGTTGCTTGTAGCAATGGGGAAGACAACTTGGGCTGTTTGCAAAGCCTCCTACCTCAAGCAATGGCTGTTGTTTGCAGCAAAGGGGAAGACAACTCGGGCTGTTTGCAAAGCCTCTCTTCCTGATTTCTCCACCCTGTGAAAATGGTGAGGAGCACCACCTGCCCATGGCTGTGATTGTACTATATGTGTCCCTGTCCCCCGGGTCCGTAGAGCTGGCAACCTTTTCTTAGAGAGGAAGTGAAACATGTAGACCGAAATGGGTGTGCAGGAGATGTCTACATATCACTAATAAATAGATGTGAATAACTTAAAATATTTTTTAAATCCCATTTCATTAAAAGTAATAGCAAGAAAATCCACATCATCAACATGATTTAAGTTTAAACCGGTAACCGAGAGCCTCATTTTACACATTTTTTTTTTTCCGGTTCCTAATAGCATTCTGCTAATATCCCATAAAGAATTTTCCTGAATATAAACTTGGAACATTTTAATAATGACTTCTTCCTTTAAATATAAAATTATTATGCTGATTATGTTAACATTTTAAATATTGAGTCTTTATTTTTATTTGGCTTTGTTAATTTGACAATTTTCTTTAAGGATTGACATTTTTAAAAAAACAGATTTTCATCCTAAAGTCTCAGATCCACCTGCTCTTCTCTTGTGTTCTTTCCTCCTCCTCTCCTTCTCTCTTCTCTTCCTCTCTTTTTCTTTGCTCCCTGACTCATGGTTTTCTTTTCTTAAAGGCTGATCACAATGGTCCCTTAGCCAAGTCGTCTGGCAAATTCCACGTGGGTCCCTGGATGGGCTCAGGGCTCCGTGAAGAGAATTCTGGGTTATACTGAATCAAGTCAAGTCATCAGTTTCAGCTCTGGCTGCTTTTCACCAGCTTCAATTTTCAAAAGCCAGCTACCATGTCAGTTTTAAGGTTTTAAAAATTTACTCCTGATGCTTATGCAGCTTGGTTCCACAGTATCTGTGAAATGTTTTGCATACGTCTTAAAATTGTTTCTTCAATAAAAGCAAATTCGTTCCACTGGTTGAGAAGATGATTTTTTTTTTCCTTGAAGGATTTGCTTTCCTTAAACAGCAGAACATCTTGATATTTTCTCCCCGGTGGTGAGTAGGGAGGAATTACAGGAAACTGAAACAAAGCATATTTTGAATGTGGTAGGAAAGAAATCTTAACCTTCTTGGTCTGGCTAAATGATCACTTCATATGCTCTTTGTTTATGAGTTTAAAGCAATTCTTTAAGATCATTTTGCTGAATTTACATGAATATGTCAATTTCATCAGCCTGGCTCTGTATCATTTATTTAACCCAACATTCTACCAATATTCATCGAGTGCTATTATGGGCAGACACAGGTGCTGAGGAGATGCCAACTGGACATGTCCCTGCTTTCATGAAAGTTCTGACAAGAAGCCTGGCAACTGCATTGTGATAAATGCAATGGGAACACCCATGAGGGGCAACTAGCCAGACAAGAAAGTCAGAGAAGGCTTCCTAGCATAGCAGTGGTGTGCTGAAACAGGTTCTTATGGGCTCCCAAGACCACCTGTTAAATTGCAGAAATTCTGCAAGCCAGTCATTGAACAGTGATTACTAAAAGTTATAATGTATGAACTTAAAATTATATACATTATACTGAAAACAAAGGTAATATATACTCAAAACTCACTACTTCCCAATTATTTACTCTTATCTATGATCTTGAGGTGATTTATGCCAATTATATCCGTCAGGGGGAACCTTCTATTGTGGAATGCTACTCCGTGTTCAGTGAAATCACGTTGGTAGCTTGAAATCACCATGGTGGAAATATTTACACAACAGAAATTGGCAAATACGGCCCATTAGCATGTTCACTACATCGAGAGCTGGTTGTGCAAGGACTCACCAGGATACCACTGAATCTTGCCCAGGAAGTGAAGAAAAAGTGCCTGGCAAATGGTGTCTATTGGGTGTTGGGTGTGGAGATGGCAGGATGTTCCAGGATGAGGAAACAGTCTGGGCGAAAGCAGGGAGGTGACAGAAGATGCTCTTCTGAGCTCCGGAGCCAAGGCTGTCTTCTATGTCTGGGACATACAGAGGTTGGTTCTCTTACCTCCTACATGAAAACATCTAGTAGGACTCAGGCTCTATTGGTCTTAGTCGCTGTACCTCCACAGCATCTAGTATGGTGCTCGGCAGATCATCAGTGCTCGAGAAATGCTTGCTCTCATAATCCCAAGCATGGAGGGGGGGGGGGCTAGAGCAAGGTGGCAGGCTGAGATAGCACTGTGCAGGGGCTATGTCTGGGCTCTCGTCTCGTGATAATAGGAAACCATGGAAAGCTGGTAAGCAGGGGAGTAATAAAAACATCTTTGCATTCTGAGCAATCCCTCTGGTTACAGTGTAGAGGGTGGAACAGAGTGTGGTAGAACCAAGGGCAGGGAATTAATTAGGAGGCTCTAATCCATGCAGGAGATAATAAATTTAGGGTTGCTGATGGGGACGGATCAAAAGAGATTGAGAATGAATGTTTGCTGGGGTCTGTCATGGATAAACTTTGAGGGTGAAGGAGAAAGGGAAATTCAGAAGTCAGCTGGGCTTCTGGCTAGGAGCGGGCGCGGCAGAGGGGGCCGCTCTGGGACGGTGACATTTGGGGGAGGACAGGAGGGCAGTTTCGATAGGGTTATTGGAGGTGGTGGTTGGAGGTGTGTGGTAGGCTGTGGGATAAATAGGTGTGATCAGGACAGTAGTCTGGGCTACGAGAGATTTGGGATGAAAGCTACTTCTGTCACCACAACGAAATCAGAATGCTGTGTCTGAGGAGGGCCCACACTTCTCTGCGCAAGAGCTCTTTTTGTCACCCAGCCCCAAGAGCCATATGTTTTAAAGACATATTGTCTAGCCAACAGGTTATGTGTATTAATAAGGAAATGATTGATTTTCACTCTGTAAGGCAGCTAAGCTACTTGGCTGGTGTTTTAGGATCTATTCTGGGATAATGAAGTGAAATAGAAGAGATATGCAAAATGGGTCAGAAGAAGACCGACAGAAAGCCATATAATTCGAAACTTGCTGGCAGAACGGGCTGCTGTAGACACAAAGGTAGCTCCTCCATGTGTTTCAATGTAGGCTGGCTGGGGCAATGGCCCTTGGATCCAGCAAGATGGCGTCTCCCTGGGCAGAAGGAAGCACTCAGAGCTGGACTTAGCTGTGCATTTGTGGGGCTGGGTGACTGAACTCCTCCAATCCGACCATCGACCAATGGCTGTCCCTGGGAAGCATGATTCTAAGGAAGTTCTCCTGTGAGGCAGGAGGATGTTGGAAGAAGATATTCAGGTGCACGAGAGGGTATCTTCCTCTAAGAACATTCTAAATGTTAAAAACTGAATTGAGTTTCAATCACTTATTCTTGAGTAGGCTTCATTAAGTGTAATCTTCACATCTTTTGCCCTGAAGTTAAAGTGAAAGAAAATCTTAAGATAAATCTCCAAAGGTTAGAGATAATCAGGAGTTTCCCTTTATCATCAAAAGGAGGGGAAAATTTTTTTTTTTTCTTTTTAAATCCCTTTTACATGGGAGGAAAGTTAACACTAGTTTGCTTTGGATGCATTTCCTCTAAATGCATCGTAGGCACTTTTCTCAAATCTTCATTTTGCTTTATAAGAAAAAGGTGTCTCTTTTTTTCCTTTCTTTTCTTTGTATCTAGCATCTAAAAAAATCTGGCTCTGTTATCCAGTGATGTCACAAACAGGAATAGAACAGACTCTAGCTTTCTGTATAGAAATGGAGAAATCAAAGAATAAAAGATATTTGAAGGAGGTCACTGTTTCTTAGTGAAATAGTATAAGGAAGAGCTGACGGGCAGAATATAAACTTTGAAATCTGAATAACCAGAGAAACTATTCTGAGTATTCTGAATCGAGGCATCATTGAGAACTTGCTCTTTTCTTTTAAAAACAAAACTCAAGAAGAAATCGAAATAGAACTTTTATAAATAGTATGGCCATTTGCTTTTTTCTCAGAAATCGGGCAGAAGGAACGGAACCACTTGTCATTGCAGCAAGACAATTACTCCCTTTATGTGAGATGGATGTGACAATAGGCAGAAACCACTGACATTCCCCTAAAACCTTTTGCTGCACTGGTACCAGTGAGACCACCAGGCAGAGAATCCAGTAAGTTGGGGACAGTCTCGGTCCAACTCCGCTATTCCCTTGAGCCGCCTTCCTTCTGAAGGCTTTGATCATTAGCTGTTTCTTCAGTGTCACACCATGCCACGTCCAGGCCATGAAGAAATACGTGTCCCTTTCAAGGTCACTCACTTCCCTTGAAAATAACCCCAAGCACGAGCACCTTCAAGGGCAGGTGTGTATATCACCCAACTGCTCTTCGGATTGGAGATGCTAAAGATAACCTCACGGACCATCACGACGAGGCAAAACCAAAGAGCCAGTCAATGTTCTTCAGGATTCACACATCGTAGACATTTTCAATAACAGTAATTAAAATATTTCACTTGTAAGAATAGTTTTGATTGGATATATTCCAGGCTAAGCATTTTACATAGAAAATATCATTTTACTCTCAAACACCCTATTGAGAAGGTACTACTAGGATCCTCGTTTTTTTCAGGTGAGTTCATTATGTTTAGCCAGATAATTTGCCCCAAGTCCCATAACTAGTAAACACCAGATCCGAGGTCTGTCTGATGCAAAATCTGACCTTAAAACCTTTATGTTATTTTAAAGAATCTTAGGCTGACTTCAAGGACATTTTAAGGAATTTTCTTTTCTTTATTGTTGAAGTGTCTCTGGCATTATACCTTCATGTTCCAAGTTCAACTCAGCGAAATATATTGCTGCTTCCATGTGTAAAATGACATGTTAGCATGGCCCTCTGTAGAATGTTTAGGCACAAGTAAGATGCAACTCCTATCCTCAAATAATTTATAACATGGAAGGGGAAGAAAAGGATGCAAATAACCACAATTCAAGAAATAATATGCTTCCTGCCTTAAGAAGGGCATGCATAACCGGGGTACTCAAAGTAAAGAAAACACTACTGGAATAAAAATATATTTATTTGAACTAAATTCTAAAAAATGTCCTTGGATCTGAAAGAAGATATTTTCTACACGTGAATTCTCAAGATATCACTTATGCCTGAATGTTCTAAAGGAAAAAGATCCAGAGAAAAGAAAAATATCTGGATGCTAGAAAAGGAAACCTAACCAGTAGTGAAGAGAATGTTCACAACACTCTTAACTGTTAGAACTGGAAAAGTACATTTCAAAGAACCCTTCATTTTACAGGTGAGGAAACTAAGACCCACTAGCTAGAGGCAGATAATACTACATTATTTTTTTCCACCCTCTTAGGTTTCTTTCCTCCCCTCCTTCTTCCCTTCCTCCTTCCCCTCCTTCCCTTCTTTCCTTCCTTCCTTCCTTCCTTCTTTCCTTCTTTCCTTCCTTCCTTCCTTCCTTCTTTCCTTCTTTCCTTCCTTCCTTCTCATCTTCATTTGTGCTGTAGATTCAGAAAGAATTGTCTGGAGAAAATTAAGTACCTGGAGGCCACCCTACTCTTCTGTAATGGGTTCTACCCTTGTCTGTAACAAGTATTAATTGAATGGATGGTTTCAATTGGAATTTAATAAGGCTTGCTTCTTAATTTAGATTATATCTGACAAACCAATCTTTTCCTGGATTAGGTTTGAAATTATTCCTAATACAGTTAAATTCTATCAAGTGAGATCAGTTTCATCTTCCCTGATAGGATAAGAAGGAGACTATCAACACATCTGAAATTCATAGGCAGAGACTCAGCAAGTTTTGTTTTCTCTTCCCTTGGAGAATTTACACACACCTGCAAAGTTCTTCAACTTGGGTGGGTAACAGAAGTGGTAAAATAATGAGGGCACTTTCCTGTCTGTGATGACGATTGGCAAGTTGGCAAAGGTAAGAAGATTGGTTGGGACTTGAACAAATAGCACTTGTTTCTTCTTAGAACATTCCCTGTAGTATGTTTTAGGCAATAGCCCTCCCTTAGAAGGCTGGGTCCTCTGGTGCTAAAGTTTATATGGACCATGTAGGAAGATATGTATTGAGAAAACAATGGCATGCTGGGAAAGTCTTTTTTAGCATCAAACCATTTGCAATTGCCATCCCAAGTCTTCCCCTTGTTAGTTGCATGACCCCAGGCAGGCTACTCAGTTCTTGTAAATTTAACATTCTTTACCGTAAAATCAGGAAATGGATGCTCTACAAGATTGTGGCAGGGCTTTGAAATGAATATATAAAACATCTAGAAAGAGACTGACATGGGGAAGAGGATCTGTTTTGTCTTCTACTGCATTCCTCATGCCTGATACATGATAGGGGATTTGTGGTTGAATGAATTTACTAAGAGATCAACTATTTGTGGTCATGATGATCATCATTGTTACTATTTGTCTAAAGTCTTAATGTGCTTTTGTTCCCAGTCCTTAAAAATGTGTAATACACATATATAATGATATATGTTATATAACATATAATATCATGTTATACAAAGAATACACAAACCAAGAGTTGGAGATAAGTGCCATAATGTTGTTACCAAAATTTTATAACTTGATTATACAACCTGGCATAGCCAATATATATATTTTCTAAAGTTTATTGATATAAATGATCTCTACACCCAACATAGGGCTCCAACTCACAACCCTGAAATCAAGAGTCTCATGTTCTTCTGACTGAACCAGCCAGGTACTCCTAGCCAATGTATTTTTTTTTTTTTTTGGAAGGAATTTCAGTGTCCCTTACACCTAACAGTTTAGCTGTGGGCTAACTAGGAGAGGAAAAAGGATCTGATAATGTATAATAAATTAGACCTAAGACAAGTTTGGAGCAGGAGCATAGTTCATGGGAATGGATCTTTTCATTGGTCGGTCGATCCCACTAAATCATTGATCAGTGACTAGATACAACAAATGAGCTGTCCTCTCTTGCAGATATGATGAGAACCTATGGCATTAGAGGAGGGGAATTTCATATCTGAAAATGTGGTGTGTGCATCTTCAGCCTTCCAATACAAAGAGGGGGGCAAAATTAGACTTTTTTGCTTTGTACTACCAAAACTTCAGGAAAGCGATAACTGATGAGGCTCAAGACGAAAATTTCATTAGACTTGAGCATGGTGGGAAGTACTTGCTATAGTTATGAAGGGGATCAGACAGAAAGGCAGACAACTTGAGTCCTTTGGCTTTGCCACCCTGTTTCCTCAGCTTCTCATGAAGGTTTTACTGAAAGCCTTTGAGCTTTCTCTTAATACTTGATCTATTCAGCAAATAGTTACTGAACTCCGCCCTTGCATGAGATTGGCTTCAAAGGCACCCTTGTTGTTATAATGCAATAATCTGGCAACATGGGTCCCATTGTCAGAACCCTCCTCTATGTATTCCTTAAGCACCATGAGGCCCCTGTGCATTACTTAATCTTTCTAAGTCTTGGTTTCCTTACTTAGAAAATAAGGGGGGAGGTTCTAGCTCATCACAAATATTGTAGGTTTTTTTTTTTTTTTACAAATATTGTTATAAATATTATGTAATATAAACCACATATCGCAGAGTGTAGTCCTTTGAAGAAAGCATTCAATATATGATCTAACAGTTATAAACACTGTTGCTTTTCCATAAAAGGTTCTGGAATGACTGCTAACGACAACTGGTGTAATAAAGTAAATGATCTCCCAAGGAGGAGTTGCCAATCATGTCCTGAAATAAAGAGTCATTTTAATTTGTAGGCTTTCCAACTCTCATGATATCTGCCCACCTGCCACCTCTACCCTCAATTAGGGAATTGCTTCTTGCCTCACTCAAAGGCTTATCAGAGTTTAAGAAAGCCTCTTTATGCAAATATTCCAGCTGAAGGGGACATCTAGAACTTCTAATTCAGTGAGGCTGTTTATCGAGGGTGACTGAGCGTTCCCTTGAGAAAGAAGAAATACATGGGGTGTCTGGGTGGCTCGGTCGGTTAAGTCTCTGACTCTTGATTTCAACTCAGGTCTTGATCTCAGGGTTGTGAGTTCAAGCCCAGAGTTGAGCTCCAGGCTAGGCATGGATCCCAGTCAAAAAAAAAAAAAAAAAAAAGGTGGAGGGTGGGGGGTGGAATACAACCCTCTAGTTCTTAGGAAGTATGTAGATTTTATACTTTAGTTCATGTATAATTTCATGGATGTGGCTTATATGGATAAAAAAACTACCTATTTCCAAATCCTACCCAATAAAGCCTCTTGCGGAACATACCCATTCTTTCAGCAAATCCTATTGGTGTTTCCTGCTAAATGTATCCAAATTCCAACCACTTGTTGCCTTTCCGCTATGTTCGAGGCTGGCTTTGGTCCTTCCCCATACCCTCTTCCACATTGCAGCCTGCCTCCTAGTCCTCTGTCCTGTAGAGCCTGGCTTTTCTCCTTCCTCTCCTTCCTTAACTCACTCCACTTTGCCCTATGTCAAGATTACCAGATATACTTTTTTTTGTTTGTTTCTAGCTCATTCGACAATTTTTTGTCCTGTTATTTTATGACCTGCTATACAATATCCTCTCACGTGAGTGCACCCTTACATGCCCTGTATTATTTCTACTCTTGATTCTGACATTTCTTACAAAGAAATGTGTCTTTTTAAGAGCACATTCCTTATTAACAACCCTCCTATTATAATGTAGCAGGACAAATTCCACAAAAATGTCTCATCCACATTCTGGTAATAAAGAGAGTCCGTTTGACCTCTTAGAGAATTTTTAATAGAAGGACTTGAACACGTATGCACATACTCCAGTGGAGATCCTTCTGAGAAGTGTGTGATGGTCGCAAAGCCCTTTTGTTCAAGTGCTTCTTATGCCCCCTTCTTTAGGGCTGTTTTGTATATCAGCAACCTGAGTGCCTGGTCATTCACGCACGGCTGGGATAGCAGCCTCTTAAAACATGAATCCGTGTCTAGGTAATAGATTTGAGAGGAATAAATGATTGCCATTTTTCTTCCCAGGAAAGGAAGAAAATAGCTTTTTGTGGAAACCCCAAATGTGCTCTTTCCCAAACAGGTCGTGGTCCTTTGGGGTTACCCCAAGCTCATTAAAACCCAGAGCTAGGCCTGTAAATCTCTTGCCCTGTCCGTCTCTCAAGGAGAGAAAAAGGGACCAGACCAGATTCTTTCTCATCCTACTTCCTACCAGTTCACCCCGAAAAGCCCCAAACTGGTTTGATTCAGATTCAGTCAAGGGAACCTAGTCTGATTCCATGGCTCCCTTTCTGCCCTGTCATTCCCCCTCCTCCCTTCACACATCCCCTCCTCTTTGATTATATCTGAAATCTCTTTCACAAAGGATTTTAAAAATCGAAGCAAGCTAAGCACATATGTGCCCGACATTTTTTTGTGTGAATAACTTTCAATTAAAATGCAATCACTCAGTCCCCAACCAGGTTTAAAGGGCTGATATAGATTTGGTTAGTACGTCATGACCGGGAGACCAATAAAAAGAACATAAGGGCTTTGTGCAGTCATCCTGGTGGGCGAAAAGGGCCGATGAAGACTAGGCTGGAGACCCTTTGCAAACTTCTCAATTTTGCCTAAAGCAGGTCCTGTTTATCTTTAACGGAGTGGTGGGACAAATAAAAATGGGGCACCTGGTTTTTGTGCTTGGCAGCTGCAACCTCAGAAGCCCTGTCTCATATGATTTATGAAAATGTACTTTTCTTCTTTTAATGTGTGCTTGACTTCATATAAAGGAGCATTTCCCCCCCCCGAAGATTCATTAATGAAGGTTACGCCATAATCTTAAAAAAGAAACGCAGATGAAATGTTTAATTATTTACGATTGAACATATAGAACATTTGCCTGGTTTGCACAGCTGAAGATATAATTAGAGGTTCCTAGAGAGAGAACAGGCTGAGGGTGTGCAGAAATTTCAAACATATTAGAAAGAAAATTTCCCCCAAATTGCTCACAAATGTGAGGGATTAGTCCATCTACCTGGGGCTCTCTGAAATTCCATGATTGAATAGCTGAGAAAGAAAAGATTGCTTCCTTTCTCAATGCCATTTTGTTGGATGTTTTTAACGAAGTAGCAAATTAGTAGCTCAATAGGAAAAGCTCTCCGACCGTGTATTAGAATTTATCATCCCAGCCCATGTATCTAGCTACTTCGTTTTTTAGATTATCGCACTTTCCTCATTCGTAGAAATATGACTAGTGCAAATACCTTTGCAGACACCTGCATGCTGTTTTCCTGCATGTTCATGATGGCTTCGGAGATCTTGACATCTATTGGGTCCATGACAGACTCAATGTTGAATGGTCCTTCCAGTCGCTCTGCCACCAAGAGCATTGCATCTGTTAAAGTACAGGAACATGATTTATATGAGAACAGAGGATTCCGGGTGGTTAACCTGTGCTTAAACAGTTCCAACACAACTGGTTGAAAAATAACCATTCACTCAAAATTTTTACCTGATTTTATATAATCTGAAATGGGATGGAGGACTAAATATCAAAGCAGTATTTTATGTTTTTATTTCATTTGAAGATTTAAACTTATTTTACATATATAAAAACAGGCTTAAACATGAGAAAATCAGTTCATATTAACATTGTTGAATGTCTCTATCCCACGTGAAGTTAGACCAAAAGAACAAAATTAAGAACAAAATGATATTAGGTCAGGAATCAGCTACATTTCAAACATGGAGTCTAGGCTCTTCTTCTGGGGGATGAGAAAATTGAGAAAGTTGGAGAAGTGCCAGCATGTGGATTGGGGTGCAAACATGTCGAGACCCTATTCAAACCTATTTAAGATGCATGGAGCATTTCTAGATTCTCCAAGAACAGACCTGTCCTTACTTTATGTCCTTCCGTCTTAGCCCTTTGGCATCCTTTGGAGGATAGAGCTATGTCTCTTACTTGGTTTTGTATGATCAAGGCTTATGATGGTGCCTATCACATTGTAAACGCGCAACAAATATTTGTGAAATGGAATTGTGCTGAACTGAACTTCTGCTTGCGAAGCTTTAATTTTCTGGAGAAGATAGTCCTAGTGATATGTTGGCAGGAGGTCTGCCTGAGGAGATGATAGCCCTGAGTTCTGGGCCTTGCGCCATCAATAACTAGCAGAACACCTGCGGGGAGAAAGCTTCTGAGCTTATCTGGCCTCAGACTGGTGGGGTGTAGAAAAGGCACTGCTGATGAGGAGTCTCTCACGGTCAATGGCGAGGGACATTCGCCCATTCTTGGGCCCCTGAAAACTGGCTCACTTCTGTCTTTAGTGTTCAGGGCACAGTTTGCTTCCAGGTTGTCAAATAGAACTTTCTGTGAGGATGATAATGGGGCTATTGAAACTTACCATGTGACTAGTGTGACTGAAGAATCAAACTGTTAATAAATTAGTTTGCTTTTAATTAATTTAAATGTAATTAAAAATATTTTATTTATTTATTTGAGAGAGAGCCAGAGAGAGACAGAGCAGAGGAGAGAGGAAGAGGCAGAAGCAGACTCCTCACTAACAGGGAACCCAATGCGGGACTCGATCCCAGGGCAGATCATGACCTGAGCAGAAGGCAGATGCTTAACTAACTAAGTGAGCTACACTGGTGCCCTAATTTAAATATAATTTTAAATATTTAATTGAGACTAGTGGCTGCCATATTAGACACTGAAGCCTATACTTTTTTTAAATTAACATATAATGTATTATTAGCCCCAGGTGTACAGGTCTGTGAATCGTCAGGTTTACACACTTCACAGCACTCACCATAGCACATACCCTCCCCAGTGTCCATAACCCCACCCCCCTCTCCCAACCCCCCACCCCCCAGCAACCCTCAGTTTGTTTCTTGAGATTAAGAGTCTCTTATGGTTTGTCTCCCTCCCAATCCCAACTTATTTCATTTTTTCCCTCCCTATCCCCCACGACCTCCAGTCCTGCCTCTCAAATTCCTCATATCAGAAACAGCATATGATAATTTTCTTTCTCTGATTGACTTATTTCCCTTACCATGATACCTTCTAGTTCCATTCACGTTGTTGCAAATGGCAAGATTTCGTTTCTTTTGATGTAGCCTAGACTTTTAACATACAGATTCCAGTCTTAGATTTCAAGTTTTTCCACTGCTAAAGCTCTTGGGAGCCAATCTTAAAACACTTTCTTTCTTTCAAAATAATACATGTTTATTATCAAACACTTACAAAATACAGAAAAAAAAAAAAAAACAAACCCAATAACAAAGGAGAGAAATACACCCATAATGCCACTTCCCAGAATAACACCCGGGATAGTTTGCTTTTTTTCTCCTATGCATAAATATTTTAAGCATGCAACTGGAAATATACCATCCATATATCATATAATTTGCTTCCTAACTGTATTATTAATGTGAAATGCTGTTTATAGTAGTTATTTTATAGTTTTAGCACCAAGAAACCAAACTTTATTTTTATTACATATCCAGCTATGCATGCTCAGTCAAGGTCCAACATCAAAATCTTTTCAGAATTACAAGCAGTTTCCAATTAGGCTGATTAGAAACCTTTTAAGAGGTGAATTCTTGTAAGAAGGATACAGTACTCTCTCGGAAGCAAAGATAATATTTCTGAAGAGCACTGGGTTTTGTGTACAGTATCCGCTTTAACAACACCCACTGGCCATCTGCACCCGATCCCAGAACCGAGCGTCCGTTCTACCCCCATAAAATGTTCCCGGAGTGAACGCTCTCAGGGAGGTCCGTCTAGTCCACAGGCATCCCGGGTACTCTGTCGCATAGCCTTCTTACCACGGGAAAGATTTTGAGTGTGAACAGACTCCCAAAGAACCCCTAACAGCAAATTTTTTTCCCCCTTAGATAATGCAGACTTCTCTGTGTACATCACAGCACGATCTTATAACAAAAGTAACAATTTCTCTGCGGCTTACAGACCCAGTTATCTGGCGGTGCGGACAGAGGATACCCATTGCGAGGTTGTAGTATTTTGATCTTTAGAGGTTTTTCCCTTGAAGGTTTTAAAAGGTGGCTAACTGTTGTCTGAGAGCTCATCTGTTTCTTTTACATCTCCATATGTGTTTCGTATCTTTATTAAAAATAATCCCCTTTCCCGTTAGACTTTACAACAGGTTTTTTGATGACAATTAATTATGATGAATTAGCAAGTTTCTCTAGATGGGTGCATTCTGCTAGGAGAATCAAGAAACCTCGTACAGGAAAAAGACTTGGCCTGATGGAGTTCTTCAACAAATGCACTTAAAGAAACTGAAACCATGGGTCCCTTAACTTGGTGTTTTACAGACATATTTGCATAAATCATAAGACAAAGGGTACTGGCCAGTCGTATATTCTTCCGACATGAATGGGCTGACTTGAGGCCGTGCTAAGTTTAACTCTCTGGGAAATCTGAGAGCCACTGTGCTCCCCGCAGTAAGGACAAGTGTAGTGGACTTACTGTAGTGTCCCAGTTTTGAAATTACGGGGTCCTCTCATAAAGCAGGGAGGTTTTTCTCTTTGGTGATTTCAGTCTTTTTGTTCCTGGTTCCTTTCCCAACACAGTGCTGGCCTGTTAGGTTTCTGGGTCTGCAAACGCATCTTATCTTTTTAGACTCCATCATGGTAAAACTGCTCAGGGCGAGTTTCTCCGGATCACTTGCCTATGGGGCCTTGGAAAAAGGCAGTCTGACTGATGATCCTGCATGTTAAACCTAAGCAAATGATCACATTTACTCAAATTGCTTGCTCCTAGATTTCCACGTTCTTCTTCTTCGTCTTCTTTAAAAGATTATTTATTTATTTACTTGAGAGAAACAGAGACAGGCAAAGGTAGAAGGAGAAGCAGACTTCCTACTGAGCAGGAAGCGCAACAAGGGGCTTGATCGCAGGACCCTGGAATCAGACCCTGAGCCATAGGCAGATGCTTAACCGACTGAGACACTCAGGCACCCCACAGATTTCCATTCTTTATCTCAATTCACTTACTTTGTTATAAAACCCAATTTAAGATGACACATTTTTGATGTAGGTAAGTATCTATTTTCTTTTAATTTAGATCAGCAGTCAGAATATGCTACTTTAAAGCTGTTATGTGGTTTAGGCTATTACTAGTGATGTATGTACTAGTTTATATATATAGTGTATATTAGTTTATGTATTATATATTTATATTATATATATTCTTTATATTTAATATATTTATTTATATATTGTTTATATATAATATATATAAACGAAGTGATCATTTTTCAATATATATGTATCAAATCATTATGTTGTACACTTTATAAATATAGATTATATATAAATTAGTATAGATAGACACACACACTAATTATAAACATATATTTACTGGGGCACCTGGGTGGCTCAGTAGGGTTAAGCCTCTGCCTTTGGCTCAGGTCATGATCCCAGGGTCCTGGGATCGAGCCCCACATCGGGCTCTCTGCTCAGCAGGGAGCTTGCTTCCCCCTCTCTCTCTGCCTGCCTCTCGGCCTACTTGTGATCTCTGTCTGTCAAATTAATAAATAAAATATCTAAAAAAATAAACAACCCCCCATATATTTACTAAGTAAAATAAATTCTCTTTTGAAGACTCAAAAGTCAATGTAGAGCCTCAAAAATCTCAGAATCATTAGGAGTAGTAATGTGCATATAGTTAACGATACTATATTCTTCACCTAAAAATTTGTTAAGGTAGATTTTATGTGATGTGTTTTTTACCAAAATAATAATAATGGAAAAAAGTAGTAATGATTATCATACTCATCAACTATAGAAGTGGAGAAAAGGCAACACTTCTGCACTGTTGGTGGGGACATAAGCTGGTGCAGCTGCTATGGAGAACGGTACAGAGTTTCCTCAAAAGATTAAAAATAGGCCTACAGTATGATCCAGCAATCCCATTTCTGGGAAACCAAATCACCATCTTGAAATATATCTGCAGCGCCATGTTCACTGCAGTATTATTTATAATAGCCATGTCACGGGAATGACGGAACTGTCCATCAACAGATGCATGGATCAAGATGTGAAATATGCATATCATTCAGTCCTAGAAAAGGAAGAAATTCTGCCATTTGCAACAACATGATGGACCTTGAAGGCATTATGTTAAGTGAAATAAGTCAGAGAAAGACAAATACTGTATGGTCTCAGTTATACATGGAATCTTAAAAAAAAAAACCTGAACTCATAGATACAGAAAATGGTTTGGTGGTTGCCAGGAGCAGGGATTAGGAGGTAAGAGAAGTGGGTGGAGGAGGTCAAAGGGTACAAACTTCAGTTAATAATTCCTGGGAATGTACAGCCTCGTGATTGTAGTTAACAATATTGTTTTACATATTGAAAGTTGCAAAGAGAGTAGATCTTAAAAGTTCTCATCACAAGAAAAAAATGTGCAACTGTGTCGTAATGGATATTAACTAGACTTATTGTGATGATCATTTTTCAGTATATATCCATGTATCAAATCATTATGCTGTACACCTTGGACTAATACAATGTTACACATCAGTTGTATCTCAATAAAAATGAAAACAAAATAAAAACACATCTCCTTAAGAAACAATCATCCCTCTGCCAAGTGTTGTTCTAAATATACATGACAGGACTTCCCAGGGCCACAAAAGGAAAAGCAGCTTTTCAGAAAACACTTCCAGTATTTTGCATTTTGCTATTAAGGGGCAGGCTTACAGCTCTGGTCTTTGGGAGTCTAGTTTAGATACATTAAGGAAGAAGAACATGGCAGCAAGACCAGAGCTGTTCAGTCCTGGGACTCCATTCCGTGTATGCCTGAAAGCCAATGGCCAGTCTCCCTGGACCCCAGAACTCACATGGTAAGAGGGTCCGCATAGCCCACGGAGCAGCCAGCAGCATCCCTGCCTGACTGCTTAGCCCCCCACTGGCTGGGCAAGGCTGTCACCAGATCAGGAAAACCTTCCCTCTTCTTTGGGGCTGAAGGAAACCATCCCTCTCTCTCCCCCCAGTACCTTTATGACACCAAGACAGTAGTTGGTTAAGTTTCTCTGCAATCAGTTAAGTCACAACATAGTCATAACTTACTCCAGAGGCTGCCATCCTACGCTGTCTTAATTACCTCCATGCCTTTTATATTGTGAAATATTTGGAACATTATTTTTAACTGTGCTCTTGGAGCTGTTATCTATGGCCAATTAAGCCAGGTCTGTCCTGGCGTGTCTGCTAACGATCAGCTGATCCTTCTGCACATATTTCCTGTGCCGGCAGAGTTTGGATCTCTTTAAACAAAGGACTGTTGTCTCGCTCCAGCAGCATCCGTAACTTCTGTTTCTAAGTGGAGGTGAAGTTTAGACGAGTTTTAGAAATAACTGGTATCACAGCCCGAGGTTCTGAGGCACAGAGCTGCGGTGACTGTGTTAGGACAGGAGGTATGCGTTGCAGCTCAGCTGGAAAGGTGCACATTCAAAGCTGAGGCATCGGGCTGCAGGCAAAGCTGCACCTCTGGGCCAAGGCATTTTGCTCAAGTAAGCACAGACTTTCCTACAAAGAGTAAGGAGACCTGCCTCTGGTTAGATGGAGTCAGGCGCTTGCATTTCCATCTAGGACCCTCTATTCAATGCCAGAGATGTAACAGAGGCCACAGAGTCCCATTCTGTTCATCATGACCATGTATCCCTAATAGCAGTGGCGCAAGGAAACAAACCAGAGTGTCTGGGAAGTTGGTAGCACAGTGCCTGGAATACGATGAGCTCTCCACAAACGTTAGCTAATCCAAGGCCCTACTTCCGGGCGGAAGTGGAAAAGAGAGGACCAACTTGCAAGAAATTTTGGCCGAAGTGCTGACAGCAATTGATGCGAGGAGGAAGAGAGCACATACAAGACACGGGGCTGACTTGAAGCTGTGTAGCCGCTGCTCTTTTGTACGCTAAATCAATGTCTTGATAATAGCTGCTTTGTGATGGATGAGTTCATTACTGAGGGATACAAGACTGTGTTCTTTCCTCAGGATGCGTCCCTCTGCCAATGAATGATGATTACAAAGTCTCGGATGCCTTTCCTATTGAGAGGTGGGGTTTATGCCCCATGCCCTTGAATTTGGGGGGGCTCTGTCACTGACAGTGCACAATGGAAGGGCACGGTCTGTTTCCAGATAGGTACTGAAGAGACTAGAGTTTCCACTTTTGATTTCTTGTGAGACTCTACTCAGAGCTCACCATGCTGGACTGGTCGTGTGTGGGCACTCAGGTGACAGTCTCGGTTGGGCCCAGATTTCCAGTCAGCCTTCCTGTTGCAGACAGAATATCTGTGCCTCCCCTCCCCCAAACTCACATGTTGAAAACCAGTCTCCAAAGTGATGCTACTTGGAGGAGGACTTTTGGGAAGTCATTAGGACGTGAGAGCTTCTTGGCCTCTTCCATCATGTGAGGACATTGCAAGAAGATGGCTGTGTATGGAAGGAAGCAGGCTTACACCAGACGCCACATCTCCTGGTGCCTTGACCTGGACTTCATAGGCTCCAGAATTGTGAGAAATACATGTTGGCTATTTAAACCATGCAGATTCTGGTATTTTTGTTATAGCAGCCCCTATGGGGATAAGACAGCTGCAATAGTGCCAGACATATGAGTGTGGTAGTCTAGGACCTTCCAGACCTATCTCCCAGTGGATTGCCATCTAGGGACCCCAGCCAACACCGTGGGGGTGGAGGGAGGGAGCAGCAGAATCAGCGCCCTGAGCTGTACTTGAATTCCCGACCCACTATACTGTGATTTGTAAGAATAAGGTTGTTATTTTAAGCTGTTAAATTTGGGGACCATTTATTTTGCAGCAAAAGGAAACCAGAGTGACCAAATATTTACAATATTTATAAAGGATTCAGATATTTTTCCAATATTTGTTTGACAGAGACCTAAATAGTCAGAACTCTAGTCGGTTAATATTTGACCAATTTAACATTTATGATATAAGCCTAGTTGACAGATACTGAAATGGTCAAAAAAAAAAAAAGTTGCCCTCAAGGGAACATACAAAAGGAACTTGCTCTAAGTCTGCAAAGCACCACGGTGCGCCGAACGCACACCAGCTAGCCTCAGATTAGGACATATGTTTCTCCTGGGATGTAAGCATGAAAGAGAGCGAGTGAGAGAGAAAGCAGGTTTGGAAAAAGGCAAATATTCTGATTTTTTTTCTAAGTATTTGACTTTATGAAGAGCAAAGGCTCTGACACAGGAGCTAGACATTATCTCTCATCTTTGGATGGCACTGGATTAAAAACTATCCCGCCGCAGGCACTGCTACATGTTTATGTTCCTCTAAGATAGAAATATTCAGTAGGATTTCCTATGATCAGATATATATTTTTAATTTATTTCTTGAGAAAAGGAGATGTAACATCAGAAATGATCTTACTTAGGGCTCCTGATTTTTAACCTAGAAGGGAATGATTTTCAAAATGTTTTAGAGATGAGAAGAGAAGGCCTTTCTTTTTACATGAGGTGTTATCAGCCCTTTCCTAAATAGCGATGGAGTAGAAATGACCTTGAAAATTCAGTGGAGGGGATTTGGGGGAAACAGGTGAGAGTAGTCAAAAGGCAGAGACTTCCAGTTACAAGATGTTGAGATCTGGGGGTCTCACATACAGTACGGCAATTCTAGCTAACAATACGTACTGTTTTGTATACTAGAAAGGTAGTAGGACAGTTGATCTTGAAAGTTCTCATCACACACACAAAAAGGGTAACTATGTGAGGCAATGTAAGTGACCTTACTGTGATAATCATTTTGTCACATACGCATGTTATCAGATCAACACGTTGTACACCTTAAACTCACCCAGTGTTATACGCCAGTTATATTTCAAAAAAGTATATATATTTTTTAAAAAAAGAATGCTAAGAAAACAGAGGACATTTAATCCAAATAAGCTCAACCTGACATAATCAGTATTTGTGACTTGCTCAGGACTGTCCCCATATCACTGTGGATTCATGGGTAGGAGGGGGATATGGAAGCCTGCCCGCTGGTCACATTCATGGTGGGTAGGATCTTTCTGAAGGGACAAAGATGAAACACAGGAACATTAAAACAATTTTTTCTCCCTTTGAGAGAAATACGAATTAAGATAACACATTCATTTCAAAGTTCTCATTAAATCGTTGAAATTTGTCCTAATAGTCTGCTTTTAAAAAAATGAAATCTATAAGCACAATCTATTGTTTCATCAGAATTCCATAGTGACTGATTTTGGTTTTTCTTTACAAATCTTGTTCTCCGTCTTCCCTCTGCTGCACCCCCGTCTTAGCTTAACAGAGATGTTTTCCCCGCGGAGAAGCAGATAAAAGAACTAAAAAAAAAGGAATAAAAATATGAAGGCATTGTTAAAGAACCCTAATAAATTCATCCTTTGGCATGCAGTAACTCATCAGAATAAAACAAACAAATAAACAAAAAACCACTCTGGCTTCAGTGTTTCTATCTAGGCTCATTTATGCCCATGGGATGGATGGAACCAGGAGAAGGCTCTGCTTTCTGCTGTGGCTTGCTGGGGCCCAGCACGTGGAGTACTTGCGCCCTTTGTTTTCACCCCAATCGATTCATTAAAATGCTCATGAGATCATGGAGGGCCAAGTGTTTCCTGAGATGCCTCGAAAGAGCACAGGGATGGGGGACAGAGACAGAATGCCAGGCAGAGGAGTACCCGGGAAGGGGTGCCGTGAAAGGGTAGAGAGTGGGTGCTCACCTAGTCAGAAGGGCCATGTCCTTCTCAGAGCTGATTTATTTTTTTTTAATTTTTTGTTTTTGATTTTTTAAAGGAAATTCTGTAGTGGAGACATTGTGACTTTTAGAATCCTGATTCATGAGAAGCCCAAGCAGAGCGTTATTTTCCCTTCTTTGGACTGCATTTCTTTCCACGCTAATCTCTAGCTAATCTCTAGTGGAGCTTCGGCCTTTGCAGCTCTGTAATCTCTTCTCGGATATCGCTAGAAGAACTGCCTTTAAAAATGCAAATCAGATGAGGTCACTGCCTTCTCCTGAAGGTTGCCCGTGCCTTCTGGAGAAAGTCAGAAGCTCTTAGCCAGGCTAAGAAAAGCCCTGTGTTATTGGTTCGTTCCTGGCCCCCCACCCAGCAACCTTGTCTACTACCTCCCCTGGTGGCCCTGTCCCTTGCAAGGGGGACCTCCCCAACCCCCAGAGTTCCATCAGAGCTCTGAAAGTGACATTTGGTGACCAGGTCCCACACACAGGTAACCCATCCTGAAATCAATGGCCGATCACGTATCCTATATGCTGCCTCATTCTCATGATAACCTGCTAAAGAACTTCCAAGGGTTCAAGTCCAAAAAGAGATGCATAATGACAGACTCTCTCCCTTGCTTCAAATTCATTCCTCACTACTCAACATGTCCTGTGGTTTCCTGCTATTACAAATACTGCCACGGTGAGTATCCTTAAACATCCTTTATTCAACACATGTGCTAGTAAGTCTGTTGATTAAGTCTTAGAAGTTCACCTGCTAGGTCGAGGATATTTTGGCATTTAAAATTTTGATATTGCCAAAGTTCTCTCTGTAAAGACGGTACCTGTTTACATTCCCGATGGCAATACTCGACAGCATCTGATTCTTTAGGCCTCAAACTTTTCGACGTTGTTAAGATCAAACCGTTCCATGTTTGCCAGTCTGATAGGGTAAGAATTCGGCACCTCAGTGTAGTTTTGACTTGAGTTTCCCTCATTAGAATTAAGGCTGAACATCCTTGAATATGCTTAGATACCATTTCTATTGCGTTTCCCCTTCATATTATTTGTTCATGCATTTTTCTGTTGGGTTACTAACTCAAATTGATATAAGGAAATTTCTGCTGCCCAAAAAACAAACAAACAAACAAACAAATCCAGGAAAGAAGTATGATTTTCCCTCACTCGTTGCTGTTTATCTTTTGGCTGACTTCATGGTTCTCCGCTATGCAAAAATTTTAAGTTTTTGATAGTCCAATTTTCCATTCATTTGTTTAAATTTTCTTGGTCTCGTGTCATATTATGCAAGCTTTCTGCTTTCCAAGTTCACCTCTCTGAACCTACTCTACTTCCACTCACCTTTTTGCTTACTAGCTTCTCTGCTGTTCTGTGAACATAGGCCAGGTCTCATGGCTCTGTGGGTTCATGGTTTGCTCTCTCTTCCTTGAATACGCTCCCCCTGCATATCTTATTTTCTGTTGGTCTCCACTCAATGCCACCTCTTAGAAAAACCTTCTCTGAAGACCCTACAAACTTCCGAACACTCTTATCTGATTGCTGTATTCTTTTTCTTTTTAAGATTTGTTTATTTGTCAGAGAGAGAGAGTGCAGGCACAGGCGCAAGCAGAGGTAACAGCAGGCAGAGGCAGAAGCAGGCTCCCCGCTGAGCAAGGAGCCCTATGTGGGGCTCAATCCTGGGACCCTGAAATCATGACCTGAGCTGAAGGCAGATGCTTAACCGACTGAGCCACTCAGGCGTCCCTGATTGATGTATTCTTGACAGCACTTAATACTTGCTGAATTATTATGTGTATATTTGCTATGGTCCCTCTTTCCTCCACTATTTTGTAATTCTCAAGATGGGATGGCTTTCATCTTTGTTGTCCCCTTCTGTAGTTCCAAACCTAGAACAAGACTAGGATCCAAAGAGTTGTGAAATGGAACATTTGTTAAAAAAAATTATGGAACAATTTTTTAAAAATCTCTCTGTATTTTCTTCTGGAAACTTGAAAGCTAAGTTACTCTCTTCTTCCCTGCCTGAACACTCCACCTGTCTATTCCCCTGCCATGTGACCCATCACAAAAGCCTGCAAAACTTTATTAGCACTGGCCTGCAGGATAAAGAGCCCCTTGGTGGCTTTTGATGTGTTATAAGGTAGATGAAGAGTTTCTGTGGGAATTTAGGATCTTATTGTACTTTTTTATTAGGTAGAAATAACTTTTTAGATCTTTTAGCTTGAAATTGAAAAGTATGGCTGGTTTTCTTTCTGTGAGAGGTCATTTCTAGGTTAATCTTAAAAAAAAAAAATGCTGTTGACATATTTGCCTTTACCAAACAAGGTAAATCCTGTTCTATCTCAGGAGTCCAAGTTCACCATTAACTATCAAAACAATCTCTGTGATAAATGTCCTATTTATTTCTTCCCTGTAATTTGTCCATATTCTCTAAGTACCAAGTTAATGATATTTTTTTTTCTTTTGTTAAGCCTGTACAGTGTTTAGGTTCATAAAAAATATACATACAAAACAGACCATGACAGAAGTCAGATCTAGCCAGAGAACTCAGTACCACAAAGTGAAGTAAATAACAGAAAATGGAAAATGAGCCAATTAAAAGCAGTTTAAAATAGTGCGTAGATATTTGATACAAAAATAAAACAGGGACAGACACCCAGAATAATTACAGTAACTGAAGAACTTAAGCCAAATAAAAGAGAATTTAATGAAGATAACTGTTTACTTTGAAACCAAATCCAGGAAGAGGAGGAGAGAACAAATATACAAACTGATCTAATTCTGAAACCAGCGCAAACAAAGAGGTTTATTTTGCTTCTACACTGTAAAAGGAAATGCAAATTGTGGGAGAAATAATTCCCCAATACTCCCAGCACAGTACAGAAATTGGAATCTCCAGGACTCATTTTCTGATGTTGGTTTCTTGTTAGCAGAATGATACATTGCATTTCATAAAAATGTAATATATTCATGGCAGCATCATCTCAATGCTGTATTATAGCTTTGAGATGTTTAGTTACATCACAAGCCAGAAAGAGTGGGCCTTGTAAATCATGAATTTGATGGACATCAAAGTGTATTATACCAACCATAATCCTTTATTTAAGTTTTTATTGCTGATTCTTCATATGAATAATTTTTTATGTCATTTGTAGCTAGGAACGTTCCAATAACTCATATCAACCTAACTGTCTTTGCCTTGATGATGAGTCATAGGGTTAAGGGACAAAGAATTCTTCAAGATCTTTCTCACAGAAGAACTACATATCTTTACCTTTATATTATTGGTGCCTCCACAGGGTTTTGGTATCTGGTGGATTGATTTGGACCAACTAGTTGGTTTTATAGTTTAGGAAACAAGAACCCAAAGAAGAAAAACAGCATTCTTTCGACCAAAACCTTTGTTCTCTCTCCCTCTATCCAATATACTGGGCATTGAAATTGCTCAAATAACATTGATGTGCTAATGTACTATTTTGTTACTCACTAAATTACCAGTTCTTCACTTTGAAAGAGAATATTGAAAGAGAGACCATACGTGATAAAGATAAAACCTTTCTGTCCTAAGATTTTTCTCCTTCCTTCTTGGTTGCAATTAAGCTTTTCTTTAAGCTTCCCTCAGGGACTGTGTTCTTTCAGTATGGGCACCATGATCCTGCATTGTCCTTGACAAAATTATAAAAAACACTCACATAGAGTCATAGGCTCTGTGACCCGGGCAAATTACTTCACTATTGTGATCCTTGGTGTCCTCTGTTATCATGGGAGCTCTGCCTCTGTCACTGCGGAGTTAGATGTAACACTGGGCCCACAGCATAACAAATTTTTGTTATTATATTATGATTATCATATCTTTACGGAGACATGAGTCCTTCCATTTCCCAAAAAAATTAATACTGAAGGTTTAAGTTCACCGTCATCCATGAAGTCATAAATCCTTTTACTGAAAGAGGACTATATCTGATCTGACCCTTTTATTTTACTGACCCTTTCATGTCACTGAGTCCCAGGGGCACAGGAGTCTAGTGACCGGGCTGGGCACAATGGCAGGGATGTGACCACCGGCCAGTTCTTTCAACAAGCTCCTTCTGCTGCATCATACTGATTCCTTCTGTACAACCCGCCAACCTATCATTAAGAAACATAACCCGTGAAAGCAACTCGGGTGTCGATAAACTAAAAAAGTCCAAACTTTTTGCCAGTATATTGCAGTTAAAGCAATTCTCCTATTTCTCCCTCCTTTGCCCTAAAAGTTAATAAAGCAAATAACTCCAGAGACCATTTGTTCCTGCAGCACAAGGGCTTGCAACCTACATGGAATGAATCACAAACCTCTCCCAGAACCAATAAAAAATAAATAAATGAAAAGTCAGGTGCGTTGTCAGAATTCCCTGCTGGGTCCGAACGGAGTGATTAGTGAGTGATTCAGCAAGCAATGGGAGCCCTTCTCTCCTACTCGTGTGTGTACTGGTATTATTAAAAAATATATATATTTTTATTATTTTGTTGCTCAGTGCCATGTGAGGCAAAAGGAAAATGAAAAAAATAAAAAATAAAAAATAAAAAGAGCAGTCTGCCCTGTATCATGGGTCACTAGACCTAAAGAAAAAAAGCTGGACTGTTTAAGAAAAGAAAAGAAGAAGAAGGAAAAAAAAAAAAACCAAAACCCTCATTTTGGGAGGTGATGACTTCATCTCTTCTCATCTCTGATTTGCCCTGTGAAATGGCAAGATAACTTGATTATTTCTTCTGTCTCTACATCTTGTTTCAAGTTATCTTCAACATACACTCCGTGGTGAAGATAAAGAACATTTTCTAACCTGGTTGAGGAGGGAAAGAGGTGGGGAGAAAGAGAGAGGGACAAGGAGGGAAAGGAAGGAGGAGAGAAAAAGAGAGAGAGAGAGAGACAAAACAGTCCATGGTAAAGAAGGAAGGAGTGGGTATTTAGCATTTCCAGTGAGCTTGGGCCTGGAGCCTCATTTTATTTTTACGGGGATACCCAGCTGTAGGAAATACTATTATTTCCTTTAACGGTTGTAGAGGCTAAGATCCTAGAGGTGGAAGAGCTTGGCCAAGGTCTCATGGCCCGCAGGGGGGTTAGGATAGCTGCTGTTCTAAGTAGGCCAGAACTAACAGCAATGAAGTGCTTGAACTTGTCACTCTAGCCAAGACCTGCTTGAGTCTCAGGTAGATGGGCCAGAGCGTGTGTCTATGCAGTTAACAAGGGAGAGGCAACAGAGTCACTGGCTGCACCAGGGGCCTCAACACCGCACTTCTCTGGCCCTGCTTCTCCATGAGGTGGCGTGGAGCAGGCAAGTGCTCTTGGGGACTTCTAGCAGCTGCTCTGGCAGTCAAGCCGTGGTACGCACTTTCTCTTTCTGGGCCTTCTCTTACTAGTGTTTGGGGGAGTAGGCTCTTCTAGAACTTCTCACTGAAATGTAATCTCCTTGACTAGGGGAGTGCAGTGATTCTTCTGTTCTCAGAACATGCATCTGACTGGGGAAGGAATATTTGACCCCAGCCATGAAATTTAAACTGTCCTTATTTGATTTCCAGGAAGATAAAACTACTTTCTTATTAGATTTCTTTTTATGCTGGAGCACATATTAGTTGAATTGGAGGGAAAGGTTTCAGGTAGTACTCACTCCTTTTTTATCATAAAATACCCTGGATCTCAACTCTGTCCCAGCCGAGGAGTGGATATCCAACTGTATACTGGGCAGTTCCATTGAGTGTCTGTTTATGTATGTTTGTTATATAAAACTTAGGAAAAAGAAGAGAATAAAAAATCCTTTACCATCTACCAAGACAGAGACAACTATGGATAATATTTTGTGGTTCTTCCTTCCTGGTGTGAATTATAATATGACTAGTATTGGGGTCAGGCTAAATGCAGTTTTCCCTTTTAACTTTCAATTCAATAGCTAGCTAGATATCCCCACTATACCAAGAAAACAACCCTTTTAGTGACTGCACGATATTCTATGTCTTCAATGCATTCTAAATTTCTGTGACCATTCTATCATAGCAGGTTTTGTGGGTTCTTACTCAATTTTGCATTGCTATAAAAGAAATACAGTTCCTACCTCTGAATTGTACCTATTTCTTCTGATTACCAACTTAAGATAGAGTTCTTTAAATTGACAGCTATTTATTCATTTAAGAAGTAAGTAAAACAGGGACCCCTGAGGGCCTAAGTCAGTTAAGTAGTCAACGCTTGATTTCATCTCAGGTCATGATCTCAGGGTCCTGGGATTGAGCCCGTATCCAGCCCTGTGCTCAGCAAGGATCTGCTTGAGATTCTTTCTCTACTTCCCCCTCTGCCCCTACCCCTGCTCTCTCTCTCTCTCAAATAAATAAATAATAATACATCTTAACAAAAAAGAGGTAGAACAAACATTCATTTCTTTGATAACTACAAAAAGTTCAGACTTTAATAAGGAGAAATATTCTTCATATAGGAAACTAAATGAAAGCAAGAGAAATAGGTCTCATTCTACCCTTTCGTAGACCTTCTACATTTGAAAGGCAGACATTTATGATGATATTGCATTTTTATATTTAAAATTTCAAATTAAAGGAATTGTTTGTTTTCCCTTGCAGTTGTGTTTAAATGCATAAAAAGGAGACCCAGTTTCCATTACCTTCACCATAACCTGCAAGTGTATTCATTCCCATCTGAAAAGTTAAATGCTTCAGTTCGCAGGTATTCCATGGGCATTGTAGCTCCAAAGTCATAAGGGTCTATAGCTCTAGACCATCTCAGTGGGAGCATCCTGGAGCACCTGGATCAGAGGGGACAAGCTCATGCGCAATTGGCAAAAAAACCAAAGAGCAAGGGGGCGGGGTCACTGGTGTAGGAGTCTGACCCAAGCAGCCAGCCAGGGCAGACAAAGGTGTTTGGTCAGCATCAGAGTGAAGGACACGGGTGACACAGCGGAAGAAAAGCTATGGGGTTGCAGATAAGATGTGGCCCATGGAAGCAAGCACAAGCTGTCCATGTTGTGGGGATGTAGAAGGAATGAAGAGATGTGTGCCCTACTGCAGAAAGACTTGGCTTTGACTTTTAGTTCCATTCTTACGACCATTTCCTCTCAAAACAATGGTAAAGAAAAGAAAACTGGGTATAAAAAGGTAGGACTTTAGGTCAGAGGCCCCAAATCCAACTTGAAACTGTGATGCAGGGAAAGTAGGACTTTGAAATTTGGGGGCAGAATTAGCAAGCTGTGTGCATGGTCCTGTCAGATGATTGCGGACCTCTGGAGTAGATGGGAAGGAAAGATTTAGGTATGGATGCAAACAGGATCAGCAGGTTGTCATTGACTCAGACTGGAAGGCAAACAGGTGGTTCAGCTATTGCCTGGCAATCAGCTAACACTCACTTCCTACGTTCCCCTCAGGTGGTACCTGCAATATCTCATTTAAACTTCAGATTGTTGGAGATAGATGCTCTGCTTAGTCACATCTTATAGAAAATCATCTTAGTGAAACCAGAGTTTCCATATTGAGAATGAAGCCAGATGCCTACCCAAATCCATGAGATTCCAACTTCTAGGCTTATAACCATTACTATCTGTGCTTCTAAGTGTTTAAAAAGACTTTTTAAAAAATAGACATACTCAAAAGGCAATGTCCCAGAAATACTTGCTGAACTAATCAAAACATTAAACTAATTTTCAGAATTTGAGAGATGCTCCTCATTGAGGCAAGTCTTTGTTATCTCGGTCACATAAAACATCCAATGTCGAAGGCCTTGATGTTTTCCTGGAAAATTCTCTCTTATGTTCTTTAAGTAGCTAGGTAAGGTTTTACTATAAAAAGACTAAGACATAAATGACACTACAGACAAAGGCTGATAGCCAAGATCTATAAAGAACTCCTCAAGCTCAACACCCAGAAAACAAATAGTCAAGTCAAAAAATGAGCAGAAGACATGAGCAGATACTTCTCCAAAGAAGACATACAATTGGCTAACAGACACATGAAAAAGTGTTCATCATCATTATCCATTAGGGAAATTCAAATCAAATCCACATTGAGATACCACCTTATACCACTTAGGATGGAAAAAATTGACAAGGCGAGAATAAACAAATGTTAGAGAAGTTGTGGAGAAAGCGGAACACTCTTTACACTGTTGGTAGGAATGCAAGTTGGTGCCGCCACTTTGGAAAACAGGGTGGAGGCTCCTCAAAAAATTAAAAATAGAAGTGCCCTATGACCCACAAATTGCACTACTGGGTATTTACTCCAAAGATAAAGATGTAGTGAAAAGAAGGGCCATATGTACCTCAATGTTCATAGACACAATGTCCATGATAGCCAAACTGTGGAGAGAGCCAAGATGCCCTTCAACAGAGGAATGGATAAGGAAGATGTGGTCCACATATACAATGGGTTATTATTCAGCCATCAGAAAGAATGAATACCCAGCTTTTGCATCAACATGGATGGAACTAGAGGAGATTATGCTAAGTGAAATAAGTCAAACAGAGAAAGTCCATTATATGGTTTCACTTACGTGTGGAGCATAAGGAATAACATGGAGGACATTGGGACATAGAGAGGAGAAGTGAGATGGGCGAAACTGGAGTGGGAGATGAACCATGAGGGACTATGGACTCCAGGAAACAAACTGAGGGTTTTAGAAGGGAGGAGGGTGGGGGGATGGGTGAGCCATGTGATGGGTATTAAAGAGGACAGAGATTGCATGGAGCACTGGGTATTATATGCAAACAATGAATCATGAAATAGTACATCAAAAACTAATGCTGTACTGTATGGTGACTAACATAATTTTAAAAAGACAGAGACAAGGGTGCCTGGGTGACTCAGTGGGTTAAGCCTCTGCCTTCAGCTCAGGTCATGATCTCAGGGTCCTGGGATCAAGCCCCACATCGGGCTCCCTGCTCCGTGGGGAGCCTGCTTTCCCCTTCTCTCTGCCTGCCTCTTTACCTACTTGTGATCCCTCTCTCTGTCAAATATATATATAAAAGACAGAGACAATGTAGACTTGCTTACAGCAGAAATTTAAAAAAAATCAGTATGAGTATCTTCTACTTGATGATAGAGTCAACACTCCAAAAATTGGTATACAATGCCTTCCTATTTGTATCCTTATCAAGGTAGAGAGATGAGTGCTGAGTTATTTCTGCTAACACACCTGAATTAACCATAAGACACCTTTGGGTATTTATAAATCAATAATACCACTGTTTTCTAAAGCAAACATGTATCTTGAAAACAGGCTCAGAGATCTTTCTGAGGAAGAGAACAGTAATTTGAGGCTACTAAAAGACAATGAATGTGTGATTTTAAAGATTTTTTTTTTTATTTGACAGAAAGAGAGATCACAAGTAGGCAGAGAGGCGGACAGAGAGGGGGAAGCAAGGTCCCCATGGAGCAGAGAGCCTGACGTAGGGCTCGATCCCAGGACCCTGAGATCATGACCTGGGCTGAAGGCAGGTGCTTTTACTGAGCCACCCAGGTGCCCCTGAATGGGTGAGTTTAAAGAAAAAGCAAGGTGATATATTCTAGAAACAAATGTGTGGTCTATATATATATATGCATATATAGTGTGTTGCTTGCTATGCTTTTCAAAAAATGTGGTTATCTTTTAAATGTGCCTGTAATCATATCCAATAAGCTTGCACAAACTCTTTTCCTCCAAAGTCTATGAGGCTCTGAATTCTGTAGTTAGGACACATTTGCCTACCCTAAGAACCTCTTGGAGCTATCATTTAGAATTTAGCCAGGCAGAAGATGTACTGAGAGCCACCTGGTGTGATTATTTTCCATTCTTCCTGATCGTTGAGGATTTCAGATCAAGGTTTGAAGTTGCGACGCCACTGGCCTCTCTGCTGTTAGCTGTTTAACTTCATCTGTATTTAATTTTTGTTTCTTTCATATTTCTTCCTCACATATTCCCAGATGCCTTCGGGAAATGGGCCCATTTTGAATACATCACATAAATAAACGGCAATGGGGGAAGGCCTCTTCATTTTGAAAATGCCACACTGCACAACGACTGAAAGGAAGGTTCATTGAGTAATATTAGCTGCATTTCTATGGGAGCCCTGTAAGTGCTTTTTTCCCAAAGCACTTAACATAGCAAAATTGCCTCACTCATCATAGCAAAGCAGTCACCTTTAGACTGGAACACGATGCTGTTTTTCAGGATGGAGTAACACTTTAGATGGGATGGGAAATGAAGAAGAATTCTGTGTCGAGTAGCAATGGTAGGGAAATTTAAGCAGGAAGAATAAAATTACTTATTTGGAATTGGGTCAGAACTCTAAGACTAACGGCTACCCTGATAGCGGACTATTCTGAGAAAGCTGCTGGATATTTATTGAATAAACCCATTCTGGCAGAAAGATGTGTCTCTTGTATGTTTCTATATTGTATACATTTATCTTTTTTTCTTCACATATATTTATTATGTAGAGGTTTTAAGTATATTTTTAAAAATTGACCTAGAAAGTGTGTATTCATTCTTCAAAGCTTGCATTAGACTGTACATTTACTGACCTTATTCTATATACATCCATATCAATATACCCAAATCCAGTGTTCAAGAAACTAATGCTTTCTAAACCTTATCACAAAATAGAATTTTCTGAACAGCCAGCCTCTTCCCTATTCCTCCTAAATTGTTCACTCCTTCATACAAACACCTGGACTACAAGAAGACTGGGGCTGGGCTTACATTTTTTTTTGTTTGTTTGTTTATTGAGAAGAGAGGGGCTTTAAAAACATATTACTTTATTCTAAAGGTTATCTAATAACATCAGCATAATATAGAAAAGCTAGAGAATTAAAGTAAATAATTAAAAACTAGAATGCTTATAATCGTACCATTGGGATTAGAAATAGAGGGGTCAGAACTAATCCTTTATGCAGCATAACTCCTGAATGGTTAACCCACTGAAGAATTGGGAAAGATTCAGCAGAACTGAAGAATCTTAACTCTTGACTTTGTTGATTTTGATGCATTATTTTCTTTACTCATGTAATCAACAAACAAGTACAGAGTAAGGTGATGTATGTAATCCCTACCCACTACCAGACTCATGGGAAGAAAAACAAGCAGACTAGAAATTATTATTCAGTGGGATGGGCACCAAGCAGGAACTATGTACCCAGTGCCATGGAACCACAAGGAGAGAGCGTTTATATTAGCCTACAAGGGGAGGGTGCAGGGAGGGATGTGAGGGGAAGGGAGCAGAGGTAGCTTTCTGGAGCTGTGCTTGTGAAGCCCGATAGGATTACTGGGAGTTAGCTAAATAGAGAAGAAAGAGTGGGAGGTGTGGGTGGACTAGAAGATGGAGTATCAGATAAAGGAGAACAGCCATAAAAAGGCATGGAGACAAAGAGACAGTGAAAAGCATGATGGCCAAGAGGGACCTGGAGAAGGAGGGGTCAGGTTTCAAAGGGATGGGATGACAGGTCAGAGGCTCAGTGGGAATGTCCATTGAGCACTTAGATGGGTACCCATGCCCTGGCTCGGAGAGAGAGTAGGATTCCAGGGTAGATTTATGATAAAAAGAGAACAACTACTGCCTAAAAATGTGCCTTCTAACCCAGCTAATATGTTCTTCAGCATTCTTGGGAATAAAGTAAATAAAAAAAAAAAAACAAGCCAAACTGATCATATAAATCATTTTTATGATATATATAAATATATAATTTATATATTAATAAATATAATTTATATTATATACAATATAAATCATTTTATTGATAAATCCTGAATGATTGGGAAGAATGGAAAATAATCACACCAGGTGGCTCTCAGTACATCTTCTGCCTGGCTAAATTCTAAATGATAGCTCCAAGAGGTTCTTAGGGTAGGCAAATGGGTCCTAACTACAGAATTCAGAGCTTCGTAGACTTTGGAGGAAAAGCGTTTGTGCAACAAAGGCTTATGCAAATCTAACTGAGCAGCGAACATAGCATGAATTATACAGATGGTTCTGGCTGACTTTATCTTGTCACTTCACCCCAATGTTACTCTGCTCAGTCACTGACCACTCTTTGGTCTTCTGTTTCTCTTTTACCCACTTCCCTCACCCCTCACAGCCATGCTTTCTGTTTCTTCCTTCCCTTTTGCTACTGTCCTCCCTCCTGCTCCTACTCGGTATCCAACGAGTGGGTCCTCCTTTTCGCTCCTGTGTCACATGACCCTGCTCAGGGAACGTGTGTTGGCAAGAACCATTAATTTCAAAAACTTTTCCAATTTTACTCTGAGTATTGGAGTCCTTCTCTCTAAGAATTGCCTCCTTTGAGCTCTCACAGAACCTTGATGATCTCTCTCCTTGCCATTCTCATGATGGCACGAGGATCTGTTTTTCAACCTCTCTCTTCTGCTAGACTTTGAGGCTAGGTACTGAGAATTATTTATCTTTCATTTCTTAGTGCCCAGAACAGTACCTGAGGCATAGCAGATGCATATTCTCAGCCATAAATATGTGCTGAAAGAAAAGATAAGGGGACTCCGGAGGTTTCTGTGTAAGGCAGATACGCAGACTGACTTTCAGTGGGAAAGGAGAAGAGCTACTTGCAACTCCAGGACCTTGGTTAGCGATCAGGAATAAACTGATGAATCTGACATATCGTCATTCATTTATTCCTTAGCACGGGGCTATGCACAGATGTCAGAGAGTCAATAAATAAGTACGTTAGTGGTGGAAATCTAACTGCTGCCTGCTTCACTTTTAACCCACTATCAAATAACCAGCCGACTACAGAAAGCAGTAAAACCCTTGGTTTTGTCTGACATGTTAGGTCCTTTATCACAAGGAATGGGGAGTAGAGAGAGGGGACTCCATAGCCCTTTCTTTGCAGATGTTGGAACCAAGGTATGCAGAAGATCAATGCTTATCTCTAGGACTCTGCCCAGTCTCCTACCCACCAGACCTCAGTGACTATTGATGGAGGTCCTGGGGACACTGGCATGTTGCCATGGGAAGCAATAGAGGTGGCAGCCACAGACTCAATTTCAAATGACAGTTCAGCATACACTCTGTGCCAATGACACAGCTCTTAGGTGGTGTCCATATCAGTGGCCGTGGCTCTTTATCTTCTACCTGTGTCTTCTATTAATATAAAAGCTTATTCTAGATTGCCTGATGCATTTTTAAAAGCTTGCTGTCAGGCTGCAGATTTTGGAGCCATCTTGCAGCTTCTTCTCAGACAAGGTTCAATACTTTTTAGACTGCAGTGTTCACACAAATAAAGGGAAAAGGAAAAAGTAGGGATTCTTCAATAAAAACCCTGGAATGATGCTTCTGCACTCCCAAAGGGCAGTATGTGTCTAAGATGTCCCAAGTCAATGCGACTGACATGATTAACCTATTTATTATTTTGACATTGTAGCAAAAACGAGAGGGAAGAGCCATTTCTCTGTTTTTTGTTTTTTGTTTTTTTTTGTCTGGCTTGGCTAACCACGTAATTGGGATAGAAGAGAAAAATTGATCGAAAGCAGAGGCACAGGGGTATAAAAAACCCTCTCTGTGATCTTCACATAACTCTTTTTAGTTTCCATTTCTCTTTCCTTTCCTTTTAATGGATTAGGTGCTATGCTAGAGGGCAAAGGTCATTTCAGAATAATGAAATGTCAAAGTCAACGGAGGGTGAATGGTGTAGCAGGTGTCAGATAAATGTATGGTATTTTAAATATTTACATCTGCAAATGGAAGCCGTATTTCCATCCTTTGATTACTCTCTCAGGCTTTTATCTACTGTAGGTGAGAGAAGAGGGCTCCCCAACTCTTCCCCAAATCTTCTGAAACACTAGGACCCCACTTTTCCTCTCACTCACATATGAGGCCACTTTCTGAGTCTTGGTTTATAAATCTGTATAATAAGTACCTCGCAGGGCACTGAGAAATTTAAATGTAGCATGAAAGAGCCAAATCCAATACTTGGCACATAACAGGTACTCGGAACTTAATTTTATTTCCTTTTTGTATGTTCTTCCAGTGACCCTTTAGCCAGACAGGGAGCTGGGCAATTTTAATTGCCGAGGGCTTGTAGGTTAGAAAATATTTTGTTGGGGCACCTGGGTGGCTCAGTGGGTTAAGCCTCTGCCTTAAGCTCAGGTCATGATCCCAGGGTCCTGGGATTGAGCCCTGCATCAGGCTCTCTGCTCAGCGGGGAGCCTGCTTCCCCCTCTCTCTGCCTGCCTCTCTGCCTACTTGTGATCTCTCTTTCTGTCAAATAAGTAAATAAAATCTTTTTTAAAAAAGAAAGTGTTTTGTTATTATCCTCAGTCTCTTCGGAATTACTTATCTTTTGCTTTCTCTGTCTTTTGTACACATAATTTAATATTTGGGAGGAAATAAAAAATGATATTAAGTCCTCTTTTACATCATTATAGGCAAAAATTCCTTCCCAAGACCACCTCAGCTGGCTCATTAAAAAGCTGCCTTTCCTTCCTCTGAGCATGTCACAAGTTTACCTCTACACTAGTGATTGCCAACCATGACTATAGGGAGAATTACCGGGGGACTTTGAAAATTCCCATGCCCAGGCTGAACTAGGTAAGTCAGGACCTTGAGGAACTCAGACAGACATCTGTGAGAACCACTGCCTTACTCAAGGATGACTGGCGACTGGTCAGACTCACTCATGCCTCAGGCATCTCAACATTCTTTGCTAGTCCAAGTCTCATATACTTCCACCAATAATTAAATAAAACAAATATCTGTTAGGCAAATGCCTTATGCCCAGCCCTGAGCTGAAACCCCAGCTAATGAATTCCCTCTCTGTTTCAGAAAAAAAGAGACTACAAAATGCCTCCAAGACTACTTCTTCTTCTTCTTTTTTTTTCCTCCAAGACTTCTTTATCTCCACGGGTGATGGATCCCACTTCCTCCCCCTCTTCAGGGGGAAATTGTTCCTTTACTCCTTTCTCCCCTTCAGCATTTAAACATGTCCAAATATTTGCTATGTAACTTGAAGGGGTGCCTGGGTGGCTCAGTGGGTTAAAGCCTCTGCCTTCGGCTCAGGTCATGATCTCAGGAACCTGGGATCGAGCCCCGCATTGGGCTCTCTGCTCAGTGGGGAGTCTGCTTCCCACCCCTCCCCACCTGCCTGCCTCTCTGCCTACTTGTGATGTCCGTCTGTCAAATAAATAAATTTTTTAAAAAAAATCTTAAAATAAATAAATAAATAAAAGTAACTTGAAAATCTGCCATTATGCTCTATTTTCAGGCAAGAAAAGAAAGAAAATGAAAGAAAGGATAGAAAAATAATAGAAAAAGGATAGCCTAGTTCCATGTCTTCATCCCCTCTCAAAATTTCTCAACTCACATTAGTCTGGCTTTGGTCAGAGACAGCTGGCAATGACCTCTTAATTGCCAGATCCTTGTCCTCTCTGCTGCCCTGATTGCTCAGCACTGTGGCTGACTTATCCTTCAAATTCTTGCACACTTCCTGCCAGGGGTAGACCCCTCTGCTTTCCCTTGCCAGTCTTGCTAGTTGTCTCATTCCTCCTATTTGTTTATTAGTTGTCAGTGTGCTCACCTCCTAAATATTAGTCCCCGCCAGGGCTTAGGCCTGAACCCTCTGTACATAACGTCTCATTAATTTCATCCACACCTGTAACTCCATTTCCTCCTTGCCTAATGCTTTCCTTAGTTCTGTACCTCCTGACCTCCTTGTAAATTCCAAGTCCTTGCTTATAAGTAACCATTGCATGCTTCCTCCCAGATCTCATATCCCTTAAACGTGACCTGTTCAAATGAGCATTTACCATCTCCTCATCCTGCTGAACCTCTTCTTCTAACAGGCATCTTCTTTCTCCGAGAATGGTACCGTACTCTACAGTTCAAACCATTAACTATTCTTTCCTTTTCCTTATTTTCACATCCAATCTATCACCCCGGTGTTGGTTTCCAATATTATCCCTGTTCAGCCACTATTTTGGTTCCAGCCTAAATCACTCAGGGTCTGAACAATAATCATAACCCTCCAACTAGTTCCTCTAGGTTTAGCTTTTCTTCCCTTCAACCCAATCTCCACCATGATGACTGAAGGATAGAAAAATCAGATCCTTTGGATCTGATCGTATTCTATTTTGTAAACCCTCATGGCACTTCCTCTAGAGGGTCCTATGATGCCTTAATTGATCTTCAAAGCACAGCTCAAATATTTCTGAATCCTCAGGCTAAGCTAGCCACCCCTCCCTTGTGCTCTGCTCTGGGTTCCAACGTCAACAAATAAAACAACAATAAAGATGGGAGAAGTTGATGCTACTCATCTTTTACAGATGTTACATAATGTCATACAATATATGCAATAGGTTAGCAATGCCCACTTTGTCACCAGGGCTCACTGAGGTTCTAGAAAACAGGGACTCACTCAGATACTTGTATACCCATGTATGTATGCAGCTGCCTTACTCACAATAGCCAAAAGGTGAAACAACCCAAATGTCCATCAACAGAGGAATGGATAAACAGAATGTGGTATATTCACACGATGGAATATTATTCAGCTACAAAAGGAATGAAATTCTGATCCATGCTACAATATGAATAAACCTTGAAAACAGTATGCTATGTTAAATAAGCCAGACGCAGAAGGACAAATATTAGATAAGTCTGCTTAAATGAGGTATTTAGAACAGGCAAATTCATGGAAAGTAGATTAGAGGTTACCAGGGACTAAACAAAGTGGGGAGTTACTACTTGATGGGCCTACCGTTTCTGTTTGGGCTGATGAAAAAGTTTTGGAAATAATGATAGTGGTTATACAGCATTCTTAATGTACCTAATGGTGCTGAATTTTGGACACTTAAAATGATTGAACTGTTAATTTTTTTAAAAAGCACAATAAAAGAGGGGGTTATGGGGTTGTTTTTTTGTTTGTTTGTTTTCAAAGTGCTAAAGCAAATGGAGCAAATGGAGTCAGTATGGTAGGTAGCCAAACCTAGAATTTTCTATCTACAGATCCTGAGCATGCATATCGATAATCTTGGAGACTACTGGCCAACCTAATCGTCATCTCCCAAAACTTTCTTCTTGACAGAATGCTTATTTGTTCCAGTAACCAAATCCATCTCAGCTCTGATAAATTCTGATTAGTCTGAGCCTATCCTGGAAATCCATTCCCTTTGCTGGTTATTGGTTTCGAGATTGTCTTGTGGCCCATTTCTGGCCAATGAGACACAAGGGGAAGTCGACTCGCGGTTTTATGGGCAAGGTTGCCATTCTGGCCCTTGTTAATGTCTGGATGTGACGCCTGGATTAGCAATGGCCATTTTTCAACCATGAGAGGACACCAGGGCGGAAGGAAGGGAAAGCTCAAGGCTTTTATGACAACCTGGTGCCTCTAAAATAATCAACCTTGATATTACCCTATCATCATTCTTCTTGTTTACTTGGTGGATTTGTTACTGCAACTGAAAGACATCCTAAATGATACACTGTAGTTTGATATTGTGTCTCTAGTCTTTTCCACGGTCTTTGGCACCAGGCAGGCAGTCTGAAAATGTTTGCTTAATGAAGGTACTTCCATGCTATGGATGGAAAAGTTGACATCATATTTAAATCTGCAATTATCGATGCACTTCTTAATCTACCAAAATCCTAATAAAGTCTCGTTTTGGTGTGGATCATATTATTAAAAGCCGTACTTGACAATTCAGTTTTGAATCCTTATCTGTGACTTCATTTTATTCCACCTGAAAGGTGAAACAGTAGCTATGGCCAAAAAAAGCACATTTTTAATAACACGCAAGAAATAAGTTCTCATAATTTCTGATGTCAACCAAATGTTCTTCTACTCCAGTGGGTTGTTTGGTGGTCAGATATATGCCATCCGTCCTCTGGTCGGGGGTGCTGTCCCAGGTGTCCCCGTGTCCCAGGTGTCCCCCCCCACCCCCGCAGCAACCATTTCTTGTTGTGGGTAAAGACACGTGCTAGAAAATGAATAGTACCAAATATAATTATGCACTTAACTGTCAACACAATATTTTAAAACTAAATCGAGACTTTGGATAGGTTCTCCCATGTTAACTTTGGCGAGTAAATTTTTTAATCTTTTAGTGTTTTGCTCTCACGGGCACTCTACTGTTGTGAAAGCACTAACTTTCACACTTTTCCCAATAACTTGAGAGGATTCTCTGCCTTACACAATGTTTATTTTTTGCCTCCTGTTTGCATTTAACGCCAAGGAAAGGAGGGTAGTGTTGCGGGTATGTGTCTGGAAGGCTGAAGTCACACTCCCCCACTCCCTGTTGTGTCTCCAGTTAGGCTATCTTGTCTTGCCATCGCGTTAGTTTCTCAGATGGGAAAATGGGTGATAATTGTCTGTCTCATCAAGGTTGTTGTGGTGCTGAATACAATGATGTACTTCAGCACATCCTTGCACTGTTTCTGCCACATTGTAAGCATGCAACTGTGGGCACTGATGAGATTGGGTTCTGGTGACTTCCTTTGTGATTTGAAAACTGAAGACGGGATGTCAGAGCTCTGTCACAGGTACACGAGGCTGCTCTTCACAGGAAGAAACCAGTTGGCTGGCCTCCCCCCGACCTTGTCTTCTTGGTCAAGTTACTGTGTTCCAGGGTCTTTCAGGTCCTGAGCTTGCAGACCAGAAAACTGTTTAGTCAACAACATGGGGTTTTTGGTGTTGAGGGAATCAGAGGAGGAGAGCCGGTTGTCTGCTAGGACACTGGTGGGGATCAGGATCTTATTATTTCTGAAAGACAGCTGACATTGGGACCAGACAAGGCGTGTCATTGATCAAGGTGCCTTTGTCCTAAACAGAGCATGGACAATCACTGCTAAATTAACAGGTACCCCTGAGACTTCTTGTTTTATCTCAGATCCTTAGCTAGGCAAGCCCGCCTGGAATGACAGATTTACTGCTCTTTGCAAATGTAAATAACACCTACCAGGACATAGTCAGTGCCTTGTTTCCGTAACACTTTGTTGCCTAAGTGCCCTTTGCATGTATCTGATCTACATTATGTGTTGGTTTTTATCATTCAGGCTACCCACCCCTGGTATTCTTGCTCCAAACTCTCTGTAGTCCAGGGTGGTACTGGAGCCAGGAAATCATAAACTAATCTAACTACATCTGAACTAAAAAGAGAACACAACCAGCTAAGGACCTACCCCGGCTCTCTGAGTAGCTGTATGTCAAAAGGAACAGCTTAAATGAGCTCTTTTCATGAGGAGAATGCTTGAGTTCTTTCAGATCACTAAAGAAAGCCTAAAACACTTTCAACTTGCAGACTCAACAGAATCTGCGAAAGAGAAACAGATGAAAGGCAGATAGCTGTGCTGTCCTAGTGCTTTTTAGTATGTGATTGGCACAAAGGAAAAAAAGAAATTCAGCTCAATATAAGGAAGAACTTTTTAAACAATTACAGCTCCCGTGACCCGTAATGGACGGCTTGGTGAGTCATCAAGATGTCTGTCACTGGAAGGATTTAAGCAGGATGTGGGAATTTGGTCTGCGTGGCCCTCCTAGGCAACCCCCTCCCCCAATCCAATCCATAAGTCTCCCTCTCTTTAAGAGGTTAAATCATATAGAATACTAGGGACGAGAGGATTTGGTAATCGTGCTGACGTGGGGTTATAGGGCTGGGAGGAATGTTCTGGGCAGGAAAGGAGTAGACGGGCCTCTCTGCACATGGGAAGTGACACTGACAAAGGTATGGGGATGAAATTAGCAAAACCTACACACACCTGCCCTGCCTCATCTCCTTGTTTGGTCTTTTCCTGCTTCTGGTGGCTTCTTCCTAAATCATTGATTTTACTAGATTCCTCCTTAATCAATAAATCCTATGCATCCAGGAACAATACTGAAACTCTTTAGTAGGTTTCAAGGTTCCCCGTAGTCTGCCCTTGGCCCTGCTTTTCAGAATCAGGTGCATGCTGCTTCTGAAAAGGATCTTCTGCCCCGGCTAGACCCCCTTGGCTTAGTAAAGGAAATAAAGCTTCTCTGATGTGGCCCTCCTCCACCACATTTGCTCCTTCTTGGCTATGTTTGCTAACTGCCATGAGGTTGGAAGGAAACTTCCCATTTTCTACGTGAGATCCAAGAATCATATGTAATAGTGCTGGTAGATCCTGATTGCCGCCAGTCTACTCCTATCTTTACTGACTTTTTTCGTTTTGTTTCATTTTGGTTTTGGTCAGTGCTTCTCACACTTTCACGTGCACTTACTAATTACTTGCAGGTTCCGATCCAGAAGGTCTAGGGTCGGGGCTGAGAGTCTGCATTTCTGCCAAATTCCCAAGTGAGGTCAGTGCTGCTGGTCCACACTTTGAGAAGAGCAGCTCGAGGGGTGAACGCTTTCCTCCCCTGCCTTGACCAGGTGGTCTCCCTGATCGGGGACATTCATTTATTCTCTCCAGTACACACTGATGCTCAAGTCTCACTTGACTGGCTTTCTGCCGAGCTCGGTAGAGTCTGCAGATCCCTCCCTGCTAATGAGACTCTTGTCCCGACGCCTCCTGACCTCTCTGGTCCACTGCTGCCCTTGCTCGGACTGGCAGGGATGGTGGAAGTTATGAGGATTGATGAATTCTCCGAGGAGGTGACTGGAGAAGGAAAAGAGCGGGGCTTAAGCATCCAGCCCCTCTGATAAGAAAAGGAGAAAAGGGGAGATAATTTAGAAAGAAAAGCGGTGACCATGCAGGGCTGCAGAAACTGGGGAAGGCATTTCAAGAAACACCAGTTGCCAAAAGATTCTTCAAATCCTTCCACACATGCTTATTCTAATCTCTGCTCTCACCCTGTATTTCTTTTCTTTTCTTTTTTTAAAGATTTTATTTATTTATTTGACAGATAGAGATCACAAGTAGGCAGAGAGGCAGGCAGAGAGAGAGAGGAGGAAGCAGGCTTCCCGCTGAGCAGAGAGCCCGATGTGGGGCTTGATCCCAGGACCATAGGATCATAAACTAAGCTGAAGGCAGAGGCTTCAACCTACTGAGTCACCCAGGTGCCCCTCACCCTGTATTTCTAGAACAGTATATTTGGGGCTTGATTATATACAGGATTTTATTCATGTTGGAATTGTGCTTTACTGCCAAAGGGGATTTGACATGGCTTATAAGCTTCAGTGTATGATAGAAGGGGCAATATTTTTGATGACCTAAATGTTAGAATAATACCAACAGTACAGAGAAATCTTCAGTCTTCATCTGAGCACAGTAACAAGCTTGAATATTACAATGTTCGCTTTCTAAAGAAAATTATTTATTTATTTATTTATTTATTTATGAGAGAGCAAGTGTGAAAGGTGGGGTTGGGGGGCAGAGGGAGAGGATTAGAGAGAATCCCAAGCAGGTTTCATGCCCACATTGATCCCCAAGTGGGGCTTGCTCTAACATCCATGAGATTATGACCTGAGCCAAAATCAAGAGTTGGGCACTTAACCAAATATGCAACCCAGTAACCCTTATATTGTTCTTTGATTATAAGACCTTTCCCCCAGCTACACTATAAGTGAGCACAGAGCCTTAGTTTTACATTAAAACGGACCCAATTGATTCCCTGTTTTCCAACGGGATATGGCTAGACTTCCAACAGCTACTTAATAAAATAATTCCTGGCTTGAATTGGTGACATTTACTACCCTGCTCTGCACACCACTGGATTTTCGAATGACGAGCAACTCTTCAGTTGTGTTCCTCAGAGACTGATTAACATTTATGTTGAGTCTTTTGTTAACACTTCTTTGTTTCGATTGCTTTCTGAATTTTCTGTATGATTTTCTAATATTTACATATAAACATTTAGAGCACAAGGAAATTTGAAGATGATGTAGTGTAACTTTCTGCTACAGACCAGAAGACTGAGGTCCAGAGAGGTTCAGATGACTTAATGTCTCACTGAAAATGACTGATGAGCTGTGTTCAGGATCTCAGCATTGATTGTATTACACATCTAACGACATTCTACTTCATTCAACAACTTGTGCCAAGGATTTTGTACCTTCTTCACCCAAAGACATTTTTTTTTTAAAGATTTGAGTGCACTTTCTCCTCAATAAAATGGCTTACTGTGACAGGAATTTTCCCTCATGTCAGTCATGTCTAATCATTTTCCCCCATGTGTCAGTCATGTCCAATCATTCTCACGTGGTCAAGGACATCAAACTGCTGCTTCTGGTGATCAAACTTTTATTATTTCATTATTGCCATTATAATAGGTGAGTTTGTGGCACAAACATGGTGTGTGTGGTCTATTCTGTGGAAGGAGATGAGATAAAATGCTGGGTTATCTTTGGAATATCACATCTGAACGAAGTTCATCATTACTTTGACCCACATTGAATAATTCAACATGGCTGATCCATCAAATGGGTGAGTGACAAATCTCAATTCAGTTGGCCAGGGAAACTTACTTCCTTAATGAAATATTTTGAAGTAACTTCAGGAAGTCCTTAACTTTGAAGCATCAATGCAAATGGAAGGTCACTAAGCTGAAGGTGTTAGATGTTATTGATATTACCCACAGATCCGGGAGAAAGGTCGACACAAGCCAATGACACTCTAAGTATATGACTGAATACATTTTATAATTATTTTCATCGAGGGACTATAAAATGCCACATAAGGGACAAAGCTAGGTTCCTTATTTCTCTGAAAATATCAATACATTTTCACTCACTATGTCATGGTTGAGAAGGAGGCACCACTCATGACTCACAGTGCTAAAGATGATGTAGAATCAATGAAAGACTAAATCATCAATATATCAATCTGTGTGCTCCCAACCAAAGAGACTAATGTGAAAATTAATGACCTTTAAAATTCAAGGAATGCACATACATCAATCTAATTGAAGAAAGAACTGATAAAGTGTTCCATCACTTACTGCAGGAAGAAGAGATTAATGACACATGTTGATCAAACGCAGTACATAAAGAGGAAGATACCCTTTTGCTATCATTGCAAGTCCAGACATAATCTTGGGTTTCTTTTGCAGTAAAGTTTGGATGGCAAAAATGACTAACAGGCTGTAATAAGACCCCCATGACTCTAGATGTATAAGAGAGGTTTCCTATGATCCCAAATACACCCCGTCAGCAGTTTCTACCGAGAACACAGATTTGTCTTGGGAATAGGGCAGCTCCCAAACACTTCTCCGTGCTTAAAAAGCAAAAAGCCTTCTTTACTCTCTTATTTTCCCAATACATGGGTGCACAGAGTACTATTTTGGTATCATGATAGTTTTGTTTCTATTCAAAAATATTTTTTTATTAAATAAAACCAAATTTGGATAAATGCAGTGTCATTACAGGGCAGTTGTGTGTGTTGGTGTTGCCTTTTGGAACCTAAGTTGGGGAGAATCAACTGGAGAGCAGAACACAACATACAATTTAGGAAGATAGTCACTTACAATCATTTTAAATAATGACTGGCTGCGTTGGGAACACAGACCACCCTCTTATCTCTTGTAACCCCTCTCATTTATGAGCATCAGCAAGCAATTTTCTGTAAGTGTTGGAGAGATTATATGTTGGATATACAGTGTGTGCAGATATAGCACATTATTTCATACATATACTGTCTACATGCCTCTGTAGATTCACAGAATAAAGTAGAGTTTCTCCAGCTAAGATTTGCTAAATTCTCTTGGGCTTGTGGACCTCTTATCATTCCTGACACCAGCCTAAATGTGATCAAAGTTTTCTCTTGGAAAAACTCATTTTTGTTAGGGTTGTGGTTTTTTTTTTTTTTTTTCCACCTTCTTATTCTGGATGCCCTTTTCTCAGCCACTGTCCCTGAAAAACCCTAATCGTCTTCTCACTGGAAATGGCAGTCTTGGGATCAGCTGAGAGCATGCACATACTTGGGCCCTGTTTCTATCAAATTTAATTGCTTTCTCCTCTCGTTCCTGTCCATTTATACTTCCTTGCCCTATCGTTTATGGCTCTTAGACTTGGCTTTGTGATGTGTTCTGGGGAAAAAGAAATCCACACATTCTGATCTTTTTAAATTCAATCATTCATTTTATAAACACATAAGCTACCCCATGGCTAATACCAAAGACACTATATGCTGTCAGGAGTTTTTTGTTTGCATTTTTGTTTGTTTCTTTGCTTTTTGGTGGTGAGGAGCAAGCAGAGGTCATTTTCCTCCACTCCTATCGCATCTTGTTTTTTCCTCCTTTTCAGCATTGAAATCTCAGTTATCAGACTTGCATACTTTCCTACTAATTTAGCTGAAGTTTAACCAGCAGGAGTCACATGATAAAATCCCTTTTTATTTGTTTACTCACAATAAAATAAATAGAAGCACCAGCCTAAGAACAACAGACAAACCAGAACCAAAAAGTTAGGCAATTATGCATGATCTAATTGCAGAACAATCTTACTAGTAAGCACCATAATTAATAAACCATTTAGCAGTAAGTACACAAGGCTCTGCAAAGAACATATGAAGGGTACATTCACAGAACATAAAATGATGGACAACCCTGTTTCAAGTCCAAGGTTTAATATAACAAAATCTCAAGAGAGCTTTGATTCCCAGACACCCTGGTGACAAATCCTTCCCACGCTCAGGGAAGTGAGCAGAAAGAAGTACAGGACAGTGAGGCCCACCCAAGGAGCATCGCAGCAATCCCACCTCCAGAATGACAAGAGTTCCACAGTTGTTAGTGGTGCCAGGAGAGCATCAGGAACGGAGCCAGGAGCCTGCTGGGGAACTAACTAGACAGCATGCCTCCGCCAGGCCGGCGGTGGAAGAATGTGTGCCTGAGATTAATGTTTCACAGCTGGGATGTAGACCTGAATGCAGGCATAGCCGATGGGTTTTGCAGCAGGAAACAGATGAGAAATTATAGCATCCAAAGAGCCTGTATACCACATTAATGATAAATTTACACCCATGAGACAATTCATGGGGGCGGGGGAACAACAGCAACAAAAAAAAACAAAACCAAACAGTAACTATTACCTCTGATTTTTTTCCTTTTGCCCAAGTAATATACTTCTTGACCTGGCAATTCAACCACCCGCATTTGCTCATCATGGTTTTGAACATCGTTCCCTTTTCATTCTATGGCAGTATCAAATAGGCACCTCTAATTCTGAAACTTTAAATTGTGAATGCATCTTTAAGAGGGATTTTTTAATTCCAGTATAATTAATATGCAGTCATATTAGTTTCAGGTGTATAATGTAGTGATTCAACAATCCTATATATTACTATAGATTACTCAGTGCTCATTAAAATGGGTATATTATTAATCCCATTTGCCTATTTCATCCATCCCCCTACAAACTTTTCAAGTGCACATGGAACATTCTCCAGAATAGATCATATGTTAGGGCACAAAACACGTCTCAACAAATTAAAAAAGACTGCAGTCATACCATGCATCTTTTCCAAGCACGATATAATGAAACTAGAAGTCGACCACAAGAAAAAAATTGGAAAGAACACAAAACTATAGAAGTAATAACATGCTACTAAATGGTCAACCAAGAAATCAGAGAGGAAATTAAAAAAATACATGGATACAAATGACAATGGTCCAAAATCTTTGGGATGTAGCAAAAGATATTTTTAAGAGAGAATTCTACAGCAATATAGGCCTAACTCAAAAAGCAGTAAAAATCTCAAAAGCAACCTAACTTTAGACCAAATGGAGCTAGAAAAAAAAAACAACAAACAAAACCCCAAGTACGTAGAAGGGAAAAAAATAAAGATTAGGTCACAAATTAATGAAATATATACAAAAGAAACAATAGAACAGATCAATGAAACCAAGAGCTAGTTCTTTGAAAAGATCAACAAAATTGGTAAACCTTTAGATAGACCCACCCAGAAAGAGAGAGAGACAGAGAGAGAAAGGACTCAAAAAAACAAAATGAGAAATAAAAAAGAAGAAATAATAACCAACATTACAGAAATACAAAAGATTATAAGGGAACATTATGAAAGATTATATGCCAACAAATTGCCAACCTAGAAGAAATGAGTCAATTCCTAGAAACATATAACTTCCCAAAACTGAAGCAGGAAGAAGTCGAAAATTTGAATAGGCCAGAGGTGCCTGGGTTGTTCAGTGGGTTAAGCCTCTGCCTTTGGCTTGGGTTGTGACCTTGTAGTCCTGGGATGGAGCCCTGCATCGGGCTCCCTGCTCATTGGGGAGCCTGCTTCCCCTTCTCTCTCTGCCTGACTCTCTGCCTACTTGTGATCACTCTCTCTCTCTCTCTCTGTCAAATAAATAAATAAATTCTTAAAAAAAAAAAAAAGAAAGAAAGAAAGAAAAGAAAAGAAAATTTGAACCGGCCAATTACCAGCAATGAAATTGAATCAGTAATCAAAAAAACTCACTAGAAACAAAAGTCCAAGACCAGATGGCTTCACAGGGGAATTCTACTGAATATTTAAAGAAGAGTTAATATCCTTTCTTCTCAAATTTTTACAAAAAATAGAAGAGGAAGGAAAACTTCCAAATTCATTCTAGGAGACTAGTTTTACCCTGATACCAAAACCAGATAAAGACACTACCAAAAAAAAAAAAAAAAAAAAAAAAAAGAGAGAGAGAGAAGTAATAAGCCAATATGTTAAAAAATTCTTTCACCATGATCAAGTGGGATTTATTCCGGAGATGCAAGAGTGGAACAAAATTCTCAAATCAATCAGTATAATACAACCCATCACCAAGAGAAAGGATAAAAACCATCTGATCATTTTGATACATGCAGAAAAAGCATCTGACAACGTACAACATTCATTCATGATAAAAACCCTCAACAGAGTAGGTTTAGAAGGGACATACCTGAGCATAATAAAGGCCACATATGAAAAACCCACAGATAATGTTGTACTCAACCGTGAAAAACTGAGAGTTTTCCTCCTAAGATCAAGAAAAAGAAAAGGATGTCCACTCTCACCACTTTTATTCAACATAATACTGGAAGTCCTAGCCATAGAAATCAGGCAAGAAAGAGAAATAAAAGGCAAAAGCCATCCCAAACTGTAAGGAAGATGTAAAATTTCTCTATTGGAGGATGGCGCGATACTATACAGAGAAAACCCTAAAGACACCACCAAAAAACCTACTAGATATGATAAATGAATTCAGGAAGGCCACAGGATACAAAATCAATATATAGAAATCTACTGTGTTTCTATTCACTAACAATAAAGTAGCAGAAAGAGAAATTAAGAAAATAATCCTATTGACAATTGCACCAAAAATAATAGAATACCTAGGAATAAACTTAACCAAGGAGGTGAAAGACCAGTACTCTGAAAAGTACAAAACAAAATGAAAGAAACTGAAGATAACAGAAAAAAATGAAAAGATATTCCATGCTCACGGATTGGGGGAACAAATATTATAAAAATGCCCATGCTACCCAAAGTAGAGGTTTAATGCAACCACTATCAAAATACCAAAGGCATATTTCATAGAACTAGAACAAATAATCCTAAAGTTTTTATGGAACTATGAAAGATCCCTAATAGCAAAAGCAATCTGGAAAAAGAAGAACAAAACTAAAGACACAACAATCCCAGATTTTGAGATATGCTACAAAGCTGTAGTAATCAAAACAGTATGTTACTAGCACAAAAACAGAAACAGATTTATAGAACAGAATAGAGAGCCTAGAATTAACCCATCAACAAAAGAGGCATCTTTAAGAGGGATTAAAAATACTTCTTAATGTGAAAGTTCATACAAATAAAAGTAAAGAGACTAGTATATGAACCCTCATGTTCCTATCAGTTTTACCAATTATCAATTCATGGCCAATCCTGTTTCATTTGCCAACTCCCCTTCCTGTCTCCTATCCATTCCCCACCTTATCCCTACATTAATTTGAAGGAAACCTCAACCCTTCCTATCATTTCTCTTATAGGAAATTTTTCATCAAATCTCCAGGAAACTGAACTTCTAGTTAGTAGCTTTATTTTTTTGACTTTCATTAGGAACAAAGGATATTTTTGGGCTCTAATGGACTTCTTGTCCATTTTTACTATAGCTAAAGTCACAACAATTGTGCTGTTAAGATAAGTATTAAGACATGCATGTGAACAAATTTTTAGATTAACAAATTCAGCAATGATTCAAAATATTTAACCCATTTGGACTCTGACCACTGTAAAATATTTCCACAAGGTAGAAATAAATGTAAGAAAATACAGTACTCAAACTATACAGGGATTCTATTAAAGCTCTTTCCGTATCTATACTTAGTTCCTTGATATTGTTTCAAAAGATGTCACATGTTTCACAAAAATGGATTCTTTTTATTGTGTGATTTGCGCCATGACAAATCTGTGCAGTGTTCCAAGTCAGTATCAGCAGATTAAAATCTAGTGTCATCTGTGCATTTAGTTTATTTTCCACACTGGATTGTAAGTTGCATAGACAAAGACTTGCTCTTAAATTCCTTCATGTTCATTCATGTTAAGGATGCTTAACACTTATGGATGCTTAGTAAAAACGTGTCAGTATGTTGGTCTGTGTTGGTTTTCATTATAAAACCCAAGTATGCTTTACAAAGTGATAGGTTCTTCAACAGAAGAACAGCAAATATGTATGTTGGAACCAGCCATTTCCTGCACCCATGGCAGACATTGTTAATCGATCACTGCACTCCTTTCTAAGTTGGGATGCAAATGGCAACTTATTTGCTGTCCTTGCTCCAAAATCATTTAGTTAGAGAAGAGATGTGAATCATTAATTCTGCTGTTGACCTTATCAAATATTGTCACGTTTGAAATGTTTGGCAGGTTACTTACACTACCTCTGTATGTTCTAGGTCAGTTTAGGGTTCCTACATACATGTGTTCTAACCAAAGCGTGGTTTCCATAATGTGCTTGGAGTGAGGAGATCTGGTTTCAAATTATAATTCCATTACTCAAGAACTGGACGACCTTGAGCAAATAGCCTAATCTCTATCAGATTTTGTTTTTGTGTATAAAATTTGGACAATAACTTCCTTCCTTCTTCAGAGGGCTGTCCTGAGCAGACAGATGAAATAACGAATCCGAGTGGCTTTTTAAATTGCTAAAGCTTTGCAAAATGTCTGCTAATATAAGCGATATTTTAGAGGTCATGTAAATAAGCCCAGATCTTTGTCTAATATAAGATAGTACAGATTTAATGAAGTACCTGTTTCCAAACTTATATCCACCCACCTAGCTAACCCTTTGTTTCCCTCTTTTATATGATTGTCATAGCAGCTGGGGATTAATAGGGGATCTCTTCCAAGTATAATCTGAGGTCTAGGGAGGCTTCATTACATTCCATTGCTCCTGTCCAGGCTGGGAAGCAGAGTAGGGGATGGAGTGGGGGTTGGGAATCAAACTGATAGGCTAGAAAACTGAATAGGAAGTGTCAAAGGCTAGAAAACTGAATAGGAAGTGTCAAAAAGTTTGACACTAAGAGAACATTTTGTAGATCTAATGATTTGGAGCTAGTGACAGTAAAACAGATTAAAAAAAAAAAAAAACAACCCTCAGGGGATACCCCTCAGGCTTTGGTTTCCCGTTCTAAGCAGGTGACTAGCTGTCTGTATACTCCACAGAAACAGCTTTCCAAGAAAGCTACTCCTCATTTTCTCAGCACGTAGGCATATATGACAATATAGAAAATAGGCAGCCGTTAATTTTCCTAACCACCCCGAAACTAACATATTTGCAATGCATTTCATCAGCGACTTAGTAAATTGCCATTTAAGAGGTAAATTACTTTTACAATAGTATCATAAAACTCCTGCTGGCAGCCACATAACTCACAGGGGGGAACTGAGGAAAGGATTCAATGGTACCTCCACATCCCTCTGTCCTAAGGTGCTAGTTTCTAAGGAACAGGCTGGCGATGTATGTGAGCATGTTTCTACTTTGGGGCTTTTGAGTGAAAATAATTTATAAACCTATCTCTTTCTCACTCTCCTTTCAAGCCTGATATGCTCATGGGCATATCAGCAGCTGTATGGAAATTGTTCTGGTGACGAGAGGGTCCTCTCTGAAGGTCACTTTGTGTAATATTTGAGAAGGCGCTTCACATTTATTTTTGGCATTCAGGTCCTTGGGTGATATTTAAAGTGAATTTTAAATGCATACTAAGAATGATAAGAAATGAAGGTTTTTCACTGACCACATTTTACAGGGGGGAAAAAAAAATCTAGTGAAATCGGGACATTAGGTTCCATGATGCTGGTTACTTTAAATTTTTATACCACTTCATCTCTAATTCAAATGTCAAGTCAAAGAAAATTCCTGAAGTACTTTGAAAATCTCTCTAAGTCATTCAACCAAACTTAGAAACATCCATCCAAATGTGGGCTTTGCTGTCAGAGTAGGAGGTGAGGACAGAAAGATCAGTGTCACTGCCAAACTAATAGGGAGCAAACTGAAGTTTCTTGAGGGAAAACATGAATGTCATTATCAATTGTTTTCTTAAATACACTTTGTAATGCTTCAACTAATATGATCTTAATAATTCCACGGCCGACTGTACTTCCCAAATTCCACCTCTCCCATTCCAAATTCTACCCTCTTTTTTTTTTTTTTTTGGCAAAAGGGTAAAAACTTTATCTTAAAAAAATTTTTTTATACTGTGCCTCTGCCTTCGCTTAAAACCCAGCAATTTCAACCCCCTGAAGCTTTACCTCTTATTCCCTTTATTGTCGTCTCTCAGAGAAATTGATGTTCCCTGACTGAACATAATGCTTATTTTTGTGAATGTCATACCACTTACTATTTTGCTCTTTCAATAAGGAAAGATGAGGGAAATGTTTAAGCAACTGTTCAGGTAATTATAGGTAATTTGACATTTCATTATTTCATTATTTTCTTCCTTATTCCATCTCCTTGTGGCCCTGGGCAACGGAGAGATGCATGACGTGGCAGGTGTTTGGTTCTGGAAGGAGACTTGAGAGGTGCCCAAATCCGTAATGCAATAGATAAGGAAACTGAGTCTGAAATGGGTCCTAAGAAGTCTTGCCTGAGGTCACACGGTGGCTAACCAGCGACTGCACCTTCATGTTGTTCCCAAAGCCATTTCTTTTCTTTTTTTTTTTTTTTTAAGATTTTATTTATTTATTTGACAGACAGAGATCACAAGTAGGCAGAGAGGCAGGCAGAGAGAGAGAGAGGAGGAAGTAGGCTCCCTGCAGAGCAGAGAGCCCGATGTGGGGCTCGATCCCAGGATCCTGGGATCATGACCTGAGCCGAAGGTAGAGGCTTTAACCCCCTGAGCCACCCAGATGCCCCCCCAAAGCCATTTCTTACCTAAATCATTTGGATGTCATTTAGCACTTGGCACTAGGTATGGACCCCACCCTCAGTGAGTGAATGCGGTTTTAGGGTATTTGGACTTGGCAAAGGATACAGTGGACTTTTGCACTATTTCTCTTCGGCCCGGCATGCAGGAGTCTTCATGTCTTGCAAAGTGAGAAGGGAAACTGAAGCAGACACGGGGACCAGGGGGATGGTGCCTTGTTGGGCCTAAGCTTTTAGATGGAAGCCACAGGTGGCTACTTACTCCCATCTGGCTAAATAGTGTTTTTCGGAGGCGGGCGCAGATCTCTGTCTGCACAGCTAAATGACGAACCAAAAATAGTTTGTGTGGCCTACTGGTAGACATAAAAAGCAATGAGGTCAGCCCAGAGTCCATAAGCAATGAGCACTAATGTATTCTTCTGCCCTCTTTGATTTGCTAACGAAATCATGCAGTTTTAAAAGAAGGAGGACAGAGTTTCACGAAAGGAAGAAAAAAAAAATTAGAAATGTCAAGTGTAATCCTTTGAAACAGGTCGTGAAAGCTCAGGAGTGTAACTGTTTTGATGTTCTGAGTCCTGCCAGTGAGTGACAGGGAAAATGAAGACCCTTTCGGATAAACCCATTGTGCTCCTGTCAAAGGTGGCTGAAGTTCTGTTCAAACACCTGTTTCTAGTCTTTATGAATATTAAAAGCCTCTGTGATTTTTTTTTTCCCCAGGATGCAATGATTTTGAAGCGTTACGGTACACAAAAGACAGCATTTCCGTCTTGTTCCAATTCACTGCCTCTCCTCAGTTTTCCCTGAGGACGTGCATAATTTTTTTAAGTTTGTGGCAGTTAGATTTGTAGACATAGAATGCTGAAACTGAGAAACAGGGTTGCTTTTTGAAATATGGGTGTCAGTCATTCTGATTTCATTTTACATGGGATGCGCTTTTAATCTAGCATCAAGGTGCTAACCACATATATGGGTGTGGAAATCCGAGATGGAGGAACTCTGGAAGGGAGGAAGGTATGCCCTCCAAAGCTGTTATGCCGTCACTAACGGGATGCCAACTGTATGGGGACACGGATCCCAGCGGGTAAACCATTCTTTGACTGTTAAAAGGCATGTATTTGAAATGTGCATGGGCCTTGCAGAATGCAATATTTTTTTTCTAAACTAAGTTTGCATGGATTATGATTCCTTCTCAAGTTAAACAAAGGTATGGGACATGAACCAATGGGATTTTATGTCGTTTCTTAGAAACATAAATTACAGAGGCAACAGACTGTACAGAATACGGCCATTAAATCTTCCAACCACTCGCTCAGAGCTCTTTCTCCTTGTTTCAAATGAAATCGTGTTACACAAATCACAGCCCCATTAAATGATGGCTTGTAGCTTAACTCCTGCTTGATTCCACTAATGCTGGTCTCGGCTAATCCCTACTTTGGGAAGGAAGTCCAACCCACTGTAATCCCTCATCACCGGAGCACGTTTGGAGCCAGTTTTAGTGTGTATCACATTACAGCTGCTAAAAAACTAGTTGTCCTAATTCTTTTTTGAAATCCAGGAAGCAAAGGCCGTGGGATCAGGAAATACACATGAGTTGTCTAGAATTTGCAATTGGCATTTTAATCACTCATTCACATTTAGAGTTGAAGATAAAGCCAAAATCCCTACTGACATTTTGAGGGATCTTAAAGAACCTGTATTCCCATTGTCATGTATTCCCAGAACCTGTCATCCCAATGTATCCCATTGCCCTGCTCTAATGCCTGAACGCCTTGGAAGTTAATACAGGTAGAGCTGAATCAGGCAACCTAACCTCCTTCTTCTTCTGCTTTGGCTCATTGGTACAAACCTGTCTCTGGCCCTTTGATGGCTAATTCTAGGCGTTGACACAAAAAGCAGAACCTGCTATCCACGAAGGAGCGGTCACCATTTCTGCATTGCGACAACACAGTGATTACCATTTTTCTGGATACCTTTTACTGTCTCAATTACAAATTTGAACTATGCGTAGGATGGACCCCAAAACATTCCTCAGTCTCATGGAAGCCAGAATCCTTTAAGATCAAATAGGAAGGCAGAGAGTCATGCACCCTTCTCATTAGAGTTCCTAGAATCCAGAAGAGACCGCAATCAGCTTCCAAGGGCCATACTGCCATTGGTCATTCTGCTAGCTCCTGCCACCGTCGACTTTCCAGTCAAGGGTGAGAGTGTGATGTCAATCATTGTGTCTTTCCTCTGTATAAGGACTCCTCAGCTTGCCCAGAGTAAGAGAAAATAAGTCTCTGCAGGTGCCTAAAAGACCTTTTGTGATCTCACTTCTGATCTACCTGCTACCTCTCCAACCCCTCATCTACTGGTGTTCTCCTCGTTCAAGTGGTACCGGCAACCCTGGCTTCCTTCCTTGGTTTAAGATAGCAACCCCACTCCCAGGACCAGCTACCGCCCTTTCACTGTTGTATTTTCCCTCCAGTGTACTGATCACTACCTGTCAGACAGTATATGGTATTTTATTTGTTTCATTTATTATCTTCTTTCAACATTGGAACATAAGCTCCATGACATGAAGATAAGAATTTCCATTTTTTTTTTTTTTTTTACTTGGCTGGATCTCCAACTTCTAGAGCAGTTATCTGGCAAAAACAGGTGCTCAGTCATTATTATTATTTTTTTAAATGAATGAATGAATCCATGGCCTCTCCTTGGTTTCTTATTGTTTTATGACTTGAAGCTAGGTAGGTGCCCCAAAGGAGACAAGGAGGACCTCTCAGGTAAAAATTGGTATCTGGTCAAGAATATGTTTGGAGATTAGATTCCACAAAGTGTGTCATTTTAGATCAGCAAAGGAGGCATCTACCATGGGCTTGATTCTGGGAAAATGGTCTACAATGGAGATGCTGACCAGCAGACGTGGGTTGTCTCCTATGACTGCACCATTTAGGCACTGTGCAAAGGTGTCAGGCAAGGGAGTGAGAAGTAGAGAGATCCTGCCTGTTTGCTGCTCGCCAAGTCCTGGGTCCTTTGAAGTAGCAGAAGAGAGGGGCCCTTTAGTAATTCATGTGTCCACAGGGCCCACCTCCAAAAATGCTCTCCTGGCTCAGTGCTGGCTCTAGTCAGTCCCTTTCTGTGGACACCTTCAACCCCTAGAGTCAACTCTGAGCATCTGGCTTAACTCCCTGCCTTCATAATCAATTTTCCAAGCAGAGCTGTTTATAGTTTAAGCACGTGAGCATCACTTCCTAAAGAAAACTGGGCCGAAGGACCCAGGAGTCTCCTTCACACAGTCCATCTCCCCACACATGACATTTGGAAGATGGATAGCTGCTGATCTTCCACGGGTCAAACTGGATAGAATCGACAGCCCAAAGCTCTCACCTGACTACCCTAAAATGTGTAGCTCTTTTGCTTCAAGAGATGGTCCAGAATTTCTAAACGACTGCCTCTAACTTCAAGGTGGCAAGCATTTCACTTCAGTCTTTTCTAATATTGGAGGATAAAAGTCTCAGGAAACTGTCCTTCCACGGAAGGAATTCATAACTCACACGTAATGACGTCATCAATAATGCTTTGAAGCACCGACTTCCAAAACTTGGGATTTTTCAACCTAAAAGATATCTGAAAGGACAGTTTGTCTAAAAAAAAAAAAATGCTTAGAAATCTTTCTCTATCCCTCCATTTTTCAAGTCAATTAAAAGAATTCCAAGAATCAACCATATATGATCTTCGCAATTTTTCCCTGAGTTGGTTGTTCTAATCCAGGTGTTTTGTTCCAGCTGACCCAGAAGCAGCTGTGCTCTGATACAAATTGCTTTATATATTTGTGTGGGGATGGAGAGTACCTGACTTGTCCTTTGCCAGTGACAGTGACACACTGTGGATTGTCTAGTTTCTTTTCCCCCACAGCTTAGGACTCCAAAATGATATTTTTCATAATGCTGCTCTGTTATTAAACTCCACTGAAATCAGTGTGCCTAATTGATCATCAGCTGGCAACAATTAAATTGAGAAGAGCTCCCAAAGGAGGAAAAGGGCAGAAGAAGAATCCAGGCATGGAGTTATTCTGAAATCTCTTCCCCGATCTTCGGCTTGCATTGTGCTCTAGTAAAATCTGGGGTGTGATAAATGTTTAGCATTTCTACTCACATTATTAACTCAAGAGCAGTAAAACATGTGAAAACAATCTTTATTTTAACCAAACACAGACTATCATATAGCATAATTAATGATCTGTGGAAAAAGGCATTTTCCCACCTTTTCAGTTGTGTTCTGCTTCCCAGTCTTGCCCCACACAGCTCTCCCTCCCATCTTCCTAGAAACTGAGCTAAATCTCTTATCCTTAGTTTTTTGTATATTGATATTTTCTCTACTGCCTTCAGATCCACGAGTATCTTAAAGTCCCTTCTTCGCTCAATCCTTCTCTCCTTCATGGGGATTGCTTTGGACTGCCATCTATCACCCCCCCCCCCAACTGGGTCTGGGTTATTTGACTCCATTTTCTCACCACGTGTTTATTGTTACTAAAACTCCCGAAAATCTGGATTCAGCCTTCACTGCGTTATTGATTTGGCTTTCTCAGAAAGACCTCTCATAACTGCCAAATTCAACAACTCAGTCTGAGTCGGAAGCCTCTGCATGAATTCCACAGCACCCAAACGTCCGCTCTCAGGGGGGCAGCCACTCCCTCAGTGAAACTCCACTTTGTTCTTGGCTTTAGTCCGATAATGGCGATAGTCTCCCCATATTTCCTCTACCTCACTGATCCCTTTGGCTGTCTGCTTTGTTTGTTCTCCACACCCTCATCAAATTCAAAATGTGAGAATACCCTAGGGTTCTGTCCTTGACCCCATTCTTTCTTCTGGCTGTGCACTTTCCCTATGTGATCTCACTCACTTCTTTGTCCCGCCCTCCACGACTGACCATGGAACAACGACTCACTCTGGGACCCCCAGCAACAAAGCCAACCATAGACTTCCCGGATCTGGTTTCCCGTCCTTTTAACCTCCTTCTCATTTCTCCTGGAGCACTAAGACTTGACCCCTGGCCTTCAAAGGCTTTCACAAGGTGATTGCAACTTCTTTTTTAAAAAGTTTCATTCTTTACTAGTCATTGACATGCCTGAGGTTATTTACATACTGGAAATTTGAGGGGGAAATAATGCTTTTTGCTTTTTGCCAGGGGAAAGCTAGGATGTTGGAGGAGCTGTCTTTGTTTTTCTCTGCCTCACTCTCTCCACCTCAGAGCTTAGACAAGATCCTGGAGCATATACTCAGGAAATATTTGTACAGTGAATAAAGGTACAGACGAATGCCTCAAAATCTGACCACCAGAATATTAAATAAGCTGCTCAAAGTCACCTTCATCTTAAAGCTTTTCCTTATCTCTCCATCTTGATTTATATTCTCACTTCCGTCAATCTTCCTAGCACTTCTTGTGTAACACAGATTTTACCTTGTGTTTTAGTATTTTGTGCAATGGTCTTAGGGTCCCTCCCGGTTCTTCTGCACATGCTCTCTAAGAACAGGTACATCACATACCCCTGAAGTCCCTGGTGCTCTTAACACAATTCCTTGTTTGAAGCAACAGTTCAATACCTACACTTTGAGTGTGTTTTAACTCAAGGACTAACATACTTGCAAAGGAAGTCACAAAGTTCCTGCTTCTTGCAGTGTCCACCATAACCGTGAGCTCAGGGTATAGCGCTTCCCTGTCACCTAATCGGAAGTTCATTTCCTTTATAAATGGCATTAATAATACTTATCTAATAGGGGGACTCAGAGGATTCTTTAATTAATGATGAAGCACATTCCAAGATTCCCGGAGGAAATAAAAAGATAAACATTATTATATCTTTTATTACTATAGATAGCAGTTATTAAACTTTCACATAAACAGGGACCAAGAACAATTTCAAGCCAAACTAATAGTTTAATAAGAAGCAGCTAGGGGTTTCCACAGTTGAGCTAACGTAAACACTTTGGCAAAAATTATTCCCTTCTTCTGCTGCTACTAATACTGGACAAAAGGAGCTTTTGGAGTCTCTGTTTCTTCACGTGTTTCTTTAAGATACTGGACAAGATTACCTCAAAGGCCCCTCATAGCTCCTGCATTTCTTGGCAAATCTTTTATTAACACCTCACCTCTCTGACTGACTGAATAGTCTTCCGTGCTTTAAAAGAACTGTATACCACTGCAACTGGTTTCTCCTAAGTGTTCCATTTCAGCCAAAGAGTTGAAGGACAAGTGTAGAGTTTAAAAAAAAAAAAAAAATCACTTGACAGTGGAATGCTATATAAAATCTTTCAGGGCACTGGGAACATGCAAATCTACATTTCTGAATCTTGGTGTCCTAGAAAATTTTTTAGCTTAGGGTAGAGAATAATCAGGAAAGATTCATGTATACTCCACCACACAAGCTAATCAGAATTTCTCACAAATAGAAATTAATTTTTCTCATTAGCATTTTCTCTGGGGCTCAGGGTAATGCTTACCAAGTTTCTCCCGGGAGTATTTCAGAGTCCTAGGGAGGCAAGGCAGCTCAGGGAGGATGTCAGGCATTTGGTAACAAATCAAGTAGTACCCTGCCTTTTTGGAGGATGTTTATGGAATGGATAATCTGAAATGTCCGAAGGAACCGCAAGAAGGGCTTGCAGAGACATCGTTTTAGAAAACTCCCTCTTTGGCTCCTTCTACCTGACTCGAGTTTTCAAAATGGTCTCAAAAAATCAGAACCACTGGAGCGTAGTGTTTTACACTCTTTGATGTCTAGTTTAGTGTTATTCTTAGACAGTGTGTTCAGCTCTTTTCAGGATTTGTCATGATGCTTTTTTTTTTAATTATTGTGGTAAGAAATATGTACTATAAATTTACCTTCTTAATATTTTTAGGCGAACAGAGCAGCCTACAGCCCTGTGGCTGTACCCTCGGTACACTGTGGTATGACAGATCTCTAAAACTTTTCATCCCTGACTGAATGAACAACTGATTGAACAACTTCTTCCCCTCCCCCCCAGCCCTTGGCAATCACCATTCTACTTTCTGTGTCTAGAAGTTTGACAAATTTAGATACCTTGCGCAAATGGAATTGTGCAGTATTTGTCTTTCTGACTGGCTTATTTCACTTCACATGATGTCCTCTAGGTTCATCATGGTGTACCTTATGACAGGACATCCTTCTTTTTTAAACAGATGTTGTTCATAATATTCTAGTATTTCTAGTGCCTCTTATTAGTAATGTGTTTACTTCCCAGGAGGGAGAGAAACTTCCCTGACATATTTTAAGAAAAGAGTTACTCTCCCAGGTTAATGCCAGAGTTTTGTCTCCCATGGTCCATGAAACATGTTTTAAGCAGTTTTTTAAAGTACCTGGGTCACATTCAAGGGATGTTCCTGGTATCTCAGAGAAAGTAACTAAAAAAAAAAAAAAAAACCTAAAAAAAAAAAAAAAGAGCATACACTAAGCACAGCCCCTCTTCTCACCCAACAGCAACATATTTTCAGTGAAAACTAATTTTTTGCTTTAGCATTACATAGAAAAAATCAGCATCTTCTGGGGATCATCAGGTGGTACAGTGGGCACATGATTCCGTGAGAATTTTGTGCCTACAAATACCATTGTACTAATACGGCAGATATAATAAAAACATAGAGTTTAGTGGCAAACATGGACTGCTTATAAGTTTATCTTATATCCCAACTCTTTTCCTACAGAGGCTTCATAAGGATAAACAGCATGGTTTTTAGTCTAGCTATGTTTAAATTCTGGCTATATCGCTTACTATTTGGCTTTGAACTACCTTTCGAAGCCTCAGTTTCCTCCCTGGGAAAATGAACATCCCCTGTGTTCCACAGGACTGTAGGGGAATGAAATGTAATCAAGGAAGAAGTGGATCACACTCCTGAGCGAGCACAGTTCCTGCTACAAATAAGGGCCCCGTAAATAAACATCTGCCCCTGACCCTTTCATATACTTGGAATGCTGGTGCTTTCCACTTGCACTGAAATATCTAGATATCTTAAAAGATCTGTCCTCTGCTCAAAGAAATACTGGCATCTAAGGGGCTGAACACACAAAAGATAAATTAGGAGCTGACTATTTGCTTTACAAAACGAGTCTTTGGTTAACAATGAGATTAATGGCTCCCAGTTTTTCTGTACCTCCCGGTCTGCTTGTGAACCCTGCTCTGAGCTGTACATAATTCTCCTCATCCTGAAACGATTCCTTCATAGAACCCTATAGAGCGTCTCCAAGACTCAAACTCTCACATTTTTGTTTCCCTACAAAAATGTTGTTAAGGTGGCAGTGACTGGGTAATTCTTAGTCCACATTTATGTCTTTCAAGAGCTTTGAAAGGAAATCCTAATTAGGTCAGCCTGACCTCCCATGCAAGTCATTTCCATATATCCCGGTCCCAACAAAAAGAAAACAAAGTGTCCTAAAACCTGAGCTATTGTGAATATCTGTAGGAGATGAGATATAAACACTGACCATCATTAAGTTTCCCGGTTATAAGTGTTGGTGCTTGACCCAACTATGCTTTTGGCCAAAAATCCTAACAGACACCTAGTCGGTGGAGTTCTGTTTTCTCCAAAGCTTCCAACCTTGGCCCAGAGTCCAGCATCTGAGACACATAAACATGCATGGATATGCCTCCAACCTCCTGTTTCCGAGGTTTCTGGAGCAGGTGATCATTAATGCAAATTTATGGGCCATTACCGAATTTTGAAAAGATGTGTCGTGGTTGAATAAAAAGCATAAGCTTTTCACACTTGCTTTTTAATTACTAAATATGTAAAAAATGAAAGTTACAGATTTCAGCCCTACCGGTTTCTAGGAAAGGTACTGAGTTGAACATTTCCCTGTCAGAAACCAACAAAATATCCCGAAGGAGGGTGAGCTCTTCAGGGAAAAAAAGGAGGTTTTCTCTATTTAGAAAAGTGGTCGGAGGCTCGAAAGCAATGCTGTCTCTCAAAGAAGGGTCTGTTTTTAGTGCTCCTACCAGAGCCAGAGTGTCGGATGGCAGAAGCCCAGGAAAGACTCGGTCCGCAGGCTGGGTGTGTGCATGTGTACGATGGTAGGGCTGGAAACTTCTCTCCTGCTCCTTCCCTGAAAAATTGCTTACACGAAGAGAAAGCAAATAGCTCAGAGTACTATTAGTTCCTGTTTAAATTTAAAGTGAGGACTAAGCTAAACACGGTTCTATGAAAGGAGTATTTTTAGGAATGAATGGGTTCGTCAGTCCTCGAGAAGTAGATTTTAAACACGCCACAGCTACCTCTTGGTAAAGAAGTATGTTTGCTTTCTAAGAAAACACTTTTTTTTTTGGTGTTGTTTTAAATGATTCTGTAGTCACCACGCTAGCTTTTCTCCCGTCTTGCTGTCCTGACGCAGCCAGTTCTGTTCACTTAGGAGAGACATGCGCAATTGAAATCTGGCCCTTTGTGATTTTTCTTATATAGCTTTTTGAGATCAGCACAAAAGATCTTGAAATCTCTTTTTTAAAATTTTATTAAAACCAAGGCATGTGGCCATAGCAAAAGCAGATATATTTTTTCATGTTAATAGCCAGATTGCTTTGTTTCTATTTTTGCTTTATTAAATCAAGCATACTATTTCCTCTGACCTTTCTTTTTCCGACCCTAAGAGTAGGAAACACTGATCCTAGGAAAAGATCACTTACTGTCACTTTGCTTAGCTTTGCACTTTATGATAAGAAAACCATTTTCTGAGATCTCTTTGATGCAGAAAATGTTTCACCAATCTGTTTGCATTTTTAATAACAGTAAAATAAGCAAACCCTTGATAACAGCGTTTCCCATTAATTTTTAATAATCTCATGGCTTTTAAGTTGCCCTTTGTATCTTGGTGGGGGAAAACGTTCTATAGAAAAATTAATTGAGAAGTCAATGTATTTCTGATGCTTTCCTTATTCTTGGAAAGTCAATGGCATGGGCTGCCAAATGTTTCTGAACGTGTTTCCTCAGAAATGCCACCAAGGCAAACAGCCAAGATGATAGCTTTTAATTTTCTGCTTAGTAATAGTCCCTCTCTCGCCATGGCTGGATTCTCCTGGGCTCCAGAGTGCTAAGCTGTCTCTACACGCAGTCCTTGTGATTGATTAATGTTAGCCCAAGGATCCCCGGAGTTGTCGGTCAGGCCAACGTAAAGACATTGAGTACAGCAATATTTACAACATTTCACTAATTGATCAAAGTAATGAAAATTAATGGAACACCTACTGCACACTAGGTCTTGCAGAAGGTACTAGGGACATGGCAGTGATCAGTTCAGCTGTGGTCAAAACAACGTAGCTGTGGAGCTTCTCGACATTCTTTATAAGTTAACTCTATGGTGCCTTAGGTGCTGAGAAATATTTAGGAGAATCTTCATGCCCTGCTACTCCCCTCCCCACCATGCCTGATCTGTTCTGGCTTCAGACGCCTCAACTGAAATATGAGATAATCCCTTATTGCACTGGTATGAGGGTTAAATGGAAGATTCTCATGCCAATGTTTAGCACAAAGAGCAATCGTAACTGTTGTCTCTTCTTACTGTCATCTGCAATGCCAATGGTAATGGTAATGGTTCAAAAATAATAACTATCATTCATTATCATATCATAGGTCATATCATATCATATCATAACTATCATATCATATCACAACTATCATATCATAACCATCATTCATATATCATAACTATCATTCATTCATTTTCTGCTATGCATTTAGATGATAGGCTCTCCATTGGATGTTGTTAGGTATATTATCTGTAATTCTCTCAACAATCCTTTGAGATGAGTCTGTCCACTTAAGTCCAGAGAATGTACGTGGCTTGCTGCTCAGGGATGTCCAGCTGTTGGGACCACCAGGTCTCTTCTGTCTCTGAGGAGACAGACCCACAGCTGACTAGGTGACACAAAATGGCTCATGGCTTGGGGATTCAGTCCCCACTGGGGGGAATGTTGGAGTGTGAGGAGAGATTCCCCCGCACAGGATCTCAGGAATCATGTCCAGATCTGTAGCCCTAATACCAGCAATAGTGAGCAGACACCTGAGATGGTCCAGAGTAGTTCTGCTCCCCTGCCCCTACCCCCACTTCTTTGGATTATAAGATTCACTACTGTCACAAGGGAGGGCATGGGAAAGCCTTCTCCGGAGCACAGGGAATGCGATCCATGTCCCCCAAGTCATATGACCTCAAGTAGACTTTGGCATTTCTGGGCACCACTTTCTTCACATAAAATGAGAAGAGCTGGTTCTGGGATTCCCCCTCTTTATTTATTTATTTATTTATTTTTAAGATTTATATTTTTATTTTAGAGAGTGGGGGAGGGACAGAAAGAGAAGGATCGAGAGAGAATCTCTACGCAGACTCTGCTCTGAGCACAGAGACTATGGAGGTCTCTATTCCACAGCCCCACGACCCCAAGAACATGACCAAAGCCAAAACTAAGAGTCAAGACTCTTAACTGACTAAGCCACCCAGGTGCCCTGGATTCCTCTTCAGATAAGGAAGCAGAGGTAAGTATCGAGTGCATTGCAGGCTTTGCATCTGGTAACTCATTTAATTCTTCCAGTGAGAAAACGAAATTACTATTTATGATTCCACCCAAGGTGGTTCAGGTCCTCCATGGCAGAATCAGCCAAGAAAACTAAGTCTGCCCAGTTCCAAAGCTCGAGATCTTTCGACATCATTACACTGCCCAATGGTTTGCATTCCCTTCCCAGCCACGTGACTTCCATCTTTCAGCTTCCAGCAAAGATCAGAGACTGTCTGTTGCCCTATGTACTGTGAAACACACACCGTCCGATCCTGATGGCTGATTTTCAAGGGAGTGTGGCAGGGAAGGGTCCCACAGCAGTGTGAGTTACTGTCATCTGCTTGATTCATGTCTTCTCACCTGGCTTATCCCAGCATTCTTTTTATCTCTCCTTTTCACACAGTGGGGCAGTCTCAAGGTGGATTTGGATCTGGTGGTCTGGAAAGCCATGAAGCTTTCCTTCTCACTTTGCGCTCCTGAGCAGGGGGAAGGATTATCCTACTGCAAATGTTTCTCCTTCACCACCTTATCCTCGACTACATGCTTGTACAGCCACGCTCCCATTGCTGGCAATTTTGCTGAAGTGGAGTTTGTAATTAAAATCCTTCTTGGCTTCTACAGTTTCTCTCCTATTCAAGCTACATGTTTCAAGTGGTTATTATGCTTAATACAGCAACTTAAAAATGGAAATTAAAAAATTAAGGGTTGGATGCCTAAATGGAAACAAATACCAATAAATATTCTCATGCTATTCCTATATGTAATAGCTTTTGATAACCAGGCCTTCCAGGTTTTGTGTATTTGAAAATAAGCACTTACAGACCCAGCTTACACCTGATACAATTATTCCCCATCCTGCCTTTCTGAGATCATAAAAATAACAAGATTATTCCACCAAAGGCAAATAATACTTAGAAACAATTAGAAAAACTTAATGAAAAGAATAATTAAATGCACGTTAAATAACCATATATCAAATGCATTTGTGTTTGGAAAGAACTTCTTTTCATGAGCAGAGTTCTGACTGATGTCGGCATGTGTCTTCATTCTCTTGGATTCCCATCCAAAACACCCACATATTTTTCCCCTGTAGGATTGTAAAATAAAGTAGATTCCAGTTCCCACCAGATATGATAGGGTTTCACATGACCATATTTGCATGTTAGTGTTCCAACACTACAGCAGGGAGACAATTCTTGAAACACACCTCATTTTCAACACATTATGAGTAAGTAATCCCCATGGCTAGCATTTGTATCTGCCTGGTTACTCTTCCCAAACTGGTTAGCAGCATTTTCAAAAATCCCATTTTAAACTTCTCTGTCTAGTTGTTTTTTATTTTTGTTTTTAACAAAACAGAATATATGTATGTTGGAGTCGATATTCTACAAACTCCACATGACAATGGGATGGCTTCAGGGCATCAATCTTTCCGGGAATGGAGAATATTCTGTAGGCCTACGTGTACAAGTACGCGAAAATGAAAGCTCTTCATTTTGCAGGATGTTTTATTCTGGGATATTTCCACCTCCTGGGAAGCAGTCTACACTCCTCCTGCCTCCTTCTACTTTTAGTCTTTCATTTGAGGTAGAGACAAAAAAAAATTCTCCTGTAAAGGTAATCATCTCTAGAAATAATAGTTTTTCAGACAAACCCCTCTCTATGAAAAATATTTTCTTCTTTGTAAGGTTTCTTGACTCAATTAATAAAAAGACATTAAACACCCATTAGTTTAGGGTATTATAGTAGTAGTTTATATATTAATAACCAATATCTAACGTTATAAAATTGCATATGACTTCGTAATTTTTTCATTGCAATTCACTTGTATAGGACAAAACAGATAATGCTGTTGTCTCTAGGGGGCAAATCAGTTCTAAAGGTTTACATGATCGATGTCAGTGTAGCAGCACAAGGAACACAACTGTTTTGTCCTTGGTTGTGGATAATAGTCTATTAATTCAGATGAAATGGGCATTCTTGTCCCATGGAATGGTCAATGGGCTTACGGCCAAAGAAAACTCTTAAGTCTGTTTCACCTCTGCTACATGCTACCCACCAAATAGTTCTGGTTATTCCCACTTTCAGGCACACTATTGAATTGTTTCTTGACTTGTAATGGGGTTACTGCTGAATTGGGAGTAAGAGATGTGTGTTAACTCCAGGCCAGAGACTTTAATTACTGTTGTGAGACCCCCTGGACCTCTTTTGTTTGTCTTCTACCTTAGCAATTGGCAGTGTTCAAGATGGTGACTACACCTTCACCCTGAGTTCTAGACTAAGAGATATATAGGATGTAGCCAATATAGGATGTAGCCTGAGTGAGAAATAAATCTTTGTTATGATACGCCACCAAGATTTGGGGGCTATTTGTTACTTGGGTGTTACCCAGCCTACCCAGACTTGCGCAATAACGAAGTAATTTTTTAAGAGAAAAGATCACAGTATAAAGCAAGGGACACAAATTTTATTACGCACCCAGGGTTATTACTGTGATTATTGCCTTGACCCATTAACCTTAGACCTCACTAGCCCACATGACAGCTGTGTACAATTTAGAATAAATCTTGGCTCCCAGGGAAGTGTCCTAGAGATCAGAGTGTGACCCAGGTTTCAGGCCCACCAGCCCTCTTTGCTTAGCACCTTGTGTTGTGATCCATTTTATTTAAACTAGGCAAGGGTGTATTTGGTCTTAATTCCTTGCAATGCTCACACATGCTAACAATCTTCTTTCTGCTGTCTTCAAAAGCATTGATTTCTTTCTGCAATACAAGTATTTATGTAGTACCGTTGTGTTTGCAAAAACTTTTTCACAAAATGGTAATTATTCTTAATTGGCAATGTTGATGTGAGTATCAAATGAGATAATGCATGTGAACAATGCTTTGTTAACTACAAAAAAATCCTTTACCTGGTGAGTATCTCCTCTAATGACTACAGTCTTTGGAAGTAGCCAAGCAGATAATTCCATCATTTTATAGATGAGGAAGCTGTGGTTCTATGAGGTACAGTGGCTTGACCAGAGCATGTAGTATATCCTAAAGTCGGTCTTGAGACCATGTCTTTGGATCCCAATCCATGTTGTCTTTCATTTTCCCACACAAGCTGGAAGAGAGCTGGTGTTTTAGCAGCCCTCTAACAAACAGGCAGGTTTAGCAGCCATGGATGGTACAATCCAAAACCATCTGCCATGTTGAAGATATCATCTTTGCCGACTTATTTCTTACTTTTCTCATTGGAGAAATTCACAGGAAACGACCTTCCTTAGAGAATGGGCTCATTTCCAGAAAGTTCAGGGTATAGATAAAAACCATTAGGTGATGAGAGAAGACCATTGCTGTATATTGTTTGTTTCTCTAGACCTAAGTGTGAACTCCATAACTGGATGGGGAGGCTCAGAAAAGAGCCCCCAGCACATCTCCATGCCCACACTTTGCATCTGCATTTCAGAATCTGACTCACAGAGTACAAATTATTTATGCATATAAACTTGCTCTAAGCTAAATCAATTTAAATAAATATTTTATGAGTTTGCTTTACTGTTGTTTTTTCTTGGTAATGATGAGAATCTAGTGGCCACTGAAGCAACAAAGCAGGATGGCAGAAGGGTATCACATTTGAAAGAACAGTGGTGGTTACAGCGAGGGAACATATCACTCCTGGGAAACTGGTGCAAAAATTAAAAACAAAGATGCAACACACACACAACTGAACACCTATTTCACATAATGTGTAGAGGGTCAGGGGTGGGTAGCAGAAGAAGGTGGACACTGGAAATACAAACACAGTTGATTTTTGTTATGTGCGGTAGTTATGATTTGTGAGGTCGTTGAGAACACTGAACTAATGAATATTGAACAATACATTGGTCTTAGGGGAAATACAGGGTTAGGTTCCTGCGAGTCTCTGGTCAACCAGTCAATACATAGCCTTTTAAATGTACGTCTGTTCTATTTAAAGATACACACACACACACACACACACACACACACATTGTAATTCATTAACAATGGACTCAAGGGCAACAGCACTATCAGTCATATCTAAAGGAAGCTTCTCTAACACATGCATTTTCTCCATGAAGCATATCACAGCCTTCTCATACGTAGGACAACCAGATAGCACTTTAGCCGAAGCTTGAGAAGGGTGGGTTTAAATAGTGACATCACTCAAAAAAAGAAGAAGAAGAAAAAGGAAGAAGGGAAAAAGCCCATGAACATATGAAAAATGTGTCACTAAATAGATGGATAGCTGAAGAAAAGGATGCTGTTTACAGTAGGAGAACTGAAACAAGTAGGCAGTTTGCCTTGTTTGACTTCAGGGGGCAGCGTGCATCTTGGGTGACTCAGATTTTTGACAGTTTGCACATGTCTGTGAATGATGGACTGCAGGGGCTCTGTTGAGCATTGATTTTGGCTATACAGACACTTTACAAATACAGAATTCGTGAATAATGATTATCAGAGTTTGATTCCTGGCTCTGCTACTTCTGAGCTCGGCCAAATTACCCAGGGGTTCTGAGCCTTCATCTGCTCATGTACAAAGGGCTGATGATACTGTTGTTGAGAGTAGCGGAGGATTATGTGAAAATGGGCGTAAGGCACACAGTGTGATAGCTGCATTATTATAATCATGGAGCAGCATAGGGAGGAGAAAAACATCTTGGTAGAATAGAAAAAGCATAGGTGGTGCCAGAAAAATCTGGTTTCCAACCCAAGTTTCATTACTTGGTAGCTGTGGGACTTTGGACAAGTTATGCTTATCCCAAGTCAGAGACTCAATTTTCTACTCGGTAAAATGAGCATGATAATCTCAAACTCACAATCATGTCGAAGTGTGTGAATGGGTACTGTAAATTGACATTGTATGTGCCTTAGCATATTAGCACCTTAAAAGTCCATTTCATTCTCCATATCCTTATTTTATTTCATTATCAACTAGAATTTTTAGCCAATGGATATGGGTACTTATAATTTTCTAAAAAAGGAACTATCCAGCTTTGCACAGTGGCAGTATCGTAGCCAATGAGGTTTATCCGAGGTGCGATTATTGCTAATTGAAAAAGGAACTATCCTTTCAACCTGTCCAGTGGTTGAATAATATGTAAAATAAAGCATTTATAAAGGCAATCAGGCATTCGTGGGCATATACATACATACAACACTGTCTTCTTCCCCTTCCTTGTAAAATAGAGAGAAGGAAAGAAACGGCGTAATTTCAAAAATAATTTTTAAAAGTAGGATTTGGCAATTACAATGTAAAAGAGAAAAAGGGAATTTGGCCACTATTCTTTAAAATGTTTCAAAATTTACTTCATTTTAAGGGTTTTCTATTTACTCAGCCAAGGGCACTTGACGAGTAAGAGAGACTATCTGGGAATTTGATAGAAGAGGGAACTTTTGTGTGGATTCAAGAAAGGGTCAGTGAGACAGAGTAAGATGGTGGGACCACTCTGAGATGATGTCCACGTCAGATTACAGCTGAGCCACAGGCCAGGAGTAGATTCCTGATAAACTGAGTTTAAGATAAACTAGGACATTTAGCAGGGGAATTGAGAAACAGATGAAATGCAGGACTATTAGAAAATCTACTTGAAACTTGTCTCTTTTAGATATCTCTTGATTTTCATGCATCATGTAATTATGTAATATCTATTGAATACACAGATGCAGGCACAGGAAAGACATTCATCTATAATCTCCCTACCTCTCGACTAGACATTTCTGGAAAAGCCTGACCTTTGGGACTGCACTCTCTATCCTGAGGAAGATCCTGACCTTGTGTCCACAATCCAGGTAAGGAAGAGTAAAGAACAGAGGCCCATTCTGCTGTCTGAAGAGTTAAGTGGACGGAAGTCGTGGCCACCCATTCGTCATTCACTAATCATTCTTCAGCCACATGTTCACCAGAGATGAGCGAGAGTAAGAGAGTAAGAAAGCGCTTTTATTAGCTCTACTTCTTGGACTTCTGCTCCAGTAGGGTATAATCTAGAGCTTCCCTTTGCATGTTTCTAGTTTAGAGATCTGGGCTTGTCTCCAAGTCGGTACAAATTCCTAAAACATGTATGGACAATCTTTCATCACTGAACTTACGTTGAAAAGAGCATTGGTCTGAAATATGAACGAGGCTTTGGTTGATACTGCCAACGGCAAGTCTACAAACACTTTATTTGTTCATCAATCTTCGTGGGTATGACTGAGAATAAATATTCCCATTTTGTTTGCGATAAAAACCCAGACATGGAGAGACTGAGTAACTAGAATCAGGCAGGAATGCATGATTAAGAAAACAAACAAAAAACAAACCTTATCACTAGAGAAAAGAAAACACGAGGTCAAGGACTAGGAAGTTCTTGACTTTGAATTCAGATTTGCGGCTGATGGATAGACTGTGCTGTTAGTTCTCAATTGAAATTAATGATATTCGGTGGCTGCTTGAATAATGCAAATGAACGAGTTTTTAATCATACCCTTGACTATCACCCAATTTAAGCCTGTGCCTTACAGCTTCATTTTAGAAGCGTTCTCTTGTTAATCACAATATCTTGTTAACTATTGTTAGTCTCTGTCAAAAAAAAAAAAAAAAAAAACAAAACTTTTTTTTTTTTTTTCCCAGAAAAATAAACTGAGAATTTAACAATCTGCTTTGCAGAAATTTGCAGTGAATATAATTCTGGTGAATATAAACAGTTCAGAGTGGAACATATGGGGTTCTACCACGATCCTGTCATATAAAATTAGATTAAAAGTAAAGTTGAAATGTGACCACTCTGTTATATGGACATATAAGTATGCTAACCATCACTCTCAGATAATGCCTTTTATATTTCAGGTCTAACCATTGTTAAGTGATTTCTAATTTAAATGTCAGTTTCCATAAAAAATAACTGGGCTTAGAGATCATTTTTATACCCTCATCGTTTCAAGAAGGTAAATTTCAGTAATTTTAGTTAGAGCAGTTTTATTGGTTTATTAGTTCTCTTAGAAGACCAATGCATTGCTTATTTTAAAAATGACTGCTTTACTTTTGGGAAAATATTCAAGAATCAATCCTCGCATTCAAGTCACGGACATTAAAATGTGAACATTACACGATCCCATTCCCCAGGTCAGACTGCTCAGCTATTCATGGGTAAGTCTTTAAAACAAGACAGTTCCATGGAGCTCATACAGAGAAACTCCTACAGAATGGTAGTCACCAGATAAGAAAACATTTTAAGGAAAATTTTAGGCTGATGTCATCCTGTCCCCGTATGACCCAACACTTTGAGTCCTCACCCAATACTTATATACATTTGCTTCCAAGAGTCTGTTTGGGGCTGAATTGCGTCCTCCCCCCTTCCCCCCACCTCAGTTCACATGTGGAAATCCTAACTCACAATACCTCAGAATGGGGCCTTATTTGGAAATCAGGATCTTATTTGGAAATTGCAGGTATGATGAGTTAAGATTTTGGTGGGCCCCTAATGCAATATGATGTGTCCTTATGAACAGAGGAAATTTGTACACTGATGTGTATGGAGGGACATCACCATGTGAAGCCTGCAGTTATGTCGCCATAGGCCAAGGAACCATGAAAAGCTTGCTAAAAGACCTGGAACATATCTTTCCCTAGAGCCTACAGAGGGATCCTAGCCCTGCCAATACCTGATTGGAGACTTACAGCCTCCAGAACTGTGTGAGAATGCATTTTTGCTGTTTAAATTGTTTAAGCCTCTCTGTTGGTAGAGCTTTCTTAGGGCAGACTTACGCAAACGAATACAGAATCTTTTTGGAAAAGGAGATGGTCTCTGTTTGTCTCCTCTGCCGTGTATTCCATTACTAAAGGGGTTTTGTCTTCCGTGAATGGGAACATAAACTTCCTTGAAAGAGTGCTGTTCCTGCCCCTTCAGATCCAGTCTCTAAATCACAAGCAGTACAGAACATCTAGACAAGCTGGACTTTTTTAGAGATGGAAGGTGATGGTCTTCATGGAGTTTGGAGTGAAGGGAACAGGTGAGGTGTCCAGGGAAGAGAGGACGTTCTGACCATTAGTCTCTGCCCTTCATCTCTAGGACGGTTCGAGGGATTCATCTGTCGGTGTGAGGCAACCCCCTTCTTCCTACAGCTCTGACTCAGGGGGAGTAGGTCTACCTGCCCAGAACACTGGCTCAGTGCCTTTCCTTTCTCTTAGAAATCATATTCCAATACCCAGTGTTTTAGGTAAAAGACAGTGTCTGTAAATTCAGCTAATATGAAGAAGTTCATGGAGACCAAATATTTGTGTCCTTTTGAAAGTCACATGTTGGAATCCTAGCCCGTCAGGTGATAGTAGTGGGAGGCGGGGCCTTTTGGAGGTGATTAGTTCAGGAGAATGGAGCCCTCCTAAAGGGTACCTTCAGGAAAGCCTTAGAAAAGAGAGCTCCCTAGACCCTGATAGCCAAGGGACACAGCGAGAAGACAGCCTTTCATGAAGCTGGAAGTGGGCCCCCACCAGACCCTGAATCTGCTCCCACCTTAATCTCGGACTCCCCAGCCTCTAGAGCTGTAAGAAGTAAATTTCTGTGGTTGATCCCACCCCGTCTATGGGATTCCGTTAGAGCAGCCATAACTGACTAAGGCACCGACCAATACCTTTTGAACCCCGCCAGGCCAGGATGCTGGGAAAAAGTCGGGTTGTGAAGATACCTGAGTGGCTCCAAGTGTGGCCTCTGAACTCTTCCTCCTACCTCGTGGGGGACAATGGGGTTCACACTAGCACTGAATGTGAAATGTGTTCCGGGGCTCTGAGACGGGCCCTTGAGAGTTACCAAGTCCTTCACAGCCCTCCCAGGGGGTCAATTCTAACTCCCTTTTATAAATGAGGACAGAGTGATTCAACATCAGGAAACCAGTAACCATCAGCACCGGCTCTCCGAAGAACAAGCTTGTACTCTGTATTTTTGCTTCAAAAGCAGATGTCTCTTTCATGGGACATGCTGTTATTATTAGCATTCCTATTGTTGTCCCTCTATTGCCCCAACCAAATTAGGGTAGGGGATTGAGAGACAAAAACACACCCTAGAGTGTTTCTGAATCTCAACAGCCTATATGAGTCTGTTTGGCCTGTGGGAATACTTATCTTCTATACTCTTCTATTGTTTACGATCACATACTATTTTATAAATGAGGATTTTTAGAAATACTAATAGTGTTTCTCTCAGCATCTTCGAGAATTGACCACTTGCATCAGAATAAGCTGGGATGCTTATAAAAATACAAAGTCCAGAACGCTGTGGAGCTGGGAACACTGGACTGAGCTGGAATGGGCAGGGGTTGTTGGGGAATCTGCATTTTTAAAAAGTGCCCCCAGGTGGTTCTTATGCAAATTAAAGTTTGAGAGCCACTGCTGTAAAGGGTGCAGGGACCGAAGGTCTTTCAGGAAAATTCTTTGCCTCTGGCACACCCAGATTCTAAATGTACAGCTTATGCCAGACTCTGGTTGTTACCAAGGGCTGAAGCAGGTGCAGAAGCCTGGAGGTACAGGAGGGTCACAAAAAGGACACCACTTCTGCAAGGCTCACATCCGAGGGAAAGAGTTGCGAACTTTCTACAAAACAGTTAAACAAGGATATTTGAGCCCAGGTCAGAGGTGCGAGCCGCGGCTGGGGAATAATGGGGTGCCCTGAGATTCTGAACATCTGTGTCAATGAAAATGTGGTCCTGAGAACCCCAAACAGATTCTGTCATCTTTACTGCTTCTGTCTCATGAAAGACTCAGCCTCAAGCAGCTGCTCCTCTACCATTGATCCAAGGTGGACGGTGGGCGCCCTGTGAGTGAAGGGATGGTTTGGTTTTGATTTATGTGAAATTCAGGAGCAGAACCTACTACCCACGTTTGTAATGATCTCACAGCTATGCTCTCTAGCTTGAAATGCATCGCCTCTTTCATTTTTACGGGAGAAGAGGGGCACTGATCATCTGAAGGACGGCTTCATCGTATCCGGCAATTTCAGTTCCCTGGAGCCCTACTCAGGAAAGGAGGGTTTCCAGATTCTCAGCAGCCGGAAGTAAGGGAATTTCATGTGTACTCCACGTTCTCTGACAGAATCCAAACCTGGGTCAAAAGTCATAGAGAGCCACTGTGAAGTGTTGGTGCTTTCGTTCTGGAGTGGGAAAGAAATAACAGCCCATCTTGACATGGCAACCGTTGATAACCGCCCTATCTGCGAAGCCCTACTGTGCCCAGCGTCAGCCAGCATGTCCTGTACACTTCACAGCGTCCCCATGGAGGTTTTATTCTGCCCATAGTACAGATGAGAACATGGAGGCCCTGGGAGATGGTGCAGTTTGCCCTGGGCTACATAGTTGGACGAAGATTAGAACCGTTGTCTGTGTGATGCCAATGCTTGTGTTCATAACCCCTGCACGTTCTGTTATGTTTCTGCTTCTCTTTCTATTAAATGGGATATAAACGCTTTTGTTGGAAGGGATGAGAACAGTTTTTCATAGGTTCAAGACAGATACGTCTCTGGATTCACAACAGGTTCAATGAGTGTATGGATTCTTATTCATTATTGTCTTTTTGCTTCCTCTTTCCATACCCTACTATTTTGAAATGAGTATAAAGAGACTATGTTCACAAAGGAAGGTATATCTGACATTTTTATTTCTGTACAAATATGCCTAAAGTCACTGATTTAAAGTTCTGAAACAGGTGTAAGTTTTGGACACTTCTGAAAATAAAACGATCTGCATGTTTACACACTGTTGGTGTAGATTAAGCTGAGAAGATATAATTTTGCCTGATTTGCAATCTATGTTTACTAACACTGAGATCCCAAACAGTATGGCTGTTAGTTTTCCTGTCTCATTATCCTGAAAGGATGCCAAATGCTGCTTTTGATTTGCAAAACTCAAGCTGAAGTTGGGAACTCACAAAAGGTGATAATAGTAGCCCCTTACTCTGAAGGGTGATGTTAATACTCATTATCTGTAATGTGCACAGGGGCATTGCCATTCACACATTGATATCCCCATTTTGTAGAAGAGAAAGCTGATGGTCACAAGTTCATAAGTAGTTTGGCCAAGCAACTCTGAGACCCAGGACTTGTAGTTCAAACCCAGGCTCATTGGCTTCCACATAAGACCGTGTTGCCTAAACACCTCTTGGAAGCCTTCTGAGGGTCATTTTTAGCCTCAGAATGCTGTGCTCTGATCACCCTGATTTTCTTAAAGTTAGGCAAGTGTTGGAAGATTGGTAAGAATGCTATCAAATTTCACAAATGTGTAATAGTCACTGCTTGTATTTATAGACTGCTTTCTAGTACACCAAATACTTTCTGGTATGTACTTCATGATAAAAAGAAAAGAAAAGAAAAGAAACAAAACAACAATCCAACAAACCAAAAATATCACTGAGATCTAAAGTTCATGACTTAGATTCAAGCAAGTCACGTGGTTTCTTGGTTTCTTCCTGTGTAGATGGGGATAACAGCATCATAGCTTAGCCACGATGGGGGTAATTACATATTCTCGCATGATAGCTTAAGGGAAGTCTACACTTCAGAAGAGGTGGACAAAAACCAAAAGATTCCCTAGGTTGCTTAGAGAGGGATGGGCACAATGAGGAGTAAGGGAAGATTGGAAAACAACCATTTAAAAAGGATTAATATGTGCTTGGAAGAGCTCAACTCTTCTATTCTTTTTATGTATTCCCATCTGTCTGTCTTTTCTGACAAAGAATAGGAACTAATATTCAAAGTTCATTGAAGGGGCTCCTGGGTGGCTCAGTCATTGGATAGCTGACTCTTGATTTCAGCTCAGGTCATGATCTTGGGGTCCCAGGATTGAGCCCCACATTGAGCCTTGAACTGAGACCTATATCGGGCTCTGTGTTCAGTGGGGTATCTGCTTGAGGAGACTTTCTTTCTTTCTTTCTTTCTTTCTTTCTTTCTTTCTTTCTCACTCATTCCTTATGAAATAAATATATAAATTAAACAAAAAAGAAATGAAAAAAAGTTCATTTAAAAAACATACTTGAAATATACAATATCACAACAGTATGATAATTCCTTTTGGGTTATATGGAAATATTGATGGCTATTTGGGTTTTTGTTTTGTTTTAAAGATTTTATTTATTTATTTGACAGACAGAGATCACAAGTAGGCAGAGAGGCAGGCAGAGAGAGAGGAGGAAGCAGGCTCACTGCTGAGCAGAGAGCCCAATGCGGGGCTTGATCCCAGGACCCTGGGATCATGACCTGAGCCGAAAGCAGAGGCTTTAACCCACTGAGCCATCCAGGCACCCCTTGATGGCTATTTGAAAGCTTATTATTAATGAAGTTAAATCTATTCCCTTTGCTTGTGATATTTTTGCCTGGTTCTTTTGTCTAGGTTTAAAAGCTACATGAAAATAAAACTTGTGCATGGAAATATAAAATAAAACAGGTGAATATTTGCTTAGTAGGATCACTTTCCATTAGAAAAGAAACTAAAATTCTCGAGACTAGATTCTCTTTTCAGGGGAATCAAATGTAGAATTTGCGGTCCTGGTAGTTCTCACTGAAGGTTGGGACCCATCCATGTAAAGACATCAGGACAAGATATCTGGTTTGGAAGGTGTCATGTAAGCCCGTGTGATTATGCAAGTTATAGGGTCACTGAACATCGAGGCAATGGTGTTTTCCCATTTCATTTCCATCTGTCCCATTTGTGTATCACACATTTACAAAGCGTGTAGAAAAAAACACACATAAGAAAATGATTCTTTTAGGCCAAGTCAGCCTGCCTACGGTTATGTGAATTGGGAAACCTAGACAGACAAAGCCCACAACAAAATCATATTCCAGAATTCACAGAAGCAGATGATTGTAGAACCAGTTGGTAATGTTGAGAAAATTCTAAACCCTTCATATTCACAAGAAAAAAAAAATGTACCCAGTTAGGAGCTGGAAGTACATGTGAATTTTATCATCTAAAAACACCACTCAAATTCACTGCCCTAGCTTTGCATAATAGTTCATGCTCTGTAAACTCATTCCTGAAGGAAACAGGGTTACAGAGTTTGTTCTGTGTGTGTGTGTATCTGTGTGTGTAGAAGTGGGAAATGAAGGAACATTTGATGTATGTTCTGAACTATTTGCAATTTTATATATTCTTTCTTTTTAAAAAATATTTATTTATTTAAGAGTGAGAGAGAGAGAGCATGAGCAGAGGGAGGGACAGAGGGAGTAGGAGAATCAGGCTCCCCTACACTGTCGGGAGCCCTAGGTGGGGCTTGATTCCAGGGCCCCTGGGATTGTGACCTGAGCTGAAGGCAGATGCTTTACCAGATGAGTTAACCAGGTGCCCCCAAATTTTTACACATTTTTAAGACAAGAGACGAAATAAAAAAAAAAAATAGGTGTCCAGATTTTTTTCTTTCTTTTTCTTTAAGGATATTGTCACACATTAAATTGTATCTTTGCCCAAGTGCTGAAAACAGTTTAATTAAATGTACCTATTTCAATAAATTCCTTGGGCAAATAGACTACCATAGGGGCACATAAAGATTGTGAACATTAATTGCATTTGAGATTAGCCCTATTGAATTAAATTCTCACACATGGATGCCCTTCGTTCTTAAGCCATAAATAACAGTTGTTTATATATTCAACTATGGTACATTTACTGTACAATAGTCCTTCCATCAGTTCAATCTAGAAAAGAATGTCCAATCTAAGTAAATAGTTAAAAAAAAATCTACTTGAAAATTACCCAGAAGAAACATTGATGGTATATTTTATTATGTGCCATGCTCTGGGAAGAAGCACCTGGACTCTTTGTCTTCCTAATAAACAAATCTTTAGGTGACTCCAGCTCAAAATAAGTTTTGTAATATACAATACCAAAAAGAAAAAAAAACAAGAAAAAAAAAACCCCAAAGTGCCTAATAAAAAATTCAATTTGCTGATAGATTAATTAAATTCCCTACCTACCCAACCCTGACTGAATCTGTCCCAAGGGGGTGAAGTTGAAAGATGAGTTTGCTAATTAATGTTAATACGGTGAATGGCACAATTAGAACAAACTCACAAAAGAATGAACATCCCTTGGTGAGAGAGTCAGTACAAGTGTGCAGGGGAATTCTTCAAATATACACAAGCTATTTAGCATAGAACAACTGAAATTCTATTAAGTTTGATTTGACAATGATAATGCCTGAGGTAACCTTATAGAGAAATGTAAATCCAATACAAAATAACTATTATTTCAGGATTACTGTAATCACACTTTGATAACTTCAGTCCAAAACTCAAATCTTGAGAGACTGACAATATCTTCAGCTTTCCTGATCACAAATACTTGGGCAGTAAAAGAATATTTAACATACCACCCTAACCCCATTGCAAATAGAACAAAAGAGATTTTCAGAAAAATGTGTATTTCCACATTATTCTTCTAAGATGTGTAACAGGTAAAGTTGATTGTGTATATTTATTCTGCTACAAATGGCCACAATTCTTCCCTCTCTGTGTTGCATTGCTTGCAAAATGTTTACAGTTTCTCCCATCCAGAAGAAAAGGCTATTTTTTTTTTTACTCCTTTATGTTGAATGTCCTGTGCCTTGTTCTAGCCAATAGAATGTATGGAGGTGATGTCATCTAGTTCCAAATGTAGGCTTCTGGGTGCTGCTTAGTCTAACCTCGTCACCACCAAATGAACATGGCTCTGCTAGGCTGCTGGAAGATGACAGAGCACAAGAAACCGAGGCACTTCACCCCAGGGAGGCAATCCTGGATCATTTACTCTCAGCTAACCCAAGAGCTCACTGAAGAAACATGAGTGAGCCCAGCTGAGACCAAAAGAACTACCCAAATGTCCCTAGTCTGAAGAGCAGGCTTTAAAAATCTTGAATAAATAAATGATTAGTTTTCTAGTAAGCCACTTAGTTTGGGGTATTTTGTTATGCAGTGAAAACTAACTGATACACACTTGCATGGAAATTTTAGTGTTCCTTGAATGTTTATAGGATATTGCTCATACTGCTTAATTTGGAAGGGTCACAGAGGATATTAATAATAATAATGATAATAATATCTATTTTTAATGACCTTAGCTACTCTGTACCTTTCTAGATGCAGAAAAACTCCTTCCAAGTTGGAGGGAGAAAGACAAGTGAAGAGCACAGGCTTACATTCTGGTTCCAGCACTTAGTATTGATACTGTCCCAATAGTTCCTATGTCTGGGGGTGCCTGGGTGGCTCAGTGGGGTAAGTCTCTGCCTTTGGCTCAGGTCATGATCTCAGGGTCCTGGGTTCGAGCCCCACATCAGGCTCTCGGCTCAGCGGAGAGCCTGCTTCCCCACTCCCATCTCTGCCTTCTGCTCTACCTACTTGTGATCTCTCTCTCTCAAATACATAAAATCTTTAAAAAAAAAAACAAAACATAGTTCCCATGTCTGTGCTCTGGTTTCCATGAGTCTCCAGTGGAGAAGAGACAGTGCCTCTGCAGTACGGTGTGTGTAACGATTCACTGAGATGATGACATGATGTATTTCAAGCACGAAGTACATGTTTCCTTAAAATATATTTGCTTCTTAGGGTTATTTTAAAGGGCTTCCAAAAAGTTTACCTTGAGGGATATTATAAGAGATATCCCTGCACAAGAGAAGATACTATGGGTGACAAGTGGCAGAGGCCTTTTAAGTAGTGAGGTCCCAAGAGAATGAGATGACTTTTTTTTTTTATGCTTCTCAACAATTTTAAACACCTTATAATTCCTCGTGCTGCATGGATTCAGTAATTCCACATCCTTCAGCTAGTGCCTAAAACAAATGGGAAATGCAACCACTTCACATAATTAACAACAGCGATAATCTCAAGTCTGTGGCAGGCGTTCAGCTCTTATCCCGGGAACAAATGAGCCTCACAGACATGAAGTGACTTTCCCAGGTTCACCTATCAGCAAGCAGTTCCACCAAGAGAGACTTCAGGACTGCTGACTTGGGGTTGATTGCTTTAGCTGTCAGAGAGCTTCCAAACAGGCCAAGTTCCTCATACATATTAATGAAGAAAAGAAATCATGACTCGCTTGAAATAAGGATTGAGATGTTTAAAAAAAAGGTTGATTGCTGATCCATCTCAGGATGGGACTAACAGGCCCCTGATATGGAATGCCAATTTTTTTTTTTTTTAAATAGGAAAACAGGTTTCTCACCATGGCTAGTCATCAGGCAAGAACCCATTTTCCCAGGTTACAGAATCGGATATAAAAAGGTGTTAATAAGGTCCTTATTGATTTTGTAGGCAATGAGAGATGTGGTTAGGGCAGAACTTAACGGTCACTTCAAAGCCTGGTTAATTAGCCCTTTTAACTCAAGAGTATGTGCACATCTGCTAAGTGTATAACATAAAAACTATATTAATAAATCTCTCACCCATCCAATGTTGCACAGAATTGTGCGTCATATTGTGCTAGGCTCTTCTCCCCATTGTAAATTGCTCTCTGGAAATTGCATTGGCTTTTTCAGGAACTCTGTTTGTATATAATAGGGCCATGAAAATGATGGATGCTGAGCTTGTGGTCTTTAGGCCAAAGCCTTAAGAAGAATACTGGCTCCGCAAGTTACTAACTCTTTAACTTTGGACAAGTCATTTAAACTTACGTGTGTTTACTTCCCCTGTCTGTAAATTGGTGATAATATCAATTGCTTTGAAGGATTACTGATGCCCAGGGTCATGCCAAAATAGGTGCTATTTTTAGCACCTAGACACTTTTCTAACTTATTCCCCTGCAATGACTCTTGTTCTCCTCCTCCCGTGTCAAATAAATAAATAAACTTCATTTTTGATTACATATAATTGTCAGAAATAATTCTCACTTTCGTGGCAATGAGATAAAAGGTGACTGCGTTTTTCTTTAAGTTCTTATATTGGCAGAGTATTTTTGCTAGATTGAAAGTTAGAAAGTTCTCCATACATAATCTTTATTTGCTGAATCTTGGTTATTGTATCTAAAAAGTATCCAGAATTTCTATCTCGCTATATAAATAAAGCCTTACGAAAGATTCATTTGTTACTTTAGGCAACTAAAGTATCATTTCAGGCACAGAGGCAGCAAGGTCACTAATTTTTCCAGCTGTGCAAAAGAAAAACCAACCAACCAACAAACCAACCAGCCAGAAAACAGCTAAAGCCATGAGCCGAAGGGCAGATTTTAATACGTGCACAGTATAGAAAGGAAAGGTGATCGTTGGTGGCATTTTTAGGCACACCTTATACCACCACTGGTCTTGTCTGCTTCAGTACAACTCACACACAAACCAAAAGTGGTTCCTTTGTTGAATGACAACAACAACAAAAAACTGCACAGGTTTCTGATTCACACCTGTAAACACACTTATTCACTGAGAAATTTATGACTCAATGAATAAAACAGTATTAAGCTATAAGGTATCTTAAAGCTATAATCCAGGATTTGTTTTATGCCCTGCCCATTTGTAGCTAGAGCTTTTCTACTTGTGTTAAGGTATTTAGACTTTAAATAGTAAATAAACAAAAGTTTATTCATCATGTTGTCATTTTCTCTAAGTACTAGGGTAATTCTGCAAAATTTAAGTAAAGATGAAAACTTAGCTTTGTGTTACTCATGATCATTAAAAATATCCTACCCTCGGAGTGTTCGACTCTGTTTTGAACAGATTCTAGTTCACTGTGACTTCTTACCGTTTATCCTGTTACAGTTTCATGCAGATATGACATATGTTTTACTTTAAATTATCTAATTTTGGGTAATATTTACCCAAAATATAGGTAGTGTCGAGGAGGTATTATATAGGGTAATCCTTTTGTTATAAAACATCCTAGGGGCACCTGGGTGGCTCAGTCAGTTAAGCGTCTGCCTTCGGCTCAGGTCATGATCTCAGGGTCCTGGAATTAAACCCCGTATTGAGCTTCCTCCTCTGCAGGACATCTGCTTCTCCCTCTCCCTCTGCAACACATCCCCTCCCCTTGCACCCTGCTTATGTTCTCTTTCTTTACCTCAGATAAATAAATAAAATCTTTAAAAATAACTAAAAAAAAAATTCTAAAAGTACAGAAAAACAGGATATTGCATGCACACCCATTTACAGATCACCCAGCCCCAACATCATGTAGTCTTCTGTCATTAGTTTTCCTAACATTGAATTTCATAAAATTTGTGTTATTTGGAAAGACTCTGAGATTCTCTGTAACAATATTCTCAGAACTGGATCTTGGTGTTCACTTTTTTGGTATTGTTTTAAATAAAGTCATAATGATGGGAAGCAGAACATTATTTTTCTTTCTGTTTTAAAATGAGATGAGACTTGCAATGGATTTTTCTCATCAAGTTATTATTATTATTTTTTTAATGGTGTGTTTCTGTAGGAACATTAAAGGGTACTCTGGTTGCCGATCAATATGACACTGACTAAATATAGATTTACTTACGAGGTAGACTGAACGGAGCCATGTTGGACAAATGAGTAAATAATGTCTCTCTTAACAAGTTCATAATTATGTATTTATTACACGGGCTCTTCCACAATAGCTCCAGGGAACCGTTACAGACCATGCCTGAACGATGTTTGTTCTAACAGCCAAACCCTGTAGACTCAGGACAGCCACGAGGCTGGGGCATGAAGCAATGAAGGGACCAAGCTAAACTAAGTCCTATTAGTCCTTTTTCTTCCTTCTTGGCAAGAAAGATGAGAACAAATGAAATTCAGAAAAAACACTGCTTTCAGAGACCAGGGAAACCTAAAGAAATTTATTTATCTGGGGATATTTCAGATGTGTTGTATCACCAACAAAAGAGAAATAAAATAGTACTTAGAGATATTATATAAATTATATGAATATATAAATTAAATATAAATGATGTATGTAAATGATATATGATATATAGCAATTAGAATATCTGAACAGAATAATAAGCAACCTACCATGATGTTTTAACTGAGAAAAAGCAGAGGATAAGGAAAAGAAAAAGCCCTATGTTTTGGATTGTGTACTGTCACCACATGAAGCTTTGTGCCTGCTTTCCTTCTTAAAGTGAATTCTTTCCCACCCCATTTGCACCTTGAATTTCTATTCATTTTGTAAGATGTAGCTCAAAAAAATCATCTCTCTTTGAAAGCTTTCCCTAACTAATTTTGGCAGCCCATCATTCCGTTAACTGTGGTAAGAGCTAACCTTTCCCGGGAGCTCACTGATACATTGTGTTTTACCTATGCTTTATTAGACTTATTTACCCAACAACCCCTATGAAATGGGCACTTGTGAGGCCCCATTTCAGAGATGAGGAAGCTGAGGCTTTAAGGGACAAAGTGACTTATCTCAAGTCACACTTTGTAAAACTTTCTATTATAGCCCTTTTCAGAAATCCCGTGACCTCATAGGGCTAGTTGGAGGATTTCAAATAAGGAAATAAGGAAATAAGTGAAATTTCCTTTCATTTTAATCTCCAAAGTTACTAAGGGTTTTAAATGCACCCAGGATTTGTCTTAATCAGGTAGGGATAGACACACAGACACAGATAGGATGGCACGAGGGAAGGGGTTGATACTCATGGACCCCTAGAAACAGGCGGCCTAGCATGTAGGCCCACAGGCAGGAGTGCAACAAGCATCACTCAGGAGGCCAAAGGATGATGGGAAAGCGCGGTCAGAAGCCTATATTGGGGTTTTTTTGTGGGAAGACATGGGTGATGCATGGTAGATATGCTGAATGAGTAAAGGATTAAATAGATTGGATAGTTTCAGTGGTTCTGGGGTAGAGAGTGTCTGTCTCTAGCTGACTGGTACCTGGCCCTGGGATGATTTCAGGCAAGGGGAGTATTGGTTTGATTTGTGAGTGAGTAAGAAAGGAGATGGTTGAGGGTGTGGGTCCTGGATTGGTGGGTCAGCGTATAAACTGCGTGTTCCCGGGCAAGCTGCTTGCTCTGTTTAGGAGTTGGTGGCCTGGGGAAGGGCCGTCACTCCAGAATCAGCAAGTCCTCAAGGTAATTAACGAACCTCTATGTTGTACATCACCTGACACGGATCTTACTACCCTTACGTTAACTACCTGAAATTTAGATAAAACCTTTCAAAAAAAAAAGAGAAAAAGATGTCAAAACATCATAAATATAGAGAATTAACAAAAACATGATTCATACACGATCTTACTAGAGAACTAAAGACGTGCTGCTGGAAATGGCTGCTCAGACTTCCTTACTGAAATCTGGGGCTGGATAGTTCCTTGTTCCTCTGTTCAGTCCTCTGCTTTAGGGGTTCAGTAGCATCTCTAGATTCCATCTACTTGATGCCAGTAGCATGACCCCCACATGCAAATGTGACAATCAATAATGTCTTCAGTCATTGCAAATGCCCTCAGGGACAAAATCACCCCTGGTTGGGAACCAGCGTTCCAGATGACTCAGTTTCCTTTGGTCATGTTTTCACATAGCACCTGCCATTATGGATCCTGAACGCATTTATCATTCATAATTAAAATGATTTTTTTAATGGCAGAGAAATGGCCTCACTCTCCCCAGTCTCAGGAAAGAAAATGAAGTCACAAAGCATAGATTGCTAAGTGAAAAATTTAGGACGAGCTTTAGCAGATGCTGTCTTTTTTTTTTTTTTAAAGATTTTATTTATTTATTTGACAGATTGAGATCACAAGGAGGCAGAGAGGCAGGCAGAGAGAGAGAGAGGGAAGCAGGCTCCCTGCTGAGCAGAGAGCCCGATGCAGGACTCGATCCCAGGACCCTGAGATCATGACCCAAGCCGAAGGCAGCGGCTTAACCCACTGAGCCACCCAGGAGCCCAAGAACAATCGGGAGCCCTTCATGGAATGGATTTGTCCAGGGGCATCTCTGCCTTATAAGGCAGAATAGAGACTTTCCTGAGGAGAGACTTTTGGTGAGGAGAGAAGGAAAGCAGGCCTGAAAACCTCTCCATGACTTTTCACCTGCCTAGCCTGCTGCAGGAAAGTTTATGTAACTAACAGAGTAGATCTGTCTTTTTGTTCTTATTCTCTTACACAAGATAGACAGAAAATAAATAGACAAGTTCTAAGTTGACTGTCATGCTAGAGGTAAAAACAAGGCAAACCTCCTCATGACCATTTGAGATTTGCTACAATAGGGATGAACCAGATGTTCACAAGTGGGCAATTAAAGGTCAAGGGACCTGCAGTACAACCTAGAGTCCCTTGTTTTCTCAGTACTCCTGTCTGTTGGAATCTGATTAGCAGAGACCAAGAAATTATGCAGGTGAAGTTTGAGAACCAAGCTGAAGCTTGAAAGAGAAAACCAAATGTAGGTAAGGACCAAGGAGGCATATATTCATGTAGAGAATACTTTTGGCACACAATGGGATGTTGGCATATCCTAGTAACCTTCTTTTCATATTGTCTATAATCACTAACGAGTTCCTTCATTTCACAGAAAAGATTGTTATAACTGACTCAGTGATGAGAAATTGAATTTGAAACATGTCAAGATCTTACTGTTGAATTTTTTGATTTCCAAACATTTTGGATTCCTAAATCATGTCTGCCCGATAAATTGAGAAAAGTATTTGCTAAGACACGGATGCTCATTAAAGAAGTATTTTTTGAATATGGGATCTGGGAATATAGTGCAGTGCAATCCAGATTGGGTTCTACAAGATCAAATAGAGTTTATATTCTAAAAGGGGAGGAGAGAAAACTTGAACATAATTTATTCCAGTGGCAGGATTTATAAGACCTTTCTCTCTCAACATACTCATTTTGTTCAACCAGCAAAGGTAACTAGTGCCTTCGAATAAAATAGCTGAACTTCGTATTCATTAGGAAAGTAAACTTCGAACCCAAGGCTTTTACAAATTCAATTCTATGGGATGTGTTGTTTCTGTAACTATCATACATGCTAGTGATATTACACAGAGCCCTAAAAGAAGGTAAACCTGAACTAATTAGAACAGTGATTGAAGAAAAAGTCTTTATTTTTATTACCAGTGATATACTCCCACTTCAAAAAGGATTATTTAAGTATGCGGTATAGAGAGAAATGGCTTATTGATTTATGTATTTTGTTGCTGCACTTTTGTGGGCTTTATTTGGCGTACTAAAGCAGTCACACCTTAAGGCTCTAAAATTTAGAGGATATATTTATTTCGCATTGTGTGGAATGCACATAATTCTTAGGGGCTGCCCTGATTCTCTGGAGGATTAGGTACATTTTTATCCACATTTGTTTTTGGTTTAAACGGAATCGCTACCCTTTTTGTTTATCAGCTTAAAGTATTTATGTATTACAGAAAGCTGGAATTTTGTATATGGAAGGATTTACTGAAGTTTTGGGTTTTTGTTTCTTTGCCTTTTTTTTTTTTTAAATATTTGGGTTACTTAAATCCATCCCTTTCTAGAAAAAGAAAAGAAAAGTGTAGTGAAAGTGTGAACTTAGTAAGTACTCACACTTACACTTGATAAGTACATATACTTATTAGTATATGTAAATTTATTGGATATATCTTCAAAATTATAGGTTGAATTGCAATGATGCATTTAACAGATACAGTAATTTTGCTGAGAACTTTGGTGAATGGCACAGTGAATTCATACTTTTTTTTTTTTTTAATTCATACTTTAATATACCCCTCTTTGGTTCCAAACAGAACAGTGACAGAAAAACTATATAAAGTCATAGAGATGAAATGATATGAAGTATGAGAGAGTGACCATGAGATATGGACCATGGAGTAGGGTTGAGGGGTTCCAACATGCTTTTGGTGGGATTCTCAGAAGGAAACAATGGAGAAGATGGTAGAGAAGAATTTTTGAGAAATGATGTTGAGAATTTTCCAGAAGTAAAGGAAAACAAAAGTTTTGAGATGAAAGTAATTGTGGTGTTACATCCTCAGTCCTGATCCAGCCTGTCTAAAAATAATTTAGAACTGAAACAGCAATATTCGAATACTGTGTTGGAGGGAACATCAACACAAGGTTTAAAATTAATGGGTATTGTCTTTCAAGTGAAAAGCACTGTAATAAATGCACTACCTTAATATTTATTATGGTGAATCTAAGGACAAAGGAGATTAAATATGACACATCATTTATTTTTTACCAACTCTGGAAAACAACAGGAAGTCATAATTTGAGATAATGTAATTGTATGAAGCTTCTCATTGCTTTCCAGAAACAATATAAATGCAGTCTTTCAGTGATTCTGTTCACATCATGGTGCGTACATGGTTCTCTTCTGAATTTTCATTGTTATTTTATTTTACAGACTAAATAGGATCTAGAGAAACCTGGATCCGATTTAAAAAAAAAAAAAATCCAGAACTATGACTGTAGGCCTTCCTAATGTAGCCTATATTTATAAATGTACGAGTCCATTTAGTCTACTGCGTTGGGCCATTTGTGATTACAAGGGCTTGCAAAGAATGACCTAAGGCTGTCTGATCAAGGAATCTGGTGATTTTTCTCTAACACTATCAGCCATGAGATGATGAAAATAGGATTATATTCTGCCTATCGTGGAGTTCTATTTTGATTTTCTGTCACACTAGAGAAAGGACTCATGTTCTTAGAGTTTTCCCTTTCCCCTCATTGGCCTCTTCCTCTCACCTGCTCCCGGGCTTTGCTAATCTCACCTTCTTAAACACCATCCACCCTTCTGAAGGGTTTTCCGGCCCCTTCCATTGCCTCATCCAGCCTCCCATTTAATGAAGTCTGTTCTTCTCATCTCCAGCATTTCCTTGGCTAAACAACCTATGTTTTTGTTTTGTTTTGTTTGGTTTGGTTTGGTATCTAAGAAAACTTGTGTCTTATTTGAGAATTTAATACATTAATAATATTTCCTTTAGCTCTTGACATACCAAAATAAGTCAAGGCATCTTGTGCTAGGCACGGTTGCAAATTTGCAAACAATCTTAACTTACGATGGCCCCTGTCCTGAAGGAATTTACAATCGAATTGAGGACATTAATTCATTTGGAGAAAACTAGAGCTCCATGGCCATCTCTGGGTCAGAGGAGTAGAGAAACAATGAACTCTTTCATAGTATGATCAAGTTTTGGTCCTAGTTAGTGTTTGTTGCAATAGTATCTTCATGATGACTTTATTGATCCGTTGATGCAATCCTGTCGGTGATCAGAAAAGGAACTCGGTACCTTTATCATAGTTTATATCTAATAGGAGCTGAAAAGTGAGACAGGAAAGGCAATAAGCCGTCTTCCCCAAAGGTGTTAAGATATTTTCTGTTGTGCTTCATTTTCTGCATAACTGCAGGGCCTGCATAACTGCAAGCCGGGCTCAGGCACAGCCAGGTCGAGCCGGAGTTGACCTCCTGTTTTTTCTCCACTGACATGGCTGAGCCCGAGCCCGCCTCCTCCCCCAGCGCCGGCGTCAGCACATTCAGGAGGTGATTCATTTCTGTCGCCTGCATCACCATCAGCCTCCGCATCCTTTCCCATCACGCCTCACTGTCAGACCCCCTGACTCCTTGATCTCTTGGTCCCTGTGAGAAGAAGCCTGGAGATCAAATCACACCTGATAGTCCCACTCAGAGCCCGAACGGCCTTCCTGAGGAAGTGAACCGTGAGGGGCACCATGTTGTATGCTAACTTCATGCAAGCTCTCCCACAGTCGTGATCGTGGTGCGGTTTTCCAGGGGGCACCTTCGTTTATTTGATGTTAATCACTCTGGTAGGTCCTGTAGCAGAACCAGTCCGTTGTCAAGGGCTGCTCCTGCTCACTCGCCCAGGCTCACTTCCAGGGCTGTCTGTCTCCCGCCACCTCGGAGGCACGGGCTTTATCGGGTCCTGGTCCCCTCCTGGGGATGCCACTTTCCTCCAACGTCCCTGGGCCAGGCAATTCAACCTAAATGAGGCTACAGGAGTGATGTTGCCATTTAGCCACTGACACAAGGACCACCTCAGAAACCCTTTTAACTCAGTTATTCCTCAACTCTAGTCAGTACAAAAAAAAATCCCCCAAACCCACGCAAACAAGAATTCTTGATGATATTCACACAACTGTCAACGCAACCTATCCACAGAGTTTATTTCTCCCAGCCCTTACTCACAGGCTTTTTCTGTTCCTGTCATGTTATCTTAGCCTTTCAATTCTGTACCATCAATTTTTGCTTGAATGGAGACACCACTAAAAAGAGATTTCCTCTAGTTGAGCTGAATATAAAGAACCTCATTCCAAGCATCTCTTCCCAGAACAGTCTGCTCCATAATACACAGGTTTACCACGCAGCCTAATGTTGAAAATGGAGCTACCAGCCCCTTGGCAGGAGGGCACGGGCTCGAGGTGCTGATGAATTTGAAAATAATTAATTGTAACATGTCCTCACCTGTTCCACTTGGGACTCATAATGTACAAATACACGTCACTTGTCTGTGGCGGGGGGGGGTGTTATATCCTGATCTTCACTTTGGTCCCAGTGCTCTACTTTCCCCAGCGGAGCTAAGAGCCTTAGGTAGACATGTGTAGTCCATTGGTGGACTCCTGTGTTATTGCAATGAGAAGGGGTTCCAGAGGCAATCCGTTTCCACTCCCTCAGTTTACAGATGAACACATGCGGCCACCCCAGCCTTGTGCATCTAAACTATTATTTTAGAAAAGTCTTTTCCAACTTTTCAGCTCTCCTTGACTTTGGAGTCCCCAAAGAGCACTTCCTGAAGCGTAGCCAGGAAGACTCTGGAACTTGGAGAATATTCTTAGCATGACAGAAATCTGCCTTCCAGTTTTTATGTGTGCTCAATGAGGCAGTTTGAAGAAGAAACAAGAGAGGGGAAGTGCAGATTCCTCAAGCATCTACTAGGAGAGTCGCACTCCGTCAAACGGTGACAAGTAGCATTTGTTGCGGGCTTGTTGGGGGCCAAGGAGTGTCCAGAGGACTCTGTGTGTCTATTATCTACCCACTTAGTCCTCAAACGGCCCTGTGAAGGAAGGACTGTTTCTATCAACCCCATTTTATAGATAAGGAAATCACGGCCAAGTCACCCAGCTGGATTCACACCATCTGAACTACAGGAAATCTCAGCGTCGCTCTGTGGCGTGGGCGTTATTGCTCCAAATGGGCACGTGAGGAAACTCGAGCCTTCAGGAATTGAGGGGAGGGGGGGCTGAAGCTTGGGAGGTGAAATCAAGGGCATAGGAATTCCAGTTTCCCTCCTTTTATTTCTCCATGTAATTCCACCATGCATCGATCAAAAAATGATGACTTAAGACATTTCCACCCTGATCCAAAGGAGCTGAGCCCCAATCAATTTAGCAAATTATCTAAGAGAAGGAGTAGAGGCTTCGGCAATATATTTATTGTAGCTTTGACTTTCTCTGCCTCTCTCCCTGTTGTGAAGGGGAGATAAGGCAGGTTTTAGCTCGGATATTAGGCCTGGTGAAACCCCTTGGGGACAATGCATGAATCTGACAGCACGGCACTCCTTCCCAGATGCCTAAAGTAGCTTCCAGCACAAAGGCTGCTCAACAAGCATGTGGCAAATGAGATTATAATACCAGCCTGGCATGTCACTGTCTCAAACTCTCCACGGTGGGTTGGATCTACCGCTTCATCTGATTCATAAAAGAAATTTCCTGTGGGTCCTTATCTGGAGGAAGTCCTTCCTCTGTTGGTGGTGGTGAATTTTAAGGCAGCTGTGCCATAGGATAGAAGGAAAACAAAGATTTAATCTGAATTCACTCAAGAAATACAGCTTCAGTGTGTGAATCCCAGCTCCAGCAGGGGGTTGAACAAACAGTCACAATATCACCATGGTCTTACACGGAAGATGTGTAACTTGTCAGAGCAGTGAGATCTCTTAAGAACTGTGTGTTAGGGTGATACTGTTCAGGCAGAAGGCTGGTCGACAGGACACCTCCCTGGAGACATCTTTCAATTACAGATGCATTGTAATTAGAGATGGGAAAAGACTGGACGTGGATCCACTACATGGATAGAGCCCAAGATTTTGCTTCATATCGTACATTTTCCAAAGTCCAGCTTATATGATTTCTTGCAGGAGGCTTGTCTATAATCATGTAATCCAAAGATCCTGCCAATATCATTTGAATTCTTATTTCAGCTACTTTTTTCCATGCAATACCTGTTCTCTAATTTTTTAAAAGATTTTATTTATTTATTTGAGAGAGAGAGGGAGAGAGCACAAACAGGGGAAGGAGCAGAGGGAGAGGGATAAGCAGACCCCGCACTGATGACAGAGACCGACGCAGGACTCCATCCCAGGACCCTGGTATCATGACCTAAGTCCAAGTCAAACGTTTTACTGGCTCTGTTCGCTAGTTTTATTAACTCATCTTCCCCCTTCATTTTCTAGGATTGGAGAATGTTCTTCCCAGAAGGACCCCCAAAAATCATCTTGTCTGTTACTTCTTTATGGAAAGGGAAACTGAGTTTCAGGGAGGCTGAATTAGGCTTTCACCTGCTTCTCAACCCATTGCCTGAATTAGGGTGTTCACATTAGCCGCAATCCATACCTTTACATTTTCTAGATGTAAAATGTAAAGTGTAAAATGGCAGTGTTTGCCATTTTATAAATTGTGAATCTAAGTTGTTGGGCTTTATAATTCTGGTGCCAGAAAGAGTCTTAATGCTGAAACAGCTACAAGCTGTTATACGTCGGTAAATAGAATTTGATCAGTGCCGAATCTCATGGCATAGAACAATGATAAGTGCCTTATACAGTACGATTAAACTCGAGACATTTTTTTTTCCTTCCTGAAAAGACATCTGCATAAAAAGTAGCAGTGTGAAAACAAGTCAACATTGACAATGTTCAATATTAGCTACAGATATTTGCTCTCTAGGACATAGGACTCTCTTCCATACTCCTAAAATTTTATGTTTCTTGATAAAATATTCCACTCAGGGTTTTGATGCAAAATGTTTCTTTATCCTGGGCAACGAAACAACATTCATAGGCTAGAAGCACAGAAGAAATTCGCCAAAACAGATACTCTGTTTTATTCTTAGTCATCATGATGGACTGAACTGTGTCCCTAACCCCCAGTCACATGTTGAAACCATGACCTCCAAAGTGACTGTATTTGGAAATAAAGCTTTTCGGGAGGTAACAAGTCAAATGAGGTTATATGGGTGCGGCCCTAATCCTACAGGACTGGAGGCTCAGTCCTCAGAAGAGGCGTGTACAGAGGAAAGGCCATATGAGGACACAGGAAGCCAGAGAGAGCGCTCATCAGAAACAAACCTGACTAGCATCTTGATCTTGGACCTCCAGCTTCTAGAACTTTAAGAAAATAAATTTCTGTGGGTTAGGAACCCCCATGCTGCCCCCTTCTGTGGTTTTCTGCAATACCAAGTTCTCCTCTTTAAATCTGAGAACCTGATGACACTCAAAAAGAACGGAGTGTAGGTCAGGATTTTGACTGAGGTCAGGATGGATGGAGGAAGCCAGCAGGGCAGAGGTTTTCCTAACACCGCAGAGCATATCAGAGATGACAGCACTTTGTGGAGCTAGCCCCAGATCTCCCTAATCCTTCAGTCCATTCCATCCTCCCTATAGTTCCAGCAACAGCATTTCCAACTTCCTTCCTTCCTGTTAATTCACACTTTTGAGATGTACAGGGAGTGGTATCCAAGCATCACGACCCCCAGACTTCCATCGTCCAGGTTATAAAAGAGCCTAAAGCAGAAATTATTCTCATCCCATCAGAGATGTGGAAATTATGTCACTTATCAGACCCATCACCTTATATCCGACTAAATCCACAAGAAATCAGCATAGGGCAAGAGATGTATTTACATTTCCTTTGTCAATAGCTGGTATTTCCTCCTTCCCATGTAACTTAGGTCAACGTTCCAAATTTGAAACTGAAGTTCACTTTTTCACTCAAATACAATTGTGTAGCAGCTATGAGTAGAAATAGGAAATGAACCAAATAAGAGCATATTTAGGAAATGTCTGATAGGGTTATCCAACTCTTAAAATGCCAAGTGGCTTTGATGAGCAGTCTCAAGACCACTAATTGGGTAAAATTCATCAGCTTGTTGCTTCAGTTAGTTCCAACTCCAAGAGCAACCCGACTTGACAGGTTTACTGCAGTCTTTGGAGAAGAGTATACTGGGCAGGACACAGCCCTGAAGATAAAGGTCAATGTTGAGCATCCGAAACTCCACCCAGTATCTTAAAATGAAATTTCTTATTGCTACATTTGGACACAGTTCAATAGACATGCCTAAAAAATGTTGGTTTCTTCTTCAGAAGTTACAGATTAATGACAGTTGACAAGAAGTAAAGGTACAATATAACATCTTTATATAGCATGCACTTGGCTTTGTGGTTGTCAAAATGCAGCTGCCTTTGAAAACAATCATATGACCTTTTTTCTGCAGCCAAAATAAAAATTTTTAAAAGTTTTTACTTCATTTATTAAAAAAAAACTCTTTCTTATAAAAAATAATCCTGCACTCTGAGTCTTAATTACAAAAAAAAAAAAAACAAAAAAACCCCCCAAAACCTCAAAATGTTATTCAAGTTAATTGTGGTGTCGAGTAGGGTCCAGCTTTCTATCTTTGATGATGGCAAAATCTATTTCACCAGTGACAGAGTGGTCTCTAAGGTCATCTATCTTCTGACTAACAAAGAATGTTGAGGGTTATCTATTTTAATATGTCAGCATCAAAGAAAAATTTGTTCTCATAGCCTGGAGATGCTCCCAGCATGCGGAGTAAACATTCAGAGCATGAAATGGATTTTGGCTTTGCACCATATCCCAGGAAACCCCACACTTGATTCTGCTGAGTCTTCATTTAATTACGGCTGCTGTGGGCTCTCCTTGGGTTTCCACAGAGGAAACTTAGTCACCCCCCCAAAATACCCGAAGGTTCTTTATGAGAGGACACAGAAATGGACTCCTGGCCACGTTTCTCAGAACAGGTGAGAGACACCTGGAATGACTTCTGAATGTTGAGTGATTCAGAAGACATTGGAGGCTGTGTGATGGGGGCTGGCCTTTCCCTCCTGTGCATCTCCTAGATTTTACGATCTCTTCCAGGTATTACCATGATTTATTTATTTATTTATTGGCATTAGCTTGTTTAATCCTCATGATAGACCATGGGTTTCTTGATCACGCCTGTTTTATTTATTTTTTTTAAAGATTTTATTTATTTATTTGACAGAGAGAAATCACAAGTAGGCAGAGAGGCAGGCAGAGAGAGAGAGAGGGAAGCAGGCTCCCTGCTGAGCAGAGAGCCTGATGCGGGACTCGATCCCAGGACTCCGAGATCATGACCTGAGCCGAAGGCAGCGGCTTAACCCACTGAGCCACCCAGGCGCCCCATCACGCCTGTTTTATAGACGAGGGAGCAGAGGATTTTGAGTTGAGGAATGATCCGAAAGTTAGCAAGAACAATAATAGGGACATACATGCGTAGCCTGACTTCAGTGACATGGGAAGTCATTTGCTCAGATATGACATGTAATTCACAAAAGATTAATTTTCTCAGTTGAAATCACAACGCATGCTTCTCTATGTTTCAGAACTGCAAGCACCCCCTATCCTTGTTATATCCTGGTTGAGCTGAATTATTCCTATAATCAAAATTATGACCTTGGAATCTCAAGGCAATTTCTGTGCCCAGAGTGCCCCTTGCTGGAGTCCATTGGGAGGAGAAGGCTTACGTAAGCTCTATATAAGGACTATGTGGGGAGGAGAGAAGGACGCTGAAAATGGCTGGAGTTTTCACCCCTTTAAGAACTGGAGATTAGGTGCCTTAAATAGGACAGAGGGACACCAGCGCTTAGTACTCCCTGTTCAAAATGGAAAAACAGTGGAAAAGAAGACATCGGAAAGAATAAGGTTTTAGGGGCCACATTTATAGGCCCTATTTCTGGGTATTTTCTACTTCTTGTATCTCCCTTTCCCTAAGGTTTGCCCTTGGGTGGGTGAATGTCTGCAGGAGAGTACATGCACACATACAAACACATTTATAAGAGCTTCCAGGAATAAAAGAGAAGACACTGTTAAATATGAATTTCAGAGAAATACTAAATACTCACTCTGTTAGTGTAATTATGTCCCAGCTGTCGCATGATACATCCCTATACTGGGAAGTTATTCACGTATCTGAAATTCAATTTTAGCTGTGCATCATATGTTTTTATTTGGTAAATTTGGCAACTCTAATCTATACATCCATATACATATAATGTGCATATATATACAAATATATTTAAAGTCTATGCATCTACAATGATATATAACACTCCCTGACACTGAAATGAAGTTAGCACCCCGTTCTGCCAGCCATGCGCCTGTTCATTCTGTAACTCCCATATATCAAAGCACGCACACTTGTGATACTATGTTCAATGTCTGCTTCCCCACTAGATCATAAGCTCCACAATGACTACGACTCGTCCTGCTCCTGAATCAATAGAGTATGCGTGAAAGCCCACGTCCAGAGTTTAGTCAATGGATCACCCTAACCCTAACAAGCATGTGGGCTCTGCCCAGCTGTGGACAAAAGCTTGAGTCAGCAGTAGAAACTCTCAACCAGAGAAAGGGCCTGCATTTAAAGGCATGACAAAAACAATTATGTTGACTTCCACGTTTTTATCTCCCTGAATTCGAATAAGCATTTTTACTTTTATTTTTTAAAGATTTTATTTATTTATTTGACAGACAGACAGAGAGTGAGAGCAGGAACGCAAGCAGGGGGAGTGGGAGAGGGAGAAGCAGGCCTCCAGCAGAGCAGGGAGCCCGTTGTGGGGCTTGATCCCAGGACCCCGGGATCATGACCGGAGCCGAAGGCAGCCGCTTAATGACTCAGCCATCCAGCTGCCCCTGGAATAAGCATTTTAAATGACTTTTTTACCCCCTGGGTACTTGGCTAGCCCCCTGGGTAACAAGTGCTTTGGCACACGCGTGGTTTCTTTATGCCCTCCAGCACCGTGAACCCTTCCCAGCATGCCCACCTTCGCCAGCTTTGGATTGTGCATAATGTGGCCCACTCAGGAAGCTGCCCTTGGCCTTGGCCTTGTGTGATCAAGAATGCCATTTAGAAATTTTTATTTTCACCCAAAGCCTTCAAACTGGCAGATAAGAGAGAGGCCAAAAATGGAAGCCTCCTCCCACTCCACATTACATGAGTGGTATTTTAAAATTACCTCACCAGCTTCCTTGAGAAATACTACATTTTTCGTCCTTGGTGGCTGTGATTAAGTAACACTCACTTTGCACAGCTCCCGTGGTGACACGGCTCCATTACAAAGGCCTCCTGTGTGGAGTTCGGGTCATTAGAAACTACACGAACTATTAGGAAAGAGTAGCAGAGCTGCTAACAAATCCTTCGAATTACAGTTTCCTTTCTGACTGTGGCAAAGAATAAAGACTGAACTCATGATGTATATATTTGTATATGTACATATGTGTGTGTGTGTATGAAGAAATCACAATGTCAGATAGAGTTCCCAAAATGTTTTCCAATAAAACTCTTAGTCTAACTTTCTTGACCCCCAAAATTAGAATTTCGTTTCTGGATTCCACAAATTCCCTTAATCTACTAAAGTCTCTTGTGTATATAAGTATAAGTTTCTTTCAGCTCAGTGTCTGTAATGGTTAATTTTTTTAAAGCATTTTTTTAAAGGTTTTATTTGAGAGAGAAAGAAAGAGAGAGCACAGAGGGAGGGGGAGAAAGCAGATTCCCCCCTGAACAGGGAACCTCCAGGAACTTGATGCCAGGACCCTGGGATCATGACCCGAGCAGAAGGCAGATGCTTAACTGACTGAGCCACCTGGGTACTCCAATGTAATGGTTAATTTTTTAAAAAAGATTTTATTATTTATTTTAGAGGGAGAGCATGCATGAATGGTGGGGAGGGGCAGAGGGAGAGAGAGAAGCAGACTCCCAGAGGAGCAGGTAACCCGCTGTGGGGCTCGATCCCAGGACCCTGTGATCATGACTTGAGCTAAAGGCAGACGCTTAACTCATTGAGCCACCTAGGTGCCCCCTGTAACAGTTAATTTTATGTGTCAACTTGATTGATCTGAGAGATGCCTAGAGAGCTAATAAAATAAAAAAAATCTCTGGGTGTTTCTGTGGGGGTGCCTCTGGAAAAGTTTAGCATTTAACTTAGTAGATTGAGTAGAGATCCACCCTCTACAAGGTCGGTGGCCATTGTCCTGGGGGCCTGCAGAGAATGAACAAGCAGAGGAAGAGATAATTCTCTCTCTTCTTGAGCTAGGATATCCATTTTCTCCTGTTCTTGAACATCAGAGCTGCTCCTGGTTCTCAGGCCTTTGGAGTCTGACCTCAGATTGGGAGTTATACCATCATTCCCCCTAGAGCGATTGGCCTTGGATTGAACTACACCACCATCTTTCATGATCCTCCAGCTTATAGATGGCAGATCATGGTTCAGCCCCCATAACCACGTGAGCTTATAGCATAATCTCCTTTTATATGTATCTCTCTATATATCTTATGAGTTCTGTTTCTCTGGGAAACCATGATGAATACAGGGTCCTATATTGAATCTTCAGTTTCTTGAATGTCTCTACTCTGGACCTGCACCCCCCACTAGGGCTTATACTTCAAACCCCTGCCATGAAAAGTGGGGTCCCAGCAGTAGGCTGCCCTTAACTGCATGGCAGATCTCTGTGCACCAGCCATCACTCCCTCTTGATTGCCCAGACACATGAGGGGTCATTTGGCCAGGGCCCCATAATGGCAAAGATGGGCTCTTCATGTGCATGTGTCATTCAGGCACAAAACCCCGACATATCTTGACATCACCAACATTTAGCCTACTTGCTGTGAGCTCCTCATAGGATGTGAAACACAGGCCCATGTTTTCCTGGCACTTCAGCTAATCTTTTGGGGGAAATCTGGCTTATGTGGGAGGTGATTGACTATGTGGTACCCTTTCCCCAGAGCTGGTATTAAACTCAGACCCCAGATGTGCTCCTGGCTTTCCATCTTCCTGATGACATATAAAAATGAGGAGCCACATGCTCTGGACTAGTACAGATCCCATGGCACTCTTAGTAAGACCAGAGGCTTTACCCTTAATACGTGGCAAAAAGCCAACAGGGTGAATGAAGTTCCAACTGCTCAAAATCCTTTGATGCTTTATACATTTTACTCTGTTATTTGCCCCAAAGTTTGACTAGTCCGTGGTGGGGGCCATTGATCAGTTAGCATTTTTTTTTTCCTAGATGTGGATGCATTTCAGCAGTAGATTTTTAGCAACCTCTTTGCAAAATGTTGCAGCCTACTGAAGTAAACAAATGCTACATAAAACTTGGTATTTGATGCTCAAATGGGCATTTTCTTATAAATAAATTTATTTCTTATAAAATATATACAATTGTGGATGGGGGGTGAAGGCAGGAGCAAAATAGGATGATAGATTTAATTTTATGCTAAATAGTCTTCTTATTTAAGTGACACAAGGATACACACACACACACATATTTGTATTGATCTAGGGCACAAACTTGTGTTCATATAAGCACAATTTTTTTTTTTTAATTGGCTGGGTTTGGTTGCTCCATACCTTCCATAGCAATTCTATTTGTTGTGCCAGTTCTCCTTGGAGATGAGATGCAGCATCTCTATTGCCGAAAAGGGACTCTCCGTGGGGAGCTCTGCCACTCGCCCCAGCTATCAACAGAGGAGGCAGGAAAGTCTGGGGCTGGGAGGACTGGATTTATATAAATGGAAAGATAAGTCTCATTTTCTTTGCTTCCTTCAACCTTGCCTCTCCTTTTTTCCCCTCCAGCTTATGGTGTTTCCTGTTCCCTGCTTTAATCTAAGCTTCATCCAAACGATGACAGATTGGAAAAAGAGGCCATTTCGAGGCCATCAGTCGCTCTCCTGATTCATCACAGGGAGGATCTGCCATCCTAGCTCTCTGAAGAGCCTCCTCAGTCCCTATTTCAGTCCATTCCACACATTGCCAACACCTCCCCCTGCAACTAGACACTGGTTCAAGTCATTTAAAGGCCAGGATCCCTGAGCCACACTTAACAAGCCCATGCTGCCCACACTCCCATAAAATACCAAGGAGCTTGTCAAAGACTCTCATGAAATACCAAGGAGATTTATATTTATCCTTAACACAAGCAACCCTCATCTAGGTTTTCCAGGATCAATTCATTCCTTATAAAATGCTCATGCCCCTCCTCGTGGACCTAGTTTTATACATGCGTACAAATCATGAGATGGCCCTCAAGTGCCAGGCCCAAAGTCCAGTCGGAACGCTTCATACTTGCATCGTAAGGGAAGTTTGTTTGTTTGTTTGTTTGGGAAATAATCTCAAACTCATAGGAAATTTCTAAAACTGGTACAAAGACCACTTATAGACCCTTTACCCAGATTCATCTATTGTTAACATTCTGCCTGTTTATTAGTTCTTCTCTCTGTCTTACATATGAGAGAGACTATATACACATGAATATTTTGTATGATTAAGAATTCATGTTTGTGAGAATGTATACACATTAATACTGTGTTACTAAATGTAACATACACTATTTGAGGCTAAGTTGCACACATTGTGACCCCTCAGTCTGTAACACTTCACTGTGTATTTCCTAAGAATAAGGATATCATACACCCACCAGTGCAGTTATCAACCTTAGTAAATTTACATTGATTCTTTAACAATTAAAAAATTTTTTTAACATTTTATTTATTTATTTAAGTGAGAGAGAGAGAGAGAGACACCAAGCAGGGAGAAAAGAGGGAGAGGGAGAAGCAGACACCCCACTGAGTAGGGAGCCTGGTGAGGGACTCGATCCCAGGACCCTGAGATCATGACCTGAGCTGAAGGCAGAGACCTAACCGACTGAGCCACCCAGGTGCCCCTATTGATATATACTTTTATCTAACTGGAAGTTTGTATTCAATTTCGTCAACCAACTCAGTAATCTTGATAGCATTTAATCCAACACAGAATCCTGTCCAGGTTCATGTGTTGTATTTTATTGGTGCATGTCCTTAGTCTCCTTCAATCTGAAGCAATTTCTTTGCCCTTTTTTTCCTTTTTTGTGACCTTGGCATTCCTGCAGAAAATAGTCTTTTATCAGGATGTGTTAAGGGCTCCTGGAGGAGATGAGAATGAGACTAGTGGAGAGAAGGAACATTAAATGAAACCATGTACATGGAACAGTTTAATGCACATGACAGAACTGGGGCAAGAGACAGTGTGGTCACCTACTGTGCACATGCTCAGTTCCTTAGGTCAAACTGTCTTTAGACTATTGCCTCTTGGTTTTGCATGTAGACCTAAGAATTACTCAGCCAGCTTCGCTATCCTGTTTATTATGGCAGACATTAAAGTAAAGGCATCCTGCTACATGATAACAAAGTAGTGAGAAGAGAGAGAGAGAGAAGATGGAGGAGAATGGGAGAAAGGGAGGGTCAGGGGGTGGGAGGGAAGGTGGGCAGGAGGGAGGGAAGAGGGAGAGGGAGAGAGAAGGCATTATCCCCATTAACTACAATGCATACTGGGACCATTTGTTGTGTCAGCCATTAAATAGCATGCCTCCGCAGCTCTTGAGGATACCGCTGTGTGATCAACAGAAAACACACTTGAGATCATCATCACGTTGATGTCATCTCCCTAGGAAATGAACACTCTTCTTGCCTCAGTTGACAGAGTACGGATTGCTCTGCTCTTGCATGAATCTCACATCTCTTTCTTCCCCTTCGGTGTCCACCCCGGGCTCATTTTGTACAGAGGAGAGAAAGAGACTCTGTTCAGCACAATTAAGCCACCCACACGCAGATTTACTAGGCAGAAAACAAAGAGTAATGAAGAAAACATCTGCCACCACCTGGGCAATTGACGTAAATAAAGTGACAAGAGAAGATGCCTCTTGACGAAGTTCATTAGTAAGAGATCTTGTGTGACAAGAGGTAAGGCCTTAGCCACAAACATCAGCTCCGGTGAAAGGGAGTCACACGGATACTTATTATTCAGTGGCAAACCTTGGCTCTTTCTCCTTCTTACTTACTCCTATTTACCAGTAGAAGGGAATGAGCAACTAGGAGATCCAAGGGAGAGGGGGTGGGTTTGGAGTCACCTACTAGATTGTGACTTTGGGGAAGGCTCACCTGCATCTCCAAGCTTCACTTCCTTTATTAAGGGGCCCTGACAACAAGCCAGAACGAAATGAGCCAAGCATGTGAATGCTGAGCAGAAGCTCTGTCAAAACAGTAGGGAAGTGACGCGTGTTTGCTCCTGTCCGAGGACAGGGTGCTGGAGAGCAGAGCCCGAGATGGCTTGGCTCCACATGATTTTTGGAGGAGCAGAAGAGGGACACAGAAATGGACAGAAGAAGATGTCCAGCCGGGGTGTGGTCTCTGCTGGAGACCAGTTTGGGCCTCATCCCTGGGGGAGCTCTGGAACTCAGACTTGGTCCCTGGTAAGATGAGAGTACGTCAGACTTTTGACCCTGTCTCAGTCAGTCAGTCCCTAGCTGTGGGATGGGGGAGGGGAAGTGCCTCCCCAGACACAAGGACTCCATCAGCATATTTCTGAAGGAGAGGACAGCTGTGAGCAGTCAGTCCCAGAGTAGCTGGAGGATGGGGGAAAGGGGGTGTGCACTGGCCCCATGAAGGCGTCTGGGTAGGACACCCCAGCAACCGCCATAATTCCCTTCTCCTTTCTCACCTGAAGAAGGAAACCTTACAGAACACAGGGCTAGATTATTTGTCACTAAATTGGGTTCATATTATTTTTCTTAATTTTGGTTGAAAGAAGTGACCACTCACAAGACAGTACTCTCTGAAGCATGCGTGGCTAACTGATGCCATGGAGAAAGACTTTTATTACTGATAACACTGCTCTGGTCCCCAGTGCAGATGGTACCTGCCACGAGGAAAGGGGCCCATGCCCATGGGTATGCTTCAGGTGGTCCCAGTGGCCCTCAGCTGCCTACCCACCCCAGTGCCCAGGAAGAGATGCCGAACGCAGAAGGGCAGGGACGATCAGAGTTGCTCTCAATTATGCTGCTCTCCTCTTGGCGTGGCTGCTCTGCTTTCTGGCTCGGGGTCATGGGCGTACCGCCATACCTTCCCGCACATGGGCCTTTCTAGGTCTCTGAGAAATGAAGTGAACATCATTTATAATATTCATCCCTTCCTCTGAGAATGGTCAGGGGGATGGAGAAGGGCAAGAACATGGAATCAGTGGCTGCTGGGAGGGTGGAGAAATCATTTGCATTCACTTCTTCAGTCCACACAGTCCGGGGGTTTGTTTCCAGTGTGGATCTAGCAATGACTTAGTTCATCAGAGGTAATGTGCCCCAACACATGGCACAGACTCTGGTCACGGGTCAAGGCGGGCCTAGGAACCCATGGATAATATTCATATTCTGTATTATAAGGGATGGCTCATATAAATTAACATATTTTTCTGTGACAATGATGTGTATATCTCACGTGTTTATAGCATTGTATATATACATACATAGGCTTATATGCATATATTTATGTTTTATACAGTTTTCTTATTTTTTGTCTTTTTCTCCTCACTGGACTGTAAGCTTTATTAAGGTGGAGGTCTTGCTCACTTTGTTCACTGTTGTGACCACAACTTGTGTTCTAGGTTCCACAGTGGAAGCTCAATAAACATTTGTTGCATCATCTCCAGATTTTTCAAGTCAATTCACTTCATGTTAAAATCAGTTCTTAGATTTGAATTGATTTTAAAAGTTTGGGGATGATGGTAAGGCGCCTTATTTTTAAAACAAAACTTGTGTAAATAACTAAGACTAGGTTAGAGGAGCCCCTTTCTAGCTGAGGTGCCCATAAAGTTCAGATTTGCTTTATCTATGCTGAAAAAAAAAAAAAAAAGTTCTATGGCCTCCTCCCCTCTCACTTACCATTCTTTTTCTTAGCTGTACCAGAAATTTGACTTTGTAATTTCTGTTTTGATCCATTTGATGTACAATGAGTGCAGCCAATCAAGCTTGGAAATAGAAATTTAAATTAGAATTCTAATCACGCAGGTGCTTTGTTGCATAAGACATGCCTGCCTCAGTTTCTTGTAAGTGTACATTCAAAACTCCCTTAAAAAAAAAAAAAAAGATTTATTTGTTTATGGGGGGAGGGGCAGAGGAGAGTGAGCGAGAGAATCCCATGCAAACTCCGAATCCCCTCTCAGCCTGGATCCCCGTGTGGGGCTTGCTCTCATGACTGAGAACAACCGTGTTGGGTGCTTAACAGATTGAGCCACTCAGACACCCCATCCCTGTGCTGCAACATCCTTATGGATAAAATGGGGATAATAATATCTTTCATAGGGTCGTGGTGAGGATTATACATGTGAACATATACAGGATATCTGTATAGATAGATAGCCTGAGCTCAGTGAACATATGGTACTAGCCCTTATCACTTTGTGTTATCACTGCTCCTTCTTGTCTCTCTCCTGTCCTATATTGTAAGAATCTAGCATATGTCTGGCTTAAGGAAATGCCAAATGAGTCACTCCATTCTTTATTAGCTGTATATTTTAAACAAAAAATACTCACGATGTGCCTTCTACGACCGACGTACTTCTCTGGATGTTGGGTATTAGAGGAATTAAAAACACTTAACAGATAAAATTTCTGTGTTTTAAAGAGCTGTCACTGGTAAGGAAGATACACATTTAAATATAATTATTTTAATAAACAAATTTCAAAATGACCAATGAGAACTGGCAAGCTAAAAACAGAAAATAAAGATGAAAAGCATGGGATCTGATATTTTAGTTTTATGATTTTTACCTCAAAAAGTTCTGGCAATAGTTTTTATTGATGGAAAAATTATAATGGGCAGACTAGTTAGGTACAAACAAAGCCTAGTTCCTATCCAAGGACCTTGGAATATCCCAATAAATCAATGATAATTTTCAGCCACTTCCCCTGTCTGAAAACGCATCAAGGTGCAATTTGTTACATTTTCAAAACAGAAACATAGAATGTTCTCTTCATAGGAACACACAGGTTCAGCTCCATACCTAGCAAAACCCAGGAGTGAGGCACATCTGCCTTCAGCCAGAGCAAGAGCCCCACACCAGAAGCCACCTGACCTCTGCTCCCCCAGGCCAGCTCTTGGACCAACTTAGCTCACTAAGCATCACACCAGTCTTTCTGCAAATCAGCCTCTGACCTTGTAACCCAATTCCAGGGTCATGAGTTTTCCTGACACCCGGTCGCAAGTTGCAGCCCATTTCCAGTGCCAGAAGCCTGCTGAGTTTCCCTGGGTTTGACTCCCTTCCTTGTCACCACACCACAAGGTATATAGCTTGCCAATGCCCTCTGGAGGAGGAGGAATTAATTATTGGGTCGCCGTGTCCTGGCTCAGTGATCTCACTGCTTATACTCATCCTTCTGATGACATTTCCCAGCTGCTTGACTGGAGTAAGCCACACAGGCTCTCTGAGCTTCCGTTTCCACATCAGAAAAGTAAGGATAATCTTCCTTATCCCTCAAAGGTACTTACACTTTAAACAGGCTGGTGCATGTAAACTATGGTGCCAGGAACTTGGCAGACACTCAGTAGGGCACTAGCTAGCCTTCCTTCCCAACCATGTAAAAAATGTGGCAGATGCACTCAAACAGTTGTCTCCTTTATGAAGGAGTGTACATCATTACACACTGACTTATTAACAGCTCTGCAATTGAAGTTATACAAGCCAGGTGTCACAGTGCAAAGAACTGTGTGGTCTGCGGGTGCAGAGACAAATGTCTGTTGTTCCTGAAGTCACCAGGAAGCATCCATGGGACCTCAGTCACATCAGTTCATTTCTGAGGGCCTCACTGTCTTCATCCGTAGACAACAGGTTAAGTTAGATCATGTGTCAAGCCCTTCCTAGCTCTCAATTTTTAATTCTTTATGCAAAATAGACAAACTCTTCATAGGGTCACAAATTTTACCTTTCCCTAGGGCCTCATTGAGTGATGAGTTGAATGTTCAGGGTTTTAGGGCTCCTGTCCTGCATGTTAGCAAGTGTTTTGGGTACTTGTTGTTAGGGGGAAAGAGACCAGTCCAAGGAGTCACTGGTACAGTGCATCCCAAAGTGTGGCTTCTAGACCAGTCTCATCCACGTCCCCTGGGAACTTACCATAAATGTCGAATCTCAGGCCTCGCCCCAGATTGCCTGAAGCAGGAACTAGGATGGGCTCAGCTACCTCTGCTTTCACAAGCCCGCTAGGTGATCCTGATGCTCCATAAACTGAGACCCACTGTTTTAATCCCTGAAAGCATTTGACACACATACCCCCTTCCCTTTGAATCAAGAAGATAGATCTATTCGAATAAGGACCCGTATTCTATTTTTTTATTTGTCCCTACTGATTTCTAGATTTTAAAATAATATAACAATAAAAAAATGCTCAGGATTGCCTATTGATCAACTTCATTACCAGGATCATTCTATTCATTTCCAGATTATTCTATTTTGAAGGAGACATGTATACCTAGTAGAAAATTAAGGAAATTGCTAAGGACAAATAAGCACTGATTGCTAAGGGAAAAGAAGGCCACTTATCTCCTATTATCTCTTCTGTGAAGAGTCACTCCCTCTGCACGGAAGTCACTCCAAAGTCTTCCATTTCAATACGGCAAGGATGCCTCCAAACAGTGGTTTAATTCATTGATTTTTCTTGCTATTTTCATTATCTACTTAAGCACAAAATGCATTTATTGTGGCTTCAAAGACTGCATTCAGTTGATCAAATTGCCGTATTTGAAGAAGGCTATCAGACACCACTAAACAGCCTCTTTATCAGATCCCAACATGTGGTAAGGTTTCAACCAAAGCACATATGTCTTGAGGAGTTAGTGCACACACACAATTTAGCACCAGATGAACTTGGGAACTGGCAATTAGTTACAGTGATGTTCATGGGATTTGTCTGTGTAAAGCTCTCCATGGCTCCCTTTTATCTCCCAATGATACTCTGCAACGTCTCTGAGCCTTATCACCCACCTCACACCTACAGGCCCCCTTTCCACACCTTCACGTGGGAGTCCCATTGTCTAGGCAGTCTCTAGGTCTCCACCCTAGATGCCATACGCAGCTGCTAAACATCAGTCAGTCATACCTATAACACATCATCACCCCATTCAATTCATAAGCCTGCCTGCCCCATTGGGATGGTAAGCACCTGGGGATCAGGCATTATTTCTCTTTAAATCCCAATAGCAGTCTGATAGGTCCTTGTATCTGCTGAGTGAAATAATTTCATTTTCTGATCACACCTGCCCTTTTTTCTGCAGTTATCTTACCTCCAATGTAATGGCCTTATTCAGTAAAGCAAAGACGTGAAAAAAGAAGCGAATTTCCTAGTGATATTACTCTCCAAGGGAAAAGTCATAGTCCAAAGCAAAATTTTTCTCCTGTTGTGATTTTTCATCTACCTACAGAAATAGTAATTTTTAGAGGAAGCCTGTCAAAAAGCTTATGAACAGTGGTTAAATTAGGTTTTTCTTTTATTTTTGACAAATGAGTTGTAATTAAGGTTCATGTTGCTTCTGTTCTTCTTCTTCTTCTTCTTCTTTTTTTTAAACTTTTAGAAGTCTACCCGAGATGAATACTTCCCAGAGAACAACACGAACTCGGAAAAAAAGAAAGATACAAACCAATTTCCACATATGTAAACGGTGATGGAAGATGATTGAGAAAGACGCAGAGCCAGCAATCAGGAGCCCTGTGAATCAGGACACTGAGTTTCTATTCCTCCTACAGGGGACCCACATGGCCTTGGCTAAGTCCCTCAGCCTTTGAGATGCCAGTTTTCTGTACAGCCACACTCTCTCAAAGTAAATGCCAACAAGATACTAGAAGAAACCATGATGATGGGAGGAGGGGAGAAGAAAGAGAGATTTTTCAAGAGTATTTCCAGAGTATGGGAGATGGTTTGTAGGAAAAATCAGCATCTTTAGACACGTGAGGAAGAAGCAACTTCAAAAGATATAAATGACACAATCTACGTCGGTTAGAGAACCGACTTCTCGGAGCCTAAGAACAAAGACAGGCAGGAGGGTGAAGATCCTGGAGATGATGCAGATGCCATCAGAACCAGGACATTCGTCATCGCCAAGGAAAAGTTCCCATAGATACAAGGCGCTCAGAGCTAGATTCAGGAGCAACTGAAAAGAGGACTGAGTTCATACCAGTCTAAATCCTGCTTGGCTGAAACACAGCTGATATACCGTGTACATGTACTTCCCAGCAAAGAAGGAGAACTCATTCCTTCCAGCCATTTAGTTTCTTGGTCCTATCTGCTCCCACCTCTGCGGGCTGCACACACCAGAGGTTCATCCTGACTGCAGTGGAACAAAAGAGTGAATATAAATAGTGAGATCTGAGATCTTCTCTTCAGAGATGTTGAGGAGGAAACCAGAAACCCATTTTTATGTTAAATGAGAGTTGTGGGTGTAGTGATCTTCTGAAGAAGAAAACAATTACTTTAATGATTTGTATTTTTATTATGGGAAAAGTACATCTTATTTAAGGAAATGTGAACAGTTTTGAGTATTAAAAGGGGGATAGAAAAGCAAAACCCACCATCCCATGAGTCAAATACAATGATAGGTATATGTCAGCATATTTCCTTTATTCTCTGTTGGGACACAGAGACATTTAAAAATATTGCTGAAATCATTGTTTAACATTATCCATAATCCTTTCTGATGGTTTGCATGCAATTTATATAGTTAAAACACTTCTCGCTGAATGAATTTATCATACTTTATGTTACCATACCTCTATAATTGAATGACAATGAGAGGTACGAGGAGAAGATAAAATATTTAAAGGCCACCAAAAGAGAATGATACATGCCTTTGAGAAAATTTCAGACTAGTTAAGGAAACTGGGAGTTGGAGATCTGGGAAGAAGGAACGGATAGAATTAGAAACACATGATATAGGACAAGTGTTGTATGAACATATGACAGAGAAAAAATAAAAAGTATCTTTTAAATTAAGAACAAATCTGTATTCAGAGGAAGATGATGATGAAGATGGCTTTACACTTGGTCATGTGGTCTGTTGTTAGTATTATTATTGTTATTGCCATTGGATATTACTGCCAATTTACAGTTCCTGTCGATGTATATGATCATTTCCAGAGAGTAGACAGAAAGTGCTAAAATAACTGTGTTAAAATAAAACATATAGATATTATTAATGTTTCTTTCTGTTTTCCAAAAGGCTCAAACTAATGTATCACCTGAGCAACATACATGATTGTATTTTATCATAATCAAGCTACTGTGCTTATTATTCATTTAAAAACTTTGTTAATCAATTGGTAACAATTGTATCACTTGTTTTTTTCCTACAATACTGTAACTGGATTTAACATTATTTTAATGTTTACTAAGTTTAGTTCTTTCCTTGTTAATTATTGGTTCAAAACCATTGACAATCTGGCTGTCAAAGTGTTCATTTTTTTAAAAAATCCATATATGGGAGCTCTTTATGTAACTCTTGTCTCATATGTTTCTCTTAAAGGCATAGTTGCTACAAATATTCTTGCCAGTGTCTTTATCTGGGTAGTCAATATGGAGAAGTTTTACATTTTTAGGTAGTTATGACTACTTTATACTTGAGAGAGGGTAACAATTTGCCCATTTCATTCAGTCACTTTCCTCCAGATGTTTACTTTAACACTATGTTCCCTTACATGTCCAACTTTGGGAAGAAATTAATCATTCATCATGTCACGTGAGGGTTGTGAGCAGACATTGGCTCTTTGGCTGATTGAGCTAAACAGGATCCAGAATTTATAACTTCTTCCTAAAGGCAAATTTTCTGTATGGGTTTCTAATGCTAAAAATATGACACATAGACCCTTGCACATAAAAATAACCCTGGGCCATTTTATCCTCTTTTACAAAACAGTTCGAAAACATTTGTCACTGGTAGCTTGTGCTACTCTGGGTAGCACTTACAGATGCAGAACATCACAGGAAGGAGTTCTGCAAAGTTTTAGCTATTCCACTTTCTTGGTTACTTACGTTATTGGGATTCTGATTGCATTAAATATTCGTTCTTTCACCCCAGAGAAGCATACATCTGCTTCTGCTGACATCTGTTCTCCTTTGTGGGTTCTGAGGAAACATTTATTTCTTTTTTGCTTTTCTTCCTGTTTTAGCAATGTCTGCCTCTCATCTTAATAAATCACCTTTGCTTGGCAATAACTTAATAGAGGGAGAAAGCATACCTAAAGAGGGAACGTGTAGCACAGAATACAGAATCTCAGACAACATATTTGGCTTGTTGGGCGGTATCTTCCAGGCAGCACAAAACCAGGTTCGTGGTGTACTGACTTCCTTTTTAAAAGGAGGCTATAAATTACAAAACCAAGGTCATTTGTTTCGCACCACAGTGAACGAGTTAGGGAAGGCTCTGTTTTTGGAGTATAGTTCCAAATATACTGCTATTTTTTTGAATCCCTTGTATCTTTCTCCCAGAAGGTTACTTTTGCTTCCAGGGTCTGGATCTGCCTCCTTTTCAGAGGCACAAAGACCACTGCTCTGTTAGGAGAGAAAAGGAGCAAGAGGCTCTGTACCACACTCTCAAGGCAGAACTGATTTATCTTCTCTACAGGCTTCTAGACTCCTGAGATGCTACTCACATATCATGATTAATTCTGTGACCCCACTCAGGGCTGATGCAACTGATGAAGGGAAAGGGTCTTATTGAAAAAAAAAAATCATGACATCAACAGCTTGTGATTGCTTTAAGAACACAATCTTGATTGGGAGAAGATATCTAATCGACAATACTTATAAAGAACTTGCAGTCAGAATCTATAAAGAAATCCTGCAAATCAATAATGAAAAGAACAGCCCATTTAAAAAAAAAATGGGCAGGAGAATTGAATAAGAGCATCCCAAAAGGCACTTTCTCAATGGGCAACCCACATTAAAAAAAGGGGGGGTTCTCAACATTTTTGGTCACCAAAGAAATACAAATTAAAACCACAAAGAGAAACTACCAGACAATCACCAGAATGGTTAAAATGAAAAAAGAAACAAAAACAAAACAAAACAAAAAAATCCCAAAACTGAGTATACCAAATATCAAGTATTGACATGGAAATAGAGCAACTCAAATATCACCGGTGGGATTGTAAATCAGTTATAAAGACTTTAGAGAACTGTTTGCCAGTATTTATTAAAGCTGATCATAACAACAAGTATATGATCCAGTAAATCCACTCTGAGATATATGTCTAAAGAAATGAGTGCATATTTTTACCAAATGACTGGAAACAAACCAAATGTTTGTCAACAAGAAAATGAAGAAATAAAAAGTGATATATTTATGCAAAGGAGCACACTCACATTCCTCATTCACATAGTGTCTATGGCTGCTTTTGTGCTACAAGGACATAGTTGAGTAGTTGAGACAGAGACCACATTAACCACAAAACTATTTTTTTTCTAAACTATCTACAGGAAAAGTTCACCAACCCCTGTTATGAAGCAGTAAGAATAGACTACAGGGACAGATAGGAACAGGAGATGAATCTCACAGATATTATGTTGAATGAAAGAAGCCAGAAGCAAAAAATGTACATACCATAGAATTCCACTTATATAAAGTTCCGAACAGGTAAAACTAACTGATAGCATTAGAAATCGGAGTAATAATTATATTGGGGGGGATAAACACTGAGAAGATACAAGGGAACTTTCAGGGCTTCTAGAAATGTTCTATATCTTGAATTTAGTGGTACCTATAGGAATACATTCATCCATAAAAGTTAATTGAGCTATACATGCAAGATTAGCACACTTTACCTTTTTATGGGTCAATTAAAAGAAAAAAGAATGGAATCATGAATTTGGTGCCTTTTAAACAGGCGGATTGGCTGAAACTCTCCATATGTGTGTAGGAGGTAAAAACATGTTCCTTTCTGTGACTATGGGAGGAGCTGAAACCTCAGATTTTTGTCGTTGTTGTCACTGTTGTTTGATTTTGTTGTTATTGAGGCATAACTGACATATAACATTATATGTTCCAAGTATACAACATAATGATTCAATATTTGTATATACTGCCGAATGATCATAGTAAATCTTGCTAACATCCGTCACCATACATAGTTACAATTTCTTTCCCTTGAGATGAGAATTTTCAAGATTTATTCTTAGCAACTTTGAAGTATGTGGTATAGTATTATTAACTACAGTCAACACGCTGTACATGAAACCCTGGTTTTCAGAACTGAAAGTGAGGCTGGCCAAATTTATTTTGCATCAGATTTGTAAGGATATTATGATGCATGATGAAATGGCAAGAACTTTTGCTAAAATGTATGCCATCTATGAAACAAGTCTTTATTTTTTCTTAAATGGTTTTCTTTCCTCTTCACTGAACTTCTGTTTTGCCATACTCTTTGTGTTATGCATTTCTTACTTCCAACAATGGTTTACCAATATTCTATTTCCTTATCCACCTACATCTGTCTCTTTTTTCCTAGTATATTTATAGTAAATTGCTTGCATAACCCTTGGGCCTACATTAATTTATCTTTGAATGTTTTTCATTTCCCCTTTGTGTCCTTTAACTCCATTGATTTGCCCTATTTGATATTTCTTCATTATTCTAAAATTCACTTGGCTGCTGTTCAACATTCTTATTTTTTCCCCTTTTGGTCGTCCCTGTGTCCTAATTACCAACCTAACTAGGTTATGAGAACTCCTGCACAGAGGGTCCCTAACCCATACATTAGAATCATAGTGTACGGATCACTCAAGCTTAGCCAAAGATTGATTTCTTTCTAGCTCCCTCTTTTACATAGTGCATAATTTAGTAATCTTGTGCCCTGCCTGAAAACCTGCAGTAGTACATGATTTATTCATTTCATGTCATTTCTTTCCAGAGCACTAAAATCATGTGTAACTTGTAGCCTTTCTCTGAGCGTAAATGAAAAACAATAAGATGATCCCGAGGAGCAGGCATTGTGGTAGTTGGTCATCAACACGATAATGAAAGATGAGAGCTCCTTCCTTTAAAATATTCCCGAACACTTTGCAATTATATTCCCAGTGAACTTCATAACCTTGCTGCAGCAATTGGAAAATTACTAAATGTCTGTTAGAGGCAGAGGAAGGGGACAACAGAAAGTACATAAGGATACCGTGGTTCCCTCAGCTTGCCACCAACTTTGCACATAAGAAGCAGGGCATTTGATAAGCAGGATCAAATTTGTGCTTTTTTTCTTGGTTCAGATAGAAGAGGAGTGATTAAAAACTACCAATGTTCTCAAAGCTTGAAATGGGCTCCATTTCAAGGTGTGCTAATTCAGGCTCTCACCGAAACCTCAATATTTGTGTTTCTAGGACTGGAGAATCACTACCTCTTCTTTACCTCACCATGCCATGAGAGGAAGCAGCTCAGAACACAGCCTCACAGAGATTTTTCACAGAACCAAGTGTTTTAGGGTTGGAAGGAATCTTTGAACTCGTTAATCTAACCAGTCCACTGAAACCTGAATCATCTCTACAATACTCGCACTTACTTCTGAGACCACCAACTCCTCAGTGACACACTCTAACCACAAAAACTTCCTCTCCTTGGTCCCAACTGCACCAAAGAGCTACAGTGAACATAGAACTCTTTGAACATTTGAACACAGCTTGTATCTACCCTTTGGTCCTCTCTTTTCTGGGTCAACTACCACAATTTCCTATTATCATTCTTTATATAGCATGGTTTCAGGTCCCCACCCAGACTTGGTCATTCTCTTTTCCCCTGAGCTTCTCCTTGTCTTTCATCCCTTAAAAATGCAGCGGTCCAAAACTGGACAGTCTTCCAGCTGTAGGTTGACCAGCACAAAATGGAGTCAAAGTGTCCCTTCTCTCATTTGAAATAATTGATGTGGTTTCAGAATTTGTTTTTCTGATCAACATGTCTCATTGGTGGCCAGTTATTGCTTTTTTCTCTTATTAAGATCAATTCCTTCTCAACCACTGCTTGGCACTCATGGGTGCTCCTGATCTACAACCAAATTGACAGCCCCAGGTAGGTCAGGAAAAGTCACTGGTGGTGACTGTCTGAACTTGACTCAACTCAATCCTTTTTTGTCTGGATATGTCATCTCTTGTGGCTTCAGTAAGGCGTGCGCGCGCACACACACACACACACACACACACACAGTTAAGAGGCTTAGAAATGCATGCAATTTGGTCTATAACAGTGTGAGTCAGCACGTTTGTTCAGCCCCTAAAACTAAGATTGTTTTTTCTTAGAGCAGGTGTTGTCAAATTTTTACTGTAAAGAGTCAGACAGTAATATTTTCAGTTTTGTGGGCCATATTATCTCAGTGGCAACAACTTAGCTCTGCTGTTGAAGGACAGAAGTAGCCATAGATAACATGTAAATGAATAAACATGACTATGTTTCAATAAAACGTTATTTACCAAAACAAACGGTGGGCAGAATTTGGTCAGTGTGCCACAATTGGCTGATCCATGCCTTTGAGTGTCTAAAAGCATTCTGCTATTATTGTTTTTCCATTATCCTTGCATACGGCATGAAAGTGGTATTATTAAGTGCTTTTTTTTTTTTTTAGAGATAGAGGAACTGAGTAACATAAAGAATGTGATTACTGCTGAGACTAATATGTACTATTGTGGCAATGTCTTGATTCATCTCTCTACTCAACAAATGGACAACAAGATGCTCATCTTTATTTAGGAAAAATATTTCAGGGTGCCTGAGTAGCTCAGTTGGTAAAGCATCTGCCTTCGACTCAGGTCATGATTGCATGGTATTGGGACCAAGCTCCACATGGGGCTCCCTGCTTAGTGGGGAGTCTGCTTCTTCCTCTCCCTTTGTTTCTTCTTCTTCTCATGCTCTCTCTTTCTGTATCTCTCAAATAAGTAAGTAAAATTAAAAAAAAAAAAAGATTTCAGGGGTACATGGGTGGCTTAGTGGGTTAAAGCCTCTGCCTTCGGCTCAGGTCATGATCCCAGGGTCCTGGGATAGAGCTCTGCATAGGGCTCTCTGCTCAGCAGGAAGCCTGCTTCCTCCTCTCTCTCTCTGCCTGCCTCTCTGCCTACGTGTGATCTGTCAAATAAATAAATTAAAGAATCTTTAAAAAAAAAGATTTCAGAAATAGCTCACTTCTTTTATTTATCTTCTGGTAGCTATCTTCATCATATAAACTTGATTATAATGATCCCATGAAATTATTATCTAACAAAAACCTTTTTTATCATTACGCTTTGTGTTCTAAGACAAGTTGCTCCTGTGCTGGTGTGTGTGCACTTCTGGAGGATGAACCAGCAATGGCTCACTGTCTTCCCAAACCACTCACCTAAATGTCCAACCTCCCTAAAAAGGAAAACAAAATGAGAATGCTCATCAACTTCAGATTTTTGTTACTTAACAAAGTCGCTTACGGGCTGTGCTCCCATTTTCTGTATGGAGTTTCCACTGCGGCGTTCCACGATGCCTCATAGTTTTTCCTGTTGGGGATCAGGGGATCATAGGATACTCCTTCTCCCCAAACCTCTGCCATTTAGGATCATGGATCTCTGAAGCACATGGATGTTACTTTCATCCTAATCGGTAGCTTCACAAATACGACCAGAACACCTGCTCTGTGCTAGATGCCATGAAAGGTATTAGGAAATCAGAAATGATAAACTAGGGCCTCAAGGAGCTCAGTTGGTAATGACTAAAATGCACAGAAAGACAAATCTCTTGGTTTTACCCCCTAGCAAAATCACTTTTTTCAACTCAGGCATCCCCTATCATGAATATACTTTGGAATTTTCCATTCTCCCCAGAGTTACCTTCCTTAGCATTTTAATCTAGGAAGCATTTGTTCTTTTGAATGTCATGCAGTGTGACAAATTTGTTCTTTTACTTTTACTGAAATACTTAATAAGCTGCTTCTCTCCTGCACCCTTCCTCTCCCCAGGTGTCCGCACAGTGAAAGTGTAACAGCTTTCCTTATTCCCAAAGAGTCTTCTAATGTTTCATTCGAGAATATTCACAAGACAAAATGACAGAAGCATGAAATAAAAAGAAGTCTTGAAATCTATATTAACCTGGCTCTGTCTCCGGTGGGCTTGTGTATATGGGTGAACTTCCTACAGTGCTGAGAAAATCAGTCTTACTTATTTATCTGGACAGTGAGTAGCAGAATCAGTGCTTGGGTCCTACGGGTGGTGAATTCTTTCTCCAGGACCAGGGAGGTTAACAAGTTGCCTCCTCCAACCGGTTCAGCAAGCTCAGGTGGAAAGAAAATAAATTTCAGCTAAATTAAAACGGCACATCCATTTTCACAAGGGAATACACAAAATAAAAAAGAGTCAATTTCTTATGAAACAGCATCTCTTAGCACGAAGAACATTTCATACCCATTTCTTCCACCTCTGACAGTAGAACGGATAGAGAAAAATGACTCAATCTCAGAGAAAAGTTGTAAGTCCTGCTCTGTCTACCTCTCTACTTTTAGGATCTTTGCTAAATGGCCCAGATTAAATGTGATGCTTCAATGTCCTCAGTGGACACTTGTTAACAATCTTTCCATGCAAGAAAACTCTCATGGCCTCCCTTCCATCCTTTCACATTGGCAAACAGTTTGGTAGGTCTTCGAATGGCATTTTCTGCCAGGTTCAAATCCGTACCTCCAGCTGAAAAAACGAAAATCTGCGCACAATCTGACGACTGCAAAGAGTTAATACTTATGGGGAAAAGGCAGTGCCCAAAAGGAATTAACTACATTCCCTTTTCAATTTCTCCGTCTTCTGGCTAACTTTCCAAACAGATTTAATCACTCTCTCAGTATCAGTCACAATCAGAATCTCTCCCCGATGGCCGGCGCACGGCTGCCACTGGGCTCGGAGACTGCCGGGCAGCCAGCAGGCACCTCACAAAACCATCACTCAGTCCCAGCAGCTCGGTCCCCCTGGCACTCTTCAGAGGCTGAGTTACTGGCATGAATAAATTCCGAGAGCCCCAGTTAACATGGGGTCGTTTCAATGAAATTCACGGTGAAAGCCATCAAGTATGAGGGTTTGATTTCCGCCCGAGGATCATGGGTGGGTTTGGTCTACTCTTCCTTACATCGGAGAGGGACACCAGGGTTTAACACCTCCTGTTGCCATTGTTTGTATGTTGCTGCCTTCCGGCTACGAACCACAACCCTGTGCCTGTCTGTGTCTTCTTTCAGAGCATTCATTATTTCCTGTTCTTTTGGGGGCAGCGACCAGGGTTTTCAGAAATTAGCATTTCTTTCTCTTGCCTCCAACAGCAGCTGTGCCAAAGGAAAACTCTTTTAATCAACTCTGTGCCACAAAATAACTTGAAGCCGTGGTTCCCAAAGTTCATCCCCAGAGGCTCTGCCTGCCCAACTTGGCGTGTTCACTTCTCATTCAGTTTCCTTCCCTCTGAAGCAACAGAGCAATTTTTCATTTTCTCTGGCACTGCGCATGCAAGAGGATGCTCAGGCAGGAAACTCGGGTATCATCAAAGTGGGCTCAGCACCTAAGGTTCTTGCAATGGATCCGTCTGCAGCGCTCGCTCGCTGGGTCTCCGCAGAGCCTGCATCTGACCCAAAGAGATGGCCTTTCAGCCCAACCAAAGTTCTCTACCCATGGCTTGTTTCATGCGGGCATGACCGAGCTGGCCTGCATTTGTGCAGACTCGCTCTAGTTTCCTTTGTAACTGGTTGCGGAAGAATCTGTCACGTCTCTCTCCTCTTTGCATCTGTTTTTATCAGTTTCACTTTTTCCCTCTCTTTTGCAGGATTTTCTCATCAGACTCACAATCACACTCTTTTCGATATGCAAGAGGCCAATCCCTCCAGGTCTGGTATTCCAAGACTTCCGTACCCTCCTTCTCCATTGCATGCATAATTTCCAGGTCTCCGAAATGCCTCGTCTACCATTTCACTGATAAGATAATTTCACTGTGGTAAGGTCTGAGAGGTGCAAAGTATTTAAGAAGATTTCCAGCTCTTTGCCTGCCACTTTCCTGTCCAGATCGACCTGTGATCTCCGCTCGCCTTCATTTAAGAGGGCTGAGGTATTTTGTTCTTGGAAATTTTCATGCGTGATGAATGAGATCTGGAAAATTACCGCAACAGCATCAGGAAAGGCAGTCCTTTATTGTCAACTGTTGCTTTTCTTTTAAAAGTCAGATTGTGAAAGTTGCTTCCTACCCTGTAGTAAATATGTTTGTCAAAAGTTAAACTTGATTAAATCTTCATTAAAGGCAAAGCCATAACTTAATTGGGAATGATTTAATTAAAGCATAACTTCCTGAGTACAAACCCCTAAGGGGTGGCATTGGTGTCTATATTATATTATATTATACTATATTATGTTATATTATGTTATATTAATTATTTCTATACTGTAGAGGCTAGCACAAGGTTGGGGACATTATTGGCATGCAATAACTTTTTAAAAATGATACTTGTTCATTTATCTATATTTATTAGATAGTCGCCCCCAACCCACTGTGAGGTATGGTTTAATGAAGTTCAGAATTTTTTTTTTTTTCTTTTAGGAGACCATGCTGCCTTTGTCCATTGGGCTCTCCTTCCTTAGGAGTTCAGGGAGTTTATGTTCTTCATATATTCTTACTGGGCAAGCTGGTGGAAAGTGGCTACCACCTGCTGAAGCCTCTTAGGAAACTGGTCTCATGGAGGAAATGACTCTGATCTAGTTTCCACCCTGTGCCCACGAGGGTGGCACTTTCTGATATTACCTCTGCATTTCTTTACCATGCTGAGGCAGACTAACACCCTGGTCTTCAGCAGGGCTGACTGATTTACAGGACCCAGGTCCCATGGTGCTGATAAGGAGCCAGAGAAGTTTTAAAAATTTTGATTTCTTTTAAAATTAGGAGGAAAAAAAATGAATGCCATAGTAATAACATAATAATGAATTCCACTTGGATTATATTCATCCTAATGCCAATGCAGTTGTAAGAGAGTATATATGTTATTTATGTAACATTATAATATATATTACATATAATTATATACATTTATATATATATGTATTTTAAAGATTTTATTTGTCAAAGAGACAGAGAGCACAAGCAGGGGGAGCAGCATGCAGAGGCAGAGGGAGAAGCAGGCTCTCTGCTAAGCAAGGGGCCTGATGGGGGTGGGACTTGATCCCAGGACCCTGGTATCACGACCAGAGTTGAAGGCAGGTGTTTAACCAAATGAGCCACCCAGGCATGCATGTGGATGGATGTGTGTGTGTGTGTGTGTGTGTATATATATATATAAATTAATTGAATATATATTCAATTAATTTATATATATATTTAATTTATTTTTTACTTATTTTCCCCCCTTAATGGAGAAAGGAACCCACAAAGGCAACAGTGCCAAAGGACCATGAAAGTTATTATGTTGCTCTGGTCCAAAAAGATTTGCTTATCAATTAGGCCCAGAACACGCTAGGAACTTATCATTACTTGGCAGTAATAAAAAACCCATTTGGGGAATGTAATTTTGTTTCAGCTCTGGGCTTCTCTCCCCCGACACTGGAGCAGCCACTTCCACCCCAGACAGTTTTTCTCGGGCGATGCTCCCCCTGCTTTAAGGACACGGGGGCGCGTCGGTGCGCAGACAGGGAAATGGAGCATCTCCGAGAGCAGAGAGTCATGGGCCCCCACCCAGTTTCTGGAATAGAGCTGGGGTGCAGTTCGTATTTATGGAATGTAAGAACGACATCGCCTTCTCCTGGCAAGGGACGGCGTTTGGAGCCAGAGAGATTCTGGTAGAAATTTTGGCTCTGCTGTTTTCTGAGGGTTGTCTTGATTAAATCCCGGCTCCCGGGAGCCTGCGGAAATCAGTGATCCTCGCGCCTTCCTTGCACGGTGCTGTATGGCTGCAAGATAGCTTACGTAACACACTTAGCATAACCAAATAAGGCGTCCCCGTGATCGACAGTCTCATTTTCTGCGGTTTTCAGTTACCCACGGTCACAGTCCCAGAGCGGATAATCCTTCTTTTGACGCACGGTTAAAGGGTCAGGTGGAGCCTAACGCCGAGTCACGATGCTACATCATTGACTTCGCTTCATCTTATCGGGTAGGCATTTAACCTCACAGCATCACAAGAAAAGTAGAGTAAAATGAGATATTTTGGTGGGGGGAGAGAAAATAGAGAGAGAGACCACATTCACATAACGCTCATTACAATATATTTTTATAATGGCTCTATTTTATTATTACTCTTGTTAATCTCTTATCATATCCAACTGATGAATTAAACTGCCTCATGGTATATAGGTCAGGGAGAAACCATAAGTCTGTACACGGTTTGATACTATTTGCAGTTTCAGCCTCCACTGGGGGTCCTAAAACGTGTCACCACAAATAATGGGCTACCCGTGAATAACCACTTAATTTTTTAAAGCTATTCTATAGTGAGAGGTAGAAGTGTGGTGGAATAGAGACACACAGACACTGAAATCAGAGATGTTCGACAAGGGCTGATGTTATCATTAAGTTAAGCACTGCCTTTCTTAAATTCTTGAATGGTTCTCTATCACTGACAGAAGGTAGGAGACAGATCACCTCTGAAGGTGAGAGCCCTTCACACCTTAACAATGCCCCGCTCTCCCCACTCTCTTCTCTTCCTCACACCTGTTTTGCTCTAACTTTTCCTGAGGTTATCCAGGCCCTCTCATACCTCTGTGCTTTTGCGTATGCTGTTCCCTCAGTGTATGCTGTTCCTTTGCGTATGCCTGGATCACCCACTGCCCCCCAACAGTTGTCTGGCTAGAAGTCCTACCTTTCTTCCGCACAATTTTTTTTTACTCTCAGTGGTTCCTTATTTCATGTCACTTTTCATTCTCCTCACTATGTTAGAGCTTAAAAGATGAAGACATTATTTCGAAATGCTTATATTTAGTTCTTAGGCATTTAAGTATAGAATTTATAATTTCCAACCATATAATCAACATTTAAACTTATTGAGGTAGAGTGGAAAATAAGATTTTGAATAGTCTTCTTGCTCATTTTCAGTGAATCTTTTGGTTAAAGTCAAGTCAGAAATTTCTTTGCGTGTGTGAGGGCCCCTAACCTATAAAAATATTCCTGTCTCTCTCCCTCCCCAAACACTGATATAACCCTAAAAGCACAGCTTTCTCTTAAAAGCAACCAGAAAAATTTCCAAATATTGCCATTCTGTATTTTCAAATATTTGGGGACCATTCATTTTCAGAAATTAAATGAACCAAATCTGGAAAGAATTCAAACTTCCATAACATTACTAAGCATTGCTGATATATAAATGGAAAAGATGTAGAGTATAATTTTACAAAACTCTTGATAAAGAGATGAAATCTAGATTTTATTAAGAAGTAGATAGCAATTTCCAAATTGATGATTTAATTTATTAATCCATTAAATTCACGCTCATTTTATTCCATTTAGCACTTGAAACTGAGAGACCAACTTTACCAAAATAACTTTGATCATCGTAGATAATTCATAATTAAGTCTTAAAATTTGTTACAGAATATTAATGCATTTGGACTAAATACATATTTAATGAAAACTTAGAACCAAGTGTTTTCAGGCTTCAAATATTTATTATATGTCTTTTAGATGTCTGCATTCTTTGACACAAGTGTACTACAGCTTAATGCTTCCATGGAGATTAAAATATGTATTGTGTTAATGTGAGTGATGAATTATGTCAGGTTGTACTGTCATCTTCTTTAATAAAAAAGATTACAAAACAAACAGCTATAATGTATGGGGGGTGCTGATTTGAAATCTCTGTGTTCAATTTTTAGCCAGGAAAGCTATTTATAAGACCTCTCCATATTAAACAACACCCAATCAGTTCTACTGACAGTGAGATGGCGTCTAAAAATAAAAAAGAATGAAAAAAAGGCCTATTGCTGAGAGTGAAAGCCAGGCTCAGATAGCAACATAAACAAGTTTGCAAGAACAGTGCTGATTCCTTCTGAAGAAGAAGATAAAGCCTGGGAGAAAGGGTAGGACATATCAACAGGGAGCAATATGTTATAAAAGCTATTATGATGTCCTACAAAATGAACATTTTTAAAAATTCTGAATTCAGAGTCTATTTAAAATGCATTATCCAAAAGGCTATTTGCTATCTTTAGAAGTTTAATGCATTTTAAAGTAATACTCTTGCATTATGAAGTGTGAAATCACAAAGTTCGGCATGGGAAGACTATAACCAAAGGCTCTTCCATTATCCAGTGCCACGAAATCAGGCAGGGATCCCATTACCAACAGGCAGGTGTCACATTTATATCAAATTTGCTTGCATAGGTCATAGGGTGTGAAGTGGCGAAGAATCAATTAGTCAAAAAAAATTTAACATGCCCTACCTTTTAAAGCTTATACTTAGGGGGATATGAAATATTTTCCTCTGGAAATCTCTTCAGGACATATGAATACATTGATATACATAAAATATGTATCTGTACATTTACTTTTGGGAGGTCAGTTATACCCTGTGGAAGAAAATTAAGAATAAAAGAGGATCTGACCAAGCAAGTAGCTACTATCTTCCCTATAACAGGATCCTATTATTCTCCTCTCATCTATAATTTTGCTCAAATAAACTACTATTAACATGCAAATAGTTGAGGGTTCGTTTTATAAAGAACAGAGAAAAATGCCAGCTTGGTAACACTTTGGCACACCTAGCTTGAACCAGAGATGCATGGATATAATTTTGAAGAACAGAATGACAATAGTGTCACTGTAGCTAAGCTCTAAGTCCAATTTTTATTAGAATAGACACTACTAAATCCCACTGTGTACAATAAAAAAAAATCTAGGTTTCAATTACATATCCAGTAATCCCTCATTATTTTTTTAAAAATCAGTTTCATTACATTTCTCTACACCTCTCATATTAAAGAATTTTGGTCTGTTCATAGACAATAGAAGGAGAGATCATAGTTTTCCTGAGATTCCTTTAAGTTCTTCTATCTCTTCTACCATTTCTACCACTGTAGAAACCACCCAAATTATTATGCCAGGTAGAGGAGATCTCAGGAGAACTCTGGGATGTTTTTTGCACTAATAGCCATTTACAACTCCTACATCAGGAAGTTTAAATGGATGGGACGTTCATGTAGGTACTTTATGACCTTTCATGTGGGTACTTTATGACCGATTACACTATCTCACTGCAGAAAGCCTTAGACACCATGCAGAGCTGTATGTCAGTATCCTGCTTATCCTAAAATTGTTTTTAATCATATAGGAATAACAGTAACAATTCCTTTCAGTTACAACTTGTGTGCAACAGTGGCAAATAATTGTTGAGGCCTGAATTTTCTCATTTGGAAATGGGAATAATGAGACCTACCTCACTGGATACAAAAAAGGAAAAATGAGGTGACGAACCAGAAAGTAATTTACAAACTATCAAGTGATAATCCTGATCTTTAGTACGTTATGGGCTTTGCCAGTGACAAAGGACTAATGACATTATCTCAATGGACCTTGGAAAAGTCTCCATGTGACAGAAGAGCAGGAATTCATGATATGACTTTACAGATGAGAAAAATGGGTTTTTAGAGTTGTGAGGCTTTGTTCCAGGTCACACTGCTGGCAGGTATTGGAGCTAAACTTCCAACCAGGTTTCCAACATCTTGAAAGCATTTGCTCTTCATCCTCTTGGTCCTCAGCACTTTCCGGGGCATCTCACAGATAAGGGCTAATCCATTTTCTGCAAATTTAAGGACCGTGATCGCTCCCCACTTGATCACACGCAGCAGATCACTTTCCACCATTCTCTACATAGTGCACACTTATTCTCACTTTCATCTAGTCATCTACATTGGGCGTGATTTGCCTGAAAAACTGTCCCAGCCTTTGGAAAGTTAAGGTTCTGCAATGCTTTCCAAGGCTCATCTCGAGGAGCACCACGGCTCAGATATTTTTTTCCAGTAAAATCATTCAACCAACTTACTTTGCTCTGACTTCTCAGAGTTGTCAGGTTATTACCACACAATACAATACTTGATGAGATTTTCGCTTTTTTCGTCCTTCTGTGCATGTAATTCTTATCCCACTGAATTAGATTATCAAATCAGATGTAGGGAATAAAGCTACTTAAATATATACCTTGCACAAACTTTGAACACTGTGGGTTAGATTGAATCTAAAGGATTATTAAAATCAATTTTCTTTTAGTTATGATAATGGTATTTTGGTTATATTAAAAAGAGTTTATTAAAAAAATAAAAATAAAAATGAGTTTATATTTCCTGGAGAAACATACATGAATATTTAAGGATGACATGATATAATGTCCAAGATTCGTTTGAAAAAAATTCTGCAAGGAATGGGGGAGGTGGAGGTGGATGGGAATAGGAGGCTAGGGATGAAATAAGATTGGCCAAATACAATTATTGAAATGGGAAAGTAAGGAAATGGGAGTCCATTATATACTGCTCTATTTTTGTGTATGATCCAAAAGTCTCATAATAGAAAGTTAACAAAAGTAAGAGGCTAACACAAAGGAAAGCTGATACCTCACATAACTACTGGCACAATAAGGCATATATACAAGCTTTAGTGAAGTCATGACTCTATAGTGAAAAGAATATTTTAATAATTCTGACCACTTTGAATTAATTTCTTTTTTAGAAGAGAAGGAAAGCTTTTGAAGAACTTGCACCCCAGAAATAAGCTTGATGGTGAAATAATTCTTCCTCAAGGGAAGCAAACAGAAGTGAATGAGGCTCTTTCTTATACCACTTTGGTTTCTGTACCTTCACATGCAACCCTGTCTATTGTCCGTGTTTGTGCCCTGCAATAAAGAGAATTAAATTTGGGTGTTTTTACTACTGGATTTAACTTACTTTAAAATATCTGTAAAATGAACACTTCCTGAGCAAATAAAGAATTACAACATAGTGCTTAGTGTTCAGCTAACTAACTAAAAAAGTAGAAGAAAAAAAAATAGAGAATAATGGATGTAATAAAATTTTAACCCAAGCTCCTAAATTCATTAATTTCTTCATATCCAAGTAGATGATTTGAAAGAGAAATGAGAGACGATGGCTACCTTCTTTCTGCTCCCTCCTTCCCCTTACTAACTGTAAGGCCTTCTGGGCAGAGCAGCTTGTGTGGATTGATTCTCCAGGCTCCCGGACTGGGTGCTGATTGCTGAGCCAGCCCACAGACCCCAGAGCCCTGGGCCACAGAGCAAGTCACAGGGCTAGGTACAGATCCACTTTGAGTCAAAGAGATGTGAATAAGGAAACTTGGTAAGGCAACTCATTGATTCTGTAGAAGCAATTTAACAAAACTCTCCCTCCTGCTGGACATGAACAAGAATTCAGCCTCAGTTACAGGGGGCTGCCATCTTGCAACCATAGTGGACACAAGCCCTGGGGAGAAGCCACTTCACAGGAGGTGAAGCAGAGATGGACTGACCTTGGCTCTGGGTGATAAGGCTGAACCACTGAATTAAACTTCCTTTGAAGCCTACTTTCACTTTGACTTCCCAGTTTGAGAGATGAATTTTCTTCATTACTTTATAAAGCTTATTTGAGTTGGGTTTCCTAGCCTGAAGGGGAGAGTGCTCTGGCTGACACACTAGTCTTAAACTCTGGCTCTTAAACAGGGCTGCTGCTCCCAGTGAGTAGCCATAACCCATGTGTTATGAGGCAAACTTCCTGTTTGCCTCTATCACAGTTCATCTCTAGATGGCTGACCTAATGGTGAGTCTGATGGACTCTGGGACACAGGTGCCCAGAAAGGTGGATGACATTTACTGCAAACACCAAATCTTATGAAAACTTTGTGTGTGTGTGTGTGTATTTTTTTCAAAACCATATTGAGATAAAAAATTTAGATTTTTCAAAACCACATTCTTATACCAGTTAGAATGGTAAAGATTAATGAGGCAGGAAACAACATGTGTTGGCGAGGATGTGGAGAAAGGGGAACCCTCTTACACTGTTGGTGGGAATGCAATTTGGTGCAGCCACTTTGGAAAACAGTGCGGAGATTCCTCAAAAAATTAAAAATAGAGCTACCCTATCACCCGGCAACTGCACTACTGGGTATTTATCCCAACGATACAGATGTAGTGAAAAGAAGGGCCATATGTACCCCAATGTTCATAGCAGCAATGTCCACAATAGCCAAACTGTGGAAAGAGCCGAGATGGCCTTCAACAGATGAATGGACAAAGAAGATGTGGTCCATATAGACAATGGGGGAATTACTCAGACATCAGAAAGGATGAAAACCCAGCTTTTTCATCAACATGGATGGGACTGGAGGAGATATATGCTGAGTGAAATATGTCAAGCAGAGAAAGTCAATTATCAGATGGTTTCACTTACTTGTGGAACACAAGGAACAGCATGGAAGACATTAGGAGAAGGAAAGGAAAAGTGAATTGGGGGAAATCAGAGGGGGAGATGAACCATGAGAGACTGTGGACTCCAAGAAACAAACTGAGGGTTTTGGTGGGATGGGTGAGCCTGGTGGTGGGTATTAAGGAGGGCACGTATTGCATGGAGCACTAGGTGTTGTACGTAAACAATGAATCTTGGAACACTGTATGTATTGTATTTTTTTTTGTTGTTTGTTTGTTTTTTAAAGATTTTATTTACTTATTTGACAGACAGAGATCACAAGTAGGCAGAGAGGCAGGGAGAAAGAGAGGAGGAAGCAGGCTCCCCGATGAGCAGGGAGCCCAATGCGGGGCTCAATCCCAGGACCCTGGGATCATGACCTGAGCCGAAGGCAGAGGCTTAACCCACTGAGCCATCCAGGCACCCCTGTATTGTATTTTGTATACTAACAATGTATTTTATTGTGACGAACATAATACAATAAAAAATATATATATCCTCAAAATGTTGAAAATAGAACTGCCCTATGACCCAGCAATTGCACTACTGGGAATTTACCCTAAAGATACAAACGTAGTGATCCAAAGGGGCACGTGCACCCGAATGTTTATAGCAGCAATGTCCACAATAGCCAAACTATGGAAAGAACCTAGATGTCCATCAACAGATGAATGGATCAAGAAGATGTGGTATATATACACAATGGAATACTATGCAGCCATCAAAAGAAACGAAATCTTGCCATTTGCGACAACATGGATGGAACTAGAGCGTATCATGCTTAGCGAAATAAGTCAAGCGGAGAAAGACAACTATCATATAATCTCCCTGATATGAGGGAGTGGTGATGCAACATGGGGGCTTAAGTGGGTAGGAGAAGAATCCATGAAACAAGATGGGATAGGGAGGGAGACAAACCATAAGTGACTCTTAATCTCACGAAACAAACTGTGGGTTGCTGGGGGGAGGGGGGTTGGGAGAAGGGGGGTAGGGTTATGGACATTGGGGAGGGTAGTGCTTTTGGGTAAATTGGAAGGGGAGATGAACCATGAGAGACTATGGACTCTGAAAAACAATCTGAGGGGTTTGAAGTGGCAGGGGGGTGGGAGGTTGGGGTACCAGGTGGTGGGTATTGTGGAGGGCACGGCTTGCATGGAGCACTGGGTGTGGTGAAAAAATAATGAATACTGTTTTTCTGAAAATAAATAAATTGGGAAAAAAAAAGATATCAAAAAAAAAATATATATATATATACGTAAGCATAACAATGATACATGTACCTGGCAACGGTACTTTAAAACTCTTAGCCATAAAACTTACAAGTGAAAAAAAAATTAACTGTGTCTATTAAAAGCCATCATATATACCAATCTACTTCTGTTAGTGATTGGAAACACAAAGATTAGAAATAAAGGTCAAGCTACAAAAACTTTTTGAATGCTCTGTTTTCCAGGGAAGAGTACAGAGAAAATGGCTATTTGCATTTGCTTTGTTTATTAGATTTTTCTCTTTACTCTTTGAATCATGATTTAAAAGAAGAAAAGTATAAGGACCCTACCTATGAGAGAGTAAGAGAGCTTACAAAATGTGTGGTAGAGATGGGAAGTTAGCATTTAATAAAACGATTCCCAAGACAATACTTAAGCCAACTTCTTAATTACTCAGCAGCACCTGTCCTAAGCTCAAAGGGCTTGGGGTGAGCAGCAACTTGGTGAAATCAATACTTTCTGGTGGAGAATGAAATATAACTTATCAGGGTACTAGTCACCCCAAAAGAGTTAGAATTTAAGTCTGAAAAGTAAAGCATATTAACTGAGTATCATCTGGCAAGATGTCTGTTGTAATAAAGGTTTGTTAAAATGAAATGTTTCTAAACCAATGTTCTAATATGAAAAAAATGATATAATGTAGTTTTGCTTCTGGGTTGGTTATAGTTTCAAATCATATATATACACACTAAATGAAGAGAAGAGATACCGGGTTAGTATTTAAAGAATCCAGACCAAAGACCTATAGTGGCTGTGAAGATCTTGCCCTAAAAGGGAGCTTGCACATTTTAATTAGTGTTTGCTGAATAAGTGTTTGCTGAAAGCCAGCTAGGTGTGTAACACTTTGCTAGGGGTTGAACTTATCAGGGTTTGTTTCATGGTCATGCAAGTTGTCCAGTAGTTAGCAGTGCCTCATATGTGGTGTAAATGCTCTTTTATCAACATCGTACAGTTCTTCTTTTTTTTTTTTTTTTTTTTTTAGATTTTATTTATTCTTTTGAGAGAGAGAGAGCATGAGCAGGGGGAGGGGCAGAGGGAGAGAGAGAAGCAGGATTCCCCCTGAGCAGAGAGCCCTATGCAGGACTCAATCCTAGGACCCTGGGATCATGACCTGAGCTGAAGGCAGATGCTTAACTGACTGTGCCACTCAAGTGTCCCAGCATCTTAAAATTTTTAATAATTGTTGACAAGGGGCTCTACATTTTCATTTTACTCTGGGATTCTGAAATTATGTAGCCAAGTCTGGTGCTCATATAGGTTTTACTTCTTGTCTATCTGTAACTTATGGACTATTGGAGGAGATAAGACCATAGGACATATCTTTAAGAATTAATAAATGAGAAAAATTATGATTTCAATCTATACTGCCTAGATAAACTGCCATAAAGTGCCAATTTAGTTTTGCTTTGGGTAGGACAGTGGATTGGACATAAGGCAGCATATATAATTATAGTGGTATGATGATGTAACAAGCATACTAAATCTTAGAGTTGGAGATATTGGTACAAAGGGACAGGATTTGCTAAAGGAGACTTCTTGGTGGACCTCGAACACATTATTACTCAATTTTTTAAAAAATATTTTATTTATTTATTTGACAGTCAGAGATCACAAGTAGGCAGAGAGGCAGGTGTGGGGGGTGGGGAAACAGACTCCCTGCTGAGCAGAGAGCCCATGCGGGGTCAATCCCAGGACCCTGAGATCATGACCTGAGCTGAAGGCAGAGGCTTAACCCACTGAGCCACCCAGCTGCCCCATTATTACTCACTTTTTAAAATTAATACTAGTGATCATTTTTTGAGTATTGACTTGTACTAGACATAAATATATGTTAACTGCATCATTCTCACACAGTCCTTTTTAACAAATAAGGAAAGGATGGATTGGAATGAATGAGTAATGTGTCTACAGTCTTACAGCTAGTAAAGAGTTGATGTGGAATTCTTGCTCAAATGCATCTGACTCCAAAACCCAGACACTCACATTTTGTTTCTCTGTTATATAGGTGCATGGCTTTCTGCATAGATGTCTCCCAATGTATACATTAGAAATGGGGGAAAAGCATTAGCACATCTGCAGGTGGGAGTTAATGAGTGTTGTAACACACAGCTGGGAATATCTGGATGGTACAGATTAAGGTGAAATAATATTAGGGAATAAGGATGAAAATACAAAAGCAGGGAATAGCTACCATACACCAAGTTTTGTAATGCTCCTTGCTTTATTCATGGGTTAACAGAGATAGTCAAGATGCTACTAGGAAATGGGCCACACAAAGTATGAACCCAGACCTGTCAAACTCTATGTGTGGTCCTCACCAACATCTCACCTGTCACCCTTGGGTGGAGGTGTGAAGGGCCAGGTTTTTGAAGGATTCTAAGAGCCTTGGTTCGATTAGACTAGGTATGGAAGGCAGACTGTGGATTTGGGAATGTGGAATTGGGTTGGTAGGAGAGATGCTGAGAGAACATGAATGTGGCCACAGGGCACAGGACAGTGGAGCAAGAGGAGGGACAGGGAACCTGCAAAGGGGCATCTATTAACTCCGGGGTCAAGTGATAGGAAAAGTGGTGTGAACGGAAAGAAAAGGGTGAGAATGGAAACACTCCAGGGAAATGCATACCTCCAGATGAGATGATTCTGTTAGGGAAATCTGACCACTCATGGAGTTTGCTTTCATCTCCTCTCCCTTGTTTCATCTTCCTATCCTCCACAAAATATCCTATTTATTTCCCCTTCCCTTGTATCCTTTCCTGTCTTCCTTCTCTCTCTTATTCTTTTTCCTTTGATTCCTTCTGTCCCTACCCGCAGTTTGTTGAAAGTTAGGCTATATTTTGAATGTTTATCCTTGGGAATGTTTTTCTAAATTGCTTTTAAATTATGCATTTCATTTATGAATTGTTTTCTCTTTAAAGGAGTTAATGGCATGTGAGCTATCTTTTTCTTTTTGCAAATTAGTCTGTTTTTAAAAACGTATCATCAAAATATATACAAGAAAGGGTAATTATTCAACTCAAACTATGATTGTGTCTAATTGACACTCCAGAAATATCCTTCCTAGTAACATCTGAAACAATTTATTAAGGGCTTTTTTTTGAACACTGATTCATAGCTAGTATCTCATTTGGAGTACAGAAGAGGTTCTTGATAATTTTGTTATTAAAGAATACATTTTCTGTAGAGGTGTTCTCCACCATTTCTCAAACACTGTGAGGCAAAACTCTTCACCAAGCCCTAATGTTCATGAAAAATCAGGTTTATTGACCATTAGCAAACTGGCTGACTGCCTTTAGGCTTTTGGAAGAAAACTCAGCATTGCCAGGGCAATGAGGAATGGCATGCTGGACTTCTTACATTATGGATCCCCATGGTAATTCCCATCTTCCCAGCCTCTCAGGATTGAATTGTCAGTTCTCCAGATTCCCCCTTTCTTGCCCTTCTACTTGCAATTAGTCCCTAACCCTGAAACTCTTTTCATACAACTCTTCTATTTCAACTATCTCTATACTAGTCAACCAGAGCTCGATTTTGTCTCACCTGGTTGATGGGACACTTCTGCCTGCTGTCTTCCTGCTTCTGGTTTCCCTTCCTCCCACAGTGTGCACATTGCTTTGGGGGTGATCGTCCCAAGTCAGATCACTGGTCAGAAAAGGATCTTCCTCAAAGTCCTTCAGTGGCTTCACTCCTGGGGCACCTGGCAAGGCCTCTAAGCTTCTATGATGGGGCTTCAACTTGACCCCCAGCCTCACGTGTCTTCTGGTTTCCCATGCGCCTCCATGCTGTGAACTGCCCACCCTGATGAGAACACACCTGGGCCTTTACTTCTCCCATTATTTGCCCCTGGGAATTCCTTCACAACTACTTCCCCCCCTCCACTCTCCTTTCTTCCAAACCCATCTGAGTTTAAGCCTCCTTCATGAAGCTTCCTCTGGTTCAGCTCTCAACTGGTTCTCCAGTTCCCACAGCCATGACTCATTTTACCTTCCTTTGAGCTTATCTCCCTCACTAGACAATAAATGCCTTAAAGGCTGGAATTCTAATTACAGTTTTATAGACAGTAACTTATTTAATTCTTTAAGTAATCCTAGGAAGAAGGGACAGATCCCCACTTTACAGATGAGAAGGCTATGGCCAGGAAGGTGAAATACCCTTGCTCTCAAAGTCATCCATCTAGAGAGGGGCAGAACTGAGATTCAAAGCCAGGTGTCTGGCCTCAGGATACTTTCTGGCTTGCTTAGTCACTATACATTTTGGTCTTTCTGACCCCATATCCATGCCTGCTCCGCAGATGCGGACACAGTTCCTTGCATTTAGTAGGTAATCACAGGCAGGCTTTTAGAGGTGAATTGAATAAAACTGATTCAACCAAGGCCTGGAAAATCTCACACTAGTCTGAGGATATGAAATGTTAACCATAGTCTCTTGCCCTAGTGCTTTCCTAATTACTTCGACCCATGACTATCAATCAGGGATAGGCACCAGAAAAATACACAGTAGCTAATATGAGGACCATGTATATTTTATGTCCATTTGAAAAGCAACACTCTATCACACCTCTGGGAGCTTCTGGGTATGGGTCTGAATATAAATAGGCACACACACTGCTTTAGTCAAATTACTTGGCATTGACACTGAGTCCCACACCAATCTGTCCTGGAGCAAATATGATTTGAGTAGCCTAACAGAGTGGAAGCCTTTGCAGCAACTGAGAAGATGCCAGAAGACTGATACGGAGACTGAATGAGCTAACGCAAGCATGTTTTCAATAAATAATAAGTCCCTTCCTTGTCTCTTTTCCCTCCACTTCCCTGAGCTCCAGTGTCTCTCTGCAGGTGATTTCTTTTTAAAGATTTACTTATTTGAGAGAAAGCGAGAAAGAGCGCATAAGCAGGGGGAGTGGCAGAGGGAGAGGGAGAGAATCCTCAAGCACACGCTGCACTGAGTATAAACCCCGATGTGGGGCTCAGTCCCAGGACCCCGAGATCATGACCTGAGCTGAAATCAAGAGTTAGCCACTTAACTGACGGAGCCACCCAGATGCTCCGCAGGTGACACTCTTTCAAACTGCCAACAGGGGTTAGGGATCTGGCAGAAGACAGGGGTAGAAAGGGTGGCAGAGGACAGATGGAAAAAGTCCATGTTAAGAACTTTGGGCTTTATCCTAGAAGTGAAGGTGAGTTACTGAATAGTTTGAAGCTGAGAAGTGTCATGATTGATCACCCTTTCACAGTAGAGAATGGTTTAGATCAGATTCCAAGTCTGACCTGCACTGGTATCTCAGGAGGGTATTTATTAAAGTCAAATTCACCCCCTCAGCCTGCGCTCAATTAAATGCCTTCAGCCTAGAGATTCTCATTTGATAAAGCTTGAATGTTAGCTTTGGACTCTTTAAAGTTTAAGGAGGAGGCATGTCTGGAGGCAGAGACAAAGGCGTTGTTATGTATGTGAGAATTAAGGATGGCTTAATGAAAGCAGTGGGGAAGGAAGAGGGGAATCTGAGATGTCTATATGTAGAACCCAGTGCTTGTGTGCTCAGCAGTATTTAGGAGAGAAGGGAGAGAGAAACCGGATGGTACCTAGATTTCTGGTTGGGTCATGAGAAAGGTGGTGCGGCCATTAATAGAATACTGGAGATAAAGAAGAGGAGGAGCAGGGCTGAGGGAGGCCAGAGGAAGTTCACCAGTGGCCAGAGCCCGTAGGTGGATGGACGGATGAATACTGGCATTCAGAAAGGAAGTTGAACTACAGATACAGAGTTAGCATCTGCAGTTCTTAGGAGGCAGATGTTAGAGGGGAATGCCCGGGAGGTGGGCTAAAGGACCACTGTCAATACTAGAATTCAAGGGACAGGAAGGAGCAGAGAAGAACATAATGATCATTATTAAGTTTTTTTTTTTAAGATTATATTTATTTATTTGACAGAGAACAGGAGAGAGAGTGAAAGAAAGTACAAGCAAGGGGAGCAGCAGAGGGAAAGGGAGAAGCAGGTTCCCTACCCAGCAGGGAGCCGGACATGGGGCTCTATCCCAGGACCTGGGATCATGACCTGAGCCGAAGGCAGATGCTTAACTGACTGAGCCACTTAGGTACCCCATTATGAAGTATTATTATAACTTTTTTGAATATCTGCAGAGTTCAGTGAATAAAATGATGTAGGGCACAGAGGAGAAATACCTTAAAAGAATGGGAAAATGGTTTGGATTTGATTAATAATGTAGATATGATCGCAGAACCTTGCTATGCTATGGTAGAAGGTTGAAATAAATCAAGGGCCTCCATAGGACATCTTCAGAAGCAGACTTTAAAATTCCCCTCTATCTCTTTTGAAAACCATTGTTTCTGGTACCCATTTTTCAGGCTGTGAAACTGAGGTGGGGAGGGCAGTGATCTATACAAGGACCCAAGCTTAAAATGAGCAAAACTGGTACTTCCAGGTAGTTTGATTCTGTGGCCTATGGCCTTTCTCTCTATGAACAAGGTGTGACATCAAAGGGCCTGACTGGACATTTCTCTAAAGAGGGCACAGATGGCCCGGCACATGCAAAGATGTTCAACATTGCTCATTATCAGGCAAATATAAATCAAAACTACAATGAGATATCACAGCACACCAGTCAGAATGCTTAGTATGGAAAAGGCAAGAAATGACAAGTGTTGGCAAGGACGTGGAGGAAAGCGAAACCTCGTGCACTGCGGGTAGGAATGCATATTGATGCAGCCCCTGTGGAAAACAGTATGGGGGTTCTTCAAAATATTAAAAATAGAAATAAAATATGATCCCATAATTCTACTGATGGGTATTTACCCAAAGAAAATGAAAACACCAATTCAAAAGATGTATGCCCCATGTTTACTGCAACCTTACTGACGATAACCAAGATACGGTAGCAACCTAAGTGTCCACTGACAGATGAATGGATAAAGGAGATGTCGTATACATACACAATGAAATATTATTTGGCCATAAAGGTTGAGACTTTGCCAACATGGAAGGACCTAGAGGGTATTATGCTAAGTGAAATAAGTCAGAGAGAGAAGACAAATACCGTATGATTTCAATTATATGTGGAATCTAGAAAACAAGCAAACACAAGAGAGAAACAGACTCACAAATATAGAGAACAAACTGGGGGGTTGTCAGAGGGGAGACGGTGGGGGAATGGGCCAAAGCGGATCAAGAGGTACAAACTTCCCATTATAAAATAAGTTACAGACATGCAGAGCACAGCGTGGGGGATATAGTCACACTATTGCAATAATGTTGCATGGGGACAGGTGTGATCACCTACAGAGACAAGCGCTGAGTAATGTACAGACTTGTCGAATCACTATGTTGTACACCTGAAAGTAATATAACATTTCATGTTAACTATACCTCAATAATAAAATTTTAAAAAACAGAAAACCTTAAAAAAAAAAAAAAGAAGGAAAATTCCATTACAGTCATGGTTTGTGTTAGGCCAGCTGGCGCCCATGGTGGGAAGGAGGAGCACTGAGTCAAGAGCTAACATGCCAGACTTTGGGCTTCCAACTTCCATGCTGTTTATGTTTCAGGATGTTAAGATCTAAACCTTTTGGTATGAATATAAGGCAAAAAAAGTATGAACATCGGGGGAAATCTGCAATTTTTAAAAGGCATATTTTCGTAGTTAATAATATTTTAAAATTGTCCTTATTAGGGGTGCCTGGGTGGCTCAGTGGGTTAAAGCCTCTGCCTTAGGCTTAGGTCATGATCCCAGGGTCCTGGGATCGAGCCCCACATCGGGCTCTCTGCTCCTCCCCTCCCCCGCCTGCCTCTCTGCCTCTTGTGATCTCTGTCTGTCAAATAAATAAATAAAATCTTTAAAAAAAATTGCCCTTATTAGTCTAGAAACAATGCTATTTGAAATAGATCATCTGTGGGGAAAAAAATCCAGAATTAAGAGATCCTCTTATAATCAGTTAAATACAATGTGCATTGGAGGAAATTTGTTAAGCTGGCACCTTAATACACATTTATTATCTTATCTGGAGCAAGTGTTACACCTGAAGTGAGTCTAGTTTGATTGCCCTTACATTCCCCAGAGCTATGTGTGTTATTTATAAGCAAGTGTGAGACAAAATGCTAATATGAATGGCCAAGTTAGTAGAAACGAATTCAATTATTATTTTTATAGTCTTACATTTATATAGTTCCTTTTTAATAAAAAAATGCATTTTTATATATTAATTAATCTGCACAATTTCATGAGATATATTGTGTCCAATTTGGAGATGTGAGAACTTTCTAGAGAGGTGTGTCTTGGACTTAATGCACAGATCTTACTTAACGCATGGATCTTATTAAACTGTGGCTTCTGATTCTGGAAGTCTGGGGTGGGTGCAAGCATCTGCATTAATCTCAAACTCTTAGGTGATGTCAATGCTGCCAGCCTATGGGCCACATTTTGAGTAGCAAGGATCTAGTCTACACTTGCTCCTTGTGTTATTATATGCTATTCCCCTTTGTGACTATTGATTTTTAACAAACACGGTAATTTTTTTCTCTGACATGACATTTTTAAGTGGTAGACAAGACCACGTTTTGGATTGACCACATCCACCCGCAACCAGCGGGTCTTGGGAAAGTCAACCTTCTTCATCTTTTCCTATTTTCAGAGTTGCTGAGAGGATCAAATACGTTAGGATATATTCATGGGCTTTGCAAAGACAGTCCTGTTTATCATACCTCGTGTTTACATACAAGAGTGCCTCCAAATGCACAGACTCATAATTCACTTATTTACTGAGACGCAACTTAGCTTTGGTGTTTTTAGTATTTTCTTTCATTGATGACAATGATGATCTTTATTAAGTGAAGGATGTTAAACTATGTACAAGGTGAGGAAAGAACTGGTGAATGGAATTTGGCTTCTTGGATAAATACTGATGAGGGCAAAACCAAGGCAATCTGCTCATGGCTAAACGCTGATGTTCATTAAGTTCTCCTTTGTCTTCCTCATATTTTCCACCAAGAAATGATTTCTCCTTTCTTGGAACTCTTAATCCACTGGTGGTTGAATAACACATAATTCATTTGAAATTACATAAGGTCTTATAAGGCCCCTTCTAATGTCAATCATTTAAAACCTTGGTTGCTTTAAAAATGCTTTGTTAATATGTGGATATATATTTTTTCAGAAATCATATAGGTTTTAGCACCCCTGGAGAAAAGGGCTGCATCTCCTGTATGACTTAAAGCACAGTAAATGCTTAGTAATTACTGGTTGCCTTGATCTGATTTTCATCAGACTTAAAAAGCTCCAGCTTTAAAATAGTATATATTTGGGGGAGAACATAAATTCCCCTTAAGCAAATTTTGGTTGTTTAATTAGAAAATCAGATTGATACCTTAATGAGAATCACATCATTGAAAGGATGGGAGTTTTATTTTCCATAGGGGGAATAGGATCATTTGGGGCAAACAAAACAAAACAAAACAAAACCAGGCCTAAGGATGTAGGAATACATCTTCAGTGCCAGCAACAAAGCAAACAATGTATTGGATACTTCATTTTTTTTTTCTCCTTTAACTTCATGTCAGTAATGCTCTTTTTATTTTGTGTACTGATCTTACTTATCTTCCACTGGAGGAGATGCCCCTTTTGCTTTGTTTTGTTTTAACCATTAAAAATCCAGCTCTAGCCCTGGATATAGTACTAAGCCTTCCAAACTAGTCATTTAATGATTGAATGAGTGACTTTCTATTTATAGGTTGGGAGACTGAGAAGCAGCACATTTAAGTGACTTCCCAACATTGCCCAATAATGATGGGCTGGACTCGGCTCAAACACATGTCTACGTGTCTCCAAATCCAACCCACTTACTCGTCTTCCATAGTGACTCAGGGGCTTTAGACATCCAAGTAACACCAATCAATTCTTGGGTAAGAAAAGGAGTCTGGGAAAGGAATGAACTTGACCGACACTGTAATTCTGATGAAAGCCCAGGGGTTGTTTTAAGTGCCTCTGAAATTCATCAACCCTGCTCCTTCTGGGGCTGCTATCCAGAGACAGTAGCCACATTACTGGGATTCATTTCGTGGACTGTGAGCCTTTGATCATTCCTATTTCTGAATTCAAAGCAAGTTCCTATAGATTCCTCTGCTCCATACTCATCTTTCTCCAATGAATGGAGGAAAAGAGAGTTGATAAAAGAAGAAAGGAATAAAAGAAAGAGGGAATGGGGAAGGGAGCTATCTATAGCAAATGAATTATGTCATACAATTGACCCTATAATTCTTTTCTTTCCACCTGACTTCATGGCATTTACCCTGCACTAGGGAAAACAGACATTTCTGTTCTTTGTGTGCATATCCATAATGCACATACTGTTTTGCAAATCTATAATTGTGTGTGGGTTGTTTAGTGAATCCCATTTTAAAGGAAGTCTCTGGAAGTGTTGGGGAGATGCTCTAGTCTGTTTGTCTACATGGGCAACACCTGCTGCTCTAATAACCTGCTTGCCTTCAGAGGGCTCCCAATTCATGCTGGTAATCTGCAGTTTCCAGAATATCCAGGGCTTATTGGCTCCTTCTCCTTTTTTGTGGTTTTCAGACACCAAAAGAAAACATTGTTAAGACCAAACAACAACTTATCCTGTGGCAAAAGCATTCTGATTCACCAGGGTCCTTCAAACATCGGCTTCTATAGCAACCTGCTCAGTTACGAGAGAAGCCATGAGACTGGGAAAACATAATATCAGGATAGCTTTCCATGAATAGGGCATCAGGGCAAACCAACATAATAGGGATGAACATTATCCCTATTGTTCAGTTTAAGACAGATCTTTTCACATAAAACAATTCTTTCAGGTACCTGAAAGAATTATATTATATTATATGTATTTCTGCTGCCTGCCATTCTTAAATGTCCTCATTTTCTGATATATTTCATTTTTTAAGATTTTTTTTTTTTTTTAGTTTGACAGACAGAGATCACAGGTAGGCAGAGAGGCAGGCAGAGAGAGAAGAAGGGAAGCAGGCTCCCCGCTGAGCAGAAAGCCCAATCCGGGGCTCGATCCCAGGACCCTAGGATCACGACATGAGCCAAAGGCAGAGGCTTTAACCCACTGAGCCACCCAGGCATCCCCCTGATATATTTCATTTTCACAAAGGTTTTCTAGGGGTAAAAGAGTTAGCATTAGACCATCCAGTAAGCTCTGACCAACGGTGCTTCTACTTTACTTCTTAGAGATGCCTCTTGACTTGATGTGGTTGCATCTATAAGGCTGGGTATTTTGGTTTCCTTATTCTATGAAATGAGCTATCATAAGATACTGAAAAGTGCTCTGACATTCCTGAAAAAGGAGAAAATCAGGGGAAGTTTTTATATTTGGATATTTTACCATATGCCTATGGAGTAAGTGGTGATCTACAGAACATTGGGGTCTCAGTGACATGTTTTATAGGCAATTCTTCTCAAAACTGTTTTCATTTATTCACTCATTTTTTTTACTTTTCAAATCAACAAAGATTTGTTTTTCTTTTGCATGTATCTCCTCATTTCTCTGTTTCTGTTTCATTGGATCCTACCCATTCTTTGTATTTCAACTTAGACATCTCTTCATCTAGGAAAAAAAAAAAAAATCCCTGACCCACGGTGATCCCCCAAGGCTGTGATGCTTAAGAACAGCAGTTAAACCAGCTTTTCTAGGAGTGGAGATGTCAAAAAATCTTCCTAGGAGAAGGGAGAAAAAAGACAAGGGGAACAGAGATCAGGGAAGTGATCTCTGTTCATCCCAGGTGAAAAGGATGAAAGACCACAAATGGAAAAAATAAGCCATACTCAGGAAATAAGAATGTTTCAATATGTCTGAGGAATGGCTGAGGCCGAGGTGAGAAATGACGCTGGAAAGGGAAGCAGAAGCCAGAACACGAAGGGACTTATAAGACACACGAAATGGTGTAGACTTCACAGAGAACTAAAGGAAGAGCGATGGTCAGATTTGAGATCATGAATGATTGTGTTGGCTGAAAAACAGAGTGGCCTAGAGAGCTGAGGAGGCTTTTGCAATGACACAGGCAAGAAAGGCTGGTGGTGTGAATTAGGCAAATGGCAGATGGAATTAAGACCAATGCCAGAGCCACTGGCAGGACGTAATTGACTAGACGTGAGTGGCTGGCTTTGTGGAGTGAAGGGAAAGGGCACCAGAGTGACATGTCCCCCCTTCCATACTTCAGCTACTTTGGAGACTGTTTCTCTGAGATGGGGAGGAACTACTGGAAAGCTACTGGGAAAGGGGTTTTGACGGGTATCTGGGATTCCGAAGTCCATGAGCTTCCTATTACTCTAAACTATACTTCTATTTTGAGAGATTTCCTGGGTACAGGGCAGCATGCTGGGTGACGTGACATTGAGAAAGATCTCTAGTCTTGGATGTTTCAGTCTAGTGGGAATAGAAAACACCCACGGAAAATTCCCAGAAGAGGCAGAACATGTGAAGCACCATGGCCAAGGTATGAAGTACTCCGGGAGGGAGCCATCATTAAAGGTTTGGCCAACTGTGACATGATAACCTTTCTGGCTATTTCTTTTTGGGAGGGTCAAAGAAGCTAAGACCTTTTTAACCTCCTGCTAAACATCTGTCTCTAAAATTCTGAGTCAGAGTCAGACACACAGGGCTTGGTCTTGCAGCAGGGAACATTGTGAGCCCAAATGTGCTGGCTTGTTCACAGCATTCCTGACCCTCATTCAGACTAGATGTCACTCTCCTCTAATTATTCTGACTGGATGTTCAAAGCTATTCAAGGTTTGAACCATCGGACTTCATGCTGTATTACTATGTCATTCTCTAAAGGCACGACAGGGGTACATGTGAGTACAGTCTGCTAAGGGAATGCCTTGGACCCAGGTTCTGTCGTTATTGCCATCAGTCCAATTTCTATGGCCAGTAACAACCTATTGTGCAGCTTTTCCTGGGACAAGCAGACCATCCACACTGGTTCTCTCAAATGCCTTCTTCACAGATCCTGTCCTGAGACTTCCTTTGTTCATTCATTCTTTTGTTTTTCATTCATCCCATTCATATCCAAGTTTTTTGAGCTCCCACTCTATGCAGGGGGGAAACATGGATGGTGAAGATGATTAAGAAACTATCTCTGCAGCCAACAAAACTTGCAATCCGTTATGAGAGATCGAACGTGTATAACATATGGTATGGAAAGGGAGCGTCTCTTATCTGTTCACCCTTCTAGGATCTAGGAGCTGAGGCTGAATGGTGCTCTCAGAGGTGCAGTTTCCATTCACTCGGTAATTTCTCTGTGTCAGGCCTCCTGCTAAGTTTTACCTCTATGTCATCACATTTGACTCCGCCACAACCCTAGCTACATGGTGGTCTCCATTTTTATGGATGAGGTCATTGAGGCTCCAAGGAGTTAAGCCTCTTCTCCACGTCCACACATCCAGGTTGAATCCAGAACTCTCTCACTCAATGCTTGTTCCCTTAACCTCTCCTCAGCCCTTTCCACTGTCTCAAATATACTTAGCGGTGCTGCTTTATTTTCTCTCTGTGTAGACAAGGCAGAGAAAATAGTTTTTGGAGAATCATTGAAAATGGGGGCCAGAATAAGAGTGTTGAAATAACGCTCAGTGGCCACTGTCATTTCAAGTGAATCTTTTTACCTGCTATTTACATCCTATAGTAGAAATCTGCCAGTTAAATTAAGTTGCAGTGGTGTTTGACTTGCAAAATAATGTCTCATATTTCTATTGAATCTATTAGCTGAATCAGCTGATTTTATTCCTATAATTCAATGTAACATGTTGCTTTCTATTTGTTATCCCCAGGACACTCTTGTAAACAAGATGTTTCCCGTAATGGGTTTTTCCTGGTAAAAATCATTTAACAAGCAAATATCTCCAATCTGTGGTAATATGTGCTGACAGCCTCCCAACCATATTTGAAATATGAAGGCAGTGTTTCCAAGATGACTCAAGCCAATTGCTTTAATACTTCAATAAAAATAACTGCTATTAGAAGGTTCAATACTGAAGGCACGTAATTTCGATCCTGGTTCATAAAATTTAATTTGGATTTATTTCAGGATAATGATCATTGAGAAAATTATGTATTGGAATGGTCGGGCACCTGGGTAAGGATCACTAATCCCCTCTGAGAGGTTGCTGGGCTCCAACAGGGTAGCTGGCAATATATATACACACACCATTAATTATTTGCAGGATTATTTTCTGTGACATTGGTCTCAAGGTGCTCTGCTCAAATATCCTACTCAGCAGAATCCCTGCCACACAGCACTTGAGGAAAATGACTTTATATCAAATTGGATTCTCTTTGGCTCTGACCACACAACCAGGTTTCATGGGTTCATTTTGGAGGGGGGGGGGTGATGTCTTGCGATATTTGGATATTTTTACAATAAATGGATACAATTCCAGTGATCTACCAGAGTGTTATAAGAAAGAATGTAGAGCATGAAATTAATTCAGAACAAAGAATTTTAGAGCCGCAAAAGACCTTTGAGATGATCTCATTTATACCTCACTGTTTACTGAAGTTCTGCAATATATGACTTGCCCAGGTAACAGAGTCGTGGCCCAGAGCAACTTGATTCTTAGTTCAGTGTCAATTAAGTGAACCACACTGTTTCCACTGAACAAGATGGCACTAGCTTTGTCTACTGATGGTGACAACGAAACTTCACCTTTGTTGGAACTGTAGTAAACGTGGCGTACGTTCCAGCTCACTTACTCCCACAGCAATCCTATAACTCTTACTTTATTTATGAGAAAAGGGAGGCTCACAAGGATTGGAATAACTTGCCTAAGCTCCATTAGCAAGTGAGTGGTAACTATAGGGTTTGGCCCAGGCATAGAGCCTAACTGCCTTTAATGGTAGACGCTGGGTGGAAATCATTCGGCAAGGTCTTGTGAGTACTGTGTATGTGCTAACACAAGTGGCAGCAAGGTACCTGTACGTCTTTCTATGTGAAAAGAATTAAGAAAATGAGGAGATGAGGAAGTGAGATTCAGAAATAGGGACACTGAAAGGCTGAAGAATAAAATGAGGGGAATTATTTTTTGGTTGCAATCTGCCTTTGCAATCACTTCAACAATTTATTAGTTTATTTTAGTCAGGATCACTTGGGATTGGCCATTTTGTGTTTTAAATTTAGTGGTATCCAAATTCCTCAATACGCACTTTCAAAGCACATACTGATTTTAAGAAATCTAAGGTAATTAACTTGTCTCTAATAGGAGTGAAATGAATGTTTGTGGTAGGCTTCAAGGACAAACGAAACACATTGTCACTCATTTGCGGTATTGTATTGCTTTTCCGTGTTAATAATAGTGGAAATATATACAACCTATTTCTTCAGTTGGCAAGTGAAAATATGAAGTATTTTGTCAAACTGTAATGTTAAAATGATGATCAACATTCATTTTATCTCCCAATAGTAAACATGCTTTTTTTTTTTTTTTTTTTGGCCTGGTCAATAGCAGAACTACTGCATTTCTCTGTAATTGCTCTTTTTAAAATTTTTTGCATCATTTTTAATGTATGACAACTTACATGAGACTTTCCATCTACAAAATGTTATATGATCTTTCTTTTTTAATCTTGGGAGACATTGTCGAAGAGTTGATTTATGACCCTGCTTGAGTAACCTTGGACATGTCTCTATCTTGTACATTACTGATAAAATGATTCTGCTTTTGCTACCTGAGACTTGAAAAACACTGTCATCTCAAAACCCCCCAAAGATAGTTTTCTGAAAGGTATAATTACTCTAAGGATGAAAAAAGACAGGCATTTTTCATAAGTTCAATTTTGCTATGGTCCCAAGTTGGCAAAATGTATTAATAATAATTGTTGAAGGTAAATTATCCTCTCAAGGACGGGAGATAAGTGTTTGATTGGTGAAACTGTCCTAGATAGTAAATTACAACTGTGTCTAGAGGAAATCACACAGCTTGTTTTTTTCTTTTATTTTCTGTTTTTAATATACTGGTTGGTGGGTGCAAGTCAATTGGAGAAAACATTTATTGCATGTCCACAAGGTGCCAGGTCCTCCGCTGAGTGCTCAGGACAGCAAGGAGGATAACGTGCAGACTACTGTAAGGAGATCCCAGAATCCATGAAGATCGCACACGACATGATTACGAGTCCCACTGTGAGCTCCACAAGGCAAAACCAGGAGAACTTCGCTCCCTTGCCCAGGCCCACATGCCTTTACATGAATGGGAATTGGCTCTTTGCCACCTTAAACGATTTCTTCGGATCCTCCCATGATTATTTTAATTGGCTATAACTAAAATCTTGGCTTCTCAGACTCTAATTGCACAAACTGAAAAGTCCACAGGACCCTTCCATCCGCTGTCAGGTTACAACTTACTATTTCCTTTCTCTTCTCAAACCTCCAGACTGGCTAGTGGCTTCTTTCTCTCAGTTCATTCCACTCTTCATGTAAACATTTATCCCAGCACATATTCCCTTTGTTACTACTACGAGTTTACTTATTTATAAGCGTGTCTCCTTTAAATGGTTTTTCCCCATCATCTTTTGATTCCCCCATACTTGGACGACGAGTCCATCCATTTATGGAAAACAAGTTGTAAGAGTTTGCTGACTTAATGAGTAAATTGCCTAGTGTAGAACCATCGGGCTGTAACTTCTCAGATATGCAAAGCTCATACTTTTCATGCAACCATACAGAGGGGACCTTAAACAAATCAGTTCATCTCTCTCGTCTTTAATTCTCAAAGAAATAAATTAAAGTCTATCAGCCACATGACTGCAAATATTCCTATCTACTCAAGTAAGATTTGAATGCTTCCTCATTGGCCTCTTTTCCTAACTACAATCTGCTTCTAAATTGACAAGCTTCAAAAATTTCAAAATGTTACATGAATGTAATTAAATAGTGCTAATAACTACGATAAAGAGCATCTAATGTGTAGAAGTAGCTTTATATAGAGAAAGATTTCCCCAAGCTGGGATTCTAATATATTTTATCCATCTGTCCATCGGTCCATCCATTGAGTCATTTAATAAATATTTGTTGAATTGCTTAATAAATATTTGTTGTTTACTATATTAACTTCAGTTGGGCATTATGTTTCTATCCTTAAAGATCACTTCAAATCATACTAAATTAAGTAGATTTAAGAATAAAAGAACAATCCATCTGGTTTTGGTTGCATGCTGGGCATGGATGTTTCAAAAGTTTTTGTAAATTGGAAGTATGCCCTTTAGTTAAACTAGTGTATACAGTGAGGTATAACTTGTTCCCTCCCTCCTTCTCTCTCTCTCTCTCTCACACACACACACACGGAAAGATCTCTTCCCATGAATGAACTAAGAATTGAACTATTAGCTTTGGAAAATGGACACATGGATACTCCCTTTCTGGTGTGTTTGTGTCTGAGTGTTAAGAGAACCTAACAGGGTGATGCATGGAAATGGAATCACTATATTGTACGCTTGAAATTAATATAACACTGTAGGTTAACTAACTGTAATTAAAATAAAACTTTAAAATAAAGAGAGAACCTAACAGGAAAAGAGTAGGGGCTGAGTTGCATGACAGAGAGTGGCTGACATAGACCATTCATGGAAGTAAAGCCAGAATGCATGTATGGGGGTGAGGGGAGTGTATCACAGATAGGAAAATGAGAAGTACTGTTCTCAATAGAGCCTAGATTTCAACCATGATGTTACAAATGTTACCTTGCCCAGTTATAGCTGCTTGTTGGTGGGAAAACAGACACTGTTGTTTGGTTCCTTCCTTCAGCTGGGTAATTTTCAGTGTCTTCTTCCTATATACTCACAAACAGGGCAACAGCTCTATTAAAAGAGAGTGTGTGAAAGGGCAAATATTGTATGCTTTCACTTCTATGAGGCAAATTCATAGAGACAGAAAGTACAGTGGTGTTGCCAGGGGTTGATGAAAGTGGGAATAAAGAGTTACTATTGTCTACTGGGTGGAGTTTCAGTTTTGCAGGATGAAAAGAGTCCTGTGGATGGACGGATGGTGGTGATAAGGGCACAACTTTATTTAACTTGCTGAACTGGACACTTAAAACTGGTTAGGATAGTAAATTTCATGTTACGTGTATTTTACCACAATTAAAAATAATAATAAAAAATTAAGGTAAAAAAAGACTGTCCCACAAAACTAGGATCTACCCTTGTATATATGGTAAATAATATAATAATTAAGCAGAAAAATAAAACATGTGCTACAGGTTATGTTATAATGCAATATAAAATTATATATAATAGATATCAATAATATATGTTACATGTTAGGCAATATTATATAACTAATATTATAATTAATAACAATAATTAACATAATAACAAAGTAACATCTTTGATGATTTCTTTCAAGGAAAACCAAAATTTCAATAAAGGTTCTTACTTTAAAAAAAGAGAGTGTGCGTATACATTTTTAATGATAAAATGATCGTATTCCCTTCAAGAAATGTCTTCTTTTCCCAGAAGAACAAAATTAAACTTTAACAACTTTGCTTCAGTTGAAACACAATAAGTGTCTATACATCAATGGCGTGTTGGAATTAAATGTGACAATCGGTCGTGTCCGATCAAGAGAGCCGTAGGGTTGCTTTTGGCAGCCACAGCTGTAATTCTCTTCCTCTAGGGCCGAAACACACAAATGGCATCTTCCTAGGTTTTCTGGTTTCTGAATTGAAGTTCAAAGATCAGAATAATATCTAAGAAGATGCCTGAGAAGCGCATTGTGATTATAAAGACTGGTAAGAAACTCAAACCTGAGATTTAACTACCATGTTAAAAATCCAGATTCCCCAAGTCAAATACTTTGCAAAGATAACACTGCCTATATAGAAATACTGCCTGTCACACCTTAGTGTAAGCCTAAATTAAAACTCAAATAAGAACCATGGACGAGGGGCACCTGGGTGGCTCAGTGGGTTAAGCCTCTGTCTTCGGCTCGGGTCATGGTCCCAGGGTCCTGGGATCGAGCCCCACATGGCGCTCTCTGCTCAGCAGGGAGCCTGCTTCTCCCTCTCTCTCTTTCTGTCTCTCTGCCTACTTGTGATCTCTCTCTATGGCAAATAAATAAATAAAATCTTAAAAAAAAAAAAGAAAAAGAAGCATGGACGATTCTCTTTGGACTAAAACCATTTGTCTCTTTGATGATAATAAAAAGTCCAGTGAAAAGCAATACAGCAAAACCCCCTACAAAGCACTTCAAAGAGAAAGAGAAGCAATCCCATATATTCTTGAAAAAGGACACAAGAAAGTCTATTTAATTATGTTTTAACATAAAAAGATCTTTATCTGTTGATTTTACATATATTTTACATATATATATATATATTTACATTAAAAGTTATCAACCAATGATGAAAATCTTTCTTGGACACACAAGCAAGATGAACACTCTTAATACCAAACACTGATACTGTTTGCAATATATGCAAGAAAGCCTCAAGATTAGGCAAATCTTCTAGAGGAATCTGAGGATCAATGAACAAAAAAGCAGCCAGGAAGAAAGCTTTTATAAGCATCTGAATAAAGCCTTTAAACATGGTAGGTGACTATTTTAAAGTCACTCACGTTCCTTGAAAGGATGGAAGGTAGGAACTGAGCTAAGTGGATCATCTCCACAGAGCTCAGTTCTACATTTTAAAGGGCTCATTTCTTCTTTGTAATAATTTTGGATTTTTGCTACTGAGAGAGTTATTAGAAAGGGACATTTTCCATTCATTATTTAAAATCTGTTGCACCAATCACAAGTATAATAAGGATGTATCTGCTGTCTGGTGATGTAGTAGAGAAGACAATTTAATTCAATGAGAATTTATTGAGTCTATAATATGTAGACTGTGTAGGTGATTTGGAATACACAATGAAGAACAAGATATGGTCCCTAGTTTCCAAGCATGATATTATAGTATTATTGTTCCAGTCACAACTTGATGTCTGGTCACAAAAAAGCATGACATAGAATAGTATAGCGTAATATAGTATACAACTTAAAACTTATATGAGCAACATGCTAGGAAGAGTTTCTGATTTTCCCCTTCATTAACTGAATGATTTTTGGATTTCTCCCTTTCGTTATTAAGTGCATACTCTTTAATGACAATTAAATTATACTGAATAGGTTGTCATTGAAAAATCCTGATTCTTTCCTCAATTTGACATGTTTGAAACCGATGTTACTTGAACTTATCTCTGCTTTGATTTTTTGATTATTAATTAGATATGCTTAAATCTATTCACATCATTTGATTTTTTTTTTTTCTATGAGAGGGTTTGTTATTTGTCTTTTCTTTCCTCAAAGTCCAAAGATAGCAGGGACATATGAAAATGGCTGTGATTTATCAAAGTAAAATCAAGAGAAATAAAAGTTGCTCCTGGCAGCCTCAAATCCACGATGCCTGGAACATAGACATCTAGTTTTTAGAGGAGCTGAATTTCGGATCACTGTTAAAAGCAGTACTTTTTTTTTTTAAATTTAATTTTTTTCAGTGTTCCAGGATTCATTGTTTATGCACCACCCAGTACTCTACGCAATGCGTGCCCTCCTTAATACCCATCACAGGGCCCTCTCAATCCCCCACCCCCATCCCTTCCAAAACCCTCAGTTTCTCAGTCCACAGTCTCTCATGGTTTGTCTCCCCTACCATTTTCCCCAATTTACTTCTCCTCTCCATCTCCCCATGTCCTCCATGTTATTCCTTATGCTCCACAAGTAAGTGAAAGCTTATGATAACTGACTCTCTCTAAAAGCAATACCTTTGGATCTGCATTTCAGGCCCAGCTCTGCCAACCGATTCTTACTTTGCACCTCAATATCCTCATCCATCAAGTGGGAACATGAAAATTCCTCGCTATTTTTGTGAGGATTAAATGAACCATTGCTCATGAATGCTTCGAATGGCCCTGGCTCATGGTGAATGGGAGATAAATGGTAGCTTCATAATTATTACTGTTAATAACAATTTACTCTCGGTTCCAATTCTAAACATATTTTTAAAGCATGTACAGCTTTGGTTTATCCAAGTCCCCAGTGCCAAACACACACGACTTTAGTGTATTGTGACAGAATTCACACTTACTAATTCAAATTAAAACGCAGTGTGAACAGTAGTAGTATAACCTGGTAATGAACACAGAGGAACTGTCAATTCTTGTGCTATTATATCTTGTATTATGTAAATATCCAAACCTGTCTTAGGCAAGGGTTTGTATCGTATTTGCTTGCTTCCTTGCTGACTTGATTTATTTATTTTAGAGAAAGAGAGAGAGAAAGAGCACAAGGAAGGGGCAGAGGAAGGGGAGAGCTCTACTGTCCTCTAGGTGATCATTCTGAAATGCAATCTCATGGTGCATTTGCAAAATTTCTTCATTCACTCCCTAGTGCATTAAGAATGAAAAAGAACAAATTCCTCAGCATAACTTTCAGGGTCCTTCATGTCTTGTCTGTGCGCACTTGTGAGCCTTGCCTCTTATCCTCTCTCTCTTTCTTCATTCTCTAGGAACAGCTCAGGGGTTCCCACAGATGCCATGTACCAATGGAGTTCACCGCCATGGGTCAAGAAGAGTGTTCGATGTGACGAAGATCACTTATAAAGTAAAATGGGGGGGAAATGATGCTAAACTTACTGAAGTTAAAGGATTGTCCTGTATTTTAAGATTATTCCCCTTTCCCCAGTTTTGGTACAAAAAACATCTTATCCTTAAAAAAGTGATGGTAGGAGTAGTTGGTGGTTGTTTAAATGGTCTTCAGTGACAATAAAAATATTTGGTGATAATATCTCCATTTCCTAAATAATTTTTGAAATGTGATTTCTCTACACCACGGAAACGACTTGGAACAAATGCAGACTTAGAAGTGCTCTTCTTCTGCCTGGACACTGCTTCATTTTGGAGGTTGTCTGGCCAACTTACACTCTTTCAGGACTCAACTTGGAGATCAACTCTTTCCAGAGACCCCACATTCTTTTCTGGTGCTTTGATGCTCACCACCCTGTATTGGGAATCAGTGGTCTGTCTAATTTTCCTGTTATTCTGCCACTTATTTTTGCTAACTCAGTGCCTGATTTAATAAATTCCCACTATAACAAAAAATAAATGATGGATTCTGTGTTTGCACTGGAGTTACTGGTGGGATGGCTGATGCATTTAGCCACGTGAATTCATCTCCCACATTAGAGGCACAACTCGTAGGGGATAGGTGGTCCACATGGTCTCACCCTTCCATTCCCCTGTAAGCACTAATACTGTTCTCTGCAGATTTGGTTTTCTTGAAAAGCAGACTGAATTAAATTGAATGTAGTGTATGAAGAAAGTACAAAATCAAGACGTTGAAAAATTAAGATAACAAAAGCAAGCTACATGGGGAAAGTCACTTTAGCCAAAAGGCCCTGGACAATTATTTAAAGTAACTAGACTACCTTCAGGGACTCTTTGAAATGCACATATTTAATCATCTAATGTGTAAGTCAAATCTCAGATATAATTAATTCAATGTGCTTCAACTTCCTTTTTTTTTTTTTTTTTTGCATATTAGCTTTCATTAGATAAGGACAATACATCTCCTGGTAGGCTGGTAAGAAAATTTCCATATTTGTAAACGCTAAAAAGAAAGAGAAGAAATTTTGTGAGTATCCCATGATTAGGGCACCTTTGGTTTCAGCTAGAGTTGTACCATTTCAATGAATCTAAAAAAGAGCTTAGGTCTATGGCTCCACATTTTTTTTTTATTTCTGGGGAAAAACACTTGTTAGATTTTATGGGAGGCAACTGATATTTTTGAAGGTCATATGTGTTAGTGCCAATGTTTCTGTTAGGAGTTGGTGACAAGGAGAAGAGGTGATTTCAGGCTTTGATGCTGCACTTTAATTGCTAAGTTAAAGAACAAATTTAATAGACCTCGTGCGATTTGGAAGGAGCAAATCATTTTTTTTTTTTTAGACAGTGAAATCGGAGTACTGTAAGTGGCTTAGGCTTTTATAAGAAACCTAGTGAAGAGGAAAGATGGAGAAACAGGAGAATGGCCCCATGGAGAAACCCAGAAGTCCTCTTAGAGAAACAGCACAATATTCTGAATATAAATTCCCTACAAATACTGTAGCAGAAAATGCAACACTTACACCTTTGCTGAGATGATGAATACGTTTTTTTCTCTGAGGGTTATTTAACACTTTCCATAATTTTATTATAAATGGTCCAATAAAATGCAACAATAAGTTATGTGCTATATTAGGAGGACAACTCATTTATGACTAATGTGGTAATTTGTAAAACTAATGGGCATGTTTATGAGCATAAGGGGCTCTAAAGAATAAATAAAATACTGTCATAGGCAAGACTGAGGCCTCCAGCAAGCAGACAAGGGACACATTCTGCCAAGATATCAAAATTTCAAGACAGTTGCCCAACTATGGAAATGCGACCCTTCTTGGGCTCATCAAGGGTAGAAAGACAGATTAGCCCAGGGGAAAGGGTATGCTGAACTTGGCTTTGGGGGTCTGTGTTCCCTCCCTAATACCCTATTAACTGCATTTTCCAGGCTTCAGTTCCCCATCTTTGAAAGGAAAGGATCAAAATGCCCAATCTTTAAAAGACTGCATACTGCTTACAGTCTTTAATTAAATTTAGTAATTCAACATTCAGAGATGAAAATCTGAAATCAACTATTCTCAGTTGTCACTGTTTTTATGAAAATAAGAAAATGCATCCCAAGGTTGCTTTAGAAATACTAGTTTTTAACCGCATTGTAATGCATGTTGAACTTTGCAAACATATCAAGGATACACATATTTATGTTGATTTTGCTGTTTTTTACTGGAAAGCTGTTTTCAGCTGATGATTAATGTCCTAATAACTTGTTTTTTAGTATGGCTCCCTGAAAAAAAAAATAAAAGGTTTCTTTTATGTATTCATTATGTCTACCTGTCTCGGGCAGGAGGCGGATCAGTTTTGAGGATGAATATCTCACATTTGGTAGTGAACACAATGGTTCCATTTATGGCTCCAATCTGGCCTCCTGTCTATGACAGAGGTACTGTTATCAGTAATCCATGAAATGCTCCTTGTTCTTTTAATGAGTTTAACATTCAGCAGAGAGGGGGGAAAAATGCTGTTTGTGTTCTTTTTAGGTACACTAAATTTACTTTCCCACCTTCCTCCCTCCAAATTATAATCATGGAAGAGCTCACACTCACACTGTAAAAAGATTAAAAAAAAAAAAAAAAGGAAGTCCTAGATTGAAAAATAACACCTGGAAATTTTTTATTTCTAAAAACTCTTATTGACCTTAGGTTGTGTTTTAATTTTGTTTTATAAAAGGAAACAAAGGTCTCAGGTTTAAGCCGGTATGCCATTCATAGGCGAGACCCAGGAATTAATCCTGATATTTAAGTTACAATAGAGGATTAACTACTTTCTACCAGCTTGCAGCTTGTGGAAGGGGAAATGACTTTGTTCTCTGTTCATTCTGATTTTTTAATTTGGCTTTTTATTTTTTAAGTGTGGAGTTTTTTTAAGTCATGATATTTTGGCTGTGCTTTTTACATTATGCTTTTTCACATGATAATTTTAAGTTAGAATTTTACAGAGAACAAACCCCTGGCTTGGCGGGGGTGGGGGCTGGGGGCTGGGCAGGGAGGGTGGATGGGCAAAATGGGTGATGGGGAGCAGGAAATATGGGCTTCCAGTTAGAGAATGAATAAGTCACAGGAATAAAGGCACAACATAAGAATATAGTGAATGATATGGTAATAGCGTTATATGCTGACAGTTGGTGGTTACGCTTGTGGAGAGCAGAGCGTAAGGCATAGAGAAGCTGAATCACCATGCTGTTTCTGAAACTAATGTAATGTTGTGTGTCAACTATACAAAAAAAAAGAAGAAGAAGAAGAAGAAGAAGAAGAAGAAGAAGAAGAAGAAGAAGAAGAAGAAGTAGTTAGAATTTCATTTAGGGCCATGTATTTTTTAAAGCACTTAGGTTTTTGTTTTGTTTTCTTTTTGCAGGGGGAGGTCACTGGATCATATCTGTAGGTTGGATATATACTTGCTCCTTGGTTAACATGGAATTAAGACAGAGCCAGAAAGTCATTTCCTAATTCTTATGTCCATCTTTTTTCTTAGTCCAGTGCCTGAACACAGTAAATACTCCGTGTTTTCTGAATGGATGACAAAGGCTGCTCTTCTCTTCCCAGAACAGAGTCCACATTGTTTAGGAATAAATAGTTCAATAGCTGGGCCTGCTTTCAAGTTGACAGTACATTTCACAATGTCCATTACAGAACATCAAAATCTGATAAAATACTCAAATATACCTGGAGCTTAGTAATTTTATTTTCTTTTACTTCCAGTTACCTTCCAATTCATTCTGCCTACCATTCCTATTGAGTCCTCGAACCAACTTTTGGAAATGGCCCATTTACTTCAGAAAACAGACCCATGGGCTGGGTTCTGGTCAGGTGTTTCATGGGTACTATAGTTTATTCTAGCTCAGATTTTAACATAATAACAGTGATCTAATCTAAGAAACTAATCGGTAACCAAGAAAATGATTAAGTGGTCTTTGGGCCATGTAAATGCTGTACCTTTCATATAAGTCTTCTGGAACTGATACTCTAGACTTGAACAGCTAACTTGGGTGGGGAGGTGCGGGTGATGGTCGGTGCCATGAGAGATCCAGGTGAGGCTGTGAGGGTGTGTTCTGCTATGAACTGGTAGACATTTTTAGACATGGAAGAGATCTTGGGGTCTCTTCATTTCCTTTATTTTGCAAATACAGAAAATGAGTCCCAGATAGAGAAGATTACCTAAGGAGCTTCTCCCATGAGACTTGTGTCTTGGTCAGACTAGAACACTCAAGGATGATGACAGTCTCAATGACAAGGATTTTCAAGGTTTGCACATATTCAAAATGGAGAGGCAAACTTTGATGAAAACATGTAACTCCTTTGGCACTTGGTTTTAACCCCGCTGAGGTCAATGAGTGTGAGGAACAGTTTCAGAGAACTGTGAAGGCTGATCCTGTACCAAATACATTTACAGGAAGCCAAGGGGAAACACTCCTTTGGAATCACCCTCCAGCAGGTCTGAGTCCCATCAATTTTGTAGCAGCTTTGCCTCATTGAGTCTCCTGTAGTGCACACCTTAACACCCTAACTGTAAAACCACCATAGCCTCCTCCTGTCTGACATTACCTTTCACCATGAGTATTCTCCAAATGTTTCATTTAAAAGGGAGGCAGGGAGAGTCCCAAGGTCAATTGAGTTTACAGGGAGAATCTATTCCCTCTTTGTGAAAGTCTCTAAGAAATCTTTCTCTCTCCCCTCTCTCTCTCTTATACTCAAAGATTTCTAGATCATTAGACTATGAAACCCTTTGTTTCTATTTTCTTTTCTTTCTTTTTTTTCTTTTTCATTTCTTCTTCTTCTTCTTTTTTTTTTTTTTTTACATAACGTTTTTGTTAATCCGGTGAACATTTACTTAGAACATTTTCACTTTCATTAGCTACTCTCCTTCTTAGACTGACCTTTTGAAGAAGGCCAGCTATATCTTATTTTACTTCTTTGAGAGATAAAGAGACAGAGTCATAAATGTTCATGACTTGCTCGGGGTTATGTAATTATTTTGCGATGCAGCCAGATCAGATTTGCAGGATTCTGACTCCAGATTCAGTGCTCTTCTCTATTTACTGGGTAGTGCTTCATTTTTAGACTCTTAAGCCAATTAAAACAAATGATCTATTAAAATTACAGATTTTTCTTAGTAATCTCATGTATACAGAGATTGAAGACCATTCCCAAGACCATCATTTCCCAAATTAACTGACATTCAGACTTGAATAACTCTCTATACTCGTATCATAGAGCTGTGTTAACCAAATGTTTCCAGAATATGGCTTATTAAACCTGTCATTTTAAGTTATTTGTATTTTCAACAATGAGTTAGTGCTTTCTACGTAAAGTGAAATAACTATCACAGGCACAGAATAAAAATCTTTATTTTATTATTTGAATTTTTAAAGCCCATTATGAATTGCTAGAGGTAAACTGCACAATAATACCATAAAAATAAAACAGAAAACCTTTAAAGAGGTTTTCTGCATTCCAGAAAATATATACTTATCACAGATCATAAATGCAGTCTCAAATAATTTTAAACATATGGTAAGTTTCTTCTTAAGTACTTATATTTTAGGAACCTTAATTATGCTCTAAATCTTTTTCTCGTCACAGAATAATTTTGCCTTGAAAATTTGTGTAGGTAGGACTGCTACTTCTTTCCTCATAATATTTATGGGAGTTGGATTGGCTTACAATTTGCAATTCATTAATTCAGAATATAATTCCCCATAACTAAGGAGTCTTGTCTAGTTACTCAACTCAATAGTGCTTCATTACATTAAACTATGAGCTGCAAAAACAAACAAATTATTTCTCAAACACTTAACAGTCCATATGTTATAGAAACAGTCTGTGAAGGTGTTACACTTACTCATTCCTATGAAGTAATGCTTAGTATTTACTACTCAACTGTCAGAGTAGCTATAAGCTTATTAAAACTTTTCTCTGCTCCCACTAGGTTTTTTAATAAAGCAGAATGACTTTATGGTCTTTTCCTCTGAAGGAAACAGAATGCCAAAGGCCTTGTATTTCTTGAGATTCTTTTAGGATGAGCTGGCTTGATGTTACTTGCCTCCATATTTATAGTAACTAAATTGAGTTTAAAGAGGTTTCTCACTCTAATTTCAAGATTAAATTTTGGAAACCTTAGTCCCATTCTCTTCTTCTGACAGCCTTGAGGATCTCTTCTATGCTCAGAATCCCTGTTTAGGTGAGGCTTTCACATTTGCCAAGCACACTAAGTATATTTCCTGTTCTGAGAAGGTGGTATGGCATTTACACTAACTTGCGCTTATACTTTCCTTTCAGAATTATGATTTATTTCCCATTGCTTCACTGTAGAAAACCCAGAGTATAAAAGATAACAACTGTTCCTTTGTATTCCATCACCTGCCTGATTGACTTAAGGAATTTAAGATAAAATAAAAAAGCTAGAAGTCCTAGTGGAAAGGGTTAGTCTTAAAATAACAATGTTAAGTCTGACAGTAAAATGGTTAGTTCTTTTTGCTTAAAAAATAAAAAAGAAGAAGCTTTAAATCCTTCAAATACCACATATAAGGGTGTTCATTTCATTATTATTGTTAACAATAAAGGCACCAACAGATCTGAAGTACCAGGATCCAACCATATGGTGAATATGATTCTATCACTAAACAGACCTGTAGATGTTAACATTAAAAAAAAGCATAAGATATACGAAATTTGTAAAAATCCATGCAGAATATGATCATATTTGTGTACAATAGTGATAGATTCAAAATATCTATTTGCCAATACATATGTAGAAATTTCCAGAAAGATTCATCATCACCATCATCAGCAGTAGCATCATGATCCCTTACTGAGCAACTACTATGTGCCTGGTACTATGCTAGAAACTACATAAGCATTCTTTCATCTAATCCTTGCAATGACCCATTAACTCTATAATACAATCTTGAAATTCAGAAATATGAGTTTAAGTTATTTACACAAGTTCCCAGACCTAATCATGCATGGAGTTGGGTTTAAAACCAGCTAAGGAGTTGGGTTCTATAGTTTGCTCTGTTAATAAGCAAGCATGAACTCTCTAATGAATGTTTTAAAATATGTGTTCACAGAATGACTTTGGAAACATGTTTAAACTTATTTCTATTCTCTGTCTCTCCCTCCTACTTCCCCATCTTTAATCCAAATCCTTCAATAGAAAAGAACCAAATTTCAGAGCTAAAAGGGATCTTGGAGACAAAATCTAAGCCTCTTGTTTGTTTATGTAAGCAATTCATTTTCTTTTCTGGTGCCCGTTTTTCCTTTTTTTATATTGAGATATAATTGCATATGGTGAAGTGGGCACATCATAAGAGACTAGTGAGTTTGTACAAATAAATGCACCCATGTAAACAACATGCTGGTCACATGGAGAACATGGTCACAAGCCTGGAAAATTTCCTTGTTTTATTTTCTCCTTCTCCCCCCACCAAGATGACCATTATCTGACTTGTATTTTTATAGATTAGCTTTATCTACATGAACTTCATACAAATGAAACTTTAGTGGGTGTACCTTTTTGAGCCTGGCTTCCTTCACGGAGCATAACATTTCTTAGATTCATTCATATTGTTGCATGTGGTAATACAAAATCTTATTTTTAGAAATGAGGAAGAGGAAGTACAGGAAGTGAAGTACTTTCCTTGGAGCCATACAACTACAAAGAGAAAGAAGTGGGACCAATATTTCAATTTTTCTTTCTCTAGTCCACTCTATTTTTCATTCTCTTACTGATGCAACTCATTTTAAAGAGAAAAGTGTCTACTTTTTGTATCAGCATAGTCCTGAAAGGAAATGATCAGAACCTTTCAATTTTGGGATACTTTATTAGTCAGAATCTAGGCAGGAAAAGAGAAACCGATCTAGATGCAGAGTAGTTTCCCAATGGAAAGTTTTTAGTGAAGGGTATTAGTCATGCAGTTGATAGAACTGCTTAGAAGCCAAACTGGAGATAGAACAATGATCCAGAAATTAGAGAAGGAGACCACTAACTATGCTCTGGTTTAAGGAGCAGCTGGATGTGGAGATAACATCCCATCCAAGAATAGAAGCCAGTCTTTGGTTGGGAAATGAGAGCACTGGCAGGGTGGAAAATGGAGCCAGGAGGGAAGCCAGCAGTTGTTGCTGGTGCCAGGGACACCAGGAAGGAAGTAAGAGTGAGCAGGAAGGAATACTCTGGCTTCTTCCCTTTGAAGGACCCAAGAGTTCCTTTGGTTGGTTACACAGAGACTCCTGGGAAATGTAGTTCCCTAGTATACAGAGGGGAATAGAGGAAAAAAGGGCAACAGATCTAAGAGCAAGCAGAAATTGTCCTGCACAGCTTGTAGCTCATTCATTATAGTTTCCACTCATTTTGAAGTTGAGGATAATGGCGAGATTCCTTACTATTTCTGTTCAATGCTGTGCACTCTTTAAATACTAAGTAACTATACATTGTTTTAAAAATATGCTAAAAGCACATTATAAATAACGATATCACTGAATACTATAAATGGACAATTTAGTAACTCCACAGTGCAATCATAAAACTTTACCGTTTAGAAAAGAGACTTTAGTCTGAATCTTTCCTTCCCTGCTGAAGCAAGCTGATGTCCAAAGAAGTTAGGGGAAACTTCAGAGAAATGCTCAGTGATATTAAAGAAGATAATCAGTTTATGGTTTTGAGTACTATTGGTGTGGAAAATTCAACCAAAGAAAATGGGAATCTAAAACATGATCCTGGGAGTCACTGACATTGTTTGACACCGCTTGGGGCTTTCACTCCTTCCAGATAAGAGATATACCAACATGAGGGATGATGGCAACTTTATACAAATGATTGAAAGAGTCATTAGTGTTTGCCAGATCATTCCAGTTCTCTTCTTTTTGCTTCATGGTAGGACTGCAATTCCTGGTCCCCCCTGTGGTCAGGTGGGGATAAGTGAATTGTCCTGACTAATTAGTTATAACATTGTAACTTCCAGGAGAGAGCAATTAATTTCCCATTCAAGGCAAGCCAGAACTTAGTCATCCTCTGTGAGAGTGACTGGTAAAATTTCAGATAGCAACTGATATGTCCCCTTGGGTACGCGTGGTGCAGAGTCCTTACCTGACTCAAAATAGGCATGTAACCTAAGAAAGAAGAGAAACTTTGTTGTTTCAAGCCACTGAGATTTTGCCAGATATAATGATTAATTGTGCTCTAAATAAGAAGTACACAACTACAGACAAATCAGCTTACAAATGATTATTATTTATGTTACCCTTTGTGGAGTAATTATGAAAACATCCCCACTTTAAATCTCTAATCTAACTCAGCTAGTGACACATTCAAGAGAAGGTGAGTAATCATGTCTTTGATAGAAGGGATCCTTCCTAAATTTTCAACAAATGTGTAAGGTGATTCTCCCAAATTAAACACACGGACCTTAAAACCTAACAGAAGACAAACTTACGAAAATTTACCGTATGTATAATTAAGTGGTGATGGTAAATGTAAAGAAAGGAGAGATGCATAGAAAGAAATGCGTCACCACCTAAAACAGAGAATTCCACTTCCCACAGGGGAGCAGAAATAATGGCTATTATGGACTTGATGAAATTGTCTACAAAGCAACCTAACCTCCTTTGCTTAGGCTTGCCCATTAAGCACCGTCTAGTTCCTTATTTCTGGACGCTTTCACGTGGAGAAAGGAGATGCCCCGGGTAGCAGATAGGAACATTCAAGAGCTAGGAATGACTATTTCGCATCTCACCCTAAAGATGAATTTAAACAAGAAACAAATGTTACGAACATACAAAGCTATGTGAGCGGTGACCTCAGTCACGGGTGCCCATCCAATGACAGTACACAGCCGCTCTTCGTGATTTATGGCTGAAGCAACAGTAATTTAGCTGAACTTTTTCTGCCAATTAGTAACCAGGCACTAGTCCAGATGCGCAAGGCCCTAAGTTTCAGGGTTTTTACCATGTACATTGATGTAAAGGCCCCTTGGCCACACCATAAGTTCAAACCCTCTTAAGAGTGGACAACATAGGGCATGGTAAGCAACCACACATCTTAGATTTTCTGGATATCAGATATTAATTTCTGTTGTCAGATCCTATGTCAAGATGTAGAGTAAGAGGGGCGCCTGGGTGGCTCAGTGGGTTAAGCCTCTGCCTTCAGCTCAGATCCTGATCTCAGGGTCCTGGGATCAAGTCCCGCATCGGGCTCTCTGCTCAGCAGAGAGCCTGCTTCCTCCTCTCTCTCTCTCTGCCTGCCTCTCTGCCTACTTGTGATCTCTTTCTGTCAAATAAATAAATAAAATCTTTTAAAAAAAAAAGATGTAGAGTAAGAAACAGAAAAATTACTATATTGAGAAAGGATTCATATAAATATATTTTTTTCTAAAAATACAACACATTTTAAGATTTTTTCGAGATAAAAATGAAGTCTTATTGACTTTGACTTTTGATCTTTATAACTAGCATCATTTCAACAAAGTGCAATAAAGAGATATTTAGCCTCAAGTGAATGGCTGACTGATGGCAATTTTCAGAAAAACAAAACTTTGTTTTAAAAAAATGGAAGTTTGATACTGTGAAGTTTTACTTGTACCTCACGACAGAAATTAACTTAGCCAACTTCTTAAGTTAACCATATGTGCACAAAAAACACATGTACTCATTCAAAAAAAAAATTAGAAAAGAAATAAAGAAAATAGGTAATAATATTTTACATTTTTTTTCTTCTTTCTATATTAATTGAAAAGATCTTATTAAATGTTTAGGATACATGCAATGATACCTAAACCAGAAATTAGTTTTCAGAGGACATAAGCATTTTGAAACAAATAGAAAGTTTAACTTCTTCTCGGAAGTAGATAGCTAAAAGCCATCATTATTTTTTAAAAGGCTTGCAATGGTTAAGTATAAATTTGAAACCTTCCTCTGCATAATAAATGGACATTGACATTGCTCCATTGGATTACCCTGGCCTTGCTTTGGTTTTTATCACATCCTTCCCCATATTTTTTAAAAAAATTTTTGGAATATTTTAACATGTAAAAAATTTATATATTTCTTGATATGGAGATATATTTCCATATAATGTTATTGGTAATTGGTATGTATTATAGACTATTATGTATTACATACATTGTACATAATAAAGGTCTATAAAATAATAAAATATACTCCTAGAGAACACTCTCCATTGCCTGTGAAACCTCCTTTGTACCTCACCTCATTTGTTTCCATCTGACTCCTTCCACGGGAGAGTCACTCTTCTCTACTTTGTCTGTATTTTGCCATTCTGCTTGACTTGGTTCCACCACACATGGATACAGCCTTAAACAGCATGCCAATGAATATTTTATGTTTTTGGAGTTCACTCCTCCACATGCTTTCATCTCCACATATTTTTTTTTTCTCATTTTTCAGTAATGGTGTCTAACTAAAAATTCAGCCATAATATTCAGGAAATGCGGAAAAAAAGAAAACTAATCTCTGCATTTCAAGAGCTATTAAACATATTTGAGAGAGTTAGGATTAAAGGTATCTATTATCAGGAGACTGAGATGAAAGGCAGCAAAAAACTTGAAAAAATATACACTTATTTTCAGAATAAAACAGTAAAACTACCAAACGGGAATCTAAGATGGTGTCCTGCCACCAGCAGATTTCGGCATCAACCAAAAAATAATGTCACTGGACTTTGATGATTTAGTTACCAAACTGAATAAATATTTTTGATTAATTCGTTAGGTCAACACATATTTGTTGAGTGTCAGTGTGTGCCTGGGAAAGTACATACCAGCGAAGTTAAAAGAAAAATGAAAGACAAAGTGAGTGTCAGAGGAACCGCACTCTCGGGCATCTCTGGCTTGTTTGGTGCAGAGACAAATGCATTGATTTGAACCCTTTGGTTGCAGTCATAATTCCCTGAATCGCTCGAAATTTTTGATATTACTCACTGATTCCCAACCAGGAGGTCATGGGAATTCATATTCCCAAAAGCAGAGGGGAGGGGGAACCCCACAAAAATGCTTCCCTTTCCATTCTGTGAAACAATTCTGAGGTTATGGAGAAGAAAGATTTTCATGAACCACAGCTTTTAAAAAACTACCTGAAAAGTAAACAAGAAAAACAATCTTTTCCAAGAAATGACTTCTCTTCATGAAAGAAAGTGCAGTTTATACACCAGAATTTGGAAGTTTTACAAGAGAGTGAAAGGGCTGGAAGGCTTCAGGAAGTTCTTGTAGAAATTTCTGGAAATTCAGTAAGGAAGCTTTCAGTCTCAGAACTAGAAACTGCCTTAATCAGAGATGTTATATATATATATATATATATATATATATATATTTTTTTTTTTCCGATTTGACTCGAGAAGATTCTACGAGGGGAGAGCATTATCGAAAGAGTTTTACTCCCTTTCATATATACAACCACAAAATTGCTCACTCCACGGATGCAGGGTTCTGCCCTCAGCTCACAAACAGGTCACAATGTCAAAATATCAGACCCTTTTCATTCCATATTCTGCCACTTCCAATTTCACATCTTCACTGCAGCAACATGTAACAGAATAATAAGGGGACACAACTTCTCTTCTTTCAAAGCCTATCGATTTCATAATTCTTTTCCAAAGGAAAAGCCAAGAAAGAACACTAGAAGGGGAACTAACGTGTCTGCGACATTTATGGACACGCCGCGAGGCAATTTGTGTAACAGACTGAAAAACAACCCAACAAAGCAAGTAATAATAATAAAAAAAATTATAAACTATGCATGAATTGTGAGAGAATCTGCTGGTGTTTCCCATACTTTTCCACTTTGTCTCGAACATGAAAGTTGAGCTAAGCAGCACGTGTGTATCTCTTTTTCTAACTTTCACCACGATGTAAATGTCTGTGCTCTTCCTGTATGTGGATATTGTCCTTCCCTTGTAAGAGGTGGTTATGTAGATTTCTATTCTATATAAACCAATACTATCCATTTATGAGACAAATGGGCGTATTCTGTGATATGTCTTCCACGAAACATATCATTTATATCTCAGAAGGAGAAACCTGCCTTAACAGAAATTCCTTCTCCGGAAACTAGACGCTTTAAGGATCAGAAATAGCTCATCTTGCAATACTATGAACGGTGCCATTTTTATTTATTTATTTTTTCCCCCCAGGCTGGGGCTTCTATCTAGATTATGATATGTTCAATCCAGTGAGAAGCATTCCATTTATCACCAAATACTACTGCTCTTAAGGAAAGAGATTTTTTTTTTAAATAGTTATTCATTTTGAACAATTCCTTTTCTGAAAGCTACTAGAAGGCCACATAACCTTATCTTCAAGATCATCTTCATAGCCCTGCAAATCCTGGAAAAAACCACCCAGGAGAGACCAGCTCTGATATAGCAGCTAGCTTGATTCTGATTGCTGCTTTAAATTATGTCTCTCAGGTGCCTCAGATTTCGAAGGCCAATTTCTTGTCTTCCCCCCAACCCCAAATATGGAGTTTAATGAAGCAAGCAAAGAAATGTGCCCAGAGCAAGGAAGGCTATGTAACCAGTGCTTTTCTGCACCCATCCTTGTCAGTTACATTATAAAACTCATGGCCTTTCTTACACAGAATAGGGTCCATTAAATATTTGTTGAAAAAATAAATGCATTTTTAAAATCACCTCCTTAAAAAACAGACCTATACATTCTGCTTCATTATTTTCAACGTCAAGTTTGGTCTGTAGAGGGAAACTCACCAGACTGGGAGGGACATAGTCCACGGTCAGATTTTTTCATAACTATCAGTGGCCCTGCTTTGACTTGTCTGGGAACGCCTTCCATAGAGAAGTGGCTTTTCCACAAATCTCAAGCTTATGTTTCAAATTGCATTTCTTTCCCTTAAGACCATTCTCTCCCTTCCATGAGTTGTCTTCATGGATGACAGCGCCACCTATCTGCTGGGCGGGATCAGGTGCTTGGGAGTTCTGCCAGCTGTCTCCATCTTGATTACACCACACGTTCAACTGGTCACCAGGTCCTGAGCGACATGCCTCTGTGACGCTGCTCTGGGTCTCCTTTGCTCTGTGCTGGCTGGTGCTTCTTCAGCCAAGCCCTTCAGCCCAGGAATGGGGCTCTTTGCCCTCCACACAGTGAATTTTTCAGTCACTGTTGGAAATCTTTCAGAGATTCTCGGTCCCTGTGCAGTGAGCTTCCAGCTCCTGGTTTTGAGCAAAGGGGCCATTCCTCTTGTACTTCCTGCCAACCAGTTTTCCCTCTACCCTTCTCCTCCCCCTCGGCCTCCACCATACTGCGGTGTTTATATCCCCATCTCTCCCAGGGTGCACGATTTCCCCCTCTTTGGCCTGAGAAGTCCTTCTCTCCCAAGTCTGTGATGCTCTCCCTCATCTAGGGCCATGGACTCATCACTTCCTCCTCTGTTTTCACACAGTGATCTCCTCAAAGACTGGGATCGTGACTTGCCTATCTTTATATCATGGGTGCCAAGCACAGTGCCTGGACTGTAAGGGGCTTTCCAGAACCACTTGTTAAACAAACAAATGAGCGAAATGACCAAGATGTATACAATCGACAACACTGAAGGAAGAAAGTAGAACAGAGGAAACAAGACTAACTTGAAATGAATGTAAGTAAGCTGGATATCGATGAAGAGTAATGTTCTTCTTAGGAAGGTGCTCGAAAAATACCTAAATAAACCCAATGTCTTGGAAATTGCTATCTCCCCGACCAAATGAACTTATGTTTTAAAGCGAATAAAGTCACATTTTGTAAGTTGCTATACTCTCCTACGGTGCGTTTACAAGTTAAAATCCATTTTAATTTTGTCAATGATTCCCCTCCCCATTTGACCAGTGTAACTTACTTATGTCAGTAATTCAGGGAAGATATTTCTAGCAGCATTCTCTTTAATATTAGCACAATTGTACCCAGAGAAGCTTCTATGCCTAATAAGAACATTTTGTGATCTAGATTTAATCTAATATTTGTCTGTCATCACCCACTGTATAAACAGGGCTCATTAGTATCAAACACACACAATCTTTGTGTTTCATGACTGTGGAGCTGACCTTTGAAATGTAATCTTGTATTCTTAAGATTAGCATCTAATAAATCACAAAATGAGTTATAGCAAATATTTCCTATAACCCCCTTCGTTTTTCCTCTCACATAAACACAAGAAATTGCTTGAGAACTTTGAGATTTGTGGGATATTTTTGGTGCTCTTATCTCTCAGTTTCTGAAAAATGACATATAAAATGTAATCTCACATTGATATTTACGTCACTACATCTTATAACCAAGATTGGGAAGAGAACTACATATAGTATGCTTTTTGCAACAAGACACAGCTATTAAAGTGAGAGGGTTATGAATTTAGTTTATATGTCCTATATACAATTATGTTTGATATACTTTTTAAAAATAGGAGCTTAAAATATATATTGACATGATTAGTAGTTAAACATTTTTTGGAAGTACTTATATTTAACAAAGTGTTTAGATTTAAAAATTTTTCACTCTAATTAAAAATGCAAAATGATATTTAATATTGCCATAAATTTCATACAGTCCAGACTTCACTTAAGGATTTTTCTAGAGTCCATGCCTTTTAATATTTTAGATATTTTCAAGGCATATTTCTGTGATGTTTTCAAATCGTAATATTTAAATATTTACTAATTGTGTTTTTCTGTCTCATGGTTTTTCTAGTTTCAATATTTAGAAAAGATTCATGAGATTTATAATATAACTCATACATCAGAATGGTTAAAATATTATGAAATGCATTTTTAAACCCTTTTGAAATACTTCAGTAAGATATTAAGAAGAATCAAGATATTATTCAAAGGCAACAGGGATTCTTTCTTTGATTTTCTAAAGAGCTAAGGGAAACTGGGGAGTATTTTAATAATATATGCTACAGAAATAAACAGATTCTGGAAATAAATTTAGGTTTTGGCTGTATGTTACAAGAGCGTCAAAAACCCACCAAGTGAGTGAGTATGATTTCTGAAGTGAGCATTAAAATTCAGCATATGCTGTTCACATGATGTTGAACCTTTATCTGCAAAATGAGGAAGTTGGAGAGATTTTTGCAGCAATTTAAAATATGGAAATAACTCTCTTCTGGCTGATTTACGACGTGTGCAGGGTAGTCAATGAATGAACCCAAGTTTAGCTTGGGAACACTTTTCCACCAAATAATATTTCAGGTTTCTTCCTGCCATAAGGTTTTATGATTTCTCATCTCCCTCCTCTCCCTTGCCAAAACCACCCTGTAAGGAGTGTCAGATCAAACAGGACAGTTGGCCAACAGGCTAGAGTTGTCAGACTGATGAGTCAGCCCAGATACTAGCTCTGGGCAAAGCCAAACCTAGTATATCCTGGGGAAGGAGTCATATACAGTAGAAATTTCTTTAAAATACTGAATAGGGGCGTCTGGGTGGCTCAGCTGGTTAAGCAACTGTCTTTGGCTCAGATCATGGTCCCAGAGTCCCGGGATTGAGTCCCGCATCGGGCTCCCAGCTCCATGGGGGAGTCTGCTTCTCCCTCTGACCTTCTCACCTCTCATGTTCTCTCTCACTGTCTCTCTCTCAAATAAATAAAATCTTTAAAAAAAAAATACTGAGTAAATGTCAGAGGTTCCAAGAGTTTGAAACACACTACAGTCAGTTTGAACATGACTTTAGGTCCAGGCAGATTCCTCTGGGTTTTGAGTCTTCCCTTTTCTTGACCCATAAAATAAAGTTAAATGAGACCTCACCGGTGACTGAATGAGAAGAAGCCTGAGAAGTGCCTTCTTGACACAAATCATGGCACACTGCCATCTCAAAAAACACTAGTTGTGGGGGCGCCTGGGTGGCTCTGGATTAAAGCCTCTGCCTTTGGCTCCGGTCATGATCCCAGGGACCTGGGATCGAGCCCCACATCGGGCTCTCTGCCCAGCAGGGAGCCTGCTTCCCTTCCTCTCTCTCTGCCTGCTGCTCTGCCTACTTGTGATCTCCGTCTGTCAAATAAATAAATAAAATCTTAAAAACAAACAAACAAACAAACAAAAAACACAAGTTGTATGGACATTGGGGAGGGTATGTGCTTTTAGGTAAATTGGAAGGGAAGGTGAACCATGAGAGACTATGGACTCTGTATTCTACATATGATTTAAAATCGTGGGTTTCATTTTTATACTTCCTAGAAATAGAAAACTGTGTTTCACCAATATTCATATAATAATACTGCAAGTAGGTCCTTTAAAATTGTGATGTAGGTGAGGTTGGAATGGAGTACTCTTCTTACTTCTTTAAGCTCTATTCCAGCTGGACCATTGTTTTGGGATGCCCCATACACCAGATTCATGGTTTTCAAATTATTTAGTGATTGCTGTGGGACTATTTCTTTTTTTTTTTTTTTTTCACACAGGCTCTTAGGCTGAGCTCTGAAGGATACACATATGGATCGTATCAGAGCAGTGTTTTTGAAGTGGGGGATAGGTGTCTGGATGGAAGAGGCCCAATGGCCCGAGGGACCCCAGCATTGCTCATAGTGTGAAGAATATTATGTGATCCCTGCTGTTTCGGCTGAAGTCCACGGGCATTTGGAGAGCAGTGGTCTGCTGATCTGAGGTTTTTGAGGGAAAAGATTTTGATAGTAATCTAAAAATATCATCTGGATGGCTAATAAATGACTGGATATTTATAAATGTCTCTGTGCCCACATTTTGTTTGGGTTCACAATCATGTTGGCTTCTAGCTCTCACCTAAATTGATAGCACTTAACAGATAATGTATCGTTAAGCACGGCTGTGTCTCCTCATTTCAAAGACAGTAATCATCCAATGTCCATTATGTCCCTGTTAAATTATTTTCACCGGTTATAAAAATGAAACTTCTTTTTCTCAGGGAGAGCTACTGATTGAAAAATATTTTTCTCGCATGACTTTCATTTCTTGAGTTATTTAATAAACTGGGATTTGTATGTGACATTACAGAAACTGCAAGGTGTGATGGAATAATACACAAATTTAATTATTCCTGGCCGGAGAGAAAAGAGTAACAGCGGACTTAATCTATGCTTTTGTGCCAAACGAATGCCAGACAGCCTCAGGGTCTCACACCGGAGCCGGGGAATGATGAGCCGCGGTCGCCGTGGGGGACAGTGGTGGGGGTGGCAGAACCGCGTCCTGAAGCACCCGGCGGGATAGGCTAGCCCAAGTCCAAGGGACCTGTACAAAGGGGTTCAGGCATCGCTTGGCGCTGAAGAACTCCGCATTCGATCTTTAAACAACACTGACCCGCCATTAACATTTTCCTGTCTCATTTCCTCCCCGTGCTGCCCTCCCCTTAATCTTTTTAATGGGTCCCTCTGTGAATGCGCCAGGCCTCCCCGGGTCATTTTTAGACATTTTAACAGTGATCACCTGGAGACAATGCTTTAACCCCAAAGAACTGAGCGAGTTGGGAATATCATATATCTTTGCAGTCTGGTGGGAAGGGATGCAGGACTCCTTAAATCACCGCGCTAGATGGTTGTCTGTCTTATTTAATCAGAGGAGAACTCACTGGCTGCCCTGAATGCTTGATTCATTGACTCCTTGTGCACCTTTCCCCACAGCTCAGTGCTTGCTTCTCCTTTTAAGAACGTTCTCAATTTCCTTAGCCTTTATTTATAGAGTATACATTTATATTTCAAAACCTTTATCAGTTTTATTCAATGGTGGGGCACAAACAATACATTACTACGATCAATTCTGCAGTTCATGAAGCAAAATGGAATGTTTTCTCAGTTGTGAGATGCTATCATTGGCTATGCCCACATCGATTTCATACCAGCTGTTCAGGAAAAAAGAAGCAGTGTACTATTAAACGTACCCAATTTTGAGACGTATTCCAATTTCATCCTGATTTCCGAGACCCTCACTGCGAAGAGTCCTTGCTTCTGAGCACAGAGGAGTTATGGCACGTGACTAACTGGGTCTGTACACCCAAGCTTCAAAGCCACGTGAGAGGGAAAAAAGTGGACAGGGGGCAGGGTTTTTCTTTTCTTTTCTTTTTTGAAGATTTTATTTATTTATTAGACAGAGATCACAAGCAGGCAGAGAAGCAGGCAGAGAGAGAGGAGGAAGCAGGCTCCCTGATGAGCAGAGAGCCCCATGCAGGGCTCGATCCCAGGGCCCTGAGATCATGACCTGAGCCCAAGGCAGAGGCCTTAACCCACTGAGCCACTCAGACGCCCCGTGGCAGGGTTTTTCAAACTGAAAACTGCTGAGCCCTGAGGGTTCTTGTGGTGCTCCTGACTGTCTCCTTGCTTCTGCCTTCGAACCACCTATCGGCTTGTTTTCAGCACAGCCCAGCGATCCTTCCAAACCCTCGTCTGATGACTCATGCCTCTTGCTGTTAAATCCTCACTGGGAGGAACTCGAGTGGTGTGCTAGAGCTAACTCACACCAGTTCAAGAAAGGTGACAATGACATTTTTGGAAATGTTACAACCTGGTTCGACGTAGCCACTGTGAAACCTTAAATGACACGAACCCAGAATTATAGAAATTATTTATAAAACAAAGGTAACAGATGCTCAAAACTCTTCGCTTTCTAATTATCTTATTGTATTTTGCTATTATCCATGCCCTTTGCAACGATTTCCATCTATTATATCGATCGGAATGTTAGAAATACTACAGAAGAGTGTTCTACGCATGTCTCTCCCTAACCTTCCATGCATCAATGCCATCATGCTTGAACTCAGTCCTGGTCCGAGTATTTCCATCACAACCATTGGCAAATGCTGTCATCAAAACGAAATCCCCTCAGGGCACCTGGGTGGCTCAGTGGGTTAAAACCTCTGCCTTCAGCTCAGGTCATGATCCCAGGGTCCTGAGATCAAGCCCCACATCGGGATCTCTGCTCAGCGGGGAGCCTGCTTCTCTTCCTCTCTCTCTGCCTGCCTCTCTGCCTACTTGTGATCCCTCTGTCAAATAAATAAATAAAATATTAAAAAAAAACGAAATCCTCTCTAGGTATTCAACATTTAGCAGTGCACCGCTGAGTAAACAGAAGTCCTTACGTAGGCCTATAAAGTCCTCTGCGATCTGGCTCCTCGCCACCTCTCTGACCTCATCTCCTACCATTATTCCCTCCTTCCTTCCACTCTAGCCACACTGGTGTCCTTGTAAGGGCTGACTCATTGCATGACTGTAGGGGCCCTAGTCACAATGTTTTCTACATAAATGGTGCTCCTCCACACCACTGCCAGCCATCTACCAAGTTGTGTAATTCAGAGAAACTACTCCTTCCCGTGTCTAGAAGAAGCCATCCATGGTTCTGCCACAGGGCCTTTGCACTGGCTATTCCCATTGCCTATATGTTCCCCCAGAGAGCTAGCTGTCTGCCTTCTCATTCACCTTTCTCAGGTGTCGTCGTCTTCTTCTTCTTCTTTTAAGATTTTATTTATTTATTTCACAGACAGAGATCACAAGTAGGCAGAGAGACAGGCAGAGAGAGAGGGGAAGCAGGCTCCCTGCTGAGCAGAAAGCCTGATGCAGGGCTCGATCCCAGGACCCTGAGATCATTACCTGAACTGAAGGCAGAGGCTTTAACCCACTGAGCCCCCCAGGCGCCCCTCTCAGGCGTCTTCTGAAATGTCACCGTCAGTGAAGTTTTCCTCAACATGTCCTTTAGCTCCCCTTCTCCATCCTTTGGTACCCCCAAGCTCCCATCCTTCTTTATTTTTCTTCATAGCACTTAATATCAACTGATATACTAAATCTGGTACTTTTTACTCTACTGTTGCTGATATTCCCGCACTGCAATGTAAACTCCAACAGAGCACTGGCTTTATATAGTTCACTCTATTCCCAGGACCTGGAGTAGTACCTGGCACATGGTGGGTGCTCAGTGATATCATTGAATAAACGAGGGAATGTGTGATGATTTTAACAAGGACTCTGATTTTATGTACAATTTAATTTATATATATAGGTACACACACATATGTATGCATCTCTATGCACATATAATTTTGATTTATGTATAGCCGTGTGTGTCATAAACTAGGGTTCTGAACATCTGTACTTGAATTTCTGCTGTGATGCTGATGGACACGTATTATTGGATCTTTAGTCGCGAAGCCTGATTTTGACCATGGATACTCCAAGAGGTGAAGCAATGGGAAGTGTCTCACTGGCATACAATGGGTTTCCCTTTCTGCTAGGACAACACATGGGGGCCTGAATCTGATGACTTCCCTGTCTTCGAGACAGGGAATTGGTTTTGCTCACCATTAGAAGGAGATCAAGGCGGGGACCTGACCGAATTCAAGAAAGGTGGTTATAGCTAAACAAAGAATAAATTCCAAAAGAAAGTGAGTCTTTTATTTAAAAGGGAGAATGTGAGTTTTCCTGAATGGGGACACAAGAGATGGGAAACAAGAAAAAATAAAGAAAGAAAGAAGGATGAGTAGGAGAAGAGAAGCAGGAATACCACACGTCCTAGTGGAATGATCTGGAAACAACAATGATGCTATTCTGGTCTTTAGGACTCTTCGGATCACCCTCTTCTTTCTCTGCTTAATCCCACCATATCCAGTAATTTCATGACATAATTATAGGCATTTTTCATTAAAGTCCTCCTATTATATGGGTTTTAGAAATCATTTTAGACACAGTAAGGGCAGACACATATCTGAAACCTTTTAATCTTCATTTCAAACAAGTCATGAAACAAAAGTTTTCGACTTTCCCAAATTACAAAACATGCCCTCAGAAAAGTTTATTTCCCCAGTTTGCTCCCATTCCTACTCTAATAACTTTCACATGTGTGTTCTGGAATCCTCTTCACCCATGAAAAGCGAGCTGCATTTTTGTTACTTCTTTGCCCCAAAGAATAATAGTAATAAAATGGAAAGCTGACCCAGAAAAAGGGCATCCTGTCGGCAGAGCTAAGAGAGAGCCACATAATCCTAGGTGCCTACTGAAGTCTGAGTGTCCCCGCGTTGTTCACTGTCTACCTTGTGGTCTTCTTATGAGCACAATCTAACCCTGAGTCGGGCACAGGGTAAGTGATCCATAAATACTCTCTGCGTGAATGAATGAATGGCCAAAATAATAGGATGACTTAATTTGCCTCAGCCACCTTCACTTCCTTTTTCTCTGATCCTTTCTGAACGTTGTTTGACTTAGGTAATCAGCGCTAAGCCCTCAATTGTACCTGGTAATTAAGACAAATGAGAGAAGCCAAGTTACAGGTGGTATCTTCTCCAGGAATAATAAAAGTGGGCTATGACACCCACCCTTCATATTACTCACCTCCTCAAACAATTGCCTGGGATTTCCATTTGTTAATGACATGGAATCATTATTCAGGATACATCACCTTTAGAATTATAATTAAGCCCCAGGTTTCTGTGACTCAACCCCACTACGTGCCCCCCCCACCCCGTCGACGGCAGAGGACTTATAGTGGAGTGCAGTACGAGTCATTTTCCTGCGTACGACAAATCATCAAGGGGAAGAAAGCAGCCTTGTTAGGCAGAGTGCTTGTGTAGTTATGTCGGATACCAAATAAGGCACAACGACTGCTATGGAATTAATAACGTATTAATGTAGCTGCTCCTTAGCACACTGCAAGGGTAATTCTAATATGATGACACAAAAGAAATCTCTCAAGGGCCTTTAGTACCTCTATGTGGAAAACAAAAATTCCCCCGAACCAACAACTGCATATCTTCTTTCCATTGAAACAATAATACTGATTATTCAAAAAAAAAAAAAAAATCAACTCATTATGCCAGTACCGTGAAGGTTGACAAAAAAGTTGACGTTAACCTGCTGGCTGAATCTGTAAAGAAGTATGTTGGGACAACTGCCTTTTCCCTCCTACCCTTTAATTGCCAGTTTCTTCTCTCACACAGCCTTGAAGGCCGAGTCTAGGCACCTACAGCGATGGAATCCTCACCAGTGAAAGAAGAAAGAGAGAAGACCAAGAGTTCTTTGGCCAACGTAGGAAGCAAAAGGGCTGCTGGTGCGAATACTTTTTTATTTAAAGTACACTTGTTTGAATGCTTAGAATGGAAAGATATCTTCTAGGAAGCGCTCCGTTATTCTCTGTGAGGCTGGATGATGTGAGGGCGAGGTAGCCGCTGGCTTTGGGGGCAGCCATGGCCCCGGGGCAAACTTCTACAGGTAAAAGCTGGCCGGCCTTCTGGTGCGTGTGGTTCTGGGCATAGGACCCTCGAGTCCTCACACCTAAATGTTAGGATGTGGAGTCCCCTAGGCCCCATCCCCCCACTGCACACTTCTCCACACTCTGCTTAGGACCCGTTGAATGTTCTCTAGTTCTTAAACTTCGTGAGCTCCGAGCCTGCATCCGTCTCACTCATCATTATGTCCCCGATAAAGAGCACAGCTCCTGGCCTGTGGCAGGCATTTCGTCAATATGCGCTGATTTAACGAAGAGGGTTTTGTGTAGATTAAATGAGCTAGTATATGTAAAGTATCCAAGATTCAATAACAATTAGCTACTTAATTAATTATTTCTCTTCTCGCCCGGGGAAACAATTTATTAAAAGGCTCGATTTATAACTAAGTTACCAAAGCTGTTAGCTATAGTGCTGATAAACACTCATTATGAATAATTATCTTGCATTTTTGTATCAATCTCAGAAAATGAGGGGTTTCCAAAGACAGAATTCTTACAAGGTTTCTATGAAATAAGCAAGGGGCAATTCATGAAAGAGTTTTGTTACATAAAACTTAAAAGAATTTAAGGAGTAAAAAAAATCACCTTAGGATTTGTATAAATATCAAGCTCTTTCAGTGGCCAGAAAGTATAGTTTTTTATTCACTAAAATGTGATTTCCATACCAGACTGTACCTATTGTATCAAGCTGAGATATTTAAGTTTTACAATTGAAGAAAGTGGAAATAGTATCAGTAGTCTTTATCAAGGACCCACATAGAAACATTTGAAGGTTTGTGTTGGGGACTTAAGAATTCCAGCTACCAGGACAGTAGTTTCTCCTCCACAACACACGGGCCTCTAGGAGACACCAGGGCACCTGCAAATGACAACCAACATATCTGTCACCCAAATTACAGGTCACCAGATTCTCTATGTGCTGGTTGAGGACATACTCGGATCTGAGCAAGCGTCAAAGAGTCTATTCCCCAACACGAACGATTTGTCCTGAGACAGAGAAATTATGTTAAATGAATGAAGGGAAAAGTAGCTCCCTTGTTTGAAGAGATTTATCTTCCCTTTGCTTCAAAAATTCAGCTGGGACCAACTCTCTCGTAACAGTTGAACCCACATAATACTAAAGCTTTGACCCCCTTCCCTCTGATATGAACCTCATTACCTATGCATTTCAAATCTTTAAAAAAACCTTCAGGTGCAAAAAGAAGATGGCTCAATGGCCCCCTGGAGGCCGCTTGCAGCCACATGTCTCTATTAAAATGTATGGTCCTATCTGCCTAAGTACTTGGAGAGGATAAAGTACATCCTTCAAAGTGATGATTTCATTCTATAAACCTATGGCCTCCTTTCCTTAGAGAGCACTTGTCTGCTTTCTATTTTCTCAGCTGAAATCAGATAAAATATTCCCAACACCACCTTGAGTTTCAACTGGTTGGCTCTTACCACATATTTAACCATTTACTTCTAGGAGACAATAGAGTTTAGTGGTTGAGAATCAGGCACAAAGTCATGCTCGTGGCACTTGGCCATTTACTAACTGAGTGACGCTGGCTTAATCCAACTTTTTCAATTCTTGCTCTCTAAGTCTGTAAAATGGGAAAATCATGGTATCACCATTTAGTATGTTTACAAAGACTAGTTGAGACAATACTTAGAAAGCCCCCAGCTGGGCACCTAAAAAGACCTCGGTAAATATTATTATTTATTATTATTATCTTTTACAATGATTTCAGCTCCTAGTCTTATCTTTCTCAAGTGGGTTGTGTACAATTAGAACACAGATGGGGCTATGGGAGGTTCACCGGTGATGTGGCTGGTTTGTCTTGTATATTATATTATATTCTAACTTTGCACACATGTAACCGGAAGAAGGAATTTACCCCCATTTCTATTTCCTACCTTAACCTACCAGACAATAAGGCTCTATATCTTTTCAGACAGAATCAAACTTCTTAGTCTAATAGCTAATGTCTAATGATTTGGATTTCATGTACCTTTCCCATTTTCTAGTGGCTCCCCATGCAAGCTGGCCAAAGGCTATTGCTTTGTGTTTCTTGAATACAACTTCTGTACCTTTGCTTATGCTGAACGCTTCTCCTACAAGCCTTTCCAAATTTATCTGTTCTTCAATGATCAGGCCATATGTTCCCTCCTCAGTGAAATTTCCTCAGATCTCTTTAAGACATCTCTTTTCCCTTGGAGCTTCCACAGATATGAACCTTACCATTTATGGAGAGAAGACTGCAAACCTGATTTAACCCCAGAATCCAAATTTAGTCATGTATCTTTTGGCTGATTACTTTAGTATATCTTTTAAACACAGTTTCTTCATTTCATAGTAGGGACCATAACACCACCTTGAATGGCTTTTGTACAGCTAAAGTAAAAACCTGAGTTCTGTGCCTGGGTCATAATCAATGTTCAGCAAAGGTCATCTTCTACAGTCTAAATGTTTCACAAATATGAAACCATTTTCCAATTGACTGGATTTGAACATTTTCCATGAGATCCTATAGCTCCATCATTTACCTCTTTTACACTTTGTTAAAGCTTTAGTTTGGTCAAGTTCAAGTTCTAAGAAGCAACACTATTGATATTGGAAAGCTTATTATTCTTGAAAATTGGAAGCTTCATAATAATACTGCAAACTGTACGAGGTACATGCATATTTAAGGCCATACATCAAACACATTAGAATGAGCAGTAATGGTGGGGCTAGAGGGAGTATAGGGTAAAAGGAAGGAAATAAAACAAATCTTGCAGGAACATTATAATAATAATGTGCTAGGAAACAAGAGCATGATTAACTCAATGTTGGGTGTTTTTTTTGTTTGTTTGTTTGTTTTTTGTTTTTGCTCCCAAGGGTCCATTTAAAAATAAAAACTTAAGACTCAGCAACTCACAAATATGAACTGTAGAGATCCCACTTGTGCTTTTTACACTTAGAACACAGACAATGGGTGATGTTTTATGGTTGAAAAATCTGTCATATGGAATTTATAAAGATCTTAAGGCAATTTCAGAAAAGTGACCTGTTCCTCCAGAATGGTGTCCTTTGAACTTTTCTTGAGATTGCCATATGTATTCCAAGGTCTGAGCAAATGTTCTTAATGGAGTTATGTGAAAAGAGTAACCTTCTCTTCAAAGAGCACTTTGCGATATGCTCAAAGAGTTGCCAAAGAGAATTAGGTCTCTAATCCAATGCTGTGTGAATGTGGGTAACCAATTAACATGCTCAACTCCAATCACCAGGCCAGGATGAGTCAGCAGAGCATTAAAGTCAATTTTGCATGTGCTATCATCAATGAAAATTAAGCAGCAGTAGCTTAACTGGAAAAAAAAAAAAAGTCTATTCTCTTAGAGATCTGGATCTACAGACAAAAAAGAAAAATGGCACTTTTAATAAGAAGGCTGTCAGTTCCAAAAAGTATCATCCATGATGCTACAGAGCCGTATAAAAGACATGCCAGTCATACTTAAAATAGCACTGATGCTTAACAGAAAAATAACGCCATAAAAATATACAGCAAAGATAAAGAATGGGAAGCTTGGGAGAAAATTCTGAAAGAAAAGAATTTGCAATTTTCCAGGCTGTCACTGCCCTGTAGGTATTAAGATGATGCTATAAAAGTGGCCTCGGAACCAAAGTGCGTAACATAAGCTTTAAGGAGTTCAAAGGGAGTAAATCTGGTGGTTGCTACTTGACCACCTGCATCTGGTCAGTGTATGTGTGAATTCCAAAGATCAGCTTCCCCAGCACATCCTATGGGGGCTGCTATGGAGCTGAGTCACCCTGGCACATTATAAGGAAAGCCCTGGATTGTTTTGAGGTTTACAGACATGGACTTTAGCAAATAAAATGCCTCTGTGTTTTTTGCCAGTTCTCTAGGCATCTATTTAGATCCCCAAAACCTTTTGAATATAAACCAACTAAATTTTGTTTTGGAGTTATTATCAAAGTTCTTTTAATCAGCTTCACTTGAAAAATAGAAATGCCAAAGTTCACAATCAACTTTTTAGTTCTTTCTGAAATTTATAGTAAACTCTTAGTGAAAATTATAATTATCTTTTAAGAGCAAGGGTTTTAAGATGTATAAATAGACAAGTATTTTCTTTACAATACTTACTTTTCTTAGGAAAAGTAGAGAAAAACAGTCGTCCAAGTGTATTGATTAGCTTTAAATAACAGGGATACGTTTGTTCATCACCACTTACATAAGGCTTGACATGGTAGGAGAACATACGGGAAAATGAGACAGAGCCTATGATTCAAAAAGTGAAAATCTCCCTGAAGTAAGTTAAGATGATAACCTCAGTTTTCAAAGGGAATTCATACTGAATACAATTACTGAATACCTACTATTTCCTAGACCTTGGGCCAGCTTTTAGGAACACAAAGGTAAATACAGAAGTGCCATCAGAAGCTTATAATCTAGAGATTCTTATGTAAATAAACCAATACAATGACCTGTCAAAGGTACTATGTTGATTCTATGTTCATGTACTATAAATTATGGTACAAAATATAGAAGGAAGAAAGGCAAGAACAGACAGTTTCACAGGGGAAATCAGACGGTGCTTCACAGAAGGAAAGACATATTAAGTGAGCCTGACGGGATAAAACATCCATGAACAAACAGTTTGCAGCCATTTCTTTAAAGTTTTGTTTTAAGAAACAGAGAAACATATGTGGAAGTAAGCAAGACAGACTGGAAAACGGTATTTGCAAGACATAGAGTAAACAAAGGATTAGCATCATATTAAATAAAGAATGCCTATAAGACCAATAAGAAAAACAAAGTATAATGGGAGACGAAAAAAAAGACAAAGAATATGAACAGGACGTTCAAAGAATAGAAACTCAAAACTGCCATTAAACTTATTTAAAAATACTCATTTTTATTAGTAATCCAGAAAATGTCAACTATGGAGGGCGTATTAGCAGCATGTAAAAAATTCTGATTTATCAAGAATTGAAGAATGAATATATTGAGCAAATGAAAATTTAAATTTGCACAGGCACTTCAGAGAGCAAGATGGCAATGTCAAATAATATTGAAAATGCCCAAAACCATGACCTAGAAATTGGTAAAACAAACAAACAAACAAACAAAAGGAAAACACACAAAAACCCTTGCACATTTTCACAAAGAGAAATGTACTGTAGAATAACATACACTCTCTCTGTTGAAGTATTTCTATTTGGTTTTTCTGCTAGTATTTTCAATTCAGTCAAAATCTTTCATTACATCAAGTATTTTAAAATATTGGTTCTTTTAATTTAATTGCATTCATGATTTAAATATCACTCAACCTGCACCCCTCAATATTATCTTTGACTCCAGCCCTATGCCTAGCCTACATTTAAAAATTCACCAAATAAAGGCACACAGAAATCCACAATACGTCCTGTTCATTTCCTCACTCCTCCCCACTCTGTCAATAAATCACTCCTTTATTAGTTTGCCAGACCGATTGCAATACCTTTCTATGTGTTCTGTCTCCAGATTTTTCTTCCTTGCTCCTTTTCCAGCCCGCTCACCCCACAACCTCTTACTCTACTCACCGTCATAGCCAGATTAATCTTTCTGAACCAAGGACACTGTTTCCTGCTCAGAAATCGTCCCTGGCTCTCCATGGAGGATTACAAAATGCCCACCTCATTCATCTGGAAGTTCTGCTGTGATAACCTGTCCCTGGGTAAGTTTCCTGATCTCATTTTCCGTATTCCATGACAGCTAAGTAAGTGTGCCATGATCACTCAGATACTGGCCACCCCAAATGTTGGAATAATTCTCTACACTCCTTGCCCACTGAACTCTGGATCACAGACAAAAACAAGCCAGCCTGACTTCGGTAAAATGCTCTCTGGTAGGTGAATCTTGCCATTGGCTCCAGTTTTCTTTCTGACCAGGGTTAAGAGACTTTTGTTTTTGTCTGTGACATACAAGATAATTAACGGTTGAAAGCTTCGCGAATCATTGTGTTACAAGGGAAGCTTTAAGGAGATCCTAATACATCCGTCAAACACATGATTATTGAAATGATGACACCTGTTTCATCATTTCATGATCATGATCATGACTAAAGCACCTTGTTTTTAATGAGGTCAATCTCCTTTGTGTAACAATCCATACCCATTGCTAAAGCGATCTGGGCAGCCTTATGACTGTTACAAATTCAATTATTTTAGCAAAAGTAAATACAAGCTATATAAATATACCACATAGACTCTTGGCTTCGAAACCCTTATTTTAGAATCACAACTGATTTTTCCTCCTAATACAGAAGAGTTATGATTTGTCGGTACTAACCACATTTGAAAGAACTCCCATAATTGGATTGTAGAACCTATTTCCAGAACTAGTAGAATTCAATTAAAAAAATACACAGGGGACTTTTTTCTTCTCGTTAATGCCTAGGTGGTGTGGCATTACAACGTCATACTTTAGGGAAAGTATTTGTGGAATGTCCCTTGTCCCTGAACTGGAGACTTGAAATAGATTTCAGAATTTAAAGCTCATCAAGCCTGTGTCAAGAAGTTTACAGTTTAGCGAGGATCACAAGATAAGATTTATTGGTTGATGATTAGTGTCGGTGATAATAACGACAACTTAAGCTCTCCAGAGTCCAATAAATGTACAGTTATGCTTGTGGAAGTAAGGTTTGGGGAGTGTGTCACTCTTGTCATCTCAATGCCATCATAGATAGCTTCCATCCACTGGGTGCCGATGTATGGCAGGCACAGTGCTCGGCACCATAAAGGCATTAACTCTGCTCATTGCGAAGATCCTGAAAAACCATGTAAGAGGAAAATAGAACTTCACATACTTAACGAATTTCCCTAAGGGGATATAATCTTTTACCACCAGCATTTAGAGGAGAACATTGTACATTCAAGGAAGAGAAAAGACAATAAAGGTGATCGTGTTTGCAAAAGAAAACTCCGCTTGAAAAATAGTAGGTAATAAGTCAACTGAGCAGAGCATGGCTCACCAGTGAGGTTTCCTGAAGTACAGAGGAAGATAGAAAGTTGTAAATTTTTTAAATTATTAAAACCTAATATATTTTATATTTTTACATAAATTACCTTGAAAACAGTCTTGGCGGGTAGAACTCATTACTCCCATTTTGCAGGTGAAACAAAAATAAGTTTGGTGAAATGTCTTGCCTGAGGTTACTTATCTAGTAAGGGCAGAGTCAAATGCAGATCCTGGACTAGATGTGTATTTGAGCTTGAAAAGAATGGACTGTAGACATCGTGTAGTTACAGCTATCAGAAGACAATGATCAAAGCAGGCCAGCAAATTAGGAAATAATTCACAGACTATTTTCCCTGTAATCTCCCTGACAATAGGGATAGTTTCTAATTACATCTACAAAAGATAGAGATTGTAGAGATAAGGGCGTTAGATAGAATATGTTTCTCTCCAGGGCGCCTGAGTGGCTCAGTGGGTTAAAGCCTCTGCCTTCATGGCTCAGGTCATGATTCCAGGGTCCTGGGATGGAGCCCTGCATCAGGCTCTCTGCTCAGCAGGGAGTCTGCTTCCCACCACCCAACCCCCACCTCCTGCCTCTCTGCCTACTTGTGATCTCTGTCTGTCAAATAAATAAATAAAATCTTTAAAGAAAAAAAAAGAATATGTTTCTCTCCAGTAACATTCTTCCACTTTCTACAGTAACAGAGAACTCATGTTGTTTTCATGCCCAGAAATGCTCCCCGATCCCAACCTCTTGTCTTCCCTCACATTTTCTGAACCAGCCCATTGTCCTCTCTGAGATTTCCCGTTCCTTGGTCCCTTCTTCACTTGTTTATCAGTCCTCCCCATCCTCACGCCCACTACCACCCAGGCAATGGTCTTCTTGACCCCCTCACCTAGCCATACACCATGGTTCACCCTTTCAGCTTTGTCCTTGTTAGTTCCCACCATTCCCTTGGTGTTATACCACAGATACCTTGCTGACCCCTTGCTCTTACTACAGCAGGACATCTGTTTTCTTTGCTTTCCTCGGGTCTACAAAGCATTTTTAGAGGAGGTACTCTACATGCGATGATTGAAACCCACTCTTTATGTTTCACAACGTCAGCTGAGTTTACAACATCGTTCCATGATCCTTTCAGTCATTGTGAGCCTATTCCTTGTTTATCTTCCATGAAGATTGTTATAACCTTGTTTCCAAGCCCCAAACCTCCCCCTTTGGTCTTAGCAACTTACACTTTCCAGTTTCACTGGGAAAGATCATCTCTTGTGAAGTTCTTTAGTGTCTCATCTCCACACCTTCAAATTCCATTCATTTGCCTGTCTTCCCTTTCTTTATCCTCCTCGTCAACACTGTCTTTTTGTGCTGTTTACCTTAATTTTCCTACTTTCGTAGGTTATTGCTCTTCCCTTTCTCACATTTTTTAAAAAAGATTTTATTTATTTATTTGACAGACAGAGATTACAAATAGGCAGAGAAGCAGCCAGAGAGAGAGGAGGAAGCAGGCTCCCCGCTGAGCAGAGAGCCCGATGCGGGGCTCAATCCCAGGACCCTGGCATCATGATCCGAGCCAAAGGCAGAGGCCTTAACCCACTGAGCCACCCAGGTGCTTCTCTTTCTCACATTTTTAATATTTCTCTCTCTCCCTTTCTCTCCTGGCTCCTTTTTTCTTGGTATGTAAGTAGGTTCAATTTCCCTTGACTCAGAAACAAAACAAATTTTACTTCCCACCCAGCTTCCTTTACATCTCAGAAACCATCATGTCTTGCAAACTTGGTCTTTCTTTTCTACTTCCCAACTCTATTTTTCTCACAACTTAGAGGCTATTCTTTGAAAGACACCACTAGCTTCCTAATTACCAAATAAATTGACCTTTTCTCACAGTCTCAGGACATCTAACACTGTTCAGCTGTCTTTATAAATCATAGTTTCTCAACCTCAGCACTAATGATACTTTGAAGCTGGACAGATCTTTGTTGCTGGAGTGTGCTGTGCACTCCAAGACATTTAGCAGCATCTCGGCCCCCACCTCCACCCCCACTGGATGCCAGCAGCACGCCCTCCAGTGGCAGCAATCGGCAATATCTTCAGACATTGCCAAATGTACCTGAGGGTCAAAACTGTCTCAGGTCAAGAACCCCAGTTCCAGTGATGTTCTTTGTGGTTTTCCCTCCATTGTGCTAACCTGATTGTTTTCTACTGATGTACCTTAGAATCCCATTCAATTGTCTTCTTTTCCTATTACCCTGAACCTCAATGGCCCCAAAGTTCTTTAACAGATGTCTTCACTCTCTCTCACCTTACCCCATCCCATCTACTCGGAGGTCTTGAAGTTGCAACTTAGTGATGATAACACAAGCATCCGCATTTTATTAGAGTTCTGATTTCTTCCCTGGGGTCCACCTTCAAGTCTCTGTCTGCTAACCAATGGAAATATTTGTGTGTTGAGGATCTACTGTGCAAATGACATTGTGTTAAGCACTGTCGAAGATAAAAATGAAATGGACATACATTCTCCCCTCAAGAATTTCAAAATTGAGAGGAAGAGACATAAATAATTAAGTTGCAAAAGACTGCAAAGCTAATCTGTGGCAAGGCTGAGAGTAGGACTTGGGTCCTCTGGCTCTCATTTCAGTATTCTCTCTCATTGCATTTAAAAAGTAAATCACAGGGCACCTGGGTGGCTCAGTGGGTTAAGCTGCTGCCTTCGGCTCAGGTCATGATCTCAGGGTCCTGGGATCGAGTCCCGCATCGGGCTCTCTGCTCAGCAGGGAGCCTGCTTCCTTCTCTCTCTGCCTGCCTCTCTGCCTACTTGTGATCTCTCTCTGTCAAATAAATAAATAAAAATCTTTAAAAATAAAAAAAAATAAAAAATAAATAAAAAGTAAAACACAACCATACTTTCTATCACCTAAAATATATAGTGGAGTATCATCATACTACCTCATCTTGTCATCTTTTTCCCCCTAATTAGACAAAGAAAATATGCATAAATATATAAGAGAAAATTTGTGAAGCTACTTCTGAGAATGTACATTTATGCCTTACTGATAATGCATAATGCATTAGCTTAAGGTTCAGAAATACATTTTTTAAAAAATCGGGTCAGAAAGCAGACCTGTGTAGGTGGTAAGGCCACAGAAAGATTTAGGAAATATAGCATAGCCTTAGAAGAGTGGGCTCAGGTGGAGTTTCGAAATGCAGGCCCCTGAGGACCACATAAAGCTACAGGGCCAGGCACCGAGGGGATAATCATGAGTGCATAGGATGAACATATCAAAGACTGCTTTAATGAACTCATTGACACTTTTGTCAGGTACATATATTCTTCCCACCTAAACAGCTTTGGGAGAGTCCTGGTTGCCTACTTAGACCATTTACTAAAGAATTATAATCTTAAAGTGATTTAAAATGACTGAAAAAGAGGAAGAATAGGGGAAGAGCTGAGTTAAATTGTCCTTCCCTGTTGCTAATTTACATGGTGAGCATAATTTGAAGACGACAGTATAACTGTATAATTATTATACACTAGTAGTATATATAGTAGTAGTATCATTAGTGTGAAAAGTTTTTATATATTTCAAAAGTGTAGTCTTTTTTGAAGTACATTGAAAATATCCTTCATAATAAAATTGATCATTTCTCATTTCATCAAACCTTGTTTTTGAATCGATGTTTTTGCATTCATAAATGAAGAAAAACAATCCACAGCTCTGTACATGATAAAGTTAAGCAGCAATATTTCAATTTTCCCATAACTTTTAATTATGCATTCAGAGTATGCACACATAACTCATGATAATAAATATTTGTTGGCTTTTTTTCTTGTTGTCCTTATTGTTCCCAGGCATGTTCATATTGGCGACAGAGATGCATTTAATAGACAAACATCTCCATTTTAGAAATAGCTTGTAGGGAAGAATCCAAACCCTACATTTTACTGTTGCTTTTTCACTCAGAGATACATTAATTGTCAGCTGAAAATTGGGGGGGAAAAAAAAAAAACCAAAAACCGAAACACCTATCTTTTCCTACAAAATAAACCAAGACTAACCAAATATGTTGCTTTGGTGAACAGAATTATCTATTCATATAAGACCTTTCATAAAATAAGATATTTAAAGCATTTATGAGCTGGTTCCACTTTTATTATTTGTTTAACATACTGAGGTCTATACGTGCCAAAATAACTTGCCAAATTGCTCTGCTGTGGAGATGAAATCACATACGACACAGATCCTCTACTCCAGACCCCTTAAGGATGGGGCTTAGGAATGCACAGAGTCCATGAACATGAGATCTAGCGGAGACTTTCAGGGAAGCTTCAGTTTTCAGGTGGGCACATACGGAAAGCCCCTGTTGATAACATGGAACATTTCAGTGTCTTTAACGGGGCCCACCATTTCCTGTCGCTCCATGGGTCACCCAGCTCCTCACCTGAGCTGATTAGGCTCTCCTACCAGGACGGGACAAATCTGCTGCTCTGAATTGAGAGCAGACTCAGGTATAGTATAACGTGGAAGGCCAGTGAATAGGCCTCAAGGAAGCTGCAGCCCTGTGTGGGGGCAGAGAATGGAAAGTACCAAAGAAGCAAGACCCAGGGCTAAGAATAAAATCAGTCCTGGCTTCACATAATGAGCTGGCCTAACACAGCCTCCAGGGCTTAGCAGATGCTTAATAAATATATGATCCCTTGCAAATCTCTCAACCTATTGACAGCAATACACCCTGGTATGGCTTCTTTTACATTCTCAGATTGGTATGTTGAGACTCAACCAATCAACTAATCAATCGGTGTAACTAATCAATCAATCTATGCAAAAAAAATCCTGTTTCTGAGGACTCAAAACAGGTGCCATGTTTCCACAAAATAAGCATTACCATCAGCATTATTGCCGTATATAGAAAGAGGATGCATACCAAAGGTCAATAAGAAAAAGAACTAAAAAATCCAACAAGGCTACCAGTTCGGTAAAATTCACTATCACCTACCAGTTCGGGCAAAGATGGAATCGTAGATTTTAGCCAGGCCAGTGACCAACTGGACTGAACCAGATGACTCATTTCAATAAGTTCAGACCTCTAGAGAGCACTCAGATTAGCAATGACCCTCCAAACACTGATCTCCAAATACGAGATTACAGAAAGCTTTGAAGCAGTTCTGGGAAAGAATGCGTTGGCCGAGGCTGTTAAAAAGCCAATCTTACAATTAATATTACTGAAGTGCATATTTTAAAAAATGATTTAATTAATTAATTGAAGAGATAATTAGAGAGAGAGAGCATATACAAGCATCAGGGGAGGTGTAGAAAGAGAGGGAGAAGCAGACTCCCTGCTGGGGAGGGAACCCGAAGTGGGGCTCCTCGTGGGGCTTGATTGCAAGAGCCTAAGATCATGACCCAAGCTGAAGGCAGACACCTAACCCACTGAACACCCAGGCGTCCCATGAATTGCATATTTGAAAGTTACTAAGAGACTAGATCCTAAAAGTTTTCACCGTAAGAAAAAAAAATTTTCATAACTATGTATGGTGATGAATGTTAACTAGACTTATTGTGGTGATCATTTTGCAATATTACCAAATCACGATGTCGTACACCTGAAACTAATATACTGTTATATGACAATGATTCCTTAATAAAAAATTAAAAATCAATTTTGTTTGAGTGGTGTAGAAACCAATGCCTAGCTCTCCAGTCCTTTGCTTTATATTCTTGGACATTAGACTTGAGGAATTTGTATCAAAAAAAAAAATTCATGTAAGTAACTTTGATTTTTCCCTTCCCAATTCCAATTCCTTCATACAATAAGAATAGACATGTGTTTGTTTACCTTTTCTTTGTTTGTATTTAATTATCTGTGTGATTTGGGAAAAATTTACTTATTTGGGTCTGATTTTCTTCATCTGTAAATATGAGACATTATGTCAGTTGATGCCTGCAGTTATTACTAACTAATTCAGGCTAACAGTCTATGAAATCAGTCAGTCTAAGAAGATATCAACACCAACATTTCTAATTCATGCCATTTTAACTCGGACTTCTATTTAAAATATCCCCCCTTTTTGCCTAGATTAAGCCTAGTATGGAAGGCACTCAAATATGTTCTAAGCCATCAGATTAGATGTTTTACACGAACCAAACGAAAAATGGTTTATTAAAATGCTTTCAACATGCCCTATCCCCAGATCCTCTTTTATGTACTTCCACCTTCCATCAACTTTCTAATTAAAAAAAAAGACAAAATGCCAAACTTCTAATAATGGATTTAAATAAGTGTCAAAGAATTTATAGAGGTAATAAGCATATGCCTTTGCCTTTTAATAAAAATGAGTTTCAAATAGACAGAGCAGTGGTAAAGCAGTGCAAGAAAAGAGACAGGAAATTCTTTTTACTTGGATTAAAAAAGCACTTCAGGTATTAGTTCTTGCCCATTTGTTCATTTGCAAATAAAGTCGCTTATATGTAGCTCAGTATCTCCCCAAATGAGTTTTGAAGTGCAAAAATATACAGGAATGTGCACGATAATATTTCTTTGGTAAATATCAAGAAGGGAACATTAAGATCTTACATGTAGTATTATATCTCTATATTTCTGAAGCAAACATAACTACGCTACTTAATGCTACTTATCATTTTTAATCCCCAAACTTATTTTGAAAACAAGAATACCAAATGATTCTTGTTTGGAAATACCAAGAAAATATGTCCATAAGGCATTTAAGATGAATTATTACAAGACGTCTGTTGTAAAAACAATATATTTTATGGGTCAGAATGACATACACTATTTATCTTCGTCATAAGAAAGAGTCTCTGTGAATTAGTTATGGTGTGAGCTCTCTAGAGCAATCAATTCTCTCCTTGCTTGTAGGATAAATATTTTTTACTGCAGTCATCATGCATTCTTGTAGACTGCTAAGGGCTTCACATGGCTTTCAGGTTCATGGGTGTACAAATTTATTTCTATGAGTGTAGCCCCTCATGATATGCATACTGACTATGTTAAGCAGAAATCTGTAGATTTATTCTCAAATAAATGCAGAATATCAAGAAAAAAATATATATATTAGTCTTATTGTCCTGTCGAATATTTTGCCTTCTCATTTAGTCAAATAATGTGCACCAGGACACTTCAGCAAGATTAAATACCTGCCTCTGAGGAGATCAGACTAAAGCATGCTAAAGTGGAATCTCCCATCTTTCCTACTCAGAAAATCATTTATAAACTCCTCAGTCTCACCTGTGTTCACTAGAGAAAAAAACAATCCAACCAAGAATTTAGCCATGGCGTAAATGGGCCTATTTAATAGGGGGTCAAAAGAGTCTGGGTCCCTCGCCGGCTCTCGCCCACATTCTTTCTCACAGGAGGTCTGTTTGATTGACTGCATTCAAATGCAGGATATTGAAATTTGATAAATATTCTAACATGTTTCTCAAATTGCAGAAACTCTATACCTAATGATTTCCATCACTCCTTCTTCAGCACACATCCTTTTACAATTCTTGAGATTATTAGGATAAAGAAGGTAACAAATACACTCAGAATGGCCTACATGGGTCAAATAGCAACTGAACTTGACTTTTGTTGGAAATGTCCAAATGCTTGACTTTCCTATAAGTAAAACATCTGACTCTTTTCCACTTTATATTAAACTGTTCAGCATTATGCAACCATAGCTGTGAAAGAAGAATCCCAGGAAAGGGACTGCAAGTAGAATTAAATGACATTGAAGAGTTTCCGCATTACATTTCTTAACGGACATTATGTCTGACTCTCATTGCCTTCGTGTACATTTCTCTCAGAACCTGAGAACTTATGTTAATGCTTTTAGTTTTTGCTGATAATAGCCCTGTTTTCGAATGAGGCGAATTTCTTGATGTGGTTTTCTGCTTACAGAGTGGTGACCCTATTTTCTTTAACATTTTTAATGACTACAAATAGAAAGGTTGTAGCAGTCAGTCGATCGGTGAGTCCCTGTGACCTCAAATTAACCTGCTTATAGAAAAAAGAGCAGAGAGAATCTAGTGCAATATGACGGCTATGGAAGGAAAGGGCACTTTGATAACATGTTAATGACATGAACCCTGTCCAATTTTTTCCTCCAGCTGTGGTGCCTCATTTTTTTTTTAATTGTGATAAAACACACGGTCTAACCTTTGTCATCTTAATTATTTTTATGTGGGCAGTTCAGTAGTATTAAGTCTATTCATGTTGTTGTCAAACACATCTCCAGTACTTTTTCATCCTGCAAATCTGAAACGTTATACTCGTTAAACAACTTGCCTCATTTTTTAAAAAAATATTTTTTATTTATTCATTTGAAAGAGAGAGAGAACATGGGCAGAGCACAAGCAGGGGGAAGCATCAGAGACAGACGGAGGGGCAGACACCTTCCCCCCACCCTGCCCCGGATGAGCAGGGATGCCTGATGTGGGGCTTGATCCCAGGGCCCTGGGATCCTGACCTGAACCAAAGGCAGATGCTTAACTGACTGAGCCACCCAGGTGTCCCCAATTTGCCTCATTTTAATCATATTTGTGCCTTGTTTAATTGTCTTCAAACTACCTTTACATCCATTACCTTATTGGGTACTTCCTTTACTCAAAATGTTAATAATACGACATAACTTGAGCACTTACTATATGCTTGGTATTGTGCTAAATGCATTATAGTTACTCAAAACATTTGTAGCAAATGAATCACTGTAGGGACTACATTTTTCTGAGTCTATTGCTCTATACTGACACCTTCATATGTAATCTAAAACATTTTATAAAAACTTTCTCACTATGGAATATGGAGAAAAATATTAAACACACTGTTATCATTAAGAAGTTCAATAGCTGTTAACTTTATGGTCCTTTTTACTTTGCAATATTGCTGTCTTTATACTGACATTTTAAAAAGTTCTATAATATGTTTTAGTCTCATTTCTCAACATTTTGCTAGTGATAGTGGATATTATGATCAGTATTATGCCACTGTCAGGAGGTATTATAGACTGATTGTTGCAGCAGCCAAGTTTTGAGGGAAATGGGATCATTAATTCTCTTCCTTCTGGTTTACCCTCATGCATTCCCAATATATGTTCATCTTAATATCTAATATTTAAAAATGCATCCACTCTAAAATACTTACAGTCTATTCCCAAGAGACTGGGAATAGTCTGTTTGGATGTAATTAGAGACATGGTTAATTCTCAGTGTATTGGAAACAGAAGTCTTATCTGCTATGATAAGTCCTGGCACAGTGTTTAGACTTGAATACAAAGGCCTGGAATTTTTTTTTTTTTTTAATCTGGCCTATGAGTTTCTGTGATTGAGCATAAGTTACTTCTCTCAGAATTTCAATTTCCTCATCTGCAAAAATGTAGGTAATAATGTTATGTCAAGGGAGTTACTGGGAAAAAAATCATGTAATAATGGATGTGAAACACTCTAAAACAATAAAGTCCCTCTCAAATACACTGGTTTATACACAAGAGCCTGGCTAATGGCAAGATTCATTCATTAAAAGGTACATGTGTATTCATTAAATATGATAATTAAATATATATTCATTAAGAGGTATATATAACTACTGCAGCTAGAACTCTGTTTTCTTAATGACTCACTCAAAAGAGTCATTTTTCATGTGACAAAAAAAATGGGTCCTGAGATACATTTAAATTTCTGATTCTGTGGCAGGTTCAGTGATGTAGTCCCTTTTTGGCTCCTTTTATACTCATAAAATTTTTTTTTTCTCAGTTTACAAATTCCAATGAAATAGAATTCTGTATTTTAAGTTGTCAGTACCAAAGAAAGTTTCAGACATTTCCACTCTGTTAAAAATATATCTTTCTGTGTTTAGCTCTAGAAACTGGGAGAAGTGAAAAATTCCAGGAAGAAGGCTTTACTGCAAAACTTTTGCTTTTTCCCTTTCTATGTTTATATATGCAATTTGAGTATCTTCTGACTAAAGATCTTTCCATTCAAAGAAAGCTGTGTGGCTTTCTCTATTTGGGTGGCATGCTTACCGACATCAGAGAAAATATCTGTTAGCTGCTTCTAACCACATTGCTGGGGGAGTAAAACTACTGTCTACAGAATAAGCATTCATAAACACCACTTCTACTGTAATTCCTATAACCCCTTTTCCATTTCCATGACGGCCTAGATATTCTTCACATGTCATGCATTACTGGAATGCCCTATTAAATGTTCTCTCCCTTCCAACGTCTCCAATTTATCTCATACAATAACATGGTTGATCTGAATCTCCATTCTGATACCATGACTCTTCTGCTCCCAAACTATTAGTGATTCCTCACTCCCCAGAGTTGTGTTGTCCCACAGGCCGGCCACTAGCCACATGGGACTATTGATCCCTTGAAACGTGGTCAGTCTGAATCGAAATGTTCTAAAGGTGTGAATTTCACATGAGATTTTTGCACAGGTAGTAAGCAAAACAGAACAAAACCAACCTATCTCATTAATAATTTTATACCGATTCCATGTTGAAACGATAATATTGTGGATATACAGAGTTAAATAAACTATGTTACTAAGACAAGTTTCAACTGCTTCCTTTTTTTTTTTTTAAAGATTTTATTTATTTATTTGACAGAGATCACAAGTAGGCAGAGAGGCAGGCAGAGAGAGAGAGGAGGAAGCAGGTTCCCTGCTGAGCAGAGAGCCCGATGCAGGACTTGATCCCAGGACCCTGAGATCATGACCTGAGCCGAAGGCAGCGGCCTAACCCACTGAGCCACCCAGGCGCCCTCAACTGCTTCCTTTTTATTATAAAATAAGTACATGTTCATTGATAAAAATGTCGATAATAGCTAAAGTTAGAATATAGTGAAAATGATCCGTAGACTCACCATAATAGATATTTCCTACTTATATTTTGTGAATGTGCCTTCAGCTTTTCTCTATCCACGCAAAAGTAATTTACAAAAAATATATAAGATCATGTAATACATGCTACTTTATAGTTTACTTTTTAAAATTAACCAGAGATAGCTGCAAATAATTGCAAACTGCTGTAGGTTATTTTCATTGTTAATGGGTATCCCATAATCATTCCTAATACCGGGTAATGAGAAATAGCACCACCAATGAAGAACTCTTTTTCTGATGTTTGTATCTGCTTCTCATGACTTCTCGGTTTGAACCAAACCATATTTAAATTTTATGTGTCATATTTTACCTTTATATTTAAAAGGCTTTGTGGTGCTGTTGGGCTCATAGGAGAAGCAAGATGTACTGGTAATTTCTGTAATGGACTTTTCCTCTGCTGATGCCCCTGTAGACAGCCATGTTGTTTCAAGCTCTCTGATTAAACTTGCAAACTCTTACGGCCGCATCTAAGCCAAATATTATTTGTTTATCCGGCATTATTGCTGGATAATATTGCTACCCTGTTAGAGCTGTACAATTTCCCTCTGAACACTGCAAATAGGAAGGAAGCCTTCAGCTGTTCCATTTTTTAGAAATAATAGAAGTAACATCTTCAAGCTCTGTGGCTGAATCTAGTGTCCTTGTAAAGTTGAATGATACCCCGATATAAACTTGGGAACCAGCTAAGTAAATAGCACTGTGAGGCCTGCTCGGTCTTGCTGCTGCATTTATCGTCCTTAGGTATTTTTCCACAGCCATAGGACTCTCCATACTTAATTGAAATATCGCATTTTCAAATGCATACATTTAGATTTCAGGGCCAATGTTCTTGTACTTTCGCCTGTGCTAACATCGTTCCGAACTTCACAGGAACTCCGCATGTACACGGAATACTCAGTGAGTTCTCTCCCGGATTAGCTGTGCTGAGCACATCCAGATGGCCTCATTTTACAACTTCTGCCGTCAGGTCATTAAAGTGAAATAAATTCAAATAACTCCTGAATCCTGTAAGCAAGTGTTCATTCTCTAGAACTACTTAGAATTAAAAATATATGCTTAAGATATCTTTAACACACAAACACACACACTCTCTCTCTCATACACATACACACGCTTTGATCTCTGGCTCTGCGGTTTCTTTCTTGCCAGTTACCATAGTGAGGAATGGAATTAAAAGGGTTATGCCTTTTGTGTTCTCTTTTCATTGTAGTGACTCCACAAGCCAGGTTGAAACTGATGATCCCAAACACCCAGGTCTCGTGGTCATCATCATCTTTCATATTTTAATGAATGAGGACTGTATCAAGTTTTCAAGATTAGATTTAAATAACCACCTAGTGAATACCAATTCACAGATCACAGGCTCCAGAGGTCTATGTAACAAAATTAATTGCTTGTCAACTTGGGCCGGCTACATCTGTTATAATTCAGATGCAGATGTTTTTGTGTGGTCTCCTTCAGAACACTACAGATCGTTTGCCTGCTTTGTCATCCAAAGGTGAATCAAAAGAATATGATCTTTTATATAATTTTCAAGTGCTCTGTTGATTGGTTTACACAACTAGAATCAGGTTAGTGGACAGCATAGCTCACTTCCATTACTGAACAGGAATATCAACAACATCACACTCTTACAGGTGTTTTTGTTTGTTTCAGTGGAGATACCTAAAATTCCAAAGTACACATTTATATTCTGGTACAGAAATGTTAAGAATCCAAGTTGTACTGAAGTGGCCTCCCCAGCTTGGGTGTTTCTTTTTCCATTTTTACCATTTTGATAGATTGGTAAATAGATGATGATACAATTACCTTCCACAATCATAGTAACCTGGAGCCTATATATATATATATATGGTGAGGTCTTTCTGGACTTGTTCTCCTCTGTAAGACTTTCACAGAATTGCAGAAAATTCGCGGAGAAGAGGTACATCTTGACAAAATGGCAGAAACACATTAGCACCCCCTGGCCTTTTGTGACAAGGTATGAAGTTGCCCAAATGCAGCATCTTCCAAAACAACAAAAAATAACACCCACTTTCCATTTTGAGGTCCTGTAAGAGCCAGGAACAATTCTAGCCTTCCAGATGTGATGCTGTATCATCTGATAAATTTCAAAGATCGCATTATATTGGCAGGTGAGGGATGAGAGAGCCATGGTGTGGTCAACAAGTTATAGAGTCAGACAGCTGGGGTCTCATTCTTGGTTCTTCCCTTTACTAACTGCTTGGCCTTGGTCACTTTTCTCACCGGGGACCCCACAAGCTTTTGTTTACTCATCTATAAAACTGAGATTGTAATAATAATTCTCATTTTGTGGTGTTGAGATGAGGAATAAATTAAGTAATGTTTGCTCAATACACTGGATCCTCATTATTTGTGGATTCTGTATTTACAAATTTGCCTACTTGCTAAAATTTGTAATCTCCAACTCAATACTTGAAGTCATTTGTGATAGGCACATGGGTAGAGCTATGAAAAATTTGATTCACCAGATGCCCAAGTTCTCAACTGAGGTTGAACAAAAGAAAGGTCTGCCTTCTTGTTTCAGCTCTCATGCTGTAACCCGGTGTCCTTTTTGTAGCCTAGCTAGTGTTATGTTCTTCACATTTTTGTGCTTTTTGTTTGGTGATTTCACTATTTAAAAAGGGCCCCTAGTGTAGAGCTGAAGTGCTGTCTGGCGTTTCTGAGATCAAGTAGACTTGGATATGCTTTATGGAGAAAATAATGTTTGTTAGATAAGCCTTATTCGGACATGAGTTATAGTGCTGTTGGCCATGAGGTCAACATTAATGAATTAACAATATACATTAAATAAGGTGTCCTTAAGCAGAAACATATAGAACAAGGTTATGTATTGATTGGTTGATGAGAATGTTGTGAACACAGACTCACAGAAACCTAACCCTGTATTTCCCCTAGGAGCAATAATTCAGTGTTCGCTAATTCAGTGCTCGCATTCACAGTGACTTTATACAACCTAACTACTGTGAATAAAGAGAACTGACTGTACATAACTCAGAGCCTGACATATAATAAATGCTCACATAATGTCACATATAATAATTATAAATAATAACAATAATTACCACTATTGCTTTGATTTTGCATCAAAGTTTTAAGGGAATCTATAGGAACCTTTAAGAAGAAAAGAAGGAAATTTAACTTTGATGGCTACTACAACATCTTCTCTCCATTAACAGCTGCCAAACAGAAGCGGGCCTGAACCAACTGGGATTTATTTTTGAATGACATTACCGATGATGTCCTCCTGGAATTTCAATATGACCCTCGATTTTGAGTACAGCAGTTTGTTGAAAACTGAAATCTGAGGACAAAAATCAAGATATCTTCATCCATTGGCTTTACAAAATTATTTGATGGTCTCAGTAGTCTGAGACTTGATTAAGTATTAAACATTTTTAACTGCCTTGGGGTCACTGATATCCTGAAGTTCTCTACCTGACATATAATTGATTTTGTCAGAATTGATAAGATTATCTCCCATATTCTCCCTTGCCAGTGTAGTAAAGAACTGAAAGCATAATAGGCTCAGGCTTAATTGGTTTTATGCAGCCATGCTTGAGTACTTAATAAAGGACATAGAAGTTGGCACCAGGAAGTTTCTCTGAGAAAGTCTTCCAATTCAATTGATTTAGAACATGATTAAAGCCCTTTGTACAGTAATCCAGGAGCTGCTGTATGCTAATGACTGTGCTCTCAAAGCCCATGGGTAAGAGGACGTGAAAATGATCACTCAGCCTCTTGCAGACTCTGCATTGACCGGACTGATAAGCCTGAGATGGATTGGGTCACAGCTCCTACCAAGGAAAACTTAAATCCAGGCAAAGATTTTTGATGACAGTGCAGAAGGAGAGATGCCAGTGAATTTCGCCATGTAGATTTCACACAATCCTGTGGCTGTCTAATCTTCAGCCCTAGGAAATCCATGGAATGGGTTTCGATATCCTTTGGGAGGTTGATAGCCAGGGGCTACCACCACTGTGATTTTTGGCTTGGGAACAGGGGATCTCTTGTGCTCCACTGTGTTCAGATTTCTTAATTGTTATGAAATTGGACCTGTCCTAGGGCAGCAGAAGACCTCACAGAAGAATTCACAAACTTCATCTTGGACTCCTATGAGATGTCTGCCAGCATTGGCAAAATGCTAATAGCATGGGGTTTAAAGGATTAAAAAAAGAGAAGACTGGAGTCTACCATAAATAATATTCAGTGGGCTGATATCTATGGCCCCCTAGGAATGATTAGATGTTCAGTGTTTCTCCAAGGGATGCCAAAGGACTTTCCCAGATGCTCAGGCCTGCAAATCCAAGTTCCCATGTAGTGTTAGACTCCAAAGCAAACTCAGCCAAAGAAGGCTATGGAGCTATCACATAATTAAACCTGGAAATGCAGAGCATGTTTCATCTATTCATTTTTCCCCAGTGTAGGGCACCAGGTAGTGATGAACCACCAGCTCTGAAATTATACGGATCTGATTTTATGGTTTATTAGCTAAGTGACCTTCGGCAGGTTACTAAATCTCTTCTGAGAGGTCATTATCTTTATCAACAAGCAGTTAGGACTGCCGCACAGACTTGATGAGATCCTGTAGGGAAAGGAACCATACCTGGCACACGTTGGGCTCTTAATAAACATCAGTCTTTGCCCATTTGTTCCAAGAAGTTGATCAAACAATGATACCTGGGTTGGCTTGCTCTTCTTTCTGTTCTCTACTTTGTGTTGGCTAAGAGCTGGATTCTTGGTTCTGATTTGCTTCTGTTTCTGAGGTCTGGCTCATATTTTACACCTCGAGGGGTGACTTAATTACTCTGGCCTTGTTTTACAGGCCCTGCCTCTGGTTTGTTTCCCAGATCACACACGCTTTGACACATACAATAGCTTGCAGACCTCTGTCTGGATTCTTGGCATATCCCCAAATGTGAGAGGCAGAATTTCTTAGAGCTGCTCATTCATCTCCTTTCCCCAAGAGGGAGTATGCATGAATTCCTTCAAACATCCCACCTCAACCCCTGATCCATATTATAAACTAGGATTGGGAGTTTCTTCATAATATTCTATAAGGTGCTGGTGAGATCTTTTCCATGACAAAATTCCACCTCTTTCCCTAGTTCGTTAATAATTAAAAGTCATCATTTTCTAATTTTCCATACTGGTTCACATTACAGAAGGCTACCTGAGAAAACTCAACTCGCCTGTTTTTAAGGGAAAGCAATTACAGATCTTGCTTTTGAACCACTAATAAGACAGTCTGTCAAATAAAAACACATGTTCTTACTTGTATTCCAAATTCTTCGCTAGGAAAATTGCTTCTTAATAAAAAGAGTTCCCAGATAACGTCCTTCTTTTATCCTGAGAAAGCTTTTCCTTTAAAGATTGTTAAAATAAAGGCTCTCTGGTTTTCTTGTGATATGGTAGCATTTTACACAATTAGTGTTTAAATACAGACTTATCCTATGTATGATCAATCCTGCCCCTTAAGGTCGAAGTTGGAGGATCTTGCTGCATTCAACTATGGGAAACGGAGATCCATCCAGGTGAGTAACGCTGTGAAGGAACTGGGACTGGGACTCCTATTCTTGGCCTCCTATGTTCCATTTACCCCTGCCATTTTAAGACCCGTGTCCACCTAAGGAGCCATGACTATACTTATGGATTTTTTTTTTCCCACCGTGAAGAAGGTGTATTTGAATGTGATCCACTTCCCACAACCTCCTGTGGCAGTATCTCTGTGATGTGCAATACCAACAGGCACCGTCCAGCATTCCACTCCACCAGTATGCTCATAGTTATCTACTTTCTCTCCCTCCAGGGGAGGGGGTACCACCAGTTACACACATACACTAGCCTCTCCATCACCTACTCTAGCTCTCAAGATAGAGCCCTGGGAAATGTGTGCTTCATGAATGCTGCTGGGCATGACAGTTTGAGCATCTTTATTGAATTCTCTTCCTAAAGCTTTCTGTAATTAAAAATGTGGTCAGTGGTTAGTTCAAGTGGATAAGGCATTTTTTAAAAATTCACAGAAGCAGAGACTGTTGTCATGGATTTCGAACCTAGATCCAAAAAGACAAAAAAGAAAAAGAAAATGAAAAAGAAATGAAATGAAAGAAATGAAAAAGAAAAGAAAGAAGGTGAAATTTAGTATTTTTGGAGAAGAAAAAGAGCATTATCTTGCCCAATCATCCATCAAATGAAGTTCCTTTTTGAGAGCTAAGGAGTAAGTTGGCTGGATGCTATTTGAATTAAAAAGTCTAAGACATGTGTAACCAATGAAATATACATATATATGTTATACAGATGGTATGTGTGTATATATATATATATATATAAAATATATATTTGGTACATGTATTTCTAGTATATAATTAGTTAAGGGAACAAAGAACAAGATGTACAGAGGAAAGGGCTTTCAGACATTAGTCAAGGATTCCCCTTTCAGCTCAACAAACACATTAGCAGTGAGGACAAGTTACCTGTTGTCTCCAGGCTGCTGTTTCTAATATCTTGTACAGTGGTTACAACTTCCCTTTGCCTTCTTTGCAGCCTCATCATGATGAAATATAATACTATTTGTAAGAAGTATTTGAATTGTTTGAAAAGCATACGGTGACAAAAATCTAAGATGGTAATACTGGTGGAAGGCCCTTATTAGAACCTAGAAAGACCATTGTAAGTAGGCTCGCAGGCCATCACTTGCTTTTTGGTGTGTTTCATCCTATTCGACATGAACCCAATGCTAGTTTAGTCATTCAAAATACTGCTTTGCTCATGCCATTTTCCCGCTCAAAAGCAAAAATATCCCCCAACCCAAATAAAAACTTTGTAATTGCCTTGTTTACTAGAAGAAGTAAAAATTCATGATATAGGTTATCCTTGACATAATCTCTCACCTCACTTGCTGTCAAACCATTCTTCGCACTGCCTCTAATCTTGTCCTGAGATTCCCAGCTTCTACCCCCCTTGCTGTGAATCCTAGCCTCCAAGACTGAGCTCTAATACAGCACCTTCAAGTGACTCAGCATTGTATAAAAAGCATTGTACTTGAGTTCCAGCCCTGCTTCTTGCACACAAAAAAAAAAGTTTTGCAATCTTGGACAAGTCAATCAAACTGTATGGACTTCAACTTGATTAACTTAAGATGGGATAATAATAGTCCCAAGGTCTGGATAGGAGAATTCCTCAATACCCTTTCAACTCAGGACATTTAAAACAAACAAACAAACAAACAAAAAACCCTACATTTTTTTTTTGGAGAGAAGCTCTAAGAGTATTTATTTCTTCATCACAAATAGTGCTTATTCTCATATAAAAATAGGTAACTGACATTTGAATTCACTTGCATATTACCAACTTTTGTAATTGCCTACCTGAGGGTATGAATGCATATTCTTGCAGATAATGGACCGTATGAATTTCAAATGATTTCTGTCATGAATCATAACTAAGTAAAACTTTTCATATGTCAGTTTCCTCCTTGATCAAATAATATATGTATTAATAAAGGTACTTTGCTGTGTGGAGAAGTGAAATGCTCTGTGTAACATGAGAGAAGCACATAGAAAAATAATTAGGATTCAGCAGGTTTTCTCATTATGACTCAGGTTTTGGCCTTGGATGCAAATCTCTAAAGGAAGAGGTGGTACCCACAGAGCTTGGTTTCTCTGGATTTATTCGCAGTTAATAAAAAATGTCTGCAGAACATTTCACAAAGCACTACAAGTATTTTCATTAATAATCGTAACTAGACAATGACATAAAATCATTTTGTTAAGAAGCACACTTTATAAACCTTAGCTTGTTGGCAGACAAGAGAACTACGTCCAATACACAGTAGTAGGAGGTCTGAGTCATTGGCCATGAATGGGAAAGCCATTCACACTTGCATAATATGTCTTAGATCATTCTTCATTCATCCAAACACTCCTCTTCTCATTTGAGATAACTGATACAGCCCTGGGCTATGTTTATCTTTAAGTAAGTGGACAGAGGACAGATTAATAAAAAGACATTTATATCTTAGTCCTGGGTTTTATCAGAAAAGTGAAAGGAAAGGACCATGAGTATTAAAGCCTCCTTTCTAATGGGGGGATTTCTGGGCTTCCTGTTAAAGTTATCCATGTGAGTGTTTATTAATACTCGTCATTTATTTCTTTTAATGATATATAAAACCTACACCTGTTTACTTGAACTAGGACTTGAGTCAAAGTCATAATAGTTTATTAACCATCAGAGAACAGGATCCTAAACAGATTCACTTCTCCTTTCTACACTTAGTGTCTATCAAGTGCCAGGCATTCTTCTTACCCCAAGGCCACGGCAATGTTAAAAACAGAGTACCTGACTTCATGGGACTCGCATTTTTATGACTGTGGGATGGACAGTAAAGAAATACAGTAATAAATAATGGGTATGCTACAAAGTAGAGATAATTGCTATAAAGAAACCTGGGAGCAAAGTGAGGTTCCTCTGTAATGCAAGGGCTACCTTAGATGGCGTGGTTAGATATGCCTCTTAAGCAGATGACATTCCAGCAGAGACCTAAGTGGAAATATTTGAGAGATCATATATCACTCCATGAACCAGCTAGACCATGGCCAATCCCTAAGCATTCTATACTGCGCTAAGTTCTACAAGAAATACAGGGTCCATCCCTTAAAGAACTCATAATTTGGTCACAAAGACTGGCCTAGCACACATGGGATTATTAGGCAGTAACAGATGATAAACTGCATGTTACTGATTCTGGGTCCAGAAGTAGATTTTGAAGCATCTGCGGGTATTTGGGGGAGTTTCATGGAGGAGGTACACTTTCACCTTCTGAAGCTAGAAAGAATCCAGTAACATGAAGAATGAAAGGAAAGAATATATGAGGAGCTTGGGCAAAGAATGGGAAGATCAACGAAGGCATGGGAGATGAGCAGAGAAGGGAGGAAAGTCTACTGAATACCAACTGTATGCCAGGTCCTGTGAAAGGTGGTTGATGGAGGTTATTTTTTTAATATCCCTTAACTACACATGAAGAAGATATTACTGTGGGAAGGGCTGGTTAAATTAGAGACACTAAGGTCCTGCCCTCCACCATACTCATTTTAAAGATTCAGAAGAGGAAGTAAGGACACTGCTTGCTTGTAAAGTTAATGATTTAGTAAATGGCAGCTGATAAGTTTGTCTAGTTTGGATGGGATCAGAGCGGGGCAGCAAAGTATCTGGAGAGTGGAGTGTCCAGCGCCTGATGAGGGGAAGACCAGTGAGGTAGGTGACAGGAACCCAGGCATGAGTGACGGTCCTGATTTCGAGTAGAGGCAGTGGAGCTGGGGAGTGAAGTGTCATTTGGAGGACATGGAGACAGGTTGGATGGAGGAGAATAAGGAGATGTCATCTCAAAGGATTTGGTAGGGGAAGAGAAGGGAGTGCAGTGGAAGTAGGGGAATGGGAGGGTTGAGGAGGGGACCACAATATGGATCAGGTCAATGTCAAGCCTAACTGCAGAGCGATGGGTTCAATTTGTGCATGCTAATAGGTTATTTAGTAACATTGTATAGTACATGGACTTAACTAGAAAATTAAATATAGAGTTGGTCTTTGCAAGCTGTGTCCTTCCCTGTAACCACATTTCATTCCAGGAGGTTTAGCTTCTTCCTCTTCAAACCCAACAGGACTACACATGGAGCGCTTTTGTGGGAAATCTGACTGCTTGCCAGGAGGCACCACCTCATTCTGACCTCTCCTTCGGCTCCTCTCCTCATCAAAACCCCCTTTGCCCATGTCCTACTCTTGTAATGCTGGGTAGCAATATTTTACAGATGATGGTGTAGAATGCATTGTCTAACCAAGCTAACATATCTTTGTTACTATAACCATTTGATTTTATTATTAATTTTTTTTTAAAGATTTTATTAATTTATTTCTCACAGAGAGAGGGAGAGAGAGCACACACAAGCAGGGGAAGTGGCAGACAGAGGGAGAGGGAGAAACAGGCTCTCTGCTGAGCAGGGAGCCCGATGCAGGGCTTGATCCCAGGCTACTGGGATCAGGACCAGAGCCAAAGGCAGACACTTGATGGAACCACCCAGGCTCCCCTAACCATTTGAGTTTAAAGAAACATCGAATACAGGAATTTCAGTTTGCAGGACAAGACAGTGAGAGACTAACTGAAAAGAAAACATGTTTTTTGAGCTCCAGAGAATTGTTTCCTCCAATATGGAAAACAAATAATTCAGGATGTTTCACAACTAAGCATTATTATTAGTGCCACAAGTATTTTCTGATTAAAAACAATAAGCCAGTCTGAGACATGAATAGTTGACTATTATAAATATTAAAAAGTCAGAGATATTTCCTTAACCTCTTAATTAATTAATCTTTTAAGAGCTCGTCAACATTAAGAGCAAAATCTAGGTGATAATCCTGTCGCTTTGGACCAGTATGCAGTGTTTATATTCCCTTCCCTGAGACTTGTTACCATTTAAAATATTCAATTAAATTGATAACTCCTATCAATGAAGCCCATCGGAAGACTTGAGGAGAACATTCTTAGGTTTTGAGATGCTAAAGAAAAATAAAGTGAAATGCTTCCCCTCAGAATGGAGAAATTTATGAAATTGATTATCCTTCCTGCTGTTCTCATTGGATTTCTCCATTCCATTTATCTAAGGTAATGGCTAATCATCTGAATGTCTATGAATGATTTCTCCACAGATTAGTACATTATAGTAGATTTCTCTATGTTATTTGCTCTTTTTACACAACTTATTTTTTTCAAATATAATTGGAATTTCTTATCAGCCTCTTCTTCAAATTCTCAGCTTTTCAATCTTAATGAATAGATGAGGCCAGGGAGGAAATGGCCATCTCAAGTCCCTGTAGGCACCCAGATGCACAGACCTGAAATTCCCAGACACTAAACCTGTCTGTCTTTTCTTAAGAAGTTTCACCTGAGAGTTGGAGAACTGAGTTCTTCTTAGATCAGATTCTGGCTTGATGAATTTCAAAGGGCTAACTCTGGTTTTCTCCTCTAACAGCAATGAATTTCCACTGGGATTCTTGTAAATGATTGCATTATACCCCGAAAGACAGAAAGGACTAGAACAAATGGTAGTATTTATGGCATTTCTTAGGACACGTTAAAATAATGAAAACACCAAGATACTGACTGTGCCCTCTCAATAGTCTGGATACCAAATGTGTTAACCACATACTTTACTCAATTAGCCAACATTGGCCGCAGCTCTCTCCTTGTGCCCGACAACATGATCCGAGCTGGGGAAGGGAATGATATTTGACTCTTTCACCCACTAAGGAGCTAAAAAGTCTAGTGCAGGAAACAGACATGTAGATAATTGCACAACAATGAGAGGAGTCCTAATGGAGACAAATTAAACAGTGGTTCTGGAATCCTGTGGAAACAGTGTCTCTGTTATTTACAAATTGAAAAAAATGCATATTGTCAGGAGGAATGCATGTACGCACATATGTACAACTCGAGTCTGCACACTTGAAATGTCCTATTAGTTAAAAATATTAAAGTGTAAAGCAGCTCGCAGAAACATTTTTGCATTAAGTTCACCATGGGTGAAATAACTGTCCTCAATAAACTCAAATATATCATCTGCAGAGATCTCAGTGATACTACAAACATTCCTTGGTGTGAAAAACGCCTCCGGTGTGTATCTGTTAGTACCGCTAAATAAGAGCGTTTCCCTGTCTTTACCTTTATCCCGTATTTTTAAACTGTCTTATTAGAAATCTCTGAAATACCACCGGGTCTACAACCCAAATGGAAAGAAGAGAATCACAGACTTTAATTGGCAGTTCCATCTCAAGCACCTTTTAGCCGACGGTTCCTGGGAAGATTTTATTTCTATGAAAAATACCACACTAGCGTTTGAAGACTAACTATGTTTTTAGGCTGACTGTATTATTATATTTGTAAAGTGGTTATGACTTCACACACCATTAATGCAGACGATTCTGTAGATGTACTATCCCACGATGGCTGCAAAGATATTTTCCCCATGTTCTGTAATTTAAGGATGTATACAAATTTATCAGCAGATGCATATATCAAGAATTTCAAGTTCTAGAAGTCAAAACTTTCTGGTAGGCCAGCTTCCCTCTTTGTTGACCAGCTTTTAAATTTTAAATAACAATCTCAATCCTGGGAAGAGGTTAAAACTTCCATTTTTTTCCTCAAGTTTTTTCACTATATCAGATTCATAAGTATGATTGGATTTATGGTGATATGATGAATTTTTAACCCAAGAAAGCATACACAAAGTATGGTGAGACAATATTCTTTGTTTCTTTTATGTTCTGTAGGCCTTCTCCCAACACAAGGGCAAAAATGTCATCATTTTGCTGACTGAAATCCAATGATAGCTCTACCCATTCTCTTGCAAGAGTCGGAGGGAAAATATTCAGCAGGCACCCGGTGATGATGTGTTGGAAGCCTGGTAGAGTTTGGGTAACTTTCCGCTCTGCTTCCATCTTCAACACTGGGCATCAAAGAACAACCATTGGATATCTTTCCATCTGAAGGCAAGGGTGTGCAAAACCTATTTGCTATTGCAGGGGCATAAATTTCAACTGCTATAATGTCAAGTAGGGGCATCCTGAGGGGAAGGAGATTTTCAGGGCTGTAAGTTACCAAGAAGGATTCAAGCTGTTTAAATCCAATGTCATTTTTTAAATTGCTTGAAAACCACTTTTAAACCTGCACTGTAATGTTTAAAACATAACCCCATTTATACTGTATTTAATATTCTGAAAATTGTACACTGCATATACAAAAGTATTCCTTTTGCTGAGCTATGACAATATTTAATCTGTACTTTCACATGTTAATTGCTATCCTGAAAAAATGCACAGGTGCTATTGAAGATCTTTATCCAATACAATCTGATGATGTTTTTATGCTTCATTATACCATTGGTCTGAAGAGATGTGCACTGCTGGGAAAATATGCAAACTGCTAATGTATGGTTCTCTAATATGCACTGATTTCTAAAACAACAAAAATCTGACTGAAATGCACAGATCGTGCCTAAATTCTAACATAGAGTTTCATCTTTATTTTTAAATGACATTATTGTATGTATTCTTACAAATAGTATCATTTCCCAAGTGGCAAAGAGATGGAAACGATGCAGTTTGGATGGTTGACTATGACTTCTTATTTTCATATATCATTATTTATAAGTCATAAATTTCCTCTTGCAAGTTAAATAAGCCTCTAGTGAAAATTCCAAGGTGATTTAGAGGGTGGTGCCGGAAGGTCTCCAGGCCTCTTAGTGGCTCAGAAGAGAAAGACCACAGCAGCATGGATAAGTAGAACCTTCTGATATTTAGACCTGTGTAAGGGGTCCCACTGGAAGAGTGTCCATGTGATCTGAAACCTTACCCCCAATGACTACGTTCTCTAACTCAGGGTCCACCCTGGGAAAGAGCTCTTCCTGTTGTCAAGAGAGCCATCAGGAGGGGAACAAAGAGTGAAGATGTTAAAATGGGAAATTATTTATTCTTAGGGCCAGGCCTGCTCCTCATGCCAAGTATACCCAAAAGAAAATCAAATCAGTATCCCCCTCCCCCCAAGATGCTTAAGCAGAGAATGCCTCCCTTTGTAGCACACGTGACCACATTCTTGCCGGTGTTATGGTAGCTCCATTCTGTGCTGAACACTGTCACAGCAAAATCTTGAAAGTATTTTATTTTAAAGAGATTGTGAGACGGGATCAAAGAAATGGTTTTTTAAAAAAGAAGCTTATGTAAAGAGCCCTGCACATTTCATGAGTATACAGCTTTCATCTGCGAGTACTTTAGGAGAGGGTAATGACGCCGGCATTCCTGGATCAGAATCAAACAATTGCTTTGGTTCAAAGTCATTACTAAAGTCCTTATTCCAGTGCAGAGCTGGCACTCATGTTTATGGCCATTCAATGCAGAAGTCAAGGAGGAAGAGAACTGTTTGGGGAGTTCACATGTGAGCTGGAAAATAATTAGATGTAGACACGACTCTCTTCCCCTCTCCAATGTGGGGATATTCTTTTCCTCACAGCCTCAAATTCCTGGATAGGGCTCCTCATTTTTAAACTCAAGGCCTGTGCACATGTTGCTTCCTTCCCTTGCACGCATTCCACTCTCCTGACCTCACTCACCCTTCATCTCTCTCACAAGTATTGTCCTTCTGGTGATACCCAGACCCTGGGTATCATCCCATCCTGGTCTGGCTCAAGTGGCATCCTATGATTGTCAATGCACATGAAACACAAGCCTCATTGCCCTGTTCCTATTGTCTGTCTGTCTACCCCTGTGAGACTGCACACATCTTGAGATCAGGAACTATCAGTATATGCTTCTCTGCTGCCTAGCAGAGTGCGAGTTAATATTTGAAGGGCTCTCTCGTGGCCTTTGTGAGAAGGTAAGAAGGATTTTAAACAAGTCACATGATATTCTAAGATTCACGGTATGAGTTCCAATCTTCATTAATTACTTATTTTAGGAAAATGATGTATAGGTTATATATAAATTGTTAAAAACAGTCACATGTAAACTCTCAGTGACACAATTCGATAGTAAGATTTAATAAGATTCAAACCAATGGCCCTTTCTCAGCTTTTAGATTCTGTTCTACTTATTACTTCTTGGTACAAGGTCTCAGAAGGGAAAAAAAAAATTACCAGAGAGCATGGTCAAAATAAATATATTTAGGAAGGGAAATAGATGGAAGAAAAAGACATTAATCATACTTGACATTGAATAAATTCTTAACTGTGTACAAATATCTGCAAAAAATACTTAGGAAAGTTCATCTATGTGAAAATTCAAACTGTATAATTCTCTCAAGGTCATTATTAGACTTTTGGGTGTTGTATACTTGTATTTTTGACAAACATGAAAATACGGGTAGGTGTCATTACTTTTGAATTTTTACATTCTATTTCTCTATGATGGCTGCACAATATAATGGCCCACATATACTTCAAGGTATTCTTTTTAAGACGAGAAGTTTTGATTAGAAGAGAAGTCATGGAGATATTGTTGCTCTTCTGAAGCAGAAGCTTTCTGAAATTTTGCCTTTTCTGCGGGTTGAGACTAAGGAGAGGTACCGCTACTATTTGTGGATGAATGAATTTATATTCCAGGCCATGGGACTTCTTTATTGCCTCTGCTGGAGTTCTAGATAAAACCTCAGATACACCTTCCTGATTGTCAGAGCACGTTTGTAATTGAGCTCTGCACTGAATAATTCCTTTAAGCCAGGCAAACTTTAGAAGAGAACAAAGGGCATGTGGAAGTCAGACGCAAAGCCTCCCAAAACATGAAGCCAGATAGATTTTCAATAATTTAAATGGCCAATTTGGATAAAATTTTATATTAGTTAAATCTTCTGATTGTTCATTAAAATCTTTAATCAAATCATAACTCATCTGAAAAGGGACTAGAACGTACACCACATGCTTTATTCTAGGTTATAAATGTATAATTTTCAGTTAATTTAAAAAATCCTCTACATGGGAAACTATTCATCATTGAGATTTCAAAGCTGAGTTAACCAAATATGCTTAGGTGCCTAAAGAACAAAGCTGGAATATAATGAATCATCAAATGCCAGAAAATGGAAAAAAAGACAAATTGCCTTTTAAGGTCAAGATGGCACACACCAAGTATGTGTCCCTGAGTGAAATCATTTCTTCCCTTTCCCAGAAATACATTAATATATGTTATATTATATTATAATGTATAATTATATTATATATAATAAGCATTTATATTTCATATATTTATAAAATATAAAGATATGTTATAACTATTTATTTATATATCATATTTCTATATTGCAAATAGAAAATATAATAAATGTTATATATAATATTTATATTTTGTAATGTGAATATAGTAATATATTAATGCAGCACCATTAATTCATCACAGTGCTCATTCATAAGGAGCCCAGAGGTAATCTTGGGCTTCTACGCAGCACAGAATTCCAAGTAGCACAACTCTTCTATTGGATCAATGAAATCATCTCTATTTTTAGACTTCCTTTGTACTCCAAATTGGCATAATCGCCCAATAATGTCTTAGAAGGGTTACACATTCACTGTTGAAAAGGGACTAGAGGTCATCTGGTTTGAACAACTGCTGCAGAATCTTCTAGAAAAGGTTAACCTCTGTTTGAAACTTTTAGGGACAGAAACCCTGCCTCATTAGTACTCACATCACTTGCAGACTCTTAGAAAGGTTAGAAATTTGCTCCTTATGTCAATTCAACATATGTCTTTCTGTAATTTCCTCACAGAGTAAAACGAATTCCACCAAAAAAGATGGACTGTACATCTTCAACACTGAGTTACCCCATAGTTTCTCCTTCTAGGTTTCACTTTGCTAAAAATATCTTTAAATACTTTACTAGTACCTCGTGTGGCACAGTTTCCAGGTCCTTTATCAGCTAGTAAGAAGAATAATTACCCTTTTTAATCATTAGTTACAATTAATATTTCAATCACGATATCTACCATCTGATGAAATAAAACCATTTTTAAGCAGTTAAAAAAAAAACAGGTAAAAACTGTATCGTCTGAGTTTCCTTTGCATTTAGAGAGACCAGAGCTTTTAAAAATGATTAGAAGATGATTAGATCTTATTTTTGTTGATCAGTGTCCCTCTTTTAGAAATGGCTATTGCTGGGAAACACACAAATATTTATTTTTCCTCCATGAAACTGAACATAGTGGCGTGTCTGAGGTAAAGTTAGATAATCTTTGTTCTCTACATTTACATATATCCCCACATGTAACCCTTCTCTTTGGCTATGGCTGAAAAACCAGAGAATTGTGTGTGCTCTGTTTCCATCTTTTTGACCATTGGGGTGCTCTTGATTCTTATCAACTGTTGCCAACACACAAACATACTCTCATCTCATATTCTTCAGCCACAAACAGGTTATCTGCTTCACTTTCAATGATTATGAGAATGTAAAGATGACAAATATGGACACAATATATTAATGGCATAGACGTAGATAGAGCTAGACCAATACATCTGTGTTCCATGACCCTCCTTCACGCTTTGGTAGTAGAATAAGTGTATTAAAAAGAGTTTCGGGGGAAGAGGGGACATGGATTTAGTGTTCATTCTTTCATGGCTCTTGGGGCAAGTATATTTGCTTCAACAGAGCTCCTTTTCCTTAGGAGTTAAACAAAATTCTAGCCCTCAGTTTTATTAGATTATTACAAAAGTTGTCTAAGTTCTAATTTGATATACAATCAGTTATTATATATTATACATTCACCACACTATCTTAATGCATCCTTGGTAACTCGGGAATGTGAGTAGGAGATATTTTTTCAATTAAGAGGAATTTGTCTGTTGTACAATATACTCCTCACTAGTTATAAAGCAAGTCTAGTGGCCTACCTTACTTACTATCTAAGAGGTTATACCTTAATTCACATTATGGTTCAAAATATTTTGAAAGTGAAGAAAAACAGTGGGATTCATGTATTGATGATCACCAACATACCCCCAAACATATAGTCTGAAAATATTAAAACTATCGAGTTGTAGTTCATATAAGGATGCTAACTGGAACCATATAAAAGTTATTCCACGTTTATCCCAGGTGGCTTTTCCAGAAGAAAAATTAATACTTCTATCTAGAAACTTAGCTTTTACACCCACATTATAAAGGAAAAGTGGTCAGTAGTTAAATAAAACTGTGAGCTCCTTTCAAAAAGGGACCTGTCATATTCACCTCTGGTTTCTATGTGCAAGGCACAGTGTAGATAGACACTCAAAAGATCTTCATGAGTGAATGCTGACTTGCTCATATGCTCCTCAGGGTCCTTCACTGAGCTCTATCTCCTAGGAGCCCAGAGAACTGACCCAGTGAAGACAAAATCATATTTAGATGGAGTTACACTTAAAAATGTTCCTCTTATTAAAAGTTGCATGCTAAAGGCGCTTCAGCCCCAAATGATTGCTTATTAGTACCCAAACTTATGCACTGGGAAAGAGAAAAGGAGTACAGCTGACCCTTGAACAACAGGGCTTTGAACTGCATGAAACCACTTATCCATTTATATGTGGATTTTTTTCCCCAATAAACACAGTATAGTATTGTAAATGTAATTTCCTTTCCTTACCATTTTTAATAGGATTTTTTTTTCTCTAGCTCACTTTAGAGTAAGAATGTAGTATGTGATACATATAACATACAAAATACGTGGTAATTGACTTTGTGTTATCAGTAAGGCTTTTGGTCAACAGTAGGCTATTAGTAGTTAAGTTCTGGGGGAGTCAAAAGTTACCTATGGATTTTTAATGGCATGGAGGGTTGTGGGAGTGTGGGGGGTGCCCCTTATGTTGTTCAAGGGTCAATTGTATATGTTATGTTGCTCTATTAATTTATATTATCTAGCAAAATATCAGAGCATTGAAAAATTATATACTGACAATACAGAAAGTAAAACAATCATGGAAATTACTTCTGCTATTATTCTTTCTAGTAAATACAATGAGCCAACATTAAGGAACACAGCTATAAACATTTATGTACCTATGAACAGCATGGGGTGAATAATTGGATAATAAGGCTGTACAAATCCAATTTAAAAAAATATAATTATAAGACTAGACCATGAATATCTACAATGGGTATAATAATATATCTTGATTTTGCTGAAGTATTTGATATAGTGTCTCATAAAATTTTATTCACAAAATTAATTTATACTGTCTATTATAATTCACTGAGCACTGTCCGAGAAACCAGACTTGATCATGTGTAGGGAATAAGATTAAAAGCAAATAACAAAGGTTAAAAATAACAAGTAGCTATACTTCCCAAAAAGCCTAATAAAATATCTCAAGCACTTAGCATTGCTTAACCCTTTGCTGATTCATCAAAATGTAAATGTTATTTTAGTGAGTAATTCAGGACATCTAGGAAGATCAAAGGATGCTCAGCCGAGCTCATTTTACTTCTAACAGTGGCTTTCTTATAGTAGGCACTCAATAGATACTGAATAAAGAAATTAATAGGATTGTAAAATAGGATATCACTACTTTAACTGTACAAAGAGATGGTGGGGTGTGATAAGGTTAAATCACTTGTCTAAAATCACAAGCCTGGTTAGCATTAGATCCAGGACCATAACTTAGTTTTCTTAAATTATGAGGAACATGAACCTTTGCTGGGTGGTCAAAATTTAGCCCTTCCACCTATAATATATAAGAATGTTAAGAATTTACACAGTAGTCTGAGAAAATAAGAGAATAACAAAATCATAGCACTGTTTAGCATCGTTTGTTGCAGGAAATGCATTTAATTGTACAAAATGTCTGTCATGTGTAAGAACAACATTTGAGCTAATCTTTACACCTAACACAAGGATGCCATGCAAGATTTCCCATCAAATTTTGCAAATGGCGGCTTTCGTTAGTTAGCCTTGATCATGGATTTCATCTCAGGGCTGTAAGGCATGCACTAATCATAGACGGAGCACGGAGAAGCAAGGTTCATTTTTTAAACCCATTTCTCTCTGAGCTAATAGCTTACACTGATCACACTGCCATGGTTCCTCACTATAAAGTCTGGCTAACCTTTATTCCTTTTCCATTGCAGATTGGTGGAGGAATAATGGGTTAGCCCTATGTCACAAGTTTTATTAGTGTGCCATCTTCAAAGCCACGTGGAAATTTACTATTGAGGTTACACACCACACACACACAAATAGGCACAAAGATCAAAAGTTGACCTGTTTCTAAAGATAATCGCTTAATCCACATTCACTTACAAGTTTGTGAAAATGCTAAAATTCCCTGATGCCATTTTTGTGAAATCTCAGAACCATACTTAATGACAAGGTAAATGAGGATTAAATCATGCCTATGAGTAAAGATTCATTTAGCAGAGTGGGAACATCTAAAGACACCAGGAGTACTTGGGACGTTCAGGAGGTGATAAGTAAATTATAATATTATCTGTCTGAACTATACATGCAACTCTGTAGCAGACATTCGGGTAGATAGGATAAGAATGGAAGGTGGACACTAAACAGGAGAGCTTTTAATCCCATAGACCTGGGAATTTTAACCCAGTGCTCAGTATGGATTTTGACCAGTACAAGCAAAGAATGACTATATCAGAAGGTTTTAGGGAGGCAGGCAGGCTTTTGAGAATGATGCTTTAGTGGCTTTGAAATAAACTTGAGTGGGACCACTTCAGACGTAAGAGAGTAGTCCTGATTATCTGCAAAGGACAAGTTTCCCTGTTACTCATAATGAACAGTGCAGTTCAGTGATCCTTAATGAGCTGAATCAGGTGGGGAACTTACTCAGTACACATTCCCTTCCTCCATCCAAACTTCTGACCCTCCCCTGGGCCAGTTCCCAGGCTTGCACCCATTGTGAAGGAAGGGGGTAAATGTCTTTGATGGGAGGGTATCTCCTTTCTCAGATATGTTTGGATGGGAATGAGATGGAGAAGTTCTGATAGTGGTAAAGGAGATTAAACGAGAGGAAAAAAAAAAACAAAGCTCATTACTGGAATGCTTTTTCTAAAAGGCCAATCGATCTAGGTAAGTATGTGTTACGTAGATGAAATGTGAATACGGTAGCCAGTTTGAGCTTAGAAAAGGCTTTAGAGATAATTTAGTACAACCTCAAGTAACATATGAAATAAAAGTGGTCCAGAGAAGCTAAATTATTTGGTTGAGGTAGCACAGTAGGAGCCAAAGTTGAGGCTCAGACCAGGTCTCCTGAATGCCATCTACACACCCCAGGCAACAAACTCTCTCCCGAGTGGACAAAATGGTGGCACAAGTTCTACGACACACATTATTCAACCAAGGTACTCAGCTCTCCATTGTGCAAGTTGTTACTCTGCCAGGAAAATGCTTCTAACCACAAGAACTCTAAAGTAATTGGTGGAAACATCTTTTCTTGAAAGAATTAAAGGCAAATGAGACAATGATATAAACAAACTGTGACTAAAATGCTGAAATTTGAGGATGTTTTCATCCATATTTCATTTAACTGCGGTTAAGGACTCCAGAGAAAACAATTTCAGAGATGCCTCTCTTTGCTTGTAGTTCTGAATAATGTGTTTTCCTCATGTAAGTATCTGTTCTCTGAGTGTGAAAACATGAGCTGTGAGGAAGGGTCAGTCTTTGAGAAAGGACAAACAGATTCTGGTTTTTCTTTCTATAGCTGTTACTTCATGGACACATCTGATGTTTAGTAGGACACTGTCAACAACCCAATGTAGACAGACAAACAAGTGCAGATCAAAGCACAAACAAGGCAATTTGGCTGAAGGATAATATTTCACAGCCCTGTTTTTAAAAATTCCTATTTTTGTAGTCTCAGGGAATAGAATCTACTGTTCCCCCTCTAACATTCGACACCATGGCTAAGCACAACTGCATGCAAAAACGTAACAGCGTTCCCCTTGCAACAACATCCAAGGGTTCTGTTGAAAAACTCTCTGGAACACACAGGGTTTCCCAAACATGGTGCAGAATCTACTTCCTCAGAATCAACCATGTTTTACATTTGCTGAGCATGGGAGCTGTTCATAGCAGCTGGAAAGGGAGAAAGTATTTCATTCTTGAAGAGATCTCACCCGCGATTGCTCTGGGAAGCTGGAAGAGTCAGTGAGGGTCTGAAAGTCAAGGCTTTCTAAGGAATCACCATGGGAGCAATTGATGACATCACTGAAAACAAGCCTGACACTGGTGCACTAAACCTCACACAGCAATCAGATGCACAGGGGAAATGATATATGATCACATGTACAGCATCCAGAATTCACTAAGAGCCAGAAGAAAACATCCTGAGACATTATCCCATTTCTATTGTGAAATTGGCAGTATTGCATCCCAGGAAATGATGTAGATAGCAGCCAACAACCACAGGGAATCTATCAGGTTCAGTATTGCAGAAATGGTTTGTACCTATACCTATCTACAGGTGCTGCACTGGGTGATGTTAGATTATCTGTGCTTCTGAGTGCACCATGGGGAGGATGGGGAGGATGAATAACTTCAGCTTAATGATGCAAACGTCCGTAATTGTAGCCACTTCTTCGTACCATTGGCCATTTTATTGGTCAGTAGAGCTGTGCATGCGTTAGATAATGTGTTCCTTCCATAAAGGACTTAGCCTCATTTACAAAAATACATAAAATAAATAAAGTAAGACAAAAACAAGCCAAGTGGAGAATGGTGGGATATTTGGATGAAAACATAGAAGAAGCAGTACACATTAATTCAATGGGAAGATCTCACAGAGTTACTAAATAGGAAACACAAAATTTTGCTACTCCAAGTTTCCCAGCGCCCAAAACCAAACAAAAGGAATATGATTCGTTTGGAAGACCGACCAGTTGCTCAGGAAATCCAACTGAGATTTCTTGCATGATGTTTCTACATTGCTCAGTGGACAAGAACCCTACAGTAAATATAGGGATGGTTTCTAGTCCTTCTACGTAAAAACAAGGGACACTTGAAGCTAGAGTAAGAGGATCAAGATCCGCCAGCATCGAGCCTGTCCAGAGATTCCATACAACACACATTTCTTTTAGCTTCAGTGAGTATAATTCACCAAGGACCGATTGCTCTTAAAATTGGGCAGGTTTCTTATAGTCAGCCTTGGGTCCTAAATTGCATCAGAAGCCACTTTTCCCCCCAGGGCTGATCTCCGCTGCTGGATATTCGACACGGACAACACACTTTCTCAAGGAGGTTTATTTTAAGGCTAGAGAGGAGGGTTAATGGCACCAGCAGGGCATATCTGAAAGATTTCACTTCACACGAGTCAAGGACACTGCAAAATCACCCAGTAATGCCGCTCCCCGTGGATGAGAGATTCCAGCATGGCACTGCCCAGGGGTTCTGAGTGCGTGTGTGTCGGACAGTTGAACCCTGATTCATCCTCGGCTAGCCATGTGCTACAAACACGGACACCCTCCCTTTGCTCCTTGGGCAGGTGCACTTATGAATATTTATTGCAGTCACAATTCTGGCTTCCCTGTCTGTCACTGTTGTTCATCTGCTGAAAGCCAGAGTACAAATCGCCGCAAATCTGGCCTTCAATATGGCAGACAACTGCTCTCTTGTCTTGTTTAATAAATTGTATTTCTTTCATGTGAAAATGAATGAAGTTAGAGTGCTCCCTGTTTTATGGGGTAGTGATTTTGTAGTAGTAAGATAGGATATAAACAGAGTAACAAGGGTTGTTTGAAGGCATGCTGAACATACTTGCTCCCATGGATTTCAAAATGAATGTGTTAATCCATGCTAATCTGGTTCAATCTTTGAAAACAATTACATTTATTTTACAACCCACCTGGCACTCTGACTAGTATTATAAATATGCTCCATTGCTTACATATTTTCACTTTATTGTACCTGCAGGCAGAGTAAAAGCAAATAAAAAGATAATAATGCTGAATTTGATTAAAGTCACTCAATAGTATATTCGACAATCTCAGATAGATCTAGTTCAATGTCTGATTTTTAATCAAGTTTAGCAAATTATCCTCTCACAAGATGAAAAAAAAATACTCTGTAAGTGTTGCATGTACAATTACTTTCAACAGCTCTTTGCAAAAGGAAACTACTTCTTCATTTTTCGGAAAGTTTGCCAAATTAAAAAAAAAAAAGTTTGCATGATATTAACACAGTCCCAGGAAGATACTTGCCTATATTATTACTCTTAAATATTAGTCTTTAATATAATTTTAGGATGACACCTGGTTGAGTGATGATCTCAGAGGCCTCAATTAGCAAAGACAGTCTTCAGATGCACGTTCAGATTTGGTTTTGTACTCATCTTTCTTGTTGGCTTTTCTGGTTCTATTCCAAGTGCAAACATCCTGGGGTGTCTATGGTGAAAGCACCTACTGAAGTACAGATATTCTTATCCTTTTGGGATATGGTGGTTATTGAGGACTGCTGAGATTTGGGGGGTCTTTATCGACCTAATGGATCACATGACATAAACAACAGAGACAGTCATTCACACTCAATTTAGGGAGGAGTCCTCCCTGCTTCAATTCAGCACATATCGCTTGGGCACTTACTCTATGTCAGGCATTGTTCTGGATCCTTCCCCTTGTGGAGCTTGCATGTTAGCTCTAGCGAGAGGTAACGAACACTCAAAATAAGGAATAAATACATGATAGAGACTGAGAGGAGGCAATAAGTGCCATGACGGGGACCAATGGCACAGGGAATTGTAGGAAGGGCAGGCAGCAATTTTTAATTGTTAAGTTTTCAGTTACCTGTTAGGTTCAAATCATCGAATCAGCCCCTCTTCGTGGGAGACAAGAGCATGTCCTCCCCTCCGAAGTTTTGAAACCATTCACAGAAGGTCCAGATTGTTCTCCCCCACCCCCCTGCCCGGGAAGAAAAGGATAATTCCAAAGAAGGAATTGAGTCAAGCAAATAAAAGGAAACTTTTAAGAAAAGTTTACAAAAGTTTACAAGATTTCTTTTGTTGGTTTGATGGGAGATTGTGTGTGGGGAGAGATGGTAAGATGAAGAGCAAAACAGAAGAAATGCATGCACGGGTCTCGTGGATCACAGATTTCTTTATCTGTTGGGAGTAAGCAGGGAGGCTAAAGACAAAGCAGGACACAAGCATGTTTGGTTTTGGACTCATTCCCACCCCTTAACCCTCTTTTTCCATGTCATATTTGTAGCCACAGGCTGGCAGGAGATATTACAGGCAACACATCAGAGAATCCAGCAAGATGAAGGGGATGAGGAAGTGGAGGGTAGTAAGCGGGAGAATGAAGGGAGAAGGTAGAAGGAAGGGTGAGCGGAAAACACGTTTTCTTTGCATAGGTAGGCCCTCCTTTAACCCACTTAGCCACCCAGGTGCCCCCCCACCCCTTTTTAAAAGATTTTATTTATTTGACACACAGAGAGAGAGATCACAAGTCAGCAGAGAGGCAGTCAGAGAGAGAGGGGAAGCAGACTCCCCGCCAAGCAGAGAGCCTGATGTGGGGCTCGATCCCAGGACCCTGAGATCATGACCTGAGCTGATGGCAGAGACTTTGGTAGGCCCTCCTTTGAGACAAACAAATGCGGAAACACTGTCCATTAATCTGCAACCAGCAAGTGTTATTTTCCCTAAACAACAGTATCTGATTACTGAAAACAAGAAAAACGCTTCTCTGGCTACAAGCAACATAGTGTAAGAAAACAACATGTTAATACCTGATCCTGATTTTAGCCTTCAAAGTTAAATTGAGTAAGAGATTTCGCCTCCTTAAAACAAAAAAGAAAATAACAACAACAACAACCAAAAAACCCTAGAAACAAAATGTAAAGCTATTTTGGGTTTCACTTTTAAACCTTTAATCAACAGAACACTGTGGCTGAGCCGAGAATGTTGGCTAAACCTTGAGCTGAAAATTCTAAAGACACTTCGGAGCACTGACTTCAGATAGAAACAGCATGACTGAAGGAATGCTCAAGAAAGTATTGAGTAGCACACCTTTGGGAACCTCTCTGCATTTATTCTATTGCATCTGGACCCACAGCAACTCAATATGCTTCACCTGCCAACACCGTGTCCCAAACATCTAAAATAAGAGAAATAGAAGAAGGAAACTCATCAGCCAGTGAGAGGCTAGTTGGCTTTCATCTGTCCTTGTTCCTTTTCTTCAACTGTCATCCCCAATCGGTGCCTCAACGATCATCACCACACTGATTAGTCTCGCTAAAAATTTCAATTCTATATTAACCTGAGTGTTTACTTTCTTGTTTTGCTCATCATGTACACATCAGACCCAGGGCTGTTCCTGCCATCGAGGAGAGTCTAATATTTATCTAATACTTTGATTAAAAAATGGTACAGTGTATATGTATAAATTAATTTTCATCTTTAATCTACAAACTAGAGACAGTAGTTAGTATTTGAAGTTCCCTAATTAGGAACCAACATCCAGAGGTAGCTGCTTCAGCACATCAAACATCATTACTGAAATCTACACAGGAGAGTTGGTTAATTAGCATAGATGGGTTTTCTGAGTCATTTTGTTGCTGGTGAGTGCAGTGTGCAGAACGCAACACCGTTGAGTCACCAGTGGCCTGGATGACAAGCGTCTGAAGAGACACAGTCCTGAGTCTCACACCTTTCCATTGTGTGTTTCCTGGTCTGCAGAAGCCACTTCCTGGTCTGCAGAAGCCACTTCCTGGGGGTCTCTGTTGCCTGATCCCATGAAGAGCTGGGCAGTTCTGCAGTCAAAATTGTACCCTAGAGTGAGCCATTCATGCAAGAAACGGCTGGAGTCTCCTGAGAGCGGAAAGAAGGATTACCTCAGGCTCATAAGGACAGACGGTGTAATGTTTTTACTCCTATTTGCTACTAAGTACAGTTTGTCAAGATCTGGTCTGCTGCTGGCTTTGAGCGTAAACACTGAGGGGCTAGGATACGGATGGGTCTTATGAACCTCCAAATCATTTTACTTTTGGTAGCTGCCAAATAGCCTGACAATCACTGAACAGCCAAACTGGCTTATATTAGTTCAAAAACACTAATGTATATTGGTAGAATGGATGAATGAATGATCCTTACCTAGCAGATAAGCAACTGGAAGGTAAGTGAACATTTCCATGGTCTAGGCATCTCCATTGCCAGATGGGGAAAATAGAGGCCAGAAATCATCTGGATTTCCCCACCTTAAGTATTTATGTTCCAATACTCCATGATTAAGCTTATAAAATCATGTGTGCGTTTGTGTGTGTGTGTAGACACACACATATAAACTGAATACAATTGCTGATTCTCTAAAAAGAGTTAAGTTTGATTTGGGGAAGTCTTCAGTGTTAGGCTCTTAATTCCCCCAAAGGCAAATGTTTTCTTTAATAGTAGTCTACATTTGTTTTCCTGACATTTAAGAAATAGCTGGACTCTTAGCAAGTCTTTTTCTTGAGTTGCTTATGATATTGATTAAGTTCTACTTCCAGAGTTTTGGGGGTAGTGGGTAATGAACAGAATCTCTGAGGTTATGTTTCAGATACTGAGTGCAGATATGAAATTAATTTATTCTCAAGATAAATCTATGGTAGGTTTGAATATAGCATGTTTTCTTTTTAAATCTATACATCTGAATGCTCTTCTGTCTTTTATCAGCTGTCCTGTTTAATTTCTGCTGGTGTTTTCTTGATTAAGACCATATGCTCTCTTAGAAACACTTGGTTTCTGTCAACTCTCTTTCATCCAGTAAGTCTGCTTTTTTTGAAAGTCACACATTCAAACACTTATTAGAAAACCTTCAAGTAAACTACACATGTGTGAAACAGTAGTAGAATTATGGCACATACTTCACCATGGTAGTTAATAGTATAGATGTGTCCTTTCTAGAAGGTTCTTCCTCTCTTTTATTTCCCTGTAATTCTCTCCTTGCTGCCACTTGCCATTTTATATGAACCAATGACACAGAAAAACGTAATCCTACTTAGCATTGCAACAGCAAACACTGAGATTGCCAAATATTTAGACTCTGTGGTAATAGTCTCAGTGGGCATTGGATAATGATCTTCAGATACAGTTAGAAGTCACAATATTCTGAATGTTTTCATCACTGAATAGAACTAATTTGGAAGATGTTTTAAAAACCTGTGTATCAGGGGCGCCTGGGTGGTTCAGTGGGTTAAAGCCTCTACCTTCGGCTCAGGTCATGACCCCAGGGTCCTGGGATCAAGTCCTGCATCAGGCTTTTTGCTCAGTGGGGAGCCTGCCTCCTCTTCTTCTCTCTCTCTGCCTGCCTCTCTGCCTACTTCCTACTTGTCTGTCAAATAAATAAATAAAATCTTTAAAAAAAATTGTGTATCATATTATTCTTATAAACAAAAATAAGCTGGCATTTGATCCATACTTCCCAAATAGGATATTCTTTTCTCCAATTATTTTATTGACAATAATGCTACTAATTTGAACACAGCCAACTTCTAAATTCTATTAATTATGTTATACAGAGTTTATTTTTCAAATTGCAAACAAAAATTCTGACTACGCCAAGTGCAAACGGTAAAAGGGAACAGATTTTTTATTTATTTTATTTTTTTATAATTTTTTTATTCTTTTATAAACATATAATGCATTATTAGCCCCAGGGGTACGGGTCTGTGAATCTCCAGGTTTACACACTTCATAGCACTCAGCATAGCACATACCCTCCCCAATGTCCATACGGACATCAGGGAATAGATTTTTAAAAGAACTCTGACAAGCCAATCTAATAGCTTTGTTTCATCCATCCTATGGATGTAAATATTAGTGGTCATGACAGAAGATTATAACATAATAAGTTGATAAGAGAACCGTAAGCATCTTTTTCCCATTGCTGAAATTTCAGGTAACGCTAATGTCATCCAGAATAGGCAATGGCCATTTCTCTTTTGATTGTTCTGTCTCACCAAGAGTAATGTCTTTGGATGAAAGTGCAAAGAACTGCTGACTTAGAAGACATTTGTTATGCTTTAACTACATGACCACACAGATTGGATTTAAGTGTTATGGGAGAAATTATCATTGGACTAATGGTTTTTCCAATATTGATCATTAGTACCTCTAGTGAATTTCTCAGTAATTAAATATACATCTACCACTCATGAGAATAATTATAATAACTATAGGAGATTTGTTTATCTTAACTAGATTATACTGTTAAAATTTGATATGCTTCTTCCAGATTCTCAGACACTGACTTCATCCTCTAGCTCCCTGGGCCTGGGAGAATCCTCAGAGATTTACTCAGAAGGGACAAACTCTCACTTTTCAGGGCCTTGTCTGTAATGGAACATAATTACCTGTTAATATATTTTTCAATGTGATATTCTCCATGTGCACTGAATTTGGTCACAAAGTGTCTTAATTATATGTTCATTTTTATTAATTTCTGAGTAACTTTCTAATATGTTCTCGAATACGTATACTCATTCAAATATATATGAATTAATATGTTTACTATTAATATACTTTGTAAGAGTACCATTTTTCTAGGCTTTTGTGATTTGTCAGTGGATAGAGCAGACAGAAAAATCACTGTAGAAAAGTTTATTTAGTTATTTCTCCATTCCTTTTATTACTTGACCAGTGATACTTAGAGGGATACTACAGTTAATATTTAGCAATATTTAGAGCTTCTCTTAAGTACCCATTCTTGGAAGTAAAAGGATAATATGAAGCATCTGTGGAGGAATTCATACTTTCTTGGTAAAGACAGGAGGAAAAACTAATAGTTGCAAACAATGTCCTAAGATCTATAGCACAAATATCAGCAAAATACAGAAGCATACAAAGGAGTAAGTAATGTTGGAATTTTGAAAAGGCTTTAGAACATTCTGGAAAAGTACTACTTAGGAAAGGCTGCTTTAAGTTGTAACCCCAACCTCACTCCCAGTGCCCCAATGTGTCCCTAGAGAGTTCTCTTTCCTGTCACTACATTGCCACTGTTACTTTTATCTTTTCTACTGTAAATTTAGCTTTTTCTATCAAAACCTTGTTTGCATTTTTCAGTCCTTAAGAAGCAATATTAAAACATGTAATTTAAAATCATAGCATAATAGAAAATCTTCATAGAATGTAAGTGACACAGTTTGTAGAATCCTCAGTTTGCAGAAGCTAACTTCTGCTGAATGCAGTTACCTTTCCATCCATCTTCTCCAATGGAAGTTTGAGGCAAGAAAGTCTCCCAAAACCAACCTGACCTACATTCAGGTGAATCCGGCCTCTAAGTTGGGAGTTGTCCCTTCTTCCTTTAAAATACCCTATATCAAGTTAGGCCTTATAGAGAGAGAAAAAAGTGATGGAGTGAGGAAATGACAGAATGAAGAGTTTCCTTATTTTATTTCCTTAATTTATAAGAGTTTCCTTATAAATCAATTAAAGAAAGGGGTTAGGGAGAATCAAAAGGCATATGGGTCTAAAGCTCCAGAAGTAGCTATGGGAAAGAAGGAACAAATAAAAGGAAAAGAACTAGCCTTGAGGATTCATCACAGATGACTGATGATCACATATTTGGAGACAAGGGACCAACCCAGTCCTCCAGCCAAACTCCTCCTGACTGAGGAGGAAGCCTAAAGCAGGTGTGTCTTGCCTGGGGTCAGATACCTGCTTGGCTCGGTGCTGTGATCAGAAAGGTGTCAGGACAAGACAACTTCAAGTCCTGCTCTCTTCTCATAACCCCAGGTAGGACCCTCAATTGGAGGCTCATCAATGGGTTTTAGGGAATCGAAGGACCCTCTGATGCATCTCAAAACTCTGTCTGTGCAGTCACATTTATTTTTCTAGGGAGAGGGTGGCTGGCTTTCAAAGACTTCTCAAAGGAATCCATGATCCAAAACTAGTTAAACAGAATGGACGAGATTTACTGGAGAATCAGTCAAATCCCAAGCTTTAAAAAATGTATTTGGGGGTGCCTGGGTGGCTCAGTCAGTTAAGCAAGTGTCAGCCTTTGGTTCAGGTCATGATCCCAGGGTCCTGGGATCGAGTCCCCCATCGGGCTCCCTGTTCAGCAGAGAACCTGCTTCTCCCTCTGCCTCTGCCTGCTGCTCCCCCAGCTTGTGCTCTGTCTGTCAAATAAATAAATCAAAAAAATGTATTTGAATACAACAATAATTTCTGCTGAGAATCCAAGTAACAATTGTTCTTGGCTAATGCACACATGTTAATTTGGTTTACTATAACAGAAAATAATAGTTACATGACAAATCTATCTTCAATCCATAACTTTTTCTTTTCAAACAGTCAAAAAAGCTTTAGGTCAGAGAGGATCATAGGGGAAGGGAGGGAAAAATGAAACAAGATGAAACCAGAGAGGGAGATAAACCCCATCTTAATCTCAGGAAACAAACCGAGGGTTGCTGGTGTGGAGGGGGGTGAGAGGGAAGGGGTGGTTGGGTGATGGACATTGGGGAGGGTGTGTGCTATGGTGAGCACTGTGAAGTGTGTAAGACTGATGACTCACAGATCTGTACCCCTAAACAAATAATACATTATACGTTAATTAAAAAAAATGAAAAATCTTAAAATGGAAAAAAAAAAAAAAGCTTTAGGTTAGGATTAGGTCAGAAGACCCCCAAATTAAGTAAACGATCAGGTTGCATTTTATTAATTTAAATTTAAATTTTAAAAATTTGGAGGCATTTTTAGAGTGATTTTCTCTAATCTTTTGGTGAGCAGGATTTGGGGCCAGTGCTATTCTTGATGATTGCTACTTTTGTTTTTTCCTCCTTTCTTTCCTTGTGACTGGAGATTGTAATACTATTCTTACTCCTGTTAACATAGAATTGTAGCTAATACATGTAAAGTACCTAACTGCTTCATTCGGTTTGAACTAAAGGACTCTGTATGTGAGTTGAGATGACCCTTCCTAAAACGCACCCTCATGATTTTGTTAGGGCTGCTTCTTGCTGCCTCGTTGTCGTCACTCAGAGGCTGCTTTCCCAGGCAGCACCTAGGCAAAAGTGAGCAGTGGGAAAACTGGCGACTTTCTGCCCACGTCAGATAACAATATCCAAATGTACAAAAAAAAGCATGAAGCTAGCCTATGACTTGAATTATAGAAACCTTTAGAACTATATGGTGAGTTTCACTTTCTAATCATTTTTGTACTTTGGAATATGAATTTTGTAGGGTGTGTACGTATGCCTATGTCCGCGTGCGTGCATGTGGACACCCCTGAGTGTGTTTAGACAGTAAAAGATGAATCAGGTTTCAAACTTCACAGCTCTCTAAAATAGAGTGTACAAGAACTGCTTGCTTTAAAGTCAAAACCACTCCCCTGTGATTTACCCTGAGAGATGAATATAGGAAATTCTGTGAATTTCCCATGGGTCTCCTTACCCACATGGTAAATGCTTTCTGACAAAGTACAAACAAATGATGCCACAATTGGCTTTGTGAGCCACGTGTGTGGATTAGATGCACTGTTCTGAACACTTTTTTTTTTTCTGCAAGACAGGTTTGAAGGCAGGTAAGCCGATTGCTGGGGTTCCAAACGGGAGAAAAGGTAGACCAAGGTTCTGGGAAGGCCAGCAGCTGGCTGCCAAGAGCTATCAAAAGGTGGGATTATTTGGATGAATGGTTATCAAAGTATGGCCCAGCATAAGGAGCACTTGGGGGCTTATTTGAATGTACCTTCCCCATGCCAGACAAACTGAATTAGAAGTCCCAGGGGTAGCACCCCAAAGCTTGAGATCCACTGACCTAAATGGGTTTGCCATTGGTTCTGGTTCTCCCATTGGGTTTGCTGGCACAGGGTCTGGGCTCAGGGCAATGCGTCACCCTCACTGAGACTGGTCCCAAACACAACCACATGGGCTGATGTATATACCAAAATGGCAATTTTTTTTTTTTTAAAGATTTTATTTATTTGACAGAGAGAAAGAGAGAGAGAGATCACAAGTAGGCAGAGAGGCAGGCAGAGAGAGAGAGGGGAGGAAACGGGCTCCCTGCGGAGCAGAGAGCCAGACACGGGGCTCGATCCCAGGACCCTGGGATCATGACCTGAGCCGAAGGCAGAGGCTTTAACCCACTGAGCCACCCAGGCACCCCCCAAAATGGCAATTTTTAACGTAAGACTGACAGTGGAGGTATTCCTCTGCAGAGCGTGTAAGGCCTTGCTTCTTTGTTGACATTCCCCCTCTTTTGATCATTGGACCTAAACAATTCATATCAGGACTCAGAATGTCATCTGGTAAGCAAAGAATTAAAAGAAACTAAAAAAGATGACTTCTAGGACTTTTCACCCTTTCTGTTATTAGTAGGATGTTCACGTCCCTCTACCTTAGCATCGTTCTTACCAAGGCGTATTCTGACCACATTAGTTTTTCTGAACCTGTTCAAAAAAAACGTGACCACTTACTGTGGCTAAGACTTCTTTTTTGTAGACATATTAACATGCTAATTAACTTAGGTAGTTTTTCTAAATATAAGTATCAAGTCTCTGAAATAAGGAAATATTTTTGATTGATGTATTAGTATAACACTTAGAAAGCTACTTGTTTTTCCTTTCCTCTTGGTATTTCTGGGGAAAAAAAGAAAATAAAAAGTATTTCAATGTTCCCTCAAGTATCAACTACATAGGAAATGGGCTCTTATAGCCCAGGAGTCAAATACAGGTGGAGTGAGCATATCATTTATCGTCCAAACTGGAACACGTCTGAAAGCAAAAGGAGGTCTATTTGTTACTATGCTGGAGCAACAGGGACTGTCCTGGGCTGACTAGACATGTGGCCAGATTTACACACGATCCTGGTTCCCTGCACCTTTTATTTCTTCCTCAGAGTCTCTTGTGCGTCTGCTGGGTAACACCCAAAAGGATGTGGTACAAATTCTAAAACATCATTTAAACAGTTATTATCTTTGGTTTCTCAACAACCAGAAAGCATCCCACTCTACATAGAATGTGACAACTGTAGTCTCCATTGTTCTAACTTCCTAATCTAGAGGTATTCTGCTCGAGTTATTTATCACAGTTGCCTATGTAATTTGTGAGCTTTTAAAAAAAATATGAGGGAACTTCTGGAATCCCAATTCAGGAAGTGGGGTTGAAAACACGAATCACATATCCCCTGAAAGTAGTTCTAGAATTTTACTCTACAGCAGAGCGAAAACGTTTAGCTTCTGCACGATTTCCAACGCTTGGACAGTGAAGATGCAGGAATTCTGTCAACTATCCATGACAGGCAGGGATTAAGTTCTCTTCAAACCCTTGTGACATACTTATTTGGTAGATGCTGAGCGCTGCAAAAATGGGAGATGATGCGATGGCAGTCTAAGGCAACTGTGTGTGTAAGACGCCACGTGAGGGAAAGTGAGTCCTGTGAAAAGCAGCCCTGCTGTGGCGGCGAAGGGGAGGAAAAGCTGGTGCAGGTGGGAGAGCTTTCACCTCAGCTTTCCTTAAGAATCCCCTGAGAGTCCACAGAGCCAGAGACTCCTGGGGGCAGATTTTTGTGGAGAACCCTTAGCAAGGGAGTTTGTGACCTTAGCTTTCCTGAGGTGATGAAGACTCACATAATTAATTGCTTGGCTTAGACCTGCCTCCAAGAAGCTTAAATGTAGGTTTGGAAGAGCTTGACAGGGCAAAGAGCAACCCAAATAAAAAGAAATACAATTCAGGGTGCACTGACTGTTGAACTGTGTGGAGCAGAACTTGAGATATACAGCAACGGAGAGGAGTTGAGGAAACACAGCATCAGAAGGAACACAAGCAGGGGGAGTGGGAGAGGGAGAAGCAGGCTTCCCGCTGAGCAGGGAGCCTGATGTGGGGCTCGATCCCAGGACCTCGGGATTTTGACTACAGCCGAAGGCAGACACTGAACTACTGAGTCACATAGGTGCCCCCATAAGAGAGTTTTAAAAAAGAGGCACTGGGCTTGATGTATTTTGAGTACAATTAATCATTTCCCAGTCCTGTAGCATAAAGGGGAATGTCCACAGCATAAATGCATCAACTCCATAGCATAGCGTATGAGGTAGTTCATAACCTGGCCTGAGCCAATCCTTGAATAATTACACCTTTAGGCCTTTCTTCTCCTTCCTCAAACCTGCCAAGCCCCCTATGTGCTCCACGGTTTAGTTAGACTGTTCTTTAGATAAGCCATGTACCTTTATCACACCGTTTCTTTGGTCTTGTTGTGCCCTCCGCTCCTAACACGTGACCTGGCCTGAATGTCTGGCCAATTTCTTTTCGTATTTTAAGACCCAGCTCAAATATCACCTCCTATGATAAGCCTTCTTTGCCCTCCTCTAGGTAACTTTAATCATTCCCATCTGTTTTTCCCTAGCATTTTCGACACGTATAGCTGGATTTTAGCAAGATTAACATGATTCAGAGATACTTATGTGTCTCTCTCCCTAGACTGGGAGCTTGGCGTACAAAGACCTTGTCCTATTCATGTTTTTATTCACACTGCTTGACCTGGTAGAACTCCAGCTAGGGGAGGCTCACTAGATAGCTATGAAGTAATGTTGAATCAAAAAACCTTTTATATTTTTAATGGTGTTTATGAGGCCTTTCATGAGAAACACTAAGCTTTTAAAAATTTCTAAAATTCACTGAAAGTTGTTTCTATAGCTTACGTCACTTTCAGCTTCAAATTTATGCAGTGAAACTGAAGGCTGGGGTGAAAATCTCCTTGACCTATGTTGAATTCAGCATGGAGTTTGTAAGACTCATGTTTTTAAAAAGAAAAAGTTACGCTTTCTAAAGAAGAGGCCTTTAATTTCATATAATTGTTATGTATTCTTTTAAGAATAACATCTTATATTTTCCTTTAAGTATGCCTATTACACTTTATACACATGTTTGGCTGTCTCTAGCCATACGGAATTTGTAAACAAACTTCTATTTTTGTAAAGTGCCCTTGATCTCGGGGGAAACAAACCAAGCTCAGGGACTGTCATAGACAAAATGCAAAAACATGATAATAGAGTATGCCTACTTGCATGTGGATACATGTGGATAAGTGAATTCTGAAATAAAATATATAGCACATAACGCAAAATGACTTACCACTCAATTGAAATGCCTTAACTTTTACAAACTGGGTTTGGAAAACATGCTGTTTAAAATAAGACAGGTTTGTGGTGGCTTTTTAAAGGGTGGATAATGGATAGGTTTAAAGAATTGCATTGTGCTAAGATTGTATTAGAAAACTTGACACTTCAACCTCATTAGTCCATAATAAGCATGGTGGTTTCAACAATCCTATTTATCAAGGGTAAACAGCTTATTAAGACCTAATTATTGAGGCAGAGTGATCAATCCAGTAATACTCCATTACAGGGCTCTAAGTTCTTGAGAGAGCAGGCCTAAATCTAGATGACCAATATACTACCTGTTTGGGTCAGAAGTTACATATGCTAATGAAATAAATATTTCTCGCCCTCAGTCAATGAGGACAGTACTTGGAGTGGATTATCTAGTAGGGACATTAGATTTACTGGGCTCAGCATGTGGTCAGTAGGATATATTTACAAAACTACCAGCTGGGTTATGAATGCCATTTGTGGTGTTGGTTGCAAACTGACACTGGTTCTTCCTGGCCTGTCTCCTTGAGTGGATAAGGAGAGTAGACAATCATTCTTTTCTCTTCCTTTCTCCCTTCTCTCCTTCCTTCCCTTTCTCCCTCCTTCCTTCTTTCTTTTAAAGATTTTATTTATTTATTTGTCAGGGAAAGAGAGAACAAGCAGGGGGAAAGGTAGGCAGAGGGAGAAGCAGGCTCCCTGCTGAGCAAGGAGGCTGGTGCAGGACTTGATTCCAGGACCCTGAGATCATTACTTGAGCTGAAGGCAGATGCTTAACCAACTAAGCCACCCAGGCGTCCCCAGTCATTGCTTCCATTCATTCATTCATTCATCCTTTTTTTTTTTTTTTTAAGATTTTATTTATTTATTTGGTGGAGAGAGACACAGCAAGAGAGGGAACACAAGCAGGAGGAATGGGAAAGGGAGAAACAGACTTCCAGCCAAACAGGATGCTGGATGCTGGGCTCAATCCCAGGATGCTGGGATCATGACCTGAGCCAAGGGCAGACGCTTAATTGACTGAGCCACCCAGGCATTCCCAATCATTGCTTTCTGAAGGCCATCTTGGGGGTTTAGCCTTGTTCTAGGATGCAACTAAACAGGCACAGTGATTGATAGTTGGTGCACATTACCTTGCCTCCTTAACAGATTAGCTTGTGCTAGTGAAAGTCTCATAATGTGATGGAGGTGTCTTCTCATACAACATGCTATGCCAGCTAGAAACAGCTAGAAGCCTCATAGGACATCAGTGAGATTAGAAAGTTATAGTGCGGGGTGCCCGGGTGGCTCAGTGGGTTAAGCCTCTGCCTTTGGCTCAAGTCATGATTTCAGGGTCCTGGGATCGAGCCCTGCATCAGGCTTTCTGCTCAGTAGGGAGTCTGCTTCCCACCCCCACCCCACCACTCTCTCTCTGACTGCCTCTCTGACCACTTGTGTGATCTCTCTGTCAAATAAATAAATAAAATCTTAAAAAAAAAAAAAAGAAAGTTGTAGTGATGTTGAAGATAATGATAATACTGCTATTAATGATTACACTGCTACTAGTATCATGAAAAAGCACTAGAGTTTTCACACGTGCATCTATAATTTCATCTGATTATCAATAACTGACATAGGCAGGTCAAGTGTTATTAAATCCACAACATGGAGGAGAAAGCAGTAGCTAATGGCACTCTGTTATCATAATTAATTGAACAACTATTGAATACCTACTGAATACTAGGAATTGTTGCTGGGAATGGAACTGGGGATAGAGCAAAACCAAAGAGACAAAGTGTCATCATTGGTGAAATGGACCCAAAATACCCAAATGGATCAGTAAAACACCCTGATGAATTAAGGAGAGAAGCAGAATATGAATGCTTGGCATGAAGAACACTTACAATTTTAAGTCAATAAAAAGGGAAAGCCTCACTGAGAAGGTATATTTGGATGGAAACCTCAATAGAGCGAAGGAAGCTCCCCTCTGGAAATCTGTGGGAAGCGTAGTCGTGAGGAGGCCTGTGTGTGGAAAAGAGCTAAGTGGGTCTCACAGCCTCGTCTGCTCAGTCAGAACCGTCACATGCAAACTGTGTGTCCTTATCACAGGTATCTTTGACTTCCTCCATCCACACAAGACCCTGTTAAATCAGTAAATTAATGCTCATAACTATGAATTCATCAGTCCACAATTTGGAGGTGCTCTACTAGGGTCAACTGGGGGACACCACCTTGCGGATGCATTCGACTTATAAATATGTGCTATGACGTAATGGCCAGAGGGGGGAGCAGAACAAAAGATATGGGGGAATATCCACCCAGAAGCACAGAACAAGAAGCAATGTAAGGACTATGGGGCCTAGGGTTGGAAGGTGAGAGCTGCAGGGGACAAGTCAGAGGTATTTTTTTTTAAAATATTTTTTATTTATTTATTTGACAGAGAGAGAGATCACAAATAGGCAGAGAGGCAGGCAGAGAGAGAGAGGAGGAAGCAGGCTCCCTGCTGAGCAGGGAGCCCGATGCGGGACTCGATCCCAGGACCCTGAGATCATGACCTGAGCCGAAGGCAGAGGCTTTAACCCACTGAGCCACCCAGGCACCCAAGTCAGAGGTATTTTAAAGACACACTCACCACCTTCTCCCTGTTACCCTCTGCCCAGACCTACAACCTGCTGCAGACTCAGATATACCATCCTGGGGGACAGTGGGGTTGGTACTGTTCATCCAGCTGCTTGCAAAGCTCTAAGGTCCCTGGTACTAGGATATCTCTTTCTTTCCTTTATTTTTTACCCCTCTTGGTCCCACAGGATCTAGCCTCGTGCCAGGCATAGAGGAAATGGCTAAAGAAGCTTTAATAAAGTAATGATTAATTTGGAAGCTGACGGGTTAATATTCCTCAGAGAGGAAGCAAAAGGCACTCACTGCTCATCTTAGACTTCTTTCCTTTCTTTCCTTTCACTTGCAAGTCAGCCCTTTCCTGTGTCACCCAACCCCGACATATTTATCCTGGTTTCTAATTTCTATGCCCCTAGTTCTTTGGAAAAATCAATGCTGTTTCTTAATCAACTGCCATTTTTGACACCACATTTCATTCTTAATGCTCTTCCTGTGACTGCCAAAATATATTTATAATCCTTCATTCCTGCATTCAATATTAGCCGTTTTCTGGTCACAGGCCCTTTGCACATTCTTAGGCCTGAAGATGTGGAAAGGCTCCCATCTTTTCCTTTCTGCACTCATCAGTAATTTCCTTTTACACAGCTCTTAGGTCGTTCTTCTTTTCCTACAGGTAAGTCTAACCAAATGACAAACAACAACAACAAAACAAAACAAAACAAAAACCCAAAAAAACCCAAATTGCACTCTTTCCCAGACATAAAGATTGACATGTTCTCAGCAGTGTTACTTTGTGTTTGAAAAAAATCTGTGAAATAAATTAAAAAAATTTAAAAAATGCTTCAACTAAATTTGGGGATTATCTACTGATTGTGAATCTGGAGTCAGATGCTATGATTTGGCCAAAGATGAAAACTCAGAAGCTTGGTTACTCTGTGGACTTGAGAATTCAATGAAGAAATGTCAGTGAACAAAATGTTCCCAACAAATGCTGGGTTTATATTTTACTGATAATTTAAAGAGCCTTTTGAATAACGCTGATTAAATGGCAAAGGCCATTCACACCTTTGTTTTTTTTCTTTAATTATTATAATGAGTATTTATAGTTACTACACTGGCATGTGTCCAGCAATATTTACAAATTTAAACTGAAATTTCTCAACTCAAATTATTCCTAAACACATTGTATATTATTTGTGTTAGAGGAATCACTTAAGATCCTTGAAGTTCTTGTTTACATACATTTTTCTCTTCCACACTACTTTTTGGCTTTGCAAGTGAAAGAAGACTGGGGGATCCTGCTTTAATCACGTTCTCTCCCCTTCCTGGGAAAGAAGACAAAAGGATACTGAATAGAAAGGGAAAAGGGGATCAGTGATTTGAGGTGGTGAACTGTTCTGAACTCAGCGTGTTCAACAAACTGGTTTGGATTAACAGGCTGAGGTCCTGCTGTATTCCATTCACACGGATCTGGGAACACTGGGAAGAGCAATGTATTCAAATATTTGGGTACTATTCAGTTGCTGGTTTGTCATTTGGCAATTCGTGGTTTTGGGCAATTCTTAGTGTTGTTTCCTCATTTTATCATCCCTTATCATTATCCAAGAATAACACTACATTTGAAAAATATTCAATAGTGTACCTAGATGGACCTATTGGGTGCTCAGAAATATAGGAGCTAGTATTCGAGCTCCTAATGAGACTTCTGCAATCATTAATTGTATTCGAATCGATGACATTAGCATATTATCAGATTAATATAAAATTACTGATAATATAATTAAGAATTATATTATCTTCCATACTACTACAGATTTTAATTTCCTTTCTCACCTTTAAACTTGTTTCTAACAAGTACAATCCTTAAAACTTCTCAGGGATGGCTACTTGTCATTTCTGTTTATCTCAAAGTTCTATTATGTTATACATTTCACACACACTACTTTAAGTTCTAACAACTGAGAAAGGCAAGCACCTTATAACGAATGAGACTAAGAATCAGAAATCTTAAGTAACTCGCCCAGGGCCATGTAGAGCAAGTTTATTTAAATTTAACCTCATTGAAAACTGGACTTATATGGCATATAGACAGAGACACACAGGAAAAGAACAGAAATGGAAGAGAAATGCGAAAAAGTGAAAAATGAGAGGGCTCCAGGGAGAAGGTACAGTAATAAAAGTTTCATGTTCTATGGAGTAACAGTGGGCTGCTTTCTAACAGTCAACAGGTCAAAGGAATCTGGGAAATATTTCTGTTCACAGTACTTACATTTTCTATGATATTAAATTAAGCTAGTTGCTTGGGAACTAGCTTTTCTTGACTCTGTTCCGAGTCAGGTCAAAGGGGTCCTGTAGGATATGGTGGAGGGCTCTCTCCAGGGCATCTCCACAGGAAGTACAAGGGTGAGCTCAACTCACACGATTCTCACAAGACCTCACTATAGATGGCCGGTAAGAGTACAGAATGTCATTTTGTAAAAACAATTCTATAAACATTCAAAGCAAAATGGCCCAGGATTCAGTGTTAGAATTCACAGAATTCAGAAAAACATCTTATTCAAGATGAATGAATGAGTGAGCTGTGTGCAACAATTTAAAATGTTATTTTTTGATCAAGAAACAAAAACAAAAAAGGAAAGAAAAGAAAAGAAAAAAAATATCTGAGTTCCCTGTTATTGCCATGGATGGGATCTGGAGATCCGTTAGGGTAGGTCTATGGTTTACAGCAGATCTATTTTCTTTGGCAGCCCTCTGGGTGGAGTATAGAGCTAGGTGGAGGGAAACTGTAGCCTATAGGTTAAAACATGGGCTTTGCTTTGGACAAACCTGGCATGGAACCCTGGTTTCACCACTTAATGACAGCATGATCTTGCTCTGAGTTTCATTTTCCTGCTCTCTAAAATGGGGGCAATAATTTCATCTGTTTTTTAGAACTGTTTCAGTGATTTTGGAAAACACAAAAGAACCTACTGATTTTATTTTTTTTCCAAAAATTTTATTTATTTATTTGACAGAGATCACAAGTATGCAAAGGGACAGGCAGAGAGATAGAGAGAAGAAAGCAGGCTCCCTGCTGAGCAAACAGCCCAATGTGGGGCTTGATCCCAGGACCCTGAGACCATGATCTGAGCCAAAGGCAGAGGCTTTAACCCATTGAGCCACCCAGGCACCCCAAGAACTTACTGTTTTTAATACCATAGTTAATGTTATAGACAACCTCTTTGGAATGTTACAGGAGGTTTTTGCTCGAACAGGTGGGGGCAGTGATGGTAGAGGATATATTTCATGATAGGGCTCTTTTCTTGGAAAACCACCTAGTTTTAGTATAAGACCTTGTGAATGCTCATGGCTGTAGGTTACTACACAACTAACAAGTGGCCAAGTAAGGGTTACACCTGAGGTCTCTTTTGAAAGAAGGTCCATGACCTTTCCCTTCTATTCTGTTCCCTACCTCTTTTAAAGGTAACTTTAAAAAGAATCTGTAACTTTAAGAAGAATTCTGCAAGTGTTTTGTTTGTTTTTGTTATTTCTTGCTTAATTTTTACCCAATTATCACAAAATGAAACTTCTTTTTTAGGTGTTTCATATCTACCAGATGGACAAGAGGAAGAATGATGTCTGCAAACACTTGATCATCTTAGCATCTATTTGATTTTTAGATTTAAAAAAATTGATGTTTTTTAGTTTTAAGAAACTAAATTATATAAATGTTAACAAAGCATTTACATTTGGTATGTGCATTTAACCAGCAATTTTCTAGCCCCCAAAATATTTATTTTCAATATCCTGGTCGCTTTTTATGGCCTAGCCACTCTATTTGAAATCTGTTGAATTTATAAAGCCAGTAAATTACTTTTCCATAATTGCAGTAATTACAGTCCTCTTCATATGTTCATACTTATTTCTCAGAATTCTACTACAGGAAATCATTTGTGATGAAGTCCAGATACATTATGAGAGTTCAGGGAACAATAAAAATGTTTTCCTAACATTAAAAAAAATTATTAAAGAATAAATCTGTTGTATTTATTCATCAGTTTTCATATATCTCACTCCTATTTAACCTCTTAGGATGTTTTTTGAGTTATCTTAATAAGAATACAGTGATAAAAAATTCTCATGTGATACTCATGAAGAGTGAAAAAGTTGTAAATTTATCCTGTTAATATCAAAATAAGAGAAAAATTAAATTAAAAATAATTTGATAGTAAAAATAATTTGATAGAATTTCTTATCTATCAGTCTGACAAAAATAAAAAGTATGACAACACATTCTGTTGGTGAGGCTATAGGGAAAGAAACAGTCACACCAGTGGCACATGGGAATGTAAACTGGTACAAACAAACCTTAAGGAGGAAAATGGCAATATATCTAATCAAACCAAATATGCATTCACATTTCAACTCCCAATCCCACTTCGAGGAATCTGCCCAGAAGATATACCTCCAAAAATACAGATGCACTAAGTTAATCATTGTAGCATCACTTATAATAGCAAAAGGTATTTCCAGACAAGGGAGTGCTATGCAGCTACAGAAAAGGAGGATGGTATCTACGGACTGATCTGGAATGATTTCACAGTTATGTAAAAACAGCATGTGTAAAAGAGTATAGGATGCCATCCTTCATGAGAGAGAAAGGGGGATACAAGAAAACACACAGGTATCTACTCGATCATGCAAAAAATGCACAGAAAAGATAAATCGGTAATCAAGTGGATTGATCAACCTGCAAATGGCGGGTTGGACTGGGATGGGAAGAAGGGGGGGTGGTCAGGCGTCAGTATAGACACTTTTCAGAATATAAATTCGGTGTATAGTTTTGGGACTTAGAACTACAGTAGGCTTTCACATTCTATCCCCAAATAATGAAATAATTAAAAGAAATGATGTAGAAGAAAATACATGAAGTACAAACTATAGCAAGCAAACTTCATTCCATGACCAATACATAATAAGATCACTTTCAGAAAAAGAGAAAAGAAAATAATCTAAATAAACTTTGAAAAACTGAATTTTGACTGAATCCTGTAAAGACAAAAAGAACTGTATAGAAATACTGTAGTCTAGCTGGTAGGGATGTTTCTTAAAGAGTTATGACTTAGGAACTCTAATTTAGGTATATACTAGGGCTAGGCAAACGCATTAACATATTGAAGATCATGAAAGCCACTTTCCCTTTTGGAGGCAGAAGTGACAAAGAAAAAATGAAGCTAGAATGATCTTTGTGGTGTTGAACAGCAATCAATGTGAACTCCAGCGTATATATCCATGTGGGCAGGGAGTAGAGAGATTGACAAATACATAAACATAAAAAAATAAATAAACATTTGCAAAAATGCATATGTGTGGAATAGACTATATATACATACAAAGAGAGAGACAGAGACAGAGTACAGAATAGAGTGTGTATATATGTGTGTGTGTAGATATATTCTCTCTATATATAAATTCTCTTTCTATATATATCTTCTAGCTCTGCACAAAGAAAGTTTTTTTAAAAAATTTTAAAAGATTTTATTTACCCATTTATATGAGAGAGAAAAGGACAACAAGCAGACTGAGGAGAGAGCCTGGTGCAGGGCTTGATCCCATGACCCTGCGATCACGAGTTGAGCTGCTATCAAGAGTCAGAAGCCCAAGCGACTGAGCCACCCAGGTGCCCCAGAAAGGCTTTAATAGCAGTGACACTCCAACAGCAATGTGCACATCCAGTGTCCAGATCTTGGTTTCTAAGATCATCCTTCAATAAGAACTGAGTGCTCCTTGGAGAAGAGATTGATTCTAGGACTGGAATAAGGAACATAAAGTAAGATTATGGGATAACTTGTGATGGCACTAATAAAGAAACCCCAAAAAAGGATGGGGAGCATGTCAGATCAATACAGGATCCAACTGTAAGGAGATCCCAATATACAAGCTAGAATAATTTAAGCAACAAAGAAAATACTACTATTGGATTTTACCCATAGACTAAAATAAATATCCATGAGTTCATACTAATAAAAATAAATCATTGAATAAATAGTTGGGAGGAAAAAAAGTCCAATTTTTGGAAAGATTCCAGTTAATACATAGAGAAAGAAGAGAGAAATATAAGATGGCCCTTTTGCAAATGCTACAGTAATAGGCAGGCAGGCAAGATCCTCCCATGGATGTGAAAGTCTCATCAGTGGCCAAAAGTGTGAGGAAAAGCAGGATAATAGCACAGACTTCAAGTGTCTCCTCCGAAATATGTATTATCCATATAAGGGAAAAATGGTAACTTCACAGTTGAAAAACCTAGCAGATGCTGCAATATACACTCTGACATGATACATAAGAAGGACATCACATCATTTCTGGAATACTCTTGCCCAATGCATAACCTTGATCTGATCATGAGAGAACATTAGACAAATCCAAATTGAAAACCATTCTGCAGAACAACTGACTAGTCCTCATCAAGAGTGTAAAGGTCATAAAAGATAAGGTAAACTGAGAAACTGACAGATTGAAGGAGACCAAGGAGATAAAACATGTAAATGCATGTGGAATCCTGAATTGGATCTTGAAATAGGAAAACGATAAACTAGCAAAATTAGAATAAAGTCTATACTCTAGTTAATAACATTGTATCAACGTCAATTTCCTGGTTTTGACTGTTGTATTACGCTTATGTAGGTATGTTGTTAACATTAGGATAAGCGGAGTAAAGGGTAGTGTATGTGAACTCCGTACTATTTTTGCAACTTTTCTATATAAGTCAGAAATTATTTCAAATAAGCATTAAAATGCAATTTCATTTCAAGCCATTGGTAAGTAAGTAGCCTTTAATTTGAAATTTCATTCATTCAGGTCAGGGCTTGGCTACAAGTATCTCTTCAAATGTTCAACAAAAAGATTGTATATGTTTGGGAGAATCTTAAGATATTTACATGACATAGAGGAACACTGTAAGCAAAAACCACATACTAATCACAACTCATTCTTAAAGCATAAAACATCATATATGATATTACCTGGCAGACAATGAGTACTCAATAAAAACTCAAACCTAAATCTTAAAAGAAGTCTCCAAATGCCTTCCAACAGGAAATAATTTGATGTTGGCGGCCTTATTCTCTCAATTAGCACAGATTACTGTGGTTTTTCTGGATAAAATGGACACAGATTTATCAGAGAGGATGACGGGCTCCTTCCTAAAATACCACAGTAGCTCTCAAGGGGCTGTTTCTCTGCCAGGTCAGAAATTTCTGATGAAGGAATTTGAAATTTATCTTTTAATCAATTTGTTGATTGAGGCTTATTCTTTATCATTTTGCATTTCCAAACTATTAACTTGGGCGCCTTAAAAAAATGCGCGGGTGTAGCTTTAAATTAAACTGTTCTTGTCTTACAATTTAAAGGTTGATTTAACAAGTGTGTGATGAACACCAGCAATCTGATGCCCCATGATCACAGATCAAATGGATAAGAATCGATGCATAGCACGGCAGAATTAAAGCGATTTTTAAAAAATCCTGAGGCACTCAGGAGAAATGGAATTTAATATCTACCAATTCCACATGGAAATTAAACACATCCTGAAACTAACTTCTCCAAATGGAATTCAAAGGAAAGGCAATAACTATTCAACACAATTCACTGTCAGATTTTATTTTTTAAAGTGTTGCATGGCCACTATTAAACAATTTGAAATGTTGATCTCAAAAGCCAGGACTCCCAAGTGGGTTAAGAAAAATAAATGTAAATCCTCCCGAAAAGACTGGAAGCCTGAATGCAGCCCATGGGCTCAACCTTTGATCGGAGCCACATGCAGCAACCTCAAATTATTGTTCTCAGGCTCGACCTTTCCTCTCACTTTGTTCTGGCAGCTTTCCAAAGAGGGACAGGTGGTTTTAGGGCATTTTCTTGGGTTACAAATCAAATAATATTTCATGGTTTTCACCTTTAATGGGCTAAGCAGAAGGCATTTGACAAAAGTCACCACAGAGGTTTAGAGAAATAATTTATACTCTAGGGCATTCTTAAATCAGTAACTCGGTACTATGGGATTAAAAAAAAAAAAAATCTCATTGCTCCTTGCAATGTTGCATTGCAATAGCTGGGTCGTGTATGTTTGCCTTGCTCCTTAGGGGGCGGGCTCCATGTTCAGAAACCAATGAATAGATTACACTGGTCCTCAAATGTGAAGTTTTCATTGGAGACAGTTGTGCCACAAGGCAGGCAATGAAGTCGGGGACTGCTTTCTGATACATGACATTCTTGCCAGTGAAGAAAATGAATACCCTGGGGCAAGTTTTTTTTTTTTAATAAAATTAACAAATTTCATGCCTTAACTTGAAATTCAGAACTTGGCAGTGGCCAGAAATGAACAAAATAATCCTAGATTTCATGCACTGAGAATTGCAAAAGCCAAAGCCAATAGAAAATAAATTTCCTCTTGGATTGACTGCAGTTATAAGATGTCGATGTGCATGATAAATATGACCATCCAGGAGTTCCTGAATCTTGAGAAAATATATTTGGGGGAGCAATCTGGGCCTGTCTCCACTGAATCATATGTTAAGCATTCTCATATTTGTACAGTTGACATCCTAACTACACTTAATTACAGAGGTTGGCGATTATAGATATAGGCTCATTCAGAGAATACATTTTGATGAGCGCTGTTAAACATTTAACATTTAGAGGGGAAGGCAGTAGAATTTCACAGGGAAGGAACATGCAGGCACCCGTGTGGTACCCAGGAGAAAGGATTCTGGGCACAATCTGTTGGAGTTGATTAGGAACGTTGGCCACCAAACTATTTGGGCTATGGAAACCCTCCAACGGTTCTTGGCATCCCCAGCTCCCGTTTTGTGAACACTACTTCAGAACACTACTATTTTCAGCATCCAACTGGATATTCCCATTTTTTGGTACCACTGTTTCTCAAATCCAGAAAACCATAAGCAGATTGAAGGAACCGATGTTCCCCATACCCCAAACTAGCTTCTGCATTTCCTGAGAGTACCATCTTCCTTGTGTGCCCTATCTCAGTCCTATCTGTGTGTTTTCTTTTCTTGCCCTCTACACCTAGGCACTGATACTGAGGCATGAAGTCCTACAAATCTTTAATTCCAACTCTGATGTGAGTGCTGTCTTCCTCTCTCCTTTTCTCCTTCCATGCTGAGATAACCCCTCCAGTTTCTAACACTAGTCATTTTACCCCTAGAATCCATCCTTGACTTGGCTGCCAGACTGCCACTTAGATCCCAGTCATCTCTGAATGAGAGGATACCTGTGACTTGCCATTGCCTACAAGACAAGAGAAAGTCAACTCTTTGGCCTTTCAAACTGTGAACAGTCCAATCCCGACCAATCTTACCTCCCAGGACACACCAGCAAGAACTTTCTTTCAGTGCTTGCTTTCTTTCAGTGCTTATTCACTTGAGCAAGGGTAAGTTCAACTCTACCGGGATCAGTCTCCTCTCTCAGAAATTTAGGCAACTGCAGAGCAGGGACAAGAACAATTAACTTCCTCTAATCTCGTACCTTCCGTTCTTACCAATTACCTCTCCTCTGGCCATTGTCCTGTGGTTTTCAGCTTATCCTTGTCATCTCTTTGGTATGTTTCTGGTCCTGGATATTGTTCCCCCCACTTTCTACTTTCTTTGCTATTTTTTTTTAAGATTTTACTTATTTATGAGAGAAAGAGAGAGAAAGAGAGAGAGAGAGAGAGAGAGAGAGAGAGAGAGAGAGGGACTGGGCAGGAGGAAGAACAGAGGGAGAATGACAGGCAGACTCCACACTGAGTGCAGAGCCTGATGCAGGGCTCAATCTCAGGGCCCTGAGATCATGACTTGAGCTGAAACCAAGAATCGGATGCTTAATAGACCGAGCCCCCCAGGTGCCACTGCTTTCTACTTCTTATTTTCTCCATACCTTCACAGGCTATTCACCTGAAAAAAGGAACCGTGGTGCATCTCCTTCAGTGGTATCCCTGTGGACATATCTCAACCCCTCAGATTAACATGCATTATCACCCAATGCTAAGAGGTAGATCATACTATCTCCAGTTTGTTGATGAGAAAAGTGAGATTTACGAAGGTTAAAAAATGTTCCTCAAGTAAAACACAGGTAATAAATGGTTACAAACTGAGGGTTGCAAAAAGGGAGGTGGTGTGGGGAATGGGGTAACAGGTTGATGGACATTAAAGATGGACACTGGGTGTTATATGCAACTAATGAGTCATTGAACACTACATCAAAAACTAATGACATACTATATGTTGGCTAATAGATTTAAACAAAAAAATAAATAGTGAAGTCAGGATTTGAACTCAGACAGCAATTCAAGGCCTACTGCTCTTAACTGTGTTGTATTCACTTAACCAAACTCCCACTTTGAAAATACACATTTAATCTCTTCGGAAAATTATGATTTCCCAGGATCAGGTAGGAAAGTGTTATTTCTTTTATGTCTACCATATGCACAATCTAGAGTTAAGCACCGAAAAGGCACCTAAATAAATAACTTTTGAAGATAACCAGACATACTCAGATGCTGACCCATCTGGACATTTGGGTCATGTCATGGGTATTTCGTGTTTCCAAAATACAGTAGCCACTAACCATATTATATAGTGATTAAAATATACATTAATTAAAAATAAATGGAAATTTTAGTTTCTCAGAAATACTAGCCATATATTAGATGCTCAATGGCTACAAGTGACTACATTTAGATTACTTAAAATTAAATAAAGTAAACTCCATTTTTTAAAACTCACTAGAGATATTTCAAGTGTTCAATAGCCACATGTGGCTAGTGGCTACTATCTTGGACAATATAGACACAGAACATTCCCACCATTACAGAAGATTCTATTAGATAGTGCTGCAGTACTCTATTTCTCCCAACATAACCCCACCAATCCATGTAGCCAGAGACCAAGGGTTAATTCCTAAAAACTTAGAGCGCTAAGTTTAAGAATCTGAGCCAAATCCTGGCATTGCAATTTACAAATTATACAAACTTGGACATATCACTTAGCTTATCTGGTCTCAGTTTTCCCGTCTATATAATGGGAATCAAAATAATCCTATTTCATAGGATTGTTTTAAGGATTAAAAGTATAAAGTGATTACAGTGCTGCCTGGTGTAAAGCAAGCGTCCAATCACTGTTAGCCATTATTGCTGCGGATGCAATGTTCTCCAGATGGAACCCAGAACCAGAAAGAATAAAGTTTCTTACAACTCTCTCATGGTTTTAGAATTTGGATACTATGATTTGTAAGTGAGTAGCTAGACACATTCAAACATTCTCTGATGGACAACCTCAGGAAACACATATCTGAATCTTCAAACACTAAAAGCAGTATTAGACACATATTAAATTGGGTCACCAAGAAATTGCTGAATACTTTATTCAGTAGGCATAGTAATTCAATTAAAAATACTCTAAGGCTGATTAATGAAGGGATATATGTATTTCACTTTATGGAATGACCTTCTAGAAGTCAGATCCTATGCATGATCCATACCCTTAAAACACACTGAGTACTGGTATTTTTAGAATTATACCTAACATTCTTAGGACTATTGACAATATCAGTTCTCCCATCTGATTGGGTATTACCCAAAGATTATAGACTATAGAATATCTATTACTATGTCAACACAACATTGAGGAGTTTGGAACACTAAACTATTTTAAAAATAAGGAACTAACCTAACAATCAAGGACATTGAATTTGGAAAACCATGGAGACACGTGCACAAGTGATAATATCAAAGGCTCCAAACCGTCTCCACTGGCAGTTGATGGTTATAGATTTTGAGAGTACTCTTCCTACTGAAGCCAGTGAATTCTCTTATGGAACCATGGTCCTGCTTCCCTGGGAGGAAAGCTTTCAAGTTCGTGGGAAACTACAAGAGAGATAGATGCCGGGCTGAGATAGGGCAGAGTCAGTTTCTGATTGAGTCAATCTGAAAACCACATCAGCTCTGGTGATAATTGTTACAACCCAAGGTCTCACATCCACTAACTTATTCATGGCCATTGGACAGTCTTCTTAGGCCTCTCATTATTTTGGTTCATTTCCTAAGCATTGAGATTTTAGTAGACGATATTGACTGACTGTTTTGACACTTAATTATGAGTGTTATCTTTCTAGAAGATCCTGAACCCTGGAGAATAAAAATGTGATGCATAGACATGCATCCCTTCTTGGCGTGATGTCATATATTCAGTGACTTGTTTTCATTTCTTTTTTGCAATTTTCACTTCTTCAGAGGTTATAATAAAGAACATTCTTAGCGTAGCAAATTATTTAAATCCATGCAAAGAAAAAAATTGAGGACATATCTTTTTTTATGTGGGATTTATATATAAGCTGTTATTTGAAGGACAAGGAATATTTCATGCTCTATTTTAATTTAAATTCTCTCCTGGCTACCTTACCAAGTATCTGTAGGCATGATATTTTTAAATGAATTATAAGCTCAAAGTTTTCATATATCATGAAGGTTCTCAAAGTTTAAATTACTCCCAAGGACATTTATATCTATTTCCCCTCCAGAGTAACCAATGAAAACATGCCTTTAACCATCAGAATAATTCATGGGTCCATCTCTTCTAACCTGGCTTCCACTGCTGGTTCCTTGGAGGGTTGTTGATAATAAACAAGCCACAAAGTCAAAAAGATGAAGATAATAAGATTCTAAAAGTCTCTATAATTGTTGTAGAAACAAGCCTGAGGAAAATTAAAACTAATTTCAAAAATGACTCAAATGTAAAGACATGATCAGCAGCAGTTCTACTCCTGAGACAATCATGAATTAAAGGAGCTTTTATAGCAATTTGAAGAGCCATCTATCTGTGGATAGATACATATGGATACTTAATTTTACATATATACATAAAGGTAAATGTTTACAGGAAAAGAAATCTACCTTATTAACACTAGTATTTTTTTATTTTAAATATTTTTATTTTTTATTTGAGAGACAGTGAGAGAGAAAGAGAGCGTACGAGTTGGGGGAGGGGGTGCAAAGGAAGAGAGAGAAGTAGACCATTCCCTGCTTAGCAAGGAGACTGATGCAGGGCTCCAACCCAAGACCTTGGGATCATGACCTGAGCCGAAGGCAGATGCTTAACAATGTGAGCCACCCAGGCACCCAATATTAGTATTATTAGGACATTTAATTGAGCACTGCAACATCACACAGGATTTATTATTTGGGTTAAAAATAGAGATTTTCACTTTAGTTGCTAATCAGGACTTTTACAGTGATCTAAACTCCTCAGAATTTCTCTCTTTCTTTCATTCTATTAAAACAGTCACTGCATGAAAGACTTTTTGGTTATGGTAGCTCTGGGACTTGTTATAAGTTTGCCATTTGTGAATAGCCACATAGTTGTGTGCTTTCTTTAACAAGCCACTTATCTAGCTCTATTTATATTTTTCATTTTTTGGTTTCTACAACACAACAATTTCTTCTACCTCATGCTACTCTTATTTCCTGGAATTGAAATTGCTAAGAAAGTCATCAAACTGATGTTCATAGTGTGTGAATTTTACTTGGGTTTCTGGGACTTTGGGAATTCATGTAATTCCATTCTAAGGAATCATCAAATATTTTTTTTTTTTCTGGGCATGCTAAAAGCCAGACATCCTGTGTTTTCGCTTCAAGTTGAGACATAATAGTGAAAACAATCACAATTTATTAAAATCAAATGTCCATCATTCAAAACAAGGTCTTTTGGATATAATTATCAAATTAAACCATTTACCTATAGAAAACACTGACACTGAAGTGGAAATTAGAAGCAAAAATCCTCGGCACAAAGGCAATTCTCATCATTTGTGATATGGTCTGCTTTCTCCTGGTAAACTAAACCCTTCTGTTGCTGGTTCTCATAGAAAATAGAGTGCTTAATAAGGCATAAGAGGAATTTCAGTGAACTTCCTATTATAACTGGAATATCTTGCATCCTAAGGAATGTTTTACTTGCAAAAATAGGTATGCCTTGTTACAGGCCATTGGTTGGTGTGATCATTGATAGCACCATGGATTCCAACCTGAAAGTCTAGTTCAGAATTTCATACTTGCAGTCATCAGTAATTATAAATTGAATAGGAGTTGAATATGTGGGAACCGGAATAGATGTTCGTACAAGACTTGGCACTGGGGGCAAAAGAAATTCACATGCACCTTTGAATGACTACTTGTCTATTGCACCAAATACTTTTAAAATTGATGTGTTTTGCCTGCTTTGATCCATGGGAAAATCTGCCTGATGCAGACCAGAAATCTCAGTCCCACGAATCCCTTCAGTTGTTGCCTCAAGATGAACATTAGTAAGTGTTCAGAGGTGAGGAAACGCCTGTTTCTGTGTTTGCTGAACAGCCTCTGACATTATACCATCCTTCAGGCATTAACCCGATGGCACCACATAAAAATACTTTCACATATGCAGAGTTCAGAAGTAACCCGTTCTCTAAACTTAGGAAATTGATAGCAAATGTAGCTCTTGAAAGACTGCTGGGTACCAGCCAACTGTTTTCTTTCTTGCTTTCTTTACTTTTTTCCTGCTCACTGAGTAGTTAGTACTGCTTGTGCATTCTGCTAGCATTACAGAGAGAACACAGCATATGATAAATGTCCATGAGAAAAGAGAAATACTGAATCAATGAGTATAAAAGGAAGACAGGGAGTGGGGCGGGGTTAGATTTCAACTGATAGAAAATAACTTTTTTTTTTTTTAATCTCTCTTGGTGCTTTGAGGAATGCACAAGGGCAAAAGCAAGTTCTGTAGCTAACGATGAGATCAGATTCTAAAATAATTGCTTTGGCTTTTGTTCCTCAATTTAAGAGTTGTGTTTCTAAACTATATTAATGAAAAGGCTCTTGTCTGATATAAGGCGGACACCAAGAAGCCTTGAAGCTTGCTGCTAAATATAATTCTTAAATTTTCCTTTTTCTTCAGCTGAAAGGAAATGATTTTCTATGTTTTGGGTCTAGAGGTTTTTAAAACATGGCATTTCGGGATCTATCAGCTAGAGTCACATCATATTTACTATCGAATTCTTTGTCAGGAAAAAAACTTACCAGATTTATATTATAGAATTTCTATGCTACAGAATCTTTGAAAGAGGAGCATCTTATACAAATGTTTGAAAATAGTTCTTTGTGTTTATTTTATATCCTGCTGAAATGCAACATTACACAGGACTGGGTAGTTTATAAAAAGAGAACTCAAGTTTATTTACTAGGAACACTAAATGCTTATCTAGCAACACACGCAAACACAAAGTTGTGAATATATTAAATACCTTGAGGACAAAAAACTCTTTCAGGTCCTAAGAACGTAGTATGTGTGCAGAAATGGCCATTTATCACACAGGACTAGTCATTTGACTGACCTACCACAGCTTCCTGGCATCTGGCTCTAATTTACAACTTGATAGCAGTTGTCACAATGAAGGAACCAGGTTCATTATCTGATTTGTTTCTGCCATCCCTGCACTCACGAGTCCATTAACAACAGAGATATGTGTTTTTTAAATTACTGAATTAGTCATACTTCCATTAAAAGAGCAGACCTCCAAAGTGAAATAAAGCAGCCTTGTACGACATTGCCTTCCATTTCTCTGTCTAGCGTGTCACTGATTCCATCAGAGAACCTACGGGGAGCTCTCTTCTCAGCAGGCAGGACCTCGTCCTGCTCTAGCCTCATGCTGAAACCAGAACAAGGCCCACACCAGGCACTCAGTTGTCTTCCTGAATCTCAGGAGATGAATGGAGGGTACTCCGAGCAGGGCCTCTGGGCCAGGCACAGGTATAGTGCCCACCCAAGACTTCATGTTGGGGCTCTCGTGCCAGTTTTCTGTCTTTGGGCTGTCTTAGACTTAACAAATGGCTAGTTTGAAAGGAGGAAGCCCAGAAAGTTTGATACCACTGACTTGTATGGACAAGCTGCTTTGCTATATGGACAACTTGTATGGACAGCTGCTTTGCTGGCTTTTCTTTTCCTCTCCTTCCTTACCATTTCCTCCTTCCTTCCTTTTCTACTTCTCCTTCTTTTTCTATTGAAGGACAGCTATAGATCAGGGAACTGAACCTTTTCTTGAGGAAAATGAACACAAATTCTCTAAATCTTCTCAATTCAAGTCAGCGACAGTGGTAGTGGTGAGACTTATTCATAAAATGTTTAAAAAAAAAACCCAAATCAAATAAGTATTAACGAATCAATGACAGGTCACACTAGATCCACTGAAATTGTCACAGGGAACGTGTGACTCTTTGGGACCTCTAAGGTGTTCCAGCAATACTATATGTCATGGCTGTCCAACAGCAATTATGTCTGACAATGTTAATTCAATACAGTCTTATTACTGTTCTAGATCTCCCAAGGTAGGGCTTTCCTGACACTCTGGTCTAGATTAAGTCTCCAGCTCCACAGATACTTAGCATCAGTGCTTCTATTTTCCTAACACTTTATCACAGTTGACTATAACTCATTGTCCTGCATTAAGTTCCCCTAGGGTAAAAAATGTACTCAACTGAATAAGAGGCCAGACACATACATTTTTTACACTAGGGGAAATTTTTTTTTAACCCTAGTGAATTGAATTAATAGGTTAGGATCATTAGAGTCTTGGGATAGCCTAAAATATTAGGCTACGATGTCCGGACACAAACATATTCAGGTCTCACTTTTATGGAACGATCGTGATGCTAGTCTTATATTTGCATTAGTAAGCATCCTCCAATACTTTAGTGATAAAAAAACAAAAAAATGTTACAGAACAAACAGAATGTCTGCCTTTGGTCTCATCAGCATCTCCCTCCCCACATCCTTTTCTTCTTCTCTCCAGTTCTCACAGTCTATAAAGTCTTAGAAGCTACCAGATGTTTAGAAGGGGCTGCCCCCCACCTCCTAGATTTTAAAGTAGGCGCAAAACTTATTGCCACTATGTAAATGTAATTTTGGCCTTAACTTCTGCGCTTCTGAGCTGGCTGTAATCTGCCCCCTGGCCCCTTGTCAAACAGAACAGCTCTTATCTGTGGAGTGTTGGTATCAATGCCAAACACTCAAAATAACCACAGGATAGGACCGAAAACAAGTTCTGCCCACAAACGGTTTCCTTTTAGGAAATTTTAATTTACATAAACATTTTCTGGGAAAATGCTTTTGCATTCAGGCAACATTCAAAGGCTAGGCTGGAATCCGCTGAGTATGAATTGACAGCAACACCTGGGGTAGCGCCCAAGCTGTGCCTCTCAATGCCTCAAATTACATTGTTCTCTTCCAGCATCGTGCCTGCTAGTGAGAGAAGACTGCACCCCACACTTGGGTCTCTGGGGTCCTGCCCAGCTCGGGGGAGTGGCCTAGCACGCCCATCCGCTTAGGTGTCCCAGGTTGTGGCTGGGCTGGACTCCGTCCTGGGGAATCCCACCTGCTTCTAGAAAGCAGCCAACAGTTCTGGCAGAGATGAACTGAATGAACTGACTTTCATGTTCTCTAAAATGGGTCTAGAAGCATCTTCTTCAAAGTTGTCAGCAACTTTTCAAAAAAGCCCCCAAAAGCCCTTTATCTAAAGCTCTTTTTCCTACAATAGTTAGTTGATAAAAAATCTTTTGAACACCCACTCTGCACAGGGACATAGAATTAAACGTCCTCAAGGAAAACTATGGAAATGCCTCCCGAGAAGACTACTGATTTTTTTCTAGGACTACAAAGAAATGAAAATTGACAAACTACAGAACTTCAGAAGTGAATGGAATGCCATTAGGGTTTTTAGCTGAACACTTAAGACATTTTACTTTGTCTGTGAATTGCCTTTCTTTTGACAAAACCAACAACAAATGAATTCAAAACAATCACAACTCATTTGCAATTAATTTGTGTCAGGGTAAAGATTATGAAAATGTGCCACCGGTTCAGTTCTTGCTTTTATTGACTACATTGCATGGTGCTATTAGCCTTTTTGATGAGCACACAATTTAAAAATAGAACACTATAAAAATGTATAAGCTGGGGCATGAATGTAGGGGACAGAAATGGTGCATTCAACTCACAGCAACAGGAGGAAAAGAGATTGATAAAAAGATGGTAGAAGCCCAAGATGCCAACAGAGAAAGATATATACAGATGCCAACCAGAGAATGGGCTTTCGATATAATTACTGTTGTGTTACTGACTTGCTCCCTGGTCTTCTCTGCTGCATTCATGAACCCCCTGAAACACTGTCATCTTAGATGCATATGTGTGGAAAACAGAGTTGGCACATTTGACTGATTGATATAATCAACTTGTGAATGAACACTTCACGTCTGGACAAGTATTAGCAAGAACATATTTTGCTCCAAAAGTCTGTGTTGGTGGTCAATTCTCAGTGCCATAGCAGAACCAGAAGAAAGAAAGAAAGAAGAAGGATTATTCTCACTGATATCTAAGACTAATAAAAAACCATGAGGTAGGGTATGAGATATATTAATGGAGGGCTAACTACCAGGTTCCCTTTTCATTAAAGTACAACCAATGCACGCTGGGTTCAAATTTTAGTTTTTAAATCAAATGGCTTTCTAGACATTCAATTCCACATCTAACTGGCAACCAGGAAACCCAGTTGAATGAAAGTATAAAGATTTGTTTTATGTTAAAACAGCCAACCAGCACTGAGGAGAAAAAGCCAAAAGGAAGTCACTGTTGCTCTTATGAATTAAAAGCCTATAATCTCATTCTTAATCATGTCCTGCTCTAAGTAACAAAATCCACACACTCACTTTCATCAATAAGGTACAGGCTAAGCAAAGACAATTTAACTGTGCTATAAATTCAGGTAGTCTCAACTGAAAAGTATGAATAATCTGTATGACTTGAAGTGGGATGCTACAAGGTTTAATCTGTTTTTAAAATATGCAAATATTTTTAGATTTCTTGATGAGAGAGTACTTTTTGATTAGCATTATTTGGTTGGAGTGTCTTTGCCAAAATTAATCTAAATATATATTCTAGAAGATCAAGTTATTCTTATATTTTAATTCATACTCCCATCCAAAATCTTAGCAAAGAATCATCATGTTTGAGTTAGAAGGGTACCTTAATGATTAACTTTTTAAAACACTTCCTCATTTTTCAGATAAAGTAACCCAAGATCATGCAAACAGATTTTATACTCCCACTACAGGGAGTCGAGAACAGCATTTCAATTTATTCTCCCTGAAATGATTTCTGGGGTTTTGTTAAGATGAGTTCCATTTGAATCTACCCACTCTCAAATCTTTTTTTAAAACTTCAAAACCATTTTCTTTGGCGTTCCTAAGCATAATAGCACGTTAGCCTGTGGGTGACACAGCCAAAGCCGAAGGCTTGTAACCTAAGCACATCTTCGTACAGGGGGCTTAGGTTTCACTCCATTCCAACACGTCTTAGATCTTTCCCCCCCCTCCTACCCGAATCTTAGATGTCAGAAGGCGTTAGGCGTGCCTTCTGGTTTCGAGGTTTGCATAAATGATGCCGCCGACAGATGTCGCGATGAGCGCCACTCTGCCTGTCACCGTGCAATTGCGAGTCAATGCAATTGAAATACTTTATTTGAAGGCCATTTGACAGAGGGGGGAGAAAACACATTTACTCTTTCAAGGCCTCTGTGTTTTCCGGGGAGAAGCCTGCCTGTAAAATGTGTCCTTTTATCCTTGGATAGCAATTTGGGAAATATCTTTTGACAGAGCGACTCCCTGAGCGATTTCTGCAACCGAAGACCTTGCCTGCATCTTCCCCAGCCTTTTTCCTCCTACCTTCCGAAGAAGGCAAGGCTCTTTGGAGCCAGTGAGCGGGAAGCATTCTTCTCCACACAAGGGGGAGGGAAATTTGCATATTTTAGCAAAACTATTTGAGCTCGTTTTATCATGGACGTTTAAGGAAAGAGCTGTTTACTAATATCTTTGACTACGATGCGGTAATGCAAATAAGAACCAGTGCTGTGGATTTGTTTTTAATGAGATTTTTTTTTTCCTTCCCCTAACTTGTCCATTTCCACAGGAAAGCTCCCAGAAATTCAACAAAGATACCTTTCCCTTTGCCAGAGAGATCAGCGAATTCAATACAGGACCCTCGTTCGCAACATACCATGGTTTCTTCTTCTGCGTCTTATTTTTTGGATTTAGAAAAGGAAGAACAAATGCAAAATCATGTTAAAAATTTGCTAAAAGCTCGTTCCTGGTTCTGTAGTGAATTCACTTGGTCTCTCTACGCCATTGCGGCGTCGGAGCCGCGCATCAGGCCCACCACCCCGACGGAGATCTACGTCGGCGTCATGACGTCACAGCTCCGCGGGAACGCCCCTTACCTATGAACAGATTCCATTCGGTGTCCAGATCAGCCTGATTGGCCAGGCAGCCCTTCATGACGTTGAGGCAGTAGTTCTTGCAAGGTCTCACGGTGGGAAGACCTCGGCAGTACGGGCAGTAGAGCATCTTCATGAGGGCTCGGATGCACCCCGGGGTCGGGCTGACCTGCCGATTGATTGAGAAAAAAAAAAAAAAAGAAAATCAGAACTAAGACGTGCGGGAGGGAGACAAAGAGAAGATGGAACTCATTTTCTCCTTGAAAAAGCAAAAAAAAAAAAAAAGAGAAATGGCTCCAAGAAACGCCAGCAGCTACTAGGATCTTAACCCTTTGTCACACCCGATCCAAGCAAGCTAGGCAGGTCGACGTGGTAATGATCAGTTTTCATGAAGTGTCCCCATCCACATTTTGATATCTGTGTCATTGCAATACAGCCCTGAAACCTGGACGCTGTTTCATTGCATCAGAACATGAAATGAGGTAATGCATGTGAAAGCAATTTGCAAAGTTAAAAGCTCCATAAAAATGTAGGTATGATTAAAGTTTAATGTGACACCTTTGGAAAATTTTCCAACTGGTTATTTGACCCTGTTTCTAAAGGAGGCTGGCAGATCTACTTCCTTTGTACCTAACTTTTTAAAAAAGGATCAATATCAACTCGTCTGGCATTTCTAAGACCCAGGCCTGCTTAGAAGCAATAGGAACGGCCCAGGCAATGTCTTCAGGCATTTGAAGCTTTGCGGTTCTGGGAACTTTGTGGAAAATGGACCCATGGTTGAATGTAGGAAGAAATCCTCGCAGTACTTCACAGGAGCTTCAGCCAGCAATGAAATGGCATTTGCCTTGAATAAGAAAAGCTGAGGGGCTTCTAAGTTAATCAATTCTAGGTTAATCAATTTGGATTCATTGAAAATTCTTTTTTTTTTTTTTTAAGATTTTATTTATTTATTTATTTGACAGAGATCACAAGTAGGCAGAGAGGCAGGCAGAGAGAGAGGAAGGGAAGCAGGCTCCCCGCTGAGCAGAGAGCCCGATGCAGGACTGGATTCCAGGACCCTGAGATCATGCCCTGAGCTGAAGGCAGAGGCTTAACCCACTGAGCCACCCAGGCATCCCTCATTGAAAATTCTAATTTAACTTCAATTTGACTTTTCATTTGACTTTCCAGAGGAAAAATTATTTAAAGCAGCATGAACCAATGACAGAAGAAGATACAGAAAGCTCTTATGACTAGACACAAAATTATTACCGTATTTATCTGGTCGGTTCCCATAATTTTGGTATCTTAGTTAAGTAACCATCTGTTGCTGATCTTGTGTTCTAGACCCAGGAAAAAGCCTTACTTGTATCATTTGGATCTGCTGGAGAGTTAGAGTCTTATCAGACAGACCTGGGCCCACAGGTGGGCTTTCCATGTCAAGAACACATGGATACTGACAAAGCATAATGTCCAAGTAAAGGTGAGACAATAAAAGGTAGTTCTGTGTAAGGAGGTACTTGCCACTACTAGAGCCAATCTCTGTCGTTTTATTCTTTACCTAGAAACCTCATGTGAATTTGTTTTTAGCTTTTTAACTTGAGTGTAGTTGACACGCAATTTACATTAGTTTCAAGAGTACAACAGAGAGATCCAACATCTCTTTACTTTATGCTGTGCTTACCTTAATGTAGCTACCATCTGTCTCCATACAACACTATTATAATAATACTGACTGTATTCCCTATGCAGTACCTTCCGGTGGGTTATTCATTCCACAACTGGAAAGCCTTTTTCTCCCGTTCCCCTTCACCTGCTTTGCCCCTCACGCTCTTCCTTCTGGCAACCATCAGTTTGTTCTCTGTATTTAGAGGTCTGATTCTGCTTTTTGTTTGCTTGTTCCCTTGTTTTGTTTTTTTCAGATTCCACTTATGAGTGAAATCATATGGTATTTGTCTTTCTTCACCTTTGAGGGTTTTTTTTTTTAAGATTTTATTTATTTATTCTTTTTTTAAAGATTTAGTTATTTATTTTATTTCTTTGATAGATCACAAGTAAGGCAGAGAGACAGGAAGAGAGAGAGGAAGGGAACCAGGCTCCCCGCTGAGCAGAGAGCCCAATGTGCGGCTAGATTCAGAACCCTGGGATCATGAACTGAGCCGAAGGCAGAGGCTTAACCCACTGAGCCACCCAGGCACCGCTATTTATTTATTCTTAAGAGAGAGAGAGAGGCAGAGGCAGAGGGAGAAGCAGGCTCCCCAAGGAGCATATTAGGTACTCCAAATCAAAAAGTACAGTAAAATATAATTGGCCTTAATGATATTTAGAGAATGGCTTAGTATCTATTAATTTTACAACTTAATCTTCCAATGAAAAATGAAACAAACAAACCAACCCATGAGAACAAAATTGAAGGGTCTGGTGACTTTTAACTTGAGCACACATTTGTGTCACAATATCATCTTCCCCAGATGAGCTATTGTGTGAAAACACCAAATTTTATCCACACCTGAACAATATTATCTTAAAACTTTCTTTCATCCCCTTGGATCCCAAGACATTCACAGAAAATAGAGAAAACACATCTGTATTCTCCATATAAGATTTAAGTGGAATTTCAGATTCTTGTGCATTTTACTTATTTGATATGGTGGCTGTCCTATAAATGTGTGTCTGTAGGATTTTATTTTCCATAGCCATGTGACTTCTCTCCTGACCCTGATGCCTTTCTCCTGGAGTCCAACCCTATTTTTCAGGCGAGCTGGCTAAGGAATTTCCTCCTTTGACTCTGCTGGATTTTTGGTTTTCTGGCTGTTGGTATTACAGTGCTTTGCATCTTCTCCCCCAGTATGCCAATGTAAACTGGGAGCATTTGTCAGTACTAGGGATCTCTTAGGCAGTGTGGACTCCGTCATCATTATAATCTGAGCTGCTCTGCAAAACATGCAGGCACTGTGATTATGATTCGGGTGCTCAGTAAGTGCTTTTGAATTGAACTCTCTATTGTGTTTCTCAATTTCTTGGCCATATTGATATTCTAAGAAGAAAAGACAGATCGTTGTATACATCTTAGCATTCAGTTGTTACTTTTTAAAGTTTGTTTTCAAAGGTAATCATTGATTGCATTAATTCCAAAGCTTTTTTGTTTTGTTTTGTTTTAAATTGTATTGGACCCAGTACAGTTTTCTCAGTCTGACATTTTAGAAGAGTTTCCAACTCAAGGTTGCAACCAACAGAGAAAATTGAACAGCCTTAATAACCCAAAAGAACAATGTTGTTCAAGTTAAATGTGACTCTTTCAGTACCTTTGGAAATGACATCCCTCCTGGTCAAACAAAGGGCATTTGAAGAAGAAGAAAATGGAGTGTGGAGGATCAAAGTTTAAGCTTTCATGTTCACAGGCGCATATTTGTTGAATTGACATAACTGCATGTGTGAATTAAAATAAAATATAAAAAATCATCACTTCAAACTGAAGACTTTTAGAAGTAAGCCTCTGAAAAGAAGGTTGCTTTCAGTGCCAGTTGTGTGAGGGGTGTTTCTATTTTAAAATATTTTATAGTGTTGGGGAACCTGGATGGCTCAGTGGATTAAAGCCTCTGCTTTCGGCTCAAGTCATGATCCCAGGGTCCTGGGTTCGAGCCCCGAATCAGGCTCTCTGCTCAGCAGGGAGCCTGCTTCCCCTCCCCTCTCTCTGCCTGCCTCTCTGTCTACTTGTGATCTCTGTCAAATAAATAAATAAAATCTTTAAAAAATATTTTATAGTGTTTTATAATGGTATGATTTTTTAAAAAGTATCTTTTTATTTTGAAATCAATATAGACACACAAGACGCTGCAAAAACAGCAGAGTCCTAGGTACCCTTCCCTCACCAATGCCACTTGATAGTGACATTTTCAACAGCTGTGGTGTGGGGCACCTGAGTGGCTCACTTGATTAAGCATCTGACCCTCGATTTCAGCTCAAGTCTGTGACCTCAGGGTCGTCGGATGGAGACCTGCATCGGGCTCCACATTCGTCATGGAGTCTGCTTGAGATTCTCTCTCTTCCTCTCTCTCTGCCCCTCCCCATTCTAAAGCTCTTTCTCTCTAAAATAAATAAATAAATAAATAAATCTTTTTAAAAATAGCCATAGTACAATATCAATAAAAGGAAACTGACCTGGGTATGTTGCCATGAACTAGTCCACAGCCCTTATTCAGTTTTCATGATTTTTTTCAACTGACATTCGTTTGTGTGTGTGCATATGTGTATACACATCTGTGCAATTTTATTCCATATACAGATTTGTGTCATGATATCACAATCAACCTAAAGAACCTTAATCACCACAAAGAACTCCTTGGTGCTACTTACATACTACCCCTGGTTCCTGACACCTGGCAATAATCCATTTTCCATCTCTACAATTATGTCATTTCAAAAATGTCATATAAATGGAATCACATAGTTGTCTTCTTTTAAACTTAATTTTTTTTAACTGACCATAATGCCTTTGAGGTCCATCTAAATTGTTCCTCATTCCTTTTTATTGTTGAGTAATATTCCTTTGTTTGGATATAACAGTATTTGTTCAACTCTTCATTCACTGAAGGATACCAGGGTTATTCCGGTAGTTGGCTATTAGAAATAAAATTTCTATGAACATTCATACATAGATGTTAGTGTGAATGTAAGTTTCCGTTTCTCTGGGATAATGCTCAAGAGTGCAATTGATTGGTCAGTTCCTTGCATCTTGGGTTGAGTCCTTCTGTTAACTTCTTTTGAAGCTGTTTGTATATAAGGACATCAATAATCATTGTATAGTTGAACAGTTTTTGTAATCATACAATTTGTAACTAAGTTTTCTTATAAAATAACAGAGAAATAAATAAAACAATGTAAAAATAATTGAGCTCTTAGTTTGCAATCTTGTGCTTTTCTGTTGTTTGTGTTTCTTTTTTAAAAGGTTAAACCAAGATACACTGAAACATGACAGGAAATACAAAAGGAACCCTTTTGTAAAGTTGTACTGGGAGAGAGAACTAAGACCTTCTACTTAGCTTCTCACCTGTATCAGGATGTTATAGCAAGTAATTCTTAATTTTCTAAATGTGGTTTGTGGAATAGCACACCCTTACCCATATGATAGCAATTCATTTCAGGTCTTTAATACATGTTAAGACTTTTTTGTCACAGGACCAACATTTATGCATTGATGCTCATGTTAGCAATTCTAGTAGTAGTTAATGTAAAATAACTCTGTCACTTAAAATATTTTTAGAAAACAAGAAAACATGTGAAAGTTACAAATCTAAATTTATACTCAATGAATATATATATATATATATATATATAATCAAATAAACCTATTTGACTTCTGCTCCCATAAGACAAACAAGTTAATATAAGTAAATTATTTAACCAGAATAAATTAAAAATGTATTTTAAAGCAAGAATCCATGCCATTCTCCAGTTGCTAACCTACGGTTGTAAGAAATGATGAGATGTTTCCACTCATCCTTTTAATATATCATGAAATTGAAGTGTCTTCTGAGGTCCTTGAGAATGATTACATTAAATTCAAAGTAGTTTCGTGTTGAGTAATTTTAATTTTTTTTAACAACCTATAACCTATAAAAAGGCTTCGTAGGAAGTTCACAAGAACCTCAATTTGTTTCTTCTTTGTTCAGTCAAGCAATTTTCATTCATCCAGCATTTGGGGGGCTGAATAAAGAGATCTCATATCAGTGTCAGGATTCTCAGAATACATTCATTTCCAGATCACTTCAGGAAAAAAGTTATGTGTCTCAGGGAAATGACTGGAAAGGGAACCCATGAACGGGCATTTCGTTTAGAACTGAGAAGTTGGGAGTTGTCAGGGAAGGATTCTAAAGAAAGCCATGTCCCAGCTATCTGTAAGATAATTACAGAAGATGGATGACATCACAGAAATGGTGAAGTAGGGAATGCTGAGAACCAGTCCTTCCACTGAAGAAACGATTAAGATGCAAAACATGGAAGATTCAGCTTTCTCAGAACTTTGAAATTTAAATTAAAAACAAACAAACAAAAAAGCCAAACAACAACAACAACCCAAAAACCTTACAGCCACCAGGAGACTGCTTAATAGAGACTGCTAAATTTCAGTAAAAAGGTACTATGACACATTAAGCCTCAAGATATTTGTAAAAATCGCAATCATATGAAGTCTGTTCTCTGACTACAATAGAATGAAGCTGGAAATTGGTATCAAAAGGAAAATGAGAAAATTCACAAATTAAACCACAAACTTTTATATAATCGACAGGTTAAAAGAGAAATCACTAGGGAAATTAGAAAATATTAAGATGACTTAAAGTGAAAACACAACATATAAAAACTTTCAGCCATAGGGACGCCTGGGTGGCTCAGTTGGTTGGACGACTGCCTTCGGCTCAGGTCATGATCCCGGAGTCCCGGGATCGAGTCCCACATAGGGTTCCCAGCTCCATGGGGAGTCTGCTTCGCTCTCCGACCTTCTCCTCGCTTATGCTCTCTCTCACTGTTTCTCTCTCAAATAAATAAATAAAATCTTTAAAAAAAAAAAAAAACTTTCAGCCATAAATGCCTACATTAAAAGAAAATAATCTCAAATCAATAACCTAATGTTATACATGAAGAAATTAAAAAAGAAGAGCAAACCAAAGCCAAAATTAGCAAAAGAAAGGAAATAATGAAGATTACAGTGGAGTGGAGAAAGAACTTTGGTTTTAGTTTGCTCTTCTATTTTTAGTTCCTTAAGGTATAAAGTTAGGGTACTGATTTCAGATCTTTCTTCTCCAGAAGTTAGGAGAGAGGTGTGGGATCATTTTACCCTTTGACCCTCTAGAAAGAATCAATCCTGCCAATACTTCTGTCTTCAATAAGACTTCAATAAGTCTTCAACAAGACTTCTGGCCTACTGAACTGTGAGGGAATGAATTTCTCTGGTTTAAATCACTAGTAGTAAGTTATGGTGGCCAAGGAAAATAACACACACACCAACAAATGAGATAACAAATAGATAAATTACAAGAAACATAATCTACCAAGACTGAATTGTGGACAGTTAGGAAATATGACTAGATCTATAATAAGTAAAGAGATTGGATTGGTAATCAAAAGTCTCCCAACAAAGAAAAATCCTGGATCAGATGGCTTTATTGGTGAATTCTACCAAACCTTTTAAGAAAACTTAACAAAAGTCCTTCCTTACTCTTCCAAAAAATGGAAGATGAGGAATATTTCCTAATTCATTGTAAAAGACCAGTATTACTTGATACCAAAACCAGACAAAGATATAGTAGGGAAAGAAAACTATAGACAGATACCCCTTTGTAAATGTAGATGAAAAACTCCTCAACAAAATCCTAGGAGACTGAAATCAACAGTATATTAAAAAATTTATACAACATGACCAAGTAGAATTTATCCCAGTAATGCAAGGTGGGGGTGGAGTTTACATAAGAAAAATCGATTGGTATAATTAATTGCATTTATTAAAAAAAGGGGAGAGGGGAAACCCATATGATAATCTCAGTTGATGCAGAAAAAAACACCTTCATAATAAATACATATGGAAATACACATATGGAAAACTAGAAATATACAAGTAAAAATAAACATATAGAAAACTTGAACTAGAAGGGGGTTTTCTAAGCATGATAAAGAGCATTAACCCACAGCTGACGTCATACTCAATGGTGAAAGACTGAAATATTTCCCTCTAAGATCAGGAGCAAGACAAGACGGCGTGTTTTCACCACTGTTGTTCAAGATAGTACTGAAAATTCTAGCTGGAGTCATTGGGCAAGTTAAGGAAATAAAAGTTGTCAATTTGAAAAGGAAGAATTAAAACTATATTCACAGATAACATGATCCTACATATAGGAAATCCCAAAGCGCACACACACACACACACACACACACACATTATTGGAGTTAGTAAATAAATTAAGCAAAGTTGCAGGGTACAAGATCAACACACAAACATCCAATGAGTTTCTAACACTAGCAATAAACAAATTAAAAAAGGAAATCGGAAATTAAGAATTTATAATAGTATCTAAAAGAATAAAATACTCAGGAATAAATTTAACCAAAAAAGTGATAGAATTTTACACTGAAAACTCTTAAGCACCATTGAAAGAAATTAAAGGAGGCCTAAATCAATGGAAAGATATCCTGCATTCATGTGCTGAAAGACCCAATATTGTTAAGATAGTGATACTACTCAAAGTAATTTATACAGTCACCGCAAACCTTATCACAATTCTAACAGTTTTCCTTGAAGAAATGTAAAAGACAATCCTCAAATTCATATGGAATCACAAGGGACCAAATTGTCAAAACAATTTTGAAAAAAGGGAACAAATTTGGAGCAATCCCATTTCCTGATTTCAAAATGTACTACAACTTGTTACAAAGCTTAAGTATTTATCAAAACTTAGTGGTACTATCCATCAATCTCACTTCCAGGTATTTCTTCAAAAAAAGCTGAAAACCGGTTCTGGAAGAGATATTTGTACTCTCCTGTTCACTGCAGCATTATTCACAATAACCAAGAGGTAGAAACTTTCTAAATGTTCATTAATTGATGACTGTCTAAAGAAAATGAGGTCTATACATATGATGGAATATTATTCACCCTTAAAAAGGGAGGAAATCCTACAATACGCAACAACATGGATAAACCTTGAAAACATTATACTAAGTGAAATAAGCCAGTCACAGAAGGACAAATACTATGTTATTCTACATACATGAGGTATCTAAAATAGTCAAACTCAGCAAAGAAAGCAAAATGGTGGTGGCTGGGGCTGTGAGGGAGAGGGAAGTGGGAAATTTCTATTCAAAGGATATAGTTTCAGTCATGCAAGATGAAAAAGTTCTAGAGATCTGTACAACTATGTGCATATAGTTAGCAATATGTACTGAGCATTTAACAATTTGTTAAGAAGGTAAATATGTGCTTTCTCGCAAGTATCATCATCATCATCATCATCATCATCACCATCATCATCATCACCATCATCAATGCTATGGTACTGGAATGAGGATAGACATTTAAGTCACTAAAGTAGAGTTGAAAGACCAGAAATAAACATACACATTTATGGCCAATTGATTTTTACAAGGGTGTGAAGATCATTTATTGGGGAAGAATAGTAGCTTCAACAAATTATATTGGAACAACAGGATATCCTCATGAAAAATGATGAAACTGGATCTGAACTCAGACCATGTACCAAAATTTCTCAAAATGGATAAATAACCTAAATATGAGCAAAATCAATAAAACTCTTTGAAAAAAAAAAAAACTATATAGGGTAAATCTTAATGACCATGGATTTGGCAATGGATTCTTGACTCCAAAAAGGAAAAAATCAATTGGGCTTCATTAAAACTAATAGCTTTTGTGTGTTAAAGGACATTACCAGGAAAATGAATGACAACCTAACAAATGGAAGAAAATGTCTGTGAATTATATATCTGATAAGGGTCTTATATTTGGAATAGATACAGAACTCTTAAAACCCAACAACAAAAAGACAAACAACCTTATTATAAAATAGGCAAAAGACTTGAATAGTAATTTCTCCAAAAAAGGCATGAGATGGCTAAGCATCTCATGAAAAGATGCTCAACATCGTCGGTCCCTAGAGAATAAAAATCAAATTGAGATATCATTCACACCACTAGGATGGAGACAATACAAAAGACAGATAATTAAGATCATTGATGTGAATGTGGAGACATTAGAACCCTCATACACAGCTGATGGGAATGTACAATGGCAGCAACTGTGGAAACAAAACTACCCTATGATTCGTCAATTCTACTCCTGGGTATGTACTCAAGGTAAATGAAAATATACACCATACAAAAATTTGCACAATGCTTATAGTAGCATTATAGCCAAAGCCTGGAATCAATCCAAATTTCCATCTGTTGATGAATGGATAAACAAAATGTGGTATATCCATTCAATGAACTATTATTCAGCAATTAGAAGGAATGAAATTCTGAGATGCTGCATCATTGAAGAACTGTGAAAAAACATTAAACCAGATATAGAAGACCAGGTATTGTGTGATTTTATATATCTACAAAACATCCAGAATAGACACATTTGTGATTGTCAGGGGCTAGGGTAAGGGAGCAGAAGAAACATAAGTTGGGGCTAATAGGTATAAGTTTACTTTTTGGGTGCCAGAAATGTTTTACAATTACAGAAACACAAATTGTTGCCCAACACTGTAAGTATACTAAATGCCATTGACATTCACAGTTTAAATACCATTTATACTTACCAGTGAACTTTATGATATATAAGTGGCATCTCTGTAAAGTTGTTTGAAAGGGAGATAGAAGTGCCTTTAACAAATAATTTTCTACTACCAGACTTGTAAGTTGTACAGAGGAATTACTATCTTTATCACCTAACTAGGGCTTTATTTAGGCATGTGGTTATATAAAAATTATTTAAATAATGTTAAGCTCAAATTACATTATACCAAAATTAGTTCGATGTGCGTGACCTTAATGATATTTTAACACTTTCTTATGAGAAAGTCACCTATCATTTCAACTGTTACTTAACAGTGGCTAGGTGGAATGAATTACTGTGCACACAAAAAGAAAACCTTTAGGCCATCCAGTTCAGTTTGAAAGTGACTTAAAATGTGTATGCTCTAAACCTATCTTCTCTCCATCTTGTACCATCAAGAGTAAACAAGGATGAGACAGGAAGCAATCATGAATTGCAAATCAGAGCCTGAAGGAAAAATATTCCCTATATGGATGACGAATGTTTGTAGTGCCATCATGATAAAAATTCAGCCTATTTTTAAAAATGTAATTTACTTATTGGCGAGAAACCCCCCTAGAAAAGCAAGAGGCTTATGAAGCATTTGCAAGCCATAAAATGATTGAACTTGTTGGGTCTGGGAGAAAAGGAACAGACCTAATTTGCATACCTAATAGCCTGAGCCGCAGAATTTCCAAAGCCAAGTCTAAGTAACATTGATGCTGTGTACACTTAAAACAAAATCAGGACAGGGGAAGTAAGGTGAGTTAAGGTCTATGTCAGTTCTTGGCAGCCCCATTAGGGCTTATCAGATTATGTCACAAAATCAGTGTTACTTAAATCCAATTCCTATATTTAATTATATTCTTCAAAACATAAATAAAGCTGCCACAGAAGTTAGCAAATGAATGTTATTATTCATTTTGGAATAGTTCCAAATAGCATTTAAATAAATTACACACACACACTCACACATACACACAGACTGGATATTTTTCATCCATTAGAATAAAATAGCTCTTTCTACTGGTTAAATACATATTTCAGAGGGCTTTCTGATGTGTTTACCCAACAAAACACAACATCATTTTAATTTTACCTTGCTCTATCATCCTGACGTCTTGGCGATACTGCCTTTTATTTGCGCAGTCTGCTTGACATTCTAAACTTCACCTAATTGTAAATCTTCAAATGTGAAGGCAGAATGTAAAATAAGATCCCTTAGTGTCTCATCAGGGAATAGTTGTCTTCCTCAGTTAGAAATTATAGCTTACATATTACTTCATTTAGAAGAAGCATCTTAGCAGTGACTTTAAATATGAGTCATTGAGGGGAGAATCCACTTCGGTAAAAGCTATGAATTCTAGCCTCTGTATAGTAGAACTAACATATTTATAAGGTTTCTGCTCTGGAATAAACACACTCTGAAAGTAAGGGGATGGGGCATTTTCAAGAATGTAAAGCCAAATCACTCATTCTCTAATGAACATGTATAACTTTAAACGCCTAGTATAAGGAGCTGGCATATGGTGGGAGGTGAATAATATTAAAATATGTCTGATGGATACAGGAAAATAGACAAACACCATATTGTGTTTTGGTAATTTTTGATGCACAACACATGGATATGAAATTTGTGTTAATCTCATCTATCAGTCAACAGCTCCCTATGAATAGTGATCTGTCTTCCTACCAGCAGCACTGATGTCATCTAGTTTATGGATAATATCATTGTAGGCACACACAGAGATTCACGTTAGTTATTCTAATTCCTGATGAACCCTACATGAGAATCCCTGTGGCTCAAAGCACCAGAGTATTTCCATGGGAAATTCCCATTCTTTACTTCACCCTGCAAAGCACCAACATGGACCTTTTCAGAAAAAGTCCTAAGGAGGAGGAGAAGTTGAGGGGCAATTCTAGAACACTTGTTTGGCCATGCTTTAATCCATTCACTGACAAACGAGCCATGGACTGTCATCAGCAAAGACGAGAGTATTAAATCTGGAAATTTCTGTGGACATGGGGGAAACTGGTTTGGAAGAGATCCTCTGAAAGAAGCTAGTGGTGACTCTACACTGCAAAATAATAATAATAATAATAATAATAAAAAAGAGGAGAAGGAAAAGAAGAAGAAGGAGGAGGAGGGGGGGAGAAGGGGGAAGAGAAGAAAAAGAAGGAAGAGGAAAAGGAGGTTAAAAAAAAAAAGCTAAGATAGTGGTTTTTGAGACTGAAAAACAATTGTAGTGTACCAAGAAAAGGTTTTACTCCCCTCTTCTTTCAATATTAATGGAACGGAAGGCTATGAATGAATTCATTCTTAAGCTCATGCAATAAATATTTAATAAGCATCACCATGTGCTGAAACTGCTCGAGGTGCTATAATGAGAATGAATAGTGGATTTCAAAGTTACCAGGAAGCAAGGTCCACAGCTGAGGGAGAGAGCAGGCAAGAAATACCGGGGGTTCAAACGACTGTCCAAGAAATACAGTGCTAGTGAAGAACCTGATTTCACCTAAGAAAGGCCAGTAGGAGGCTGACCATGAGAAATTCCCAGAAGAATAGGAGAAGCATAAAATGGAGTATCAGAAACATGGGGAATTCAGATCTTGTACTATTCACTGATTTAATGGTTTTGCTATTTTTATCTTATGTAAACATAAAGACAACTTCATAAGAGTCTACAGGATGATAGGGCATATTGTGCCTTTGGGTGCTTCTCATATTCTCAAGTGTTCTGGGGATGGGTGAGGGAGAGGAAAATATACCAACAAAAGCAAAAATCCATGGAACGAATTATGGGAGAATTTGTAGAAGAGTGATACCAAAAAAAAAAAAAAAAAAAAAGTTTCTACTCTTCTTGTGTCAAGGCAGTTTCAAAGGTTGTTCTCCCAAATAATCCAGGGCCATCTGAATAATTCTTCAGTCTCAAAAGAGGTTTACTATGAAGGATGAAAACTAATGTGTTAAGTTACAGCATATTTGATACAGAAATAAGCAATATCATGTGGCCATAAAAAAGGACGAGATTGTGCCATTTGAGACAACATGGATGAATCTAGAGGGAATTATGCTCAGTGAAATAAGTCAGAGAAAGACAAATACCATGTGATTTCACTCGTGTGGAATCTAAAAAAAAAAAAAAAAAAAAAAAAAAAAAAGACAGAAGAATAAACAAACAGAAAGTATAATCAGACCCATAAATACAGAGAACAAACTGATGTTACCAGAGGGGAGAAGGATGGCGAGATGGGTAAAATGGGCGAATGGGAGTGGGAGGTACAGGCTTCCAGTTGTTAAATGAGTAAGTCACGGGAAGAAAAGGCACAGCATAAGGAATATAGTCAATATATGGGGGGGACAGGTGATGTCTCCACTTGCGATGATCATAGAGTAACATAAATAGAAGTTGCATTGCTATGCGTACAACTGAAACGAATGTAACCCTGAGTGTCAACTATACTGAAATAAAATTTTTTTAAAAAAGGAAATAAACAATATTACCTTATAGTGATTATTTAATAAGAATGATGAAATGAAGGAAAAATTAAGTTTTTCCCAGACATCTCATCCAACATTCCTATATTTTTTTTCCCCCCAAGAAGCCCTCCCCATTCCATGGCCCTGAGATGGCTGTCCTTCCTGACAGGTGTTGGTAAAAAGGAAGGTATTCTGAAGAATTAAAATAGTGCTTCATTGAACATCATGATAATATATCAGCAAACATAATTTTTATGTGATTGATTGCTCCATTTGTGATTTTATAAACATCGGGAAAACTTTAGTACCACATGTGGGTGGTCAGGATATGAGGCTTAACGTTTCTTTCCAGGATAGCCACTGAGTCCTTATTAGGGGTATATGCCCCACAATACAATTTTCTTATGAAAACTCCTATTGGATTCATGTTATTTCAATTCACAGTGCAAATTCCAGGAATGTCATCCACCATTAATTCTCATATTTGAAAAGAATTATATAAAACCACCTATTAAGTTTTAGGTCAAAGCTGAAATTAAAATATTAAGTACAATTTTATTGAGCTTTAAAGGATATATCCATCTCACATTATCCTAAATTCTGTAAATGACTAAAAAATATAATTTGTGAATGTTCCCAAGAGTTTTGCTGTGTATAAACATTATCACATAGTTTACATGTTATTCTAAATACACAAAAATCTAAGAATGAAATTGATTAGCTTATTCCATAATACCGTGAACATGGTAATGGATAAAAGGAGATCCCCAAAAACTACCTAGAGAGAGTCCGTTGGTAATTCGGTATTTGCATATAGAGTAACCCTAAAGGACCATATATTAAACTTTTGTAACTTTAAATAATTAATTCAGTTTCTGGAGGCATCCTACATTTTTAATAGAGAAAAACTTAAGTATGGGTAAAAACTGGATTTTATCCTTTTTTTTTTTTTGTCGGCATTTTCATTACCCTTGTCCTTCTAATGCTAATCTCCATCTAAAGTAGAAGAATATTAAATGTACTTATCACACTTAGGAAGAAAAATTAAATTAATCTTTTCAAGTCCTTCTTGAGGGAAGTTTTAAGATTTCTAAATTTTCATTGGCATTCACTTTTTAAACTTTTCTTTCTCCCAGATTTCATCAGAAGAGTCATGTTAGCATAATATGTTTGACTAACTGAAAACACATTTGCTCTTATAATATGCATAGATTATTTTATCTTCAATTTTGGTTTGTTTTTGCAGGCTATGAAGTTATTTTAAATGATTCAAATGCTGCCTGTTTATTGTCCTACAGGAAAATGAATTTAGAGAACTATAATCTATAGAGCTTTATTTCTTCTGAAATTTCTATCAAAATATGTAACAACTCTGATAACAATATCAATCGAACTCGTGTTCTTGGCCAAGTATAGGTATGTCACAGGTGCTAAACTTTAGCGATCAATGTCAGGTTGACTTAGACTAGAAAAATGGTACCCTCTTCTCCATCGGCTGAACATCCATGACTCTCAGGACAGCCTTCCTGAGTCCTGCATCCATTCTCTGCCCACCAATGGCAGACCTCAGACCACCATTCACTTTCTAGATACAGAGATACAGTTTTGGTCTCCAATCCTCTAGGCCTTAAATAAGATACACGAGGCCTTTCTGAGAGACAGCTGAGCGGAGATGGTTTTATGTGAAACTTTTTCCACATCTTCAGCCTCTAGACAAATTCTTTCCTAAAACAGACCTGCCAAAACCGGACCTACTGGCAAGGCCATCTCTTTCACCATCTACTTCCCACAAGTCACAAACACATTCTTCCCACCCATGCCTAAATGTAATATGATACTCAGCATCACAATATAAGTAACTGGGGGCCTGAAATTGGGGCGGGATGCTAGGAACAACTGAAAATATAATTCATGTAGAGAAGCAGATTATTCTAATGTACAGGTCCTTTACAGTGATTTCGTACAAAGCAGATCATTTTTAATATTTTGCTTTCAACAAAAATGAAAGAAGACTTAGTCAAACTGTCAGCTGCTAGATTATTAAAAGTAAGTCCTGAAGATAGCTACTACGTTACTTTTGGCCCATAGCTTGGAAGAATTTCAAAGAATTGAGTGACTTTCCACTAACAACATTCCTTTTATTCCTAGCTAACCATTTATTTGAATAATGTTTCTCAATACATACTCCACAACAATAAAAAGGAGTGGAACCGATGCAGAACGGTTCTCTATAGGAGAAAGAATTCATCTAAAGATTTATGAACCGATGCAGAGGCAGGGATCCTACCATTTTATTAAGGAAAGAATTTTCAACAAAGCTTTTTCTTAAAACTTTAATTATCAATAAATATAAGATATATGTATGGTTTTGATCAATTTAGTACCAGTGATAATTGCAATGCTAATTCAATAGAGAAGAAAATGTTAGCGCTTAGATACTTAGGGTCACGGAAATTTTTTAAAATGTTAATTTCACTTTACATACATGCATTTGTCACTGAGAGGGTAGAGTTGTTATTAAATTGTTCAAGATATAAATATGTGTTATATTAGCATAAATTTCTACAAGGGGATTAGAATGATAATATGAGTTCAGGAGAAAGAACCAGCTGTTGAAGAAAAACTTGTTCCTGTCTTTTCAAACGGATCTTAATGAATTACACATTGCTGAGATATTTACATTTTTACTTCATCGACCATGTTTGAAAGAGTAATGCCATGTTTTGTCTTAACTCAATATTTACAATGCAGCAGAAAGTAAATCCTTTGCAATTATTTTAAACAACAATAAACATTTTAGGTAACTCAAAAGGGTTCCTGAGCATATATAGATTTTTCAAAATGATTTTCTGGAGGACACACACAAGAACTAGGAAGATAATTACACTGGATCCACACCTCTAATTCTGGTCTTGATTATTTCCTGAAGGGACAGATATCATTTTCTGTGTGAATCTCAGGGTCAAAGTTGTTGAGAGCATCAGTGTGGCTGTGATATCAGTGTGCGAGATATGAGATGGGCTGTTTTGGAAAGACGATTCTTGTTACAACGAAGAGAGTGGAACAGAGAAATTGGATGCTGTTATTTACCAGACAGTAGAAATATATTGATACCTTCTGGGATGTATGTGGACAAAGACATAAACTGAGCCCAGAATAATAAAAATAGATGCTCTGTTTGGGGGATGATATTTTTGATAAATTTTTTTTCTTTCTCCTTTTTTTTTTTTAAGAGGTTTCTTTTAGTCTACAGCATCTAAACGTTTTCTTTAACAAATGTAAGCTAGATGCACATTTAGAGAAAAAATGCCATTTTAAATATTTATAAAAACCTTACACATAAGTTATTGACATCATTTATCATGAGTGGACTCCATAAATGAAAATGAGATTAGTACTCCTAATGAGCTTAATGTCCAGCTTCTCAAAGGACTTAAACATGCTAACGGGTCCTAAAAATCTAAGGCAGCAACTGAAATTGTTTTACAAATTAAAAACAAAAACAAAAACAACTAAGAAAACTTGAAAGAAAAAAAGGATCAGGAAGACCAATCACATAACACTCATTTAAGGGGAGTAGAAACAGAGGAGGGACCAGGTAAGACTCAGAATGAAGGACTAAGTGCAGTTGATATCTTCTACTTCTTTCCATATTACCTTCCAAATTCTCTCTGTGGGCAGCAGCAGCAACACAGTGTTAGCCATGGATACTATGCAAAGACACTCCTCGGGTAATTGCTGCAAATATCTCTGTGTTTATTGTCTGTCTCCATGGAATGTAAGCCCCTCCCTTGTGTTCGCTGTTCACTGCTGTATCTCTAGTCCATTGAAACTGTGTCTAACCACAGGGAAGGTAGATACTTGTTGGATCATTGGATGGGTGAGAATTTGAATAAATGAATGAAAGAATGATGGATCGATTCAAGTTCACAGTTTCAGTATGACAAAAGCCAAATGAGGAACTTCAAGAATGGTGTGGTCATGAATGTCAAATGCTAAGGCTGATTTGGGGAATTAAAAAAAATGCTAAGGCAATTGGACCTAGGGCTTAGGAAGTCATTTTGGAGCATTTTAAATTAATATTTGAGGGCTACTCCTTTAAAAATTGATTCTTAAGCAAAGAAATTCAGATTTGAGGAAGGTCTTTTGTTTATTTATTTTTCCAGAAAATGGAAGCATGAGAATGAAAATTTCCCAGACCAATATGTGTAATAAATAAGTCGAATTGCTGACATGAACAAAAACAGTGATATTTCTTTACATAGGACTTTGCAGTTTTCCAAATAGTCCAATATATATGACCTCATTCAAAATTTGAAATTACCCCGTAAGATCCCCATTTCATCTCTGGAAATTGAAGTGAGAAAGGCCAAATATCTTGTCTAAAGCCATGCATCTAGTAAATGGTAGCGCCCAGAATAAATCTCCATGTTTTGACCCATTTCAGTGTCAGCACCATGAGAATACACTCAAAGAAACACACTTTTGCTTTTGAGGAATATGTGAGTAACATGGGCTAGTTTAATGGGGATTCTATTTTAATGTGCCAGCTTTGTCTATATAAGAATGTTAGAACACTGAAATTTGGTGCTATCTGTCATGTTCTTTTACTGTAGCTATTAAGTTGGGCCAATAAACAAGTGGGTGGTTAATAGCCTGTTTTACCCTTAGGAAAGGAGGAATTTCAATATAATTTGCATTTCTAAATCAAAGTGTTCAGCACAATATTTCTTTTTTTTTTTTAAGGCAGAGAGTATTGAAGATTATTGAAAAAAATAACTGATCTAATTTAGACAGTTATCAGAAATAAATCATGCCCTTAGCAAATGTTTATTTTAAGAAGCTATGCAGTTTTCCTTCAGCAAATGACATCAGGAGAGGCAGACACAGATAAGCTGGAGAAAACATGATGAGAGTAAAATAATAAGCCAGTCTAATCTTCTGGAGGCTCATCTTTGTGACTGCCTATTTTGGCTAGCATTTGAGAATGCAGGACTTGATGTAAAAAGTATAGAATCAGGGGAACGTCAGGTTGGGAAACTGAGTCCTGGGAACTAAAGTGACTTGTTTATGTTTTGTGACTGATAAGTTAGTTGCACAACTGAAAAAAGCCCATATCTCTTGATTTATTTTCTCTCCATACAGCTTTACTACATCCAAGCTTGTAACCTTGCAAAGAACCCATGCATAGGGATTCTGAACTAGACCTTGTAAAGTGAACACAGGTTTGCTGACTTGGACAAATAATTAGACTGAACAGTGAGTCAAGAAGCCAAGGAAAGTGTGGATTTCAAAGGGGCTGCTGTTTTATGTAGGTCATCATAAAACTCCCCAACATGGGATATCATAAAAACCTGAAATGGCCTTGGTAAACTATTGTGCTAATGTTGACATATTAAAATGAATGCTAACTGGGACATCATTCTGGACTATGTAAATGAGGTGAAGAATGAGGCATGTATATACAGCAATCTTAATAAGAATCAATTTCAATCCTCATGGAATTCTAACATCACTTCCCCTACCTCTAATCCCAATTCAATTCTACCTTCTAAATAAGCACAAGGAGATACTAGTGCATGTGTTTCTAATGCCCATTCATATGTTAAGGGCTGCGGGTCACCAGGCCTTGTGTGAAATCTTAGCTAGACTGATTCTTCTAGTCATTGGGTTTTACATGATGACATAGTAAAAAGTCAAAATATACATAAAGAGTTTTCATTTACAACTTGACTAACTTGATGAATCTGGTAGGAGGTAGCACAGTAAATAATTTTGAAAAGAAAAGTATTTAAAAAGCATTAAAAATGTGACAGATTCACATGATCATTCACTTGATCATCATTTTATGTTCTTTAACATAAAAAAAGAAGAATCCGGTTCAGTTAAAATGTCTACATGCTCCAATATATTCTAAGAGCTGTGTGAGAATTTACCAAAAATGAAGATGGGCCTGAAGTGGATCGGTGCCTGGTTGGGCTACAATACAGTAAAGCAGACCTTGTAAACATATTTCCTAGTGTCCCATGAGATTCTTCCTCTAATTATCTGACATGAATTGAGATGCAAATAAGACCAAAATGTGCAAACAATTTTTTGACCTTTTCTATAGTAATGTATGTTAAATTTATCTATGCTATAAATAAAAATAAAAATCTGAAGTAACATTCACTATAGATGAGGGCCCAATCTATCAGCAAGATGACATGGAGGAAAATTCGAGATCACCCTATGGAAATGCTGGAATGTTTAATACAATTTTACCTGCTAAGTTATGTGGAAGAAAGTGATCTGAGGCACTACTTCATTTATTCTAATGAAAAAACTAGTCCATTAATCAGTCTCTATCCTTGATTTGCACTACTATTAACAAAATGTGTTCTTTGAATAACACACCTACCAAGGGAAATCTTTTGATTCCCAGAGTGGGCCAGAGCTCAGATATATATAAACATAGTGTTTTTGTTTTTGTTTTTGTTTTTCAACCTCATATGTGAGACAGACAAAGACATGCAGTGATTTCATTGAAGCCTCTGGATTTGGGTGACAAGAAAGAATAGTTACTACCAAAGTGACTATGATCTTTAGTGCTGATTTCAGTCCTATTTTATTCCACACTCTACCTATCCAATTAATAGGAAGTGACTTCTGCATATTGTTTCAATTCTCTTTGTAATGTTGTATAATATTTCCTTGAGTGCCAAGAAAGTTTGAATTAAATAGACTGCATGACAATACATGGTAATAGATTGAACACAGAACAAGCAAAAGAATAACTTTCTTTTGACTTAACAAAAAAAAGTCTCATTTTCACTTGTGTATCTTTAAAGAAGATAAACTGAAATGATATTTTAATCCTTTTGCTGATCCTCATCAAAGGGGATAGCTAGTGATAACTAACCATATTAATTATTCTATTATAGTAGCTATTACTGTAATTGTAGTCATAACTAATAATGGGCCATTTCTCTCCACCTTCCTTTTAATTACTTACTAAAAGCAATGCCCTTCTTTGTCATGTTGACACTTCTTCTTCAGTTCTGACTGAGCTCTATTGATGCACTCGTCACGCTGTAGCAGGGCAAGTCACTCACGTGACAGATTCACAACGTTCAGGCTTTTTAAAGTTCTCAAACTTATAATTAGACTATGTGCTCAATTTTTATACAAACAGTTCAACATCTAAGTTTCTGCTTAAATACACCTTTGACACACTACCTTCTTGGCAGGTTCCAATTATACTTTATTGACTGGAGTTGCCAACATTGGAGAAAGCACACGCTGCTTTCTTAGCTGTGACTAGTTATTGACCATGGTTGCCAACACTGGAAAAGGAGCATGTGGCTTAGTTAGCTGTGGCTTCAGCCTATTTTTGTTCGCAGCTAGATGTGAATTATTCACTTTCCTTTTGTCAATTTTTGCTTCCTTCAAGATCATTGTGTTACTGTTGATTTCTTTAGCTGTCTAAACCTGAAACAATAGCAGCATTGTGCCAAATGTCCAATGAAAATGACTTTTCTTGAGTGCATTGCAAAGCCATTTAGAAGAAATTAAAGCACTCTACCATTGGCCTTTCCCCTTTTCCAGGCTTAAGTAGAATCCGTTCAGCCTCAATTGAGATAACTCTCGGGGTCGAACTCTACAAAGCGCCTTTGAGATCTATGTGTCCCATGAAAGTCTCCATTAATTATATAAAAAAAATAATAATTACAAGAATCTTCTGCTAAAATTTTAAAATTCAATGTGTCTTTACATATTTTGAAACAGTGAGAACTTATTCCCCTTCTAAACTTATTCCTACTGCTATATGAAAATATCGAACTCATGAAAACCGTCAATGAAATTTTGGGTTCCTAAGCATTTTATGCTGTACTTTGCCTTGCTTTAGAACAACTCCAAGTGTGCCTTTCTAACATATTGATTATTCATTTGTAATAAGGAAATTCTGGCAAAATGAAAAATAGATTAATTTCTAGAATAAATTAAGATAAATGTGGTGTACATTGAGACACTTCAACTAGTCCCTTCTGCCAATACAGTTATCTGTCACATTCTTTTCCCTAGCTGCATGATCAGTAGGCATAGAGAAAAACAAAAAAAAAAACTAACTTAATGTTCTTTTGCTAACATGCTTTGACCCCAGTTCACTGCATTAAGGCAATTCTGGAGAACAGAGCGGACCTAATTTCATGGAAGGTTGTTGACCAAGATGAATTTAAGGTTCCCTTCAGCTTGACTAAACTTTAGAAAGCTTTCTTCTTATTATTCCCTGGACTCCCTTTTGTTAGAGCATTTAATTTAGAAAGTTTGTGATTACAAATTCTTTCTCTATCCTTTTGAGGGATAAAACTTCTCCTAGTCTTTTGTCAGTTTTGCAGTCCAAGAGTAACTTTCTCAATGACATGAGCCATCTATTTAAAAGGAATCAACATTAGGGTTCTGGTCTCCTGCTCTCTATGAAAGAGAAGGAACCTCACTTCAAATCAGTAAGCATCAATTCGCCAAAAGATATGGCCTGATTATACTGACTAACCTCCCCTCAATGTCCTCCAGTAGTTTTCCAATAGTTCACCTCAGTGCTTAAAAACCATCCTGCCTTTTATTTCTCTGGAGTCAAGTTCCATGTTTTCCTGGTGCTGCAATAGTCTATTACAATATTACAATTGACTATTACAGAAGTCTAACATAAAATCTTTCATGCCTGTTTAATTCTATGGGCTTCAATTTCTCTTGGACAATTCATTGACTTTGACTTACTAAAATATTGTTTTGAATAAAATCATGTTTTTTTTCATTCATATATATATAGTATATTATTTTGAATCTAGCATTCTATTTTGGTCCTGTTTTGATATTTCTGGGGGTTCTTATTGTACCCTGAAATGTACAACAATTTAGAGAGTGGTATGACAGCTGGATCTGATTAAGTATAGTCATACTTCTTACTCATTAGATTATAACTATAATCCTACATATAACATCAATGAAGGCCCACGTTTTTGCAAGATTTTAGAGTATATGAAATTTTGTAAGATTGATTTTGAACAGTTCTTGAATTTGTAAAAAAAAAATATGAAGGAATCATGGAAGCTATTTAAAATCATAAAAATACAAAAAAGATACTATCTCTAAGGAAAAGAAAATTAATTATCTTTTCCAAATTATATATAGTAATATTTAAGATATAGAATCAGTGATGATACTAAAAATAATGCTAGGTAAAAGGGATGTGCGGAGTTGCTCTACGCTAAGTACACTCATTCTTGGTTTAATTTGCACCCATTTAATGCTCATAATAACCTCTGAGGAATGAACTTTTCAAGTAAGGAAACTGAGGCTCAAAGAGTTCAAGTGACTTGCCTGAGGTGTTCAGTATATGTTTGTTGGACTGAATTGTAATGACTTAGGCTGTCCTCTGGGTACTAAATCAATGACTCTGCCTATTGCTTCTTCCTAAGCTGGGTAAGATGCCTGTTTTAAAAAGTCTAGAAACCCTTCTCCCATGTTGTTTCTTAGAAATGGCAGCATTTCCTGAGGGAGACAAATCCCCACAATGGAGTAGGACCAGGCATCCTTGGAGAAGGGGTACCCCAGTTTCCTGGCAACTTCTCATAAGCACGTCTCCCCTGCACAGCTGAGTAAGCCAGCTCTTTGGCATCTCGAAACACTCTGTGAACAGCTGCAGGGTCCCATCCCAGAAGACACTCTTTGGGACTCAGCCAAGTGATCCTTTGTAAAAATGTTTGGCAAATTGCTTTGAAATTCATTTTGCTGCAAAGTGCTATGTAAATGCAAAGTGATTATCTTTATTATGATAACCGAATTCATGTACCCTTTTAAGTTTCTACCAGGCCTATTCTGTATACATTTTCTGATGATACACCATCATCAGTAAAACACCTTCTCTTAGTCTTGCTGTCATTCCTAAGCCCTCAGCCCCAGCTGTCTGACTCTGAATATGATTTATATTCATGGGTAGACATCTCAATGCTATAGACAGAAGGTTTAGAAGATGTTTAAATAAAATAAATATTTATTAAATTCCTGCTAGGAGTACTAAACATTGCCATGGTTTTTTACAGAAAGATGACAGTGTTGTTGCCCTCAAGGGGCTTATTGCTTATGCTAACACACATTCACAAATCCCTTCAATGTATGTTAGAAGAATAAATAAAGCAGCACATACATCAGAGTGTAAATTGATTTCAAAAGTGTCTTATTTTCAGGAGTTCATTTAGCAAACATAATTAAGTACCAATTATTTGCCAAACATTGAGAATATAATAGTGAACAAAATGGGTAGGATCCCTGACTTAATGGAACTTACTGTCTACACACCTAGTTTGGGGCTTCCTGGAAGAGTCCCTAGGAGCCACAGATATAAAGATGTATAACAAGGTATTGAAAAATTAGGGAACTGAAGGAGAAAAACAGAGAGGCAGGGTATACAATATCTACACAATGATCATCAGAGAAGAAATCATTAACTCATAGACTCCCAAATTTCTGCAAACCAAGAATATATTAGAATTTTGGACAGATTGCCAGATGAAGGAAAATCAACTTGATTGGCAATCTGTGAGAAAATTGAGTTGTATGGCCCTGCCATTTAATATATATCAATAATCTATCCATGTTTTGTGTCTGCTACTTATTCTCCCAAACTTTAAAAGATAATGCTCCACTCAACTATGTGGGAACATCTATAAAATAATCCATTTATCAGGGGAATTAAGGCTTATTCACATCATCTTGTAAGTTTTACAGTTTGAGTTTTAATCTAGATAGCTAGAGTAACACCATGGTAAAAACTGGCCCCAAAGTTTCCTTGACTTACAACCAAAAATGTTTATTTCTTGCTCTCCATCTGTTCCATGCTGTTCTCAGCCTGGAACCAGAGGTGATGCAGTGGCTTCAATTTGAAACATTTCAGCTATGATAGCAGCAGTAACTAGCAAAGAGAAGTGAGCCCCATGGGCTTCCTTAAAGCTTTTGAGGGAGGGACTAGGCACACTTCTGCTTAACTAGCAGTGTGCCAGAGTTACCTTGGATCAATTTCCAAGAGCCAGCATTAAGCTCCTGGGAATTTGGTGAGTGAGTTATTAAAATTAAAGTATGCAAAATTAGAATTAATAAATTACATAAAAAACAAAGAATAAACACTCAAAACTCATCCCCTCTTAATTTACTATTTTACTATCATCTTTACTGTTGAGAAAGAAAAGCTGCACCACAAAGCTGAAGTATTCAAAACAGTATGGTACTAGCACAAAAACAGACACATAGGTCAATGGGACAGAATAAAAGCCCAGAAGAAAACCCACAATTACATGGTCAATTAATCTGTGACAAAGAAGGCAAGAATATGCAGTGGGAAAAAAGCCTCTTCGACAAATAGTGTTGGAAAACCTGGACAGACACATGCAAAAGAAGGAAACTGGACCACTTTCTTACACCATACAAAAAAATAAACTCAAAATGGATTAAAGACCTAAATGTGAGACCTGCAACCATAAAAATCCAAGAAAATTGTTACATACAAAGGAAACCCCAAAAGGCAATCCGCTGATTTTGCAGCAGAAATTTTGCAGGCCACAAACTAGTGACAATGATACACTCAAAGTGCTAAAAGCAAAATAATAAATAAAATAAAATAAAATAAAACAAACAAACAAAACACCTTGCAGTGCCAAGAATACTCTATCCAGAAGGGCTATCATTCAGCATAAGAGAGAGAGAGTTTCTCAGACAACAAAGTTAAAGGAATTCATCATCACTAAACCATCCTTAAAAGAAATGTTAAAGGGAATTCTTTGAGTGGAAAGAAAAGACCATAAGCAGGAGTAAGAATAGTAGGAAGTACAAAAGCAGTAAAATCAACTGTGTCTATAAAAATCAGTCAAGAGATTCACAAAATAAAAGGATATATAAAGTAAGACACCATATACCTAGGGGGTGAGGATAAAAAGGTAGTGCTTTTAGAATGGGTTCAAACTAAAGCAGTCACAAACTTAATATAGATTGCTTTATGTATGATGTTATATATAAACCTAATGGTAACCACATATCAAAAACCAGTAATAGATACGCAAAGAATAAAGAGGAAAAGAATGCAAGTATATCACTAAAGAAAGCCATAAAACCTCAAGAGAAGAGAGCAACAGAAGAAGGGAACAGAGAAAAACTGCAAAAACAACCATAAGACAAGTTACAAAATGGCAATAAGTATATATCTATCAATAATTACTTTTTTAAATCAATAATTACTTTAGATAAAAATGGACCAAATGCTCCAATCACAAGACAGAATGATTAAATGGATAAAAACACAAGCCCCCATTGATATGCTGCCTACAAGAGACTCATTTCAGAACAAAAGACACATGCAGATTGAAAATGAAGGGATGGGAAAACATTTATCATGTGAATGGGAGCTAAAAGAAAGCCTGATAGTAGTACTTACATCATACAGAATAGACATTAAAGCAGACTGTAATAAGAGACAAAGGACACTATGTCATCATCAAGATTTTTATATTTTTATAAAATATATTTTATATATTTTTATAGCTCATGCACTGTTGATGGGAATGTAAACTGGGATACAATCACTGTGGAAAGCAGTATGGAAGTTCTTCAAAACTTAAAAATAGAATTACCATATGATCCAGTAATTCCCCTACTGGGTATTTGCCCAAAGAATATGAAAATGCTAATTTGGAAAAATATAGGCACCCCTATGTTCACTACAGCATTATTTACAATAGCCAAATCATGGAAGAAATCCGCGTGTCCACTATTAGATGAATGGATAAAGAAGATGTGGTGTATACATGCACAATGGAATATTACTGAGTCATAAAAAAGAATGTAATCTTGATGTTTGCAACAACATGGGTGGACCTGGAGGACACAATGCTAAGTCCAAAAAGCCAGTCAGAGATAGACAAATGCTTAATGATTTCACTCATTTGGGGAATGTAAGATACAAAAAAAAGAAAGGGGGGGAAGATAAACAAAAAAGCAAATTCTTAAGTATAAAGAAGAAACTGGTGGCTACCAGAGGGAGATGGGTAGGCTGGGATAGGTGAAATCGGTCAAGGGGATTGAGAATATACTTACGATGATCACTGAGTAATGTACGGAATTGCTCGATCACTATATTGTACGTCTGAAGCAAGTATAACACTGCATGTTCATTACATTGGGATTAAAAATAAATTAATTTAAAAATTATTTTAAAAAATGATTGCTTCAGACCTGTTTGCATGAATGCCACAGAATCCTAAAACTTTATTTCGTGTCTAACACTGGCCACTTACTATTCACTAGAGTGGTGCTTAGCTAATCAAAGGACAATGAGTGCACAATTTTTTTGAAAAAATAAAAGTGAATGGGGCGCCTGGGTTGCTCAGTGGGTTAGGCCTCTGCCTTCAGCTCGGTTCATGATCTCAGGGTCCTGGGATTGAGCCCCGCATCCGGCTCTCTGCTCAGCAGGGAGCCTGCTTCCTCCTCTCTCCCTCTTTGCCTGCCTCTCTGCCTACTTATAATCTCTCTCTCTGTCAGATAAATAAATAAAATCTTTAAAAAAAGAAAATAAAAAATAAAAAATAAAAGTAAGTGGAGACAAAAAAGCACTAACTATTGAGTAAAATATTTTCCTGGGTCCATGCCTCTAAGGAGTCCATACCTCCCTGATGGAACGTCACTTGTGCTCTCCTGGAAAGGCAGGGCAGGCCACTACATCACTGGAAGAATCTTAATGAAAGTCTAAATATGTCAAGGACAGTGTGTGGGCAAAAAGGAGCAAGCCTTTTTTGTTTTGTTTTGTTTTCTAATTGAGAATAAATACTCGACCACACAGTAAAGCAGCTGAAATGATGAGAAGCTATTCCCAATGGAGCCTGTATTCATAACTCAACCTTAGTCTGTTTTCTGTTGTATATGTACTTTGTGCACCTTGAGATTTAATTATACAATTACCACTGAACCATGCTAAGCATTTTAAGGAAAACTAGTTTTAATAGTGAAGTCATTCAGGGATGACTGGGTGGCTCAGTGAGTTCAGCATCTGGCTTTGGCTCAGGTCATGATCCTGGGGTTCTGGGATCCAACTCCACACATCTGGCTTTCTGCTCAGCAGGGAGCCTACTTTTCCCTCTGTCCCTGCCCCTGCTCATGCTCTCTCTCTCTCCTCTCTCTCTCTTTCTCAAATAAATAAAAGCTTTAAAAAACCCAGTAAACTCATCCAGTATAGATTGAGAAACACAGTGTGGTTGGGGAAAGATGTCCGATTTCAACTAAGAATAGTTCAAGGAAACAATCAGAAAGAAATCGTTAATGATAGTACCAGGGTCTTGATCAAAATTATTAGCTTGAGATTTATAAAAGCAAAATTACTTTTCAATCTTCTCCTAAAAATACCTAATTTTTCTTAGGATATTTCAACATTCTGAAACCAACCTGTAGCTACTTGCTTTTTCATTTGTCTTTTCTGGGAAGGATTACAATATTGACATATGCTAGTTTTTCTACCTCGTGTCCCCAGCGGCTACCGTCAAGTTAATGCTTATGAGCTCTGTGGAAAATAGTCAGGAAATACCACCACAAAGTGGGAGGAAAATATTTTTTAATTTAAAATTCTAATGATTTTTCTTACCATTACTGTGTAGTTTTGGTAAAAAAATATAGATGTGTATGATTATTTGATAAATTATTATTTATTTGAGTGAGAGAGAGAAAGAGAGAGAGACAGCATGAGCAGGGCAGGGAGTGGGAAGGGAGAGGGAGAAACAGACTCCCCGCTGAGCAGAGAGCCCGATGCGGGGCTCAATCCCAGGACTCTGAGATCGTGACCTGAGCGGAAGGCAGATGCTTAAAGACCAGAGCATCCTGGGCGCCCCAGATTATTTGATAAACTTCTGCCATCACTGAACACTAGCTCCAATATCATTCCTGTTTGCTCACTGGTGCCAAGAACAATTAAAAACAAATTTTCACAAACACCAGGTTAATCATACTTAATGTGTGAAAAGAATCAGAGGAGCTGAGGCAATGAACTTAATGGGAATTGTAAGCAATTAGAAATAGCTGGAGCACGGGCTTCCATGTGGACAGGGCTGGTGTCAGCGGCAGCTGTACAAGGAAAGGCTTTGTTGCCATTGTAATACTTCAAAAAATGAGAAATTAACATTTACATCAAACTACTCATCCACGGAACTAGAATCAGGCCAGAAAAGCTAGAGGAGAGGTGCTTCCACTGAAAGCCCCACAGGTTGTTTCCCTACTGCAAAATGAGACCTACATTCTGGAACCCCTAACATTGTAAGTTTTGCCTGACCATAGTTCACGTCTGTCTTCTATACCATTGAGTTCTCAGCATAGAGTGTATTACTTGACCCGCAGTATGTGTTTGATGAGTACATGGTAAAGGAGTGAATGCATGAATGGGCGTGTTCATTTAAAAATAGCACTGGGCACTGCGCTCAAGTTATCAATGAAGCACAGACTGGGGGAACAAAATCACCTCTCTGTAAAGGAGAGACACTCGATTCCTCCAACTGAATGACCAGCAACGTGACTAGAGTCATCCTTCCGGAACTAGGATCTCTGGTCATTGCTGTAACACCTTCAGTAGGTACAACCTATGCTTCTGTGTTGGGCCATGAGCTATTAGTGAGGGGCATGCACTGATTTCCACCTCCCCAGATCTAAGGAACGGAGTAAAATACAAAGTGTCTTGTTTAGAATTAGCAATGATTCTTAACCTGTTTTGTGGGGGTAAATGGAAACTGGCTTATCAGGGCTAGATCAAAAACATGCTCTTTCATCAACCCACAAGTCCATAATGTTGAAAACAAAACAAAACAAAACAAAACTAACAACACTTTAAGAAATATTAAACTAACTAGTCAAGATAAAAAACAATTAATGAGGCAATAGTGTAGTTTTTTTTTTAAGTGAAATACTCCTAAACATGCAATTGAATTCTCAGAGTAAGAGGTTATCCTACACTTCACCAAGAATATAAAGAGTTAACCTACAGGATAGATTAAGTTCATGCACTTACTTACCTGAAAAATTTTAATTTTTAAAGAAGAAAACAGGAATATGACTTTGAAGTTATTCTTTGAAAAATGGTAATTTATTCTTGTTAAATTGAAAAAAAAAATAACTTCCCCTGAGAATATTTTTTAAATCAGAGTCTTCATTGTTTCGCTCTACAGAATACAATCATTTGTTTCCACTGTACCAGGCTGCTATGACTCTTTATGTAACACGAAGGAACAGCACACATTTTATATCAGGGAAACAACATAGGATGGTTTATTTACTTAGAATTTATTCAATATTTAAAATAAAATAAATATGCCCATGTAGGGGGTATTCTTCAGAAATGTTGGCAATTTTGTCAGCCTCATATGACTAATCAAGGAATAGCTACACTGGATTTTTACAAAAGACTGTCAATTACTTTAAAAAATATCTATCCAACTGAACCTTCATACCCCTAATTCACATAAAGCACAGTGGTAGTGTTCTAGGAGTAAAGTAAATTAAAACCAGAAATTCCAGCAGAGAGATGTTTATTTTTATATTTGATTGAGTAAAAAAGAAAACAATTTTGAAAAAAGTAAGAATTCCCATGAATTGGAATTTTTTGTTATTGTTATTTTTTGTTGTTGTTATTCTTGCAAAAACGGATCTGCAAGAAAGAATCAGATCCAAATACATCTATTGCATAAGCAAAAGTAGCTTACCCAGAGATGTATTATTTGTCTTGTGTACCACAGTGCAGGTAAGAAGTTTCATTATTAGCTCCCAGTTTCAACCATTTAAAAACCATGGGTAAGGAAGGGATCTAACATAATACCATTTCCAAGCCCTAAGATCTTACTGAAATTGCTCTAAAACCAGGGTTAACTTCACTAAGTTGTTTCCATCAGAAAGAAATCAGATGGGATAATCTTCATGAGAATTCTGCAGAATGATCAACTCGACATCTTTATATTCACCAAGGGATTCTGAGAGCCGACAAGTTCACAGACAAACTATTTGTATTCCTTACACAGGAAAAGAATCTCAGCACATATGATTTTCCTATGAGTGTATTATGATTCTACCTTTTCTCTAAATTTCCTGTTTATTGTCCTTTTCATCACAAGTGGTGATGAAACTGCCTACATCAAAGTTACGGACAGTCTATTTTGAGCATCATTTATTGTGATAACTAAAAGTCTAATTAAAAAATGACTTGGGACGCCTGGGTGGCGCAGTTGGTTGGACGACTGCCTTCGGCTCAGGGCGTGATCCTGGAGTCCCGGGATCGAGTCCCACATCAGGCTCCCAGCTCCATGGGGAGTCTGCTTCGCTCTCTGACCTTCTCCTCGCTCATGCTCTCTCTCACACTCTCTCTCTCAAATAAATAAATAAAATCTTTAAAAAAAAAATGACTTAATTTCACCAAGATCCCATGATAAGAATCAATATCCAGGCCACTGATCTTGCATTAATTTGTCCCTGTCATCACTACCTCTTGTCACAGTCACACCTTCCTGATACCTTGATTTAACCTTGAGTACAACCACAGGGTAAAAATAAAAGCAAGAAAAATATTCTCTGTTAGGATATCAAACAAACTTCTCTCATGGTTTCAATGGAGATAGCACCAAAGGTAACATGTTATGTAAAATTATTTTTTAAATTACATAAAATGTATTTCAAATCTTCACCTTGTACACTTTAAATATATGCAATTTTGTTTGGCAAACACCTCAACAAGACTGGAGAAAAAAACATAAGAAAGCACTGCCTTGGGGCGCCTGGGTGGTTCAGTCATTGAGCATCTGCCTTCGGCTCAGGTCATGATCCCAGGGTCCTTAGATGGAGCCCTGCATCTGACTCCCTGCTGGGTGGGAAGCCTGCTTCTCCCTCTCGCACCAGCCCCCCTACCCCTGGCGTATGTTCTTTTTCTTACTGCGTCTTTCTCTGTCAAATAAATAAAATCTTAAAAAAAAAAAACAAAAACAAAACACTGCCTTTATAAAAAGGTACACAATTAAATTAATCTAACCAGAAAAGCTATACTTTCATGTGAAGGAACAAACTATGCCCTTCTATTTCACTGAAAAAGACGTGTTCTTTCACACCTTGTAAGTTTGCATAACAGATTATAGATTTAATAATTAATATTAATCTTAAACAAATACATGCTACATCAGACTGAAATTTATGAAATTATGTTTGTGGTCTAATACAAGATCTGTAAAAGCAAAAATTTATCACACACATACACACACATATATATACACACACATATGCCCACTTATATAAACCAAATATATTTAACATATAAATTTATATACATATACTATGTAATATAAATCATGTGAAACATATATGTATATATAAGTGGAATACCCAAGTAAAAATACTATGTATGTGTCTACAGATACCAAATAAGTATGATGGTATATATGTATGTTGATCTGTAGAGTATATGTTTTATGGAAATATACAAAGGCAGCTTCAGGACAGATGTCCAGAGAAAATATTTTTTTAAACCTCCAGACTTATGAAATTAAAACCCATGTCAGTCTAAAGTTAAAACTTGATAAAGAGTGATGTGACGTCATCAAACACCCCCAGGCATCCATTATCCCGTAAGTGATGTGTGAATGGCAATTCACTGAAGCAACTTCACTTGACACAACTTGACACAACTCAAGAACCCACTTCAGAGAAGGCCCTTGTTTTGCTCTTCCCCTTCCTGTGTGTTGAAAAGTGCTTGGACACCTACAGGTCCATATCTTTGCAATTACATTAAAACCTTGGAAGCATTCCCTAATACCTACCTCCCGCTTTGGAATTACATAAGGATATTTGATGGATCTTCCTATTAATCGAGTGTGAGTAGAATTTAAGAAGACATGCTTGGAATTCAGAAGGAGGGAAAAACTTGTTCATACGCAATTAGAAAAGCCTTTCGGAAGTTATAAAATAATTTCTGTTGAATGTCTAGTTTCTAGTGGAAGACAGACACAGGGTGTGGTAGAGAAACACTGTGGTCTTTTGTTAAAGGTTAAAGATACTGGGAATAAAGTACTGTGACCTGATACGGGATAAATTTGTATTGCCAATTACTGGCATTTCATGTATGTATGTGTGCATTTCTTCTTCCCAAGCAATATTTCATAAATTAACTGGGAGAACAAGCTAAAACCATTTTATAACAATTTCATTATGTGGTTCCCATTTAGTTTATGAAATGTGATATTTGATTAGGGACTTTTCACTACTACACTGAGTGTTTAAGAAAGCTTAGCTGAGATGTTCATGCTAAGGCTCTCCTCTTTCCTCCTTTTGTGTGCCCTCTGATTTTACTAAAAAAGAAAAAAGAATCAATGGAGCAGTGAGCTTTTAAGCCATCAGTAAAGTATTGCGTTGTCATATATTTATGGTTTCTATACTAACAAGATATTATAGGCCACTTATAGGGACATACTGCCTCCTGTGACATTACACAGAACAAATTCCAGGTTTTCTTCCCAACTCCACATTTTATCCTCATGAAATATTATCCTAGATATGTCCCTCAAGACTTGGCCTAATTCACACACAAGCAGGCCTTGAAAGTCACAATGTTTCATCCAAAAATGGCCATTTCCTTTCTTTGCTCCTGTGGAAATATCAAATATCACTGTATGTGAAGATAAGCACTGAGAAGAAGCTAAATTCTAGAAAAAGGCAGACACTGCCGTCCTCCTGACATCATTGGGTTAGACTTATTTTTTGTTCCTAGATAACAGAACTTAAGCTTGCTCTTAATTAACGAAATAGCTCTAGAATCAAGTGGCCGTGGAACGATTCCTACCTTTAGTCAATGAGAGTGTCAAGCGCGTTTTCTGTGATGTGTCTGAAGATGATCAGCTAGATTTTCTTGAGATAGGATTTCATTGCAGGAGTGTGTGTGTGTCTTTCAAAGCTATACTTTTTACACTATTATTTGTTTTCACATAGTAAATCAAGAAAGGAAGATATTTCAAGTTGGGTTCTCTGAAAAACTGACCGTTAATAGTATTTATGTGCTTCAAATTCCATTTCATTTAGGAATGGTGCCAAACATATATGAAAGATTGAGTCTAATTCAACGGCCTCCTATAAAGTTGAGTCTAAAGAAAGATCAGTCAGTCAGCCTAGTGAGCTCCACTGTGTTCTTCCTGAATTCACTTCCAGTCTCATGTTATTACTGATTTTTAGTCTGACCACAAAAGGATGATGGTTACACAGCACACATAACTCCATGCTCCTCTTCCCAAGACCACAGGAGATATGGGTGATGGTTCTTTGGCCCTGAGCCTGCACTTTTAACTCAAAACCCGTCTCACCACTGTGCTCTAGAAAGCCACCAAATGACCGGAGTTCTCGTGAGAACTCAATCTTTTTTGTTATCCTTGCTCTGGAGGTTAGTTCTCAGGTGCTATGACTGAGATGCCACTAATTATTACCAGGTGCACGGCAGTCGTTTGCGAAGTAGTTTTCTTCTTTTCTTATTTAACAGCCGCTGGACACCAGCCGTGTGTCAAACTCAGTGTACGTCCTGGCAACGCATTTATCAATAAAACATGATTCCTGAGCTCAAGAAATATAAAATCCAGTTGCCAAAACCAATGGATAAAACAGACAATGACAACCAATGACATGTGTATAGGGACGACACAGGAGAACCTTCGTCAGGGAGTTAGGGCTGGAGAATATAGTGCATCAATTTTCTCACCTTCCTCGCCAATGGGAGAGAAATCGTGGCACATTCAAGAAATTACAAATGTCCATAATTGGGTTACACTTTTCTATTTCTATGAATAGGGCCTCAGTTTCCTACTGTATAATGTGAGGGAAATAATGGAATTTACCTCAGAGAGATGCTATGAGGATTAACTAAAATAATACATGTCATTTAGATAAAAAAGATAAGAGAGAAGACTTGGCAATGATGTGGAGAAAAGGGGACTCTTGTGCACTGTTGGCTGGGAAGTAAATTGATGTAGCCACTGTGAAAAACAATATGAAACTGCCTCAAAAAAAAAAAGTAAAAATAGAACTACCCTATGATCCAACAATCCCACATCTGGGTATATATCTAAAGAAAATAAAATCACTATCTCAAAGTGATCTCTGTAGCCTGCCACACCCCTGTGTTCACGGCAGCATTACTTACATTAGCCAACCATGAAAACATCCTAGGTGTCTACCAGAGGACGAGAGGGTAAAGAAAATGCATATATAATTATTCAGCTATAAAAAAGGAAGAAATCCTGTCATTTGAGACTTGAGGGCATATGCTGAATGAAATAACTTAGAGGAAGACAAATACTGTATGATCTCACTTATATGTGGAATGTAAAAAAAAGCTAAACTCACAGAAACAGAAAGTAGATTATTGCCAGGGGCTGGGGATTTTGAGGAATGGAGATACATTGTTCTAAGGGTATAAACTTCTAGTCAAAAGATGAATAAGATCTGGGGTCTAATATACCACATAGTGACAATACATAACAACTTTACATTTTGTACTTGAAAGTCACTAAGGGAGTAAACCTTAAATGTTCTCACCATACACACTAAAATGGTCATTATGTGAGGTGACAGATGTGTTACCTTCACCTTACTGGTAAACATTTCAAAACATATACGAACATCAAATCTACAGGTTCTAGAACTTAAATTTACACAGTGTTATAGATTGATTTTATCTGAATCAAGCTGGAAAAAAATAATACATGCCATGATCTATCTTTAATATTTAATTACAGGTATAATTCACTAACATTCATTATGTGCTTTCTACTCACTAACATTCATTATGTGCTTTCTACGTGTCAGGGGTGTTTCTAACCCATCACATATATGTTGTTAAATGTTATGCATTAAATATGTTAACTGCCTTAGTACCTCTATATAGTAGAAGGCCTATCACAAAAGAACACTTGATAGATGTCATCTGTCATTTCTAAAGCTAGAATGTGGCATACAAAGGGGCCTGGGATAGCAACAGAAGAGGTAGAGGGAGGTAGAGGGAGCAACAAATGAGGGAGGGACCCAGGTAACGCTGGGGAATGGGGTGGCAGATGGAGCACAACACAGACCCTGACCATATAAGCCAAGAGTTTCCCAATGCCAATCTTTGGTCTGCATCAGAATCCCCAAGAAAGCTTATGCAAAATAACAATCCCCAAGTTCCCCACACAGATGTTTCCGATTCAGTGTTTTTGGTAAGAACTCAGGGATCTGTATTTTTAAGACCCCCCCCTTTAGTAATTATGAGCCCAAGTCATATTTTGGAATCAGTGAAGGGGGAGTAGATGAGGATGCCCAGAAGAGAGACACGTGAAGGATGTGAGATTCAGAAGACCTTCCACATGGGAGGGGCTTGGGAAGAGCAGGATAAGAGGCAGGAAGAGGGTTTGACCCTTTGTGGACGGAACTGGGACAACCACTCTGAGGTCCTTTATTATTCATTACTAACATTCTACCTCCTGAGATCTGGTCAGGTCTCAGCGTATTTTCTATAGAACCTGTTCTAAACAAAACGAAGCAAAACAGAACACCCATACTCCCCTCCCCCCAACGCACACACACACACAGACACACTCACAAAACAACAACCCAAAAAGCAGAGAATAAAAATACTACCACTGACTCCTTTATCTTGACAGGGCTTTCCAACAGACAATGAGGAAATATTCCTATTTGGAAAGCCACTTTCCAAATAGCTTGGAAAGTGACACTTTCACTCTACTGATTTTGCCCCTGCAGATAAGAAAACGACACTTATTTCATCCGAATGATCAAAACACGAATTTGAATATTGGGAAATCTCTGCAGAAAGAATATTTTCATGGTTTTAGTCAAATTTAAAATCACTTTTACCTTCTTAGACTCTTATCTTCTCCCAGAATCTTTACTGGATGTTTTAAATAACATATACTTGAAGAGTTAACATTATAATAATTGTGGCTAGAAGTTTTAGTCAAAACTCTAAGAACGAGCTCTTACGAGGCCCACTATAAAGAGACTCATTCTGAAGTTGAAAAGCACCTAGTAAGCGGGAACTTCCCCATCAATGTTCTTTAAATGAGGGAATGAACGCAGGTAGGTATGATTGTACAAAATGGTAATTTATATCTTACCCAACAACATTCTGGCTCAACAGCTCTTTACAGTAAGATCAAATTAGAGCTATCCTAATGTCCAATAAAACTTGTTATTAGGTATTGAGTCCTTTCTATGAATTATGCCCCTCTTCTGATCCTTGTTGGACACTAACAAGGGGGGCACTAATATTCATCCTATTTAATAAATGAGGAAACTAAAGATTAAATTTTATATCAAATCACTCAAAGAAAAGGTGTCATCAGGATTGAAGCAAAGGATAGTTTGCTATGGTTCACCCCTTCTAAACACGCACAGCTTTTCCAATATCAGGTGGGTTAAATTATGGAAAAAGCACATGAACAAGTTCTATTCAATCATTCAAGTCATGCTTTACAAATAGCTTGTTACTCTATTTCTAGCATTTTCTCATGTTAATTGAAAAAAAAAAGTAATTTGCAAAAGAGTAGGCAATTTGCAAAGCCGTATGTAAAATATTAGCCCAACGAAAAAATACACACAATTGTAAATGTAGGTAAATTACTAAAATAGCACACAACGTATTAACAGTAGTCCGTATTTTTTTTTCCTGAGTGACAGAATGCTGAATTATAATTTTTTAAATTCTTTATACTCCTCCGTAGATGTTGCTACAATTAATAGGTTCTCTATTATAAAAGGAAACGTATTTAATGTTTAGTAGTTGTTTAGACAGGCAGATGATCAATGTTTAATATCGGTCTTCACTTTCCTGCTGTCTGCCATATTTGGAAATACATCTGGATTCTAAAGTTATTCTAAAGCCACCCAAAGTCTCTTTACTTGGACCTGTGTCTTCGTCATTTCTTATCTTCTACATACCCACCCCAAGGGTTGCATTCTCTCTACTTCGTCTTTGTTCAAAATACATTTTCCAACAAGATCATAACACAAGCCTTAATTTTTTTGTTACATCTTTCATCGATCTTGAAAACATATTTGGTGATGAACTCTGTCCTATCAGAGTTGAACATGTACATTTCAGAGTGAAATTTGCAAATTAGTGGATGTCACTCTTTGATAAATGAGAGAGTGAATAAGTGAATGGGATAACTTTAGAAGCCAAAGGTCCCTTCATCGGCATTTAATCCTGATGAAACCGAACCTCTCAAGATGACAAAGCTCAGTGTTGATTTTGGGAAGTCTAGATGTAAGTAAATCGGGATAAAAAGAATGCTGCAGTTCAAACTTTGTCACACATGATTTAGATTTGTTTTCTTCTTTAAACTGAAACTGAATTCAGTAACAGTTCAGTTCATGCCTTGTCCTACAAGGATCTGTGCCTATCTAGTAATAATAATAATAATAATAACTGTAAAACCCCCCAGTCAGTTGGATAAAAATGGGAAAATAAGGATTTGTGTCTTTTCAGACACCGTGGCTGTGACAGACTGTGGGCTGTCCCTCATTATCTAATCCTTTTCTTTCCCAGTAATAGGACCCCCAGTTTTCAGATAAGCACATGGCTGCTTAAAATAAAGACTACATTTCCCTGCTCTCTTGAAGCCTTTGATGGCCATCTGCATTTGAGTATATAACTTCTGAGGAGTGTGTTTAAAGGTAAAGGTGACCTTCTTGGAACTCTCTCTTTCTTCTAGCTGGAAAGAAGATGTGATACCTGAGCTTAATCAGTCTCCTGGGCCCTTGGGTAACTCCATGTGGAGTCTAGCAGAGCGACAAGATACACACATCCTGGGTTCTTGTAGAGAAGACAGCTGCCACCTCAGCCCTATGCTTTATTTATATAAGAGGAATACATTTTATTGGGTTCAGTTACTGCTATTTTGGTCTTCTGTTGTTTGAAGACAGGAAATGTTATCCAATTGGACAAGCCATTTTTTAGACTAGACCTATTAAAATGAAGTCAGAGAAAGTTATCTAAAATATTACCCTTTGTCTCATTTAAAAATATATGTGCAGATAGTAATATGAAGGAAAATTTTTGAGTTTTTGCTTTAATTTGAAGGGATGATTCTTAAGGACATCCTTGAGTTTGCACATGTAGAGGCAACTTAGCAATATTTTTTTCTTTGTATATTACCAGATTCCCCTAATTTTACTGAAATTATATTTGAGGGTTCTTTAAGAAAAAATTAAAATTACATGTTTAAAGTCTTTGCTCAGATTTTTCACTTACTTTGATCACTATTTCTGGCACAAATATCTTTATGTGCCTCTAGGGAAAGTTACAATAAATTTGTTTCTATTTCTTTCCAACAAAAAGAAATCTTCACGAAATCTACTTAATGACCACATTATGTAAAGTGAGTTGATTTTTGGTTTTTGGGATCTTTTTTCCACTCTGTCATCTTTGTTCCATATCCATTTTGGGGCATTCATTCTGTGCTATTGTTTTATTAGAGGGATAAAAACGGAGTGACAATAAAAGCAAAACAGCTTTTGTATTCCTTATGTGAAGCCTACTTCATGCATCAAATAATGCCCAGAACAATGTCTAAACATGTACAGAAAGAAAAATAGCACCCACCTCCTCAATAATTAGGGAGCTTCATAGCCCTGTGACAATGTACATTTGGGACTATTCTGGGAGCTACTGAATCAAAACAAGACACCAGACATCAATCAGAACCTTAGGAACCAGAGGAAGCCAACACAACGCTGAGCTGTTGGAAGCTCCAGAGTTTGAAAAAACAGACAGTCTTCTGATTCTTTAGGACAAAAAGAAAAGCGTATCTCAACCTCTCCCCCAAATTCCAGATAAATGATTCAACTTACCATTTTTTTTTTAAAGATTTTATTTATTTATTTGACAGAGAGAGATCACAAGTAGGCAGAGAGACAGGCAGAGAGAGAGGAGTAAGCAGGCTCCCCGCTGAGCAGAGAGCCCGATGTGGGGCTTGATCCCAGGACCCTGAGATCATGACCTGAGCCAAAGGCAGCGGCTTAACCCACTGAGCCACCCAGGCGCCCTCAACTTACCATTTTGCTGTTTTTTTTTTTTTTTTAATTTACTTATTTGACAGACAGAGATCAAGTAGGCAGAGAGGCAGGTAGAGAGAGAGAGGAGGAAGCAGGCTCCCTGCTGAGCAGAGAGCCCGATGCGGGGCTCGATCCCAGGACCCTGAGATCATGACCTGAGCCGAAGGCAGAGGCTTAACCCACTGAGCCACCCAGGTGCCCCACCATTTTGCTGTTTTAAGCGTTTTTTTTTTTTCTTTACTTTTTTCTTCTTATGAAAAAACAGGCATGTGATTTCACAAAAATTTTTCATTTGCTCTTAATTCCCCAAACTGCTGTTGAGTTCATATGAGGCAAAGAATCAACCACTATCTGCATTTCTAATCCGTCCAGAACTTTTGAGAACCATTCTCCTTGTTAGTGATATAAGTAAAGCTTCTGATGTAAGCATAACATTCAGAGATGTCCAATACCGGAGGTTTAAATAGTCTCCACTCTCTGTCTCTCTTTTTTGGGAGTCCTGTTTAACACCTGTGTATTCCTTCATAGTGCTAAGGGGCTGTAAATGTCTTTGCTATTGATTAAGGTAGGAATTTAGTAAGTGCCATGTGATGTTCTAGGTGCATGGTTTGTTTCCTTACACATCTGAAAGCTGGAAATTATTCAGTTGCTGATTGATTCATTCAACCCTTAACACGAGGGACCATGTTATCCATACCATACTTAGTATGGGTATGTAAACCATACTATACATATCAATATCCATACTCTACTTATTCATACTATACAGTTTGGTGACCAGGAGAAAAACACCTACATTTGCTGTACCCAGTATCACCCAAAGTAGATTTTTAGTTTTGTATTGTCAGTTACCAGTAGTACATATATTCTTAGGGTTTACATTTTGCACAGTGTTTTCTTTTCTTCTATGTGAAAGTTCTTCCCATGATCCTCTTAATTTCCTGAACATCAACTAACATATAAACATCACCTGTTAAGTATATATTTTCTCATGGGTGTGGGTAAAATGTAGTATCTGACAAAGGCACAAACTTGTACTTCTTTAGTGACACAAGACACGAGTTGGAATCCCAACCAAACAAGGGTGGACACTTGCCAAATCCCCACCCAGAAAGGGAGCACCCAGTGGACACAAGTCTCTTTACCCCCAGGAGGGACTGGACCTCTTAAACCTAAGTATAAAAATTATGAAGAGTGCATCCAAAAATCTCCTGAATACGACGGCGTGAGTGAGGGTTGCAGTCAGACCTAGCAGAACTGCCTTTGTATAACTCACATATGTACCATATAGCAGAGAAGGTGCTGCTGAAGGAAAAGCCTGTTTTACAAGATTTTGATCAACGGTATGTTTTACAATCCACCAGCTGGGGAAATCTGTTCCATCTCCTATACGCCATTCTTATTTTGGGTTTCCTGTGACAAGTGGACAAACCTAATCCTTACTAAGTTGGTGGATGTTGAAGGGGAGTAGTTATGGGAGAAATAAAAGCTTTTGGCAAGGAAGGACTAGTTTGAATTTTGATCTAGTGGCAAAAAGAGCTACCTAAGTAAGGCTAGATAAGAGAATTAAATAATTCAGGGTTAATATTTTTAAAACTGCCCTTTTCGATTAAAATTTACAAGCTATATCAACTAAAAATCTTCCCTGACCTCTCCCTCAGTCTCTCCCAAACAGAAGATGGGCAAGTTTTCCCCACCCTTCTCTGCTTCCAGACTCTTGTCCAAACATCTGGTACTAATCAAATTGTATTAGGATTCCTTGTTCCTGTGTTTGTCTTCCCTTTTAGAATTTGATCACTTTGAATGTAGGGACTTCATTTTTAATCCCATTAGCTAACAATAAATATTTGTTTAGTCAGGTACAAAAAGGTGGATTTCTTTTCTATCCTTTCTTCCTTTCTTGTGAGAAAGTCTTGCTGCAGTTAAATTGTCATAGATCCTGGGTTCCATTAGCACAAAGTGAAAGATAGGATTGATTAGCAATGATTCTGCTTTTATTCAACACCCCAGAAAATTCCAAGATTAGCCATATTCACCAAAAGCAATAGATGCCATTAATTCACTTAAATCTGGGAATTTTGCAAATTAGGAAGGGGATCTGCAGTACTGTCAAGATTTTGGGAGGAAATAGAAGAAAAAGAAGATGACATTTGGTAGATATTTGTTGAATGGCTCGTAAGAGGCTGGGCCATATGGATGAATAAAGAGAAATGAAACCCTGTTGAAGACAGTGATTGGAATTTTAGTGGCACTACTACCATTACAAAGTCTCTAACAGAAACTGCTATAAAAGGAGATGACAGACAACTAAATTTATTAAAAAACACATGACAGTGTGAAGTGATTTGGAGGAAAATGGAAGAATGTGTTATTTTTTACATGAGCTTAAGTGCATATTTTATGTGAGCTCCATAGAGATTGAGGAAAGAAAAAGGCTTAGGTTGGTGAATGAGTATTTGAAAGCAAAGTTGAACCAGGCTCTAGTAATACGCACCCAGATTCTTCTCATGTTTCAGCACCAGAAAATTATGCAAATAGCTATAGCATTTTCCCTAATAAATTCCATTTCCTATGCAAGTGACATGATTTGAATATAAAATTGAAAATTATATTTTCCCAAGTTTGTTATTTTAAACATGCTATTATTTATCACAAATTAATAAAGCAGGCTTCTCCTACCCCCCCTCCCCAAAAGGACAAACTTTTGGATGATTACTTTTCCCACAAAATAATATAGTAACAATGTTCATGGATTTTAAAGTATAGGGTATTTTTATTTGCATAAGAAAATAGTCACGGGGCGCCTGGGTGGCTCAGTGGGTTGAGCCGCTGCCTTCGGCTCAGGTCATGATCTCAGGGTCCTGGGATCGAGTCCTTGCATCGGGCTCTCTGCTCAGCAGGGAGCCTGCTTCCTCCTCTCTCTCTGCCTGCCTCTCTGCCTACTTGTGACCTCTCTCTGTCAAATAAATAAAATCTTAAAAAAAAAATAGTCACATACTTGAGATAGGCTGTTACATTCTTGCAGAGAAACTTCTACAATGGTTTCATCAGATAGGAAGCAGCAATTACCCAGGCTCAGGAAGACCTGAATGTTTTCTAATGGAACAGTAGTTCGAATCTGAAGTCAGTGATCAAAGACAATAAGGAGTCCAAATGCAGAAGACGAAAACTTCTCAAGATAGTTCAAAAGGATCTGGAAATTTAGATATCTCCTCTTTTGTTTTTTTAAAGAACAGGACCATTAAACTCTTCTGAATTTGGATCAAGCCACAGCTCAAAATATTTGAGGTAATAAGAGAATTAGCTATTTAAAAGTTTTTAGTTTGTTTACACTCTGTTGTGGGTCAAGTTCCCTAAAAGCAGAGCTTGAGACGGGGTTTCTCATACAAGTGGTTTCTTGAAGGTACATTCTCAATGGGAACCTTTAAGGAAATAAGAGGCCGTGTAAGTAAAGGGATGGAACCAGGTGTGGGTTCATCTGGAGGCTGGTATGAAAGCCTGATCCCGCAAGAAGCTCTGGCAATGTGAAGTGCTCCATTAGGTATATCTCACCGTGAGGCAAAGGGGCAGACATTTGTCCATGCTTGGTGGCAGATTGCCCCTTCCTCACAGAGGGATAGAAAGGGAGAGAAGTGTTCTTTTGTTACTTCTGAAGCTAGATGGTTCCTGTGACTAATGGTGGTCTTTGGGAGAAGGTGTGGCTGTGGGTCTAGAAGAACCTGTCAGTACAGGGCGTCTCACTGGGGCACCGAAAATATGCATTACACATTTGATCAAATCATTGCCCTATTTCCGCTATAATGAATACTGCTTTTCTGGCTTCTTTCTGGGCTCCTAAGGGGTTACTGTTACATCCATTACCATTTTGTTACTGTATCAGAACAAATCATGGCGGGAAATCAAAATGGGAAGCATCGTTTCATGGTTAAGGAAAACAAACTAATCCATAGTTTATGTGAAATCTAACACTTGAGTAGAAGAGCTAGTTTCATTGATTCATTTGCTCTATGCACTGAGCCATATAGATACATTGTTTGCATTTTTTAAAATTCATTGGGGTGACAACTCATTAAAAAAGGGGAAATGAACCTAGGTTGATTCAGGCAAGCAGACTGCACAGTGGATTTTATGGACATGTTGCACTAATATCCTCAGATTCCTATTTGTTGTGTGAGGGAATCATAAAATCTCTCTTGGCTCATGTCTACTTGGCATGGTAGAGAAAGAGCTTGCCTGAGGGTCAGAAAAGGAGGTCTCCAAGCTCAAATGGAAGTAGTTGAAGTATATCACATCATTCCTGGGATTTGGGTTTTTTGTTTGTCTGTTGAGAGGGTTGAAGTCTATAATCTCAAATTGCTTAAGTCCTTTTGTTCCAAAAGGTCCGGTCAATACAGTTGAGCCAGGTTATGAGGAACAGACTGGACTCCTGCCCTTCGATTCTAAGTCTTCTCCAGTAGCTATTTAAGGAGAAGATAGGTTTTTATGTCTTTTGTTTTTTGTTGTTAATTTCCAATCTTCCATGGGCCAATATGGGGTCCTATTATACCCACCTGTGCTCACTCCAGATGGCACTCAGGGTGCAAACTTGAAAATACCCAAAGTGGTCTATGCCCCACTCAGTGGGATGAGTCCATTAAGTCCACGTTTGGATGTTACTTTGATGCCAAGTGGCTACAGAAGTTTCTAAATCCTTACTCTCAATTTCTGAACTTGTCATGGACTAGTAACAAACAGTTCATTGCCAGGTCTGACCTGCAGAACACTTTGAGTATCACTGAACCACATTATTCATTCACTGCTTCAGGAATAAGACCATTTACAAGAACAAAAATGACCCTAATCCTTGACAACATTACCCCTTACAACCTGAACAGTGATGTGTCAATCTGAAAGTGTCTTCACGTTGTCTACTATGGTGGCCACTGGCACATGTGGCCATTTAATTTAAACTTGAATTAATTAAAATAATAGATCAGTCCTTTAGTGACAGAAGCCACATCACAAGAGTTCATTAGCCAAGTAGCTAATGGCCCCTCCACTGGAGAGTAGAAATAGAAACAATTTCCATAATCTCCGAAACTGGAGATTTCTATGGGATAATGCTGCTTTAGGACCATCACAAAATTTTCTGCAGTTTCAATGCATGTACACTTTGTGTACCACCTATTAATACCATAATGTCTTTATCAGCATATTAGATCCATCTTAAGATTCACAGAAGAGGTCTGTCCAATTTTTAATTGTCATCATGTCATAATAAGTACTGTAAGTATCATTGCAAATTATTAAGCATTACACATAACTCTTTTTTGTATAAAAGCTTAAAAGTATAGTATTTATTGTACAGCATACTAAATATACACTTTGAAAATAAAGAAAATAATGATTACTGCATGTACTCAAAATATTTGTAATCTGATTAGGGACTCAGTAGTATTTTAGAAATTAAAAATAGGAAGTGATTTTAGTTGTGATTTAAGTAAACGATGTAGAGAAGAGGTTTTGCTCTCTCAGGCTAGATGATGAAATATTTGAGATTATAAGAAAGAGTCAGTTGAGTTTAGGGGCTGTAACTTACTAGGCTAGAAAGACCAAAAAACCACAGTTCAGGATGAGACCCTACACAGACCTGGAAGGAAGAGTGGAGACTGACTCCATGGAGAAGAAGACATGGAATATGCATGTGTCTATACATGTATGCGTACACACACACACACATATATGTCCATATAAATATTCCTATTTCGGTACCACTTATATTTGTAGAATATGTTTTAAAAAGCTGTATCGAGGGGCGCCTGGGTGGCTCAGTGGGTTGAAGCCTCTGCCTTCAGCTCAGGTCATGATCCCAGAGTCCTGGGATCGAGCCCCGCATCGGGCTCTCTGCTCGGCAGGGAGCCTGCTTCCTTTCCTCTCTCTCTGTCTGCCTCTCTGCCTGCTTGTGATCTCTGTCTGTTAAATAAATAATTAAAAAAAAAAAAAGAAAGCTGTATCGAGAACTGCCAAAAATAAATTAAAGAAATACATCCTCTACTTTAAACTTTGGCCCTCCCCTCCTTTCCCCTCCTCTCCCCACAAATTTATCATCCAATAATTTTGGAGATCCAAAGTCCAAAATGAGCCTTACTGGATTCACATTAAGGTACCAGGAAGGCTACATTTTTTTCTGGAGGGTTTAGTGAAGAATCTGTTTCACTGTCTTTTCTGGCTTCCAGAGGCAGCCTGTATTCCTCGGCTCTTGCTGCTTCTCTCACCTTCAAAGTCAAGAACAGCTGGTAAAATCTTGGTCACATGTTGTCATATGACCTCCTCTTCAGCTTCCCTCCTCCACTTTTAAGGATCTTCATGATTACATTGGGCCCACTCAAATAACCCAGGATTATTTCCCTATGTTAAGGGTATTCGATTAGGAATCCTATCAGTATTTATTTTTTATTTTTTCTAACTTTTTATTTAAATTCTAGTTAGGTAACATACAGTGCAATATTGGCTTCATGAGTAGAATTCTGTGGTTCATCACTTTCATACCATACCCAGTGCTCATTACAGTTGCCCTCCATGATGCCCATTCTCCACCTTGCAACTCCCCATCACTATTTATTTATTTTTTATTTTTTTAAGATTTTATTTATTTATTTGACAGGGATCACAAGTAGGCAGAGAGAGCGGGTGAAGCAGGCTCACCGCCGAGCAGAGAGCCCGATGTGGGGCTTGATCCCAGGACCCTGGGATCATGACCTGAGCTGAAGACAGAGGTTTTAACCCACCGAGCCACCCAGACGTCCCCATCACTATTTATTTTTAATGTGAAGTATTTCTGCCAGTTGCTATAGCTCTTCACCTTCCTTCCGTTTCACTAATTACTGGGGGAGCAAGCAAACAATACAGGGTTCACACTTTCATAATGTTTCTTTTTTTTTTCCCAATTTATTTATTTTCAGAAAAACAGTATTCATTATTTTTTCACCACACCCAGTGCTCCATGCAAGCCGTGCCCTCTATAATACCCACCACCTGGTACCCCAACCTCCCACCCCTCTGCCACTTCAAACCCCTCAGATTGGTTTTCAGAGTCCATAGTCTCTCATGGTTCACCACCCCTTCCAATTTACCCAAAAGCACATACCCTCCCCAATGTCCATAACCCTACCCCCCTTCTCCCAACCCCCCTCCCCCCAGCAACCCACAGTTTGTTTCATGAGATTAAGAGTCACTTATGGTTTGTCTCCCTCCCTATCCCATCTTGTTTCATTTATTCTTCTCCTACCCACTTAAGCCCCCATGTTGCATCACTACTTCCTCATGCTTAGTGAAATAAGTCAAGCGGAGAAAGACAACTATCATATGATCTCCCTGATATGAGGAAGTAGTCATAATGTTTCTTTTTAAGGGCTCTGAGCTTTCATCATACATTACACTGCGTTCTCATAGACTGTCTGCAGGTCACAGATGCCACAGAAGTGGCAACAAGGATAGGCTCAAGCAGGAGGCTAGAAGAATGTGGCTATTTCTACCCATGAATTCCTTTTCCATTCTGTGCCACAAATTATTAAAATCAGATGTTGTGTTTTATATCCTTAAAGTAACTTCAAGTGTGGTAACATCAGTTTCCAGCTCTCTCAAAGCAGCTCAGTCCCAAATCAAAAGAAATATCGTGTGTGTGTGTGTTTGTGTGTGTGTGAGTGAAATAAGCACACATGAAGATATAGAGACAGAAAAATCGAGAGATAGTAGATAGAGACATATTCCTCTATCTCTCATCTTGGCATTTTGCAGAAAAACGCTTTCTCATCTTGAGAAATTGCAGAAAACACTTTGCTTGGAATGACAGCGCAAACTTCTATAAATTTAAATAATAAAGCATAAATGCGATGGGAATTGAAAATTCATTAGCTGATCCTTCAGCGAAGCCCATTTGGTTGTCTCTCTGTCTTTTTCTATGACAGGAACCCAAATGCAGCAATGAACTTGGTCTCTTTTGGATTATTTACTATCGCATATTCAAGCTAATGAACGAAAATGTGATGTTGTCCTGAAGAGCAAACATCAAGCTTTTCTCTGACCTTCAATTTTAAAATGTGATTGAAAACTAAGAAAACGATTGGAACTCTGTGCACAACAACAATACACAGAGCTCAGCCAAAACCCTCTCTGGGTATTCCTTTTTAAAACTGGAATCCTCCCTCCTCTTGGAGGCTAGGAGCCCACGCTGATTAAAATTTAACAAAACAATCAGTATTGGTTACAAGAAAAAGGAGGATATGCTATTATAAACAATTAAAATGTGAAAGTTATCTTGTTTAGATTCTTAGGCTGTTTCTGATTTAGGAAATAAACATCTTAATGGAAACCCAACACAAAGGTCTCCTGGATGGCTCAGTGGGTTAAGCAGTCAACTCTTGGTTTCAGCTCAGGTCACGATCTCACAGTTGTGGGATCAAGCCTCGCATGTGTCCTGAGCTCAGCATGGAGCTCGCTTCATATTCCCTCTTCCTCTCCATCCTCTCTCTCTCTCTCTCTCTCAAAAAACCAAATACAGGGGCACCTGGGTGCCTCAGTGGGTTAGGGCTCTGACTTTGGCTCCGATCATGATCTTAGGGTCCTGGGATCAAGCTCCCCTGCTTGTTGGGGAGCCTACTTCCCCCTCTCTCTCTGCCTGCCTCTCTGCCTACTTGTGATCTCTGTCAAATAAATAAATAAAATCTTAAAAAAAGAAAACAAATATAGAAATAGGGGTATGTTAATTCCAAATAAGAAAGAGCTTGTAGCTGACAAATAGCTCCTTAAGGTGGGTTAAAGGCGACAGGTGCAGGTCCTTCTATTAGAAGTGCTGGGCATTGCCTGAGAGTCCTTGAGCCCAAGGAGAATCAGCTGTTCTTATCAGAAGTGAGACAGGATACCAGGGGGTAGGAGGGAGACAGCCAAACTTTTAGTCCCAGTCTCTTATTTGGCCCCGACAAGGGACTCAGGCCTAAGAAGCTGTGCTATCATTTCTTCAGACTTCTAGGTCTAATATCCCTTTACATATTTCTTTTAATACTTGGACAAAATTACACATTGTCATCACTTGTTTTAATTCTTGAGTCATTTGACCTTGGTTTTTTTTATACAAAGGTGTGTATTTTTTCCTTTATGGTCTTATATAGCAATCTTTGATTTTTAGTTTTCAAAGCCTTCCAGTTTTATTTTTAATTATTTATTTATTTAAGAAATCTCTACACTCCTTGTGGGACTCAAACTCAGGACCCTGAGATCACGACCCTGCATGCTTCTCTGACTGAGCCAGCCAGGTGCTCCAAAACCCTCCTATTTTGAATTGTAAACAACTAAAATGGTTAAAAAACAAACAAACAATGAAAACAACAACCCAGCAGAAGTAAGCCTTAGGTGTAGAAGAGTTATAATTAGCATGTTTAATAGTATTCAGATGAGCAGCATTAAAATGCATATCAGATTTGACGTCTTATCACAAGCGAATGAACACTCTAATGTACTAGGACAACCAGGTTCTAATAGCATCAGCGGAACCAGGGAAAGAATACATTTGTGAGTTGAATACGTGTGGACTGTCAGGGCAGAAAAAGGCAGCTAATTTGGCTCTGTTGAGGAGCGCTGGAATCCTAGGAGGGCTACCTGAAAATTACATTTAATATGCTAACACTATTATGAGAATATTTCCATTCTTCCCATAAAGGTCTTGCTAACAGTAATTAAATTTTAAGACAGTCAGATCTGGAAAGGAATAAAAATACAGTGAAAATACGATTACGATGGCTAGAGGAGGTCTTCCTTTTCAAATACTAATTAAAAAAAAATTGAATTTCAGCTACCCAGGGACACCGAGGCTGGCCATATCTATATTAAATTATACCTAATCACTCCTAAGTTCTTAAAAATCGAATACATTTACAACCAAAATGCCTTGGACTCAGAAATATGCAAATGACATTCTGAATGTATGGGTTTCTCCTCCATCGGGGAGCTACATACAGAGTAGAGGGGGAAAAAATACACAAACACCAGGATCCGGGAGAGTCAGCCTTGGGGTCAGCAGAACTAAGACTGTGGGGTCCTAGTGGCTTCCACTAAAGAATCCACTGAATTAGGAAAAAAAAACAAAAAACAAAAACTAACTTTCATTTTTTTCTTTCTCACAGTCAGCAAGTCTGATCTGTGTAAAAGCATTGCGGTTTTGTGGTTTTATTGTTTTGTTTTGTTTTGTTCTGTGTGTGTGTGTGGTTTTTGTTTTGTTTTGTTTTGTAGTCAACTGTTCAGGGGCTCCTAAACCAGCTCACCATTCATGAGTAAAGCAAGGACAGAGTGGGAGGGCGAGCCACGTGCACTCACCACACCCCAGCCTGCACCAGCAGCCTGGGTCTTAAGCTTCATTTATTATGAACTAAAGCACAAAACACCCAAAGAATCCCCAAAGTAAAATTCTGAATGTTCAAGCAATAAAGCACTAACTTAATACTTTGGCAGGGGTCTAACGTGATTCTTTTCAAAAACTGGATTTTTAAAAATCGTCTATCAGCAACCTTTCAAAAATGTGGAGTCTATTAGAGAGCAGAGGGTCCTAAAAGTTTTGCACCTACCAAAACCACCCGGAAGACTTGTTAAGATACAGATGGTTGACCTCACCCCTTGCGTTTCTGTTCCATCAGGTTCGGGATGGGGTTTGAGAATTTGCATCCCTAATCAATTCCCAGCTGATGCTGATGTTGCCAGTCCAGGGACCACACTTTGAGAACCACTAGCAGAGCGGATCAGAGCAGTGCACAGGAAAGCACAGCCTTCCAAGTTAGAGTGAGCCAGGCTGACCTGACTCTGCCAGTTCCTGTCTTTAAAATCTGGGTTAAGTGATTTAGCATCTCCAAGTCTTAGTTTCTTCATCTATAAATGAGGATACACACATTACCGCTATCCCAGGATCTTTGCACAGACTAAAGGAGAAACATGCATGTGAGTTATTTAGAACATAGGAAATGACCAGTAATAATCAGTTCCTATTCTAAATAGGATATGGCAAAAATATAAATAAAAGATTAAAGAGGAAACTTCTGTGAATCTTATTCAGGCATAGATCTCCTCTAAGAAAGGTATATATCACAGAGTAAAGATGTGCATGCGTGCAAGAATCAAACATCAAACAACTTATTAACTGCCAGGGGCTGAGTATCTTTTCTAATAAAAGACAGTCCAGATTCCATAGTGGGGATATAGCTAGGGCCACCTAGCTCTTTTATGTTCTGTTAAAAAAAATCCTTAAGCTTCGATACGTAGTGTATAACCTACATTTTTCCTCTTCATGTATGTAACTATCTAATGAATTAACACATTGTGTAAGTGTATATAATATTATATCTACGTGGAAGAAAATATGAAAAAAGAAACCCTTAAAAGTCACTATCTCTGCATAAAGGGTAATGGTCAGTGTATTGTTTTGACCTTTCCTCGCTATCCCAGATTTTTCTGGAGGTAGGTGATAAATGGGCATTCCCCTTTAATCACAGAAAGACCTTTGAATAAATGTTAACGAAACAAACAAGTGGGGAATCCCAAGTTCCCAAGGCCATTATGCCACTGTGTTCCTTTTCTTTGGAAGGAATCAGAAGAAAAGGTGTGAGAAGGGCTTCCAAAAAGAGACATTTGGGAAAGTTAAGCTTCTCTTGGGTGACCGTGACCATGCCTAGGAGCTAAAGAAGGAGATGGTGTTCAGTCCGTCAGAGGAAAAGTAACTGAGGCCAGTAGGCTCCAGGCAGCATGTGTGACCCAGATGTATAAAACTGTTTAAAGCAACTTGGAAGGACTACACTACCCCTATCTGAGCCTACTTCAAAGAAGGGCAGAGGGGACTTCATATATAAAAGGCAAAAGTTCATGGGACGCCTGGGAGGCTCATTGGGTTAAGCCTCTACCTTCGGCTCAGGTCATGATCTCAGGGTCCTGGGATGGAACCCCACATCATCGGGCTCTCTGCTCAGTGGGAAGCCTGCTTCCCTTCCTCTCTTTGCCTGCCTCTCTGCCTACTTGCAATCTCTGTCACATAAATAAATAAAATAATAATAATAAAAAAGGCAAAAGTTCTTTACCTTTCTGGCTCACATACCCCTTTGAGAACCCGGTGGAATTATACAACCTTGTCCTCAGTCACACACACGGGGACCTCTGGGTGGGAGGGTCAACAGTCTGAAGTTGAAACTACGCGTCTTCTGTTAAGAAACTCTGACTTCAAATAACCGAGGCGGAAGTATTAATGAGAAAAGCATTCAAATCTTTAGAGATGTTACCATTTCCAGTAAAATTAGTGTTAATACTTATATTATTTTAAATAATAAATATTTCTATGATGCTGTGATGGTTACGCTTTGCTATTTCACCACAGACCAAAACAAAACAAAAACGCCTTCTCATTGTGACAGGAAATCCTGAGTGAAGGATCATGGTCTGATCATCTCTTGGGCTCAGTCACATAACGTCCAGAAGCACTTGATTATGGCAGCTACGATTCCTGTTGTCCCTTGGAAGTAGTTTGCACCAACCACAGAGCAAATGTCTTAATGGAGTCAGTGAAGTAGCATCTTGGTATTGTCCAAGTGGGACTTGGTACTGTCCCACTAAGGAGGGACAGAGACACCACGTGCTGTGTCCTATAGAGATCTACCATTTTGCTGAGATCAAAATTCTCAAGGCTTCTCTGGAGAAGTCATCTAGCTAGTGATCACCACAGCCAAACACCTGGAATTTACATCTCATTGGAACAAGGGCTCTACTATCCCTTTTTGGCTTTTTGGAAGATTTCCAATTGCCTTCTCTAATTTGGAAGAGAAAAATATGCAGTGGGCCACCCCCTTTTAAAATATATTAATCATTTTTCCGTGTGGGTCTTTAGTCGCTTCAAGAATAAAGGGCGAGAACTGTCCGAGTCTACTTTGGGATTCATGCTCTCCGAGGCACGACCTCATCAGAGTTTGCCCTTTCCTAAGTAAAATGATGGAAAATGCCATGCATGAGAACTTGAGAGCACATTAGGATGCAAAACATCTTCAAAAATGATTGATTTCATCTCCCTGATTTTTGACTAATGAGTATGCATTCTATTCATAAAGATCCACAGGGACTTTCACAGCATCCCTGAAGAAGCTAAATAATCCCAAATGAAAAATCCATATATGTAGGAGCTATCAATCCCTATTCTTTTTCTTAGGATTGCTCAGTTGTAGTCACTGAAGACCTTCGATCGGCCAGCTCTGCCCTGAGCCGATAAACACGCTCTAGCATGTAGCTCGGTCATTAGTTGGCAGGTGGTAATAAATCTTGCCAACCCAGAGTGAAGTGTGCTTGGGGAGGGTTTACCATTTGGCTGCCAGGCCTCATCTACCTAATCCAGATGACCAGACCCAGTTTTTCTGGCTTCATTTGTGGACCAGGATAAGGGCCCTACAGCCCAGGCTGGAGCTCTGTCTGATTTTGTCAGCCTTCTCTTCCAAAGAGATGAATCTGTCCTCCATGTCAGACTCGCCAAACCAGACTGAGCTTCCCAACCCCAGCACTGTCTCTGCCCTGATGCTGGACCGTCCTGGTGCCCAGCACGAGCCCCACTATGTCACGCCTTCTTAGCTATGGAAATCAGAAACGAAGAATGTTGGGACATAGGCATTATGGCTGGTGGCCATTCCTCCATATTTCTGATTTGTAACCATTATATGTCTTAAACTACATCTTCCTTAAGGGAAAAGATAAACCAGTGGAGTCACATTGCTTTTTGGTCAATAGATGTGTTTTCAGTTGATTTTTATCATTACTCTAGGAGATTTCCCTTTTTGTTTCAAACACAAAATTTTACATATGATCTATGAGCTCTTTTAATGACATTTAATAATATTATTAGTATATAATATAACAGAGGTTACTGGTAATCCCCATATGTCAAGCAAGTTATATTTCAGTATTTTTTTAAATTTGTCTGAGTTTAGACTGTGGTTTTCTATAATCAATGAAATATTTTAGATCAGTAAAAGAAACTTCCAAAATTTCTATTACATGTTTTAGTTTCTTTCAAGTCTCTCATTCTTTAGATGTTTTGTCAAGAAATTACTTATTCAAAGGTGACTGCTTTCAGAAAAATTTCTGTAAATATGTTCAGCCATGTCTGAGTCATGTCAAGTAAAAGAGTTAGTGCTTCAGCTATAAGGAAGTGAAATACTTTTTTTGAACTAATTCAGGCAGAAACCATTGATTTATGGAAGTTGAGTGTCCTTGGAAACTGATTCTCAGTGTAGAATACTTTATTATTGTAACAGCAAAAATGTTTTAAAAGCAGTTGCCTTAGGAGAAATCTAACTTGATTCTAAGTAACATCTTTTTTATTTTTATTTTTTGAAACCACATGATTCTTATTTTGGATAACTGATTAGCAGGTAACTTTCAAATTACAAGTCCTTGTAGAAAGATAACTTCGCCAGGTTGTATTTTGCCCTTTTTAAGCACCTTCTATATATAATGAGGGCATTACCCCCACTACAAAAACTTAAGCTTTTGCACAGGTTTTTCTTTGAGGCTAAAATCTATAACCTTAACATCACAAATATTAGGCATGTTTCTCTGAGGCTTTGATATTGATGGTAGTTTCACACTAAGAGCAGGTTGTTAGGGCAGAGACCAAGGCAAAAACTGCTTTTAAGTAGCTTTTGCAATTAGCACCTAATTAATGGGGTGTGAAGTGTGAGTGACCAGAGGTTCCCTAATATAACACAGTATCGCATCACTGGGTGTCTCATTACTCATTTAATCTTAGGCTTCCAGCAGCAGCGAGAACAGGCATAGATGGCTGTCCTAGCAGAGCTGAGAAGAATATCCCGCTAAGAGGGAGGGGAAATGTGGTACCTCAGAAAACACAACCAGTAATACTCCTAATTGTATTATACCTGAGGTTAGCCATCTCGGAAAGAATGGGATAAGCACTTCTTTCATTTAGGGAACTCTTGATTTCTGCTCCCTATAAACTGTCTTCTTTCAGACCTATTAGATAGGATAAAATGCTATTTCTCTGTTTTTGTTCCTCAGGTTTTGCTGTGTCTGAGAATATTTCATTCCTCAAACAGAGCTGATTGATGGTTCCATGGCTTCTCAGCAGGGCCCCCTGGTGAGTGGTACACCGCCACAAATAGCCCCTCTAGACCCATCACTGTCTGGTGCCTTTTAGTTTCGGTACACATTCTGGGGAGGAATGAACAAGAGGAGAATGGATATAAAGAGGTTCCTTCAAATGCACATATAAGTGAGATTATACAGCATTTCTCTCTCTCAGTCTGACTTATCTCACTTAGTATAATGCCCTCAAGTGTTGTAAGCAAAATGGCAGGACTTCCTTCTTTCTCGTAGGTGCATAATGTTTCAGATACTGTATGATACACTGCAAAACAGCTTAGAAAACGGATCTCATATGTTCTTACCACAAAGAAGAAATGCTGCTTATGGGACACCATGTGGATGTTAGCTAAGGATATGGTGGTAATAATATTTTAATATATCAATGTATCAAATCAACGTGTTATACACCTTAAACTTATATAATGTAATAAGCCCATTATATCTCTACAAAAAATGATTTTAATTAAAAAAACCCTTTAATATTTCTTTTTTATTTATTCAAATTATCTTACAAAGTGGGGCTCAATTCATTATGTGGACCTTAGGTAAATTCCTTGACTTTTCTATGCCTTACTTTCTTCCCATGTAGAAGACAAGAAATGCCTAGCAAAGATCAGAGGAAATCCTGTATGTAAATGTCCTTTCTTCATTGTTGATTGCTTAAAAGTATTAATATGTTTAGCTAGAAGACCTTCCACTGCAAAATGGGGATGAGAATCCTAGGAAGGTTCAGGAATGGCCGTAAAGAAAGAGACCACAGGGAGAGAGTAACAGGGGGTGCAGAGCTGGGGGTTTGTACTGGTTGGGTTTGCAGTTCCCTGATATCACCAAGACACGGGATGCACTGGATCACTTTGTTGAGGCATCCCTGGGCTATACTTCGTCCTGTGGCTGCCACAGGCTGCCATGCACAACCTCCCTTTCCAACATCCAGGGGAGTGAGGGTTTCTTGGAGGCGCTCTCACAGCACAGCAGAGGAGAATCTGCATCCAAAGCCCCTGACAACTCTCTCTTCCGTCCTCCACGGTCTGGACTGAGTCATGTGTCCAGAGATGACCCAGGAAGATGAGTTTTACTCCTAGGACCACTCCAATCGATACCAAACTACAGTTGATATTAGCCACCCAAACCACCTGGAGGAGACCTAGGATGTAACTGTCCAGATAACCCCAGCATAGAGCACTTTTTCCCTATCTCTTAGGTGAGTGCCAGCTTATTTTTCATGTTTCTGCATATCTAATGCTAAGGGTACAAACCTTGCCTAGTAAAAAGCCAGTGTTTTGGGGGCGCCTGGGTGGCTCTGTGGGTTAAAGCCTCTGCCTTCTGCTCGGGTCATGATCTCAGGGTCGTGGGATCAAGCCCCGCATCAGGGTCTCTGCTCAGCGGGGAGCCTGCTTCCTCCTCTCTCTCTCTCTCTCTCTGCCTGGGTCTCTCTGCCGACTTGTGATCTCTGTCAACTAAATAAATTAAAATTAAAAAAAAAAAAAAGCCAGTGTTTTCAGGAGATGTCCAGATCCTTTAAGATCCAGAAATATTGAGTGACTAGGGGAAATTAAATCAAATACCAACATCAAGGATCAAAAATTTCTCAAGTCTTTTAGTTACTCAATCATTCCAAATAGTTAAACATGAATTCATGATAGTGCAGCATACAGTAAACTCTAATTTTTATCTCCACAAATACATATATAAAATATAAATTTATATATCTCTATCTATGTATTTCATATTAAATAGGATTTTTTTTTTAAATCTATGGAAACTTCCATCTCCCCCATTCATTAGAATGGAATACAACAAAATCACTTTTATGTATTCTAAAGCCAGTCTCAGAAAAACCTATAAAGATTTCTAATTCGAAGTTTTGTTGAAAAGGGATATGAAAGTGTGTGGCTATTTTAATTGGATTAAATGTGACTTTCCTCTAAGTCTTTGATTTCAGTTGGTTTGTAACTAATCATGTGCTTCTTCAGAAGAGGTTTTGCTACAAATGAGCTAGTGCTGTCTGTAGGTTGTTTTCTACTAACAGGAACATGTTGGTTAAAGAAAAAGCTAGTATAATGCAAATGAATTGCCTTGTGAATATTAAAAACTGTTTTTTAAACTAATTTTGCTAGCCAGTTCCTTTTTCACAGAATTAGGTGATTACAGAATTGACTTCAGATGAAGGTATAGAAATTTTAATATTTGAAAAACCTTTGGTTTTTCATACTTAGTATTTTCTTTAAAATAAAAATTTAAATGTATTAAGCCCTTACTTTTCTCAGTATTTTTGGTTTTTGTTCTGTACCCCCAAAGCCCGATTTCTGTCCCACACCAACTGGCCCTTCTTTCATTTCCTCTTATAGTGGACACTTTATCTAAGAGACAAAGCTGTGCCTTATACTTAAGTTCCTTTGAAAGACTCAAGTTCAGAGAAATTAAAATTAAAATTTCAGGTACAAATTTTGCCTTAAAATGAAGCCCCTAATCCTTTATTTTTACTCATATGTTTGTAAGAGTTTCTAGAAAGAGCATAGACAATGACATTTAACTGTACTGAGTCAATGCCCCGGGAATTATTCATTAGATTCTATTTACAGATCAATTCAGTCACTTTGCCAACAGTTATTAAAGGGTTATTATGTCTGTGCTGTTAGAGGGACTTAAGAGACGAATAAGATCTTTTATCTGGGTTCTGGGAGCTTACAATGAAACCTGATTGGTTAAAAAAAAGAAGGAACATTTAAGATTCACCCCAAATTCATTGTCTAAAAAAGAGTGAATTTCATATATTCAATGATGACTAGAGAAATCACTTAACTATTTGTCTTATGTTACTTTGTTACATCAGTTAAAGGCCCTCCTGCGTCTGTACAGTGATAGGCACTATGTGGAATTAGCACAGAATGATCCTTATTGACCCTCCATGCCTGAGGGGGCAGGTGGAAGGAAGCAGTAACATGGGTTACAAGAGGAATCACAGGTGGTCACTGAGCTTCTCCTATATGCTTAGCTTAGGCATGGGGAATATGAAGAGATACACAGTGTTTTCAGTCTTCTAAATACCACGTAAGCCTATAGGTATGGAAGACAAACCATTTCCAATATATAAGGGTGCATGGTGTTGGGAAACAGTGCAGTCTTTAGAGATCTCTCGCCCTTGTAAAATGGCTGTCACGCTGCATTTGTTCTGTAAATGTCTGTGCCAATGAAACGGTGACAAGTGGCGAAGTGATCACCCTGCAGGACTATCTCCACCCACCGTATCACCTTCTGTCTTTGGAGACTTTCTTTCAGTTCCTCACCCATTCTTCTGTCTTAATAGTCAAGTCCAAAACTGGTTACAAAGAAATTGCTTAAATTGGTGGCATGGACTTCACTCTTACAAACAAACAAAAGAACAAAAGAACTGAGAAAGCTGATGCTAAGGTCTCCTTTGTTCTTCAAGTGCTCGGTAATGAGTGTGTCCCGAAGTAGAGGGCTGGAGCTCAGGCAAAGTTGAAACAAACAAGCAAGCAAACACAAACAGGTAAGAGGAAACGTCCCTTGGCCAAATCTTTTATACTTCTTTAGGCAAGTAGGGAAATAAGCACCCACCCAGCTGTTATTGATATCTAGAGCTGCACCATGGTTATATTCTTATTTGCTATTATGTCATCAATCTTATTTGAGATATCGGGCAGATTTGCCTGCAGCCTACACCATTTAGAAGGACCACTAGAGTCTGTCATTTAGCATTAAGGTGGACCATCGGAGAAAATGTGCCCCAGCAGGCGTATCTCAGCTTGTGATTTAACTCAGTCGGTGACCTTGGTGGAATAATCTTTCCCTGGAGGTGGAAAGGCACAGAGTTCGTGTCAGAAGACCACGGTGCTTTTCCTTTTATGATTGACCTGTGGTTACAGCAAACGAGATGGCACTGAGGAGCTTGCTGGGCTGCATGCAGAAGGCTGGCTAGGCTAGACCTGATTTTTCACCTTACTTTTCCATTACTAGTCACCTTTTCTCCCCATAATATAATGCCATAACGCCTAGTTGCTTCAAATAACAATACATTATTTGTCTATGATTTGGGCAATTGATGATTTGGGCCAGGCTCCACTGGTCAGTTCTGTGGGTCTCCTCTGAGGTCATGGATGAGACAGCCATCATCTGGTGGCTTGACTGGGGCTGGAGGGTAGAAATACATTCTGCATACATATCCAGCAGAGAGTAAGATGGCAGCCACACTACCTTGGTTCTTCTCCATTGGCCTCTGCAGAAGTCATGCTGTTTACTTCCTGGAGACAGCATTCTAAGAAGATGGGAGAGGAAGGTCAAAGACTTCTTGAACCTCAGCTACAAGGTTTCATGGGATCGCATCCACCACACTGTACTAGTCAAAGTAAGATACAGGGCCAGCCTAGATAGAAGGAGGAGGGAAACAGAGCCCTTCCTTTGAGAAAAGCTGTGAAGTACCTGTGGTGATTCTTAATCTACCAAACTTCCTTTGCTCAAAAAACATGAAATCTATAGTGGTTTCCAAATACTTAATAATTTTAAATTTAATACTTAAATATGACCCCCACACTTAATAATTAAGGAGATAATTGCTAAACATGTAAGTGAGAATGAGCTATCTTCTTAAGTGGTTTCTTTCTTTTTTTCATATGCTACAAACAATATTATAATTTTCTTCTCTTGATAAGGGCTCTGAGGGTGAGAGAGTTTTTGAAATGTACTGCATGCTATAACATATTTTATTGCCATGTAGAAGCCTGTGGAACAGAATGAGAATTACTTGAGCCTAAATGGAAATGGAAAACTTTGGGCTATTTTCTCTTTCTAATAGCTGAATAATGTGGCATGAGTATAACACCAGTCACTTCAGAAATAGAAGAAACAATAGAATTTTCATTGTATTGCTTTCACTCACACCTTTGCCCCATAGGAATTTCTGAAAGGCTGATCAGAAATAAAAGTATGCTCTTCAGAGAAAATGCAGTTAAGACTTCTTACCATACACAATACCAGCTTCATCTTAAAAACAAAATTATTCGTCAGTCTCATTACTCTTTCAAAATAGGATTTACTTTGCACAAATGTTATCGCCTCCTCCCTTTTATCTCTGTTTCTGATTAGCTCTTGGAGGGGACGACATATCATAAAAGGTTTTTGCACTGGGCTACCCTGAGTGGTTCTCAGATTTCTGTCACATCAGCTCCCTGTAATGAGAACCCGGTATTTTAACATTATTGCTTGTCCGGTTGTCATTGATGATAATGGGCTACTTTTATGGCCTTTTTTGACACACAAAATAATGCATGATACCACTGTGCGCTGACCTCATTTTCTCAGGGCTAGTTCTGCCGTGTTGGTCAAGGATACAACGACTCTGAATTGTTATGGGAGTTACCTTTTTAACTATGCAAGGTTATCAGTCGAACAGATTCACAGCTAAAATGGAAATTCCTTCATAATGATCATCTTTCTCCATGACCTCTAAATATCTCCAGTGGATGACCTCATTGTATTTCCAAACAAGTCTGAAGATCTGTTACACACATAGCTCCTTTGGTAATAAAGTTGGGAGAGGTAGAGAAGAAAAACCTGGAAGTGTTGCATCCTGACTACAAAGTGAGCCATCAGGGAGGATTGAAAAAAATTGACTGTGTGCCATCTGAAATGATCAAGTTATCAGGGATGACATTGATACACAGTCTCCTGATACCGGCAACAAACCAGAATGATGCCGAAGGACTAAACATGAGCCAGATTTGATTTGTCGGTGGGTTGCTCTTATTTTGACATCTTGGTAAAATTGTCACATCTGTTGAAATTCTGTTTGAAAATTAGCCATAGCAAACAATCTTATTTTCACAAATTGTGTACGCTGGGATTTTCCTACAATGAGTCATCAGCCATCGGAAACAATGAAGTGTCACAACAATTCCAAAGATACCATCTGTTGAGGGGAGACGATCCAAAGACAAACATACATCATTTAGCACAGCTATTTTTTAAATGACCATTGATTCAAATCAAAACACTTCAAATCTCCTCTGAACTGTTATTAACAGCACAGATATTAGAAAACTGCAACTGAAGTGGTATGCATTGATAACATCTGCTAAGACTATAGATGGTGTTTATTTAAGCATCCTCTCTTGGGAACAGCTGACATTTGAAAATGTGGAAGATATTTACCTCACCTGTGTCCTCCCCACCTGGTGTTTACAAAATTTTCTCATCGGAGACTAAACTATTGAAAACTTAGATTTTATTTGGGAATTGTAAATAAATTAAAGTGTTTATCTACAGCTTTTGTTCATTAGCTAGAATATGTGAAGTCATTGCAGAAAGAATATATAAGGTCCCCCAAACCACTAACACCCTTTTATAAAAGCACTCTTCTCCACGGTGCATGATTTTACTTATTTTATAATTCTCATAGTGATCTTGGAAAATTTAGAAGCCCGGGGCAATCTCTAATAAACAGGTGATTTTTCACTTGTAAAAGTAATGTCCAAGCAGAAAGGAAAGAACCTGAAAGCAAAATGATGGTACACAATTTGGTAGATAGCTATACTTGATCTGAAAAAGACAATTACATGAACCCATTAAATCCCAGACACAAGGTATTATGAATTCTCCTTGATGGATTTGGCTTCAAGAAATCTTAACTAGTGGGGGCGCCTGGGTGGCTCAGTGGGTTAAAGCCTAAAGCCTCTGCCTTCGGCTCAGGTCATGATCCCAGCGTCCTGGGATTGAGCTCTCAGCTCAGCAGGGAGCCTACTGCCCCCTCTCTCTTTGCCTGCCTCTCTGCCTACTTGTGATCTGTCAAATAAATAAATAAAATCTTAAAAAAAAAAGAAATCTTAATTAGTGATGAGCTAAAACTTGTCAGATAGAACAAGGTCACATGGTATTTGAGAGTTTGATTAGAAGTACCTATTGTCATGGCTGTGAAATATTCCATTTAATCCAACAAAGTTGGTCTCACAGACTGTCATCTTCTGTTTATTTTCTGTCCGGAGAGTAAGGAAGAGATCATGTCTAATTTAGAGTACACTGAAACCACCCTATAGTACTTCGAGGGGTGACAGAAACAGCATCTGCATAATTAACTTGTTACTCCAGGTTTTTACCATCTGGATTCAAATTTCAAAGGATGTGTGAATCCATGTCACCCACTAAGAGACCTTCTAGAATAGCAAATGCACATGTAGGTAGAGTTGTTGATTTATGTGTTCATTCCTTCATGTACTCATTCCATGGTGCATTTAGTCTTTCAGCATATATTTATGGATTGTCTAGGATGTAGGTAGCCCTGGGGTAAGCATCAAGACTATAGCGTGAGACGGAGAGAATCCAGGTTACAGGGAGAAAATGCCTTTTTGCCAACCTCTGTTTGTGAATTGTGCGACTTGGGGTAAAGTTCATAATATCCCTCATTATCCTTACATCAGATCGCTCTTGCAAAGAATGAGTTCGGACAAGAAAACCTTACCAACTCTGTGGAGGTTAAAAAGAAATATTACTTATTCAAGATGAAATACACATATACCAAGCTGAACCTAACTGAAGCTTGATTTTCAACCGTGTTATTATTTTAGGTGAAATGGAATTTATAACCATGTCTCTTGGGAACTTCTGGTATTGGACTCCATTTTATTGAGAAACCAATAGGGTTCAGATACTTAACAGCTGTCTCATCTTAACTTCTCTGAAGCTCTTTCTTCATTTGCAAAATGGAGATAATAATATCGATCTGAATGGGCTCTTGTGGAGACTAGAAATAATTTATGTAATGTGCTTGGTGAATTGCCTTGTGTCTAATAGGGTCTCAGTAAACAACAGCTGACTCCAGCCGCTGTTAATATTAGGTTCAAGCTCGGTGAAGCTAATGGGAAACTCCAACCTTGAGTAGAACACAATAGCATGGCTTTTGAGTTATTTTAGTGGAAATGGCCAATTGAAAAAATAAATGTGGACAGTTGCCTGAAACCTCTGCTACTTAGATTTCTTATTAAAAAAGAAAAAAAGGTGACATTTCAACTTAAAACAGCTTAGAACATGTGACGTTAGCTGTATTCCAACTGAATCAATCTTTCAAGTATCTTATGAAGTTTAAGCAGATGTTCATCATCTCTGACTTTGAACTGTTCACTAAGTTAATGGCAGGCAATGTCTAGTACATGTTGGCAAAATCAGACAGGTTAATATGTCTCTTCATCACTCAAAAGCATTGTGATGGTCTGTGCATCTGAAAGCTATTGTGTATTTTTCTGTTATGGCAGCAACATAACTTAATAAATGATGAATTTTTTTTCTTTTGGAAATATATTCCAGCTTATAAAGATTCAACTGAAGACTTTTACTTGAATGTAAAAAGCAAGAGGTGAACATTTTTACTTTTTCATATAAAACCAAATTGTACCCCAACCACCTCTTCTCACTGTTTATTTTCTAAACACCCACCTGAAAGTTAAAGCCATGATGGTTTAAATTTAGAGATTCGTTGCTCTATGCGTACTATTTTATTGTCGGTATGATTTATTGTTTGACCAGATAGTTTCGACCAAAGAAATTATATACAGTTTTTCCTTTTAGATTTTAAGATTTCCTCTCAAAATTTAGATTTAAGTAATGTGTTTTGTTTTGTTTGTTTTAAATATTTTATTTATTTATTTGACAGACAGAGATCATAAGTAGGCAGAGAGGCAGGCAGAGAGAGGGGGGGGGAAGCAGGCTCCCTGCTGAGCAGAGAGCCCGATGCAGGGCTTGATCCCAGGACTCTGGGATCATGACCTGAGCTGAAGGCAGAGGCTTTAACTCACTGAGCCACCCAGGCACCCCAGGTAATGTGTTTTCAGTGGCACCTGGCAATTCCCAACAGGATGCCAAAACAACCAACGGTTGGGAAGATAGAGCATTGCAGCAGTGAACTGGTTGTTTGTTCTGTGTGATGTCAAATAATCCTCAGGGAACAGGGATGGCTGTAATATCACCGAGACTAGGGATTGAAGGCCACCAAAGAAAATCAAGTGAATTCAGTAGATTTTCGTAGGGTGACTCTGATTGCCTCAACTCAGAGTGTTCTGGGAAGAAGTACAGAGGTAACTTGCAATGGAAAAACATACTGGTGTCTCTCAAGCACCTGCCTGTGTTGTGTTCTGGCTGGGATTCCACAGAATAATACAGACCAGGGAGTCAAACCCATCGTGGAGGAACCCACTCAGATTGGCAACTAAGCTGATTTGCATTTGGGGAGGTATGTATTTCATCTGTGACTACACACAATATTAAAATCCTTCTGTTGTAATAAAAGTAGGGCCACAAGAACCCCTAAAATGATAAAGTCCACCTTCTAAGGCTAGAGGAAATAGAGGTCGTGCTCAAAGAAGGGGTCATGCTCAAAGTGGAAAGATTGTGATTTACTCTTCCTATCCTTTCACCGTCTCCCAGACAAGATCTGAAGTCTTCAGAGAGAAAGGACCATGCTGGGAGGGTGAGGGAGATTACTGGCCATCTTTTCCTGCAGGAGCCTAAATAAGACAAGCAAGGCAACAAACCCAAACCTGTAATTCTCAAGGCTTTTTAGAGGCAGGGAGGGAGTTGAGCTGTGGGGTTGTAAAGCCCATTTCTGGTACTTACTAGATGTGTGATCTTGGGCCATCTACTTAAACCTTTTATGCCCCCATTTCTTCATTTGTAAAACAGGAATACTATCTATACTTAGATTCCACAATCATCATAGGACTAAATGATTAATACTTGTCAAAAACTTAGAACAGTGCCTGGCTACAGAGAGGGCTTTGGCAGTGTTGACCACATGCTTGACCTTTGAGATCTAAGAATACCTACTGAGTTTGGTCTGGCTAGTTGGTCTACCTACACACCAGGGAGGGTTGACAGAGACTAAAAGGGTCTAGAGATAACTTTATCCCTGGAAGGAATCCAAAGGTAGAAGTACTTATTTCTAGATACCAGATTGTATAATAAACTCCCTCATCTTTTAACAACATTGTGGACACATAATTCACATCTGATGCCTTGATGCAAAGAGTACTCAGAAATCTTGTCCCTCACAGGCTACCTAAAAATGGGTTTAGATCAGAGGACAATTATGGGATACCATATTAATAGAAACTTCTAGAAAGAACATATAATAATACACAAAATAGTTTTTAAAATAACCTTCCGTACACAGATGTTTTTATCTAGGTTCTACACGAGTTACCTTGAAAAGAACCAAGCGGAGGAAGGATTTTCTACAATCATTTCTAAATGAGGAAAATTTCCAAAGGAGGCTGTGCCTGCAGAACTTGCATTTGGAAAGGAAGTCAATGAAATGCAGACGAATAGGAGAGGGTGCCTATCCATCTGTTGAAAACAAATATGCCCGGTTGGACACAGATATATTTTTGCCCTTTACATCAATTGAAAAATGTGGCTCTTTTGGCTTTAATTCCATTTAGTACAGAGTATGTGCTGAATAAATACTCAGTACTTGATTAATTGATAGTGTCATCCCAATCTAGGATTGGGGCAGAAGTGGAAACAGCAGGATGCGCTTTCACATACTAATCCTCAAATATTCAGCAATTCTGTTTTGGAGAAAATCCTTCTTGACTTGTGGCCTAGAGAAACAAACACTCATCATTTCTATTTAATATGGATTTCTCCAGTAAAATAGTCTGAAGTTGACTAGTTTTAATATTGACATGACTAACGTCACTATTTTGGCAGTAAGAAGGAAGAAAAATAATCACACTTGGATGTGGAAAACCAGGGTTCTTGATCCCAATCTATTCAATATGTAATCTGTGCTGGAAGAAAGATGATAATGATATATCCCCAGTGTGCTTGGAGAATTGTCACAAGAGTCTAATGAGTATGGGCTGCATGCTGTATGAAGCTAACATGGCCACCACCAAGGGAAAGAAAGAGAGAAGTTCAAGGTGGGTAGCATAATAGTTCAAGGACACCAACCGGAGTAGAAGGTGGACAATAATAAGAGGTATAAATGTAGGGCAATATATTTTGCTTTATGAGGATGGTTCCCATCTCTCTCAAGCACCCAGAATTAGAGGGTAGGCAATTAGTTGTAGGCTGTAGTTAGCTAGAGAAGAATTGAAACAGCCAAAAAATTGAAAAATTCACTGGGGTAGAAAGAGGAAGAAAAGACAGAATTATGAATAAAAGGGAGGAAAATGAAAATACATTAATTAGGGCTGACTTCTCTATCAAGATGAAGGTGGAAAAAAAAATGAAGACAGAAGGTAAGAATATTAAAGCAGTTTTTATTAAGAGATATCTGTTAAATTCTTTCAAGGTAAGGTTTATTATAAAAGGCTGTCTCATAAGAGTACAACAGTTGCCCAGACAGAAATAATATTGTGATGATTCTGATTGTTAATTTAAATGGGATGAATCCAAAGAACATGACACTGGAGTAATATCCCCCCATCTCAACATCCTGCTCAATAGCCCCCTGACTTGCATAGGAGATGCTCATATAACCATTTTCCGTTCACAAAAAAGCAGTGAGGTGTCACCTAGAAATGTGATTTTGTGTTAAGGGACAGGAAAACAGTAATTCTAAACATTCTACCAGGTGTTTGTATTATCATCAATGACTCTATTTTTCATGTAGGTGGGCTCTTGAGCATAACTTCAATAGCAGAAGGTACATCTTGTTGTTTGTTAATGTGCATGTGATTGATACCAATCTGCATAATAATGAATATTGAACCCAGTTGTCTTTGAAGATAGTGATCTGTGTAGATAATATTGCATTCTTAATGTGGGGAGCTAGATTATAATATCACTGAAAATTCACATTTGTGTTTGGCAGGTAGAAGTGCCTGTGTGTGTTTCATTCAAGCGTTGCCCAACAAATAGCCAGCTTCCTTCTTTACCTCATATGGGCAGGAAGATATCAAAAGGCGTGTTGGTAGACAATAGAAAGATAACAAAGAGGGAAGAAACAGAAAGGTGGGGCAGCGCAATAAAGCAAAGCATGACCTGCCGCCATTTTCCCCCTGGGCAAGGGCATTCAAGGGACCCAGCCATTCTGTAAGAACAATAGCGCAGGACCCTCAGACAGAGATCTGCAAGAACTTGGCAGAGGTCACTGGGGGAGGGAAGGAGCAATCCTGAAGTAGTTGTCATGTGGACAACTGAAGAGCGTAAGTGTGACAAATCTCTGTGTTCCCTAACACTAGCAGATGGTGGATGCTGAAGGAGGCAGCCTTTGGTTTTGGACATATTGCAGTTACAAAATCTAGGGCAAGGGAGGAGTTTTTGGAAGCTTCATATCAGTCTTCCTTCTGGAACTATTTGAGAGACTGTACCAGAGGACAAAGACCAGAAGGAGTGAAGGAGCTTTGTTGAGTGAGACCAAGTGCCCATGGGGAGTTTCCCATGCAGGCCAGTCACACAGGACCACCTAAGGCACACTTCACTTGTGTGCTTCACGAGTTAAAGTCTATATCAGAAAAGGTGTTTCTGAGGTGGGAAAAAGTATATAATAATACCTACCATCCATAAAAAGAAAATGTGCAACATTTTGGAAGAGAAAAAAATAAACACTGTAAATGTAGAAGAACATTTAAGAGAAAATGCTTAGTGTGTGTGTGTGTGTGTGTGTGAGAGAGAGAGAGAGAGAGAGAGAGAGAGAAGCCAGACACAAAAAGCCAATTTCATAATTCCATTTGTCGAAAATGTACAGAATAGGTAAATCCTTAGAAACAGAAAGCAGACTGGTGGTTGCCAGGGACTGGGGACAAGGGAGGACTAGGGAGTGACTGCTTAATGGGTAGGGAGTTTCCTTTTGAATGATAAACAATGTTCTGGAACTAGATAGTGGTAATGGTTGCATAGCATGCTTACTGTCACTGAATCATACACCTTAAAATGGTTGAAACGATGAATTGTATATCATGTGTATTTTGTCAAATTCTTAAAAAGCATATGCATCATATCAATCCATTATTTTCAATAGAAAAATGAAAATTATGTAAGTAGCAGGTGACAATACCAAAACAGAATGAGGTTCTACGTCAAGTTTGAGGAGAGGGTAACACGAGTTGAGCTTCTGGAAAATTTTTTCCAGTCATTTTCCTTCTTGTTAATACCTATGGCCCAACTAAGTGATATTTATGGTTCCTTCCCCCTCTACAATTTTATGACTTTATGATTTGATATATCAGGGCAAACTTTCCAGAAATAGATCATAGGGAAAGGGAGTCAAAAGAAAAAAACAAAGTCAGTTTGTAGGAACAGAAAGAAATACATATCAAGATGAATTTAGAATATTGCCTAACAATTCAAAATAAAACTTTGGGAAATACATTGATAGTTAGACTTCAAATGTAAGAAAGTTCTGAAGAGAAAAAAAGAAAATATATAAAAGAACAAGACGTGGAGGAATGAACACGGGACAGGACTGTTCTAAGAAAGGGAGACACAGGACTTATTTAAGGGCAGGTGGCTTTGTTCAAACAAGAAGAAAGGAAGACACAAAAAACCTGGATAATAATGTGGGGGGGGCGGGGGGAAGAACTAGAGAATAAATATTCCACTAGAGGTGGACTGAAAGCCCCAGGCTGAGGAGGAAAGAGGGAAGCGAATGTTCAGAAGATAAGACTACAATAGCCAGGGTCAAAGGAGAAAGACAAGAGAACATTCAAAGGGTGTTTAAAAGCTAAATAAAATCTTTAAGTGAGAACACTCAATAGAAGTAGAAAAATCATCATAGTGGTAGGTGGCTTTGAAGAAGACCATGGAAGAGAGAGGTGAAGACGCTGGAGCAAAAGTAGTGACAAAGGAAGACCTTAAGGAAGACATGGTTTCAAGGCAATGAGGTGAATGGAAATACTAAACAAAATGAATTTCTGATGACTTGGACGGGTGGCATGATGAGAAGGACAAAGAAGAGTAGTAGGCTTAAGAAAGAAACATGGCAAGTTGGACAATTCTGTATAAAGAAAAAACCCCAATAATGGTGATGTTGGTAATGGCACAGTTTCAAAGACAATGAAATCTGTATATTTTTGTGTATAAATGCGAACTGTTTTGGGAGGTCAAAAAGTGAGAGAAGAATGATATATGAAAGATATTCCTAGTAAATCAAAATAAATTATGGCATATAATCATTCTTGGCAATTGTGTCAAGCATTATATTAATGTCCTCTCTTTGCATGTAAGGAAATTAAAACTCAAGAGGGTGTATACAGTTTTTGCAATTCCAGGGTCACAGATGGCAAAGTCAGGATTTTAATGTGGTTCTAGTTCACAATAATGTTCATCCAGTTCTTCCTGTCATAATAGCTTCCCTAAAGATTCTTCTGTAAGATTTTTGGTTGATTTTGATCACCATCTTAGAAATGGGTATAAAAGCCCACTTTTTGTTTAATTTTAATTTTATTACCTGGTTTCAGTAAGTTACATTTTCTGGACCTACTCCATTGCCAAAATTCTCAGACTTCCTCCCCACTAGATGCATCAACCAGTAATAGTGCCACTGTGTGAATATCTCATGCCTCCCTGGGAGCTTGACTTACAAACACTCCTGTACAGAAAAGAACATAGATATAACTGGAATGGACATTTCTTTACCACTGCCTATTTTTGGGTTGTTCTGCTGTTCTCAGAACTGAGCCATCTACTGGTATACTGATTGCATGGAGAAGGTATTTCTGAGTTCTAAGGCAATTGACTTAGAAGCAATCATCTAAAACACCACCCATTTATTTTAGGTGGAAGATTGCTTATGATATATGTCCATCATCTCATCCCTTGTAGCTAATTAGTTCCACTGACCTTTGTGGCTATTGATTTCTCTTCTGAATGTTGTCTTACAAGAAAAATTCAAGATTTTGTTTACATCTTGTTTGCTGCTGTGATTAGTTCTTTTTAAGAGATTGTTCGCCAGTTCTAATTACCTGATGGCCTTCATTTCGTCTTCCTTTTGAGCCTCTGAAATAGGTATTATTAGCTATTAATAATATAATAATATAGCTATTACTATACAGATGAAGAAACTGAGGCTCAGAGAGATTGGGTAATTTATCCAGGGTCATTGTGCTTCTAAGAAACAAGTTAAAATCAAACTGCCGATTCCAAAGGCTTTACTAAATATCAGCAAAATAGAAGCCAACTAATAAATAAAATATGTAAAGCTAGATATTTTTCATTCACTTATAATCATTCATTCATTCATTTAAGACTTACTGGGGAAAAAAGCAGAAAAATGGCCATGCTCTAGCTTAAGAAATGGTGGGAAATTGAACAGTGGGAATAGTCCCAGCCCTAGAGAGCTCCAGAAGATAAAGAGAATGATAGACTTAAAATAAAATAATATTAATTAAACTCGGTAGGTTCAAAAGATTAAGGCATCAAGCAGGAAGTAACGTTCTGCCTTTTGTTGAGGATTGAAAAGCATTTATTAGCAAGATAGGCCCATAAGAGAGGCCAGGCATGAAGTGGCATATCTACTCTTACTGCCCAAATAATTTTCCTGAAATTTTTAAGTTCCATTTTCTATTTTACTTGATTTTACCTCGCATGTAAAACACAATAAAATATTTGTGTAGTTTTCTGTTACCAATATAAAGGATAATACAGACTTGGCCAAACTCACCCTTCACACCCTCAGAACACCAAATTAGGTCAGTTCTTCTGAAGAGGGGGGTCCTGTCTGCTAGGATAGAAGGGAATGATGGATAACTCTCCTCCGTAACCTCAGAGGGCAAGATTAGTTTTGAGGACTTGAGGTTTCTCCTCTGTGAATGTCCAGCACCTATGAGCTTTGACAATAAAAAATTGCCCTGGCTTCAGAATACTGTCTGGAGGCACAACCACCTCTGTCCAGCACAATGGAAGGTCACAGATGGATCCACAAAACAGGCAGAATCATGAAAATATGGACGTTTGTAGATGAATCAAAGAGAACAGAGAGTGACCCTCTGCTATCCTCACTTAATCACTCAGTTAGGTAAAATATCAGGAGACAAGAGATCAGACTAAGCATTTGTGACCAGTAAGAACAAGTGGAATCAGCATAAATTTATCATAATTAATATCCTCATCATTAGTAACGTTGAGGTCTTCTCATCTAAACATCCTGGACCAGGAGATTTAAAAGGCTTAGCTTATGATGCTAGATAGGACATGAGCCAAAAAAAAAAAAAAAGCATATTCTTCTAGTTTTTATATTTGTGTATGTATTATTTAAGTGTAATAGAGTAATAGGTACCTCATTCTCTAAAGCTTAAACATAAATATCACTAGCTAATATGGCAAATCCTTGCCATTGTGACATCTCACAATTTCAGTATTTCAAACTTGTTGGTCCTCTGTTTTTCACAAATTTAGGTATTTTATTTTTAAAATTAATTAATTAATTTTCATTATGGTAAAACCTACATAACATGAAGTTTATCATTTAAACCACATTAAATATACAAGTTGACCGCATGGAGAACATCTACAATGTCACGTCACCATCACCACACTTCCAGAAATTTACCCCCATCCCAAAATGAAAGTTTGCATCCATTAAAAAGTCCTTCCCCTTTCCTTTTTCTCCAAGTACTAGGTAACTTCTGTTAGACATTCCTAGACATTTTACTCACCAAGCTGCACTTCTAGTGCGGGGCATTACTTCAGTAATGGCTGAGTCTGGCAAATGTTTAATGTGCTCATCTCAACTCTGCCCTGTTAACCTGTTCTCCTGTATCATTTATACATTCACTGTGAATCTGAGGGATCCTTGAAAAGCTCAGATTTTATGCTCCTTGAATCTTAGGGTCTATTCATTTGGTTATCCTTTTATTAGGCTCTGAACCACAATGGAACAGGCATACACACTCACAGCTAAACTTGTACACACACCAACACGAAAATCTACTGACTTCAAGGGCGAGTTTCACTGCTTGTATTAGGCAAAGCCAGGCATAGGCTGGTAATTTAAAGTTGCTTTGTTTTCTAAATTGCAGGTTAAAGCACTAAGAAAAGAGTCTCCGAATATTACTGAAATCTCTCATTGATTAAGAAAACAAACATCTTTTGAAATGAAAAAAAAATTAAAGATAATTTGGAGGTGTTAAATTTGAGACAGAGAAAGGACTTTGCCTATGGGTCAAAACAAAACAAAACAAAGCAAAACCCAGAATGTAGAAGGTGCCGTAAGTTGGGGCAAACACTAAGTATTCAATCAATAACAAATGTCAGTTTAAAATGAAGGGGGAAAGCTTTGTCATCTCTGCAGATAAGTTTTATATCTCAACTCAGTGTTTTGGAAATATCAGAACATATGGGGATTTTAAAAAAAATTGGAATGAAGGGGGATTAATGGAAAAACAATTTTATCTGTCAAAGATCACTACAAAGCAAACAAAAAACAAGCAAACCAAAGCGACTGTAAAGGGCATATTCATCAATAATCCTGGGTGCGTTTTAAAGGTGCACGGACGCCACAAAAACATCTCCATCATCACATAAATATAATTTTATTGTTTATCTGAGTTGGGGATGACATTTACTGCCTCACACACTCCCTCTTAAAGCATCGTGTTTACTTATCTCGCACTGTTTTTCAGAATGTTTGCGTTTGGAAAAGAACACCTCCTGCATCTTTGCTAAACCTTAAATAAATTATGCATTAAATCGTATTTTTGCTATGAAACATATTTTGTACCAGGGACAAATGATTTAAATCCACACCCAACATTGGATATTTCCATTAATAATTTAAGAAAAAAATTGCTTGGACACCACTATCTACACTTCATGAATTTATAGTGAAACATGATTAAATGAATCCACAGCTAGGAAATCAAGCCATTGAACAAGCGTACATTCGCCAAGATGGCCTATAAGGATAATTGGATCTTCTAAAAGAAAACATTTGTTAAGCAAATCAATCAAATTCATCTAGCCTGACACAACTGGTTGTCATTCTTGCATAAAATGAAATTTATATTACATGAATATGTATTTGAATCAGAGAAAATATGATAGGAAGAATATAGTCACTTAACAGGGCTTCTTTTAATGCGAGGTTGACATGTAAATTTTGATTTTTGTAAGGAGTTGAAGTGCCTGTTGATACCACTCCAACACAGACTCCATTTTGGACGAGTTAAAATTATGTAACTGAAAACTGACTTTATTGTTGTTGTTGTTTTTTTAAAGATTTTATTTATTTATTTGACAGAGAGAGAGACAGATCACAAGCAGGCAGAGGCAGAGAGGGGGGAAACAGGCTCCCCACTGAGCAGAGCACCTGATTCGGGGCTTGATCCCAGGACCCTGAGATCATGACCTGAGCTGAAGGCAGCAGCTTAACCCACTGAGCCACACGGGTGTCCCTATTGTTTTTCTTAATTTAAATTTACTTGAAATGTTTGTATGATCAGAAGAGAATTCTAGAAGTCACACCCAGGCTATAACAATACCCCCAAATAATGAGGGTAGGAAAATAAAGGATGGTATTTAAATTGATAAACAGTGAGGGAAACGGAACAGAGAGAAATATCCATGGGAGCATCTGTTCCTCCATCTCTGAGCTTTCCATGCTCAGATGACATTTTCTGTCTAAAGAAAGAGATTTCCTTTAGGACTAGGCTAATTCTCAAGAGAATTTTAGGAAAGTTTCCACAATCTATAAAAACAACAGAGCCAAGTACCATAAGGGAAACGACCTATTTTGGTGGTTTAAAAAAAAGAGAAATGTTTCAAAGAGAAAAGCCCACCCTTTTGTACAGAAATTCAACATTAATACAAAGCAAGGTTAATTCACTCTATGGGTCAGACTATATTCACTGATATGGGTATTTTCTCTTACATAGACTTCTATCTATCACAGTAACATCTGAAAGCAAGGCATTATTCAATTCAGTTGCCTAAACATTTATTTTTAGATCAATATTGTGGTTGTTCGTGTTGATAAATTTTAAAAAATTACATTTATAAATCCATCAATTGCTTTACGTATTACACTCTGTATTGTTCTTGTGTGTTTTGTAATTATGAGACTATTTCAGAAGTAAGCAAAATAGCACCAACAATCCTTTTTTTTTTCCTACTGATGGTTCATTGTGTTTTAACACCCTTTTTCATGAATTTATGTTAATGTTCTAACTTAAGGACCAATTCTTTCTTTCATTCTTTACTTTGGGAGAGTATGTCACTGTCTTGCCTTTAAACATCTTTGGAAACCTACATGTTCCAGAGCCCTGCACCAAGTAGCCAGCCAGGTACAAGGCAGGCAACTCTGCTCCTACAGCAGGTTCATCATTGCCAACTCATCTAGGAATGACTGGTCCTCTCTTTCTCAATCAAAGCATGTCTCTTGAAGGCCACAAATGATAAGAATCACTGAAGCACTGCAAGGTTTTATGCATAAAGCCAAGTGAACTTGGGTGATTAGCAAGTCTTGAAAAGCTGAATTTTGAAGGTCAGAAAAACTTGCTTATACAGAGTCAGAGTCAAGGTCAGAAATTTCTACGGAGTGCTAATATGAGACAGGTGCCTTCTATTCCTGGCAGTGTTTCTGAAATCTTAAAATCAGACATCTTAAAAATGTCCCTCAACAAAACACCTAGAAATACTGGATGAGATTCTAAAAACACCCTTTTAAATGCATAATAAGGTAGAAAGATAATAAGGAAAATCCCTAGGTGCCAAAATCCAAGATAAAACCAAAAGGCAGCAGGTGCCCAAGCTGCCAGATGCAGTGGGAGACACCAGTTTCTGGGTTTTCGTGGCCTTTTGAGAAGAGGAGGCCTACCATCACCTGTGTCAGGTGAAATACAGACCCACACCCAAAGTCTCAAAAACAGGAAGCCTGAGGGATTAACCCTTTTGTGTATCAGTATAAATTCTGTGCCTTGACACCACAAATATACCAGCAATTGCTAAACTTTCACAAGTGTTGTGAGCCTGCTGTTGAACAGAGGCAGTATTTAAAATTGTGTACACTTGCAAGTAAATACATTACATAACAATAAAGGTAATAAACATTCAAAACATGGTAGTTTCCAATTATTCATTATATTTGATTATAGTGACCTACGTTTTTGAAGTTATGTGTGTCCATTGTATCTCTATGGAAGACATTCTACATAATACGTGTTCCTCCACACGTTTCTTCCAAACTCTGTGATCATTAAATCATGGTGGTACCTTGATAGGAGTATGGTACTCTGGAAGTTTGCAAACGCCACAGGGATTTGCTAATGGTTTTGTTGATCATCTAGGCTTAAAAAGTGATGGGAATTTTGTTAACAGGGAAGATTCAATTTAAATGATGTGTGGAGGAGGCCTGGGTGGTGCAGTTGGTTAAGCTTCCAACTCTTGGATTTGTCTCAGGTTGTGATCTCAGGGTGGTGGGATTGAGCCCCACGTCGGGCTCTGTGCTGAGAGTGGAGTCTGCTTGAGATCCTCTCACTCACTCCATCCCCCGCTCTTTCTCAAATGCACAAATAAATAAATCTTTAAAAGTGTCTGATATCTATCTTGTTTGATTCAATAGTCACTCATATCATTAATGAACAAATATAACTCCAACACACATTCATCTTTGTGGTTACTCATTAACAAGAACAAACATGGCAACCAGTGTACATGTTGGAACTACAGCCATTTGTCCATTGCAACCACAGTCATAGTCACAAGATTTTGGCAAAAATCAATGCAAATGAAAGACTGACAATAACACGGACAATGGCCAGACTCTATAAGACCTACAATTTCTGCAGCACTCAGCCTAGAATATTCAGGACTTGGTCAATGTTTTCCAGTTTCCCTATTTTTCATCTTCCCTTCTGTCTGAGGACAAATCAGAAAAAGCCAAATATACTCCCCCACTTAATCATGTAAGATTACTGCTTCTAGTTTGCCTGCCTCTAGCTTCCCCCTGCCAGCAACTTCCAGTCAGAGCATACCGGAGGCTTTCTTTCTTCACTGTAAAACTTTCCCACTGCCCTAAATGGAATGCCATTGAGTCTCTGCCTAATACAAATGATGGCTGACTCCCTTGCTATAGCATGCTCTGAGCACAGAGCCCTGGTTTTTTCTCATTTGGGGATCTTTACTTACTTGTACAAAAGCATTCTGTGAAAATCAGCTGGCTATATGGAACATAAAATTAAGAGTGTTTTATGTTTTACTACTATGTGTAATAGATGCATATCCTTTGTTATCAGTAAAATTTATAAGAAGTTTACATTCATATATATAGGCATATATATATATATTTTTCCAAAGAGTTGGTTCTTAGCCATTCATCAGCACTGGGCTTACTCTGAAAGATGCATTAAGGAAAAGAAAAAACTAAAATGGCCCACTGCACAGGAAAGATAACATAGGCTCTGAGTATAAAAAATATTATAAAATGTTAATCTTGGGTCTGCTTTCACTTGAGTTTGGAAGTAAAATTTACACCCCTCATGTGACAAGGATCTTCCTTGCAAAGGATTCTGGTCAGTGATACCCTTGACTAGTATGGTGGAAGCCAGAGCAAATCCTTTCTGGAGGGACACCCCCAAATTCCAATTTACCTTCTGTTGCACAGACAAAGTCCTGCTGAAGACGAGCCTACAATAAAAATTACACTCAATCCACCAAGCCCACAATTAAACAAATACAATAAACAGAATTTATCATATCCAAGAACCACAAATTATAACTAATAGATTCTTTGAAATATGACACAACAAACATATTTACGGAAACTCTTTACACACAGGGTACATATGGGGTTGAGGGTTTTTTTTTCCCCTAACTTCCCAGTGACTGCAAAACAAATATAAAATAAAATAAAACCTGAATATCTTATACTTAAATAAGGTTTTTCTTCAAATTATCAAAATGCTAGAAGAAACTGAAATTTGGTTTATTTAGCCTATGGGAGATTCGCTGCAATTATGGGAGTCCCTTATACAAAGGCATTGTATCCAGCAAATTGCCACATACTGCCTGGCTGTGAGAAGAAGGGTGTAGGACTTACAAGTAATGTGTGGAGCCCCACGGTTCAGGACAAGGGGATGCCGTGGGATGGATGAACTCAGTTGTGGGATTTGTGATTTGTGACTGATCCCCTATATCAGGAAAAATAACAACACATCATTCATAAAATATATTTCAATCAAGTCACAGAACTGTGACAAAGATGACATTTATTAATGTGTAGGAGATTAGAACCAACCCTCCTTCTTCTTTAGCTAATCCCTCTAATTCATCCTCAGATAAGAGGTGGTGTCTGTCCATCTCTTGCGGCTTGTGAATGCAGGAGACTATAACAGTAATGAGAAACAGGACTGGAGAGATAGAAGAAGAGGAAATTTCAAAAAAGGCTCTTGGTTACCATATGATTTTACTTATATATGGAAACTAAAAAACCAACCAACCAAGGAAACAAGCAGACTCAAACACAGAGAACAAACTGGTAGTTGCCAGAGGGGAAGTAGGTGGTGGTGGTGGTGGTGGATGAAACAGGTGAAGGGGATGGAGACATATAAATCTGCAGTTATAAAATAAACAAGTCATAGAAATGAAAAGTACAGCATAGGGAATATAGTCCATAATACTGTAATAATGCTGCTGGTGACAGATGGTGACTACCCTTGTGGTGAGCACTGAGTAAATTGTTGAATCATTATGTTACACACCTGAAATTTATATAACACTGTTTGTTAATTATACTTCAGTTTAAAAAAGAAAGAGTGAGACAAGGGGTGTAGCTTTTCTATTCTTACCAGTGTGTCAGGTTTGTGTATCTCTTTTTATCTAGGCATATCAACAGGTTAAGTCAGTTGCTTGACTCATTTGATTCTGATTCTAAGCAGTTTTTGCCTTATTTACTATCTTTAGACCTATCCCCCTGTAAGACGGGATTCCATCTGGAATATACTATGCATAGAATTGTAGAGCAGCTGAGAAATAATCCATTATTCACCTGCCCAGCAAATACTTATTAATTGTCCTTGTTCAGTCTGCTGGGCGAGTAGAGAGACCCTCAGACAATATGTGTAAACAAATGCTACTGGGCTTTCAAAGAGCACACAGCAGAGCCTGGAAGAATTAAGAAAGCAGAAGTCAGATGTACCTTGTGGAGATCAGGAAAAGGAATCATAAAGAAAGGGATGCGTAGGCTGTGACTGGAAAGATGGGTAGATATTTGTGTACGTTGGGCAAAAGGAATGGGCTGAGACAAACCAAGCAGAGGGAGCAGAATGAACAAAAGTAAAGTATCTGAGAGTTACAAAACAGCCTTCCATCAGCATCAAAACCTTGTTTTTGCTCTACTGTTACTTTCATGTAACGTTCATTAAGTAGTCTGAAAATACTATCCGTATGGTTGGTGACATCTAAGATGGCTCCCAAAGATCCCCACCAATGGGCATTCATCCCTTTGTGTGATCCCTCCTCTTGAGTGTCAACAGGACACAGTGACTTGCTTCTAATGAATACAATATGGTTAAAATGAGGACATATCTCTTCTATGATTAGGTTACAAAGAGACTGTCACTTCCGTCTTGCTTACCCTCTTTTGCTTGCTCTTCTGTGGGAAGGCAGCTCACATATTCTGAACTGCCTGGTGGAGAAGTCCATGCAACAAAGAGCCCAGGAGCCCCTTCCCCACTGCCCTGCCAACAGCCAGGGGTTTTTAAGTCTCTCAGTAAAGCGTCCCATCAATGATCCTGGAAGTACTCCTGCCCCAGGAGAGTTCATCAGATGAGACCACAGACCTAGCTGACACCTCGACCCCTTATGAGAAACACTGCGGCAGAGACACACAGCTATATTTCACCTGGATTCCTGACCCATGGAGTCTCTGAGACGGGGGATGTGTGTTGTTTTAAGCTGCCAAGTTTTGGAGTAATTTGCTATGCAGCAACAGCTGACTCACCTAGTTACCATGCTATCTGTTGTGTGAAATGCTTTCCACTATCACGAATGAGGATAGTAGCCTAGTTTCACATTTAGACAAGGCTTCTCTTATATAATAAGATGTGAAAACTTGCATCTGAACCCAGACTTAGGGTTAATGTTTGAATACCTTCCATACATATGGCTGGCCAGTCCAGAGGACGTTATGTAAAAGATTTCTGTACACCAGGAAACTTTTATGAAAGACTCTACTAATCCAAGAGTCAGAACTGATATTATCATCATTTTGCACCATACTAAAGTTCTGCATATTTTTAAAGACCAATTTATAAATATACTATTTTATAGTCCTGGGCATTGGTCAAGCTACGGATATATCGCCTCTTCTCTGGGATAGGTCCCCGGAGACCGGAGACAATGTTCTACAAAAGAGTTCATATTTAAGTGTCTGTTTTGATGAATATACTATTTCCTGGATGGTCTTATTAGTGCAGGAATGATTGACATATCATTTCTCTCTAAGGACAGACACAAGCAGCTTCACAAAAATGTGCTTGGATCGTTCATGTGGAAGAAGCTGATATTTTGACTGTTTCAGAAATCACTCAACTAGTCCATGTTTTATACGGGGCTTTGAAAAGAAAAACAAAATCCACTACTGACGAGAGTGTCAAAATACATCTTAGGAGCAGGGTGCACCACACGGCCACTGTCCACATTTCAAGCCATTGGCTTGTACCCTAATCACAGGCCACAATTCCCATCCCTCTGATGAATTTATATGGTGGGCCAGTGGATCTGACAAAAATCAAGGCTGGGAGTTTTAAGACATGATGGTAGAGACACATAATATATTTAGATACTCTCACCCTCTCTGCCACTATAGAAATGAGAAAAATATCTCCTGCATCCAGCACTCAGTGTTCTAATACACCACACGGTTTCTGTCTACACATGGGAAAACTTAAATCTTGACTTTTATTTTATGTTGCTCTTCAAGGGTTTTGTATTATTCTATATAGCAGTTTTCTACAGTCTATTTCAGATATTCAGTGGGTTTTCTCTCTCTCTTTTTTTTTTTTTTTTTTGAGAGGGAGAGAGAGAGAGAAATAGAGAGGTGGGAAGGGACAGAGAGAATCTTAACAGGCTCTATGCCCAGTGTGACGTGGAACCTTGATCCCACAATTCTGAGATCATGACCTGAGTCAAAATGAAGAGTCAGATGCTTAACTAACTGAGCCACCCATGTGCCCCTCAGTGGGTTCTCTGTACGAAGGTGTTTGTGTTGGAACACACACATATTTTAGGACCTATATCATTCTTGTCTAATGATAGTGTTTCATGAGGTTGGGAATGAAATTGTTAATTTAATACAATACCAACTATGTGTTAAAATCTTCTTGATTTTTGTTTTCTTATTTTGGGAAAGACTCCAACACCCAGAGAAATAGGGAAAACCTCCACATATATATCATTCAGCTTCAACAATTTATTAATAAAGCCAATTTTGTTTGCCTAATCTCTACTCATCCCATCATGGTCAATTTCTTTTAAAAAAAAAAATCCCAGACATCTTTTTATTTCATCCATAAATATTTCAGTATGTGTCTGTGAGAGATAAAGACTCTTAAAAGAAAACATAGCCACAATACCATTATTATACCTGAAAATTAAAACAAATCTCAAATATTCTCAGTGTTAGCCTCCAATTGTCTTATAAGTACACTTTTACAGTTTGTTTGTTCAACTCTGGATACAAAAATGGTTCACACATTCCTTTTGGCTGCTACATCTATTGTGTCTCTGAGTCTGTAACGGTTTCTTTGTTCACTCTTTTTTGTGCTGTAAAGTTTAGATCTAGAGGCATCATTCAATTCAGATATGATTCATTATGCCTGCTATCTCTCTACCCATACAAGCATCCACCCATCCACAGTGGATTTAGTATCCTTTCCGAAAGTCTACAGAGGAGTCCTCTGTTTTAAAGCTCAAAACTTCTAGGGAAGGTGGAGAAGAGAAGTTAATATTCTTAATTCCCATATTTTTTTTTAAATGTAATGTCTTCTATTAAATTAAAATAGACGTGCTAATAACACATTATATGTTAATAAAATTTAAAAAAATAAATAAAATACATGCATGTAAAAAAGAATGAAGTCAAGAAACTGCTAATTGTGGAGGAGAATTTTAAATTCAATGAGAACATCAGAAAATTGTGTAATAGTAGTGCAAAATAGAAAGTAATACGTATCAATGTAGTGGAACGAAGGGCCACATGCACCCGAATGTTCACAGCAGCAGTGTCCACGATAGCCAAACTGTGGAAAGAGCCAAGATGCCCTTCAGCAGACGAATGGATAAACAAGATGTGGTCCATATACACAATGGAATATTCCTCAGTCATCAGAAAGGATGACATGGATGGGACTGGAGGAGATTATGCTGACTGAGATAAGTCAAGCAGAGAAAGTCAATCACTTTTTTGTGGAATATAAGGAATATCATAGAGGACATTAGGAGAAGGAAGGGAAAAATAAATGGGAGGAAATCTGAGGGGGAGATGATCCATGAGAGACTGGGGACTCCAGGAAACAAACTAAGGGTTTTAGAGGGGTGGGGGAATGGGTTAGCCCAGTGATTGGTAGCACTGGGTGTTATACACAAACAATGAATCCTGGAACACGACATCAAAAGCTAATGATGTACTGTATGGTGAATAACATAACAGAAAAAAAATTAGGAAAACATAGCCTAATTATGTTATCTCATTAATGAGTTCTAAAAGGTCAGTAAGATGCTTCTACATGCTACCACCAAGAGACACTTCAAATCAGACTACTGATCACAATTTAATAAATATGAAAACTCGAAATGTACATGAATATAAATATACTTTAAACCTTTAGAGTTTTCTGCCATGCCAATAGTACAGTGAATTAAAAATTTAGGCTTTTTGAACTCTACTGACTCCTGGGGTAACTATATTAAAAAAAAAAGGAAAATAATATGTATCAAAGGAGAGGTTGAAATAAGATGGTGTAGGAGCTCAAGGCAAGGAAAAAGACTTCTTTTCTTGCTATTATTTTGCATAAGTTACACTCATTATTCTTAATCTACATAAGAGAAGAAAATTAAAGTTAGCTTCCAATTAAAGTTAGCTTCCATAATAAATACGGCTGTGACACTAAACTATGTAAGTGCTGGAAAGGTGGTGCCTCTCTGCCTGAGAAAATGGGTATATTTATCTTCCAGCTTGGAATGGGCATGGGATGGGATCATGTATGTGACACATTTTGCGTGTGCATTTGTTCATTAATATGCAGTTAATAAAAAAGACTGTTGAGTGCCCCTAAAATTTTGGTGCTCTGTTTTATTTTGTTTCGTTCATTGTATTGGTTCATCTGCCATTTCAACAGATGTCTACTGAGATAAGGCACTGAAAAACATAACTCTGAACCTTTCTCTGAATAAATAAGGCATTTTCTTTTCCCACGTAAATGTAAAGCAATTAAGATACAATGCAGGCTGTCAAAATTCTGGTTCTACATTAAACAGTTTCATGCTTTTTTTTTTTTTCCCTTGTCCCTAGTATATATTGGGCAAGCTAGTGCTTTTGACAATCTAAACTATTTAGCCATGCCCAATGCAGAGAGAATCAAATTTTTTCAGACATGTTCAATTGCTCCTTCATTTTTAATTACAAGTCAGCCAGGATTCAACAGCAAGATTCCTTTTCAAAAAGTCTGGTGTTTCTTCCCTTCCTGCAAAAGAATCCTCTTCCAATTTTTTAAATATGTGAGTTGAATGCTTCTAATTTAGAATCTGTCACCTTCCTAACCTCCTGAAGCTCTTAGAACATCAGGGAGGATTTTCTTTGTCATTCAATTTTCTGATTCCTTTCTAAATTTCTTGCTTTTTACGTGTCTGAAAAATCTTGGTCATTGGAGTTTCATATTCTGGACACCATTTTTCAGCTATGTCATTTAATATACCTTATGTCATTTTTAAAACAATTCACTATTAGAGTAACATGGTAGGGTCTCTAAGGCCTAAGAATCTATGAACATTAAGTCTCTAAGACACCCAGTTGTGTCAACCTCAATTCTACAATCTAAAAAAGAGCCATTGGACTTCAAATTAAATTGAAATAACACTGGTTAAATTTAATGCTCAAATGCATTATTTATGGACTCGAATTAAGTAACACTTAAAAAGGAATTCACTTACAAAATCACTATGAAACGGCTGGCTCCCGTTTCATAGTTTTGTTTATCATGAAAACGTGGTTATACTTATATGATTTTTTAAAAGATAGTTGAGACATAATATCAGCATTGAGAATAAATTTGCAGGCCAAAAAAATCGTCTTAGATGGTCGGTTCTCACAATTAAGATCAGAAGAGATTTTGTGTGTGTGTGTGCCAAACTACTTGAGGATATTTAAATAACTTTTTATTTTTTTTTAGCAAGGCAATTCTATGTTTGTAAAAGTCTTTAAAAATTAAAAGTGATTCATTGGAAAGAAGTTAAGTATTAAATTCTGTAGCATTTCTATCACTTGCTCTTTCTTAGAAGTTATAGTAAAAGGTAATAATATTACGTGTAAAGACTGCTCAATTCTGAGAGTATTAACTTCTGAGTGTTAACTTCTGCTCTTAACGTATTTTTTTAAGGCTACAATTTCTGACTGTAGATAAAGGTAGAGCTTATTCAGACGTGCCCAGTTATATTCCAAAAGACAGTTCTCCATGCATCTGATTGGATAACTGACTAAAGTCGGGGCCATGTGCAGCTGACTGACAACTCTTGTTTAAAGGCTCTTCATGAATAAAATGAACACCTGGCTGTCCCTGGAAATTTCCATGTCATCCTGGGCTCCTAACCTGAATCTAGGATATTTCTGAGGGTGATTAAAGAACAAACATATATGGAGTAGTACACCAGTTTGCCATGAAGGTTTTAGCAAAGCCACTGTCCCATGTAATTTATAACAGGAAAGAAATCTCTGGGACAGAAAACATATGCGAGATCACAATGCGGAGCTGTCACAACGGTTCAATGTCAGCCTCCTGCTAACTGAGCCAAGCACCTACTTTCTCTCTCTTTTCCCCAGGGCTTTCCCTAACCACCATCTCGTCCTTCCCTTCTATCCATTACTGGACCTGACAAACTGCACTGGTTTGGAACAGAATGAAACACATCTTGTCCACCTCTGGATAGCAACTTACCTTGTGGGTTTCTAATCCTATGACATTGCAAGAAGTAGCAGGCTATAACTTACACCCAAGCCACATATACTGCATTTTAAGCACTGCCTTGTGAGCAAAGCCATGGTGCTTTTCATCATCCAAGGTGACTGATGTAGGTGAAAATCCTCCCATGGTTTCTATTGAGTGAGATGTCCGGGTAGGGCTCTCATTTTTGTGCTTATGAGTTTCCCTATTGAGTTTTATTTTAATGCATTGGGATAAGTAAATAAGCCATTTCATTTCTATTTCCCATTCCATGAAATGCTTCTCAAGTAACTCAATTAATGTTCAAAACCAATATTTGAGTAGGCGCATAATGTAATTAAAATTTCATTAAACTTCTATAATCATAGTAGCTTAGTAATAAGCAACCTTATTTATCACACAAATGATTTCTTTGGATTTCTAATATGTACTTTATTTAGCTATCATAATATATATGTGTGTGTATATACATGTATATACATCTATGCCAACACACACACATACCTACACACATGTACATACACACACACACATAGTCTGCCTTCCTCCAAGAAGGTTTATTTTTCAAAAGGGACAAGTAACAACCGGTACTTTCCCCTAACAACAACAACAAAACATATTTTTTTTTGCAGTTTGGTCTACGGATGACCTAATTCAGTGAATACAGAGAGGGCTAACTTCCATTTATATATTCTGAATATATTCTGAATAAGATGATTTTTCATCTCAGAAAGCTGAGGTACACTATATGTCTTATCATGGAAATAGCTGCTATTGGAATTCTAGTTCATCTACAACCCAAATATAACTCACTAATACCCACATAAGACTGCTTTCGGTCTTCTGTCTAGCGGCAAGTGGTAGTCTGCATATTAAATCAGGTTTGTTCACGTATTGAGGTATTTTTGTTGTCTGATCTTTGCTTTTTCCTCTTTAGTCTTGACAAATTTGTCAGTGATTTTCAAACTTTAGTATGCCTAAGAATCAAGAGGGAATGTGTTTAAAATCCAGATTCCTTAGGGCAACTGGGTGGCTTAGGTTATGATCCTGGGGACCTGGGATCAAGCCCCCTTTGGGCTCCTTGCTCAGCGGGGAGACTGCTTCTCGCTCTGCCTTCTCTCTTTCTCTCTGTCAAATAAATAAATACATAAATAAATAATCTCTTAAAAAATTCCAGATTCCTGGACACAAAGATTCTGAGTAGTGATCGCTGAATAGAACATGTGACTCTGCATTTTTCACAATCCCCGCAAGGGACTCTGTTGCAGGTGGTTTAAGAAATACCCCTGGAGAAACACTACCTGGGGGACTGAAATCTCATGTTTTAATTTAATTCACTTGCAATTCCTGCTCGCAACCAGCAGTGAGCTTTGTTCCTTTAGGACAGGCTGTTTCCCATTGTATTTGCCTCAGCCTGAGAGAACAAAGAGAACAAAGTTTAGAACAGAACTGTCCAGCGGATAGTGGATGTGAGTTAATAACACGTGTAATTTTCAACTTTATAATAGCCCCATTGAAAAAACAAAAGGCAGGGGCAACCTAACTTTAATGATATATTTGACTCAACTCAATATACCAAAATATTATTGTTTCAGCATGTAATCAGCCTAAAAATGTTAGAGATACTATGTTCTTTTTGCCTGTGTGAAATCTCTGTAACGTGGTGTGTAATCCATATAAAAGAGCCCATCCGGGTCGGAAATAACCCCACTTTGCATGACCTACAGCTGCACGTGGCTGCTGGCTCTATGATGCTGCGGGGCTGGAGGACAGCATTGCGTGTGTATTTCCTAAGACCACAGCAGCGCGTTCAGAAGTGGACGAATCACACCATCAGAGCATGAGTGATCTGATGAGCCTCCCTATTTACATGGGTCCGCCAGAGCCACGGGGGATGTTTCGATAGCTGCAAGTGCATCAGGCTAAGTGGTTTTGCCAAGGTCTGATTGCCTGAGATATAGCCTTGCAGGATACGAAGCTATTTACTCCCAGGTCCTTCTCTGTGGCCTAAGAGAGACTTTATGAAAGAAGACAGACTCCATGGGAGGGGGGAAGGGTTTACATAGCTCATTATCTGGCCTTAAAGCTCTGCAAACATCTTGATTTTCCAAACAGCGGTTGGCGTAATAATTTGGTTTACTATTGGAGTTAAATGTACTGTGTTTATAAAACACTGACAAAGTTGCCCTTGCACTTGCTTTCAGTATGTTCTCCAAGTCTCTGAAGAGGCACAGAAAACAACAACTGTTAGTTTCCTGAGTGCCAATGTTCGTATTAAGGAGAAACACCATTTATTGAATGTTTACGATGCGATAAGCACTATTCTGAGGTTTTGCATACATGACCTCACTTACATACATTCTCTCATATACAAAACATGTACACACGACGACCGTATGGGATGGCTACCGTTCTTATTCCCATTCTACAGATAGAAAAGTATTTAAAACAAACCAGCACACAAATCACCTGAGGCCCAGAGAGATGGCATCGCCGGCCAGAGGCGGCTTTGGTGGGTGGTGGAGCGCGATTCGAACACAGGCATTTGGACTGTGGGGTCGGTAATCTTGACCTGGATAGCAAGATTACTTTCTTTCAATCTTACCACTATGGCCATTAAGGAGGATTCTTCTTTGTGATGGGGGAGCTGTCACAAGCGTTGCAGCCTTCCTAGGCTCTCCCAATTAGATTCCTGCAGCACCCCTCATTCCCTACCCCCACCAGGTTGTAACAACCAGAAAAGTCTCCAGACATCCCCTCGCTGGGGAGCAAAATTGTCCCTGCTTGAGAACTGCTGTCTTATACTAAGCTGCTACCCTGTCCCACGTACCAAGTGCTCTAAATGCGTCATAGTAGCAGGAGGAATGAATGATGTGATGAGACAGCCAAGAACCCAAGAAGCTAAGTGACTTTGGGAAGCTGAGAAAGGCAAGGGAATGGATTCTCTCCTAGAACCTTCAGAAGAAACCAGCACCGACAACACCTTGACTTTAGCCCAGTGAGACTCATTTTGGACTTCTGGCTTCCTGGACCCTCTGGTTAAGAGATCCTTAGAAATTTGAAGAGGAAAAGTGGGGAAAACAAAGGAGTGCTCAGTTAATGCAGGCCAATGTCCTTAAACATCTGTGCTACCATTGATGCTGAACATTCTGACTGGCCTGTTCATTTCTAAACTTTGGGAGACATCGTCTCTGCCCCACATTTCCTTCAAAAAGAATCTGAGTTGGAGATGCAACATGGGGGGTTAAGGGGGTAGGAGAAGAATAAATGAAACAAGATGGGATTGGGAGGGAGACAAACCATAAGTGACTCTTAATCTCACAAAACAAACTGAGAGTTGCCGGGGGAAGGGGGGTTGGGAGAAGGGGGTGAGGTTATGGACATTGGGGAGGGTATGTGCTATGGTGAGTGCTGTGAAGTGTGTAAACCTGGCAAGTCACAGACCTGTACCCCTGGGGATAAAAATGTATTATATGTTTATAAAAAATTAAAAATTAAAAAAAAAAGAATCTGAGTAACAGCAACGAAACTTAGGCTTGCAATCAGCATTCCTTTAGCATTATGATTAGGCAGTAGATTAATCTGACCTATGTGCCCTGTTGGCAAGACAATTAAAATACTGGAAAAGGCATTAGGAGATTTTTGAATGGAGTAATATCGTATGCAATAAAAATGTTCTCATTATGCAAAGGTCTTGTTATCAGACATATGTTTATGGGTTATTTGCATTTCTAAATATTTGGCTTCTAACATTAATGCCAAATCTATTATTTTTGTCTTCCCTTCCCATTCCGGAATCATTCACGCATTTTGGATGGCTCTGTAACATAGTGATTAAGACCATGGATTTGGGAGTTGGAAGGCTCCAAGTCCTGACGCATGCACCTGCTAGCTGTGTGACCCTGAGCAAATTATGGAGTCATGGTAAGCTACTTTCCTCATCCATCAGATGGACATGATTATAGAACCTGCCTCAGAGAGCTCGGGTGAGGATTCCAGAGACAACACAAGGAAGCATTTAGAGCAGCGCCGGATTTCTCTAAGACACCTCCTGGTCTTCCGGATGCTTTTCTTGCTATATAAATATTTCCACTGTGACCTCAAGCTACGTGATTCACAAATGAAGCCATGGCTTTCCTCTTCATTCCCTGAAAATCTGCAGAGATTTTTATTTTAATAAGTGGGGTCTCTATCCCTGTCTCCAGCTGTCCAAATCAACAGCTAAGGCGCCATCATAATCTCTTCCTTCTGCTTCACCAGTCCTCGGTCTCCTTCAAACACCTCCACAATTTTGGTCAGTCCTACCTTGTTGATGGCTGTTATACCCTGTCCCTCCATTTCAATACGTATATTCACTCCTTGATTTCCACCCCTCAACATTTCGTACCTCTTTCCTTCCCAGCCTCTAATTTGCCCATTAGTTACCCATTCCCCCTACCCCCACCAGAGCAGCCTTTTGGTAAAATGTGGCTACAAACATACTGAAAACCCATGGCTTCCAATAACCTTTAAATGACCTTGATGATGGCATGGCACCTGCCCACACCTCCAGACGCTTCTCTGATATTAAAAAAAAAAAAAGGCAATGCTTCAGTCCCTAGGCAAATTAAAATAGAATCTCTAGTGTCAAAGGAGCAGTGTTTTGTTTAGTTTTGGCATTTTCTAAATATTCTTCTAAATATTATGTAATAAGTATGTATTTTTAAATGTTTAAATTTTAACTTTTTAATTTTGAAAATTTTAATATCAAAAATTTTAATTTTGAAAATTTCAATCTTCAACAGCAAAAGAAGAGTGGGTACAATGACTCTCCATATACTTAAGAGTCAGCTTCAAAAATTTTCAAGATTTCACCACACTTACTGACCTATTTTTTTTGTTTATTAAATATTTTAAAACAAATTCCAGATATCACCATTTCTTAAACAATTAACAATAATTCTTGTCATTTTCTCATACCTTAGACTATGCTAAATCTCCCAGTCCCATCAAAAATAGGTTTTTGCTTGGTTTCTTTGACTCAGAATTAAATAAATCAACACATCACATTTGGACATTAAATCCATTAAATCTTTTAAAATCTACAGAAGCCATCCCACCCTCCCCAGCCCTGGCCCCATGAATCCCATCTCTATTTTCTACCATTGATCTATTCTGGAAATGCAGTGATTGTCCTATGGAATGTACTACTTTATGGATTTTTCAGTTGGTGTCATTTCAAGTGTCATTTGACTTATTCCTGAATTTCTCAACATTGCCTTTTAAAATTTCCCAGATAATTTTAACGGCCAGCCAGGGTTGAGAATGACTTGTCCTTCTGCCATCGGAACTTATTCAGATACTTTGCATTATGGTCTTCCATGTAGTACCACAACCTTACCCCAACACGACCAAGAGAAACCTGAGACTTACAAAACTTTAGTAACTCACTCAAGGAATCCATCTTCTAATCGGTAAAGTTGGGACTTGAACCTTGGCCTATCTGAGTCCCAAATCTATGTTCTTACTATTATGCTGGCTTGGAGGGCTCTTCATTTTCATTTAAGAACACATAAAATATTGCTTTAAATTGGAAATGGAGTCTGATTATCCCCTGTCTAAAAAGCTAAGGTAGGTACTTTCTCAGAGGGGGTAATACCGAGGTCATATCTTCATCTCTCTGTGGATATGATCATTGCTTCTCTTATTCCAACAGCTAGATCCATGCTGGCCAAATGCCATGAGACTATCAAGCTGTTGGAATGCGGCTCTTCCAAACTGACATGTGCTGTAAGATTCACATATGGACAGCAAAGCCTCACTATAAAGAAAAACATAAACTTCTGGTTGATAACTTTTAAAATCGTTTACACGCAGATATTATAAGATTTTGGATATATTGAATTAAAGAAAGTATATTATTAAAATTAATGTGACCTGTTCCTTTTTACTTTATTCATGTCACTACTGAAAACTTTACCATTATCAATGTGGCTCACATTATATTTCTACTGGACAGTGCTGAATCTGATTCCAAACTCAGTGAGGGCAAGAAGGTCTAGTTCCTCTTTGTTTTGTAATTGCTGCACTTCCAACAAATGCCTGGTATAGAGCAGACAAATACTAACTGTAGGGCAAATAATGTCCTACATTTAGAAATATAGTTGGCATACTGTCAGGGTTCTCTCATTGCCTGTTAGATACTGATTAGAGATTTTCAAAAAATTACATGAAACTAAAAAAAATTATGAAAATGATGCTGTTTTCTACTTGAGAAAGATATCAACATTCTCGAATAAATACATCATCAACAGGGACAAAATGGACAGCAATGTTATATACTTTGATACAAAACATATAGATATGGCGGAAGTAAAATATCACCGTTCACAGGATCAACGGGATCTGCTCAGATAAAATGGCCTTAAAAATCAAGTCTAGAGGTCATGCATCCATTCGGGAGAGGCTGACTTTCTGGCTTCTGACCTGAAAGGCAAGTACTGAAAGGGCCAGTTCTGAAACATAAAAGCAAAACCCTTGTAGACCGTGAGGACTCGATATAAGTTTTTGAAGTGTCCACAGGGGCAAGGAGAATGACAAAGACAGACACACTCAACAGAACACAATGTTTTCTTCCTTGTGAGTGTTTTATTAGCATGAAGAAGGTATGCCTAGGAGAAGGAAGAGACATATTCCATGGTCTCCAGTATTTGTAGTTAATAAAAATACACACACACACACACACGTGCAAATACACACATGCTTGTACATGCATACACATAAACACACATAATCACACACAGAGAACAAGCAGAAAGCCTTCTCTCAGGATATCTCAATGATATTTCAGGGTGGATTTTCTCTGAAATACTCACAGGCAAAATGAATCTTTTCTTATGTAGTGTCTATCTACCTGGATGACTTATATAGAATTATCTTCCTCTGGACCACAGTACTAGGCTCCAGAAAATGAGCATCTGCTGGTTTTGGTTGAGTGAAGATAGAAAATGTCCTGTTTGGAGCAATCCTAGTTATTTAGAGGCCTTGTCAATCTCAAGCAAATGAAGATTTGAGGATCTTTCTCCCTTATTTTCCCCATTACTATTGCTCCTAGTGTTTGAACCTAAACCACTGTTGAAGAAGTTCCTTCATTTACTACTTGAGGCACCAAGTTTCATCGCAACAGCCTCTCTGTGATTACCATATTATCTTGCCAGCAACTCCAAAGGAAAGCTGCACTTTATACCTTCCTCTTTCATTAAGACAAATCAAAGAAACCAGAAAATCCGTGTTCTGATAGATATGGATATATGAAGACCTTCATTCCCACACTGGTCTTTCAAGAAAATCATAAAAAAAAAAAAAATCCATGTCTCTATCAGTTTAGGTTTTCAGGATTTAGAATTATAGTAACCACGATGGCTCTCTACCACTTCCCCCACTGTCCAGTTTGGGGTCTGAGTGGGGCGGTGCAGAGAGGGCAGAGGGCTGGGTGGCAATTGAACTGTCCACCTCTGGAAGTTGTTCCTGGTTGCACATCTTTGAAAGTTGGACCTTTAACTACAAGAGTCTTTTTTTTTTTTTTTAAGATTTTATTTATTTATTTGACAGATCACAAGTAGGCAGAGAATCAGGCAGACAGAGAGGAGGAGGAAGCAGGCTCCCTGCTAAGCAGAGAGACCGATGTGGGGCTCGATCCAGGACCCTGGGATCATGACCTGAGCCTAAGGCAAAGGCTTTAACCCACTGAGCCACCCAGATGCCCCAACTACAAGAGTCTTTAACTACAAGGGCAAGAAGTGAACAAAGGAGCCAAATCCAAAGAATTGTTCATATTTTTGTCAAAGAAAATAGAAGTAGATCATCTCAAAGTATTACAATGTGATTATTTTGATTTTATTTTATTTATTTTATTTTATTTTATTTTATTAGTTTCAGAGGTAGAATTTGGTGATTCGTCAGTTGCATATAAAACCAACTGCCCTCCTTAATGCCTGTCACCCGATTACTCTTTCCTCCCAACCACCTTCCCTCCAGCAACCCTCAGTTTGGTTCTTTTTAAAACTTTAGATTCTAAACGCCATTCTCTCAATTTTAGTTGAGTCTAATTGGTGGATGTCTCCGTGGATAAAACCGGAAGTTTGAGTAATAATACATTTCATTCAGGGATCAAAAAAAAAATCAGCTGGATTTAATAAAACTTTGTATTTATTCATTGCCTATATATCAAGAATTTTGTTAAACTCTTGGACACATTATCCCATTTAATCTTCACAGTTATCTAAGGAAACAGTATTATCATTGCCTTTTTTTTGCAAAGAAGGAAACTGAGGCCGAGAAAATTTAAGTAATTTGCCAAAGCACATTTTTACTACGTAGTGGATCCAGGATTTCATCCTGGTGAATTTTTTTTTTTTTTTTTTTGAGGGGAGGTATGTGTTCTTAACTGCTAAGCATTCAGATTTTTCATGTATTTGGTCCTTGGATAGACAAAACAGTAGGACAAAGAAACAAACCACTTTAAGAACATTTTGTGTTATTTTAGTCTTTTCTGGTCCATCGAACTGGCCTCATTTAACTACTCTGTTTCTAAGTGAAAGACTATAACCAAGGTCACCTCAGGAGGCTTGATAACAAGATGTCAGCGAGGAAGGAAGAGATGATTTTCCTGACTATAAGTAGGTAGAAGACATCAAGTAATTATTCATAATCCTTGTCTTCAACAGAAGCTATTTTGGCAATGATTTAAAAATTAGTCTTAGTTTTTTATGAGTTTTGTTTTATGAGAGACTCAACATAATTCTCTCTCAGTCTCCACAGACAGGCTAAGAGATTATATGTCTTAGCAGCAAAGTTGTCTCATTCAAGGCTGTCTTAGTGAGAGAACTCACTTCTCACATATTTTAGAAACATTTATCTATTTCATACAGCACGTCACGTAGAACAGCCTGTGGATAGAGTATTTTGCTCCAGGTAAAACTGTTCAAATCCTCGGCTGAATATACAGTAAACAGAACATTACACAGGAAGCTGCTGGGGGAACATATGGTCTTTGTCAACAGTGAAATCTCTGAACTGTACAGCGTCATTAGCGATAGGCTTACTAGATTCAAATACAGAACCACACGTCTTCCCATAAGCTCTAGCGACTCAATCATTTGTCCTGGTTAGGGCCAGATGACAGCATCTGCCTTCTATTTAAAGGTACATGGGAAAGGGGAGGGAGTTCTTGACATGTAAAATAATAGACTTTCCTATGAGAAGCAACAATATGCCTGCCCAAAGCTGGGATCTTATCATTTCAATGAGTCAGATCATTAAATTTGAATTATGGCCCATAACGATTCACTAGGCTAAAATTATGGAAAGCTGGTCTCTTGCCAATAGAATTAAACCCATACTACTTTATTTTCAGCTAGGATAGTCAAACATATGTGTCATATAGCAGCCTTCCCTGGTGCAATGAAGATGCAAATTGAAAGCTACAAGTTATAGCCCCAAGCAGTTTTTACCCTTATATATACGGGAAAATACAAATTATTAATATGTAATTCACTCGAGACTCCTGAACTTTTTCTGCCTGGGGAGATGTTAGAATATTATGGGGGTACATTACCTTTAATCCAAACACAAAACTGTCCTTGGTGGCCGAGAAGAATTTCTAGCATATTCTTTTCTTTTTCTTTTTCTCCACAGATAAATGACTTATTTGTGTAGCACATTTAGCCAGCTGCTTATATGTTTTTCAACCCTAAAATTCCATGAGGCTTGTAGCTAGTCTCCAAAGATGACTTCCATCAAGCCACAGCTGCCAGTAGTTACATCTCTGTCTAGTCTCCTTCCACACAGCACCTGGACTCATCTCTGTGACCAAAAGAATACAGTGGAATTGACATTGTGTGACTTCTGAGTTTTAGGAATCCTTGTAGCTTCCTCCTTGCTCTTACGGAAAGCCTGCTAGTAGGTAGTACTACTACCTACGTCATGTGAGAGGTCCAACTACCCTGATACCTCTTTGCTGTGAAGAAGCCCAAGTTACACATATCAAGAGGCTGTGTAAAGGGTAAGAGAGATAGATGACTTGCCAGACCCCAGCTGGTCCGTCCATCCAACCAACCAAGAGGCAAGACCACAGAATAAAAGAAGCCATATTGTCCATTCTAGTCCCAAAAGGTGGTACATGGAGAGAAGAAACAAGGAAGTAAGCCAACAGCCAGAAAGGAGGTCCTAGATATGAGCCATTCCAACCATTTCCCATCGTTCAAGTCACTCTGGGTGAGGCCCTAGGATCAGGGTGTTAAGACACGTTGTCCCAGCTCTACTTTGCCTGAATTCCAGGCACAGAAAATCATGAGTATGAGGACATCATTGTTTGTTTATCCCATTAAGTTTGGGAACAGTTTGTTACACAGCAATAGATGACGGATAAGGTTTTTATCAGTGCCCTAAATACTTACTAGTAAAAGTGAACTTTTTCTAAAAGTTAGGACCTTACAAAAAATTAAAAATTAAAAAAAAAAGTTAAGACCTAATGTGTAATTTATTCTGTTTAGACTTCAAAGGGAAGCTGACATAAGCCCTTTCAAGGGGAGGCTAGTTACACATACAAATTTGTCAAGAAACCATTTCTTATAGTCAACTCAAATTTTTCATGCAACAAGTATAGCATTTCTTTTTCTTTTTTCCTTCTTCTATTCCCAGATAATATGGAGAATACCCAGTTACAGACTTTTACAAAATAATTCCCCTTTTATATTTACATGTTCTTCTTAAATATCACTCATCTCTCTCTACAACATGATTACTAAAAAAAAAAAAAAAAAATAGAAAAGGCTATGGAGTCAAGGGGGTCTCTGGCCTTCATAGAGTTCAGCTCTGCTACATCCAACTATATAGCCCTAAGTGGGTTTGGGTTTGCAAATCTCAGTTTCCTGCCTTTGTAGAATAATGTAATATGATAGAATAATGTAATGATGCCTAAAGTGTTTATTGAAAGAATTAATAGGAGACAAGGCAGGTAAAATGCTCAGCACCGTGCTAAGTGTAATAAACATGAAATAAATGGTAGCCTTTTATATGGATTGTCTTCTGCCCATTATGCTTCTTTGTTTTTCTACCTCAAAGTCTTTAAATGTTCTTCACAGACCTCCTAAGTCTAAGTGGACAGAACTGGATAAAATAATGTACCTAATGTGACTGAAGATCTGAAGGCCAACTGGGAAGGTCAAATCCTACACAAGACCTCATTCCACCTTTTGGGTCATTTGTCGCTTCCAGTGGGTGCCGAGGGAGGGTTAGAGTGAAAAAGCACCATTGGGGTGTGACGAATGGCAGTGGTTGAGGATCTGTCTGCAAGCAGGTGTTGGCGGGTATCAATCATGCCAGAAAGTCCTCAGAGGCGGGGCCGGTGGGGGGGCGGACACATCGCATCAAGATGCAACAGTTGCTGGATATTACTTCTTCGAAAATTTCGTACAAAGACTGTTGAAGATGGAAGACATCACAGAACTCACCTGTCCTAACCCTATTTTTTTTTAATTTTTTCAATTTATTTATTTTCAGAAAAACAGTATTCATTATTTTTTCACCACACCCAGTGCTCCATGCAATCCGTGCCCTCTATAATACCTACCACCTGGTACCCCAACCTCCCACACCCCCGCCACTTCAAACCCCTCAGATTGTTTTTCAGAGTCCACAGTCTCTCATGATTCACCTCCCCTTCCATTTTACCCCAACTCCCTTCTCCTCTCTAACACCCCTTGTCCTCCATGATATTTGTTATGCTCCACAAATAAGTCCTAATCCTATTCCTATTTTATAGATGAGGAAACAGTCTTGCACAATGAAGTGAAAATATCAACATCTCACGGCAAATTTATGACACAGCTTGGACAAGAACCCATTTCTTCCAGAACAGGGCTGGTCCCTCTGTGCTGTGCTAACTACACCCAACAGCTTAGCTATAAGGAAGAGGCTTTAGAGGGAACTTCAGCCTTTTTAATGCATTTTGCACCACATAAAGGACCATTACTTCCGTTTCTAAAATACAGTATGGTACTATGGCTCAAGGCACCAGCCTGGAGTCCGCAAATGGAGTTCAAGTCCAGCGCTGCCATCCGTCTAAGCCTTGCATGCTCTTGGGCTCTGATTCCCATATTCTGAAATGAGACTAACAGACCTCTGACCTCCTCTTGTAGTGTAGGCGACAAAATGACATGCTTGGCCCCGTGACTGGAGTATAAAGCTGCTGCCTTCCCTCCCCTTGTTCCCCTTTCGTACCATGTGACCTTGCATTTCTCCCAAGTTCTATTCTCTTGCTGGTTGCTTTCCTCCTATTAACTTTTTTTTTTTTTTAAAGATTTTATTTATTTATCAGAGAGAGAGAGAGGGAGAGAGCAAGCACAGGCAGACAGAATGGCAGGCAGAGGCAGAGGGAGAAGCAGGCTCCCTGCTGAGCAAGGAGCCTGATGTGGGACTCGATCCCAGGACGCTGGGATCATGACCTGAGCCGAAGGCAGCTGCCCAACCAACTGAGCCACCCAGGCGTCCCATCCTCCTATTAACTTTGACCCACATTCTGCCTCTTGCCTGTAGATGCCACCTCTTTTCCGTGTTCTGGCAACTACCTTCGAGTGCCACCTCCCTCCTTTTGGTGTCTTTCATCCCTTTAAATGGAGAGAGGGGGCTCTGCTCTACCTATCACAGAGAAGACAGTGTGAGAATTCCACAAATGGTGTAAGATGATAAAAATGTTATTAGCATGTATTTACCCCTTGGGGTAACTTTCTTGAGCAGCGTGGACTCTGGGCAGTAACAGGGTTGTCTAAGTGGCTGGCAGGAGTTGGGGGAGGGGAGGAAGTGGCAAGAGGTGGAACCATATCGATTCCCATCCTGGATTTAACCTTTCATATGTTTGTATATACACACACACACACACATTTATACGCATATACACGTACGCACACATGTTCATAGGCCTATATATGTATAATCATACAAATAAAACCTCTTTAGTTCTGGCACAAGATTTACATTGAACAAGTGTTATCTTAACTTTAAAAAAAAAAAATGAAAAGATCACCACTCTGACGTCTCAATTAACCTGAATCAAAGAAGGGATTTATATTCAAGAATAAAAGCTGCCATCCTGAATGTTGAAGTCAAAAGAAACTAGTATCACTTGTTTCTTTTAAATAGAGGGTTGAAAGAAGAATTTACATTGGATCCAGGATGTACAAGAGTGTTTTCTTTTCTGAAAATCCATGAAAGAATTTAGGGAAAAAACAGTTTTGTTTTGTTTTGTTTCCTTTTCCTTAGCATATATTTTTGCTAATATAACAAAAATTCAGTAACTTGGATGAAGGCAGAAGTATGAAGTCTATAATGTTCTAATTTAAACTGGACATTTCGCATTTCTGAATGCTGCCCAATGTATGAGGGACAGAGTGGGGGCTAGAAACACACTGGCCTTTTCTGCACCACATGCCACAGAGACAGGAATCACCACGAGTAGCATTATCTCGGGATTCAAGGGACAGCGAATACACTATACATCAAATGTGTAATAAACAGGGTGTATGAATGGGGATAATTAACATCCGGGAACCATCATAACTTTTGCATTTACAGACCCTGTAAATTTAGAGAGTTGCCAGTAGACTAATCAGCAATGCAGAAAGTAGAACGTGAAATAAGACCTTGGTCACGCTGCCGAGGCGCGTACAATGTCACTTTGTGTGGACTCACAAATTTGAAGCTACATCACTTTACACACAAATAAGAGGCTGAATAATAAATAGGAAGGATGAGAATGGTAGACTCATGAGTAACTAATTAGCCCTGCTTGGTAATAAACACATGCTAAGTAAGGGAGCTGAGCTTAAATAAATCTGACACATATCCAATACTGACAGTAATTGTATAAAGAACACAGACAACACCGCCACTGACCGTTCGGCCATGGGTAATTTTAACAAATCTTTTATTTGAAGAGAGTGAAAACATATTTTATTGCCTTAATCAAAACAGAGATTGGTTTCTTTGAGTAGCTCTTACAGGAAAAGCAATGTAAGTCTTAAATTCTAGAAATTTGTCCGTTAGGACAAAAAGGGTTATATCTGCTAAAATTGAGGAAAGTGGCTATTTTATCTTTTAAAAAATAAAGAGGCTTCCAGAATAGTGGTGTTTTGGGATTTTTTGTTTGTTTTTGTTTTTATTTTGTTTTGTTTTGTTTTTTGCTTTATTTATCTGTATCTGAAATAGAGTAGTAACCTCCCGAAGGGGTTTTGGTGACCTGTAAGAATGGGATTTTGTAATATCAGACCTTAATCTGTCACTCAGCGGTGAATATAGCAGGAGGAGACAACTGCCCTTGCTCCAACACAATTGTTTCTTCTCAGTAATTTGACTCAAAATTTATTTAGCATTCTAGCTTCATTCTACCCCTCAGAAGAGCATTACAAATAATATTACTGCCATTAAAAATAATTAAGTACATCTATAGGCCAGTACTGCGTTTGCATAAGGCAAAGTGAAACACAACATAAAATCCATTTCAGGAACACAGATCAGTTTTTAACAGTGTGGGAGGTTGTTTAAAAGGAAAATTAATTCTAGTTTAGAAATGTCTTTTAGCATGATGTCTTTTCTCATTTTCTTTCTTTCTTCTTCTTTTTTTTTTTTTTTTCCATCTGTCTGCTCTATCATAATGAGGGGATGTTTATGACTGAATTGTTCACTAGACCCCAATCAAGAGTTATCACAATTTGGACAGTTGGGCTCTTTCCTTCCATATTTGTATATTCATTATAAGAGATGGCTTGGAATGGTGCCTGTGAGTCTTGTCTGTTTCATAGCTGTCAACTATTATAAATTTTAGAGAATTTTGCATAATATTACAGAATACAAACTGATTAGATGCTCAGCCCAAAGGAATGTAAACAGGAGGGGTTTTGGAATGAAGACCTACATATGGGTCCGGTTGTCTTTCCATGGGAAAAATGTGTCAGCATGGCCATTTTCAATGTTTGGGGGGAGCCCGATGCATTTTAACCATGTATGTTTTTATCTACATTTGGGTTTTGCTAGATAGGAGAAATTTGGCAATGTTCAGAGCTTTTCTTACTTGACATAGCTTGGAAGAGGGTCAGAGGATGCTCCCAGCATCTAGAGGGTAGAGTCGGGAATGCCACTCAACACCCTACAGTGCATGGGCAACCCCCGACAATGAAGAATTCTCTGCCACGAAATGGCAATGGTGCCAGGGCTGAGGAATGCTGATTTAGACAAACAGTATCTTGATTTAATGTGAGCAAGATCAGAACAACTGCCCTGTACTTGTGCAATATTAAGTCTTCAAGTATCAGATTAAACAGCAGACCACTCATTCCATATGTTCATTTGCATCCTGTTTTTTTGTTTGTTTCCATTATTAGAAAGAAGGTGGACATATGGCATTTTGGGACACCCTGCAACCGCTAAAGATCCAGGGCCTCTTCTCCATCAGCCTCCTTCACAGGGGAGAGTCCAGAAGACATTTGTTTATTGAGCTAAGACCCAAAGCTGACATTTCATGTGCACTGAGCAAAAATTCAGAATGTCCTCTCTTTCCTGCACCTTCCCATTTTCACATCCCTCTCCTCTTCCCTTTCATTTCTCCCTTTTTATTTTCCTTTTTTGCTCATTCTGGTGTGATTCAATATGGAAGTCTCAAAATGTTTCCTTCGTTCAGTTCAATTCATTTGAATTCTATGTAACACATATCTATTGAGTATTTTTATATCCCACTAGGAAGACTTTTTTTTTTTCCTCAGCTACTTAGCATAATAACTAGAGTGAGGGAATCTTAACATTTTTCTTGAATGGGGCTAGATGGGGAACTAGGGCTTTCTGGCAGGACTGACAGAGGCAACTGAATGAACAAAAGCTCAGTGTTAGCAAAGAGCCGAGTGCTGCTGGAGAATGACTTACAGTCTTGTTTTTTTGGAGTATGGGGTGGCTTAGGATACTATTGATAGTTAAAACGATGAATGTCAGTTGGCTTTAAAAAGGGAGAGACCTAAGGCTAATGAAAACAAGTCTACTTTGTTAGTTGGCAGGAAAGAATTCTGGAAGATTTTGGAGCAAGGAAATTTCACAAGCAAATAGGTGCAGGAAGAAGATTAATTTGGAAAGCAGTGGGCAGATGCATTGGAAAGCAAGAAAAATGAATGTGGGGAAAGAGGTAATAGGAGCCCGAACCAAGGGGTGGGGTCATGGGGGGGAGGTGGCACTGGGAGTGCGTAGGAGAACTAGTGAGACAGAGAAAGTTTTTAGAATGGCTCTGGATACACAGAGTGTGAAAAACAGGACTAATTCAGAGTTGATTCAAGGCATCTGGGAGAACGATGGTCCCATTTGAAAGAAACATAGATTCAGAAGGAGGAAGCAGCATGGGGGAAATACAAATTCTGCTTTGGATTTGTTAAACTTGAGATATTAGGGAGACCTTCAAGGCGACGTTCCCAGCCTGCAATTCAGAATATTACAATGAAGCTGAAGAGAGAGGTTGCCGATGGAAAAATAATCTGGGGAAGGTGATCAGATTAAACAGGAGATGGTAGGGAAAGTCCCCAAAACTGGCTGAGGAAAGGGACAAAAGGGGACAGCATTGTGGGAGATGCTCTTGTATGAGGGTGTGGAAATAGAGCAGAAGCAAAGGAAAGAGAGAGAAAGAAGGAATAATCAGAACGGTTGTCATAGAATGAGGATAGTACTGTGTGATAAAAGACAAGCAAATGTTAAGCTGGAGGAGTTAGGGGTGGTTAAAAGCTGTGGAATGGCCATGGAGCATAAACTGAGCAGAGCCCAGTGGACTGTTTATTAGGAAGTTATCGTGGACAACTGAGGGGACCGTTACTGTACATGGTCATGGGGGAAACTGGCTGGCGAAATCCGCAGAGGTGACCAGGATGTGGGTGCTGGAAGCACAGAGAGGAGAGAAAGTGTGTGTGTGTGTCGGGGGTGGGGGGGGCGCAGGTAATGAAGAGGGTGCATTTGAGGCTAGAAGCTTCTAAACATGTCTCTCCAGAGCAGGAAAAGAGCCCAAATCCCCAACTCCTATTAATAACCTACTTCTTGTTAAGCCGTCTGTTCCCCCTTCTATTCCTAAACTGTGTGTATGAAAAACAAAATTTGAACATGAAAAACAGAAATGAGAAGGAACATGACCAAGTGGTGTATAACTAAAAACGGACACAGGAATACCAGCATTTTAGGGGTACACTCTAAAAAAATAAGACAAGGAAGGTGCATGAGTCCAGATTATTTTGCCATCACCTCTAAAATGTCCCGATCCATTCACTAAAGCATTCATTCATCCTTCCTCTCTGGGGCCTGTCCCTAATATTCTAGTGCCCTTTGCTTCCCGTAAGTATCTGATGTCTCTTAGGTTTTTATGCATGGAGGCAGGCCAAAGAAAATGTTCTCATTTTGAAAGGGGATAGAGGAAGAAGGTGCAATGTGGTCACACCTATATTAGCAAACCATTTTATAATTTATTGGATGAAAGAGCCAACAGCGGCCTAAAAGTAGTGGTTTCCACAAGACTCTGGAGGCCCTTGTTGAAGTTGCTACAGACACATCTAGCTCCAGTCTCCTCAATAAAAGACCACGGAGTCACATGCTCCAGGAGTCATGAAGCCCAACCCTCTGGTCTATGAACTCACAGGGAACAGACTGTAATTTGGAGTCGTTGGAAGGTGCTCCCTCCACCAACGGAGATCTCGGACATCCAAATGCGCCTTGTGGAAGTCTGCTTGGTCAGGAGAACAGAGACACAGTCCAGGCTCTAGAGTTCTCACCAGTTTGTGTCCCTTTTTGGGCCTCTTGGCAGAGGTGGACACTACAAAGACCCAAGAACAGACAGTGTTGTTTCTGGGAGGACCACTGGTTGGTCTGAGCTGAATTACATGAGATGAGAAGCTTCCAAACCATGCTTTGGCCCTGGAACCCTCTTTATTGACCAACCTTTCACAGGGAACCCAGAGGAGAACAACGATGTAAATGGAGGCACTTTTTGGTGACCGGGAGGATAAGAGGCCCAGAGTCACATCTTTTCAGCCTCCTTTAATGGCCTGCAGTGACCTTGAGACAGCTTGGAAGATAAGGGGCTTCAAAACTGCCCTTTTTGATCATCCTTAAGAAACCATTCAAATCCGAACAAAATAGCACCTTCATAGTAGCTATAATGATAGAAGATTGCCTGGCACCTAGGTTGGTCAATGGCAGTTTCAAGTTCTCTCAAACCACTTGATAAATAAGTCTTGAAGTCTTGCAACGCAGTAAGTGATGAGAATACAGTGATAAAAAGGAGATGGAAAACCGGCCCCAGCCCATGGAATTAGGACCAACTAACAGCTGTGTTAAAGACTTCTCACTGATCTTTAAGGATTGTGAGGCAGGTGTGGACATGTCATAGCTGGGTGAGGTGAGACTCAGGAAGACTGTCCTGTGACAGGCCTGGCCTGGGGTGCTCAGCCAATGCCAGTCCAGCCGATCTCACCGCACCTTTCATCCCAAAGTCAGGTTCACCATCACAGCACCCCAAGGCTTCCGCGTGCAGGTCTGATGGAAGTTCTCCTGTGTGGGGCATGGAATCAGCCTCAGCAATGCTTCCAGGATCCCCTAAATGTCCTCAGGCCAGAGCAGAGTGCCTGATCATGTCTTCCCCAAACACAAAAGCTCATCTTCCCCAGGGTGCCTTAGTAGACTGGTCAAAGCAAATGTTCTCTGATGATCTCAGCGTAGATCCCATAGTGCATCCAAAAGACTTGTACCACATTGGAAGAGACCTCCGTACCACCTTTTTTCCTGTGGTAGGTCCTTTTTTGAAGGACCAAAAAAAAAAAAAAAAAAAGAAAAAGAAAAAGAAAAAAAAATGCTGGGTTTCTCTTCCCAATTGCTGTTCTTTGTTGCTTTGTGGATAGTTCCTATGTTTTCCTATTCCTGACTGAGTCCTCATAAAAGGAAACAAGAAATGAGAAGAAGAACTGGCCTCTCTTTAACATGAGTTGATTATTTCCCTGTCATGACTTATTCTGGAATATTAAAAAAGTAATAAAACTAAAATAGCCTTTGGGAGGAAGACGGTACACTGGCCACATTTGGCTTTGAGCAAAAAGTCCATTGAGGTAGACAACACCACTGGCTTTTCAGAATGCTGGGTCAATGGAACCACACATTTTCATATTAACTTAAAGTGAAGTTCACAGCTCCTTTCTGATTTTATGGCACTTCTTCTAGTTTCTGCCAGCAGAAAAAAAAAAAAATCTGCTTTCACAGTGGAAGTCTGACAAGTTATTTCAACTATATTAACAGCAGGCTCCAGTCAGTTGCTCTTTTGTGCTTTCTGGCATTCCTGCAGTTCCAACTAGAAATAAGGGGTCAAAATGTTGGAGTTTGGGGGATAACACTGGAATTACACTTAGTCTCAGTTTTCTGTTAAGAAAGACATCAAAAGGAAAAAGTTTCTGCCAAATACAAATTCTTGGCAATGTGGACCCAGTTCAATGATCAAAAAAGGTGGTCACTACCCTTAAAACCAGCCAGTCAACCAAAAGGCAGCAAAGGGAAGGTCTGATTTATGCCTGTAAGGGATTCTTTCACATTTGTCTTAGCCCAAGTTCTTAAGAAATCACAGCATGAAGCACAGATCAGGGCGCTGACATTTTATCTCAGAGATAGAAGCCTGAAGCAAGGAGAGTGAGGGAAAAAAGGAGAGGGGGGCAAGGAGATAAGCCACAAAAGCAATGGGACAGGACACATCACGGCGCCAGCTACTTCTTTGCAATGAGCCGCTAAAAGACTCAGCCGATTTCTCAGAAGGTGTGCCTGTTCACTCTTCTGCCAGACCTTCAGGAAGGGTGCTGAGCCCAAAATACACCTGGACATAGCTCAGAGAACAGAGGAAGAACATCCTCACCCTGGCTGCCTCTGGCCTCCTAGGCTAGAGCTCCCCAGTGCGGACTCCTCTCCCCCATACTTTTTGGTTCCTTTTGGCTCGGCTGCAGTCACTCATGAAGTTAAAGGCCATTTGTGCACTTGTTCCATCAAGTTCAGAAGAGGAGGGAGACGTGGCTTAAGTGGGGGGTAGCCAAGAGAAAAAAGACGGGATAGACAGTCCAGGGAATCGGAGAAGAATAACGATGTAGGTTCAGTTCAGTTGTTAGATTTGATTCTGAGCTTTCCAATCAGTCGTATGGTTCACTAGATCCCTAAAATAAGATCAAGCTAGTTGCTCAAAATACAAGTATTCTTTTTTTTTTTTTTAAAGATTTTATTTATTTATTTGACAGATCACAAGTGGGCAGAGAGGCAGGCAGAGGGGCGGGGGGAAGCAGGTTCCCTGCTGAGCAGAGAGCCCGATGCGGGACTCGATCCCAGGACCCTGGGATCATGACCTGAGCTGAAGGCAGAGGCTTTAACCCACTGAGCCACCCAGGTGCCCCAAAATACAAGTATTCTTGATACTGAGTCAAATTTTTTTTTCCTAGAAAAATTTTTTTCCTAATGGAGACCGACACTATTTAAGAGAATAAACAGCATCCTCATTAATCAGAACACAAAGTAGTGAGTTCCACTGCATTGTTTCTTCACCCTTCCAATATGGACAATGATATATTGGCAAAGCTGTTTTGGCAAATGCTATAAGGGTCTAACAAGGCAGTAGAGTGTAATAAATTTTAAAATGTACAGGGGAACGCACAGGGAGCATAGCCTTTAGGCAGTATCCCACGATATTTATTCTCTCAAATGGGCTTTTGATACATTGATGGCACCATTTATACTCTGGGTGAGTTTCCTAACTTCTCTTGGGATACTAAAATGTACTACCATAGGCAATTGCAAGAATTAAAAAGAACGTATAGAAAATGCCAGTGACATAAGATCTGGAGCTCAATAAATACAGCTAATGACTCCTGCTTGATTGGTCAGCGGGGAGGAGAGAGAAGATCCTAGGAAAATCCTGAGAGTTCAAGCACAGTGACTGGGAGAACACACAGTCCCCTGAACAACACCAGTGAGGGGGCAGTTTTGAAAGACAGTGATTTCAGTTTGTGACATGCCAAGTTTGAAGAATTAAAAAGATATTCCAGTGGAAAAGCTCATTAAGAAAAATGTGGCCAGGAGGACATCACCAAGATAAGGGCATAGGAGGCTCCTTGCCTTTCCCTCCTCCCAGGGAAGCCTGAATACAAATGGAGCCATTCCCTCTGAGAAAAATCTAGAAACTAGCTGAGTGCTCCTACAGATTGGGTGACTGAAAAAGCATGTTGAAATGAGTAAACAGGCTGAGACACTCTCCAGGAACCCCAGCCCCAGTACAGCTGGGAGGAAACCCCCAACTCTCAGCTCTCCTTGAGAAGCAAAGGCTTCAGACCACATATCTAGCACCCCAACTAAGGTTGCCACCTGAGGGACAGGTCCTCAAGTCCTCCAGTTCTGAAAGTCAATGAGGCTTGAGCTCAAGAGTCCTACCGGACAAACAAAGCAATGATTGCTCATGGGTCTGTGAATATCTACCAAGGTTATCTCCCCGCAGGCCTCAGCACAGCGCGAGCAGGCAAAAATGTCCATCTCCATCTCCCAGTCTGTCCCTGGAAGGGGTTCGATGGCATACTTTACAAGTGGCTGTCGCAAAGATCCAACTTTAATCAGAGTGCCTCTAGGTGCTGACTACAGTCTCTGCAGGGCCCTAAAGGACCAGTGGGCACTTGTCCCACATTCTCCCTCCAGATTCTTCCAACAATAAAACCAAGGCTACCTCTTCTTCCTGGAAGGAGCTTTTCCACACATCCAACACCCCAACTTTTGTGGCTGTTACCTTAGGGATGAGCCCTCAAATCACCCAGCTCTGATAACCAATAGGGCTGCACTTTCCACAGTCCCACAGGATTATATTAAACAACAAAAACAAAAAAGCAGTATTCAAAAGGGCACACAAGCACTTCCTGTAAGCAAAGGATCTGAATAGACATTTTCTTTCTTTCTTTTTTTTTTTTTTTTTCTGAAGAAGACATACACATGGCTAATAGGTACCTGGAAAAGTGCTCTGTATCACAGAACATAAGGGAAATGCAAATCAAAACCATAATGAGATATCATCTCACACCTGCTAAGATGTCTAGTATCAAAGAGACAAGAGATAACAAATGCTGGCAGGAAGCAGAGAAAAGGGAACCCTCATGCACTACTGGTAAGAAGGTAAATTGGTGCAGCCACTGTGGAAAACATATAATGGTTCCTTAAAAAATTAAAAATAGAACTATCAGAACTATATGATCCAACGATCCCATTTCTGGGCATTTATCCAAAGGAAATGAAATCATTATCTTGAGGAGATACTGTGCTCCCTTGTCCACTGCAGCATTGTTAAAAAAAAAATCCTAACATTTGCGATGACATGGATGAACTTAGAGCATGTTATGTTAAGTGAAATAAGTTAGAGAAAGTTGTATAATAATGCATGGTGTCATTTATATGTAGAATTTTTTTTTTTTTTAAGTTGAACTCATAGAGACAGCATGATAGTGATTTTCAGGACTTGGGGTTGGGGGAAATAGGGAGAAGTCGGTAAAAGGGTACAAACTTTCCGTTATAAGATCAATAGTATCGGGCGCCTGGGTGGCTCAGAGGGTTAAGCCGCTGCCTTCGGCTCAGGTCATGATCTCAGGGTCCTGGGATCGAGTCCCACATCGGGCTCTCTGCTCAGCAGGGAGTCTGCTTCCCCCCCCCGCCTGCCTCTCTGCCTACTTGTGATCTCTCTCTAAAAAATAAAAAAATAAAAAAAATTTAAAAAAAGATTTAAAAAAAAAAAAGATCAATAGTATCTGAGGATCTGCAGTATAACATGCTGACTTCAGTTCATAATACCTTATTATATAATTGAAATTTGCTTATAGAGTAGAACTTGAACTTTGTTTTCCTGGAAAAAAAAATATGTGATGTGATGGGTATGTTAGTTAACTCAATTGAGTTAATTCACAATGTATACATACATCAAATTATCACGTTGTATCTCTTAAATCTATTCGTCATTTTATTTGTCTAATTTGCCCAATTTTATTTGTCAATTATGCCTCAATAAAGCTGAAAACAAAACTTCAAAGAGATATATGATTGCCAATATTGATTGGAGGACCTAAGTTCTGTGTGGTTAAGGATCTTCATGATTTCAAATTCCTAAACCCCTGACATACTGCAGTGAATTAGTATGTAGTCACGGGTAGATACAGTTGACTTTCCCCATAGAGTTACGGAGTTTTTCCTCTTCTGATCGCATTAATTATCTCAGTCTTTATTTATTTTCCTCTATCTGTGTTCTTCCAGCCCTCTGAATGTTTATTTATTTTATCTCATTCATTCCCTCTCCTCCTGGTCATCTTTACTCTTCTTGCTGCTCGTAATTAGTAAGAGTAAAGGAAACACCCACTCCTAAATAGTGGCTGTGATAAACTCGCCTTTTAATAAGACAGACATCAGTGCTTCTTTTGGCAGTGAGGCCTGCGAGAATTTTTTTTTTTTTTTAGGTTTTTTTCATTTGACAGAGGGAGAGAGAGAGATCATAAGCAGGCAGGGAAGCAGACGAGGGGTGGGCGGAAGCAAGCTCCCTGCCGAGCAGAGAGCCCGATACGGGGTTCAACCCCAGGACCCTGAGATCATGACCCCGAAGACAGAGGCTTAACCCAATGAGCCACCCAGGCAACCCCCATGAGAAATTTTAAAATCAATTTGGATCCTTAACATTAACGAACATCAGAAGGGCTTGCTGAATAGCTACTAGGGGCCACAAAAAGGAGAAAAGAAGTCAAAGAGTAAAGTTGCTTCTCTACACTAGGAGTTTAAAAACTAATGAGAAAGATTTTTTAAAACTTACAATACAGATCGATAATAAAGTGAAACAGTGGAATTCAATGTGAAGCTGAACAGTGCAGCTAGCTGTGTTCATAGAATGAAGAGGAAAATCTAGGAACGGAATGTGAGGGGAACCTAAAGCAGACAAGGAAGAAACAGCACAGCAAACACTGTCAACCGACAACTGGTTCTCGGTTTTCTTGTTTTATTGAGGGGAGGGGTCCTCAGTCTAAATTTGCAAAGTCCTGGAGCTTTAAAATGGCCGACGGTGAATCCTCCAAGAGTGAATCACTGTGAATGACCAAAGGTTGTCACCATCCCCTCTTTTCCAGTGGGAAGAAAATATCCCTATCTCATGTCCCCCCCTGCCCTGAGGAAAAGGAGGAAGAGAGAAGTAGCATATTTAAAAACTGGAAAAAAAAAAAAGTATAATCATTCAATACATTCAACAGGAGATTTTGTTACACAAGAAAAACTAGAAACTTTAGTACTTGAAATTAGAGATGCCCATTCCATACAGAAGACAACTGCAATGAGAGAAAATGGCTCAGTTTAAAGGTGGATCTCTAAAAACTTCTCAGGATGAGACCCTCCTGGAGTTAAGGTGGGCCCCAATGACTTAGTGTTCTCACAGGAGAAACGAGAGTGGAGAAGGCCCACGAGGACAGAAGTAGAGACGAAGTGATACAGCCACAAGCCAAGGAACACCAAGGGATTCTGAGAGCCAGTGGAAGCCGAAGGCATGGGACAGGATCTCCCTCAGAGTTTCCAGAAGGAACTCACCCCGCTGACACCTTGATGGCAAACTTCTGGCCTCCAGAAAATAATTCTATTGTTGTAAGCCACCTGGTTTGTGAAAATTTTCTTATGGCAACCCTAGGAAACTACTCAATCAAGAGCAAAAATTTTAAAAATGGTTTTGAACAAGACAGAAAAATCCCATCTGCCATATTTTATCTTCCCAGAATCATGAGAATATTTAGGGCTGAAAAGGAACCAATTTAAAAAGAAACCAATGTACAAATGCTTTGCTATAAATATTCCAAGCAAAACCTCATTAATTTGAACTAATTGGAGGGAAGGCACTTCTGAAAGTAAAGAATAATGGTAGAATATTTTTGTATACCAATATATTATTTTCTGAAAGAGGTTTAATGCCTGTCTAAGAATGTGCAGTAATTAATAGACACATCATTCACAGGCTTTCCATGAACCACGAATGATGCTCACATAGTATAGTAAGCAAGTGGAGCACAAGGCTTTGTGATTTGTTTCGGATGGTGCCCATCTCCCTGCACCATCTCCCACACTCCCTCCAATACCCTCTGCCTTCAGAAGATCACTTGCACACTAGGATGAACACCTCTGTGCTTTTGTGCATACCGTTCTCTTTCTGCAACACTTCCTAGTCACTATCAATAGCCATTTATGTGCTTCTATCATGGTCGACTAGTTAATATAATAGGCACTCGATAAACATTCAACTTTTACAATGCTAAAGATACATGTTACCATTCCTGTTTCACAGGTGGGCCAATAGTCAAAGAGGTCAAGAGAGATGCCGGAGATCATACAAATTAGTAAGCCTTGATTTAACTCCAGCACTGTCTGATAACCAAAGCCCATGTTCACATTCTTTTCCTCTTTTGAGTTGAGCTCCTACTCGTCCTTCAAGAACCCTCAGCAGGAAGACTTTCCAATACATGCAGGCAAATAGGCTGCTTTTGGAATCTCAGTATCATGTCTCGTGTCTTGGTATCTAGGAATACTGTGCTTGTAATTGGCCGGGGGGCAGGGAAGGTAAAGAAATAAGCACACATAAACACACACACACACACACACACACACACACAGTCCATTCTGGTTATTTGTGTTAATTCTACAAAGTGACAGTGAATACTAAATCAGTGAATACTGAACCACTGTCCCAAGGGGAAGTGTAGACACACACACGCTTCTCATACAGATTATAATCTTAAATCCTAAAAAAAAATTTAATCGTGTCAGGTTCTATTTTCTTTATATTACAAATGAGAAAATGAGGGTTCCTAATATTAAGTGGCTTGCCTGGTAGTTCACTGGGCTCCTAGGATGAATGGCTTGCCCCACTCACAGGCACCGGGGGACCAAGATTCAAACCCCACTCGCCTGGCTCAGAGCCAAAGCTCCTCACGCTACTTGCCTTGCCTGTTCTCCTCTATCCTCTGCTCAGCTCCACCAGGATAAAACCACAAAGAAGAGCATCACCTCGTTCAGTCTCAGATGGGAATGAGGGTGATTCACAATTTTCACTGCTCTGTCTGTACATGACTGCAAAATTTGGGAGCGCCAAATACATTTTAGCGAGCAGGCAATTTTCTGAAGGTGTGCCTGTCCAGCCTCAGCCCCTGTAGGGTCTGGCTGATGTGTATGTGAGACTTGCGGCTGCCAAGCAGATTCTCTAGGAAGGAGGTCTCATCACACTGCTTTTCTGATGATTCTGGATTTTTCTCAGCAGAGGCTCTCCAGTGAACCATGGGGACCTTGTCCTTGAACATCTCTAAACTCTGCCCCATTTTGATAGAAGTTAAGACTTCTCACCTAGCCTTTGCTTAGGCCTTTCATTAAAAGTCAAAAAGATATTTGAGTGGAAAATAGAGCACCTTCACCCTCTTCATTAAACCACCTCTCAGAGACAACCCCTCTTTTCTGCTTTCCAAGGAGGCCATATCTGAGTGTCGGGGGTGTTTGGGGACACAGCACAGGGTTGAATTGCAGGAAATGCATATATTGCTTTTGGTTATGAGAAATGTGATACATAGGACTGTGGGAAGCCCTTGGGGCCTGTGTACCCTCCGTGAAACCAAGATTATCTTACCTGGAAGCAAATGAACATTTCTGAATGATTCATTAAAATTCACTGATTCTGTCTGGGTAAGTGATCTGTTTAGCGCTGACTGGATTAAGGGCGGGAGGCAAGGGCTTCAGGAGGCCAGGCCTCACCTTTGCCTGACACATCAGGAATATTCTAGAAGGCTGGGCTATCTTATATTTTCCATCAGCTTGGCGTTTGGGACCACCACACCAAACTGGCCATTGAGATCAATCTAGGATTCGAGGCAGGGATGATAGGTCAAGGATAAAAATATCCCAATTGATTCCCAGAGATCAGTGCTCCATTAGATCTAGCCTCCAATCCCTTCCTCTGCCCTCCCTCTGCCCTCAGCAAAACTCCAAACACTCACACATAGCCCAGCTAGAAACATTCCTTCGAGCTTTGCTTTTGGTTCTGACCCTGGGTTCCTCACCCAACTGACAGATACGAAGTTCAGTAAAAGCCACAGTTTGGCCGTCCTGGGATAAGCCAAGGAGACAGGAGATAAAGCTGGAGTTGGGGTTGGCGGCGAGGGAGAGGGATTCTACACAAAGCAAAAGAGAGCCTCTTTTGGAAAACAGAAACAGAGCAGCATCAGAAAGACAGCACAAAAGACATTCTGTGTGCAAAGTGGCTTCTAAACTGAAGGTTAAGAAGTTTGACTTGGAGAATTTTTTTCCTAAAATGCTTTCACTTCCATTCAATCTATCTGAGCACTCAATCATGAGTCGAATCAAAGGGCCGTGAGGCCGATAACTAAGGCTTCCGTAAGAGGGGTCAGCCATTTCAAACAGGACTTGATCAGATAGAATGATAACGTTGAACTTTCCTTGTCTGAGCTCGGCTGGCACGAAAGTCCCATTTGTTACTCCTAGTTTTCTCATTTCTTTCTCTAGAGTAATTTCCACAGAGGAGTTTCTTAATAGTTACTTTTTTTTCTTGGAACCAGTAACTTCAGGGCTCTCTTCTGCCTTTTCATTATGATTATCATTATGTTTTTCTTACTTTTCTCCACATCGCCGGTCCACAATATTTTATGAAATGGATGTAATTCATGCTGATCACTCCACAACTGGCATTCAGAGCAGGGTCAACATTAGGGCTTATGTTTTGTTTTTGAATACAGCTTGTTTTTTTTTTTTTTTTTTTTTTTATTATTCTAGCATTTTCTTAGCCGAAGGCTCCTACACACTTCTGGTTCTCTAAAAAAACACAAGTGTCCAACAAAATGGGATCTGGAAGGAGACAAACCATAAAAGACTCTTAATCTCACAAAACAAACTTGAGGGTTGCCGGGCAGGGGGAGGGCGGTGGTGGGGAGAGAGGGGGGGTGGGGTTATGGACATTAGGGAAGGTATGTGCTTCGATGAGTGCTGTGAAATGTGTAAACCTGGCGATTTACAGACTTGTACCCCTGGGGCTAATAATACATTATATGCCAATTAAAAAAAAATAAAAAAATAAAATACAAGTCTCACACTGCCAGTGTCCCAGGCACAGTTCTAGGCTCTGGACAAGACACGCAGGTGCTTTTCTTCATGTTTTTATCCTAGTGGGAAAGACAGAGAGCTAATTGACAAATATATGTCTCAGGTAGTGATAAGCACTAAGAAGCGACCCAAAGCTCAGGGAGCAGCAAGTTAGGACCACCATCATTTCCATTGCCAGGTTTTATTACTGCCAACAAGAAACCAGTGCAAATGCTGTAAACACAAAGGGAAACCGCGGTGCCACAGTTGCTTCTCAGGCTGGATTCCACACCGGCTGTAGATTTATTCACCGAATCATCCTGGGACTCTGCAGATTCATCAGGACATGATCTGTCACTTCCAAAATGCAGTAGGGGGCCTCATCTGTGCTCTAATCACATAGTATCATAACTATTCACAGACTTCCAAAATCATTTCTATTCAGACCCTTGTCATTATCTGACCTTGACATACTGAAAGCATTTATGAAGCCTGCAATTTATTCCTTTCTCTTTTAATCTGAGTTATTGGCTGAACTATTGGTCACTCTTGGATAAACTTCCTTTACCTTTAGGTAGAAATCTTTGTGGCAGCGAACTGGCTGTGATAAAACTTTTAAAATGGCTAATCTTTATGGAGAAAGTCTTCTTGGGTCACACAATTCTTTTCTTTCCTTTTTTTAACTTACATTTTCATTCCCTACAGCTTATCTTTGCCTCCCAAGAAATGTTTTTGTTTCTCCTCGAGGGCAATAAAGCCATCTGTATTCTTGTAAACTTACATTTGGGAAGGAACTGCTGCCCTACAAAGAGATCAAGCTGCAAATCATTGTTTCTTAACTCTGATATTGATTATTTTTCTGTAGGCAAGTAAATTTATCTGGTCTTATTAGTCTGATGAAGTTACTAAATAGAGTTACAACCTTAGAGGTCTAGCTCCATCCCTCCCTTCCTGAGTGACCTTGAATCAATTATTAATCTCCACCTCTTCATCAATCAATCTTAATGAAGATAAAAAATTCAGTGATATCCTAGTATTTGTTGGTAAAGATTCCAACCATAGAAGTTTCTGTACACAGTGATGAAAACTGTTCAAAACACTACACTTTTATAACAAGCAGTGATGAAGGAGCACAGATCCAGTGTCTTTAAAGTTAGGTGGCAAACCGGAATGAGACAAAATCTTGAAAAACACCCTAATCCATGCTATGGAAAATGGAGGAGAAAAATTCTATTTTTGCCACACATTATGTCAACAAGATTGCTAGATCAATGAGGTGTTAGAACAATAAAAGAATACTAGGTCGGTGAATATTACTATTAAGAAATTTTAGATAAAATAAAGGATGATAGCGTGTCTGTGCACATTTCTTTTTGAAGGCATTCTTCCTCCTAACTGAAGGGTTGTGGATCTTCCCTATCATTTCAAGCCCTAAATTTCCTTCAAGGAATTTGTAGATTTTTATCTTCTTTTAAGAAGGTATTATCTAACTCTTTGTGCTAAATGTGTCCTGTCTGTACTCTTACCTAATCGCTATGACAAAATTGGAAAGTTCCCTCTTGTTTTCATAGCCATATGTTTATGCCTAATAAACATGCCGTTGAATATAAATTTTTGACAGTTGCTCAAAATAAACTAACTAGTTAATTAAAGGAGGGGTGGAGAGAGCCTATACGTATCTCCTAGTCAGGAAGGAAAAAGAAAAGTCCTTATTAAAATTGGCACTTCGAATTTTTTTTTAAGATTTTATTTATTTATTTGACAGACAGAGATCACAAGTAGGCAGAGATGCAGGCAGACAGAGAGGAAGAGAAGCAGGCTCCCTGCTGAGCAGAGAGCCTGATGTGGGGCTCCATTCCAGGACCCTGAGATCATGACCTGAGCTGAAGGCAGAGGCTTTAACCCACTGAGCCACCCAGGTGCCCTGGCTCTTTGATTTTTTTAAAAGCTACCAAGTAATCCTTCATTTTCTCATCTCAGAGTTTATCTGCCACTATGTTGATATCCAGGTAGCATGTGACCCCTGAGTGAAGGGGTTGATACAGGGGAACAAAGATAACAAAGATACTTAACGTAGATGAAAGGTCGGGTTGGAGGTCTAAGTCATTCAAATACATACTCTCTCCCTCTGTATTTTCCATCTCTTATTACATTTAATCTAGATGCTTTTCTATATAAAGAAGATAGCAATATGGTCACTCAGCTGCCTTAAATAAGTATCTGGTAATGTCATGTTCAATGAAAAATGGTATTATTTATGGAAAGCTGTATTTCACACAGAATGACGACCTCATGGGATCTTGTTAGGCATTGGATTTAGACCACAGAGTAGCAAACTAGATGATGAATGGATCTTTGAAATACACTGTAACTAGAATTTATTTCATCATTATCATTTATTCAACATCAGTTATTCATTATCTGGGCTAAAGATTGGACAAATTGGAGATCTTTTTCTGAGAGTTTGGAATTGGGCCTGAAAGGTTCCAATTGCTTTTTTTCTTTTTTTTAAAAGATTTTATTTTTTTGTTTGACAGAGATCACAAGTAGGCAGAAAGGCAGGCAGAGAGAGGGTGGGGGAAGCAGGCTCCCCGCTGAGCAGAGAGCCCGATGCAGGGCTCGATCCTAGGACCCTGAGATCATGACCCGAAACGAAGGCAGAGGTTTAACCCACTGAGCCACCCAGGCGCCCCAAGTTTCCAATTGCTTTAGAGGCTGTTCTCTTGAAGACAGAATATGCTAAATCTGGAAGCATGGCATTTTCTAGTAGGTGAACTGAGTAATCGAGAAAAATGCTCTGCTAAAACCAAGGACAAGAAGGGGTGAGGGGTGTGGAGGGAAGCAGGGAGAGAGAGAGCCAGCACTCTCCGTATTTGTTTCAGAAATTGGGCTGCATTCTTGCGCTGGAGTTCTGAGACACCCCTGCATCCTTACAATAAATTCCCCTTTTGTCTGTTGAAGCTAAAAAATTGGTTTCTATTGCTTGAAACCAAAGTTTCCTAGTAGTAACATGTCTCTGAAGTAATATCATAGAACTCAAAATGAGCATTTGTTCGAAGATTCATTGATATTTAATTTTCTGATATTCTCCAGAGAAATACAATAGGACTTACAAAATCACTGTTTGTGGGTGAGATTCTTTCCAAACCTTTTTGGTTCTTTATTTTGGTCTTTCACTCTGTGTTCTTCTCTTTGTCTGGGTCTCTTTTTGTTTATTTAAGGGTGCATGGAAAGATTTATTAAGGTTATCCCACTTATCTAAAACTATTCAAGAAGAGGCAAAACTATGGTTTGAATCCATTTCCTTGTGAATTTCAGCACCGTTTTTCTCCACTATGCCATCGCTCTCCTACGTGCTACAATGGAGAAGGGGTGGGGGGGAGAAGGGAAGAGTTTTTCCCTCATAAACTGGAAAGATCAAACTATGAATTCTGAGAAAAAACCACAATTCTAAAAAAAAAAGAAAAAGATGACAATGACATTAAAATTTTGCTAGTTAAAAAAAAAAAAGTATTGCCATCCCAAAGAGTGTCACACTGTTATTAGACCATTCCCCAAACAGAATCTGTTATTAGACAATTTTCCCTCTTTCTGACAGATCTCACAGGCTATCATTGTGCATGGTCTTCTAGTCCTTGTGAATGATCACATCACTAAGTGGTAGTCCTTTGGGGTGTAGATGTAACTTCTGACCGATCTGTGACCAGCATCCTCTACCACAATAAGTTCCCACAAAGATGCCCTTTTTCCTTTGCAGCTGCTGTTGCTCTCTGCAAGGTTTGTTTCTATCTATACTCCTACTCTTTAACCTCATAACCTACCCTAAGTCTTTGTTTAAAATGAGCCATGTCATTTATGCTTACTGTGTACCAGTGTCATCTGTCAGACGGGATGATTTCCCAGCATTCCATGGCTGTGCTCCACTTTCGGAGGTAGTTTGTATAAACCTCCTCTGGTCATTGCACTTAAGCTCATCCTGTAACAGCTGTCCGGGTAGCCTGCTGTCATCCATATTCTCTGCTTGGACAATCCCGATACATTGTTATGACAAGTATCACTTTAAACCATTAATCAATACAAAATGTGCAAAACATAGTGTTAAAGGACAGGATGTGTTCCTCTTCGTGATTTACTTGGGAGGGATGATGCTATAAACAGGGAAAGACAACGCAGGAGCCAAATGAGTGTTTCTAATAACTGATCACATAAAGACTCATGGAGAATATAGGAAATTAACTTGGTTTAAAAAATGGGCAGGATTTTTTTAAATGGGTGCCGGGAGAAGGGGTACTGGAGGGCACGCAGCAGCTGCTGCTTGTGGAAAACTCATTATGTTTCAAACCCTGTGCTGCGGACCTTATATGTCTTATCTCCATGAACCCAGACGGCAAATGAAGTTTGTATTAATATTGTTCTCCATTTTTATGGATAAGCAGGAGAAACTCATAGAAGTCATTTGTTCAAGTGGAGGAACAGAAATTCAAACACGGAAATTTCATGCTTTCAAGGTGTAGGCAAAAATAAGGATGGAGAAATAGGCAAACATATTTCAGAATATTGGAATGTTAAAAAAAAAAAATATATATATATATATATACTGGAATTTGCAGTTGACATCACTGCAGGCCATTGGATGGATGCCTTTGGAAATTCCTGGGCAGGGTTAGGGATACGATAAAGGGATGGTTCAGAAAACTCAGAGGAGAACAATTACTGGTTATGAAGATCTGGCAAAAGTAAGAGTTTATATCTATCTATCTATCTATCTATCTATATCAATATTGGTCAAAACTCTGGGGTTGATGTAGGAAGAGAAAGAAAGGAAAAGATGGTTGGTCTACTGAAAAAGACAAAACAAAGAGTTATAGCTTGTTCTTCCATGGAAAGAGGGCTTCTGTCCTACCAAATGTTCACTCAGATGATTTAGACTTTGTAAGGGATTGGTGTGGGAACAAATGAAGTGTAAAAAAAGAAAAAAAAAAAGACTGAAAGATATATTTTTAAAGATTTTATTTATTTATTTTAGAGAGAGATTGAGCATGTGAGTCGTGGGAAGAACAGAGAGAGAGATAGAGAGAGAGAGAGAAAGAGAGAATCTCATGAAGACTCCCCACTGAGCATGGCAGGGCCCAGTCTCAGGACCTGGAGATCATGACCTGAGCTGAAATCAAGAGTTGGACACTCATCTAACCACCCAGGCACCCCAAGATATATATATAATTTTTATTATTTATTCAATAGAGAGATAAAGATCACAAGTAGGCAGAGCGGTAGGCACAGCGAGAGGGAGAAGCAGACTCCCTGCTCAGTGGAGAGCCTGATGCAGGGTTCGATCCCAGCACCCTGGGATCATGACCTGAGCCGAAGGCAGCCACTTAACCTACTGAGCTACACGGGTGCCCCTATATTTTTAAAATTAGTCTGTCCTCAATGGTTTCGCTCTACTTTCCACCTTCACCTTAAAATGATCTTTTGAATTTTATGAAAAAGAAAATTTCACTTCAGGAAGAAAGCAAGTAGAGAGTGTAGCTATAAATATAAAAGCATAATTCTTACAAATACTTTAGTAAAGTCCAAAGGAAGAAGTAGTTAGAAACATGTGGATTCTTTTTTGTTTTATGTTGCTCACTACAGTTTCCAAACAAATGATTCTAGTACTCCTTTTTTTTTTTTTTTTTTTTTTTTTGTAGGACAGTATATATTTCTGTTGATTTAGTAGTTGGACTTCTAAGTAAAGAAATCAAAGTTGGGGTCCTTACCAGCAATGTGTATGATGTCGGTTAGTTAGTCCACTGATCATTTTGATTAACTTTTAAAATTGAAAAAAATATGCATAGACATCTCAGGAAAGACACATTTCTTTTCTTTTATCCATGAATACTTGGGGTAGGCATTTTAGAAAAGGAGGCCAGGGAGAACTTTTTCCATTAGCTATGACCACGAGCTGTGGACTAGAACAGCTGGGCCTGATCTGACAAATACCAGTTGTACATATGAGATTTCTTCCCCTCAAAATACTCTTCACGGTTCCCCAACGGGGATTCCTCTCCGACTTTGCTCACTACAATCCAGCTTACAGTGGATTTTAAAAATCTTTGATTTATTTTTCCCACAATGTCTGTATGTGCCCTTAATGCTTTTGTATACTGAAACCTCTTTTGCATTTCTCTTTATACTGGATCCAGGTTTTACCAAATATCATAACCTTTCTGTAAATAAAACCTTTGTGGGGAAAGTCGGCATAATGCTTCTGAATAAATAAGTTATGACCACCCCTCTCTTACTCAGATCAAAGAGCAGCAGAAAAATGTGAAGTTTAGGGAAGAATACAGGGTTGATCAACTTTCTGTTTTTAGGCATCTGGTCATTTCTTTCTGGAAGAGTTGTAATATGGTAGCAGAGGGTACAGACAACGTGTGTATTTTTCATTCAAAAATTCATTCTGTGTTTTCATGTCTTTCCATGTCGTTTTTGTCTTATGACCAAAACAGTTCACATCCTTAGAGACTTAACAGCAGAAAGAGAGCCTAGAAATCTAAGTCAGATTGTGAGGGAGATGAAACATGAATCCATCACTGGTGCATCCAAAACAGATATGGAAAAAGCCAAGTGCAACTGGGAGAGACCAGCAATCCTATTTAACCTACAGAATTTTCGAATTTTTATTTTCCAAACTTCTTGATTGACCTGTAAACTCCACAGAATCAGAAACACGTCTTTGAAGCACGGTTGCCTGATCTACATTCCTTAATTAACACATGTTGCCCTAATATTTATATTCGCTAGACAAATAATTTGATCTTTTCATTTCCTCCAAGGCCTTGACAGACACAAATAAAATTGATGGCAGAGGCAACTGCTCGTTTGGAGTTGCATGAGAAATGACCTCTTTGGGCCTTTTTATTATCTTGCTTTTTTCCAACAATCATGTTGTTTATGAAATCATCTTCAGCTAAAATGTTACTGCCAACCCTTCCTCTTTCCCAACTTCCGTCTAGTTCCTGTTTACATACTCACGTTTCTTCATTCTCATCAAACATCGAATGTATTCCAGGCAATCTATAGCATATTTGTTTATATCCCTGTTTCCTGGATATGCCTGACTCAAGTTTGGCTGCACGTTTTTCTCCCTCCTTGCAATTCTCTCTCCGTCGTCTCTGTAGAACTCACCCTCACCCACCCTTGAAGAACCAGCTTACGTCCCTCAAGTTTAACTTTTGTTTCTGACCACTCCAACTCACAGCGATCTTGGCCACTCAGTGAGAGTCACTCTCACACTGGCTTCCATAATTAGTTCACTCTTCTGTTGTTACTTAACTTCCTTGTCAAACATGTCTTATTAGCCTGCTAGCTGGCAAGAGCCGCGCTAGGAACCCTAGGAAGTACTTTTCACACGGTTCTGAACACAATGAATATTTAGTGCTCTAAATTACGGGTTGAATGGAAGAAAGAATTATTAAATGGTTGACTGACTGACAGCGAAGGAGTGAATCTGACTAGTTGCCCAGAAGTCATCAAAGCACAGAAATTATGTCAGGAAGGTTAAGGGAACATGTTATTTCCCGAAGGGGTAAAGAAACACGGCACGAGAGGCTTACTTTTATTCAGTACAATGCATACAACAGCAGCGTTGAAATCTCAAAGGATCTGGAAGCCAATTGTTTAGGAATCTGTTGCCAAACTCCCCTAGCCTGCTACAATGAAAACTTGATCGAAATTGATAAAATGGAATCATAGACAAAGTGTTATGCAGCCGGAACTTTCCCCAAACTTGTACGTTTCTCACCGTAGATGGGTTGCAGGATTCCCAAATTAAATCTGTCCCCACCGAAAGCAGCTGATGAAAGACCATGGTTATAATACATTTTGCATCTGGGAAACACAGGTGGTGACAAAGCATATGATGGGTGTGAGAGATAAGAAACAAATTATACATTTATACAGCATATAACATATATATACGTGTATGTGTGTGTATTACTGAAATACACAACACTGAAATCTCCTGCCTCTAGAAATGTCTATGGTGTAGTGCCCACGCAAACAAAACAAAACAAAACAAAAACAAAAAAAGCCCTTCCTCGTAAACACACTTGCCCTCCTCTCCTGGACTCACCTAGGCTTGTCCATCCCCAACTTTGCTGTCTGTTTTCCCGCCTAATCCCACACTCAGTCGTACATAATACTCGGCCACCTTTTCCACAACCTATTCAATTCCATTGGTTTACAGCCAAGGGAAATGTCTCCCAGATAACATTTAAACAACAGATTTCTCTGTCTTAACAACAAAAACAAAGACAGTCTGGAGATTTGGAGAAAACACTCATACCGTTTGGAAATTGATTTGGATATTTTGCTGGTTTTGGCAACTCTGGACAGTCTGCTGATCCAGGTTTAGATACAGGACTATGCCTCCTATTTTGTATTAGGCCAAAACAGGCTTCACATACACTTGTATCCATCTAGCCTTCAAGGAAAGATCACCAAGGCAAGTGTAGGGCTCTTCACTCATATGGTTTCCTAACATGAGCCACTTTCCTTTTTATAACATGATTATATTTATGATTATTTGTTAATGACTTTTTCCTAGATTATAAGCCTACAGGGGCAGGAATTGTGTTGTCTCCTTCACTGCTGTATCCCTAGTAGTGCCTTTGTGGTGTCAAGGCAGTAATCAATAAATACAATGAAGGTTGGATGAATAAAAGAGCATTCTGAACTTAAAATCAGATCATCATTAGGCAACAAGATGGTATGATTCAATAAGATAGTGACTAATCTCTCAATATTCATTTAATTTTTGAAAAGTCCAAAGGAATTTTAGATTATGTTAGTGAAAGCAAAGCAAGAATAGATGTTGGGAATAGGAAAAATTTATTTAAATCTATAGAGGAAAAATCCCTTAAAAGAGTAATAGTGAATTTTGGGTAAGGTAGAGTAGTAAGCATTTCCTGAGGAAACCACATTTTTCCCCCCACAAAAGCAGTCAGTTATCTGACAGCTGAATCTCCATCCTGACGGGTGGTTATTAAAGAGGAAAGGTAGAAGAGTCTAGTGTCACATAGCAAATATTGTCAGTCCTGAAAGAGTCGCCGCAGATGCTGCAACATGTAATAAAGTGTATCCAGTCTAGAGCACATGAATATATGCTTTCCACATGGAGGAGAAAAATGAATGGAAAATTCAGCTGTGAATCCAAAGAGGCTACATTTTTCAATCCTTCATTCATTGGGATATACTACGGTTACATTGTAAACTTGGGTGTGCTTTTTATTTTTTTAATTTTTAATTTTTTTAATTTTTAAAAAATTATTGATTGATTGATTGATCAGAGAGTGAGAGCACAAGCAGGCGGAATGGCAGGCAGAGCAGGCAGAGGGAGAAACAGGTCCCTACTGAGCAGGGAACCTGACGCGGGACTCAATCCCAGGACTCTGGAATCATGACCTAAGCCAAAGTCAGCCACTTAACCGACTGAGCCAGCCAGGTTTCCCTTAAATTTTTTTTAAAGACTTTAGTTATTTATTTGAAAGAGAGAGAGAGAGAGAGCATGAACACAAGCAGGGGGAGCGGCAGGGAGAGGCAGAAGCAGGCTCCCGCTGAGCAAGGAGCCGGATGTGGTGCTTTATCCCGGGACCCTGAGATCAGGACCTGAGCTGAAAGCAGATGCTTAACCAACTGAGCCACCCAGGACCCCCTTTTGTGTGCTTTTTAAATAAGAAAACATGATTTTGCTGAAAAGGAATATAGCTAAAGTCTTTAACATTAAGGAAATTTTGTAAATAAACTCTTAACAGTAAGGAAGAAGTCCTTAACAGGAAGGAGATTTTGTAAAAATGAGAAGTCTTGGGGCTCCTGGGTGGCTCAGTCAGTTGAGCAACAGACTCTTGTTTTGGCTCAGGTCATGATCGCATGGGTTGTGGGATCAAGCCCTGAGTCTAGCTCTAAGCTCAGTGGGGAAGATTCTCTCCCTTTGCCCCTCCCCCACTCTCTCTCTCTCAATCACTCTCAAATAAATAAATAATTTCTTTTTCAAAAAAGAATGAGAAATCTTAAACCCATACTCCACCCAGTCTCATTTTTTTTTATAACCAGTCTCATTTTGATAGCCTCAATAATTGGCTGTGATCTCTAAGTATAGACCTAGATATAGGTATCTTGAGATACTTTTATGTCTATTTTTATTTCTCTTGTAGTTTCCAAGATTCACGTCATATTCTCAATGACTCTTGTCAGTTTTTAAAGACAGTTGAGCCAACTGATAGCCATGTGCAATGAAACTGATGTATGGAGAGGAGGCTAACAGGAAACATTATTTTGTTTCTTTCAATATCAACTCAACAAGGTATAAAATGGAAAAAAAATGGTTTCCCTGCCTTCTGTGATACTCAAATGGTGATTATGTCTATAGGTAACATTACTCTGATACTGGACCATGAAATTTACATATTAAACTACATGTTTTGGGGGCTCCTGGGTAGTTCAGTGAGGTAGGCATCTGCCTTCCACTCAGGTCATGGTCCCACAGTCCTCCAATCGATTGAGTCCTGTGTCTGGCTCCTTCTCCCCCAACCTGCTGCTCCCCTTCTTGCTCTCTCTTTCTCTGGCAAATAAAGAAGTAAAATCTTTGAAAAACAATAACAACAACAACAACAAGCTATACATTTTCCTGCTATACATTTTTTAATCCATTGCTAGGGAAAAAATTATTTCAAGTTTCTTGGAGCTGTACTCTCCCCCCTCCGGCTTGTCAAAGTTCATACTAGACATTCGATTTCATAAATAAGCAGGAAATAATCTGAGTCAGAGAATTAACAAAATGTGGTTGCCAGAGGGGTGGGGGGTTGGGGCTCAAATAGAGGAGGTTTCAGAAGCACAAACTCACAGCTGGAAAATAAATAAGTCATGGATGGGGATGAAAAGTAAAGCAGAGACTTTTATTTTTTTAAACAGTTTCTTGTGTTTTATTCAAAACTCAACTTCTGTGGGGATTAGTCCTATAAGAAAACCTTGACTTAGAGGTGGAAAAAGGCTGTGTAGATAAACACTTTTTCTGCTATACAATATTTATCTACGTCTGGGGGTGGGGGGAAGATGTTTTATAATTTTGGTGGGAAGTATTTTCTCCCCTGAAAGTGGTCTTAGAGCATTTGATAAGGTTTAAAAAATTTGAGCACAAATGTCAAGCCAGATCATACCCATGGGTGGTAGTGTTGTGATAGGGAATCCTTTCTTCTAGAACAGTAAAAACTGGTTCCTTTTCCATATGATCTTTAAGGTGGCATGTGTGCATCAAATTAGTTATTTGGTTTTGCAGGAAAGCAAGATACGGCCTGATTTAAACAATTCTGGAAAGCATCACGGTTTCTATAAACGAACTTGCCATTAAAGAGGTGTGCTGAGGGGTGGGGAATACCAAAGGAAGAAAGACTAAAAATTAGTACATTTTCCATTGCTTTTCTCTGGACTGGAATCAGTTTCCAAGCAAGACTCCCATTTAATTTAAAGAATCCTTTAGAGTCTACCCACATTGATAGCCAAAATGAAGTGGCTCCTCAAGGAAACATAATGTTGGTAATGTGCCTCTATTTCTGTAACTTACTTACCTCAAAAAGCCTGACAGATGACTACATAGCACAGCTTCAAATTCATGCAGGGCTCATAGTAAAACTCTGGTGTGAACATTATTTTATTTATAAATATTTATATATTTTAAAAAATTTTTAAAATAAAAATAAAAATATATATATATATTTGCAGTGATATGTTGGTGTGGAAGAGTATGTCTTAAAAGAGAAAGTGCTTTCTCCCAACATTATGAAGCTTATAAACCACTCTCTATGCATTCGATAACTTTAAAATATTGCCCAAAGGATGGCTGAAAAATACAGATTTCAGAATCAGATTATCATAAATCAAAAACTGGTCATTCCAATGGAAAACCGAGATAACACACTGCTTTATGCACTTGTTGTTAAAAAAAAAAAAAAGAACCTGTGGTTCCACTTGAATTTTTATGTATAGTCCCCAATACTAATGCATTAATATAAACTGGTGATCCTTGATGGCTTTTTCTCTTCTCAACCTATGAAAGTGTTTGCAGTGAATGTGAGTCGGAGTTAAAAATGAGTCATGGTCCTCACACAAGGGGAAAACACCACCACCCATCTTCTTTGAATAAAAGTCAATGGTTAAGCAAACTGGGGATTATAAAAACAATATAACGCAAAACATGGAACAGTGTTATTAACAACCTGGATCAGAATTATTTCACCTAACTATAGGTAAACTTAGCATAAATTTATTTTTGTTATACAGTCATTTTTGGTTTTCCATGAATATAATGCCTGTGTAGAAAACGGTCTGAAGAATGTGTCAGATATATGAGCTTTATGTGTAGAGAACTTATGAAGTAATAAGGAATTTATTTGACAAAATAAATGATTTGGTCTGCATTAGTCATCTTGGGAGGCCACATACACCTTAATCCCATGATGAGGCCACTATTAAAACAAGCATGGGACTTCTCTTTTGGAATTCTTCCAGAGCCTGATGTGACTATGGATTAGAATATTCATAGAAACAAAGTTATGTCTTTTAGTAATAAATTTCACTTTTGCCATCAGCTAGAAGTTATATGAAGATATTTTAATTTGATTTTTCAAAATGTGAGACTGATTTTCCTCTTTGGCTTATGACTGGGGACCATGCAGCACCCTGAAGAATCATGACCAAAGAGGAAGTCCGGGCATAATGACACCTCAGTAGGTCCCTCAAGTGTACCCCAAGTCCAGAAACCTAACGGAAGACATATGCAGCAAACGCTTAGTTGTACAGAAGAAGCCACAAAATAGTCAAGTTATTACTGAAGAGCCGTATCGTCAAAGTAAATGATGGTGTCTGTGGTGCTGGCCTTTCTGTCAAAGGCACAGAAGACATGCTATCATTGGGTCCGCCTTCCTGTCTAAAGCATCCAGTATTTATGTGGGCTACATGTGGACAGGTGTCCTTGACTGAGGAGAAGCTAGAAGGACTTAGATAATGGCTAGTGAAAGCTGCTTCTATGGAAGAGTTGTATTCTGGGTTTTAGTGGGGTGGGGGAAAGTTTGAGGTGTTCTGTTGCTAAAATTGAAAGATGATGGAAAAACTAACTTAAGGCAAGCCCTATCTTTTAGAGATGGCAACAGAAGGAAAATAACCAGTCAGTGAAGAGATGGAGTTAAAAGAAAGCCAATGTCTTTGACTTGTCCAATCCTTTTTTCCACCAGACACTGATTTCCACGTGGCCTTTGACAATGTGCATCAGGAAATTCTTGTGGATGAGTAGAAGAAATATCAGTGACTATTGGTTATGTTATGGACTCCAAGCCAACTGACAGACAAGAAAACAGCCTTGTCTACTGGATCAGGAATTAGGAACAGAGCACGGCCCTTGAAATGTCTCTATTGTCTTTCTATCAACGTAAAGAATGCTCACCAGATTTGGAGAGCACATAGAACTGAAGCAGACAGGCCATGCATTTGATGAATAAGTAAGAATTGCTTAAAGCACCAAAGTACTTCAAAGTCAGTAAATGACCTAGAAAAATAGTTTAAAGTAAAAAAAGTTCAGAATAAAAATAAACGAACAGTTGTACTCATGTTCAACTGATCATTGTGTAAATAAAATATGTAAAAGACCTGATTTTACAGGGGCCAGAAAAAGACCTAGTGGTTTAAATTTTGGACAAACTGCTTATAATAGTAGATCTAATCTGTCAACCTTAAAGCTCTAATAGAACCAAATGAAGCATGCATAGGTTACTTTAGATATTTCTTTGTTTTTTTTTTAAAAATTTAATTTAATTTATTTATTTGACAGAGATCACAAGTAGGCAGAGAGGCAGGCAGAGAGAGAGAGAGAGAGAGAGGGAAGCAGGCTCCCCGCTGAGCAGAGAGCCTGATGTGGGGCTCTATCCCAGGACTCTGAGATCATTACCTGAGCCAAAGGCAGAGGCTTAACCCACTGAAACACCCAAGCACCCCTCTTTCTTGTTTTTAAGATTTGATTTATTTCTTTGGCAGAGAGAGAGAGAGCACAAGCAGGGGGAGAGGGAGAACCAGTCTCGCAGCTGAGCAGGGAGCCGGACACGGGACTCGATCCCAGCACCCTAAGATCATGACTTGAGCCAAAGACAGAGGCTTGACCAACTGAGTCACCCAGCATTGGAAAAAGTTTCATTATTTCTCATGCACTGCCAACAGCATACTGACAGCATGCATTAAACACTTTAAAAAGTATATATTTTTGACATCTTACAATTACAAATTTACATTTAACAATTTTTCCTAAAGAAATGGTCATAAATACATTCAAACATGTTTGTGCAGTGAAGATTATCAGAGTGCTGTTTATGATGATAGCAAACAGAACACAGCCTTATTATATCCAGTTCACAAGGAAAAGGCTGAGTGGCTTATGCACACATATCTCTTTAGTGAAATACTATATAGATTTTCAGAGCCTCTATTCAAACGAGATTTTGATTTATGAAAATGCAAAGAGGTTAATGATATGCTGTTGAGTGAAGAAAGCGAAATACAGAAGAATGAGTTCTATGAAATCTTTTCTAACTACCCGTCTCTTGATATTGTTATCAATATTGTTATACAGCACACACATTCTACATATAAAATGTTGTTGTTATCCAAAAATGCTGATTGGTTCTAGTTTTTTTCCTTGTACTTTTTTCATTGCAAATTCATTATTTGTGTAACTAAATGGGAAAATGAATGTTTAAACAAACAGATAAGTCTTAAGAGATTTAAAAAGAGAACATAGAGGGTGCCTGGGTGGCTCAGTGGGTTAAGGCCTCTGCCTTCGGTTCGGGTCATGATCCCAGGGTCCTGGGATCAAGCCCCACGTAGGGCTCTCTGCTCAGCAGGGCCCTGCTTTCTCCCCTCTCTCTCTCTGCCTACCTGTGATTGCTCTCTCTCTGTCAAATAAATGAAAAATCTTAAAAAAAAAAAAAAGAGAGAGAGAGAACATAGAACCCATGTTTAATTTCAGGCCCATTACCACAAAATATTTCATTTATTCATGATTATCAAATCCATATATCTTCATGAAATAATAATAGGAAATTCACAAAAGTTTAGGTAAGAATATAGGTCTGATTTTCAAAGTGCTGTCATTTTTCTTGCTACCCATCAGGCAGGAAAATGCCACTCTATTTCCCAGTGTTGGTATTGGGGCCTCTCACGTCCATATTCATTCCAGGCCAAAGAGAAGGGGGATTTATAGATATGCTCTTTCAAAATATGGGGATAGTTTAGCATATATGTAAATGACGGATGGAGAAGATGTACACGTTTTCAAGAAACAACTAATTTTAAGTAAGTTGTGTAAAGACCAAATTCCTGGAGCCCTTCACCTGTTCCAACCCATTGCCTTGAACAGTTGGGGACCAGTGCTGTGTTTCTGGGTTTAGCAAATCTTTCTCCGAGGGAGGAAGGACTGTGAAGAAGGAGAATCAGCAAATTGCATGGCCAAGGCACAGCTGTCAATTTAAAGGAGACTTCCCCCGAGGTTCAGAAGTCAATAGAGATAGAGAGGATAAAAACCAAATAAAGTGACCTCACCTAAATTCGAAAAAAAAAGGGGGTTGGGGGAGAACTCACTAGCAGTTGACTGGCAGGATAAAACATTAAACACGACATCAGCATGGTTTGCCTTTTTCTGATGGCTATTTTAAGGACATTTTAAATAATAAAGTACACACGGCAGTATGCACCATGACCATTAAAGTTTAGGGCAGATAAATTGAACATGTGGTATGATCATTCATAGCCACTTGAGAATGTGAGTTTTTGGCTATTAATATTACTTTTATGTTTTAACGTTTTTTAATTTTTTTTCTTTCTTTTTTTTTTTTTTTTGCTATGCCTTTGTATTTCTACTATATCCATATGTTCGTCTTTTTCTCTCTTTTATATTGTTTAACGTGTCCTCCTCACATGAAAGACTCTAGTGAGTAAATTTACCTTACCTAGTGAGGTAAATTTACCTAACAAGGAACACATGTCTTACTAATAATTTTAGACTTCTGCATTATTTTTAAATTTTCCCAATTAAATGAATAAATGCAAAACCAAAAGGAAAACAAAAACAAAAACACAATTCTTAAAGAGAATTCACTCTTTTATTAGTGCTGGAGAAGGACAATGCTAGGAAGCACAGGGATTATGTAGCCGAGGAAAAGAATAAGAAAACTTTTTCTCCACAAAAAAATTAAGGAAAATGAATAGCTAAAAGCTACAGATGCACTTGTAATGTGCTATCTTCTTGTTTTTTTAATATTTTATTTATTTATTTGACAGAGAGAGATCACAAGTAGGCAGAGAGGCAGGCAGAGAGAGAGAGAGAGAGGAGGAAGCAGGCTCCCTGCGGAGCAGAGAGCTCGATGCAGGGCTCCATCCCAGGACCCTGGGATCATGGCCCGAGCTGAAGGCAGAGGTCTTAACCCACTGAGCCACCCAGGTGCCCCAAATGTGCTATCTATTAATCTGGTATGAATTAGTGATGGACATCAGCCATAGAGATCATATACACCGATAACATTATAGAAAAGTTAAAAAAAAATGGTTCTGACCCACATTCTACATTTTCACCCCAGAATCGGCCCCCTTAATAGTCTGAGGGAAAAGCCACAGGGCGTTTTTAAAGCACTCTTAACAATAACCTGCACGTATCTGTCTCTGAGTCAAAACTGGGCCTGCAAACACAATCACGGACCCATCAACACACATTTATTGATACTGCACAGTAAATACGTCACTCAAGGAACACACAGCCGTGTGCCAGCTCCTCATCCTAATTGTCTATAATACAGTAGATAAGATGCAAGTTACTGTAATGTGACCTACAGAGTGAGTGCCGTACAAGAGATATGAATAAAGCATCCGGGTAGTTTGGAAAAGGAAGGGATTAGTTCCAGTGGGATACAGTAATCTACCGTTGGCATAGAAACCATGAGGAACCGCATCAAGTATTTGGGATGTGGCCCGTACAGTCATAGACGCCTGGTTCTGTAAGACAGACAGCCAACATATGTGAAAGCACTTGGTCACTGAAGTGATAACTGCTTTTCCTTTAATCATTTCAATTTCCACAAGCTTTAGTGTCTCTGCCAAAGCCATCCATTTTTAAAAAAAATTCTGCATAAGATTATTTTCTAATTTAATGTTTCTGCAGGATGGTATGGTCACATCTACAGATTTCACCGAATTACTGGCTTTATCCGAACAGCAGAGTGAGTGGATTGTGGGTAGAAATAAGTCCTTGTAGATCACCCTTAGATAAGGGCAAGGGGCACAGATGAGTCTTTAGAGAGTGACTCTGTGTGGCCATCACAGACACCTACAAAACAGAGCAATGTCGACTGCAAATGGCAAATCTGTCCCTGTAGGTCTGGGAAAAGAGGATACCATATGGTAATTATCTTTCTCTGCTTTCACTCATATGTGGAATATAAGGAAGAGCACGGAGAACCACGGGGGAAGGGAGGGAAACCTGAATGGGAAGAAATCAGAGAGGGAGACAAACCATGAGAAACTCTGGACTCCAGAAAACAAACTGAGGGTTACAGAAGGGAGAGGTATCGGGGATGGGGTAACTGGGTGATGGGTATTAAGAAGGGCAGGTGATGGGATGGGCACTGGGTGTTTTATGCAACTAATGAATCGTTGAGCACTACATCCAAAACTAATGATGTACTAAATGCTGGCTAATTGAACAACAACAACAAAAAAAAAGAGGATACTCTGACTTTTCATTGCTTTTGAAAGTTCAAGATGAGAACAGGTGCTCAACAGAAAGTGAAAGCTTTATTCTTTCTCACAGAGTTGTCTTGATTTTAAAGTACCACAAATACCCAAGACACAGAAAGCTCAGAGATATCTAGCACATGTTGGAAATGGGGGAGGGGAGGGGGAGGAACCTATATTAATATTCTATTAAAAAGCATTATTTGTTCCCTTGATTATAATCATAGCCTTATAAAAATCTCTTGTTTCCTTTCCAAACCTGATGAGAAATATGATTATTAGATTTACATTTACTGAGTGCTGTCAATGTGTGTCTAACCAAAAAAAATTGCTTCGATTATCCTGTGCCAAATGGAAGGATGCAAAATAATTCCTTAGAAAAAAGCCAGAGGTTTTTCAATTGTTTAGGGGGAAAAAAAAACAAGGCCCCTCTAGGCCTCCTTATTATATAGACAGCAGCGACTGACAAGCTGTATTAAAGTGAGGAGCCTTGAGAAAGCTATGTTATGAATCAAGAAGAAGAAGTGACTAACGTCTATATAAATGTTTCATAAGCCATCCAAATCAATGCTAACCCATTCCCCTTATTAGGATCTGGAGATATCAGACCAATTTTTTAAAATTAAAAAGTGATAAGCAGTGTACAAGAAAATGAATATCATAATTTATTTGATGTCATTTTAATGGATTCAATTTACTTTTTTCCTTTTTGCCAGTGTTGAGTTCAATTGTAGATGATAAGTCTTGGCTATTATTGTAAATATATCTTTTGTGCTCAAAATTACTTACAAAATGCTAATCAGGCTTATTTCCTGCTCAGTTCTATTAGCTTAGCCCTTGAAAGCATAGTTCCCAAGATTTAGAGACAGTTTTTGAATAGTCAAGATCTCCCTATGGCACTGGAAAATTAAATTCGGTTTCTTTCCTGCCTTTGCAGAACGCTTATTCCATCAGGAGTAATTTACTCTAATTAGGGGCTATGTGTTCTGAAAATATAAGTATTTCTCATGAAAAATTTAATGTTGTGTAGTCTTTATGTTCCTGTCAACTTCAAGAAGGAACTTACGACCAAAAGCATCTGATAGAAGAATGTCTTGGACCTCAGACGAGGCCCAGGGGAGATGTCTGCTGTTCCGATGGCAGGGACTCTAATTAGTTATCAGCCTACACGTTCTAGCCACATGACCAGATAATCACATAGTGTTTTCCATGTCTAATCTGTCTTCTGTACATGGTAGGAACTGATATTGTTTTAATCTCCCTGTCACAAGGTAACCTTTTGCCGAGAGACCGTACCAAGAGGGAGTGTCTTAATACCCAAAAGACATACCACTAGGCATAATATCAGAAAGAACCACTGAGGGTCATCAAGCTTGCATATCTAACAAGGTCTATTCAGAGGTCTTAGAAAATAATCTACTAAATTTGAAAACACAGATGACTGCTATGTCAGAGATGTTTTCTGGACTTCTATGATATCCCTGTGATGCATAAACCAGGCTGCACAACATTTGAGCTGCCTGGTGTATATCTTCTTACTTTGTACATCGTGGGAAGGCAAAGTGCCCTCAACTTGGAAACAACCCAGCCAAAAATCAAATGCTATCTCTGTTGACCTCTGTAGTCAGTGTCATTGTTCGGTAGATACTAAAATAACCAAGACAGAGGAACACAAAACCAAAAAGGATTCTGTAGGACGGACTCACAAGATAGAAGATATTTTAAGGTGTTCTTGCCTTGGTTTTGGCGTCAATTGCTTTAAACAGGTCAAATGAATTGTGTTGCACTGTTGACCATGAGCCACAACTCACCATCAGGGTGTCCTGGTGATCATCTTGGTAGCTAGATCGACCTCTGTTCACTAAAGGGCCAACTGCATCATGGATTTTAGATAGAAAATCTTGCTACCTTTAAAGTCAATTGGGATTTTCTCACTTATGCACTCTGAGGAACCTAAGCTGATTATTAAGCCTAAAATTATGTCTGGCTTTGTGACCCCATCTTTCATAAATTCCATGAGATTGTTATCATTTCAGAAACTAAAGGTTCAGAAATCATATCATGAGGTTACCAATTTCCCACAGAGGCTACTTCATAAAAATGAAAGGTATATTAGAATGATCCCTGAAGTGTTGCTATGATTTTCCCCAAATTATCTCTTTGCTCCTGAGGTCAATCCAGCTGTCTTCACTGATCAGAAGTATCAGTGTCAGTGAGGTATTCAAATGCAGGGCCTATAGAGCATATCAGATAGAATCATCAAAAATTCAGTCATGAATAATTCCAGTGGGTGTAATCTCTGGGTTCACCAATTTTCCTTCTCCAATTCTCTAGTTTCCTATTAATTAATTCACAACAATTTGATTCATAAGGGTTAAGAAGATTTTTTGAGATACATACATAAATCCAAGCCTACTAACCAACTGTTAGGTTGATCACTCTTCACTGTTTTTATTCAAGCTAAATCACATTTATTATTATATTTATCATCTCCTTTGGTGTTCTCATGTTCTTGTCACCTTAAAAAATTAAAACACAATTACATTCAGTGACTTAAATGGGTGTATTTGAAGACAAATAATTTTCAGGTCGTGCACGGCCTCCCTTGTGTTTCCTGTGCTTAAAAATACGATTGCATAATTTCAAACATGGTATTTGTGACATCTGTTTTCTAAACAGGTAACCGGGGTTTAAAGATACATATTTACTTACATTTGGACTCTCTCTTTGGAACCACACATCCTTATTTTTCTTGGATTGAAGAGAGAAGAGAACCATGTGTCACGCTACTATGAACCAAATGACATAGGTAATTAACCTAAAATGTGATTCAGTGGTTCAAAAAATTTTAACGTATCAGTTAAGTTTGGTTAAAAACATGAATTCCACCTACAGCAAAACCAAATATAATTTAAAATTAATCACATAATTTCTGCTTTCTCAGGTTACCTTACGGTCCAATTAGAATTGACGTTTCAGGGGCAAATTTCCCATATTTGATCAAATTTTATTTGTGAAATAGTACAGGGATAAAAATAGGAAAAGGAACAAAAAAACAATGATGAGAGAATGAGAGAATGGCAATATTGAATATCATACTAATCTGCAAAACTCATCCCATGCCTGTCTATCAGCGTTAGAGCTGGAAATCACATAGAACCATGCAATAAACAAGATTTCAGTTTCAATTTTAAAGGGTGGTCTACTTCACCCTGGTCGCCAAGCCATCACTCAGAACAAGAAAGAAATGATGCATCAGTATAGCCAAGCCAAGGTCAGGATAAAAGATTTCCACCTTAGGCCTGATACTTTCCAAAAGGCTTTTATGTTGCAAAATTTAACAGGGTGTGAAATAGCCAGGATTCACACTGGAAAGGGCCACTTGGCATCTTCTCCCTAGCAATAACCAACTTTAGGCCAACCTACGCACCACCACAACTGTTTCAAGCTCTTTCTTAGTATTCAAGCTTGGGTGTTTTGCCTTTCCCACAACAGGATAGGGGCTATTCCAGCAGATCTTCCAATTATGCTAACCACACACTCTGAAGTCCAAAAGAAGACCACACTCTAAAAGCCAGGAAAACTATTAGAGTAAAATGTGTTGATGCTAAGAGTTGGCAACCCTTTTGCCAACTTAAAACTCCCAAATTTTGGCTAGCTGTTATTTTCATTTCAGTTAAATTCAATATTTTATTCATTCCATGAGTGCACTGATAGCTATTTCAATAGCATTCCAATTAAAGTAACTGAGCAGAAGGTCTCTACATGTTCTCATAAATGAAAAAAGAAAAAAAAAACAAAAAAGCAATGGTTTATCTGTATTTTCTTATGACTAAGATCCAATTGGACTATGAATATATACACCAGCTGCATCACTGGCAAAAATGTCATCTCTTGATACACACAGGTGGGTTTCTTTTATGTTTTTATTTTACTTGTTGTCACCTTCCTATCTTTTCCTCAACTAGTCCAACTATGTACTTTTTAATGTCCCTATAATAATATTACGGTGATTTACATTTGCCATTATTTTACTCTTTTAAAAATTCCTATGGTATTATAATACCACTACAATTCCAGGGCCAACATAAGAGAAGTGTTATTAGAGATATTAACTTAGATTACATAACACAGGAGTTAACGATTTGCTAAATTTTACCAATGAGGAAGCCTACACATCTAAGGTATGTTTTAGTTGGACACAGGTATGCGTACATTACAAAATATTAGTAATAAAAATCGTTTTTCTCATTACATAAAACTAGCCAGTGTTGAAAAATAGAGAATATGCAGCAGAGACTTAGCTGGGAAATTATGTTCTTGTTCAAAGTCATACTATTAACAAAAATGCTTTTTTCTTTAACCATCCTTCTTAATTATTTTAACCTTTCTAATCATTTTGTTCCTCTCCTGATTTTGCTCCAACTACAGTTTTGCCAAATATTTTTGAATGACACACAGTGGAGCCTTAAATCTATTGTTTTGTGAACAACAATTTTGCTCTTTATGAATAATGAAATACATAATCCTTGTCAATCATTTATTCATTCAACACATATTTATTAAGCACTGTGTAACTAAAAAATCAAGATTTCATGATTATTGATACACACGTGAAATATATCTGAACAGTTGTAAAGCATGAACTGAACTTGAATTATTAAATATAAAATCTGTAACAAAAGGCACTGAAGTTCTTTGTCAGCCTGAAGCATTTGTCCATGCCTGGGTCACGTCCCATGGCATATCACATGGTCATCTGTTGCTTGGCACATAGCAGATGCTCAATAAATGTGTGTCTTTTAAGAAGAGGCACAGCTAAATTACTCAGATAACTAAGAGCCTCATTCCAGTTGGGATCATTAGGGAAAAAACCTCTGAAATGGAATTATCTCAACTAGACCTTGACACACACAAGTAGCTCTAAGGTGGGCTGTTTCCTTCCCCCCCCACCACCTAATTTAGTCTTTAATCTCTATCATGGCACTTGTCTTAGGTATATTAACCTATCTCTTTAGAGGTCCAATTCTTGTGCCTGCATATGTGAAATGTATTTTTCTCAATTGTTGCTCACGTCTCATGAAATCCTTATACTGTTGGAACTATATATAATCATTCCAGTTATGTATTAAGTAAATAATCTTGGATTTTTATCTTTATAAGCTTGTTTTACAAACAAAAGCATCATAGGGCTAATTTATAACTTTACTAAAGATTTCACATGGAAGAAAGCACATTCCTTGAGGACTACAGAGACCTTTTTTTTTGGTTCTGGAAAGAAATCTATAAACCTAAACTATAATCATGACATTTAAAAATAATCACCATAGTAACATACTCTCAAAATTTTCACCCTGCAGGAAGTTACTGCAGTTTCATTTACTAATATAGTTGAATTTTGAAAGGTGTTCACTTAAAATATCCATACACATAGACCTCTACATTTATGCAACCTCAGTGTTCAATGTTAATTCAAGTCAAGCAGTACCTGCCTTAGGGTTATCTAAAGCCACCTATTAATGAAGACTACATTATGTGTGTTTTGCTTAAAACACAGATGGTAAACTTTATACAGGGGCTTGTGACTGTGTTGTGTTTTGAGAGAAAATTCTGGAACATCTTGCCACCCACTAAGCCTTATCCTTCACCCATAAATTCTATGATATCGGTTGGCACACTTGTTTGGGGGCTTAGAAGATTTTAGAGGTAGGAAAGGGAAGTTAGTTAATGAGTGTCTAGTCTGTACCAGCCTGAATTCTAGATGCTGGGCATTGAGAGATTAGAAAGTCCTTGAAGAGATTACAGCCTAATGAGGAGAACAGATAAACAGACAATTACACTACAGCCCATTAACCATGTTGGCAGAGTCCAAATTGATAGAGTCATTCTGCAGGGCAATTGGGCAACATAGACGCTGTAAAAACATGCACACCCTTTGATCCAGCAAGCCTTCTTCTAGACATACATTTATCTCCAGGTACTTGGTTTCTTTGCTATGCTTTCCCCATACTTTTACTATGATCACGCATTCTTTTGCTATTATACCAGATTTGGAAACTGTGAAGTGCAGGATGGACAGAAAGGTGAAGGAAGACAGGAAATAAGGTTGTGATTAAGATTGGGAATCTTAGGATGTTCTCAGGGAATTTGGATTTTCTTTAAAAGAAGTAGGAGGGAAACAAAAACATGGGAGATTTGAAGCATTGGAAATCAAGTCTCCTACTAAGATGAGTTGTAGGTAGCTCTGTTTCTCTTCTTTGGCCACTGTTCTTATGATCCTAAGCCTTCCTCTTCTAAATGCATTTCTCCCTAAGACTCCAACCCTGCCCCTCTTCTCTTCTCTCTTCTCCTTCTCTCTGCAAACTCATTCATTCCAAAGCTCCCAGAAAATCCCCCCCCTTTTTTAAAGACAAATAGCATATCATTCATTTTCAGCATCCCCACTCTTCCAAAGATAAACTCTCACATTCCCATCTGCCTTATGCATAACTTGAAAACATACTGCTTCTCAAACCAGATTTACGATGTTCCTTCTGACACCAGCTCCATCTTCTGACTTTTCTATTTATTAATGCTACCACAGTTCTTCAAGTCATCTCAGTTCATTTACGAGCATTCCCATCCCCTGTTATTCTGTCTCCACCAAAGCAATCAATGGCCAGGATTTTATCACAGGGAAAAAAAAAAAAAAAAAAATGCAAGCAAAGGGAAGGAAAGGAAAGGGAGGGAAGTCTCTCCTTCCACGATAATAAACCATAAACTTACAGCTCTTCTAAGAAATAAAAGGAAAACTCCCAGTAATTAGAGCTAAAATAGATTCATCTTTGTGCTTATGGCTACTGAGCATTAAAGACAAGCTTAATTAAGGAAACATGTTGGGAATAGAATGTAAAGAATTAGATTCCTGAACACAGATTTTAGGGATTTATGAGGCTATCATATACTAATTTGTGAAGTTAAAAAAATATATATAGTCTCTTATGTAAACCCTGCAGCTTCTTTGAAGTGGGAATTTGAAGGCCAAATACACTTAAAAATTAAGTAAGATTATTCTTTGTTGTATGTGTGCCCCACTTTGTTATAAAAATTTATTGCAAAATGTCTAAAATTTCAGAGATAATTTAAAATTTTTTCTTGTGATGGATTTATAGAGGATGCTCACCAGATACCTGTGGATCATGACTTATATTCTAGCATAAGTTCTCTTTCTTGGCATTTCAGCTTCGGAAAGTTCACTTAGTATAGAGGTCACCGGATCGTATTGTAATGATTAGCCATAAAATAGGCATTCTCCATATTTACTGGCATAATAAATTATTTTTAAATCTGTCATTTTAATATATATTTAAATGTCAATATTATATTCAATTCATAGCTGTTTTACTTGGTTTATATATTTCCAGTGCCTATGGAAGCAAATTCCTGTGACACAACATTAGCTCTAGTTCTCTCGGGAAGACATATACACGCCTACATTTTGTTATGTTGAGGATGGGAAAAGGCCACCCTCACCCAAGTACAAAGTTTATGGCAACATCCAAATCTACTAACAGTTTAGACTCCACTGGAATTATCTTTATATTTCAGATGTGTGTGACCTGAATGCTGAAGCTTTATGCATCTGGACCACACATTCAGAGAAGATGAATATATAAAAGATGGGACAATATTAAATAAGAGTCCTTTATTTAGCATTGATATAAGAGCAAACAGTTTGGGGAGGAGGGGCAAAATGGCGGAGAAGTAGGAGACCTGTTTCAACTGGTCCCCTAAAGTGAGCTAAGTATCTACCATAACACTCTGAACACCCATGAAATCAGTCTGAGATGTAAGATGATACACTTCTGGATCTCTACAGGGGCAAAAGACAGCAGTGGAGAGGTAAAGCATACTGAGAACGATTGGACTGATATCTGAGGATAAACAGAAGGGGGAGGGAGTGACCAGAAGCGACACATTGGAAAGTAATACCCCAATACAAAAATGGCCTGTAATTGGGGATGAGCATTAACTTGGAGTCTAGTTAAAAGTCCTCAAAAAGAGCTAAAGGTCTTAAGGGGCAACTGGTAGAATCAGGCAGTCATGGGCTCGGGCCTAAGCCCATGGTCCCAGGATGGCCACTACCAGAGACCACCTGTGCCAGAGAAAGTGTCGTGTCGGAGCCTCCAGTTCCGGGTCCCAGAGCCGTGAGGGCCGCACAGCTTGAGGACATCTGGTGGGTGCTCTCTAGAACCATGGCCTTTTGCACTCAATGCTCACTGAGCCACCAAGGTCTGACCCGCGTTCTGCACCTGTGCCTGACATTGCTCCATGGGGGTGCTAACCAGTGGTCTCTAGCACCCGCCGAGAGTCTGAACACTCCCAGCCCGGACTTGAAGGAACTATCCCAGACAGTAGTCCCGGCAAAGGTGGCCACTGGAAGCGGGCTCGCTGGACCATCATCACTTGCAGTTTTGGCTTTGGGGTGCAGGGACAGGCAGGAGTTTTGGGCGACCCCTGAGACAGTGGCTGGGGATGTGCCCTGCCTGTGGGAGGTTGCATGGCTCAGCGGAGTTTGCAGAGGGGGCGACTGTGTGTTCTGGACCACCCAGAGGGTGAGACAGAGGTCTGGGTGCAGTTTGTTTTCCTCTAAACCTCCCAAAAGCCACAAAAAGACAACCGTCCAAGAACAAAAACCCCCAGAGAACAAAAGCCTGAAAAACTGGTTTCTACAGAGCCCAGCCCCTTGATAAGGGGCAGAAGGACTCAACCCCAGCAAGACTGTCTGAAAAACAATGTGGCAGGCCCCTCCCCCAGAAAACCAGCTGAAAGAATGAGAGGACAACCACCATAGGGTCACCATAAAACTGTAAAACCCCCGTAACAGGGGAAAGCAAGATATTAAGCTTCTGGTATTGCCCTAAAACCTGTGTATTTCATAGATACAGCTTTTATTTTTAATTCGCTCTTACTATTCTTGTTCTTTTTAAATTTTTTAAACCTACTTACCATTACAACTACAGGTTTAATACAACATATTCCATAATAACCTTTTAACTTGAACTTTTCTCATACATATACCTGTATTTTTTCTCTTCTATTTTATTTTTTTAATATACATATAGATATAAGCTTCAAGGTAATCCTTTTGCTCTAATCAATACTACCCCTACATATCAATCAGTTTTAATCTCTCTTTATCTCTGGAAAGTTGAGTCCTTAAACAAAGATATCAAGATACACCCAGGAAGAATCAAAATAACTTTCCTCGCCCACACTGAGGATTTAGAACCACCCTCCCATCTTTTTCTTCTGTCAGTGTTTCTGTGCTTTGTTTTTGTTCTGGTATTATATAAATCTTATATTGGGGTTCATTTTGACTGGGTTCTTTTTTTTTTTTTTTCTTGTCATTAACTTTTATTGGTCTTTTTGTCCATTTTTGTTTGTATACCTTATAAATCTTACCTTTGGGGCCCTTTCTAGCTGGATCTTCTGTTTTTTTGTTTTGTTTTTTCCTATCTCTCTCGTTTTCTGTTTTCTTTACATTTGGTGGTGACTTCCAATTGCTCGGAATTGTCAGAGTGCACCTTGCCTGGATCACAGTTGATATATTCAGCTACACATCCCCTCAACCACCTCTCACCAAAATGACTAGGAGTAGAAACACCCAACAGAGGAAAAATTCAGAGACTGTGCCCTCTCCATCAGAGCTATTGGATATGGACATAAACAGTATGTTGGAAAGGGAATTCAGGGTAACAATTATCCAGGCAATGGCTAGGTTGGAGAAAACCATTAGTGACCACATGGATTGATTAGGGAAGAAGTTAAGAATGCTATCAGTAAGATCCAATCTAACCTAAATACTCTAACAGCTAGGGTAACCCAGAAGATAAAAATAGTGATCTGGAAAACAAACTGATGGAGAAAAAGGATCAGGAAGAGGCCTGGAACAAACAGCTTAGAAGCCATGAAAACAGAATTAGGGAAATAAATAATGCCAGGAAAGGTTCCAATGTCAGAATTATTGGGATCCCTGAGGGGGTGGAGAAATAGAGAAGACTAGAAGGTACAATTGAACAAACTCTTGATGAAAATGTTCCTAGTCTGTGGAATGGAACCAGTGTTTCTGTCCTAGAGGTAGAAAGATCACCCCCCAAGATGAACAAATCTAGAAAGATCTTGAGGCACTTGATTGCAAGACTGATAGATCATAATTTTAGACAACAGCTCCTGAGGGCAGCTAGGAGGAAGAGATTTCTTATGTGCAGAGGAAGGTCCATCAGGATAATGTCAGACCTGTCCACAGAAATCTGGCAAGCCAAAAAGGGCGGGCAAAACATATTCAGGACACTAAATGAGAAGAATATGCAGTCAAGAATACTTTATCCAGCAAGGCTGGCATTCAAAATGGATGGAGAGATAAAGAGCTTCCAAGACCAGCAAGGTTTAAAAGAGTATGTGACCACCAAGCCAGCACCTCAAGAATTATTAAGGGGGGAGGGGTCTATAAAAGAAGAAAGAACCCAAGAGTGTCAAAGAACAGAAATTTATAGAGATAATCTATAGAAACAAGGACTTCATAGGCAACATGTCAATAAAAACGTATCTTTCAACAATCACAATCATCTTTAGGAAAGAATCACAATCAACAATCAACAATCAATGTGAACAGCCTCAACACTCCCATAAAATGGCACAGGGTTGCAGATTGGATAAAACCACAGGACCCGTCCATATGTTGTCTACAAGAGACCCATTTGGAACCTAAGGATACATCCAGACTGAAAGTGAAGGGATGGAGAAGCATCTTTCATGCCAATGGGCCTTAAAAGAAAGCTAGGAGAGACTCGCTCTTTTTAAACTAAAGACTGTTGTCACAGATAAAGAAGGACACTACACCATTCTTAAAGGGTCTATCCACCAAGAAATCTAACAATTATAAATATTTATGCCCCCAATATGGGAGCAGCCAACTACATAAGACAACTGTTAATCAAGTTAAAGAGTCATATTGATATGAATACATTAATAGTTGGGGATCGTAACATGCCACTCTCAGTAATAGACAGGTCATCCAAGCAGAAAATCCATAAAGAAACAAGAGCATTGAATGACACATTGGACCAGAAGGACCTCATAGATAAATACAGAACAGTCCACCCCAAAACAATAGAATTCTCATTCTTCTGAAGAACACATGGAACTTTCTCCAGAATAGACCACATACTGGGTGACAAATCAAGGCTCAACCAATACGAAAAGATTGAGATTATTCCCTGCATATTTTCAGACCACAGTGCTTTGAAACTGGAACTCAACCACAAGGAAAAGTTTGGAATGAATTCAAACACTTGGAACCTAAAGACCACACTGCTTAAGAATGCTTGGATTAACCAGGAGATCAAAGAAGAACTTAAACAATTCATGGAAACCAATGAGAATGAAGACACTTTAGTCCAAAACCTATGGGATACAGCAAAGGCAGTCCTAAGGGGAAAATACATAGCTATCCAAGCATCCCTCAAAAAAATTGAAAAATCCAGAATACACCAGCTCTCTTTACACCTTCAAGAACTGGAGAATCAATAACAAATTAAGCCAACCCCACACACAAAAAGGGAAAAAAATCAAGATTAGAGCAAAGATCAATGAGATAAAATCTAGGGATACAGTAGAACACATCAACAAAACTAGAAGCTGGTTTTTTTAAAAAAATCAATAAGAACAATAAACCATTGGCCAAACTAATCCAAAAGAAAAGAGAGAGGACCCAAATTAATAACATTATGAATGAAAAGGGAGAGATCACAACTAACACCAAGGAAATGGAAACAATCATCAGAAATTATTATCAACAGTTATATGTCAATAAGTTAAGAAACCTAGATGAAAGGGATGCATTCCTGGAAACCTATAAACTTCCAAACTGAATCAGGAAGAAACTGACAACCTGAATAGACCAATATCTAGGAACAAGATTGAAGCAGTGGTCAAAAACCTCCCAAAAAACAAGAGCCCAGGACCTGACAGATTACCTGGAGAATTCTACCAAAAGTTCAAAGAAGAAATAATACCTATTCTCCAGACACTGTTTCAAAAAAATAGAAACAGAAGGAAAACTTCCAGACTCTTTTTATGAAGCCAGCATTACCCTAATCTCCAAACCAGGCAAAGACTCCACCAAAAAGGAGAATTTCAGACCAATATTACTGATGAATACAGATGCCAGGATTCTCAACAAGATCCTAGCTAATAGGATCCAACAGTACATTAAAAAGATTATCCACCATGACCAGGTGGGATTCATCCCTGGGCTACAAGGATGGTTCAACATTTGCAAATCAATCAATGTGATAGAACAAGTCAATAAGAGAAAAGAGAAGAACCACATGGTCCTCTCAACTGATGCAGAAAAAAACATTTGACAAGTTATAGCATCCGTTCCTGATTAAAACGATTCAAGGTATAGGGATAGAGGGAACATTCCTCAACTTCATAAAATCTATCTATGAAAAACCCATGGAGAATATCATCCTCAATGGGGAAAAGCTGACGGCCTTCCCTTTCAGATCAGGAATACAACAAGGATGTCCACTCTTGCCACTGCTGTTCAACATAGTACTAGAAGTCCTACAACAGCAATCAGATAACAAAAAGAAATAAAAGGTATTCAAACTGGCAAAGAAGAATTCAAAATCTCTCTTTTCATAGATGAGATGATACTTTATATGGAAAACCCAAGACTCCACCCCCAAACTAGTGGAACTCATACAGCAATTCAGTAATGTGACAGGAAACAAAGTCAATGTACAGAAATCAGTTGCTTTCTCATACACTCACAATAAAAAAATAGAAAGGGAAAATTAGAGAATTGATTCCATTTACTATAGCACCAAGAACCATAAGATACCTGGGAATAAACCTAACCAAAGAGGTAAAGGATCTGTACCTGAAGAACTATAGAACACTCATGAAAGAAATTGCAGAAGACACACAAAAAGATGGAAGAGCATCCCACACTCATAGATCGGAAGAATAAACATTGTCAAAATGTCAATACTGCTTAGAGCCATCTAAACTTTCAATGCCATCCCGATCAAAATTTTTCAAAGAGCTGGAACAAACAATCTTAAAAATTTGTATGGAACTAGAAGAGACCCAAAATTGCTACGGAAATGTTGAAAAAGAAAAACAAAACTGGGAGCATCACATTGCCTGATTTCAAGATTTACTAAAAAGCTGTGATCACCAAGACAGCATGATAGTGGCACAAAAACATAGACCAGTGGAATAGAGTAGAGAGCCCAGATATGGACCCTCAACTCTATGGTCAAATAATCTTCGATAAAGTAGGAAAAAATATACAGTGGAAAAAAGACAGTCTCTTCAATAAATGGTGCTGAGAAAATTGGACCACTGTGTATAGAAGAATGAAACTTGACCATACTCTTACACCATACACAAAGATAAACTCGAAATGGATAAAAGATCTCAATGTGAGGCAGGAATCTATCAAAATCCTAGAGGAAAGCATAGGCAGTAACCTCTTCAAATCGGTCACAGCAACTTCTTTCAAGTTATGTCTCCAAAGGCAAAGGAAACAAAAGTGAAAATGAACTTTTGGGACTTCATCAAGATCAAAAAGTGTCTGCACAGCAAAGGAAACAGTCAACAACAAAAAAAAGAGGCAACCCAGGAATGGGAGAAGATATTTGCAAATGACACACAGACAAAGGGCTGATATCCAAGATCTATAAAGAACTCCTCAAACTCAACACACACAAAACAGATAATCACATCAAAAAATGGGCAGAAGACATGAACAGACACTTCTCCAAAGAAGACATATAAATGGTTAACAGACACATGAAAAAATGTTCATCTTCACTAGCCATCAGGGAGATTCAAATCAAAACTACATTGAGATACCACCTTACACAAGGTTGAATGGCCAAAATCAACAAGACAGTAAAAAACAAGTGTTGGAGAGGATGTGGAGAAAGGGGAACCCTCTTACACTGTTGATGGGAATGCAAGTTGGTGCAGTCACTTTGGAGAACAGTGTGGAGGTACCTTAAGAAATTAAAAATAGAGCTACCCTCTGACCCTGCAATGGCACTACTGGGTATTTTCCCCAAAGATACAGATTTAGTGAAAAGAAGGGCCATCTGTACCCCAATGTTCATAGCAGCAATGGCTACAGTCACCAAACTGTGGAAAGAACCAAGATGCCCTTCAACGGATGAAGATAAGGAAGATGTGGTCCATATACACTATGGAATATTATGCCTCCATCAGATAGGATGAATACCCAACTTTTGCAGCAACATGGATGGGACTGGAAGAAATTATGCTGAGTGAATTAAGTGAAGCAGAGAGAATCAATTATCATATGGTTTCACTTACTTGTGGAGCATAAGGAATAATATGGAGGACAGTGGGAGATGGAAAGGCAAAGTGAGTTGGGGGAAATCAGAGAAGGAGACAAACCATGAGAGACTATGGACTCTGAGAGACAAACTGAGGGTTTTGGAGGGGGGTCGTGGGGGGTGTGTTGAGCCTGGTGCTGGGTATTGTGGAGGATATGTATTGCATGGAGCACTGGGTGTGGTGAACAAACAATGAATTTTGGAACACTGAAAAAAATTAAATTAAACTTAAAAAAAAAAGAAAGAAAAAAAAAAGAAAAAAAGGAGTCATCACTTGACAACAATCTACCTAGGGCTGGCTCTTAAAAAAAAAAAAGAAAAAAGAAAAAAGAAAAAGAATAGGTAAACATTTTGCTGATTTTAACTGAAACAATTTCTAAACAAAAAAGAAAAGGAAAGGAAAGAAAAGAAAAGCCATATTCTTCCTAGATAATTCTAGAAGAGAGGATCCCTTTGCTTTTAAGACAGCAATTGGAAATGCACTGATTGGACTAAAATGAAAGAAATGTTTTGCAATTAACTTTGAGCAATTGTCAGATTCCAACAGCTATAGAAGGATATTATAAAGAAATCTTTAGGTAGGAAAGAAATTGAAATAATTAAGTATTAACCCATCCTGAACATCTCACTTTTAGGCAACAAAAAGCTTTTCTTAAGTGTCCTCTAAGAGCTAGACTGTGTGTCCTTCACCTAAAGAAATCATGTTGTGGAGGAATGATACTTGTTACAAGAAAGCTAACTTCAAATGCTATTTTCTTTAGCTTTATTATTTAATATAATCTAGATAGAATTCCTTGATTAGAGTTGCTTATGACAAAAGGGAGGTTTTTTCCCCCCAGGTTCCGATATCAATTTATAGTAATTTTTCTGCAAAAACATGACTCTCCTAAAAATTAATATAATATGTAATATATTATAATATATAATATATAATTAATCCTTTGTGCCTCAGTTTTAAGCTTTGCACAAAAAGGGTACACATGAGGTCTTTTAAAGATAAAATTAGAAATATCATACCTATTCCTACAGTAATTCTGAATTTCAGCTGCTCAAGCTGTTTGTTTGATTTCTGGGGACCCTCCAAGCTGCACTTCCATACTAAAGCCTATTACCAGGTAGTCTCCTCTACTGGTCAGCTCTTGCCTCTGGCACCTCAATACTGCCACTAGCTTTTTTACTGAATTAATTTTAATTAAATGCCTGAGCCTTGTTAGAAAGATGTTATTAATTTTGACACCAGCCTTCCTCACAAGACCCATTCAGTCCTTCCATTGAGTCCCTCTCAGGGGAAGGAGCTGGTCCTCTGTTCCCTGTAGCTTGTCCATTTCTCTACAATTGCATCTTTGGTGGGTTCCCCAAATGGCCTCATTACCAGCGGGAGCAGATGATTAGCTTGAATATCTCTCCCATGCCATATGAATCATTTATTGGGCAACTGCCAGGGTGTCACATACTATGCTAACTGCTCTCTCTATTATCTCATTCGTGCTACATATATTTACTAAAAGACCACATGTGCCAGGCCCTGCTCTCAGAACAAAAACACAGCACTGAGCAAGATAGACACACACTCTTTGCTCAGTGCATGGGATACATAGTGATGAGAAGAGGCAGGTTGGTAGACTCTGCCGACTGATTTTATACAACTATGAATTATTTCAATTACCCCCATGAAGTCCTTCATTTACAACTGAGACAATATAAGGTTCTTCTAAAAAAAAGTTATTAAGAAGATGTGGTTGCTTTTATGATCAAATTAAATCACCACAGCTAAGTAAAAACTTCTGCTGAGATTCAATTAAGAAGAATCATCTAAAAGGAGCTTTAGTTAGGGAATAAACAAAGCTAGACTTTGGAGGTAGAAGAGAAAAAAAGAGAGTAGGAGGTGACAGATGACGGTAGCTTTTGCAGAGTCATGTTGGGTCATAAAATGGAAACTGAAGACCAGTATGCAAAATATATATAGATATTTGAAGGGATCACAACAAACTTGAAATCTATACTTTATTCTGATGTGTTCTGAAATTATTAATAAGGGGAAAGACCCCACAAAGGTATTAATTAAACAAGCTTATTAATAACTCCTTTTTCTCATTCTTTTAAAAATTTAATAGACACCTGTCTAGAACTATATACTACAGACACAATGGGAACCACACAGACCAAATCTCTGTCCTGTATGGACATGTATGGATATGACTGGGATGAGGTCATGTCATAGGGGGTCTCTAAGCAGAGATAATCTAGAAGTATGAGGCAGAGGGGATCTGAAGGAGGAGGTGGGTGAATCATTCCAGGTGGGAAGAACAGCACATGCAAAGGTGTGTTGGGAACAAGTTTGTGTGTCCATGTGACCTAGAGGGGGCTGGTCAGACTGGAGATACAGAATGACTATGGTAAGCTTGGAGAGTTAGGGGTTCAGTTAGGTAAGTCCTGGTAAGAAGTGTAGATTACCTTCTTTTTGTGATGAAAAGCCACTGGATGGAAGAACATGATCCAACACCAACTTTTAAAATCTGGCTGCTGAATAATGCATTGCCAAGAGCAAGAAAAAACACAGAGAAACCAGCTAGGAGGGGACACAGATTCAAGGCAAGAGACGAGGGTGGCATAGGATGAGGGGAGCAGTGGATACAGACAGATGTGGTTAGACTGAGGATAGACACCGAAAGCAGAACTATCAAGAATTACTAGCTGATTCATTATGGATGGTGGTGCCTTACCTGAATTAGGGACGACTGGGGTAGGAACTGGCTTGGAAAGGAAGAGAAATCTGGAAAAGTTGGGAATCCTGCTTGTGCATGAAGATTCTCCTTTACATATGTTTGTACTCATGACATGAATGAAATGTTGACAAAGACTCTTCCATCTTAAGTTCCAGATCATTCTACATCAGGCTTTCTCAATTGCAGCACTACGTACAGGTTGGAGCGGATCAGTTTTTGTAGTGGGGCCTATCTTGTGCACTGTATGATGTTTAGGAGCATTCCTGGCCTCTACCCATATGACAAGAATAGCATCCTTTAAATCGTGTCATCCAAAAAAGTCTCCAAGCATTGTTGAATGCCCCCCCCACCCTCCAGGCAAGGGGAGGGCGGGGAGGGGGCAAAACTACCCCATTTGAAAACCACTTTTCTATTATATGTGAAACAAGAGCAGAAAATCAAAGTCAAGAGAGACCACTTCTGTAGTCTAAGAAAAATGGTCTCTCTGAATATAACAGAAGCTGGTTGTTAGTCATACCTTCTTAACACCCTCCCCACCAAAATATGCACAATATGGCAGGGTTACACAGAAAAAAAATATTACTGCAGTGTTAACCTTAGTTGCCAATATTTTGCAAACTGGACAAAGAAAGAAGTTGACAGTTTTGAGCTTTCTTACAGAAAATCCTGTGGCAAAAAGCAGTGAATAGTTCAGTGGTTCAGTGGTTCTTCCACAAAAGTGGATGCCAGTAAGGTCTCACAGATTTAAAAAATAGTAATAGTAAATTGACACAAAATATTCCTCCCTCCTCTAAAAAATGGTCATTAAAGAACAGTATAAATGTTTAGTAAGTGGTTGGATCTTCTTCTACATCGTGTTGTGTTAGTGCCCCTCATGAAGTTTCAATGGTACAACTTTGTTGAATATACACTAGCCTTTAGGGTTTTCAGCAGTGAAGATTTTTAGCCCATGGTGATGTTCCTAGATCTGTGGGGGGGCGGGAAATGACATACCAAAATTTGGTTGCATACTTTTCCTGTATTTACAAAGTACAGAAACTATTTTTTACTTAACTACCCAAGTTTTTAGTGTTTAAGATAACGAAGAAGATTTATGGAAGCAAAATCATTTCTAAGTGGCTATGTGTAGTAGACAGAAGAGTGGGTCTTGTACTTCTGGAACTTATTAATATATTACTTTACACAGCAAAAGGGATTTTGCAGATGTGAATGAATCGAGGATTCTGAAATGGGCAGATTATGCTGGTTTCTCTGAGTGAGCCCAATGTCCTCACAAGGATCCTTAAATGATGGAAGAGAGAGGTAGCAGGTCATACTAAGAGATTTGAAGGTGTGTGCTGCTAGCTTTGAGGATGGCAGAAGGCACCACCAGTCAACAGATGCTGGTGTCCTCTAGAAGCAGGACAAGGCAAGGTAATAAACTGTCCCCTAGATCTTCCAGATGGAATGCAGGACCGAGTAAGGGCAAGTTTGGAATTCTGACCTCTGGAATAGTAAGACAGTAGATCTGTGCTGCTTTAAACTATAGCTTTTGCAATAATTTGTTATAGCATCACTTTATAATATATGGAATAGAGTAAACATCTTTACCAGAAAGTCTCTATTTCTATCAATAAAAATATCTTTCAATTAACAGCTGTATCAGAGTTTGAAACCTACTAAAAAGCTAAGAAAAATCCATGTGAGTATTCCTACTCATGTATTCCACGGGCAAGTTTTAACTTTCAAATAGCATTTTGTTCTGACATACCTTCCAAACATCTTCAGGAAACATCAGGGTACTATTGAAATTTCCTCAATGACTAATAATCTCTTTTGATATTTCAAAAAAGGCTTTTATGTAAATAATGTCAGAGATTTGAAAAATAGCACTGAGCACTTGTATTTGATTCAAAGATCATAAATTTGAATACATGAATTCATATAAATTAGCAATCAGTCGGAAAATCTGCTTTATTTATTTCTTTTCTTCCTTCTTATCTGAAAAATAGGAACTACATTAATCAAAAAAAATAAATGCAGTGAAAATGAAATGCAAAAACCATCTTCATTAATATACTTAGGATAAAATTTCAAGTACATAAGTAAAAAAAAAATCTAGCATTTGACTCTCCATCACCATATTTTTGTTTTTCTGCTTTTTCTCACTCAAAAAGATCCCCATTTAGAGAGAGACAGAAGGTTTCTCAGTTCCTTGTACCACTAACAGTGGCTTACAAAAACGGGAGTATAAGTAAAATCAGTGGTTTCCACTAGGGAGACATGTTATCAACATGTAAATTATACTTGGATTAAGACATGGAACTCACTGAAGAGGTGTCGTGACACCTGATTCCAATCTGTCCTGATCCAGGAGAACCATGGAAATAGGGCAAAATGTGTCTGAGATCCAACTGACTCCAGAGCGAAGTGTTATGCTGAACTCCCGGTGCCATGTTTAGTCTCGTGCCATACAGAGACCAAGGGTGCAGATCCCACGGGTTATTTTAAGAACAACTGATTATCAGCTCTATGAAGTCATTATAGTTTAATAACCCGCAACTGTGATGATTTTGATCTGTGTTTATTATCTTAAAGAGCGAAGGAGAGCGTGATTAACATGCTGGGCTCAAAGCTAGGGACCTTACAAACAGTATCTTATTTAATCCTCATGACATTCCCTCCCAACAGTGACAGCAACCTCACTCTAGAGTTGAAAAATCTGGAGCTCTGGGTATTTGAGTAACTTGCCAAAGGTCAGACAAGCAGCGAGTGACAAAGTCAGAATTAGGAAAGAATGCAGATTTAGACACTGTCTGATGCTAGCGCCTGTGTTGTCTGTTAGGTCTGTCTTGAGTGTCCCACTCCATCCTGTCTCCACCCCGTTTCAGACATTGCGGACAGCTGCCAAAATGATTAGCGATGCCAAAAAAAACCCAGCCTCCAAAGAATGACAAAGAATTGAAATTGCCTTACTTTTTCTTAGGAAGAAGTGGATAGCAGAAGTAAGGATTAAGAAATATCAAAATGATTCAATAGATGTCACTACATTGACTCCATTAAAAAGTATCCATGATAGTCTAACTTTAATTATTTGTATTTTTACATATATAACAGTGTTAATAATTAAGATGAAATTCAGATATCTGTATTTAAAATGTTTTGACTGCACAACTCTGGGGATTGTAAAATGCAGCTACAAAATCTACGACATGACTGCCACGAAAAAGTGAAGATTAGTAACTCCTGCCTTGGATTAGGCTGGTTCCTATGACTTGCTTCTGATCGACAAAATGTGGCAGAAGCCACATTTAGAAGATACTATATGCCCTACGAGAGAGAGAGAGAGAGAGATCACAAGTAGGCAGAAAGGCAGGCAGAGAGAAAGGGGGAAGCAGGCTCCCTGGGAGCCTGATGTGGGGCTCGGTCCCAGGACCCTGAGCTCATGACCTGAGCGGAAGGCAGAGGCTTAATCCACTGAGCCACCCAGGCACCCCAAGGGTGTCAGATTCTTGATTTCAAATCAGGTTGGGATTTTGGGGTCATGGAATCAAGCCCCACACCCAGCTCTGCACTCATTGAGAAGTCTGCTTGGGATTCTCTCTCCCCCTTTGCTCTCCCCTGCCCCCATGTTAGCTAACTCTCTCTTTCTCAAATAAATAAATAAATATTTTTAAAAAAATGTAATAGAGGCTCTGTCTGCCTCTCTCTTGGAACCCTCACCCCAGAAGTGAGCCCCATGTTCTAAGGAAACCCAGGCCACATGCAGGTCTGATGCTACTAGATATAACTAAAGTCCCAGCCAGCTCCAGCACTGACCACTAGCCATGTGACTGAATGAGCCACCGATGATTGCAGTAAAATCCCTTCCAGCTGCTCCAGTTGAAGGGCACTGACTCAAGTACTGCATAGCATTCTTGTGAGCCCGGCTCAAATTGCATTCAGGAGCAAAACAGATAGGTATGTTGGTTTAAGTTAGTAAGTATATTAGCTTGCTATTAATTAAAACTAATTTTGTCGTAGGCTGCCATAACAAAATACCACATACTGAGTGGCTGAGCAATAGAAATGTATTTTCTTCCAGTGCTGGAGAATCAAGTCCAAGATCAGGGTTGAGTTCATTCTGAGGCCTCTCTCCTTGGTTATTGACAGCTGTCTTCTCCTTGTGTGTTCACATGGTCTTCCTTCTCTCTCCCTCTCTCTCTTTGTGTGAGAGTGGGTGAGAGAGAGAGTTCTAATCTCCTTTTCTTAGAAGGACCCCAGTGATATTAGGCTGGAGCCCACCCATGTTAACTTTATTACCCCTTTAACATCCACATCTCCAAACCCAGTCTCCTTTGGAGGTACAGGGGGTAAGGATTTCAATGTATGAAGTTTGTGGGGCGGACACAATTCAATCCATATCAGTATGTTTAGAGGCTGTTATTCAGGAATACATGTCTAGAATAACAATCATCCTACTTTATAATGAAAAACTAGCCAAATTTGTATCCTCTGGCATATTTACATAGGAAATATGTTAATGTCATTAATTAGTTAACATATTAACGAATTAAAGTATTAATCACCCAAGGTAATTGCTGTTGGAAGAGCAGTCATGGTCCTTAGCCGTCGTATCCGGGGCAGATGTCCTAGTAAAAATAACCACAACAGGGAGGAGAAGAGCCTTCCTTTACTGAGCTATGTCCATGAACTAAGTTTTCCCTAAATTCTTAGTACACAAAATCTCATTTAATCTTTACAACAACCTAAAAAGAAAGTCTTACCATCCTGGGGTGAGCGTCGAGATAAGGGAGCCTATGTGAGGAAAGAAGGAAGAGGGCATGAAGGCAGTGGTAGCTGAGCACCTGAGGAGGTCAGGAGGCTTCACGTGGGAAGCAAGCATGGACTGAGATCCCGGCTCTCCAAACACTAGCTTTTTTTTTTTTAAAGATTTTACTTATTTATTTGACACACAGAGAGATCACAAGTAGGCAGAGTGGCAGGCAGAGCGGGGGTGGGGGAGGAAGCAGACTCCCTGCTGAGGAGAGCCCCATGTGGGCTCGATCCCAGGACCCTGAGATCATGACCTGAGCAAAAGGCAGCAGCTTAACCCACTGAGCCACCCAGGTGCCCCCCCAAACACTAGCTTTTGGATCTTGAGAAATAAGATCAGTGAGTGGCCCGAAGTCAATCAGGTAAGGCTGAGCTGAGATGAAATGTACCTCAGGGTTCCTTCCACTGTCATTGTTCTTTTGTAAAAACAGTCTTTCAAAACAAGCCCCAGAGGATTCTAAGCAAACTTTGTTTATTCATCTATCTGCTGTCGTCCTCGGTACCGAAAACCTGCACAACCGTGTCACCAACTAGAAAACAAACAAACAAACCGTGATTAGAGAGAGTGCCTCATGGGGTATGAGGGATGCCCATCAGGTAAGATATTTGCTTGGGGATGGCTAAATCACCCCTAAAACCTGGTCTCTGCATGAAATACTGAGATGCTGGGGCTTTCTGTGAATATTTGTTAATGCAACAAGAAATCCCTGAGATGGGAGGTCGAGGTGTGAACTCTGGGGTGGCTGCCACACAATTTCAAGTAAACATTTTCAGAAGCATTTGTATTTCTTAAATAACAGTTGACAGGGGCATGAAGGAAAGAAACCACTGGATGTTTGTTCTGCATCCCATGACTGGCTCCTTCTAGAACCATTCTGTTAGCAGGGAATTTTGTTTTTCTTTCCTCTCCTTCTTGACAGTGACAGCTCCTGGGGTGGCAGATGGGCCCTGTCAGACAGGAGTCGCCACTGCTGAGAACTGGACAGGCCAGCAGGCTTGCGGACCTGGGCTGTGACTCTGCACACTGCCTCGGCTTGAGGAAAATCATTTTCTGAAAGGCTGCCTATGCTCTGTGCTGGTTTGACCCCATCTCCTCTTGGAGTTATGTTGGTGAGTAAGTCAGTCAGCTTGCCCGGTGTGGTAATGTGTGAAACCTTTCCTCCCCACAGTCGGTGGTGTTCGTGGGCTAATCATTTTCGATGTATTTTCCTACATCACTCAGTTACATGGGTGCATTTAAAAAAAAAAAAAAAAAAAGTTGAATTTCCTAAGGTGTTGTACACTGACTAAAAAATTATGTCTTTAAATGTTGCATGAAGACTACCTTACTCAGCTGGGCTCCTCATGAGAACAAAAAGCATTTCCCAATTTCCCATTTATTGGTGAGGTAAATACCTCTCGGTTGTACCAGATATGTCACTGAGGATTTATTTAATGATCAGACAAAGAGAGAGAGAAGCCTTATAGATCCTGTAACCCAAGTGTTCTTCCTCAACTCCACAAATATCCAGTCACGGTAAAGATGTCACTGATAGAAAAACCTAACACGCCACCATGAATTTCCACACGAAGATGCACATCTAAGTCAAGCAATGATCTAAGCCAAATTATTCTTTATTGCTTTGTTGTTTTATTTTTTTATTAGTTACTATAATTATTCATGCAATTATTATTTACCTAATAGAAAAGGGTACAAGAAGATGTAGCTGTGCAGGCAGAAATCATAAAATCTATGATATGGGTGACTGGGACTCAGGGTTTAAAATTAAGTATTTAAGTGTGCAGAACACCCAGCTAACACGACTGAAAAGCAAAGGGTAAGGTGAAGTTCAGCAGAGATCAAAAGCTGGTAAACCCCGTCAATGTTTGTGAGTACAGTAAGTGGGTACACAGGGAAAGAGTAGTCAGGTCTAATCCAAAAACATCATTCCCTAAACTTTACCCATTTCTGAAGCTTCCCTCAAATCTGGACATGCCTTTCATCTGCTTTTTCTCTAACTCATGGAAGCTCTGCTTGAGCATTCTCTGGTATAACACCAGGGACTTCACTTGGATTTCCGTGTTTCCAGTGTCAGGGGAGAAGGCATACAACTATGCTGTTTCTTTCTTTCTTTTTTCTTTTTTTTTTTTTTTAAAGATTTTATTTATTTATTTGACAGACAGAGATCATAAGTAGGCAGAGAGGCAGGCAGAGAGAGAGGAAGGGAAGCAGGCTCCCCGCCGAGCTTAGAGCCTGATGTGGGGCTCGATCCCAGGACCCTGGGATCATGACCCCAGCTAAAGGCAGAGGCTTCCCCCACTGAGCCACCCAGGCGCACCTATGCTGTTTCATCCCTGAGCAACTCCTGTTTCCCAAACATCATTCTTCAGATTCAATAAGGTTTCAGAGGCTGGTCCAGCAAGGCTGGATTCCCACTTCAGATCATTCTGAGGACAAGTGTTAAGACCGAAAGAGAGCTGACGATGTAAGCTTCCCGTGTGTCGTTCCCCCATGGACCGAGAGCGTACCAGGTAAAGCTGTGGTGCCGGGTGCGGGGAATAAATAGATAAAATGAGTCGCAGTTGTCTCCAGTAGCCTGCAGTAGAGCGGGAGAGGTGGAAGGTTACCGTATCACGGCATGTAACCCACCCGACCTGTGATGGACGAGGTGTGGATTGGCTGTTGGGCCCAGGATGGAGATGGTTTCAGAGAAGAAGTTACACCAGTGGCACAGCTATCTTTACCGAGATCCTATTACGGTCCAGACATGATGCTGAGTGCTTTATAATCACTATCTTGTTAAATATTCTCAGTGAATTGTGAAGAGGGTTTATTATTAACCCCATTTTAGGGATAAGGAAATTGAGGCTCGAGGATGTTAAGCAACTTGCCTCGCATCCTGCCGCTAACAAATGGTAAAGCCAAATCTTGAACCCCAGGCGAAAGACTGCAGCACTCAGAGGGCGTCGTTTGCTGCTTCACTGATAGCCCTCAAAAGAACAAACCCGATTTATCAAGCAGAAAAATAGAATGGGCAAGGTTTTCTACAATGGGTTTTCTGTAACAGAAATGTAACCCATTACACTGTTGCCCAAAGGCATTTTACCTTAACATAAACAATCTTGTTTTACGAATTGGGGATGTTCTAGAAAGTTCTAGTAAATGAAATTTCTGGAAATAGCCTCACTTTAAAAAAAAAAAATCAACTTTACTGAAGTACATGTTTCAGTTCTTTCTTCCCTCAGACAGCAGCCCTGGGTAAGCACTGCTCTGCTTTCTGCTAGTCTAGGTAAGCTCTGTTTGCTTTCAGAATTTTAAGTAAAGGGGGAATCATACAGTAGCCGCCCCTTTGTGTCTGGACTCTTTGGCTTAGCATAGCATCTTTGAGATTCATCCACATCAAACCACATTCTTGCTATTCTGTCCCTCTTCCTGCTGAGTACTATTCCTTTGCACAGCGACACCACAACTGTTTACCCATTCTCCCATTGATGCACAGTCAGGTTATTTCCAATTTTTGGCTGAAAATAGCACAAGTTTAAGATGGCATCTAGGAGTTCACTCTTCAGAAAAATGCTGCAGTGAATTATCTCATCACTGATCTGCTTTTCAAAGTCTGCAGAGCCCGTGAGTCTTTGGTCTTGGGCCTCTGATTCTGGCTCCAAGAACTCTCAGTGACTGCTCATGAAGCGTCCTTCAACTTTGACTCACATCCTCTATTTCTCCTTGGAGCTTGGCCAGTTTTGAGCCATGATTTTTGGCTTAATTCAAGTTGTTGAAGCTCAGAGGATCCCCTCAGTCTAAATTGACCGATAATAATATCCCATCTGGTCGCCACGAGCTGACGGTTTGAGGGTAGCAGCGAGCACCGCATGGGCCAATTCTCTCAAATTATCTCTCAGCTCTTCCTTTACCACCGATTTCTGAAACTAAGGGAATTCCTCCTTTGAATTACTCTTCTCTCCCATAGGCAATCACAACATGTTGGATTAGCAGAGACGAAAATTGCAATGCATGAGAAATGAAGAAACATCTTTATCATCGTGTTCTTTGACGGGACAAGACAAAACCGTGGAAATTAGTGTGGCCCAGCAAAGCTAGCTGCATCATCAGAATGCCGGAGGCGGGCAGCTTTCGGGCTACATCCTCTGGTCAAAGGCTCCCTCTCACAGACGAAGGGTTACAGCCTCCAGCTTTAAGCTAAATCCTTCCATCAGATCCACAATGGAGATATCTGGAAAGCTGCTTAAATGAAGTGCTATCTGTTGGGAGAGCAGAAGTGATAATCCGTGGAATCCTTTGGTGTTTCATGCTCTCCATCATTATTGGCATGTCGGACCTGACTGCATGGAAATGAGTTGAACCTCAGCAAAAGGATCTTGAAGTAGGTCAGACATTTATCATGGCAATAGATAGAAAATGCACTTTTTATTTGGCCATTTTTTCCCCAGACAGTAAGTTCCATTGAACTTGAAGTGACCCATGATTATAATAGGCATTTTATCTTCCAGCTGGGAAGGAGGAGGATTTGGGGACAGTACATTTACTGCCTTTTCTAAGGGCCTGGAAGGAATTTTTACAAACCATATCCTCCAAACATCTCCCCAGCTAATTTGATTTTTGCCGGATGCCATCCGCCATGATCCGATCGTGATGCAGTACCCATTCATGAACCCATGAAATGCCCTCTGCTCTTTTGGTTCATTTAAGCTAAAAGCAAACAAACAAACAAAAAACCCCAAAAATGATTTCCAATTACATTTTGAAATGCATATTTTTTAAAATCATCTTTACATAGAACTTGGGTAACTTAAGTCACAAGTTCTTGCCCTGCAGGAATCATCTCTGTGCAGCATTTGCCAGCGCCTCAGCATAGGATTTAGCCCCCGCACACCAACAGATGTGGTGCGTGGTTAGAGTCCTATGTTCGGGCCAGACTCAACAGGTCATTCGAGGCCTACCTCTCATTAGCTTTGCAACCTCGAGCAACTAATTTAGCCTCATTGTGCCTTGGGTTTACCATCTACCCCACGAGAATGATATATAATAATAGGATCTATCTTATAAGGTCACTGTGATGATAAAAGGAGATAGCAAACGCCTGGCAGGGAAGAAGCACTCAATAAATATTAGATGTTATTATTGCCCTGTTAGATCCTTTAGAGTCTCAAAGAGTTAAGTGTGCGGTTCAACCACCTTCCATGAGATACAGTCAACATAGTTGAGGGGCAGGGAAGTAAGGGGTCCCTGGAGACGAAGCAAGGAGGGTACCCGGCAACACGGCACACTATCCGCATTCTACACTGACATAGGTAGGCCTAAATGACGTGTCACTTAGAGGCAGCATCAGGTACAATGTTAATTGCGCAGAACAGTCATGTAGTGCAGCAGCGGTAAGAGCGGCATTAGGTCCGGCTGAGAGAATTGGCCAGAGAAGGGGGGGGGGGTAGCTGGAGCAGAGCATTCACAGATGGGGATGCACTAGACAGGCAATTCTCATCCCATATTTAAATAGTATGGAATCATATTCAGTAAAGTATTCCTCATATACACATTTTTCTTTATAATGCCAAAGTATTTGCTGTTGTAGCTAATTTGAGACGAGGTGGGATGGTAGTACATCCAAAGCACAGAAGGAAAAAAAAAAACAAACTGGGGGAATTTTGTTTATGAAGTTGACTCAGTCCATCATCAAGGAGCAATGTAGTTTAAGAATGGTCCCTGAAAAGGCAAAATGGAAAGGCATTTTAGAAACAAGGACAGTCCTATTTTAAGTGTTTGGACTAGCACTGACATTATCTTTTCTTTTCCTGGTGCAAAGGTTATTTCTGAGTACATTCTTGAGCAAATCCTGGGAACTAAACTTCTACCTCTTGCAACACAAATGCACATCATGTACAGTGGATCTCCACTTAATAGAGGACCTCACAAATCTGAGAATGACAGTGGCATCTAGACCCATGTGTCTTGTAGATGGTACCCCAACATCAGGAAGCCACAGTGAGGAAATACCAGGCAGAGTGCTATTTCTTTTTTCTTTTTTTTATATTTTATTTATTTGACAGACAGAGATTACAAGTAGACAGAGAGGCAGACAGAGAGAGAGAGGAAGGGAAGCAGGCTCCCCGCTGAGCAGAGAGCCCAATGATGCAGGGCTCGATCCCAGAACCCTGGGATCATGACCTGAGCCGAAGGCAGAGGCTCCAACCCACTGAGCCACCCAGGTGCCCCCAGAGTGCTATTTCCATCAGGGTAAACTATCAAAGAGAGGTTTATGATGTCACACTGGGTCAGAGCTATATTTATGACTGTCCAGCAAAGAGCACGTCTTTGCTCTGCCAACCAGAAGACTTTCATCTACCATAATTGCAGCCTAACCAATTTATTGTTTCCTTTAACAAGTAATATGTGATAAATATGCTTTAAAAATATCCAAAGTCTGGAAGAAATAAGGCTTTGGTTGATTGTATGTAGCATAAAAACACTGTTTCTTTGGTTTTAACAAGTTACTATTAGAAATAATGATTATGTCATTTTCTACATCTGAATAATCTACAACAGAGATTGGCCAACTTTAACTGTGAAGGGCTAGATAGTAAATATTTTCAGCTTTGTGAGCTGTATGGTCTCTGTTGCGTCTACCCAACACTGGCTGTAGTGAAAACGCAGCCCCACAGAATAAAAAAGACAAGAAATAACAAGTGTTGGCAAGGATGTAGAGAAAACCAAATGCTTGTGCACAGTTGGTGGGAATGTAAATTGGTGCAGCCACTGTGGCAAACCGTAAAGGTTCTGGAATTCTAACAGTTCTAACAGTAGAGGTTCTGGAGAAAAGTAAAAATAGAAATACCATATGACCCAGTGATTCCACTATTAGGTATTTACCCGAAGACAATGAAAACACTAATTTGAAAAGGTATATGCACCCGTATGTTTATTGAAGCATTTTTTTTTACAATAGCCAAGATATGGGAGCAACCTAGTGTCCATCGACAGATGAATGAATAAAGAAGATGTGGTATATAAACACAATGGAATATTACTCAGCCACAAAAAGGGATGAGTTCTTGCCATTTCCAACAAGCTGGATGGAGTTGGAAGGTATTATGCTAACTGAAATTAGTCAAAGACAAATACCTTATTTTTTCACTTATATGTGGAATCTAACAAACAAGACAAACAAAAAGCAGAAACAGACCCATACCTGGGGAGAACCAACTGATGATTGCCAGAGGAGAGAGGTGTGGGGTGATGGACGAAGTGGATGAAAGGAAATGGGAGGTACAGGCTTCCAGTTATGGATGAGTAAGCCATACAGATGGAAGGTACAGTTTAGAGGATAGAGTCATGGTATCGTAATAGCGTTGGGATGGTGACGGATGACAGCAGCACTCAGGGTGAGCACAGCATAATGTATAGACTTGCCAAACACTATGTTGAACACCTGAAACTAATATAACCTGGTGTGTCAACTACACTTCAATTAAAAAAAAGAAAGAAGGAAAAGAAAACACAGCCACAGGTAGTTACATACGTGAATGAGTGTGACTATGTTTAATTAAAATGTTATCAACAAAACCAGGCTGCAGACCAGTTTTGGTCATCAGGCTACAGTTTATCAACTCTTCATCTGTGATGAAGTTTTACCATGTGGTCATCGTTAGTCTGTCTTGTAGCTTTTGGTCTCTGTTTTTATAGCATGAATCACATCACCTTGAATAAAATAAAGGTAAAAATTGTAAGAACTTCTTCTTCTCTCTACCTCTTCTTAGCTATGGTCAAACAACATGCAAACTTCATTCTTTGGGACAGAAATAGTGTCAGGAGGGGAGATCGCAGGATCACGAGGGCCACAATCCCTTTTTCTTCTTTATCTAAAAATATGTTATTGAAAGAATGTATCTAACCAGAGAGAGAGAGAGAGAGAGAGAGAGAGAAATAGATTAAAAAATGGTGAATTTTGGAAGGCCATAAACCTCATAAGGATAGAGAGCAGGGAAACAAACAAATAGGATATGCTACACTAGGAACAGAAGGGAATAATAAATGTCAATGGGGGTGTTACTCTGGAAAGTTCATGATTGGATTTGTCTCTTTACATACAGTGGCAAGTAAGCTCAAGTGCCCAATATATTTTGGCTTATACTATTTTCTTTATAACCACTTTCTCATATGTTTTGGGGGCTGTGTATATATGGTTCCCAGATGCAGACTAGGGCAGGATTTTATCTTCAGAATTGAGATTCTCAATTAGATTTAACCCTTTCTGGGGTATAGGCACCACAAACCCCTCCCTCCCCATTCTATGCAATCTGCTCTGGGACCTATCTTCCTCCCTGAATCAAATGTGGTACCTTGAAGGACTTCCATTCTGGTAAGCCCCCTGCACAGACCCCTTAAATATCAACCCATGGAGGAAAAAATCAGCTGCAAATGTGTCTCCTGCATAGAGTTAAGTCCATTCTTGGGCTCCCTTATTTTCCCCAGAAGTCAGCTAAACTTTCATGTGAGTGGTGAGAACTCTTGGAAGCTGCCATCCAAATACTTTAGAAATGCCATTTAGCTGGTACTGTGGGGAGAGAACTTAAGAAAAATTCAGCACTGATAGAATTATATTTGTTCTTCATTCAATCTCTGTGAACTTTCTAGGCACTAGAGCATATTGCTTTTACTGTGCTGTCATTGCTGAAAACTAAATTGTACAAAAACTTTCATAATCACCCAGGAGAAGTCCTGAAGGGGTTGAGTATCACTGCACGAATCACAACACTGATACAGGCTTCTGGGCGTCCTGAGCCCCTCTTACTCGGTAGGCAGCCCTCGCAGCAGAGAGAGGAGGCCCCCACCCGACCAACAGGGCCACAGAGGGCAGACAGGACCTCCCAGGATTGCAGAGGGCAGACAGGACCTCCCAGGATTGCATGCCACTACCTCCTACAACGCATTTGTTTTACAAAAGAATGAAAATAAGGCCCAGAGGGTGAACTAACCCTCCCAAAGTCAGGAAGTCAGAATGGTGATATCGCAGAGTTGGGAAGGGACTAATTCTAGACTAGAGCTCTTTTTACTGTTTCCCTCTGGTGCTCATATACCAATTTAAAATAAAAGAGCCAAATGAGATAATGAAATTCATCAACTGACAGCTCAAAGCAAACGGGCTGCATTAAAAGCAAAGCCTTTCAAGGGGCGAACAGTGCAGGTGCCAGGAGGCTTAAAATAAAAGCTTGAAATGCCTTGACAGGAGAAAATTAAGCTCTTGGCTTCCTGTTATTCGCCCACTACCATCCATTTTTGGTGACTGTCTTCTCGTGGGTAAAATCAGAGTTTGTGGATGCTTTCTGTGATTAATAGTTAGACACAGACATTTTTAAAAAATATACAATTCTATGTACTTGAAGATCTGGCTAAACCTTCGCTACCAAATTTATAAATATTTTTGCCTACACTTCGAGTTTCATTACTTTATAGAATTAAGTGCATCAGCTCTGAAATGATTATATTCCCAAGACCTGGAGCACTGTCTGGTTATACAATAGGCCTCAGGAAACCTTCAGGGAATCCAGGCCAAAGAATTTTTTTTTCACTACTTTGAAACAGAAAAAGATTTCCACAAGTTGTAATAATAAAAATAATAATAATGATAATAGCTAGCATTTTTTAATGTCTATTATGGACAGGCACTGTTCTAAGGGATTTACAAGGATCTACTCATTTATTTCTCAAAACAGACCTCCAGGTACTATTAGTATCCATTAATTCAGAAAAAAAGAAATGGAGAAACAGAGATATTGAAGAAACCACAACATGGTGCCCAAACTAGAGAGTAAAGTTTCCAAGGTCAGCATTTAAACCCAAAGGCTGGCCTCTGAGTCCACCTTCTTAGCTAGAAACTGATATAGTAGGTTACTATATTTTTATTTTACTACACCAAATGCAACTAAGGCAAAATGAGATCCAAAATATTGTTATGTGATAGCTATTTTGTGAAACAGCATTAGCTATGATAGATGGTGGCCAGCTATAAAGAGTGTTAAGGATAGAGAATCTTCATTATTCCAACTTCACTGTTCTCCATGTAATAAAAGTACAAATAAATTTAGAATGCCCATTCCATTCCCCATCCTTAGAAGCACTTAGGAAAACTATAAAACAGACACAGAATATCATATAAAACAACTCTACCTCCAAGGATGATACCAAGACATTCTGTACAGGAATTCTGAAGTTCTTCATTCTGACACATCACCACGAACATGTATTCGTATAAAAGATCACTAAGAACCAAATTTAAGTCCATGAACTGACTCATTATATATCCAGAAAAAAACTACTCTATTTCAAAGAAGAGATTAAAATGAGCTTCCCTCTTCTTACATTTAAGAGAACAAAGTAAAGGGTCCAACAATTTCAAGCAGCTCTTCTTAAAGAAGATATACACAGTACTGAGTGAGTATCTATCTACTCTGGGCCTAGCGGCAATGTGGCCTTACAGGTACATGGCCCCTCTCCTGTGGGTCGCTGAAAGGCTCATGCGATCAAATGATCACAGGCAAAACTACAATGAGACTGAGTTAAGATAAAAAGGTGAACCTTGCTCTAAAAAATCTTTGAAGGTAGGACTTTATCTAGGATAATCCACGATGATTTTCCTGAGGAGGACGTGCTGTGCTAGGATCGAAAGAATGAGAAAAGGTTAAGAATTTATGCATCTTTAAAGATTTATGCATCTTTAACCTTTAAAAGGTTAAAGAATGAGAAATGGTTAAGAGTGGAGGGGAAGAAGAAGAAGAGCAAAGACACATGCAAAGACCCTAAGGGAAAGGTCTGAGCTCTTAGCCATTAACCTGGTTCCCAGAAAGCTGAGCACAAGTAGATGGGCCAGTAATGTGGCTACGTTATCCGTCGTTCTCAATCAAGTTCACTTAAATCAAACCCCACATAAAATAGTAACACGGTTGTTATGAGTTTGCATATTCCCTAAAAAAGATCCATTGAAATCTTAACCCTCAGTACCTCCGAATGGGACCTTACTAGGAAATCCTACAGAGTAGTCAAGTTAATGGGTTAAGAGATCAGGCTTTGAACAAGATTGCCAAGGATAAAAGACAAGACTGCCCAGGTAACTCTTCTCTGCTTCCCCTCTCAGAGAGGAAATAACAGTGTATACCTCACAGAGTTGTTAAGATTAACTGTGAAATGCTTAGACATTTTTCTCTGTACTCTTTCCTTGTAGCACAATGAAAATTCTCATGTTTTCATCTTAAAATTATAATAATGACAATAATAATGCTTTACTTGACCCACTTCAAATCAGCTTTAATTTCTTCCCATCCTTTTTATAAAAGAATGCCTTAAAATAAATGTTTATTCCTGCAGCCTACATTTCCCCTCCCCATTCTCTCTTATAACCACGAAGACCTCAGCCCCGTCACCCCAACAAAACCATTAGTCAAGACTACTGATAAACTTCCCATTAATTCGATAGTCTGTTCTCATCTTCATTTTACATTGCCCCATCTTCAGAATCTAACATGGTTCTTGTATGTTGCTACTTGCTACAAGTTTTTTTCACTTGGCTTCTAGAACATCATATTCTCATGATTTTCCTTCTATCTTCTTGGTTGTTCTTCCTGGTTCTGTTTGCTAATCTATTCACTTCTGTAAGATTTCTTAAAATAGAGGCCTTGGATCTCCACTCCTATCTTGATACACTCACTCCCTTGAGATGTCATCTAATCTTTCAGCCTTAAATATCACTCATGTCTTGATGCCTCCCACTTGTATAAATCCAGATGAGACCTTTCTCCAGGACTCTAGACTCATATATTGAACGGCCTACTCAACATCTCTACTTGGATGCATAAAAGATCTCTAAAACCTCCTTTGCCCAAACTGATCTCCTCATAGTCTTCCCCCAAAATGCACCACCTCTAGTCTTCACCATCTCAGTCAATGGCAACAACATATTTCCTGCTGTTCAGGACAAAAACCTTGGAGTCATCATAGATTCCTTACTTTTTTTTCCCCATCCCACATCCTTTTGCTTTCCACCTTCAGGATACACCCCAAATTCACCCACTTCTCACTCTTCCTTAATTAGGTACAGTCACCAGCATCTCTTGCTGAGATGACTGCAACAGTCCAACTGGTATACCTCCTTCTCCTCTCCCCTCCAACAGTCTGTTCTCCACATTGTATCAAGAATTGTTATAGGAGTGACTAGATGACTCAGTCATTTCTGCCCTTGGCTCAGATCGTGATCCTGGGGTCCTGGGATTGAGCCCCGCTCTTTGTCTCCCTCCTCAGCTCCTCCCTCTTGCCTTTCCCCCCTCCTCATGCTCTCTGTCTCTCAAATAAATAAGCAGAATCTTAAAAAACAAAACAGAGTTGCTATTCCTTTCCTCAAGACACTTTAATCAAACATGAAGAGTAGAAAATATATTTTGTGCAGAAGTGAAAAGAAAAATAGCAATATGGAAAAGATAGGATTTATAAGTATTGGGATATTAGAACAAAATTCAAAATGAACAAATATAATAATAATTGGAAGCAGACTTTAACAAATTTTCTGGTTTGTTTTTTTTTTTTTAATGAGTAAGGTTTTGATGAAACATCATTATAGAACCCAAAAGAGCAAGTTAAAATTTCATCTCTAAAAGACCCCACATAAAGCATAAACCATCAGCCATTGCTCATTCATATAAGATCTATTAATTGTGTAACTATAGTGTACTGGTCTGCTACAACAACAGGTAGTAATTGGGATTAATTTAATCATGGTGAAAAAAGGTTAGGTTTTATGAATACATATGTGTGACTAAAACAGGATCTTAGCACTTTTAACCCATCAAATAACAGGTGGTGAATAGCTCATATGCTTGCACTATAATTATGATTTAGAATAAGAGGTTATCAATAGTAGCTGCACATTGTTGTTGTTAGAGGGTGGAATTCAAACAATATTGTTGTTTAACTGATACAGGTGAGCAGTAATCTACCTACTCTCAAAACAAACGAACAAACAAAAACTAATGATTTTTTCCCAATTTCTTCCTCTTCCCCATTATCTATAGCCCACAAGGATCACTGTTCTTTCTGACCCTGTATGTTAGCAGACCATGCTACACAGTTGGGCACTTACATTTCTTTGTTAGCCTTTATGTTTTGCTCTATATATGCAAAATTCCTCTCCTCAGGTAAACTCTGAGTAAGCAACTCCAGGACCAGTTTTCCCTCTTCATTTCCTGGGGCTCTCAGAATAGTAAAAACATACATGGCATCTAGTTAACATCAGTTTATTAAAATACTCGACAAGATAACCTCTATGCTTTAACACCGTTTCCCCTTCAGAAACCAAAGTAACAGTTAACAATAAATAGTCTTAGAGTAATTTATGATGATCTCTGATATTTTAAAGGGATTTGCACTTAAACTTTCCCTTTTTCTACCTTGCTTTGCATATTTTTCAAGGACCCTGCAAATGGCCTAAATCTTTCAGTTGGTTCTTTTTATTCAGAGATACAGAAAATTTCTAATTTCCAAGGATAAAAGTAACGGTACGATATCACTTGCACATACCGGCAAAACCGCCATTTTATTACCCTCTAAAGTAGGTAAGACCTGATCAAATTATTCTGGATAGCATCTGCAGAAACCTTAAACCACCCATAGAACTCACAATGGGTTGACATAGCTGACTATTTCCAAATCTTTCGCAACGTCTCTCATATTTTTATGGTTTGTCATCTCCCACAGAGTGCTTCTTTCAGTCTGTAGCTTTCTTTCTACATGAAAACTGACTTTGCTTCTCTCCTGCTGCTTATGAGTAAACTCCCTGGCGTGTTTGCAATTTATTGTGATCTATTTGCCTCTTTCCAATAAAGATAAATTCTACAGCCCCTCTTAAAGCAACCAACGTGAAAAAAGCCTTCAGAGTGATTTTAGTAACAAGCGAAGGGCACTGCATACAGTTAGTACTAAATACATGCTCTGTAACTGTAAATTGTTTATCATCCGGCCATTTTCCTATAGGGAATGCTGAACAAGAACTTATTATCTAGGGAGAGGTAGCAAGAAGTGGCAATGAGAAAGAAAAAGGGAGGGTTACTGTTATTTTTCTTCAACTTCTACTTTTATTAAGTCCACAAAAACTTTTGCTTTGCCTAACTAAAAATTTTCTCTAAAATTGTGCCAGAAAGATCCAGGGATGGCGATTGGCTGAAGATGTATTAGGATGACTCATGACCACGGTCCAGACTCATAATCCAGATGTGGGTTTCTTCTCCAACTTCCTGGTGCCTCGTAATTTATGCTATAGCTACCTCCAGTGTGCTGCACCATTTCACACCTTTGTCCCTCCCAGACCCATCAGCATGGAATAATCTTCCACATATCATCTACCTGAAAAACTCATCTCCATTGTTGCAAAATTAGCCCTGGCATCAGTGTGTATCAAGCTTCTTTCCAAACATGCTCATCAACTGTAAGTTTATTACTTACTCCTCAGAGTAAAGCGTGCAAACATCTTTGCTACTTGTGCTTCCTTCATTTCCCTGTAGTCTACTCATTTGTTTAAATGCCTATGTGGCTTATTACACACTTTTTAAAGCCAGGGTCCATGGCGCTCAGATCTTTTGACCCACTCTGCCTATCACAGCACCTGACACAAATTAAGTGTTCAATTAATAACGTGTGGAATGTTAACAGTGCAGAGGACTTAAAAATATTTTTGAACATGCTGCTTTATCCTCAGCACAAATTGGGAGTCAGAGAACTTTCCTTATACCCTCTCACCAATTCGTAGTCCTCTGAGAAAGTCATCTGATTTAGAGTCGTATCGGTGGGAAGGTAAGCAAACTAGATTTTTAAAGATGGAGTTTTAATAGAAGAAAGTTTAACATTGTAAATTTATATAAATAACAAAAATGAGACAAAGTGTGGGCTGTCAACAGAATATATGAATGGGCTAATCATAATTAGTGGATATGAACACTGTGTAGTTTATAATTAAAATAAATTATTCCTTATAAACATGCATGCCATATATATATATATATATATATATATATATATGATATGGATGCTTCTTAAAGATGAAAAAAATGCCTTAACTGGTTAAAACTTCTCTTTTCTTAGCATTGACAGTCTACATATTGAAACCATTGTCAAGAGGTAATGCCAGTGCACAAGAGCTGTTACAGGAAGGAGGATGGCCCACTCAGGTTGCTGAAAGAGGTAAATGATGAGCCCAGAGAAGGAGGAAAGGGCCAAACTAGGTTAGGTTTTGAAAAGTATGTTATATGGTCGTATCTTTACTCTCAGAGTGGGGAGAAGCCATCAATGCTTTTAAGCAGATTTCAATGTGAAGAAATTCGTTATGAAGTAATTTCTTTGGCTCAAGTAAAGGAGATGAATTGGAAAGTGGGCCATGGTAGATATGCTGGGAGGCCCGTTGGGAGAGCATTTCAGTGGATTAGGGGATAAATGATGCAAACAAAAAGTAATGCCAAGGGTCACTTGGGTGACTCAGGTGGTTAAGTATTCAACTCTTGATTTTGGCTCAGGATGCTGAGATCGACCTCTGTATCGGGCCTGCCCTGGGCATGGAGCCTGCTTAAGATTCTCTCTCTCTCTCCCTCTGCCCTCCTCCCACCAAAAAAAGAGGAAATGCCAAGAATGTCTTCACTTGGGCTTTCTGTGTTCTACCACTGAAATTTTAACAATATAACTCAAATGAAAATATGTGAATATACCCTATAGGGGGAAAACAGTGATTTGGAACTTGAGGAATTAAGAGCACATTAAATCTCTCTCTCTCTCTCTCTCTCACACACACACACACACACACACACACAAACACACACACACACTTTCTGGAATAATGAGGTTTAGCGTTGGCTATGAATAAATCAAACTCTAGTACTGTGGGAGAAACAGGTACCCTGGAATCATAAACAGAGATTCAGAAATTTCCGAATGAGAAATGGGGTGGAGGAAAAAATATTATTGCTCTTTCCAAAACTGCTCATTCAGGTTTTATGAGATAGAACTGAAAGGAATCTTTATATCATCAGAAAAATTTCTTAGGTCCTTGTGGGTTTCAATGAATTATGTTTAATAGACTAGCTGGGTAATCAAATTATAAAAATTTGGAAGAGACATGCCAACCTTTCCATGTAAGGTGTTCAAGAGTGATTTCTTCTTTATTTTCTTTGTTTTGTGGTTGTAATCAGATTCAGAACATGAAGTGTCATTAGTCACATATGAAAATGACACTCCCACCATGACTTATGGAAAAGGCTAAGGCAATTCTGACCTCTGACAATAGCTACAGTCCTTTTACCTTATCCCCACAAACATATTACTTTGTTTCATCAACTACAGCAGTTGTGTGAATTTCAATAATGTTCACATATAATACTTAAATATCACCATGGCATAAGGACAATGGTAAGTTAAATTTGAAAAAATAAAATTATTTTAAAAATTGGGTTTGTCTTCCTTTCTGGAGATCCAGTAAGGGAATTCAGAAAACACATTAGCATGTATCATTAGGTATAATGTAATCACAACATATTAGCATGTTTTAGACTCATGAATTGAATCTGAGTTTGATCAGCTATGTTACTTCATGGAGATAAAATTATTGTCACAATGTAAGTCTAAAGGAATTGACTACAACAGGGAAAAGGAAACAAATTGAGTACATGTGTGGAATACAGTGAAATTTTTAATTCTTACCTTTGCATCTCAATTGAAGATTTTAGGAAAGAAAATGTAGTACTTAAGGCATTTTACAGAAAAGTCTATTAGAACAATTCATTCTGCATATAAACAATTTGTTAAGGACTATGATTTTGCAAGCTTTACTCAGTGAATCAGGTATAAACTTTAACCTCTAACTTTAACCTTTATTACTTTTTACTAAAAAGTGATAAAATATGGAGTGCAGAATAGTAAAATGAAAATGAACTGAGTGTTTTACATTATTTAGAAATATAATGGCTCCTTTAACATAGTGGTGCTAAGACCTTATATACACAAACACAATTAACAAGAAGAAGAAAGGGATAAATGGACAAGAGCACAGAATATCAAATAAATAGCATATAGCCTGTAGAATTATACTTTAGAAGATTGACTCCATTTTTAAAAGAATTCACATCAAATAAACAGTTTATTCTTGGGGGCCATGTTTTAGGTTAGATAACATATATTTTCATTATTAATGACAAAGAAGAAGAAGCAGATAATAAAAACAAAACATTGTCAACAGTGCTGTTTCTACATTTCTCCAAAAGTATTTGCAATTATCTGTTCTACTATATTTTAAATTCGAACTTGAACCCCTGGAATTTATTTATGGTATCTGCATAACTTTAAAAAAAAGACAAATATCAACATTAGGAATATCAAAATTAAGAATCTACTTTTTTTTCTACCAAACTAAACTCTAAGAATAAGCACAAAAACAGTTATCTTTTGTTGTAGGTTATTAGCCAACTGGCCAGAGAGTGGGTTAGCATAGAATCGTTTGTAAGCTCCAACAGAGAAGAAATATAATTCTGAAGTCAACACTCAGGGAAAAATAAATGTGCAAGTAATGGCAGCACAGGCTGTTCTCATGTACAATCAATAATAAAACGACGTGTACAAGAATTAAGAGTTTGTGAAAAAGAAATCTCTCACAAGTGATTTTCAGCTATTAATTGGACAGGTAAAGATACTGATGAATGAAAATGATTTCACTTTTAACTTTATCCTGCAGGATTCTGAGTAAGGAAGAACTAGTGGTGTTTGCTTTGGAAATACAGGAAATAACTCCTTAAGTCCTGAAATTTCCCAGGAGAGATCATGAAATTATTTAGAATATTTATTTTGGCTTTAATTGATTGTCTAGAACAAAATCTTAAAGCTTCTTTGGAGGGTGTGTAAAGAAAAGAATAGGAGTGAGATGTCTACTGAACTTTATCTATTTAAAGACCAAATCCTCTTTTACAAAATGGACAGTCCTTATTGTTCTTTAATTAGCAGGTTAGTGCATGGGTTTCATTAAAAGTGCAGTGGGATTCAGCCCTGGATGGCTGTCACACGCAGCCCAGAAAGCAAACATTTCCGAAGTGGATGGCGCATATACTTAAAACCATTAGGAAAAAACAAAACCCCACATGACCGCCTTGCATTTTTCTTTGTTTGAACGGGTCTATACTGCAGTGCACCATGAGTCCAGAGTACAGATAAGGAAAGTATTCCTCGAAGCAGATACAGTATCCCATAATTAGGATCACCCTATTTGTAATATAGAAAATAACAGTTTTTAATACTGATGTTGCTCTGGTACGTTTTATAGTTGACCAGTTTGGAACGTATTTTGTTTGTTTCATTTTTACATAACACTTTAATATCCCCTAATATTTTCCACTATAAGAATCTGCTTTTGTTTACCAAACACCATTTTCATATTTCTATGTCCTGTAACTACTCTTCATCCCGATTTCTCATCATTCCCTTTTGGCAGATGGGATAACAGAGGCTCCATAACTCAGAAAACTCTACCAGGTAACAACTGGCAGAAGGATTCCTGCCCCCTCCCCCCACCCCCCAACTCATTCTACCCTATACATGACAGCCAGATGGTCCAGCGATTTGATATACTATACCCATCTGAATACTGATTTAACAGTCTGTCAGTAGAAGCATTACACTGTTTTGTAACTCTGGTATACAATTACATTTTAGACCTCATTCTTCCAAGTTAGCAAAAGAGTCTTCCCATCTTCCTGAAAAGATATAGTCAGTGGAAACTCAAGAAGAAAAAAGATTTCCATGAAAGTATTTGTTTCTCTCTACCCCGGAGAGCCTGAAAAAATATTCCTGAACATTCCCAACTGACTTCATTTATGATCACTTTTCAGCCTAACTTTCTCCCCAACTGTTGGATGGCACTGTGCCCACTAACAAGGCACTATACCAATTTCTCTAGGACACACATGCCAATCAAATGTGAGATTCAACAGAAAACATTGCAAAGGCCATCTCTTTCGCAGGGCATCCATTATCTCCAGCAGCAACATGCATTAACACCAAATACATCTTGAGGACCAAAATTAAAATTGTGAAACACCGAAGAAAATTCAGCATGGTAGCTATAATGCTTGAATTGGAGCAACGGACGGGCTGAATTCGAGGAGGCCCATGGAAACCCATTAAGCATACACGTATCCTACTGCTTAAAAATGTCTTTGGAATTTGAAGTGATTTAGGAAAACAGTAACAACCTAGTATTATAAGAGTAAACTGTGTCATCCTAAAATTAGAGGCGAGCCCAATTAAAAGAGTGACAACCAGAAACAGTAGCTGGATAGATTCCAAAGCCACATTCACAGAAACTTAGGGGTATGCCATACATTTGAAACATATATTTGAATGTTTACAACATTCAAATTAATTGCTATTGCCTTACTTGACCAGCCCTTTCCCACGCAGATCTAAATGTCCAGATGTGCATTCTTGAGTGTATACCTTAGTTCTTAGGCATATGTCTATGATCCCAATAATTGCTACTTTGGAAATTTCACTCCCCAAAAAGCATTGCATCTTGTCCAACCCTCTCACTTCACCAGGAAGGAAAGAAATTCCGACAACTAACTAACTAGGATCAAAGTAAGAATTCAGTTCCAGCTATCTCCTATTCTTGGTCTAGTGAGCTCTGAATTACGTGAAGATTTATTTCTCTTTACTTAGTTTCTATGTTATATTCAAATTTTAAATATAATCTATCTCCTATTCTTGGTCTAGTGAGCTCTGAATTACGTGAAGATTTATTTCTCTTTACTTAGTTTCTATGTTATATTCAAATTTTAAATATAATATGGCCTGTTTTCATGCTATATACATATATAATAACACACAATAAGATATTCATAGTGATAGTGACAGGTACTTTGTACCTAATCAATAAATACTTACTGATTATTTATGCAGTTTTATTTTCTCGATGTCTAAACAGTGAATTTTCTTATGTCTATTAAAATTTATGTTCCTGTGGACATTAAACCCATGACTGACAAAATAAAATGCAATAAGACACAAGAGTCCACACGAGATGTGTTTGTCTGGATGGGCACCTGCTTTCTTATGTCCCATGTATACCTCTGTCTTAGTACTTCGCAGTCTCTACTATTCATTTGTCTAGTACCCACTCTGGAAGGAAAGTTCGTTAAGGGCAGGTGCTGAAGAGTTGGTGCCCAATAAATGTTTGCTAAATGAAGGGACAAATAAATGCATGGGCTGGTATACCCCATGGGTTGCTAAAATGACCCCTGGTTAACTCTACTGATTGTCTTCGTCATGCCTGGTTTTGTTTCCAAAGATTTCTCATAGAAACTAAAGCATGTGAATAAGACATTTCTTTTAATCGTTCATTCATGACAACAACCTTTTTTTCTTTTCTTTTTCTTTTTCTTTTTTTTTTTTTTAACTCATGGGCATGAACTATTAAGGCCTCTCAGAGGAAATTATTTTAATTACAGAAATCAGAACAGCTTAATTGGACGTGTGCAATGTGAGCATTTTACAAAAGAGATGAGTTGCTTTTTTCTTTATTTCTTTCATGTTGCTTTAATAATTCTTGGAACTCAACAGTAAAAACATTCCCAAGGTTTCAGTATCCTGGCACATCTTTCTCTTCTATTTTAAGAAATAGAAGATTAAGAAAATCTACAATGGTGATGTTTGAAGACTATGAAGCCACACTTTATTCCATGAATAATTCACTGAACTATACGGTGATCGTATAGCCCAGGGGCTTCTGGATAGAGGAGCTGGAAGGCATGAAGGGAAAAGAGGAGTGAAAGAAAAGTTGCTCCCCTAACTGTGGAACCCGTGTAGATATCTACCTCGACATGTCGATAGAGGAGTTAGATATACATATTTTGGAAATTTGGAAAACAAATGAAGCTTCATTACTCTTCAACAGATCTCAAGCTACCATACCATCTAGGTGACAGCTAAGGGGATGCATGGCTTCTCAGCCTAGACTCTGTCATTACTCCTTCACTTGTCTATGGCGTCTTTTTGCATGAATGTCCCAGCCAAAGGAGCTACAGCTCTATTGGGTAATCACATGCACTAAGTATTTAATTTTTTTTTGGTGGGGAAGGAAGAATTGTAGAAGGACCTATATTCCATCCTCTTCTAAAACCACTGGAAATTCAGGGCACTATTTACAACACTATGGGAGAGGATACATAGATGGATATTATCGCTCTCCACTCTTCCGACCATGATGGGAATGAAAGAAAGGGGGGCAAAGTACTACTATAACAGCAGGATTAATATTTCTTCAGTATCTGTCATATCCAAATTGCCGTAGTGCTTGCTCTGAGGAACACTGATAGAACCGTCGCTCTTCTTTTGGGTACCGAGCTACAGTCTTCAGGGGAAGGAGGACCATCCCACGGGAAAATGTTGTAAAAACTTCAAAGTAACATATGTACAAATCCACATGAACACGATAAAAAAGCTTAGGGTAGAGAGTCTGAAATGAGGCTGAGTGAAAAACAAAACAAAACAAAACCAATTAAAAAAAAAAAGCAAAAACCCCACAATTAATTAAGCGATTTGGTGAAAGGAACTTCCTAGAGACAACAGAAGTGACGATGAGCAGGTTTTAGCGAGTGTTGAATGAGGTAAGAGATGAGTTGATGGGGAGAGGAAGGCATGATGGGTAAGACACGGGGCAGAGAAAACGCTCACACAAACATTCACGTGGGGGAAAGCTGGAATGAATTTGCTGCAATAAACCTAGGCATGGAGTTGGTACTAATGATACAGGGCAGCAAGGTGAATGCATGGTTGAGGACTTGAAGGCTTGGCTGCCCACCTCAGACCTGTCAGTGTCTTGTCCAGGGAGAGGGATCTGGTGTTCAAGTCCATTCCTTGCAGACCGCTAAGCGCTTAGTAAAACATTCCTGATTGCTGGAGTAATTGACAAGCAATTTACCGCTGGGATTTATGATCAGCGCAATGACTTTCTCAAAATGGCATGTGATGAAATGTTCTCAGGATGTCCGGGAGTAGATGCAGAACCTAAAAGCTGGGAGAGCTTCCCCGAGGGGACAACAGCCCGTGCTTCAGGGGATCAGAGTTTAGATTTCAGAAACTGAGGCAGTTTCTGGAAAGGGAAAGACACACATGGGAAGCAGCACGAGACGACAAAGTGATTACGCTGCTCCGAATGATTCAGCTTGCTTCCTAATAAATTCCTTTGTAAGGTTGCTGAGTGGGGAAAAGGAAATGCAACCGTAGATGTTGGGATGAACACAGAGTCAAAGTCTGAGGCTGCAGCTAGACAGAAATTACCGACAAATTTTCTCCCCCTTGGAAATACACTGACATAGTTGTAACCTCTCAAATAGATTTCTGACTCAGCGGTGAGCAGCAGGGAGAAAATGACACTGCATAGCTAAAATGATGGGAAGCTGACAAGAAACCGCCTGCCCCCTGAAACTGAGTCAGAACCATGCTCCGAAAAACCGCTAACCTAATATTCTCTGCTCTCCTGAGAGAAACGATTTCAAATCTCCCAATAAATCAGTTTACATATTCTAAATTAATTTAATGAATGGAATTATAAAAGAAGTCTAAAGTCCGCTCTCTAGCACAATGGTGTTCAGAGTCTGGGGGTGGGGGGACCGCAGGCATCCGGAACGTGGAGGCTGCCACAGAGCTAGCGGCGTCTGCCTGCTGGTCTGACCTTCCCGATCACCAAGGGAAACTCAGGAACACATCAAAGTTTTCAGAATGATGATGAAAGTATCAATTCCACAATAGGAGATACTGAATAGGATCCCTCTTAGGATAAGCTCTTCCCTGACGGTGAAAGGCATCAGGGGAAGATGAATGTCAACTCTCTCAACCTCTGGGGCATCACCTTAATGCATCCAAATAGTAATTCACTAAAACTGTGATTTGCCGGTTTCTTTTAAAAAAACCCATGTGCTAAAATGTTTTATGAGGAATCTAAGGAAGCCAATTCTTCAGAGGCTTTGGCTTGAAAAGCACCTTCTTTACCCAAAATATGCGGAAATACTCTCAAATCTGTCTGAATACAAATCAGTCATGTGGTTTTGGTCATTTAATCCAGGGATGGACCACCTTTATGGGTATTAAGGCCCCTTTTGAAGAGCCAAAAATTTCAGAGAGCGCCCCTCCCCCCGTGATAATATTCAGACATTTGTGTTGTTTACAACTGGTGCTGACACCCACAGATACCGGCCAACTCCTGCATTCATGTTTCTCATCCACCTCCCCAAGGCAGATGGAAAACCATGCATTAATCCATCCATGATGATTTACCACCTTCCTGATGCTCATTATACGTATGGGCTCTGGTAGTATCACATGCCAAACCTCAGGGGGACCAGCAAGAGGAATCTCCCAATAAAAAGTGTCTGTTATTTACGCCAGAGTTCCAGGAGGGCCCCCAAAGCATTACACAAACACGGACTCCTTCTCTGTTTTCCTCATAACCGGAGGAACATGCATCAATAATCCACCACAAGAGTTTAGACTTCCTGGTGTGAGTTCCTAAAATTCTTTGCCCTCAATAGGAAGATGATGCATTGAAACTCTGTATTTGCTTTGTCTGCAACCTCAGCCACTAGCCACATGCAGCTCTTGAGCAAAGGAAATATGGCTAGTCCAAAAGTGCAATTTGTTGTCAGTGCAAAACAGAAACTTGAGGACTTATTGCAAGAAACATAAAGTAGCTCCTTAGTGATTTTTGTATTGATTACATATTTAAATGACCATGTTTGGGATAGAATGGGTTAAAAATTTGCCATTAAAATGAGTTTCACCTGTTTCTTTCTATCTTAATGGGCTTACAGAACATTTTAAATTGCGTTTGTAGTTCCCATCACATTCCTTTTGGACAGCACTGCCATAGACCAAGGGGTTTTACATAAGGGGTTGCACTCAGAACAAAGCCTCAACTCTGGGGGAGGCAGTACAGATTTGTAGCCTGGGCTCTTTGCCATACACCCCAGGATCCTATCTCATAGATGGGATCATAACCATTCCTGTATCTTGGGTTTGACGTAAGAATTAAGCAACAATGTGTGAAAAGTACTTAGCCTAGTGGCTGGCACATTCAATCCGTGTTAACTTCCATTTGCATTAGACGTAAAGAGATTCTGATAATAGTGACGAAGTTATGATGACTTTGTCGGGGAAAATTCTAGGCCTGTGCTTGCTATTAGGGTCCATTTTGGCAGGAATAAACTTCCAGCTGTGTGTATCATAAGGATGGTCCTTAAGACGGGATTCTTTAGTGACTCCAACAATAAGAATACTACAGTTTCTTCCTTAGCCATTGGCTTGCTTTTATTTGATTAAAGGATACGGTCCACCTCATATTGATAGCTAACAGAAGGCTTAAAAGAGGGTTGGCACATTCGAATGCCAAGGAGTCAATAATTACAAGTGAGGTTTACTTTTTTTTTAAAATTTTAAACAAAGAAACTATTTGCCAATAAAACATTTAGAATATATATACTTTCAAAAAAAAAAAAAACCCAAAAAACCTTCTGATCATTTTTTTCCCTTTGAAACACTGTCTTACTTGTCTTTCACTTTTTCACTTTTACAGGTAGAGAGAAACAGTTCTCTATTACGAGAAAAACAGCCATACGATTTGATAGATGGCAAGCAATACTGACTTCAGAATCAGGCCAACAGGGGATATCAGGTGGGCCTCAAACTAAACCTTGAATGCTTCACCCAAAACAACTCAGTCTAAACATTCTTTAACTCTAGCCAATGTTTGCCATCCAGAACACAGGGCAGGCTGGAGAGATCTTCAGAAATTGTAGAAATCCACATTTTAAGTAAACCCTCTCCATTAACATTATTTGAAATCTTAAAGAATTCATACCAAATAAAACATGTCCCTGGGCCAGTGAGGACTAAGGTCCACAAGTTTGCAATCTGGTTTAGAGCCAGACTTTTGGCCCAACAGGGAAGATTGCCCAGGAAATGCTCATATTTTCAGTCTGCTTCATTCCTGCCTCTGCTTTACGTTTACACCTTTTTTTTTGCCTTTTTGAACAAAACAAAACAACACAGACAAACAAACAAAAACACTGCTTCTAAGCTCTCTGGAGTATATATAACCCAGTCAGTAAATTTCAACAGTGAAATATATGATAAGGAAATCCTGGAACTCTCACATATCTTGGCATTTCAGAGTGCAAAGCGAGTAAAGCTAAATACGTATGTACACACAAACTCCTCGAAACAGTTGTTTCCTTTTCCTAGCAAGAATGTCCAGGCGATGGGGCACCTGGGTGGCTCAGGTGTTAAGCATCTGCCTTCGGCTCACGTCATAATCCTAGGGTCCTGGGATCAAGTCCCGCATTGGGCTCCCTGCTCAGCAGGAGGCCTGCTTCTCCCTCTCCCACTCCCCCTGCTTGTGTTCCCTCTCTGTCAAATAAATAAAAATCTTAAAAAAAAAAAGAATGTCCGGCGGGTGACTATTTGTGACAGATCGACAGATATATTGGTAGCAAACAAAGTCTTTAGGTTGTGAAAGAATTCTTTAAGAAATAAGAGGAATTTTTAAAGAAATGCTGTTGATGTGGAGAAATACTTCTTTTTTTTTTTTTTTTAAAGATTTATTTATTTATTTGGCAGACAGAAATCACAAGGAGGCAGAGAGGCAGGCAGAAAGAAAGGAGGAAGCAGGCTCCCTGCTGAGAGCAGAGAGCCCGATGCAGGACCCTGGGATCATGACCTGAGCGGAAGGCAGAGGCTTTAAGCCACTGAGCCACCCAGGCGTCCCTGGAGAAATACTTCTGATGTTAAAGAGAAGTTAAAGCAAAAAAAGTAGAATTCCGTATGAATCATCTCACAGGATTTAATAATATGTAATTTAAAAATATATGAGGTACAAAAAGACGAGAAACACAAACGTCTAACACATTATTTTTTAACTAATCTTTGACATTGGTTGGGGGGTGGGAATGTAAGATTATCTTACTTTGTTCTTTGGGCTCTTCTGTGTTTTCCATATTGTGTTTCTAGATGAGCACTTACTGATTTTACAGTCCGAAAACAAACGAAAAACGCATAAAATTATTTTACTAACTACCAATAAAAATAAACAACTAGGGGATCTAAACTAGGGTAAAATTTTTATTTAAACTTTCTTGGTAATTTGAAGGGCAAAAAAAAAAAAAAAAGTCTATTTGGCTTCAGTGATTTGTCAGATTATCTCATTTCCTGAGTTCATTTGGTCCCAAAATCACAACACCACTGATAAACTACACACGGATCAAGAGTGAAAACTGGCATACCTGGGCGTTGGAGGTTTTACAATGAATCCAACAACTGGCATATTGGACTGGAAGAAAGCCATCACTTTAACAATAATAATAAAAAAAAAATCTTCACAAATGAAAAAGACTTTTAATCTGGAATTCTATCTGTCTTCTTAGCCAAAATGTCAAGGTACTTTTTTCTCCATTCCAAAATAGATATTTCTGGTATTTTATGGAAATAGTATCATAAATATTTTATATAGTCATCTTCTGTCTACAAAGGCAGCAGGATATCACAACGTTTGTCTTTTCAATAAAATGCTTTATTGCAAGTACAGTTACATTCTCCCCAGCCCAGCTTCTCATTGGAGCTCCACGAACCTAAGAAGAGAGGAATGAGAGTGTCTGCAGAGTGCCTGGTTCTCTGCAATGGTTTAAAGCATGAAAAAAATCTCAGATTTCTCACTAACTGCTGTCGACTTTTTTTTTTTTTAAAGATTTTATTTATTTATTTGACAGAGAGAGATCACAAGTAGACAGAGAGGCAGGCAGAGAGAGAGAGAGAGAGGGAAGCAGGCTCCCTGCTGAGCAGAGAGCCCGATTCGGGACTCGATCCCAGGACTCTTAGATCATGACCTGAGCCGAAGGCAGCGGCTTAACCCACTGAGACACCCAGGCGCCCACTTTTTTGAAAAACAGTGAAATGAATGCTGCCTTATACTTAGATACACTTTTAGTAAGAAATGGGTTTTTAGAAAGCCAAGAGCAAAGGAGGAAATTTCTAACATTCATTATTTATCAACTAGTATATTTCTTTAGGGAGAGACTCATATTCGTAAGTACTATGAGAATAGTATACGGAATAATAAATTTTCATAATTAATAGATTTACAGATGCTTAAAATGTTGAATGGATTTTTCTGATTACAAAATCCTGTCTAGAGTGAACACAGAGAAGCCTTCCTTCCTGACTTCTTAAGACACTACAAACTGAAGAGGACACAATTTCCATATAAAATCCTGCTATCTGTGGAGTATTAAACACGACTTTGGCATTTTTGACATGCAGCATATTCCTGCAAGGATGGCAATGAATTTTTTAAAAATCTGTTTATGCCAGTCGCTTAAGTGTCAACTGATGTTAACTTGAAATATCTATTGATTGAGGCTACGGTCTTACTTACATCTGAATGTCAAAGTCACCATTATCCCATTACTGACATTGTGAACTGTCCATTTTCACTCTTGGCTCTCCGATTTAGACACAAGAAAATGGAGAGTTTCGACACTGTGTGGGATGATTGCTATTTTCCGAGCGTCCGGGATTGACCCCGTTGTGTTTGGGTGATCACTCATCAAGACGAAGAGGTAAAATGCATACACATGAAGGGGAATAATCCTTGCTTGTAATCATGAAGATAACAATGGAGAAAATGAATGGCAGGTAATAACATATCCCATTTTCTACCCAATCAGATACCTACAGGACCTAATTCCTCATTTATAAGAAAAAAAAAGAATACCAATATGTCATCCTCTATGTAAGTTTGGGTTCACCATGTCAGCACTTTTAATGCCACAGATCTGCCAAGCTTTATATTAAAATTCTTTTTCACATGCATCTGGGCTCGTCAGCCTCTACGGCGCACGGATACAGCCTCAGAGAATGTCCTTGTTACACTCAGTCTCTGAAGACGGGACAACAAGAGAGAAATCCTCCAGTCTTTTGAGTTCGGCCCATCAGAGCACACAGCCCGCGGTGTCCTGTCAGCCCGCAGGATGTGCTTTTGCATGTGTAAGTAATTACAACACGACTGTGGTTCGAATATCGTTACACAGAACCTTCTAGTAGGAGAAGCGTACGCGCATTCAGAGATATGGATCCAACAACAGAGCTGGTGTTGACACTGGAATCAAGTGTCAGGTCCGGCTTTCTTTATGAAGCCATTTCAGAAGCAGTATTCTTTGAGTTACTGTACTAGAGTTTTATCCTTGGGCCTTTTTTATTTGTGTTGTACCCTAATTGGCACATTTCACCAGTGGCCGTTCCCTATTAGGAACAAAGACGTCTGCCTGTAGCACACATTTTCCATGGGCCCCAGAGGAGTTCTCGGACTTTCGGGGCCAAGGCAGACAGTAGATGTGTCAATCAAAGCAGGTTTACAGGAGCCCAGGAAGGCAGTGAACATAGAGAAGGCGTCCCAGGGGAAAAGGCTGGTTCAGGAAGCCACAATAAAGGGGTAAAGGGGAACTGCACACAGGAAGGAGAAAGCCAGGACACACCAATAAAATCAAGCCAAATTCATTATTTTGTTTTCTTAGCATTATTGTAGAACAGTACATCTCAGACTAACTATCTGAGGCTCAAATGATCTTGACAGGCCTTGGCAGGTGGTTTGATTCTTCCCAACACATTAGGACCTGATACCTGATCCGACAGAGCTTAACTAAGATGAGGATCCAATGAGGACACTCACCAGGAGAGTTCAACGATACTCAAAAAAAAAAGTCCGCTGGTGGTGTTTAGGATGCTGGGGCCAATGTGGAATTGCTATCAAGACTTTAAATGCTTTCAATCTTTGTTCTTATCTTATTGCAAAATCCTATGAGCCTGCTCAGGAGCACCAGCCCATGGACCAGGCTTTCTTCAGCCTGTTCTAGAATGTGTAGCGAGTGGCAGAAGACGTAAGTTCTCAACCACTGAACACCAGTCTGGTCACACTGAGCTTGCTAGCTAGTAACATCCTAATGGCCAGATCCCAAGGTCTGTCTGCTCTGTGCCCGCCGTGTGACTATCTGCAACATTTGATGTCGTTGATTACTCAATTTCTGAGATTCTGCTCCCTGTCCTTTCAGGACAATACGCTTTTCCAGCTCTTGTCACCTGTCTTCTTTCTCTTAATCCTCTTTAAATCTTTTTATGCATTGATGCTTCCTCTGATCCTATTCTTTAATCTCTGTAGCCAAATGGTATCAACCTTTGCCAACAAATATTTACAGGGTGGTGATTCTCAAAACCAGTAGGCAGGCAGACAGCGGTTATTAACGTGAACAACGTTGTGCCATGAGCTGTGCTTGCTGCTGGGGAGAGAGCCCAAGAAGACACACCACCTGTACACTTGCTGGTGTGTTGGTCTCCCCTGGGGTGCTCTGCACTGTGCTCCGCCTGTGCAGACCCGCATCTCATCACTGCTTATCTGGGCTGTTGCAAGTTTCCCATCACTGCACCTGCCAACAGTCTCGCATTCCAGATTACCATCCCCATGGACCATCTTTTTAAAGTGAATGTCTGACCATATACTTGTCTTTCGAAAAATTACTGTTACCCCTTGCCTATGCCAAGTCCTTCACATTCCTGAACTTAAAATATGACCCAAATAATATGGTTCCAATCGATCTCCTGGCATCCTGTCCAAAACACCGTGACCTTTCATGATTTGTGCCTATGAACCTGTTGGGCCCCTGGCAAGAATACCTTACATCCTTTCTCCCTGTGTAACACCTATTCATTCTTTAAGTCTGAGTCTGTCGCCTCCTCTACAGTGTTTTTTCCAATTTCCCAAGACAAAGGGGGACATGCATTTCTCTGGATTCACACAGTGTTCTATACACATCTCTGCCTTTGCCCTTATCATTTGCACCACACTTGAACGTTTGGATAGTCTTTGATTTCCTCAAGGACGATGCTATTTGTTGTTATTTCCTGTTTCTTGTAGAACAATGCCTGACACACAGTAAGTGCTCAGCATACGGTTGTCCTCAAAAATACTAGAATGCTTCTAACCACGGAAAGTGTTGTTGTTGTTGTTTTAATTATTCAGGCAAAATAGCCATGCACAAAGTAGTTAGTGAAATAGTTTTTACTCAAGAGTTCAATGTAGGTCCCCAGCTTAATCTGTAGCTATTCATTTCTTTGTATTTTATGCCTCGGGGACACCCTCTGCCTCCAGCTACCTGCACACATCATTTGGTTTCATCCCTCTGTGCTTCTGCTCACTGTTGCCTTTGCCTGTAGCATCCTTCCCCATGCCGGATGCCCTCGTCACCTGCCCAACACCCATGCATCCTTCAACACATGGTTCAGGCTCCTGTGCCCCTGAAAGTTTTACAGCACACGAGATGAAGCTAGGTCCCCCTCCTTTCGGTTTCAGGACATTTATTGCACAATTCTCTCCGTACACATTGATTCTCTGTGTGTCTCTCTCTCTTCCCAATTAGTACCTGCAAATACGTTAACTTGCTTGATTGTGGTATCTCGAGAACTTACCAATAATACTTGACATATAATATACAATGAACAAGTGTTTATCGATGAGGGCAGAAACTAATCTCCAGAATGCCTCCACTTTTGTAAGAATCCACACTTGGACCAGATGAATATTGGGTTATCACAACCACTCCATCTCGGACTGTAGAGGAGAGGAAGACTATACCTGTTAGGAGCGGTCAGAACCGTGGTTCACAGATGTTTCACAGATGTTTCTGCTTTATTTAGACAGAGTTAAGGAACTTATTAACTTCTCCTTTCAATAGGAATAAAACTTCATTATCAAATGCAACAGGGAGAAAGGTGCTCATTTTAATGGAATTCCAGTAGATAGTATAATTTCTGTATAAAATAGCATAACTGAGGTATAGGTATTAGAAAGAGACACAAGCTACAAAAAGAATATACAAATAGCGCTTTTTTAAGATTTATTTATTTTAGAGAGACAGACAGAGAGAGAGAGTGGCAGGAAAGTCAGAGGGAGAAGGAGAGAGAGAATATCAAGCAGACTCCTGCTGAGGGAGGAGGATTGTGTCCTGGGATTGGCTTGGGGCTCAATCCCAGGACACTAAGATCATGACCTGAGCTGAAACGAACAGTCAGAAACTTAACCATGGTCTGAGTCACCTTGGTGCCCCACAAAATAGCTCTTAATGCATTGGAAATAAATGGCTTCATTTTCCTCAATTTCTACCCTCTTCTTATCTCAACCATTTTTAAAATCCATATACCTAAACTATTTATTTTCAAGAGAACTTAAAATTAATGAGAAATTTTGACTGTTTTAATCAAAATAACCAAAGTGGTTTTTTTTTTAAGTCTTATTTAAATTCCAGCTAGTGAATTTTACATATAATGTAAAATTGGTTTCAGGAGCAGAATTGAGTGATTCCTCACTTACATACAACACCCAGCGCTCATCACAAGTGCCCTCCGTAATGCCCACCACCATTTTGCCCATCCCGCCACTCGCCTCCCCTCCAGCAACCCTCAGTTTGTTCTCTATATTTAAGACTCTTACGCTTTGCCTTCCTCTCTTTTTTTCCCTGTCCACTATGTTCATCTGTTTTGTTTCTTAAATTCCACATATGAGTGAAACTATATGCTATTTGTCTTTCTCTGACTGACTTACTGTGCTTAGTTAACCTCCTCTGCTCTAGCTCCATCCACCCTGTTGCAAACAGCAAGATTTCTTTTTTTTTGATGGCTGAGTAATATTCCTTTGCATATATACACCACCTCTTCTTTAACCATTCATCACTTTCCATAATTTGGCTACTGTTGATAATGCTGCTATAAACATTGGGGTGCATGTGCTCCTTTGAATCAGTTTTATTGTATTCTTTGAGCAAATACCTGGTAGTGCAATTATGGTTGTAGGGAAGTTCTATTTTTAACCTTTTTTTTCCTTTTTAAGATTTATTTATTTGTTTTGGGGGAGGGTAGATGGAGAAGGAGAGAGAGAGAGAGAGAGAGAGAGAGAGACCGAAGCAGACTTTGCGCTGAGCCCAGAGCCCGACACCAAGCTCAATCTCATGACCTTGAGATTATGACCTGTGCTGAAACTGAGTGGCACACTTAACTGACTGGGCTACCCAGGTGCCCCTCTATTTTTAACTTTTTGAGGAAACTCCACACTATTTTCCAGAGTGGCTGCACAAGTTTGCATTCCACCAATAGTGTAAGAGGGTTCCTCTTTCTCTACATCTTTGCCAACATCTATCATTTCCTGCATTATTAATTATAGCCATTCTGACTATATCATCATGGTTTTGATTTGTAGTTCCCTGATGATGAGTGGTGTTGAGCCTCTTTTCATATGTCTGTTGGCCATCTGCGCATCTTCTTTGGAAAGATGTCTTTTCATGTCTTCTGCCCATTTCCTAACTAGATTATTTTGGGGAGTGTTGAGTTTGACAGCTGCCTTTTCTTCTTCTTCTCCTTCTTCTTCTTCGAGAGAGTGCTCAAGCAAGCAAGAAGGGATGGGAAGACCAAAAGGAGAGGGAAAGAATCCCAAGCAAACTACATGCTGAGTGTGGAGCCCAACATGAGGCTGGACCCTACTACCCTGAAATCATGACCTGAGCCAAAATCAAGAGTCAGACACCGAACTGACTGAACCACCCAGGAGTTTGATAGGTTCTTTGTAGATTTTGAATACTAACCCTTTATTAGAATGTCATTTGCAAATATCGTCTCCCATTCCTTAGGTTGCCTTTCAGTGTTGATGATTATTTCCTTCTCTATGCAAAAGCTTTTTATTTTGATGAAGCCCCAAAGTTCATTTTTGGCCATTCTTTCCCTTGTCTCTGGAGACATGTCTAGTAGGAAGTTGCTCCCACAGAGTTCAAAAAGGTTGCTGCCTGTGTCCTTTTCTATGATTTAGATAATTTCCTGCCTCATATTTAGGTCTTTCATCTATTTTGAATTTATTTTGGGGTACGGTATAACAGAGTGGTCCACATTGCATTCTTTTGCATGCAGCTGTCCAGTTTTCCCAGTACTATTTGTTGAAGAGACCATCTTTTTTCCACTGGCTATTCTTTCCTGCTTTGTTGAAGATTAGTTCACCATATAGCTGTGGGTCTATTTCTGCGTTTTCTATTCTGTTCCATTGATCTATGTGTCTGTTTTTGTGTCACTACCATACTGTCCTGATGACTACAGCTTTGTAATATAGTTTAAAGCCCAGAACTGTGATGCCTCCAGCTTTGCTTTTCTTTTTCAAGATTTGGCTATTTGGGGTCTTTTGTGGTTCCATACAAATCTTAGAATAATTTGTTCTAGCTCTGTGAAAAATTCTGGTGGCATTTTGATAAGGATTGCATTAAATGGTAGACTGCATTGGGTAGCACTACACCATGGTAAACTTCATACATTTTCAATGAATTATATTAATAAGCTATTTTCATGGTAATGGCTCTTAGCACTAGTATTTTGTTACTATTTTTATCATGAAATTATTTATTTATCAACTGAAAAGTACTTTCTAAATATAATGTCCACACCACCATCATAAAAGCAGCAAGCATGAATTATTTATGCTGACTTAAAAGTTGTAAACATAGAAACATTATTGATAATTTCAAAAGACTTATCTAGTCTTCCTAACACTGTAAATTACTGAAGTAACCTACATTGAATAATCATCAATTACAGAAGAAAATACACTAACCACAGAAGAACTATAAAAAGGTTTCATTCACCTAAGACCTTTCTGTGGTCCTTTTTCATTTTTGCATGACTCCACAGAAGTTAACTCCAATTAGAAGATCACCATAAAAGGCACAAGACAAATGAGTCAGGTGATAGCTACAACAGGTGGTCTTACCTTATATCTTAAATTCTTTCCCAAAAGCAAAGAGCTAAATAGAATGCCATTTCTCTTGTAAATTTTATCCATGGTAAATTCTTCAGAATGGTTTTCCACTGCGATCAGAGAATGCTCTCAATGGATGTATTTCACAGCCTTCATTTCATCAAATTTGATGATAAATTTTCTCAGCCTTATAGTGCATCAACCACATTTATTGAAAATTGACTCTCTGTTTATTGCTTTCTAGGCATTGCATTGTTAATGCAAAGCTGTTTACTCAGGTAGATGAACCAGCCAGGAGGCTCTTCATGCAAAAACAACAGTGTGTGTAGCAGACATGGCAGGTGTCTACTGATGAATATATTCTGGTCTTCCTAAAGACTAAAAGCCAGACTTTCTTGTCAAAGTCATGACCCACAAGAAGGAAGGATTTTAGGTAGATAGATGGATGGATGGATAAGTGGACAGATAGATACATAGACAGATAGGCAGAAAAAAAGATCCATGGCAGTCTTTAGCAATAGTGTAAGTTCTCTGGATCTCAACTCTATTATCGACCGCACTGTCTGGAATGAATCATTGAAATGACTTGCATAGTTGATGTAGTGGTACTGACATAATTTACAATGTTTACTCATAGAACTCACTTTTATTAGAGCAGAAAGATGGGAAAGTCGTGTCTTCTTTGTTTAAATGGCATCAGGAGAGATCCGTGAAGACACAAGAGTCATTTCTCTATTTGCCTTCGTGATAAATAGTTGAAGCTTGGGCTAAGTAGACAACCTGTGAACACCTCTTCAGGCAGGCCTCTGTCTGTGGGCTTCACAGTGTCTGACAAGCTGCCATCCATGTTTCCAGTCACGAATGGGTGTATATATATAAGGGCATGAGAGTGGTGTTTTCAGAAAGGGACAAAGCTAAAGAATAGTCCAGATGCTTTCTCTCCAGGCTACAACATTATCAAAATTTGCTTTTTATTTTCCTTTAAGGGCTTTGCCTTCCATGCCTACCTAGTATCATTCAGCACAATATGGGGCATGGAAAGTCAATGCTTAAAAAGTCAGGAGCAGCAGTAAACCTGATAAACTAAAGAGGGTAACTCAGGGATTTGATCATATCTAAGCTAATTAAGGGAATCAGAGAGGGACAATGGCAAAGTCCTTCCCCACTCTAACCTTTTTCATTAAAATGGTTTTAAATCCACTCTCCACCCACACATAGCCTAGAGCTTAAGACAGTATGTTATCAATAATCTTAGAAACCCCTGTATATCCTTCATATATAAAATCTCCAACCCTAACCCCAAATGTAATGACCATCTGATGTTTGTGTTTACAGCTTAAAAATTTTTTCTCACATATATTTTATTCCTAAATACTGCATTGCTTCATTTTATACAGTATTGGAACTTTATATATATTGTATGCTTTGGTGATTTTCTTCTCTCAAAATGAGGTTCCATGATTCATCCACAAGTGTGGCTATAGTTCACTTATTTTCAATGCCACATAGGATTTCATGGTGTAAAGGATTCATGATGGACACAGATGGAATGTTTGTGATCTTTTCACTTTTCATGTTATTGCAAACAGTGCTGCTGTTAACATGCATTTACATATCTACCTGTACATGGATGTACATGCCTACCTGATCCATTCCAGGGGTAGAACTGAAGTTTTGGAATATGCACTTTTTCAATGGTACAGGTATTTTCTAATTGCTATCCAAAGTGAACATGTCCACTTATACATCCACCAATAAAGTATGCAAGATACCAAATCTCCTTATTTTGTCGATCCTTGGCACTAGATAAAAATAGTCATTCAAAGAGAAAAGAATCCTGGCTAGCTGACCACAGATGCTTACTCCAGAATCGTTCAATACTTCTAAGAACCAGATCTCTATCACTTCTCAGCCTTTTGACTAAGATCAAGTATAGAACCAGATCTCCAGTTACAGTTACTTAAAATTAACTAGCTCCATTCAGTACCTAGAAGAAGACAAGGCTTTTATCTATAAGGTGGCAAAGAAGAAATTTAAAAAATAACTGTGTTGATACCTACAAAGTATTCCTCCATTTTTCTGGTAAGAAAATTCCCTATGATATCATGTCAGAATATTTGTGTCAAATGGCTGTGTTTTGCCAAAGAGATAAATTTTCCAGTCAAAGCAATTAATTAGAAGCTATTAATGACATCTTCCCCAAGATTTAGGAAGCCAGTGAAAGAGAGACAAGAAACTGAAAGGAAAAAAAAAAAGTATTCTCCAAATCAAGATGCAGGAGATAACCTAGTTTGTTGATTTCCATTTGGGAATTCTACCTTGAATTCCTTCCCTCTTCTGCAATCATTTCATCAACTTTAAACCACTCAAGTAATGGACCACAAGGAGGTTTCCGATTTATGAACAGCTTATATCTCCAATGCCATTCTTCCTTCTCCGTTTAATTTATTGAGCCCTGTAATATTTTATTCTTATTACAAAAAAAATACTTTGGGTGCTTAAAATTATCAGCACACCAATAATCCTAGTAAATCTATTTCTGGTTTACTCAGCTACTGACCATCTGGTAATCATTAGGAGAGAAAGCTCATTGGTAAAAATGTTTAAATCCTTGAGTCACAAGGTATTTTCTTTTCTTTTTTTTTATTTAAAGATTTTATTTACTTATCTGACAGAGAGGGAAAGAGAACACAAGCGGGGGAACAGGAGAGGGAGAGAAATAGGCTCTCCATGGAACGGGGACCCTGATGCAGGACTCAATCCCAGGACCCTGAGATCATAACCTGAGCCAAAGGCAGATGCTTCACTTCCTGAGCCACTCAGGTACCTCCATAAAGTATTTTAGAAAAAAAAGATGTTCAGCTTCTTTTAAACCGCATACTCTATCTGTATCTCTCTCTCTTTCTCTCTATCTTTCTACCAGAAGGTAGTACACAAATATCAGCCCAGTATTTATGATTTGCATAGATTAGGACTCATGAAACTCAGACCAGACAAGCCAATGTCTGCACAGAACATTCAACATTCCATGGTCACAGGACCACAAATGACATCACAACCCACAGCAGTTGCTCGCCAAATGGATGTTGGCCATGCAAGGATCAGGAAAAGCATGAGCTCAGTGTTTCTTCTCATCATGTCCAGAAAAAAAATGCAAAGCCATACTCTATTGGTGGTTGCTCCATGATGTCGACCTCCAAGCAAGAAAGACTAGTAGATTAGATTTTCATCTACAAAGACCTCAGACTGAGATAAGGAATGATAAAAGGGAGGGGGGCATCTCTGGGCAATTGTTAATGCTACCTTCTGAGAATTGGCAGTGGCCTCTCCCAAGGCTTTTTAGATACTGCTAGAAAACACTCTCTTATTGCACCAGAACATCCCCAGGCCAAAATATTTGCATATAATTATTATTCCCACTCAGCCAGAATCCAAGTAAACAATCAAGGATGTTGCATTGCATACATCAGTCCATGCTTTCAATTTCTTACCTTGTGTTGTTTTAAAAGCTGATTGTGTGTTTCATTCTTCAACAAAAGCAAAGACTTCAATTTGAAGCCCCTATAACTAAACTTATCTTTATTTTTAAATTTTTTTTCAAAAAAACTATCTGTTCAAGAATATATGGGGTATATGTTTATTTCTTGTACTTTTCTATATTTTAGACTTTCTCAACTGATATTTCCTCTTGCTATTCCACCTGGCTAATTCCTTATTAATCTACTTTTGGGGCTCTAGTTCCTTTACCGCTAGAATATTGTTGATTTTCAGTTGGGAAAAAAAAAAAACAAAACGTTGTTTTTACAACAGTATTACATGCCCTTAATATTATTAAATCCCATGTGACTATTATTTTTAAGAAATTTCTTGAAAATAGTCTTTCCCTATGCCCACATCAACTGGGTATGGACATGTAATTTAAAAATGGATTGCTAGGAAATTTATAAATAGTGCCATGGAGAAACACTTTTGAAGAGGATACACAGTCTTCATGCAAGATGTAAATACTGAGGACTTCAAAGTGGAGAAAAAGAAACATGGTAGCATGGAACCCATAGCTATGAGAAGTGTGTGGCTCTTTGCCATAGCCCTGCAATAAGAAAGTAGTTTTGGGAATTAATCTTTGTACAAATATGACCTTTTTAGGTGACATAATACCAGATTCCTGTTACGTATTATTTTTACTTTACCTCTTAGAGTAATCACCTTCCAGTTTATTTGTGGGGCTGACCTCATAAATGGGCAAGCCCATCTCCTAAGCACAGTTGAATGTCAAGGAAGAATTTAAACAAAGGCAAACATCCTAGACACAGGAAACAGTCAATGTTTAAAGAAAGCAGTGGAGAAAGACCCCTTGGATTAAAGGTTTAGAGATATCCTCAAGGAAAGGCATGATGGGTATTAGTCATTTATCTTGCTTATAAGCCCAGTGTAGTATGTGGCATTGAATTACAAAGCTAACGGATAACAAAAGGAATTCTCCGCCAGAATCTGTACTTTGTATTCCTTATTCCTCCCTAATCCAGTTGCACAGGTGTTAGCAAAGGAATCTTCCTCCACTACTAAGGAAATTGGCCACTTTCAGAAGAGTGATAAGAAGAAATGCTAGGAGCTGCTGTTCCGAACAGCCGCTTGTCTCTACTTGCAGACCTCATGAAGTCTGTCGCCTTACGACTTCCTCGAGGATTAGAATCTCCGGATGGACTGTTTCACGATTATTTATCATTCTGAAAACTCTGATCACAAGTGCCAAGTGGTCCTGGTTACAAGACACCTGTTTCTGCACCATTCCCGATAAAAGCTTCTCGGCTATATCGCTGATGAATGCTGACATTATATTCTAAACACGGAATGGACTGAAATCCTGACTTCACTCACACAAAGTAAGAAAAGGAAAAAAAAAAAAAACAAAACCAGAATTAAACCTTGACCTTTATCTGATTTCTCTAAGAGCAAGGTCTGCTGTAAAGGAGAACTTTCACCTTGAATTTTTTTTTTTTTTTTTTTTAACGGTTGTTTTAAAAACAGAGCAAAAGAGGAAGACCAATTAGAAAGACGACAGATTTTCAATTACCTTGGAAACTCGGTTTGCAACTTCTCTGCCCACAGTGAGCCCCTGGACAAAAGTCCGGGCAGCAATGAAGGCGCGGGTGACCTGAATTTTCAGTTTCCGGGGTACATCTCCGAACGGCTTCAGCTGGTCTGTGTACTTGCTCACACATTCCAAGTAGTCCTCGCTGAAGTGATACTGTGGGTTGATGAGCTGGAACATCCGTTCCAGGAGCCGAGCCCAGAAGTCATTGAGCATCTCCTCCAGATTCACATTGCCCCCAGTATAGTATCTTTTCAGCTCCGTGAAAAGGTCCTGGAACACTTCTGAATTCTGCATGTACAGCATTCCGTAGGTCCGTACGAACATATCGTTCAGTGACTTTTCTGCATTCTCCAGGAGCTCTCGGAAAAATTCTGGGAAGAAAACAAGGAAACCGTTATGAATGGGTGAGATCTGGAATGGCCCATGCATCTACTTAGCTTAGAAACAACAGTTTCTAAAGGACCTTTACAAACCAATATATATCCTGTGGTTAAGATATCAATGAAGAGGTGACAGTATTTTACACAAGACTTGCCCTATATCTAAGATCTATGAGTCAAAGAAAACAGAAGACATGATATATATGCTTGAAAGAATGTCCGTTAACATTAGGAGTGCACCATTCACTACTCCTCCAAAGTAGTTTCTTCTTTTTTCATTTATTGTTAAATTTTAGGAAATCTTAATTTGATATAAACTCAAATCAAAATATGTTGCAAAGTATTGTCATTAACATAATAACAAATGCATACTGATACAAAACTTTTGCTCCGACCTATTTACAAATCAGTTCTAATACCAAATTCAATTAAATTGCTGTTATTTGGACTAGTTCATAAATGGGATATTTAAATTAGTGTAATATTTTGGACTCTTTGTAGTTGCTATATATAGCAATCAATTATCAGTGTTCAGAGATTCATAATGCAATTAAATTCACTTAATACCAAAGCTCTAATGAACATAATTTAGTTTGCCATAATGAATCAGAAAGTTATGAAGTACTTTGCATTGTCATTATAAATATAAACTATCATTTTATAGAGTTTGAATAAAATATAGGCAATTGGGCTTCCTGCCTAAAAAGTTCTAACTGAAAAAGAGTACACCAAGAAATGAATTCTGCTATCACGCAGGACTTGAATATTAGTGGACTCACTTATAGGATGTAAGAAATTAGAAAATTTTTTTAGGATTTTATTTGTTTTTTTGACAGAGAGAGACAGAGAGAGAGAGATCACAAGTAGGCAGAGAGGCAGGTAGAGAGAGGGGGGGTGAAGCAGACTCCCTGCTGAGCAGAGAGCCCGATGTGGAGCCCGATCCCAAAACCTTGGATCCTGACCTGAGCCAAAGGCAGAGGCTTTAACCCACTGAGCCACCCAGGCGCCCAAGAAATTAGAAATTAATGTCACTGGGTACTCTTAGCCTCTATGGGCCTCACATGAGGCCCCCTGAGACATATACTTCATGTATGTAAGGACACCTATCCATTTGTACAAATGAACTTCGGGAAGGAAGCTCAAGTTTTACCCCATTTGGAGAATGTGATTTGAGGTGGGGAAGAGGCTAAGACAAGATAATGCGTCTGAGTTTACAAATTCAAGTTCCCAACATTAGAGGGATCCTGTGTGACCTCTCATAGTTCTCTCCATTCTCTGATACCGTGTCCTCTCTCAGCTAATGTAAGGACAAAGCAAGTCCAGCACACCTCAAAGAGTCCCAGTAGGAATACCAACAAAAACAAGCAAACAAACAAATTATTTCTTTTTTTTCTGGAACCCTGGAGGGTTTTCTCCTGAGACACAGAAGGAAAGAAGCCATGAATCTCTCTACAGATTCCTTGGAAGTTAACATCTTATTTCTGCTTTATTAGAAGACCCTGAGTGAGCCACTTTGGTTCTGAAAAATGTAACGTTGAACCACTGTTCTGATCATTAGATGGTGCCTGGAACAATAATAGGAGTATTTTATAGTTGTTTTCAAATGAAACCAAAGCATCAAACCTTAAAAAGGACTCTATTCACATGTTTACCTTTTTACTATGAAAGAATACACTTTCCTAAATATAGAAATGTTGTTGCTACAGTGGCAGCAAAAATTGAGGGATTTCCTAGGTCATGGTTTACAAACCCTGTGTGATCTTATCCAAGCCACCAAATATTTCTTATCCTAATTTTTTCCCAAATGTGAAATCAGGATAAACATTATTAAGCCTCCCTAATCTTCAAGGATTCAGTAAGGAAAATCGGCGTTGGTGGAAAAAGAGTAAATTTTTCAAAATTTTCAAAGGATCAATTAATCAAAATATTTCTGTATGTTCTATGTCCATGTTATGCAATCAAGAACATTTCATAATTTTTCAGAAATATTAGTTACCTAGTTTTTCCTAAAATGGAAAGGATATTAAATGATCAATATTAATACTAAAGTATAAAAATACCATATTCAAATCTTTCATTCTTGAAACCAAGAATGGAAATAGCTTGGCCTTGTTGATAGAGGAGCCGGGTGAAAGGTGTTATAGATTGTGAACGAAACTAGAGAAGAATGGAAAAATCACTGAATTGAAAAATACTAATATAATGAGACTAGAAAGTGGATTCTAATCATGAGTTCAGGACAGCCTATTCATTTATCTTCTTTTTGAGGTCAATTATTTTGTTGGACTCAGGAATTAAAGCTTAATTTATTGAATACAGAGTACTGCCTTCAGCAATGAATAGTTAGTAATCAATAGTGTGGTCTGGATTTTCAAAGAGCTTAAAAAAAAAGTAAAAAAAAAATCTTCTCACTCTCATTGCTCTGCAAATACTGGAGGTATAAATGCTTCTCTACGAGGATGAAATTTTTATTTTTTTGCTTTTACTGAAAGTAACATTCCTTAGGCTCTTCCCCTCCTGATACAGGGAACATGAAATATTGGACTTCTGCCTGCCGTGAGGCTGAATGGTTGAAAACAGCCTGCTCTCTTATTGTATCTTGTGGTTTGTTTCTGTATGCCTAAATTCATATTCATCATTGAATAATGACACCAAGTTCTCATCTATCAGTAAATAGGGCTCAAGAAACATTTCATTAGATTCTAAGCTTCAGTTCTGTCTAAGGATATGTCATTGTCTCCAAAGTTTGCTATTAGCTTCACTGGTCCTCAAAAGTCAAGTTATTATTCCTCACTCAAAATCATTATATGGTTTACTGATCTCAGAGTGAAAGTTAATATTTGGTATTGAAAGATGCTAATGTATCAGGCAATTATGACAAATGTTGCTACCTTAAGGTACATTGATCTTAGATCTTATGAAAGATAGGGATCTAAGGTACTGAGGCAAAACTAATGCCCTCCAAAAATAAGTACCCTCATTTCATTTTTAGCCTGCCTATAGACTTAGACTTCCACCTTTTGAAGGTTGACTCTGAATAAAGTATTTTATGCTTGGATGAAAATTGTTTCTCAGCAAACCAAACAAGATGGAGATTGGGAAGACAGTTATCGGACCCACTTTGCTGATGAAGTATTACGCCCATACAGCACAGAGAACAACATTGAAGCGCAATGTAGGGAAAAACGATCTCAATCCAACCTTTGTTTAATCGGGGAGGGCAAACTGCACATTGGGTAAAGCCTTCAGTCAACAAAAATTTTCGTCTGCAAGAAACAGATTGGCAGGAAAAAAATGTTTTTGATTTTTTTCTCTTCCCCATTCACAAAATATACATCAAAGGTTGTTGCTTAGGGCTCCGTTCTGCTTCATAGATGCACAAAAGCACTTTTTCCAGCCAGCATTAGCCTCTGGAAGGATTTTATTCATCTAGAGGGGAGATCTGGGTGCAGACAGCTGTTTGCTGCGGGGCAGATTGCTTCAAGTGGGGGAACAATCTTGAAGATAAAAACCACCACTGTTCCAAAGGCAAACAAGAAAGTCGGCACGCTGCCCGATCCCTTGCAGAGGCCTCTTAGGGGCAAAATTGAACTCCAAGGAGCCAAAAGTTGCCCTGAGGACATCTGAGAAAGGCTTCAAATGAAGCCTCCCAACAAATGCATCAAGATGTAAGGTGTGCGCAGGGCGGAGGGAGGTGCGAGCAGGAGAGGAAAGGCAGATCAGAGGCTCTCGAAGCATCCAAGTCCAAGGAAACGGCATAAAGGTTTTCCCAATCGAGCTGGAAACGTCTCATTGATACAGGCGGACTGTGCATGGAGACGGGATTACACGCTGTATGGCATTTATCTAGAGGCTGGAGCATTCTCCTACTCTCCTGCTCTCCAAAACACTTCTCACTGAAAGTCTGTTTGCAATGAATGCTTCAAGATGGTGGTATAAACTCGTGTGATCACAGAACACAATGAGTCTGAGAAGCTTTGGTCTCCGGTCATCGGCAACTGTATCTGTATACTCGGTAACCGATAGTACTTGTCCTGTCGGGGGAAACAGGTATCCTAAATTTGCTTCTTTAAACCACATATTCGTGTTGAGTGTCTTTCTCTCCTAATCTCTTCTTTTCTACCCTCGCCTCCACTAAAGCATGTTGAATCCGTTCAATTAGCCCAACTAAATGAACCAGTCCAAGGTCTGGGTAAGGAAAGACCCAGAAGAGCTGTCATGGAGGGAAACATGGTTGGAAATGTTGATGTCCAGTAAGGGTTATGGGTTATGATTCACAGACACAATAAAGCTATGACCCTGCCCCGCCCCCATGTCTTTTTCAAGGACAAGTCAATAGGGCTGTCCTTCCTCATGCTGCATATGCCTATCAGCATTCAGACACATCTAATGAGATGATTTCCCCTTTCAAAAGTCTCCTTGCTTACACAATGACCAGATAGGATGACCAGGAAAATGCTGAGTTAAGGAGGGACATTCATGGAAGAAGAATCATAACGACTTTACTCTCTTTTATGCTTTGACTTTGAGGGTGAGAACACAAAGTCCCTGAATGGCCTGTCTCTTCACACTCCAGAGATGTGCAACCCTATGAGAAGAGGTAAACACTGAGGCTGCTCATAGAGACCTTGCAACAGGAAGTGTCACCCTTGGCACACTCTAGCCTATGAGGCATGGACACCCGGATGTTGTTCCCTATAGCAGGGGTCTCAGCCTCAGCACTGTTGACATTGTGAGATGGACGAGATTGGTTGTTGTGGGTCTGCCCTGTGCCCTGTAGCATCTCAAACAGCACCTTGGCCTCTCTCTACTTGCTGCCAATAACACATCCCTCCCCGAGCACCGACAACCAAACATGTCTCCAGACGTTAGCAAACATCCCTTGGGGAGACAAAATCACTCTTAATCCTCCCACGGAGAGTTATCCTCCTACTGAGAAATTCCAGAGGTCTAAAAATAGGATATCAAAACATTCAGAGAAAAACCCAGAACATTTATAGAGACAGCCTGCAATTCATTTTTGAGATAAATTCGAGGAGCTGCGCTCTCACTGAAAGGAACTGAAACATACATTATACTCATGGCTAAGATTGTTGGTGGCTAATATTACTGATTCCATGTCTGGTGCCTGTTACGTGGTGGGGCTTGAGAAAGTGGGACTAGTGATGGAGGAACATGAGCATCCAGTGAAGTGAATCTTGACTCTACCTGGTCTGGGCTCTTCTTAGAGAATGGTAAGTTGGGCCCACTTTAAAAGGAAAGAGAGAGAGGCTACAGCCCATGGTAGAGCAGAACATAACTGATAAAGCATCTTGGCATCCTCCAAACTCTTGTACAGTAATACAGACATAAACATTCACATTATTCCATGCTCCAAGTTTCCGTGCATCTATACCTAGAAGGCCTCGTGGCTCCTGTCCAAAAATATGTTCGTTATCAAGACTGTCTTACCAGATGCTCACTTCCTCTCTGACACAGCTCTCTGTCCCAAGCCATGCTTTGCTTGGCCTCATCACTACCTTCCTGCTGCTGGCCCTGCTGGGCCTTGACCTCATAGCCTGTGATCTCGCCAAGCTGACTGATTTCAAGTTCACTTGCATACTTCACCCTAGCAATGCCCTGCATACTATGTTTTGAATAAACTCCCAAGCTGCTTTTGAATCTACAATAGATATCCTGCTATATTGTCTTAGCAGTTTTCCCAAATATCAGTTGTGTTTTTCTGTAAGAAATGGCAACCCTCAGTATACATTTTTAAAAATTATGAGGTTGAAATTATATCAAATTATTTTTAAAATAGTGATTCATTAAAAAAGAGGCTATTATGAGACAATGTTGCTGTAAGCAAAAATTCTTTTATGATTTATGACTTCTTTATCTCGTAATTCATACTTTCTCTTGCTATGTCTGTATATATATGTTTCTATAAATTTATTATATTATAATAAGCTTTATGAATTACTTAGTCAGTTCATCCCAGGAATTAATAGGCTATACAATTTCAAAGTGATTCTAATGATAGTAATCTATACCTTTCCTGTTTGAGGGATTATTTAACCAAATTTCTGTCAGATAAGTAAGAGTTCCCCACCCCCATCACAAACTCTTTTAAAATGCAGTCAATACGGCAACATAATATCTTCATTATTTCCATTTGCTTCTGTTGCAGTTTTGAAGGAAAGTCAAGATACCAAACCTTAAATGAAGAGGACAAATGGATTTGAAAATATTAAATTACCACCATGGTAATTTCAAACATAGCGAGAGACAGACTGAAACAGTTGCCTGATGTATAATCAGCATCATACACTATATAAGAAATGGTGTTACAGACTTTACACATACTTTACGCAAATCAGATATTAGTATATCTAGATTACAGATGAGGAGACTGAGACTCAGAAGCAAGTTGTCCTAGACCATTCAACTAACATGAACCCAGAGCTCACACTGTTAGGAGAAAGGATGAATTCTAAGAAAGAGCAGGACAATGGGGTGGCTTTGTAGTTTTTCACAAGTCAAACTTTCACACTGTGATTTGAATCATTAATGGGAAGTATAATAAACTCCAAAGACAATGGATAAAACCATATATAAATAAAAATTGCAAAATGCACTCTAAAGTCACATTTATTTATTACAAATAATTTTCATGTGTGATTACTTTTTCCACTAATGCTAATTAGTTCATGTATGTTACTGAGAATGGAGGACAAACTCAGGATTTGTTACTGAGAATGGAGGACAAATCCCCAGGATTGCTCGATCTTTCCTGAAAGGGGCAGCTTCTACTAGAAGAAACCATGCTAAACATTTAAACGTTTGAATAAAATCAAATAAAATGCCAATGTTAACACAGAAGAATCAGCAACAGACACTTTATGTGGTTCAAAATACTCCAAATATTTAATAACCATGCTTTTACAGAAAATTTTTGCCAATCCCTGGCATAAAAGGTCAAAATTGTAAGTGAAATGTTTGGAGATACATTAATTCAACCAAATGTTTTATGCAGTTCAATTTCTTGTAGGTAGGAAGACAATTTATTAGTCTGTTATCTCTAAGTAGTAGAATAAAAGTTCCTTTTCTCCATTATTTATTTTGATTTAAATTCAATTAGGCAACACATAGGACATCACTAGTGTCAGACGCAGTATTCAACAATTCATCCATTATTTTTATCTTATATGTTAAAGTTTTCTTTGACAGCCCTGAAGCCCATTCATCTCTTTATATTTCCTTACAAGGTAACTCAAATCCAAAAGTAAATTCTTAAATCACTTTAATGATTTAGAGGATTTAGGTGATTTCAGTGATTTCAAAGTAGACACCCCTACATTTTTCTAATGTTGTGGTTTAATGAGCCCCTGGACATTTTCACGAGAAGAAAATTCCACAGTAAATCTGGCAGATAAGGTAGACAGTATAAAATGAAAAAGGAAATGGAAAAAAAAAACAATATAAGAAAATTTCATAATTTTCCTTCTTAACTTTCGCTTCATGGTAATTATTAGAAATGGAAATTTAAACTATCTTTTAACACTTTACAAGGCCCTATAATGAAATACAATGCTCATCATAAATCTAGAACAATTATTTTCAGAAAACAATAAAACTGCTATCAAAAATATCACAATACATAATTCAAAAATTGCTCACTATGTTAATCTAAAGGTTATTTTTATTATATTACTCCCATTGTGTGTTGGAAACTCTTATAAATTAGACTTTAAGGAAGTGAAAACATAAGGGTCTAGGGAAATACTCATATCCAATCAATCAAGAAAACCAAGGATATAACAATGTTTTTTGAAATGCATTCTTCAGGTCAATTGGACATTACCACTTTATGTATTTCCAGTGCATCTAATGTAATCAACTAGACTCTTCCATTAAGAAAATTTTAATGAAAAGTCATCATGAGTGTTTGTTAAAAATAATCAATACCCTGCAAAGTCCTTCCATTTAATACCATTAAATTAAGTCACCTGAAGAGAATAAATTCCAGGAGACTTTTCAGATTCAGGGGTGTAATTCAGTTTCAAAAAGGAAAGTTCCTTGGAAAGCAGCCCCTATGTATTTGATTGATATTGGAAAATTTGAAGCAATAAGGCAGTTTACAGAAATTGTTGGCTTGAATGCACATTTCCCAAGGTTAAACTTCTTTTTTCCCCCCTATACTTAGTGATCCTTTACACATTAGATTGATAAATGCTTTATTTCTTGGTAGGTTATTTCTCTGGAAGATATCGTTTCAAGTGAGAAAGTCTGATTAGGCCATTTACGTTCACGAGGTGGTATAGATAAACTATTAATTCTGGGAATCAGGAATTAAATTTGAAATCTGCTGACGTTTTGCTGCCAAAAGCAAACAACTGTTTGGAGCCTGCAGACGATGTTTCCAGCTCACACGATGCAGCGCATATGAAATTAAAACCCGAGGTGCTTCCCTAGTTCACGGTCATCCTTCGTCTTGGCCTGTAAACGCCTTCAGGCCTTGCCCACAACCCATTTTTCTTTTCAGAGAGGACACGACACACAGCGGCGTAACCCCTTAGGCCTGCAAATTACAGATTTTAAAATCATTTCCAACTCTGTGTTTGCCTTCACTGAAAAAAAGAGCACGTATTTTGTTTATTGTTTTGTTTTGTTTTGTTTAGGATTCCAAATTTGGATCCTAGATTTTTCCCATCACAGACCCAGTTCTTTGGGCAGCTCCCCTTCCTTCTTCACCCACCTGCTTGTGCCAGGGGTGAAAAAAAATCTGCACCACCAAACCACCAGGGTGGACTCTGGGAAGTGGGGGTCCAAGCTAATCTTAGGTGAAAAGTCAGTGATGGGGACATGGCGTTATTGCGACAAGAGATTCGGCAGGTGCTTAAGGAGAATAAGGAGGAAGAGCCATAGGAAATTGACTTCTGATTCTCAGAGAATTCTAATAGGTGGTTCTCACCCTTGGTTGCCCATTAAAATCACGTAAAAGAATCCTGGCCGCCAGGCTGCTTTCCAGACTAATGAAATCGTAAGCTCTGAGAGTGGGATCCAGGTCAGTCTATCCTCAGACTCCCTGAGTGATCTCAATGTGAAGCTCTTCTCTATTTTCCAGGACTTTCATTTAGTCAGTGCCTGGCAGTGGATATAGGGACAGGGAAGGAGGAATGGGGACGGAAGGAGGAGTTACATGACATGTCAGCCCTGACTCTCCTTTTCCCCTCCTTCGCTTGGGCTCCCTTTTCTCTTTTGTCACAGTAGACCAGCCACGTTCTGGTGTCCAGAAGAAAGCACAGCATGGCCAACATGTGGAAAGTGTGGGAGGAGCACTCGCCATGGTCTTGGGGGATAAGACTGTGCTAGTCCCTTTCCCTTTTCCAAGTATCTCTTTTTCCTTTTCCAGCAACTAACACTCCCTTCCCTGGGCACCCCCTCTTCTTGGATAACAGGACAACGAGCTTATCCCATGGTGAGCAAGGAAGGGTGCAGCCTGGGAGCAGAAAGGAATAGGGTCTGATAACAAAGGAGCTAATTAAAGCCAAGGGAAAGGGAATGCCTGCCTGAATAACAAGGCTTTGAGTACATAATGCAGATTGAAGTACATAATACAGAAGGACCACTTGAAGTATACTGGGAACAGCCGAGTTGTGAAACACAATTAAATAGAAAATTCGTAATGAAAGTATTATAGCCAAATTTCATGTCGAATTGTTAAGTGACATCCTTTCGAGTCCATGAAAAAACTTTCAGTGCTGAAAAGATATGAGAAGTCCTGGAATAATAGTTTACTATGCTCAAGAGATGTCTAAATTAAAATAAAAGCAAAAGTCAGTACCAAGTATGAGTTTTAAAAAACCAAACTGAGTAATAATGTATTCATATATTCTGCTATATGCCACCTTTGTGTTTCGAGTTGTCTTTACCTATATTTTGTACAAGAAGAACCTCTTGTGATATCTATTACTTAAATATTTATTTATTTATGTATTCATTTATTTTTAGAGAGGGAGCGCACACATACCCAAGGTGGGGGTGGGGTAGGGCGGAGAGGGAGAGAGAGAATCTTAAGCAGTCTCCATGCCCAGTGTGGAGCCCAGAGCAGGGCTTGATCCCACGACCCAGAGATTATGACATGAACAGAAATCAAGAGTTGGATGCTTAAAACTGCCTGAGCCACCAGAAGTACCAATTTATTATTATTATTAGGGTTTTTTTTTTTTTTTTTTAGGAAAAGTGAAATGCAGTATGCCCCAGTAGAAAAGAACACTAATGGGCACCTGGGTGGCTCATGGGTTGAGCCTCTGCTTTCCGCTCTGGTTGTGATCTCAGGGGTCCTGGCCTCGAGCCCCACATCGGGCTGTCTGCTCAGGAGGGAGCCTGCTTCTCCCTCTCTCTCTACTGGCCTCTCTGTCTACTTGTGATCTCTCTCTCTGTCAAATAAATAAATAAAATCTTAGAAAGAAAGAAAGAAAGAAAAAAAAACACTAATGAAAGGAAATAGTTCAATTATGAAGATAAGGTTAAAGATTTATGTAGACAAATATTCCTCGTATTACTTATGTTAGCAGAGAAGGGAAATAATTTAAAAATCCTTAAGGAAGGATATATTCACACTATAAAATATTATGTTATATATATAAAATTATGTTTTTAAAATATTTAACAGCTAACACTCACCAAGCACTAAGTATAAGTTAGCTACTATTCCAAGGACTTCACATCTATTAACTAATTTAATCTTAACAGCAGCTCTATGAGATAGTGATTATTATTATCATCTAACTTCCGCATCTGGGGAAAGGAAGGTCAAAAAAAGTTAAGTAGCTTTCAAGGCACTTAGCTAAGAGACGAAGCAGCAGGGACTGCAAAGCTAGGCAGTCTGGCTTTAGGAACAGTACTTGTAGATTCTGTGAGGAGCTTAGAGGACCCTCTATAACAGATATAATTCAAAATTACTAATACAAAATTAGGCATAGGATCTTGAAAAGGTTATTTAAGTGAAGAGTCTTAAAACATAAACTTCACAAGATTTATAATAAATCTACTTTCAGTATACGATATGATGACCGAAAATGCTGAGATAGAAAATGATCCGAAAATAGGGATGCCTGGGTGGCTCAGTCAGTCAAGCATCTGCCTTCAGCTCAGGTCATGATATCAGGGTCCTGGGATGGAGTCCCACATGAGGCTCCCTGCTCAGTGGGAAGTCTGCTCCTCCCTCTGCCTCTGCCTGCCAACTCCCCCTGCTTGTGCTCTTTCTCTGTCACATAAATAAAATCTTAAAAAAAAGAAAGAAAATGATCCTCAAACATATATCCAGTACAATCCCAATTTTGTTAAAAAAAAAAAAAGGTATATACACACTGAGAAAAATAAGAACACACCTATAGAAATGGTTTAAGATGGGTAAAACGCTATGATTTGCATCTTCTCTGCAGAGTGCTTACTTTTCTAAAGTTTCTACAATGACTATAAATTATGTGCCAATTAAAATACAAACACAATAGGTATTATTTTAAAATAAAAAGACCTTTAAAACAGAAAAATGCTGCTTGTTGATGGGGGGAATACCTATTTAAAAATACAGACCAAATGGAAAGAACCTAGATGTCAATCAACAGATGAATGGATAAAGAAGATATGGTATATACACACACACACACACACATATACACATGCACATCTTGCAAATCTTGCCATTTGCAACGACACGGGTGGAACTACAGGGGATTATGCTAAGTGAAATAAGTCAAAAAAAGACAATTATCATATGCTCTCTCTGATATGAAGAATTTGAGAGAAAGGGCAGGGGTTCATGGGGGGAAGGGAGGGATAAAATGAAATAAGATGGGACAGGGAAGGGCGACAAACCAAAAGACTCTTAATCTCAGGAAACAAACAGGGCTGCTGGGGGATTGGGGCAAAGGTTAGAGTGGCTGGGTGATGGGCATTGGAGAGGGTATGTGCTATGGTGATGCTGTGCGTTGTGTAAGACTGATGATTCACAGATCTGTACCCCCGGGGCAAATAATACATTATATGTTAATAAAAAATAAATTAAAAAATATGGACCAAATTTTTAATTTATTTAAAATTTATTAAAAATAAAAATATTTAAAATTTATTAAAAATAAATTTTAAAATATGGACCAAAAATAGTAAGAATATTGAATGAAACTAGTTTATCTAAAATTTACAAAGGGAAGTCCAAGAATTAAGATCCTCCCCCCCCCACCAAAAAAAGAAGCCTGCATAGGGCAGAAAACAAACAAAAAATTTACTCAAAAGATAGACTTTGAGTCTCTTGAGTCTAAATTTAGTGAATGCATGCTGATTAGTAAGAAGGACTTAATGAATTAAAAGAGAGAGAGAGAAACGCTCTTGCAGATGCAGCACATGGGCTGTAACATAAAGGTCCCAGTAAGGTTAGTGATTATTCACTGATAATAAGAATATTTTTTCGTAGTCAAATGAATACTTTTAAAAGTATAGAAAATTTCTTTTTTCTTCTAGACAGAAAAAGGATTTCTCAAATGGATGTTCTCAGTCGCCAATAAAATTCCATTGTTCATTATCAAAGATGTCAGCCTACACTCAGGAAACAAGAACACTAAATTGTCCTTTTAATGATTATGAATTTTAAGTCACTTTTTTCTCTACAGAGTTTTTGGTGAGGTTTGATAATTATTAGCATGGGATGACAAACTGTGTAATTAAAATAATGTTTTTATAAACATTTGATAAAGGGCGTTATGATACCTTCTAACCACCTCTGTCATTTACCAAACGCTTGAGCCTGTTGGCTAACCCTTAGAGGAGCACTGCCTCCCCAGTCATGTGTTAGGAAATCATTTTATTCCTTTAACTTGTCAAGAGGTAATGAACAGCAGCCTCATTCGGCATCATAGATGTTTAATTCAAAGGTAATTATACAGTTTGATGAGAAAAATAAATAATAGATATCCTGGTATAGGTTTATAATAAGATATACCATAGTATTGTATAAGGTATAAATGCAAATGAATTAATTAAACATTGATCTAAATTTGCTTAACATTGATTAGCTTTACTTTGCCAGTCATTCACCAGGTTCTTCTTACAGAAAAAAATATTGAACTCATTAATCTCATGCTATTTAATGGTTGTTTTACCTTCATAACATCAATCAGTTGAAATGCAACAAATGAAAACAATCATTATTGAAGACATCATAAAGTATCAATTACCGCTGCTATTTTTTGTGAAATTGTACAGTGGTGCACCTTATTCTTCGGAGTGTTAAAATCAAATTAAATCCTAGATAAGGAGCAGCTTATTTAGATTCACTAGCATATGTTAAGTTTACAAGTAACTTTCATATTATTTATATTTCAGCTCCTGAATTATACAGGTCATACATAAAAGAACTCAAAAGAAGATACTCAGTTGAGTAATCTTTAAAAATTTTCATTCCTACCTCAAGCGTATTATTTTTGACTTCATTGATGTTTTACAACATGTGTTCGTTGTTATTAGCCATACGTTATACAGTAGTATGATATCATTCTTATTTTTATTCTGATGTATGTCATAACATCTTCCCTAAAGCAATTAGCGATGGTTTTTCAAGAAGGCATCTATTTACATATTAGAAATTGATAATTTCTGCAAAACACAAATTGATATTTGTGTTAAGCAAATAAAGCTTAACACAGCTCTCTTTTTAGCAGACTTAAAGGGCTCGGCAAATCTTCTCCAACATCGCTATCTTCTGTGTTTGGTTTGTTTTGGTATTAAATACCCTGACCTAGGACTATGTGGCTTATGTTGTAAATGTGACTCTCTCTATGCCCATTTTCCCCTTTCTTTTTGAACTGCTGAGGGTCATGAATCTCCTTCCCCCAGCTCTAACTGCTGCATGCAGTTAGCACCAAGAGCAGACGCCAACCAACACTCTAATCTTGCTCTGATGGATGGAATGCTAACCTTTCACAAGATTAGAGACACAAGGTGCTCTAGAGATAATAAAATTCAAATAGGTTTATTTCAAAGGGCAACCCAATCTCACTTTTGTTCATGGGTCACTTGGCAGATCATTTGCCAATGTAGTTTTTGTGTCTTTCCAAACTAGGTTCTGGTTCAGTGTGCCAAATGTGTCAAATTAAGGGGGCCCCAAAAGCCAGTTCCAAGGTAGAAACAGAGGAAGTTGGGAATAACATTATTTTAATACATGTGATTAAAAACTCTAATTCTAATTTCCTTGCATTATACCTGAAATACTAAAAAGGATCAAGACTGACCATGCTGGCAATGCTAGTGACTTTGTATCACTGCCAGTATTGAGAGCCTGGAGCCTAAATTCCAAAATATTATTCAGAGATTTCCATTTCAAATAAACGCCTAATGGAAATCAAAATCAAGAGTTAAACAGATGGTGCTTTCTGAATATTATGTAGGTGTCTGTTAAACATTTTCTTAGAAATAAAAGTCAAGGAATATTAGTCAAAAAAATAAATCAAGAATAAGAACTACATAAATATGAAGAGAAGACCAGGACTAAAAATCTCTTCCTTTAAGTGCAATGAGTAATCTTCACAAAAGGCTTCAAGCATTTCTTCTGTCCACTATCTTCTTATTATTTAAAATTACATCAGCCGTGAACAAACCCAGAGTTACCTCCTGATGAGAAAATGAGTTCGGAAACCCAAGAGCCATTTCATGTTAAGATGCTCCTAAAATGTATTACTCACCTATAAGGATAACATTAGCAAATTACTCAAATTTAAAGAATATTGATAATTGTTTTGCATTTTATTTTATTTTATTATTTTTAAAAGACTTGTATTTATTTATTTGGCAGACGCAGCAAGAGAGGGAACACAAGCAGGGAGAGTAAGAGAGGGAGAAGCAGGCTTCCCATGGATCAGGGAGCCCGATGTGGGGCTCCATCCCAAGACTGTGGAACCACGACCTGAGCCAAAGGCAGACAATTAACAACTGAGCCACCCAGGCACCCCTAACATCGATAATTTTATCCCACTGCACGTGACACTGATGATACATACGTATGTCATCACTTTTATAATTAATTTTCATTCTTAATTACATATCTTGCAATGTAGTACGAAACTGTATTCATTTAGAAAAAGTTTTACAGATAAACTTTTATAAAGCAAGAAACTTACATTTTTACATATATATTTAAATTATAAAAAATTCTTAAAAATCTAAATGGTGTTTCATTTAAAGAAAAACTCTGTGGGGGCACCTGGGTGGCTCAGTGGGTTAAGCCGCTGACTTCGGCTCAGGTCATGATCTCAGGGTCCTGGGATCGAGTCCCGAATCAGGCTCTCTGCTCAGCAGGGAGCCTGCTTCTTCCTCTCTCTCTCTGCCTGCCCTCTGCCTACTTGTAATCTCTCTCTGTCAAATAAATAAATAAATAATCTTTAAAAAAAAAAAAAAAAAAAGAAAAACTCTGTGAACTAGTATTTAAATATCACACAAAACCATTTTCCCCGAAATAGTTTTCTTTTTAAGATTTTATTTATTTATTTATTTATTTATTGATCAGTCAGAGTGGTTTAGAGAGCATGAGCATGTGCAAGAGCTGCAGAGGGAGAAGAAGGCTCCCCACTCAGCAGAAAGCCTGCCTCGGGGCTGGATTCCAGGACCCTGGGATCATGACCTGAGCCTAAGGCAGGTGCTTAACTGACTGAGCCACCCACATGGCTGGAAATATTTTTTAATCATAATTGTCCCTACTGTGATTTACTAATTAAATAAGGCTTTTGAAATGAAGTAGTTAGAATCAGTCGTACATCTAAAATAAAATATTTACTAGGCTGTTTTGCTCTTTTATTTCAATAATGCTAATGAAATGAGAACATTTCAAACTAATTCTTGTTAAAAATAAATCTGAGACTACCTGCTCCACAGAGGTTATGCAAAATTAGAAAATGTTCATTTGATTATTTTAAAGATGTTGTTTCCTTTTAAAAATTCTTAGAATAATCACTGCATCTTTTTTCATTTATTTAGTAATGCAATACTGCTGAGGTTAACATTGTTATCTTGTGGTGAGCCACAGAAACCATGAATCTAGACGGGACATACATCATGCCATAACTGGGAAGACACACTGATGACAGTTAATGCGGATCATAATTCTCTTAGTTTTACTAGAAGTTGAGAATGTAGATATATGTCAGTTACTCTTGGTACTTGTAACTGGAAAATGGAAGTATTAACAGCACTTTCCTCATAGGATGTTATGAAGATCACAGAATATACACAAAATAATTTGTGGGTGTCCGGCACATGGTAAAACTATGTAACTGTCAGGTATTTTTAGTACTTTCTCAAGAATGAAAACACTTGCTAATAATAACCAGGATTGTTACTAACCATTTGAAATCCATCTTGTTGAATGGATAAAGAAGATATGGTGTGTGTGTATATGTGTGTATATATATATATATATATATATATATATATATATATATATAATGGAATACTATGCAGCCATAAAACCCCCAAAATCCTGGAGCACCTGGGTGGGTCAGTGGGTTAAGCCTCTGCCTTTGGCTCAGGTCATGATCCCAGGGCCCTGAAATCGAGCCCTACATTGGGCTCTCTGCTCAGTGGGGAGCCTGCTCCCCACAACCACCCACCCCCCGCCTGCCTGTCTACTTGTGATCTCTCTTTCTGTCAAATAAATAAATAAAATCTTAAAAAACAAAAACAAAAACACTGAAATCCTGCCATTTGCAACCACGTGGATAGAACTAGAGGGTATTATGCTAAGCGAAATAAGTCAATCAGAGAAAGCATTATCATAAGATCTCTCCGATATGAGGAATCTGAGAGGTAGGGCAGGGGTGATGGGGAGAAGGTAAGGAAAAAAATGAAAGAAGATGGGACCGGAGAGGGAGACAAACCATAAGAGGCTCTTACTCTCAGGAAACAAACTGAGGGCTGCTGGGTGGTGGGGGGTATGGAGAGGGCGGTTGGGTTATGGACATTGGGGAGGGTGTGTGCTATGGTGAATGCTGTGAGTTGTGTAAGACTGATGACTCACAGACCTGTACCCGTGAGGCAAATAATATATTATGTGTTAATAAATAAATAAATAAATAAATAAATCCATCTTGGCATATAAGAGATGAACATTATTTATCTCATGACACCAGTTCCATGAGGTCCTATGAAGTGTTTTTATGGAGAAGGCCAAAAAAAGGTATTTGGCAACAAAAATAGATAAAATACATTAGTTGCTGTGTGGTATCCTTGATGAAAAAGGTAACTTAATGGAAAATTAATGATATTCCTGTAAAATAAAAAATAAGTATCCCTTTTTTTCTCTTGACTTAATCAACTCTCCTATACTTGAGTTTAGGTGCAGTGTTATTTCCCTCTCTCTATTTATGGTCCTTCAGTGACTAAAGCTTAAAGGTAACACCCCTTCACTGAATGTATAAAAATACTTTACCGTCTTCATAATCAAATGACGTTGTTGATAATATGGTGGTGACAAGACTGGCCCAGCATGATCTGGGCCAGAGAAACAACGTAAGAAGCAACACAAGTAGTTGATACTAAGGTAAACAGCAGCTTTATTTTTACACTTGCATTTACGGGACTTAGTACACTTTTCCCTTGGAGAAATAAATAAATAAATAAATAAAAGCACTAAACATTTAACTACTCTTTAAAGTACAATTCTAATTTGTTAAAACTCATTTTCAATACCACATCTTCTATTCAGTGACTTTGGCAAAGATATCCCAACAAAACTGACTTGGCCTCAAATCTCTGAACACATTTTACATTCTTTCATGAAACCATTCACTAAAAAAAAATAAATAATAATAATCCAACTATAATCAGACCGGGGGGGGAGGGACTTCTAAATAACCACAAACTTGTTCTTAACACTCTTTACTCACCAAACCTAAGAACATTTGCCAACTAGTTCAATATCTATCTGATAATTATTCTACTGATGCCATTTTTTCTAAACTTGTCAATGACTACTCCATGTGAAAAAGTATTGATAATGGGGCAAAGGTCAAACTGGGCTGTGACCCGTGGGTCTTCCAGTCTATAGGATCAGCCGCTTGGTCAAAGAGGGAAATTAGTTTTTGGGGGGAAGGTTTGTTGAGCAGTCCTTGTTACTTGCCCCTGTGTTACAGTCTGGGTGCTTGCAAATTGACTGCAGAATAAATCGCTCCTGATTCTTTCCAAAAATGAACCTTAACCTTACAAGTAATTAATTTCCAGATATTTACTTCATTTTCCTTCCACACAATCATCCGCTGTGATTGTCCTTTCCCTGGTTCTCTGGACCTATGCCAGTCAGCCATAAATCTGCAAATTCGCTCAAATGAATACAAGGTAATTTGATGTTGTATTTGATTTGGCGTTAAATGCTACAGAGTTGCTGACTTCAAAGTCAAATACATAAATCTTCACTGCTCATGAAAAGAGGAGACATTTCTTCTGAATTGGTTTGAATATGACCATGCAGGCAATTTCAGATATGCAAAGATAGAAACAGTATTAAACAGGTTTGGTTATAAACCCTTCTTCTTATTTATTATAAGTGTATAGTAGTGAATTATACATATGCATGAAAAAAAATGAATAAAAACGTAAGGTAAACCTTGGCTTTTGGTACACATCCTGCTGTGGTATGTTTTAGATCCAGGTATTAGCTAACATTTGCCCCAAGAGCAAAATACTACTAGAGTACTTAATATATAGCACATTTGACTCTAGACTTTGGGCACAATTTTGAATTTATTTGGTTTTAGGAGGTTGAATCAGATCCATCACATTCCTTAATGCCCTTTCTTTGTGTGTCTGTGTGTGTGTGTGTGTGTGTGTGTGTGTTAATTATAGATCATACCCTGAAAGGTAGCACAATAACAATTTATCAACTAGTTTTTGCCCTCCCATGAGGAAATGTCAGCTGTTTACATCTGAATGTCAAAGCCAGCATGAGTTCCATGGACCAATGGAGGTCCAAAACAAAAGCAAAAACAAAGAAACCTAAAGCAAAACAACACAAAACAAAAATACAAAACAATGACCACACTTGAACAAGAACAGAAACAATCTGAAAGCCAGGACTGAAAACATTCAAAGTAAGTTTCAAGTTATCACGGGCTTGAACCTCCATTATCCCACTGGGTCTGTGTAGAAATCCAGGGCAACTTACAACACAAGGGTTCGGGTGCTCCATTTAATTTAGGAAAGTGATAGAAAGGTGGCCAGATGAAAATAAGGTGAAACTAACTCAACAAAGCTTTCAGTAGTCCAAAGCTGATTTTCCAGAAACTTCTCTTTCTCTTTTTTAAGACAAAAATAGACCGGTTCTGTGAGTACCAGCTGACCCTAAACAGGGACTCGAAGTTTGCTTGTGTCTGATTAAAACACTCAGGGGCCATTAGCCAGAAGTGATAGGCCTGGAGAAGGAAGGGCAATCTTCAGGAATATTTTCATGGAAGAATATCTGGGAAAAGCCAGGAATTCAGAGGCCACTTAGTACTCATGCTGAGCCTGCCCCAGGGCAGAGATCTGAAGTTAAGGAAGAAAGGGGATATGCAAGCAGGAGTTGAGCAGCTGGAGACTGAGAAACCCTTGGGCCTCTAAGGTAGGAAGAGGGGCTCAAGTAATCGCCCTCTGGCCTTAGGACAGTAAAAACGAAGAGACTCAAACTCCGTTTCTATGGAAAGACCTTACTGCCAAGAAAGGAATCACCAAGAAATGGAATCCAGTTAAGCCCACGGAAGAAGATGACGTCGGTGGTGGCTGTAAGCTGTCCCCCACACTGGGCTTAGGGACAGCAGCAGAGTAGGGGGAAGTGGTGAGACAGTAGGAGGCACATAGGAGCCAATATTCTGAATTCATCTAGAAAGACTAGAGAGACCTTGAAGGGTATCAGTGAAGTAGCTGTCAAAGGTATACAATGATCAGGAAAGGGTATCTTGCTTGGGAATTAATGATATCAGGGCTGATGTATTTTTAATTGTACCCCAGAGTTCGTGAGAGCCAAAGACATCCGCATTTTACACCATGCCCCCGAAAATCATAAGGTTTCCAGTAAGAGTCTTTAATTATGCAAATTGAATTTAAAAGAGGCCTTACTTAAAATGAAGAAAATTAACCCACTAATTACATCTTATAAACTTCTTCTTCCTGATTCCCCAAATTAAAAATGAATCTATCAACCACCTCCCTCCCTCCCTCCCTTTCTTCCTTCCCTTTCTTTTTTTTTTTTTTTTTTTAAGATTATTTATTTATTCATTTGACAGAGAGAGAAATCACAAGTAGGCAGAAGTAGGAAGAGAGGCAGACAGACAGAGAGGGAGAAGCAGGCTCCCTGCTGGGCAGAGAGCCCGATGTGGGGCTCGATCCCAAGACCCTGGGATCATGACCCGAGCTGAAGGCAGAGGCTTAACCCACTGAGCCACCCAGGCACCCCTTCCTTCCCTCTTTCTTTCTCTCCCTCCCTCTCTTTCCTTCTTCATGTCTCTCTGTCTCCTGCACAAGGAATATAACCATCTGAGTCGGGAAGAATCTAGTGTATTTAGTTGTGAGGAATGGGAAGGAGGAAGGGAGAGTATTTGTGGGGTAGTCGGAAGAGTGGTAATTTGTCAGAGTTACAGGTCTATAATAAACCAGTATAATCGATCTGTCCTTTTAAAATGGATAAAATCTGGGGCGCCTGGGTGGCTCCGTCGGTCAAACATCTGCCTCTGGCTCAGGTCACAATCCCAGGGTCCCAGAATCAAGCCCCCAAGGGAGCCCACGTAGGACTCCACGTAGGACCCCACATAGGACTCCCTCTCCTTCTGCTCCCACCTCTCCCCATGTGCACACACTTTCTCTCAAACACACACATAAGCTTAAAAAAAATAAAAATAAAATGGATAAATTCCTCCTTTTTCCTGTCTTTGCATATTCTCTGTTCTGTTGTTCTCAAGTGTCTATCTTCCATCGAGAGTCTCACTGCCGATTCTTTCAGGATTTGGATGGAACTCAACCACGCTTCACTAGCTCTATAACACAGTGATGAGGCCTCCCGTAGTTCCCGCCTGCCTGAGGGCAAATGTCTTCTAACTGATTCCTTGCTTCCATTTTTGGCCCGCCTAGTAGTGTTCCTATTTACTGGTGATCTCCATACCTTCTTCCAAAACAGAAAGCTCAAAATGGCGGAGATCTTCTTTGGTTTTGTTCACTGTTAAAGCTCAAGTCCCAAGAAGAGGGTCTCATACCCAGTAGGTGCTCACTAGTTATTTGAAAAAATGAATGCATGCTCTCTCGTAGTGTCTAGCACAAAACCTCCTCACCAGAGCTCTGTTTAATCATATGCACTTCATCACAAGGATAATGAGTTCAAAGCCTGGGTCGTGGAAAGTTTCTATTTATTGATAGGAATTAAGTTTTTAATTATTAAATGAAAGAGACTGGTTCATGTTACAGCGAATTTCATTATTCAACAAGTTGTCTGGGGGAGAGATGTTTGGGATAGAGGACCCTGGCTGGAAATCACATCAAACAGAGGAGATAGTGTCTGCATGGATTAAAGATGAGGCTGACTCTTCAATTTACATAACCTTTTCTCCCCTCTTTCTTTCTGTGTCTCTGTTAACACCCAGACTCTCCTTTTCTTTTCCCCAATGACTGAATGAGATACAGAACAACACAAGAGTGATTTTTATGAGAAACATATTCTGCATAACATTACAGAATAGGATGAAAATGTTCTCTTTTTAAAATTTCTTCTTCGTAACATAGATAGAGCTATGACGTGTACATTACTAACTCACCAGCCGAAATGAATCTTATCTTTTTTTTTTTTTTTTAAAGATTTCATTTATTTATTTGACAGAGAGAGAAAGAGATCACAAGCAGGCAGAGAGAGAGAGGGAAGCAGGCTCCCTGCTGAGCAGAGAGCCTGATGCGGGGCTCAATCCCAGGACCCAGAGATCATGACTGGGCCGAAGGCAGAGGCTTAACCCACTGAGCCATCCAGGCGCCCCTGAATCTTATCTTTGTTGAATAAATTACTAACAAAGCTGGGGTTTGGTCATAACAGTTTGGGACTTATACAGACATGGGGAGAATTGGAAAAGTGGAACTTTGTCTTAGTGGTGCATTATTTTTTAATTTTTTAATTAAAAATTATAATTTTTTATTTAAATTCAATCAGCCAACATATAGTACATTGTTAGTTTCAGATGTACCATTCAATAAGTCATCAGTTTCATATAAAGCCCAGTGCTCCTCACATTACATGTGATGTGATGTGATGTGATCTGCTCTGCATTACTAGACTTTAATTTTTTTTAAATTAAATATATAATATATATATAACTATATAACTATAACTATATATATATATAGCTCTATATCTATATAGAATTATATATATATATATAATTCATTAACTGTTAGAATTATATATATATATATAATTCATTAACTGTTACCTTTAGGAGAAGGGTGATGATCCAAAAAACTTCCTCTGGTTGAACACAGATCACTGAGGAGAGCATACCAGTAAATTACAAGAGAGATACACTTGGGCTTCTGGGGTCCTAGGTGAGTTATGAGATCATCCTTAAATCTATTTATCCCAAGTGAGTCTATTATTACGTCCGTCTACCATATACCAATGTCCCATGATCATTACCTTGAGAGAGTGTCAAGTATTCTGCATTTCTTTTGAGGGAAAGTGGTTAAAAAAGAACGTAAGAGTCATTAGCTTCTGTCAGAGCAGTGATTCTCCAAGTGTGGTCTCTGGACCAGGAATGCAAATTACTGCTTCCTTCAAGTCCTGTTGCATCAGGAACACTAAGTCTGGGGCCCCTGAGTGTGCATTTATTTAACAAGCTTTGCAGGTGATTCTTGATGCTCCCGCCAGATTGAGAATGACTGTTTTAGGAAAACAGTTTCATTTGGCCAACTACAAATATGGGTCCTTCTAGGAAGTATGATTTTATCCAATTCCCTGATATAATTGTTACTTGAGAATCTGTACTTAATTTTTGACTTTTGTCGACAGACTTTTAAATCTTCCGACCCCTGAAAGAGATCTTACCTTAAATCCCACCTTTCTGTAATTCCAGTCATTTTTATTCATTAGTAGAAAACACCTGTAACAGCAGGAGCTACTTACATTCTAATTGTTTCTTGTTCCTCTAAATTGCTTGTCATTATAAAAGAAATGACAGAAGTGAAATGGGAGAGGAGCAGTGTGGCAAGACTGGAGCCCATTTTCAATGTTTAATTGCTCTACAATGCTAAGAACAGATTAAAAAGATAAATCAAAAGTTTGCCGAAAAAAGTGAGGCCCCCAGTCAGTTTTATGGTTTCATTTGAGCTGCAAAGATATTATTATACACTCATTTACAAAACAATGAGCTCTTACTGTTTATGAAAGTTTAATCTCTTGGTTTATTGCCTTAATATATTTCACATTGGTAAGGTTTACTTTTAAATGAAATTCCTGACTGTCTTATGTGGATGTTATTTTATACTGAGAATACAGACAGAATGAGTGTAACATCATAATTGTATTCATCTATGAAGCAATTAGAGTCAGGGTAATTGCTTCTCGTTCTCTCATATCTGCATACAAAGTAATAGAATTAATATTTTATCATTTGGCAGTATCCCTTGTTAGCTAAGAATTCTAACACTGTATATCTTCTCTGTCTACAGGAATTTAAACAGACCCTATATTAATATTTGCCTAAATCAAAAACTGTGCCAAGTGGAAAAATCACATGGAGGACAATAGAGTTAGTGCTAAACACAGGCCTCCGGTTGATGAACACGGGAACGTGGGCCTTGGAACACGCTCTCCAAGTGAGCTGATGAATGAAAACAGAGCAAAGGCTGAGGAAGCTCACCTCAGTCCTTGGTTGCTTTCCAAGTGATCTCACAGTTGCCAGACTGGAGTACAAATTCCATGGGGTTCTAGGAGAGTAATTCTAATTAAAAATACGTAGCTGCTCTAATATCAAGATTCCTATGAAAACAACTTTAGGAGTTTCAACAAAGTGACGACTAAAGGAGGAGAAAGCATGAAGACCTAAAAGAACAGCCTGCTGAGTGACTGACAAGATCCAAATCCTCAGCCAGCATCAACAGGAATAAGAAGGGCTAAATGAAAACTTAGAGGCTCATTTATTTCCTAAGAAGCTTAGGCTGGAGGGAGAGAAAAGAAGCCATAAATTAAATGGCACTTTGCTTGAGTAAAAGGGGAACAAATGAGGGAATTAAGTTGAAACTAGAAGCTCAACCACCGGACCAAAATTAATTGATAGATAAGCCGCATTTCGACTTAAATAAATATTATAAGAGATGGGGGAGAACCAGCGATTCAGCCCTTTCTTTTCAGCATCAGCAAACAAATACCCTTTATGGAGAGAGAGAGTCTAGAATTAGCGGTGGTAACAAGGATGAATGAATTATACTGTGTGTGTCATGTACATTACACACTAGTCATGGTTTCCACGGTTTAGGTAGGAATCTGGTGTTCAAATGGAGTCTATAATAGTTGAAAATGACGGGACGCTGGGTGGCTCAGTCGGTTAAGTGTCTGCCTTCGTCTCCGGTCATGATCCCAGGGTCCTGGGATCGAGTCAGGCATTGGGGTCCCTGCTCAGCAGGAGTCTGCTTCTCCCTCTGCCTGCTGCTCCCCTGCTCTCTCTCAATCTCTATCTCTGACAAATAAATAAAATATTAAAACAAACAAACAAACAAAAAAAACAAAATGAAACTGTCTCTTTAAGAGTTGGGGCTACATTTAAAAAAAATGTATGAAAATTTGTATGATTCTCCCCAAATACTGTTTTTTGTGTATTCGTTCAAGCTATTAGTCTACATGGCCTACAAGCTATTAGTCTCTATTCATTATTATGAAATGACCTTACAGTGAGACTGTTTAACTGGACGATGTCCTGGAGGTAGGGAGTAAAATGTCAGAAATACATGTAAAGCATTTAGAATACGGTCGGTACACGGTATGTGCTACACGGATTATAGTTGTTGTTTTTATTATCGTTATTAAATGTAAGTACAGATTTAGTCTATGGTTGGTTTGAAAAACTGCCTAGTTTTCTCAATGACATAACACTGACATATTTGAGAACCGCGCCCTCACAACTCCTATAGGGTTTTATTTTGAATGAATATAAAACCTCACTAGCCCTTCACTTATCTCCGATGTCCTGACTCCTTCCTAATCCTCTTCTCTTTGCTAATTTGTGTGGCTGTTATCTTTAAATGAAATAATCATTTATTAAGCACTTAGCAGGTAAAAACATTACATGTTGTTTGTAATAATGGCTGTAAAAAACTCTTCTCATTTTTTTTAAATGGCAACCCACAAACTGCCAGTTTCACGAGAAATTTCACAAACTTCTGTGCCATGAGAAGAAATGACTCTCTGTTCTCCAATTCACCAAGACTCTGGGAGTTTAAGTGATTTGCCAACACTATACAGATCTCAAATGGAAAAGCCCTAAATGGCTTGGAGTTCAGACACTCAATGTTCAGACATTCCTAGAAGAACAGAGTAGGAAACTGGGATCATTGTCAAGGGAGAACCCCTGGTTCCTGATGAATGACTTATAAAGGGTAAGAAAGCTGCACACATCGAAGGCCAACGGTTTGGAAGGCAGCACCTCATGGAAGGGGATGGAGTTACTCTGGAGGTAGCCACTTTGCTGTGCAATGGAATTTGCCTAATTACAGATTATAATGTAAATGGGAAAATTAAATCCACAGTGCATGTGAATTCATCTGGTTAGGGAATATAGAATTAAAGTATTCAAATTGAAATGTTCCGGAGGCAGCTTGCGATTTGGACCAAAATGGCAGGTGACAGGTCCAAAAAAGAAGTTCCCATGTTGAAAGGAAACCTCACGATAAATGCATTCTTGACGCAATTCCATCAGGGAAGTCCCAAGGTTACATACACACGTAATAATGGACCCTTTTCAGAATTTTGTCTGCAGTCCTTTCTGATGTGACAGCCATTGAAAAACTCATTTTGCCATGCCTACTTTCTATCCTCTGGCCTGAGGTAAATTTAGCACCAACGTTTATAACTCATACAACTTTACCACCCAACCTATCTTTATCCTACCCTATGTGACAAATAAGTTGAAAAGTTTTAAAATTAAATACAGACTCGTACCACTGACAGACAGATTCATGAATCGGAGAAATGTTCCATAATATTGGGAAATGTTAGAATATGAAATATGGGAAATGACAGAATTCAATTTCTAGGTTGATGTTCATGCCGATAGGATAATTTTTAGTGAACCCTTTGAATTCAATTTCCTTTATTTTAACAAAACATATTTCCTACACCTTCCTGGGGATGGAATAACTTACGAAAACATAATCAGTGTTTAGGCCCGGTTCTCATGGAGATTTGCACAATTCCAGCCCACCATAAACACCTTCCCAAAAAGCTCAGCCCTCCTGGTCACCCTGTGTATGTTTCCTCTAGGTCACCCACTTCATACAACACACGGGTTTGTCGGGACACTCCTCTCTACTCAAAGGACACTTTTGGTGTCTCTTTGGGAAGCTGTTGGAGACGACCTAGAGATCACAGTGTGGACTGAGTAAATCCCTCTGGCCCAGAGACGTTGTTTTCTCAAATCCATTCAGTTCCACCATTGAGAAAAGCCTCCGTTAGATCTCTCCACATTTTAATACAAGCTGACAGGACACGTTCCCTCTGGATTCGCTTTTGTCCGTGATGAACAACCTCGAGTCCTTCTGGTTTAATTCCGCAATAAATTTATCAAATACAGCAATGACACACACTCTGAGAGGCACTTCTTTTAAAAGGAACACACAATTAACGTAAATATTTATTCAGAGAAAATCTCATGTCACGTTATTTTGTCAGAGTTCATTTGCTCTTCCGCAAGAGATGCCTTTCTAACATCTCTGCTGTCAAGATATAATAAACACATTCTTGAGGCACGGAGCCAGCGTTATTTGATGAGGCAGTAATAAGAGTCAATGGGAATTATAAATTGTGTTAAGGGACAAGAAATGAGCGAGTCAGAATGTTAAGTCCTCTGAGTTGTAGGACCTGGTCCGGGCACTGCCCGCAACATGGATGCATTCTGTAGATATGGTGTGAGGAGTACGGAAATTGAATTTCTCACCAGATAATGCTTTCTTCAAGGCAGGCATGATGCCTCATAAATCTACCGTGCTCTGGGCCCATGCAGTATCTGATACAGAATCGTGACTATGAAGATATCTTGATAGATTGGGCTCCAGCTCGGATGGACAGAGCCAGCCGCCATCCAAGCTGCAGTACGTAGGTTGTCCATACTTCTCACACCTGCTCAAGAGCAGGTACTTCCGTGCTCATATCCTGAAGAGAAATCGGAGGCACAGAGCCACAGGCCAATTTCGGGACTCGGGTCCTCTGACCCCAAATCCAAAATGCCTCCTATCATGTCACCCTACTCCGCTCTCTGCAACCTGTCTTTGCCTTGGACTTGAGACCAATTCATTTTCTTCCCTGCTAATAAATGACCAGGCAGTGAGTGTTAGATGCACTGATAGTTTCATATACCTCAGAATGGCAGTGGCTAGTCTTAAACGATAGTTAAAAACTAGTATGTGGATTATTACATGTAGGTTAAGTAATTTTGTGTAGTTATACACCTTCTTTGTACCTAGAAATAAATGGTTACTTAAAAAAAACTGAATGTATTAAATTTAGTCATATATATTTATGTATATAAATGTATATATACATATACATAAAGATGTATCTTTCTGTTGGCATAAGCATATATATATAAAGTTGTTACATATATATATTTATGTGATATATATATCACATAAATAACGCAGATTTGAAATAGTTTTAAATTAGAGAGGACTTCACCCAAGCAAGTTGTTTTAACAAGTAACACAATGATAACATTTTTGCCTCTAACTAATGTACCTGAACTATAAACCCACAAAACCTGAAGAGATAGAGACAATAGTTTGCAGCACACTACACCTTTGTACATGTCCATCATTAATTGAGACACTACTCCCCACAGAGGAAGAACAGATTTTTGTAGCAGACAAAGTGTTCAGCACGTAGGCATGAAATGACAAAACGTTACCCCAAGACAGACCATGTAGTTTTGCAACATTTTGCATATAAAACCGTAAGTCTTGCTACTACATCTACGTGAGAATTAAATGACAATCAGTGTTGTGGGGTCCCATTCCCAGTAACCTCATCTGTCACCATGGGTGCTTAGTGAATGGGAGAAGTAGCACACCTGAGAACCACTCCCCAGCCCTTCACCACACCCCAAGCCTATGATTTGCACTGCCCATAATTATTTTGCACTACAGCATCTAATAGAGTCGGACAAAGTGGCATCTGCTGCTTATTAAATCTTGTTTTCATACGATTGTCCTGATTTTTCAAGGTTTAAAATTCCACTTCTTACCTCCTTTTTGGCTGAAACTTCAGAGTTAATTCTGCCAAATACTGCATGTCATCTACACATGTACAAGTCAAGTAACTGGAGTAACTGAAGACCTATGTCACTTTTAAATCGGGCCCCAGTTAGAAGATACCTCTTCAAAGTTGTTAAGTTGAGCTTCGCTTTTTCATACCTTCATCACCTTCAAAACTCCCTGGGAGCAGAGAAGTGACATTATGTGACTTTCAGTCCTACCCAAGACCTTACCTTTATTAATAATAGTTACCCTTCCATGATCTCAATTTCCAGGTCTCTACTATGACCGGCAGCTCTTCCTTCTGCTGCTCCCACTTGAACCATCCTTCAAGGATGTCTTAAACTCCTGGGATGTACAACCCATTTTTCTACCATTTCTTCTCTGCCCCTCACTTCCCCCACTTTTCTCCTTATAAGCCTTGATTCCCTGGCCCAACTGCACTTATTACTTATTAAAATGAACAAAAAACGGTGACCTTTGTCAAACAACTGGAACTTGAGATCCAAACGTTTAACTTTTGTGTTCTAAATAGTCAGTCACTCTCTGTCATGATTACATGCAAAAGCAACAAAAACCAAATCTGTATTATACACACTTAAGGATGACCTTAAATTCAGTGTCTCCAAACTAAAATTAACACTTAAAATGTTGCCTGGTTCACCTATTATCTTTACTTACTCTACTCACTCTTAGTCCCTCAAACGGCTGTTTCATACTTCCTCCCATTCTTTCCCTAAACCTCATGAAATGATAGAAATATCCTCCCAAGTTCTCAAAAGAAATAACTAGAAGACAATGGGGTACACTCCCTCACAATTAACCTGGCCACTCACCTTGGGTCATTTTCTCACTCTTTCATTTATAGAGCATTTATATAGTGCCTGATGGAATCATAAAATATTAGGTCTAGAAGAAACTTCCCAATTATATAAGAAAAAGCTGAGGCCCCAAGTTTTCATTCTTATGTTCTAAAGATGTTACACTATAATGGGGAAGAAATCTGCCCTCAGTTTCTTGTCTTGGCTTTACCTAAGCCCTGAGTAGATGGTACAAGTGGGTCCATCTTCATAAAATATCAAATGCCCTTGCTACCAGATGGGACAAAATGTGGTCACTGGTCCCACAGCATCTCTTTGTCTAGAGTTGGTTAGAAATGCAGAACCCCAGGCACCACCCCAAGCCTAGGCAGTCAGAATCTGCATTTTAACAAGAGTCTCAAGTGAACCATCTCCATACAAAGGCTTGAGAATTACCCGTCTATTGAATGACAAGGGGAATGTTAATAATGGTCTCCGCATCTAGGGGAGGGCCTGGAGTTCTAGAAATAACACCTTGTCTTTTCTTAGGCAAGGCTACTTTTTTCCTTCTTGACAGAGCTATTTCATCCTGTTTTGTTTTGTTGGGGCGTGGACTTGAGGAAGTTCACCTGGTATTCACAATTCATCCCTTTGTGTATGAGAAAGTTAGGAGCTTTGACTCTGTTGATACCAGAAACTGATGCAACAGCACATCAGGGCAAATCTCATACATTTTAAATTAAGAGGGCGAATCACAGTTAAGATGAAAAAGCTTAAGCTCTTAGAATGACGAAGCTGGCAGCCGACATGAGCTTGGCCCCACGAAATCAAATATGTGTTGTTTTCTTCATCGAAGCACACAGGCCTTTTTAGCCCTTTTAAAAAGAATAGATTTCACTTTGGGGCCAGGAAGAGGTTAAAGCAGATAGATTCCTATTAGCAGAATAAGGAGAGAAAAGGTTGGATTCTGGGGCAGGACAGGGAGGAAGGAGGAAGTTTCTTGACTTCCTCCCTTGGTTTTGAAATGACTTCTGAATCCTTCCAGCAATGGAAAAGTATTTCCAGTCTTACTGTCCTTTTATTTATTTTAAAATTTGTATCTCTTAATGTGTTCATAATGCCATCTTTTCAGGAAACAGGAGGAGCAGTGTTTTCTGCAAAAATGCTCACATTTCAATGAAAATAAATGGATGCAAAGCCTATTAGTACTGTGATTCTAGGTCAGAGACGCATCACAGATAATTTCATGCTAAAAATGTCCACTACCTAAAATACTGAAGTACGAAAATAGCTCTGTAAAAATCAAGTGATTACTACTTTAAAAAAAAAAAAAAAATTCCCATTAACATATATTCAACTTTTTTTTTCTCTGTTAAATGCAAAATGACCATAATCCTAGCATACTAACATATGGTTACTATATACATACGTGTGTGTGAGAGTGTGTGTGTGTATGTGTGTGTATACATAAGATTATTTATTTATTTATGCATCTAACAGAGAGATAGAGAGCACAAGTAGGCAGAGCAGCAGGCAGGGGGAGAGGGAGAAGCAGGCTTTCCTCTGAAGGGGAGCCCGATGTGGGACTCGATCCCAGGACCCTGGGATCATGACCTGAGCTGAAAGCAGGCACTTAACCAACTGAGCCACGCAGGTGCCCCACAATATATTTTTTTAAACAAGGTCTCTTGATTTTTGGCTCTCAGAATAATTCAAAATTCTCTAGATGTCTTTCCAAATCAAGGTCTTACTTTTTCCAAAATACCTCCACACAGATTAAAATTCTGACACAATCTACAGGTCATCAGTACACATTGTGTTGTCCATAGATGGTGATTGCTTTGTCATTGGCAATGAGGGGCCTTTCTGAACTCAATTAACATGAATGATACCTCTCACCTGTGAACTAGATGTTTGGAATCTATATTAGGTAATAGAGTTTACATGTGTTTTCTTTTGTTTTCCTTTTACTATCTATCTCTATCTAACTTATAAATGTCCTGGCCAAATAACAACTCTACTGACTGTAAGACAGGGCCAGTTTTTATTTTTCCTCATCTTTTGGTTAATTTATTCAATCCTTACTTTCTATGGATGGGGGGTGCTTTGATTCAAGTAGATCGCCCATTTCCTAAGGAGGACTTTTTAGTGATGTGTGCGGGGACTATCTGTCATATCATGGCTACCATTTGTTATACAATTCAGTCCCAGATGACTGACAGGGCAGGCTGGCATACATTAAAGTGTCTTGAAGAGCATGACTAATAATATGAATAGATTTTTAAATAAAATATTTAAAAAGACCTAAAAGTGAATATAAACATCCTCATGCTCATAGGTACTGAGTGAATTCATAGCAGAATTTGGTTCTTGAGACAGTATGACAACTTGTCTGTTCTGTTAGGTCCTCGAATACCAGGAGCCTTCCAAATTAAGTGACTATAATAGGTAGCTGTGAATATAATATCATCCCCACAGACTGGTCACAAAACCAATCACGATCCCAAGAGCTAGAAACGTGAATGAGTTCTTATGCATCATCCCCTTCCAGGACCCCTTGCCTCCATCGCATTAATGATATCATTAAACACAACTTGTTTTCTTACCCCCCTCCCCCATGTGGATTGGGAGTTCTTCTCCACCTTTCTGGTGTTACAAAGAAAACCACAGGCCCAAAAGGACTTCACTGAGGTTAAGGCCCCATGTCAGTAAGCCAAGACTTATCATCTAACCTAACTGTAGTTTCAAGTACCCCCCAGAAATGGAACCTTTAACCAGTGAACATGAGAATTTCCTAGTCAGCACTAAGACATTTATTGATGGGCACCCTCTTAGGAGGGCAGCCTTGACTAAAACAATGGGTTCTTTGCCATAATTTCTTTCAGTCCATTCCCTCTGTACTTTTAAAAGCTTCCTTTTCTGGGAGCATCTAGGTGGTTCAGTGGGTTGAGTGACTCTTGGTTTCATCTCAGGTCATGATCTCAGGGCCCTGAGATTGAACCTTGCTTGGGTCAGGCTCCAAGCTCATTCTGCCTGAGAGTCTCTCTTTCCTGTGTCCTTCTCCCAGCTCAGGCTCTCTCTCTCTTTCTTTCTCTCAAATAAATAAAATCTTAAGAAACAAAAACAAAAAAACCCAACAACAACAACAACAACATTTCTTTTTTAAGCTCTTCTCTATTGCTAGAAGGGATGCTGCTTGTTCCATGAATTGATTAATAAAGCTAGTTAGATTTTCCTTGGTTGATTTTTTTGTTATTTAATACCATATTCCCCCTAAAATGTGGCATTTAAAGCACGGATGCACGTGTATTAAACTATAAGGACCAGACTGTTGGGTTATTTAGGTGAGAGGGTAAGCCGCTAGAAGCGTGCTTCTCACACGTGAGTGTGTAGCAGAATCACCTGGGGGGTGGCGAGCTAAACCAGACTGCCGGGCCCCACCCCCAATGTCTGACACAGTCACACTGTGGAGGGCCCTGAAACTGGTTTGTCTAACAAGCTCCCAGGTGATGTTGCTGCTGCCCGCTCAAGAACACATTTTGAGAACCACCGTAATACGGCAACATCTTCCAGTCTATGGTTGTTCTGAAAAGGATTTCATAAAAATTTTATTTGTCTTTTCTCTGGGCATCTTTTAAATGACTGCTTCTCTTTAAACCTTATACTGTCATAAAATTCATCATAAATTTGAACTTGGAAATGAATGTGGAAAGGATGTGAAAATAAATGCCAGGGCAAAATCTTGAGCTAAGTTATCCACTGCCTCTGAATTTTCAAGATTTTTCATTTAGAGTATGGAAATTATAATCCTTATGGAAACAGCAATGCACACACACACACACACACAATCTATGCACAATATTTAATAAACACAAAAACATTATAGATACAGACTTTAAAAAAAACATTGGCCAACATTTATGGCAAAATGACTTAATAATCTGAGACGGAATGCTGAACATATCTTAGCAAAATAAAAATAAAATGTGGATTCATATTACAAAGACGTGAATCAGTTTATTTGCTCAATTAATTAAAAAATTAATCTGGCGATGTGAAATAACCCTATAGTTTAGAATTCTTTTTATTTGATCACTGCTGGTATTTTAGACTCCTGGCCCTGCATCATTTTCATTGCCATCATAAAAGTAGTTAATAGGTATTATTAAAAGTTTTTGGTTCTCTGCTAATTACTACAAGATACATCTTATTAACATTTGCAGTTCTCTTCCTGCCCTAGCCCTCTATACAATACAGAATGCACAAGGGCACAACACAACTGTTTATCTATGTCCTTAGCATGGAATTCACATGCACAAATAGTCAATGGTAACATTCTGAAATATATTCTCAAACAAGGGGGTATACTATAAAATATTTAAATCTTTCACTTGAGTTTTTTGGTTTTCTTGAACTTTTCCTTTTTAGAGCAAAAGAGTAGGTTAGTGTCTTGACAGCCTTTCTCAGCAGAGAATAGAAAACAGGAAATGAGAGGCTATTTTCAGAATTCTCTCAAGAATGGGACTCAATGAGTACCATCCTAGAACTAATTCATTACATTAGATGATGACTTAGTGCCCCAGCTGAGAATAGCTGACCATTTCAATCAGAACATATAGAAGCTTCCAAGGATATGCACACTGTAATGGAGAAGGATGTGATCCACATCAGAAATGTTTTTATGGAGACTCAAGACCCTTGGGATATGGTGTAGAACACAAATACATTAGATTAGAATGCTGTACATTTTTATAGGCCATTTTCTCAAACCGATTTCTCAGACATTATCTTTGCAATAATGTTGCCAAGTCAGTATTATTTATTCCTCACTGTATAGATTAGCAGTGTGAGCTTTAAAAAATTCAGAGGCTGAATAGTCAAGGTCCCACGGCCGGTAAAGAGCAACACGGGTGTCATTACTCCATGCCAAGA